>NC_136432.1:129250513-130520513 GCF_052849685.1 Lactuca virosa | reverse complement strand
GGCTGTTCCAGCATTCACGGCACCTGTGAATGTAAGCACTGGTCCAATCACGAGATCCAAGTCCCGGGGCGTAACAAATTTGGTATCAGAGCCGCTCGTGATGACGACCCCAATGGAGGAACTTATGAAGAAACTCGAAGATTTCATGCTCCAACAAACCCAAAGCACGAGTGAATTAAAGGCAGCGGTGGAAGCCTTGCAAGCCAAGCAAGCGACACTGGAGGAAGGCTTATCTACACGAAGCCATAACAAACCCAATAACAAAGGGGGCTCGGAAGCTAGTGTGGAGGAAGAGATAGGGTTGGAGTCATTCGATGACCCAGCAGAGCAAAGTCAAGGAAGAGGCAAAGGGACAGGATTCGGCTTCGGCAGTGCTCCAGACGGTAAGGGACCGACAGCCACCACAGTGGTGGGCCGGGGGAAAGGTCCTGCTGGGGGACAACCAGTCGGATCAGGTCGGTTCATCAGGAAGACTAATGATTCTTGGCGTACCGAACAACCACAACCGTTCAAGCATAGTTAGGACTACCACAGAACCGAGGGATCTAACCGCCAGGAACGGCAACATAAAGACTGGGAAGATTATGAGGACACAGGGTTCCGCGGTAGCCGAGTACCAAGATTCACAAATATGGAATTCCCTACGTACGACGGAAAAAGCGATCCGGTAGAATGGTTACAGAAGTGTGAAGATTTTTTCGAAGAACAACAAACTCCAATAGATGCATGGGTTCAACAAGCCACATTCTCACAGGGACGAGCCAGTGTATGGTATCACAATCTTAGAAGAATGAAGGATCGCTTGAACTGGGGAGAATTCTCGGAAGAATGTAAAATCAGATTTGGGCCACCAATGAGCATGAACCCGCTAGGAGAGCTGACTCGTTTGCGACAGCTTAGAACAGTGGAGGATTATTGTGCAGGATTTGAAACATTACTAGGTCGAACAACGGGTGTCACGCCGAAACAAAGTATCTGGCACTTTTGTACGAGCTTAGTCAATGCAATGAGGTATGAGGTAGAGTACATAAAACCAAACACACTGTATTTAGCCATGAACTTAGCAAGGCAAATCGAACTCAAACTGGCAGAAGAAGGGCAAATTAGAAGTTCTGGAACACAACCATCATTGGGAAGCCGACCCTCGGCTGGGAGCAAAAACCGAGAGACAACAGGGGTGGCCACAATGAAACCTAGAAACCCGACTTGAAAACGACTCACAACATCGGAGATGGCGGAACGACGAGCAAAAGGACTTTGCTTCAATTGCGACGAGATGTTCTCGGTGGGACACAAGTGTTCAAAATTATTTTGTATCAGGATGGCTGATGACGATGAAGTAATAGAAGAGGTCACACCAGAAATCTCACTAAATGCCATCCGAGGAGAAAAAACCGATAAAACCTTCCAAGTTCGGGCAGTCATTGGATCTGGTATCGCCTGGGTACTACTCGATAGTGGTAGCACCCATAATTTTATTGCGAACAGGGCTGCTAACCAACTCCAGATTCAGGTGCATCATCGACCGGGCTTACGCGTCGCACTACCTGATGGTGGAAAGATGGCAAGTAGTGGAATAAGTCGAAACCTACAAATGACGGTACAAGGGTATGAGCTTTCAGCTGATTTTTTTTCCATTCCATTAGAAGGATTTGACCTCGTTTTGGGCATTCATTTGCTAAAACGGCTAGGGCGCATTTTGTGGGACTTCATGGTCAGGAAAATGGAGTTTACTATCGATGGTAGAATAATCAAATGGCACAGGGAGTCAGAGACAGCCATGTTAGCCAACCTTAACGGGTTGGATAATATGGAGCCAAACATCGACAACTTGCTGGAATCTTTCGCTGATATTTTTGAAAGACCCCAAGGTCTCCCTCCTTCTCGCACGTGTGATCACCAGATCAGACTCCACACCGGCACAGAACCGGTGGCGGTCCGACCTTACCGCTACCCCCACCTCCTTAAGGATGAAATTGAAAGACAATGCGCGAAAATGTTACAAAATGGGACAATCCGGCCCAATCAATCCCCGTTTTCCTCACCGGTACTTTTAGTAAAAAAACATGACGACTCGTGGAGATTATGTGTGGATTATCGGGAACTAAACGCCAAAACCATCAAGGATAAGTTTCCCATTCCCGTGGTGGAAGAACTTCTGGACGAATTACACGAAGCGACATTATTTTCGAAGCTAGATCTAGCTTCCGGTTACCACCAGATCCGCATGGCACCTACTGATGTCGAGAAAACGGCGTTCCGCACTCATCATGGGCATTTCGAATTTCTTGTTATGCCGTTCGGACTGTCAAACGCACCATCAACTTTCCAGAGCTTGATGAATGATGTTTTCCGTCAACAACTTTGTAAGTATGTTCTGGTATTTTTTGACGATATTTTAATTTACAGTCGAACAGAGGCGGAGCACTTCATCCACTTGCAAACGGTCTTTGGATTGCTACGTGCACATCGGTTGTTTCTAACGAAATCTAAGTGTTCCGTCAGGCGCAAGGAGGTGACATACTTGGTCCATATTATCCACCAGACAGGTGTATCAGTCGACCAAAGCAAGATTTCAGCAATTCAGGATTGGCCCAAACCCTACAACATTCGAACCTTGAGAGGGTTCCTCGGGCTCGCCGATTATTACAGAAAATTCATTAAAGATTATGGGATCATTGCTGCACCCTTGACCGGTATGCTGAGACGAAACGATTTTACATGGAGTGAAGAATCGGAGGGTGCATTCATGAAGTTAAAACAAGCGTTATCAGAATCTCCGGTTTTAGCATTACCAGATTTCTCAACCACTTTTGTGGTCGAATGTGATGCATCAGGTAGTGGCATTGGTGCAGTCCTCCAACAAAATAATCACCCAATTGCTTTCTTTAGCCGAAAACTTGCGGATCGTCACTATAAACTACCAGCATACGAGAGAGAATTAATTGGGTTGGCGAAGGCGGTGGCTTATTGGCGACCTTATCTATGGGGTCGTCACTACCATATCAAAACCGACCACTACAGCTTAAAGTTTTTATTAGAGCAACGCCTCACCACCTCCCCCAACAACATTGGGTCAGCAAACTTCTCGGGTTTGACTTTGAAGTAGAATATCGTGCAAGTTCCCTCAATCAGGTAGCCGATGCCTTATCACGACGAGAAGAAGAGACCGGGGCGAGTACCATGTGTGCCCTATCCGAAGTCCGTATAGAGATCTTCTGTACACTGCGACACGAGATAAATACCAATGCTGACCTTAGAGATTTTCGCGACCGAATTATGGCAGGATCCGAGGATGCTAGGTGGGGGGTACAAAATGATCTAATTTTATATGATGGGCGTGCGTATTTGCAACCAACCTCTCAGTTGGTTGATGTGGTGCTCTCGGGCATTCATGACTCAACACATGAAGGAAATCAGAAGACAATGGAGCGGGTTCGGCGTGATTTCTATTGGAAGGGATGGAAGAAAACAATTCAAGATTACATCCGCAATTGTGTCGTGTGCCATCGTAATAAATGGGAAACGTTGCAACCTGCAGGTCTCTTGCAACCGTTACCAATTCCAACCGCAATTTGGGCAGACATCTCAATGGATTTTGTGGAAGCCCTTCCGAAGGTTTCTGGAAAATCGGTTCTCCTAGTTGTCGTGGACCGATTCTCAAAATACGCCCATTTCATACCGCTCGGATACCCGTACACCGCAGAATCAGTAGCACGGGTATTTTTTCAGAAATTTTCCGACTGCACGGACTTCCCGAGACCATCGTATCTGATCGCAACAACGTTTTTCAGAGTGCATGCTGGAAGGAACTATTCCGTCTATCTGGGACAAAGTTGTCTTTCTCCACGGCCTACCATCCACAAAGTGATGGACAAACCGAAGTGGTTAATCGGACGATCGAGATGTATTTACGTTGTTTGACCGGAGATAGACCACGTCGTTGGCTTATGTGGGTTCCTTGGGCCGAGTATTGCTATAATACATCGTACCACACGGCACTTCAAACCATACCTTTTAAGCTTGTCTATGGCAGGGATCCGCCTCATTTACTTAATTATGACGGTGGTCTTTCCAAGGTAAAGGCGGTAGATCAAGTTCTGATCGACCGTACATCCTTCTTACAGGAGGCACGCACCCGTTTAGCTGAAGCACAACAACGCATGAAGGCAACCTATGATGGTCACCACCGCCTAGTTGAGTACAAGGTGGGCGATTGGGTTTGGTTGAAATTACAGCCATACAGGCAGCTGTCCGTCTCTAAGACAACTTTCACCAAGCTGTCCCCAAAGTTTTATGGTCCTTTCGGGGTTGTGGAAAAAATTGGGTCAGTCGCATATCGTTTAGCATTACCGGAAGGCAGTCGCATTCATAATGTGTTCCATGTTTCTTTGCTGAAACCACATCGTGGATCCCCACCTGATGTTGTTACTGAACTGCCACCGACCCTTGATGGCAAAACCTTGCTTACTCCCTTCAAAGTGCTACGGGTTAGAAATTTACAAGGCAAGCCTGAGTTGTTGGTTCAATGGAGTCCTGATGCTATTGAGAGTGCTACATGGGAAGATCGGGCCAACTTTCGGGATGCCTATCCCAACTTTGAGCTTGAGGACAAGCTCAATATGGAGGAGGGGAGTAGTGTTATGGATGGCAAATATGGTAAGGTTTATAGGCGACACCCTAAAAAAGGTCAGGCAATGGATGGGGAGTAATAATCAATTCTTTTTTTATGCATGCTATAACTTAGGAGTATTTTGAAGTATTTTTATTATAGATATTTTCCATTGTGGTAGGAGATTTGTTTTCCTTTTTTAAAGTATTTGTTCTCCCTATTTGAAGGGTAGTTTATTATGAAATAAAGCATGCTTTAATCCCAATAAAACCCTAGTCTGTATTCAGTAAATCGCATAGCTTGGTCTCCTTTGCAGGGAGGCTAGGATGTTCCAGCATTCACGGCACCTGTGAGTGCAAGCACTGGTCCAATCACGAGATCCAAGTCCCGGGGCGTAACACAAGCTTCAATTTCCACACCTTCATTTCCAGATGACAAAAAATACCCTTTCTGATGAAGAACCTTCAAGATCAAACACACAATCCGATATTCCATTTGACAACCCTTCTCAACAACATATATCTCCTCAATAGTCTCCTCTACAAGACTACAACCACCATCAAGAAGGAGCACCAGAATTCATTCAACTCCTTCTTACTTGGAAGATTATATTTGCACAAATGCTCTTTTCAATAGACATCAGATTCATGCCTCTCATTTGCATTATGTATGCACACTATGACTAAAACTATGTTACCTAAACATGTTTGTTTTAGTACTCCATCCACAAATAGCAAGCAGTTGTTATGCAATATGGATAAATTCACTGAACCATCGACATATGAAGAAGCAACTTCTATTCCTGAATGGCAAGAAGCCATGGAAAAAGAAGTTGAAGCTTTGGAAGCAAATAATACATGGACTCTTGTTGATAGTTAAGCTAATCCGCTTCCTGTTTGGTCCAATTGAATTAATGGGTGTTTGATGTTATCAATCTAAATCAGGAATATAAGATAAGATGTTTCCTGATTCGCCCAATTTTTTCTCCTTCTCAGCAAAACCGATTGAAGAAAGGGTTTTGGCGGAGCTTCAGTTGTTGGATCCTCTATCTTCCCCAAAATCAAGGATCTTTTCCTCTTTCCTTTCACCTTCATCGGCATCTTCACGCTTCTAATTCTAATCGACGTCAAAAGAACTGTCCTTTTTAACACTATCTTCATTTCCCTGAAGATTCTTCCTACTTCAATCGCAATTATACCACAAGAACCTTGGCATCAGTGGAAGGTAATTAATTGTACATACAGTCATAAGGCTTCTAGACATCATCATCAACATGAACAACATGAGATTTTAACTTGGAATCCATTTCTTGGTTTAGTTAATTCTTGTTGCTTCCTAATGGATCTAATGTCGGTTACAGAATCAAAAGATTATTTATAGAATTAAACAATCGATCTACCATTACAATACTTAAAAAACAAAATAACACAAAACGACCTAAGAAATTGAAATGAAAACCAACAACAGGTTGATTAAAGCAAACAGAGCAAAACAAACAAACCATTACAGATATGGAATAACCGGTTCTTCAAGATCAAACCCAAATTACCCATAACATTACACTAGGATCCTACCTATTGACAGAATCCAGATTATTTATAGAATTTCACTGTTTACCGACATACCAGCAATCCGATTTGGTTCTTCAAGCAACGTTAACCTGGATCGTCTTCGGCTTCTTGGGTTCCGGAGGTGGCAGTTTCTCCACCGTAACTGTAAGCACTCCATCTTGACAAATCGCAGATATCTTATCCGTATTAGCATTTTCCGGCAATGCAAACTTCCTCATAAACTTACCGATCCTCCTCTCCATTCTCACGTACTTCACTCCTTCCTTTTCTTCCTGATCATGTTCCCTTTTCCTCTCTCCACTTATCACCAACACGTTGTCTTCCTCCACCTGGACCTTGATATCTCCGGACTTCAAACCCGGCATGTCGACGATGAAGACGTAAGAGTTGGGATACTCCTTCACATCGGCCGGAGTTGCAGCCATTGCTCTAGCGTCACGGACGTAAGCGCGAGTAGGTCCGGCACTGCTTGATTTGCTGTTGGTGTTGTTGTCTTCGTTGGCGTCGAGGATGTGGTGGAGGTGGCGAAAAAACGGCGTGTCGAAACCCATCAGACTGATATCCATTTTGATCTCTGTTGATGATCTGATTCGAATATCCTAGCGCGATTGAACAATACAAGTATGAATCGAGAACTTCTGTTACTGAGGAATGACGAAGAGAGCATTTCGATAGAGGATTTATACGGTAGAAAGGAACGTGGAGAGGTGGAAGAGCAGGATAGTTCTGGAAAGAACGGGGAAGAGAAAAGGAAACTAGGAGCATCTAGTAGCTTCTTTTCATATCCGGAAGACATGGGCCATCTCTTAAAATATCCGATCTTATTTCCAAAGATTTATTGTAGCACAGGAATAAATTACAATTTTGGTCCTTATACTACATCCATCTACTGTTTTAATTTTCTTTTTTTAATTATATATATATATATATATATATATATATATATATATATATATATATATATATATATATATAGAGAGAGAGAGAGAGAGAGAGGTAAGTTATATTGAGAACACGTAAAAGGTTGAGAACGCGAGAACAGTCCATTTTTGTTACATTGTCAAAATAATGTACTTAAAGTGTAAATTTTTAAAATACATTTATTTCCTTAATTTATGCAATATTAAATTATTGTATTTGCTACTTTTAATTCTACTGATAACACATATCCCGAATTATTCGTACATACCATCTTCATCTCCAAAATATCTGTCTTCTTTCCTTCACCTTTCAATCGTTACAGTACAGTTCCAAGTTTGTGTCTTTTTTGATTCTCCGATGATTTGCAAGCATCTTTAAGCTGGAATTGGAGGATCCTTCTACATCAATTTGTTTCACATTATGTATCAATAATCTCGTAGTTTTTGCTCTTCGATGATATGCAACCAATGTGAAGCTGGAACATTGGGATTCTTCAAGATTACTTGCGTTTTATCTTTCAATATCGTCGATATAAAAGCTTATGGAGGTCGAATTTGAAGGAGGTTATGCAGTCGGGAATCGCACAAGAGATAAGTTCCTTTTACGTCATTCAACATTTTTCATAAATTTAATCGGTATTGTCATCATTATGTTGTTGATTTCACTTGGTATCCAATGTTTTACATGAGTTTTCAATGTATACTTTCGATTTTGTCAAACGGTTCATGGAAGATTTTTGACCTATTTTCTCACTTATATGTTCACTGTTAACTTTTTTTTCTTTTTTAATCATATAAATCGATTTGCATAAGGTTGAATGGTGTTATTGGCATCACTATGTTGTTAAATTCAACTGCAAATCATCGATTGAGATGAGGTTGCAATGTAGATGGTTTGATTAGGTAAATATGTTCACGGGTCTTATTTGCTCTAATTTCACACTTATGTGTTACCTGCTAAAATGTTTGCACTACATTTATTCACCATAGATTCCATTTAAATGTATGTTATTTCTGTTTTATTCATATGTTTCAATTTGCATTATGTTTATGGGTGTAGTTAACAGTAAGATTAGACTTAATGTTTTTGTTATCATGTATTATCTTATTTGCCCTAATTTCACGCTTTTCTGTTACATGTTAAATTGTTTGCACTACATTTATTCACCATAGATTCCATATAAATGTATGTTATTTCTGTTTTATTCATATGTTTCAATTTGCATTATGTTTATAGGGGTAGTTAACAGTAAGATTAGACTTATACTTTTGTTATCATGTATGAACTACACTAGGGGGCATGAAAAGTGAGCGTATCCATAACAGATACTCACTTATAAAATTCAAGAATGATCCCTCAAACTCAATAATAATAGATATGGACGTAGATGCATCTGATTCTATCAGGATTACCCCCATACCAACCATTGCAAAACCTGGAGTTTTGACTTAAAGGTCAAAATTCAAACCTGTTTCAACTGTTAAACCAATTCAGAAAGAAGGTAGGTTTTTTTATTATTTTTTGAATTAGTTATCACAACAAAAAGCATAGTCTTCATTATTTTTTTATGCCTCAATAGCAATATAAGGTCAACATTCCGGACATAGTGTTTCTGTTGAAGTGCTTCATGAAAATCGTTCAAAGCAGAAATGTGATCCACATTCCACTTCCCATTCACCTGTGCATGGTTATACAAAATCATGGTTATACAAAATCAGGTAGCTCATTAACACTGGCTTTTTTAATTTGCTAGTGTAATTCATTTATCTTATTTACTGTCTTTTGACTGATGTATTGTATTTTCCACCAAAAAATTTACAGATGTTAGAACAATGTTGATTTGTTGGACAATCTTGATAAGAATATGGGAGTAGCAGTTGTATTCATTCACGATTAAAGGGATATTCTTCTATGATTATAGCAGTGCATTTATATTACTATAGATATATTCATTAATGATTGAGGTGTATTCATTAGTATTAGAGGTGTTTGTCTTTTGGTTAAATCGGTGAGAATGAAACATATACTCTTTTTCATCTTTTTTTTTGATGTAAATTTATATTCTATTTAGGCATATTTATGATTAAAGGTTTATTTATTTGTGAATATAGTGCAATAATAGTAGATATTTGCATTATATTTTTTTGTTTGTGTACTAATTATTTACGATTATAAGAAAATAACTATGTATTATACTTTTTTTTTGGTGTTATTCATTTATGAATAAAGGTATATAATAAGTTATTTTTGTAATATGATTTATTTTTTTATGATTACAACTATCTTGATTTTTTTTATCTTTAAATTTTGTTTTATTCATTTATATTACATTAGAAATATATTTTATTCGTATATATTACAAAATCCCAATGCAATAAAAATCTCTTCAATTTCTTTAATAATTGAATGATAAAAATAAAATAAAATAACATTTTTCAAAGAAAATAATGCTAAATGATAATTTTATTCATTTGCCTAAATTAAAAAAAACTAGAATCTTTATCTCATTAATGTTATTTATAATTATGAAAATTGGTAGTTACATCTCATTATTAAAGGAATCTATTAATTACATATGACTCATTAATATTTTAATTATTGTAAAAATTCATTTAATTGTGGGTAAAGAAGTGTTCTCGCGTTCTCAACCTTTTTCTTTTCTCGATATAACCTCTCCATATATATATATATATATATATATATATATATATATATATATATATATATATATATATATATACACATAAAAGGAGCAGTTCAAATGAGAACCATAAAAGATTAAGAACCCCAATTAATTAGTAAATATTTACACGATATTCTTATTAAACATGTTAAAATCCTAATTTTTTGTGTTTTTGGTATGAAAAGAGCAAACTTATAATTTTTACACTCTAATTCTCATATTTTAACACAAAACTTATATAAAATACAGATTTACACAGTCCATTTACAGTTTAATGTAAAAAATTCACAACTTAATACAACCTTTTTTACAATAATTCACTAATTCAAAGAAGTCAAAAACTCAAACTCTACCACTACATGCCGCCACCAACCACCTGTATCAACATAGTAGCCGTCATTTCTTCCAAATCACATCTGTAAATAAAGTCATGCATTAACAACTTAAATATTACGTTAACAGTCTAATAAAGCCTATTAATTCACTCGTTTTGAATCTAATGTAAAACAATTATAAAAACTAGTGGATTCTTACAAATTTATACAACAAAAAAATAAATATATTCATAAGAAAATTAACACAAAAATTTATACATAAATCATTCATATTTTAACACAAATTATAAAATTTTCACAACAATATGCATTCAATTCACAGTTTAAACAGAAATTCCACAGTTTAATGCAGTCAATTCACACTTTTAAACACAAAAATAACAGTTTAATATAAAAAATTCACAGTTTAATATAGTCAATTTCACAATTTAAATAAATATTCATAGCTTAATGCAGTTGATTCAAAGTTTAAAATACAAAAATAATAGCTTAATACGTAAAATTCACAGTTTATTACAATAAATTTACAGTTTAATACAAAAATATAAATTCACAACAATAATATTAATTTAAAAGTTTTAATACAGACAATTCATAGTTTAATATATAAAATTCACAGCTTAATATAATAAATTCATAATTAAAGACAAAAAAAAATTATATTATAGTCATATTTTCAAATTAAAACTTATATCTAGACGTTAATATATGAAGACATTTATATGTATTAAATTGTGAAATTAATATATTAAGTCGTGAATAAAATTTACAACGTAATACACAATTCACAGTTTACTATACAAAATTCACAGCTTAGTATATAAAATTCACAATTTAAGACAAAAAAAATTATATTTACAACCATATTTTCAAATTAAAACTTATATTTGTACGTTAATATAATAAATACACAATTCACAATTTAGTATACAAAATTCATCAGATACATTGTGTGCACCACATAAATTCACAGTTTAATAGAGTTTTTCAGAACTCTCATTCACAGTTTAATAATCAGTTTAAGACTCTCATTCATTGTATTTATAATATAAAAACATATTAATTCACTCATTCACAGTAACTAACTTAAATAGAACTAAACAATAGTTGAAACATTAAAACATCATAGTTCAAAGCTTAAAAAATCAAAATTCATATTATTTGAGAAAACACTAACATAATAACACACATTTTAAATTCAATTCACAACTTAACAACAATAAAACATAAAGTGAATAAAAACTTGATGCAAACATTATAAAAAAAACATAATAAACATGGATTAACAACTAAGTAGTAGAAAAAAACTATGTTTAACAAAAGTAAACATCAAATGAGAGATTAGAACATTAAATTCACAACTTAACAGAAAGAAAAAAAAAGTAAACAAATATCAACATACCTGATGCAAATATGGTGTTGTTTCACTAAAAATCAGAGAGAAAAAGATGGAGCTGAGTTTGCAGTGCTACACTGGAGCGGCAAGGCAGTAGCTGTGGTGGCAATTGACATCAATCTCAGATCTATTCTGTCAATCTTGTTAGAAGTCGTAGATCTGATGGCATAAATCATAAATCCATAAGCGAAAATCATGGATCTGGTGTCGGAAATCATAGATCTAATGTCAGAGATCATAGATCTGAACTAAACCGCTTGAGATCTAATGAAAACAAAGGATTTTAGAGGTTGAATACATACATCTATGGTTGGTAGAGGTGGTGGTGGACCAGATCTAAACAGATCTGGTGGCCTTTCATGGAGATCGAGAGAAAAAAATGGAGGCGAGATGAAGATGCGTCATCAGAGCTCACAGATCTGAACATCAGTGGTGGCGAAATCAATGGTAAAGTAGATCTAATGTGGTGGTGGAGTAGATCTAGACTTGAAATACATCAACCACACCAAATCTAATGCATATCTGGTGGTGTTTCACCAAAAAATGAAGAGAAAAAGATGATGTTGAAATATGAATGTGACGATGGTCGGAACCGACGAAGGTCAACGGCGGCAGCGCCGGTAGGTGGCGACAATGGTGGTAGTTGATGATGATAGATGGAGGGTTTGTTTTTGAACTTTTGAAGGTGAGTGGGAGTGTTTGGATGCATGAAAAATAATTCAGATCTTATTTTGTAGTTTAACATTAAAAGTTCTTAGGGTTCTTAACTTTTGGTGGTTCTCATTTGAACCTTTACCTATATATATATATATATATATATATATATATATATAGGTTCATGCGAAAACATCAATATTTTGCGAAAATGCGAAAACATATTTTATCTTATAAAAATCAAACACATGTACTTTAAAAATTAAATTTATTAGCAATAAACTAAAGATAACAAGTTTACATTGGAAAGTGTTATGGTAACATAGATTTAAAGGTGGTTTAACAACCGTTTTTTTTCACGTCCTTAACAACTTTTAAATTCAAGTTTTCATAATAAAAATGTCAAAAAAACATGTTTCGATAATATGAAACAATTTCTCATGTATCATTGATTATCATTAAGTAGTTCAAAGTTGGGATGGATTGTTGTCCAAATATAAGGTTGAGGTGGCACAATCTCATAGGTTTTACTTGTTTTCACGTTTTCGCAAATTATTTGCATTTTCGCATAAACCTATATATATATATATATATATATATATATATATATATATATATATATATATATATATATATATATATATATATATATTGTGACAACCCGATATTCCAAGTCAATGTAATGTTCAAAAAGTCAAATATTATAATCTATTTTTTTGGAATCAATAAAAAATAGCGTCAAAAATGAAATGTTCAAAAGTCTCAATTGGGATAGATAAAATGTTAGATATCGTGTCAAGGTTCTCAGAAATATAAAGAACACTCAAATCCGAGTTATAACGAAGAAGTTATGACCAATCAAAGATCCGCGACAAAACCGGTAAAACACTGTTAAGCGTAAAAAGTGAAATTTCAATAAAATACTTTTTAGCCTTAGGTATCTAAACGGAAGTCGTAGATTATGTTAAACCGCAAATTTGCATAAAAAGAACGTCCAAATCTGACTTTGTATGAGGAAGTTATGATTTTTCTAAGTTTCAGATACAACAGTAGACAGCTAAAAACTCGAAATAGAGACCGAGCGATTTTTAGCCAACGCAGCCTAAGCAAAAATTTAAGATCACGACAATAGTAGTACAACGGTAAAAAGACAGATGAAAACATATGTCGTATGAAGAAGTTATGAATTTCTAACGAACTTTTCCTGTCCCGGCCTGTTAAAAATATAATATTAAAAAAATAAAGTCGAAATTAGCCGATGGAGCTCGTATGCGAAAGTTACGGATTTTCAACGAACTTTTCCTGTCCCGGCCTGTTAACGAAACTTGTATAGTATAATCTCACCTACGTGTGGATATAAAGAACGTCGAAAACGGAGCTCGTATGCGAAAGTTACGGAATTTCAAAGATTTGGGCACACACTTCGAGGCTTATCTGAAGGGTTATGCCCCGCGTACGAGGGTACGCCCAGCGTACGCAAATGCAGGGCCTCGGATCGACCACGTCTCCCCTATTCCTTCTAGCCCGTCCCATCCGAAGTCCGGTGTCCAAAGGTGACATCATCGCTGACGTACGTGCAGCGTACGTGAAGTACGCCCAGCGTACGAGGAACGCCCCACGTTCTTCGGAGTACGCCCAGCGTACGAGACCAGCCTCCACTCCTATAAATAGCATGCGAGACTTCCGGGATTTAATTGCTCATTCACTATTTTCTCTCCCGAGTTCCATACTTCTACTATCTCAAGAGTACCCCGACACCCCGGTTTCATATCCAAGCTCGGACGAAGGTCCGAAGCTCCGATATTTCCGAGAAATCGACTTCTTTCCTGTCGAAGTGCCGCCCGAGCAAAGTCTCGTTTTCTTCAAATCACCACACTTTCCAGGTGAGTTCATACCCCTTTATTTTCACGTTTTTACTATACTTTAGGGGGGGAATACAAGTGAAACACAATAAAAACTTATGTAACAATATAAATCGTTCCATAGGATTTCAAATGCTTCGTCTACATTTTTGTTTATAAATGTTAAACAATATTACTACTAATGTCACACTTTACATGCGAAGTTAGTAATACACCAAGTTTTATCATTTTAATGGAACACATTTTCGAAAAACTATAATAGGTATAGTTTAAGAGTTATTCATGACATTTTACATACTATAAACACTATAAAGAGGAAATACTTACATTTACAAGGAAAATGGACTTTTCATTTCGTAAATCTATTGATACTAAATTTTGTGAGACATTTGACTTCACCGTACTTTCAAGTACGCATTTCAAGTCCTGTATTATAAACCATAATCTCTTGTAGGGAGAGCGTGATACTTGTGTATAGATCTATACGGGATTGACAATCCCGCGCCTAAACTGTTAGCTACAGTTAGACCGACAGGTCTGGGGTGACAAACGTCATAACACCTCAACGCCTGAAGAACTTTGTTATAGGCAGTCTGGGTCAATAGCATGGTTATAAAACTCACATGGAGTATCAAAACATTTTGATTTACGGGGCTATCAAATGCATTAGTGATTATATATATACATATATATAAACCTACTTACACTATTTTAGGTATGAAAAATAATTATGCATTCCAGTCTTTGGAACTTTTCAAACTACCATACATACATGGAAAATATTGGATTTTCTAGAAACAAGCTCAGTTATTTTATACAGAAAGACATACAATTCTAGTACAAAAACGCTTATGAACTCACCAACTTAATTGTTGACACTTTTTCAAAACTACTTGTATTGCTCAGGGATTCAGTAATACAGGTAAACCATCAGCTTTTGGAGAAGGGACGCTAAGGCGTCAGTTTTCAAACTTATTAAATCATCATATTGTAATTTATTTTGAGACATGTATCACATGCAACAATGTAACTTTTTAATTATATTTATGATGGTTGTGTTTAATTTCTTTACAAATATTCAACTGCTATGATACTACATGAAGTCATCCACCCCGAATGTTTCCGCCATTCTGGTTTGGGGGTGTGACAGATTGGTATCAGAGCATTGTTTATAGTGAACTAAGTATATCGAACCACATAAAATATACAATCTATAAATGCAAAGGGACTAAAACCCTATGACAAAAAGTTTTCACAAACTATACTTTTAATAAAATAAAATGCTAGTTTTAAAAAAGTATAAGTACATGCATGCATCGGTCTAGTATCATAGTCAAAACTATACAAAAGTGTTAAGACAAGTTTGACACTACGATTAGGCCTCGGGGTATGTAATCAGATCAAGGATGAATATAGCCTGATCAACTATATTTATCCAAGATGTGACCAACGTATGTTGAGGAATAGTAATAGTGAACAACAAGTCAAAAACTTACCAAATAAAATACTGGAATCAAACTTACAAATTTGAAATACTATAGGAGTATTTTATAGTACTATAAGAACTGTAATAATCGTGCGAACCTCGATCTTTGGTTAGAACTAGGAATCGTCAAATAAGTAGAATTATGCTTACCTTTTTACTCTCAAGTTTTGTATATAATTCTCTTACCTCTATTCTCGATTAGACGAAATGGTAGGATTTCACATTCCCGGGGATCCCTACTACCCTAACCAGGGAAATGGAAGCTGGATTGAGGAGAACCCAGAAGAAGATCCCGAAGAGATTCCCGAGGAAGAGCCAAAAGAGGATTCCGAAGAGGATCCCGAGGAAGACCCAAACGAGGATTCAGAAGAGGAAGGAGATGGTGGGAGCACTGACTCGGAACCAGAGATCTACAATCCTCCCTGAGGAGCAGCAAATCCCCGAAGGAACTTTCAGGGCCCGGAGCCCCGCTGGGCTATGGATCTGAAACGATGGAGCAGGGTACAAGGACAACGCCTACCCTACGGCATGGGACAAGGCTTTTATAACCTCAGCAACGGAGGTTCGGCTGATAGGGCACTCCCTATCATGGTTCGTCGCATCGCCAACCAAGGCGAGCAAGCAAGAGTGAACGCCGACCGGCTCTTGGACATTGGCGCCACCGCTGCTGTCACTGCAGTACGTCTTCGTTGTCTGGACGAAGAGCATGAGCAACAATAGAGCACACATTTTCCCTTTAGAAAGACATTACTGCTGCTAGAGCCGAAGTAAGGGGGTTCCGTAAAAGCCAAGCCGCAATGGAAAGGCGTGTCATCGAGGCTGAACGTCAAGTAGCCCGAGCACAGACTTCCATAACCACATACCATGGTCCGCAGCGTACCACCCGTTCGGAGTAGAATGCGTACTACTTGCACTATGTTATAGATTAGACTTATCGAGTAAGCGTTGGTGCTACTCTTTCTTTTATGAATGTAAACCAGATGGATTGTGAGTACACAATTCGAGGGTCTAAATGCTGTCAAAATTTCCCGTTTTCATTGATGTACCCTAGACCTATGTAAGGTCAAATTTTCCTGATCGTTGTATCTAATATTAATATCAATGAGATTGACATGCATTATTAATTCAATAGGTATTTTCGTTAATACTATGAAATCATGTACTTATTTTGTAAGTTTTCCATCTTGGCAGTTGACTTACAGATTCAATAATGTTCAGAACATAAAGCATATAATACAAGAACTCTCTATAACCATTTCTGAAGACTTATCAAGAATTCGACTTTTCACTTATGGCAGAATCATGCCGCCAAGGAGGAATCCACGACGCGTCAATACTACAGGAGCACCACCACCACCACCACCTCCATCAATGGATGCTGCTACCTTTTAGGCTGCTGTAACAGATGCCGTAACCGCAACAGTAACACAAATGAGTAACAACGAATCAGGAGGAGGAATAAATAGCTCTACTAATGGCTAAAACCAGGGTTGTTCCGGGGAATGTACCTACAAGGACTTCACCAACAGCAACCCCATACCCTTCAATGGGACTGGGGGAGTAATGGATCCATCTCAATGGATAGAGAAAACAGAAGCAGTCTTTGAGATCTGCTCGTGTCCAGAAGGGAGCAAGGTGAAATTTGTTGCCTGCACTTTCTCCGAACGAGCCCTAACATGGTGGGATAGCCATGTTAAGTCACTAACTCTGGTGGTGGCTAACTCCATGGGTTGGGAGAACTTGAAGCAAATGCTAATGCAAGAGTACTGCCCAAGGGGCGAGATTCAGAAGCTCGAACAGGAGCTTTGGGGCCTTACTATGGTGGGCTCGGACATCACAACCTATACAAATAGGTTCAGTGACTTGACAATACTTTGCCCGGGGATGTTGGCACTAGAGAGCAAGAAGATAAAAAGATATATCTAGGGACTGTCACCCCATCTTTGTAACAACCCGAAACTTCAATCCTATACACTTAGTCAATTCAATCAATATTCAACTTGTTTTGTCGATTTCTGGTGCCATTCAAGGGTTCATTTAAGTGTTCTAAGCTTGCATTTGACCAAGGTTGAGTTTAGGAATAAGTCAGCACGTCCCATAGTGAGAAAATCGGGCCATACACCCTCTTGGAAGAGTGTACGGCCGTACACATGGGTGTGCGGCCGCACACCCACTCCCTTGGCAGCACACTCACTCTTGAGCAGCACACCCACCCTATATAAAGGGTAGACCCCTTTCCTTTCATTCCTTTAACACTTTGGCAGCACACAACACCTTTCTCTCAAGATTTTTCAACTGCAAACCCTCTCAAGGTCTCAAAAACGTGAGTTTTCCATCACCTAGCTTATCATACATGAAGGACCCATTGATCTAAGCCCTTAATCATCAAAGTTTCATCATGTTCTTCATCATATGAAGGTGTACGGCCGCACACCTTCATAAGGTGGCCGTACACACCTTAAAGACTCTCCAAAGTGAGAGTTTTGCCTCCATTTGCTAGTTGGACTTAGTATTGGCCTTGAAACACCTGAAAATCGAGATTTTGAGCATGGATGAAGAGTGTACGGCCGCACACCTCTATGTACGGCCGCACACTCCCTTGTACGACCGCACACGCCCTCTGTACGGCCGCACACTCCTGTGTGCAACCGCACACACATGCTGACCGCACACCCATGGCCCACACACCTTTAAGGTGGCCATACACTCCCCTCATGCAACCCTACAAGGTCCAAACACTTAGTGCTAGTAGATCCAAGTCTCTAGAGTGGTTTTCCATCACTTATAGTGGTGAAATACCTTCATTTGACTCTTTTATGTGTCATTGCGTGATAATTAGGATCGAATCGTCATTAAGCTTTCACTTGAACACCCAGCTTTCCGTATCGATCCTTCAATCAAACCACTCGCTCGAGGTGAGTTCATACCCCTACTTTTTCCGTGTTTTTAATGCTTTCAGGGGGAGGATACAAGCTAAACATAAATGCTTAAAAAACTCATGCAATTCTCATACTTTAACCCCTTTTGTACTGTGTTGAGCATAAGGGTCATTTTTCACTAAAATTGCATAGTTTTCCGGATTTGCTATTCACTACGTTATTCATGCAAGCTATAATCGGTATAGTTTGAGATTTCTAAATATAACAAGTACAGGAAATTTCACTACTAAACATATGCTCTAAGATGGGGATAGTTTACAGTTACATCACTACTTTATCATGGTATTCATAACTGTAATTTTTACTACATACGGTATACATACGGGTTTTCGCTACGATAAAACGCTAGGACACTAGATGTAAACTAGATTGTACGATACTGTGAGGCGCTACTTCACTACTGTACCTTTAGGTGTACAGGGATAAATCCTATCATAAGTATAACCAGAGTCTCCTGGAGGGAGAGCGTGAGATTTGTGAATAGATCTATTCGGGATTGACAATCCCACACCCGAACTGCTAGCTACAGTTGGGCAGGCATGCCCAGGGTGACAAATGTCATTTAACTCGACGCCTGAAGAACGTTGGAAAGGTCTCTAGTCATATCAAGCATGGTTATACGACTCACATTATGTATAAATCACCTTTAGTTTACAATCTGACACTCTTCAACGGTTTTATTTATACTAAATAGAACTAACACACTACGTATAAAGGCTGAAGCCAGGGTTTTCAACCAAAATCGTTTATGCAAGGATTTCATATACAATATACTTATACTTCATGATTAGCCTTAGCTAGTCACATGAAGTAGTATTTTCACATATCACTACAGTTTTCAGTAACGAACATTCATGGTTTATATGGAACGGATAACGCTACATTTTTCACTTAAAGAAAATATCGGATTTTCTTGACGCTATACAAAATACTTTTTACGAGCTCATCAACAAGTTTTCATTTCAAACTACCGCTTATGAACTCATCAGCTTTATACTGATATTTTCAAACTGCTTGTATTCTCAGGAAATCAGTAGACAGGTACCTGCTGGATTTTTGAGAAGCTGGAGCAATAAGAGTCTTATGTTTATATTTTATATATACTCTCTGATGTAATTCAAACAAGTTTCAAATTGATGTAAACATCTTCATATATGTATACACTGTGATGGTTGTGTTGCTATGGTTGCTATTTTACATTGGTTGTGATGCTATACATGACGTCCTCCGCCCCGGAACGTTTCTGCCATCACGGTTTCGGGGTGTGACAAGCTTCGAGGAAGTGTGCTAGCTTCTAATCCCGTTACGTTCGATAGTGCCAAACAACTGGCACAGTCCCTTGTTGACCATGGAATCTGCCAAGACGTCATGACCATCGTCCCAGAACCAACCAGAGGAAGCAACAACAATAACAACAATGCCAACAACAACAACAAGAAGAAGTTTTGGAATAAGAGGAAGAGTCAATCTTCACAAGAATCTTCCAAGAAACAACAGATAGTGGCAGTCCATGCCGCTACTGCCCCCATTACTGTTCCCGTTACCCCTGCGTCGGAAAAGCAATATGCTGGGAACCTACCAAAGTGCGACAAATGCAATTACCATCACAACGGAAATTACCGGGAGATGCACTGTAAAAACTGCGACAGGAAAGGGCACACTGCCCGTTTCTGTAAGGCACCGGCGCGACCAATCACCCAAGTTCTTGGTGCCGGAGTGAGCCAGGTGTGTTATGGGTGTGGGGAAACTGGGCACTACAAGAGGGATTCCCTAAAGCAAAGAATGTTGGCAGCGTAGGAAGAGTGCTGGCAATAGGGCAGAACGAAGCAATAGCCGATCCCACGGTGGTTACGGGTACGTTCCTCCTGAACAACATTTATGCATGCATACTCTTTGACTGTGGTGCGGAGAGAAGTTCCGTGAGCCATAAATTCAAACACATACTTAATCAAAAACCCCAATCACTCAATAAGATATTTACAGTAGAAATGGCAAATGGTAAAACAGAAAGCACAAACGATTTGTATGTAGGCTGCACACTAGGTCTAAATGAACACTTTTTCCAAATCGATCTAATGCCGATCACTATAAGAAGCTTTGATGTTATCATCGATATGGATTGGTTAAGCCTTCACCATGCCGATATACTGTATCACAAAAGGGTCGTTCGCCTTAATCTGCCAAGTGGCGAAACTCTTGTCATTTATGGTGACAAACCCGGTACCAATTTACGAATCATCTCTTGCGTCAAAGCCCGAAAATATTTGCGCAAGCAATATCATGCCTTCCTAGCCCACGTAGTAGATAAGAAACAAGAAACGAAAGACATTAAAGACATTCCGGAAGTCTGCAACTTCCCCGACATTTTCCCTGAAGATCTTCTAGGAGTTCCACCAGAACGTCAAGTCGAGTTCAGAATCGACTTGATTCCCGGGGCTACCCCAGTAGCAAAATCGCCGTACCGTCTAGCACCGGCAGAAATGCAGGAATTATCCAGCCAGCTGAACGAACTTCTCAGCAAAGGATTCATCAGGCCGAGCTTCTCACCTTGGGGAGCACCGGTTCTGTTCGTAAAGAAGAAGGATGGGTCTTTTCGCATGTGCATCGATTACCGGGAACTGAACAAGCTCATGATCAAGAACTGATATCCCTTACCCCGCATAGACGATCTATTCGACCAACTACAAGGAGCGAGCTACTTCTCAAAGATCGATTTAAGATCTGAGTACCATCAACTGCGAGTCCTGGAAGGAGACGTTCCCAAAACGGCATTCCGAACTCGCTATGGTCACTACGAGTTTGTAGTAATGCCCTTCAGATTGACAAATGCACTGACAGTGTTCATGGACTTGATGAACCGAGTATGTCATCCTTTCCTGGACAAATTTGTGATCGTGTTCATATATGATATACTCATCTATTCAAAGAGCAAAGAGAAACATAGCCAACACCTCCGACAGGTCTTGGAAACATTAAGGACAGAGAAGCTATACACGAAATTCTCAAAGTGCGAATTTTGGATTTGGAAAGTAGATTTCCTAGGTCACGTGGTCAGCAAAGAAGGGATACACGTGGACCCTTCCAAAATCAAGGCAATCGAGAACTGGTCAACTCCAAGGACTCCAACGGAAATCCGACAATTCTTGGGCCTTGCTGGGCATTACCGAAGGTTCATATAAAACTTTTAGAAGATTGCTAAACCACTTACCACCATGACTCAGAAGGGGATAACCTTTAGTTGGGGAGAAAAACAAGACGCTGCGTTCCAAACACTGAAGCGAGCTCTATGCAGCGCATCTATATTATCCTTGCCAGAAGGAACATAAGACTTTGTGGTCTACTGTGATGCGTCAAACCAGGGCCTTGGATGTGTCCTAATGCAACGAGGAAAGCTCATCGCATACGCATCGAGACATCTCAAGACGCACGAGGTCAACTACACTACGCACGATCTCGAAATGGGAGCAGTCGTTTTCGCTCTAAAGATCTGGAGACACTATCTCTACGGCACGAAATGTACAATCTTCACCGATCATAAGAGCCTTCAACACATCCTCAATCAAAAGGAACTCAACATGAGGCAAAGACGATGGGTAGAACTACTAAACGATTACGAATGCGAAATTTGTTATCATCCCGGAAAAGCTAATGTAGTAGTTGATGCCCTCAGCCGAAAGGATTACTCGGGCCGCCGAATGAAATCCTTAACCATGACGATCCATTCACACCTATCCACACAAATCAAAGAAGCTCAGATAGAAGCTTTAAAACCCGAAAATGTGGCAAGTGAAGCCTTAAGAGGAATGGATAAGAATCTCGAAGTCAAGGATGACGGAGTTCGTTACTTCATGAACCGGATCTGGACGCCGAAGTTTGGCGGATTCAGAAATGTTGTCATGAATGAGGCCCATAAGACTCGATACTCCGTACATCCCGGTTCAGACAAGATGTATCTGGATCTCAAGAAACTGTATTGGTTGCCAAACATGAAAGCCGAAATCGCTACCTATGTAGGCAAATGTCTGACTTGCGCCAAAGTCAAGGTAGAGTACCAAAAGCCCTCGGGATTGTTACAACAACCGGAAATACGCGAGTGGAAGTGGGAGCGGATAACCATAGATTTCATAACCAAGTTACCCAAGACAGCGAGTGGACTTGACACCATCTCGATGATCGTCGACAGGTTAACCAAATCCGCACACTTCCTACCAATAAAGGAAACGGACAAGCTGGAGAAACTAACTAGAACATACATCAGGGAGATTGTACGACTGCATGGTGTACCAATATCCATTATCTCGGACCGAGATAGTAGATTCACCTCGAGGTTCTGGCAGTCACTACAAAAATCCCTAGGAACGAGACTAGACATGAGTACCGCCTACCACCCACAAACCGACGGACAGAGTGAGAGGACCATTCAAACATTAGAAGATATGCTAAGAGCATGTGTGATCGATTTTGGTAAGGCTTGGGATACCCATTTGCCATTGGTTGAGTTCCCGTACTGTAGCACCTGGTTCTTGGTATGTATTTTTATTTAAGTATTTTGCATTTTTAGCCTTGGACTCGGCGAGTTGAAGGACCGACTCGCCGAGTAGAAGCGGGATGAGGCGCGAGATTTAAGTGATGGACTCGTCGAGTCGGGTCCCGGACTCGACGAGTAGGCTCTGACTGGACAAAACCCTAATCTGAGGGTTTGTACCCTATTTAAACAACCTTATGCAGCCTCCATCGCCCCTTTATGCTCCCAGAAACCCTCCATAGCAAACCCTAAGTGTTTTGGTGCAAGATCTAAGGCTTTTGAGTGATTTTTGTGGGTTTTGACCTCAAGGAAGAAGGAAGAGCATAGAAGGATCAAGAGGAGACTGAAGGATTCGAGTTTGGTTCATCATTTGCAGTCTTTGAGAGGCATAAAGTCTGTACCTTGCTCTTTCATTTGATAGATCCCTTTTTGGGGAGATTTAGGGCTTTTATAAGCCATTTTTGGTAACCAACCATGATTGCAAACATGGTTGGGGGTTGAGGCTTTGGAATCAGGTCTTTATAGGGGTCACAAGGCAGATTTGGGTTGCTTTTGCACCCAAGGAAGGCCCCATGCAACACTAGAGCTTATTTTATGTCCTTTTGAGCTCAAAGTCCCATGCATGCACGTAAAGTTTGTAACTTTACGTGCTAGAACGATCGAAGGAGCTTAGATCTATCTTTTGGTCAAGTGTTGTACATCAGAAATCGAGGATTTAGGATGTGGATGTTATCGACTCGGCGAGTCCGTTCTTGGGACTCGACGAGTCCAAGGCTTTGAGTCCCATATCTGTTGAGGGTCAGAAGGACTCAGTTGGGTGTTAGAAGGGTTGTAGCAGGACAGAAAGAGTGACCCAACGCATTGGACTTAATTTTAGACCTGGAGTTCATGGGACTCGACGAGTGCTAGAACAAACTCGGCGAGTCCAAGGCAATCTCCTTATGGTTGGAGATGAACTCGACGAGTTGTTCATACAACTCGGCGAGTCAAGGTCAGAACTTGTTCATCAGTTGAAGGTGAACTCAGCAAGTGTTCATCCGACTCGGCGAGTCGGATGAAGGTTCATTGATGTTCGTAAGGAAGGGGAACTCGTCGAGTCGTTGCCAAACTCGACGAGTCGAGTCGTGGATAAGGACGAGTAAAGGGAAGGGACTCGACGAGTTGACGGCCCAACTCGGCGAGTCGGGTCAACTGGAAGTTGACTTCGGCTTGGACTTGGTTAGGGGTAAAATGGTCATTTTACCCTAAGAGTAGATATCAGTTTCTAACCGAGTGTTTTGTGGGGATTGTAGCCGGAGGATTTCCGGAGCAGCAGCGGACGGAAGTTTCCCGCACAGCTTATCAGCAGTTTCTCGTACGAGGTGAGTTACCTTCCAGTAGGGGTGGGTCTAAGGCCACAATGCCGGCCCACCAAAGAGGAGTATTTAGAAGATGATTGTCTTTGTGATAATTATCTTGGTCTGGTTACATGCTTTGGTCATGAGTTTTATTTGTGTGATATGTTATGTGTATGATAGGGATTGGTATCCCTGATAGACGTCCTTAGGACCAAAGGGTAGGTCCGTCCCCGGATATGTCTGACTATATGCTTATATGGTATGATGGGGGAACTTACCGGTCGAAAGATACCGATGATGATTACCGGTAGAAAGATACCGATGATGATTACCGGTTGAAAGATACCGATGGTGATTACCGGTTGAAAGATACCGACGATGATTACCGGTTGAAAGATACCGAGGATATTGTATGGTATGTGGTATGATGGGGGAACTTACTAAGCTTTGTGCTTACGGTTTCGGTTTTGGTTTCAGGTACCTCTTCGTCTAAGGGGAAGGAGCCGGCGGCGTAGCATCGCATCACACACACACATGATTTCCGCATGGAGTTTTATGTGATTGTACTCTGATATGTTATTATTTTATGACTCGGGTTTTCAGACATGATGCATGGTTTTATGAGATGATGTGTTTTCACAGTATTTTCTTATGAATGTTTTTATGAGTCAATTAAATAAAAAAAAGAAATTTTTGGTCTTGAAAATTGGGATGTTACAAGTTGGTATCAGAGCCCTGGTTTTAGGGATTCGGACACACCCTCGGGGGTGTCTGGACTCAAACTGAGGGGCTAAAAGGTTTTTACATGGAAAAATGGTTTTCTAAAATTTAAATGGAAGGATTTTAAGAAAGACGAAGTGTGTGATGCATGCGACCGGCCGGGCTCAAGTTAGTTTTCCCCAAGATACCCATACTTGATATGTTATGCTATATGGTTTTGATACAGAAAACTGCTTGCTAGAATAGGACTAAGGATCTAGGAGGATGCCTTGTGTGCCTGATATATGATTCTGAGAATTGCATGCTAGTTAGGGCTAAGGATCTAGGAGGATGCCTTATATGCCTGTTGTATGAGCTGTATGCTAGGACTGTTTAGTCAGCAGTAGGATGGCCTGTGTAGGTTATGCCTGATTTGGTTACCCAATGCTCGAATGCTGCTTGCTTTGTGCTATGGGGGTTCTGGCCACCTTCAACTAGCTAAGGAACGGATATGTAACAGTATCCGTAAGTTAGTTAGGGGGAAGTGGTGGGGACTCCTAGTGCAGCTGATGGCGGAGGGTAGGTCGGAGAGTGCCTTAGGAAAGCCTAGGATGAGGTCAGTGGAAAGGGGTATCGGTGAAAGGGACTTGGTGAAGTCGAAGCAGTCCTTGAGGAAAGCACGGATAGATGTGGAAGGTAGTATGGGCCCGTACTACTGGAAGCAGAGGATCCGTACTCGAATCAAGGAAGGTTGAGACAGAACCGGGAACCTTGGAGAGTGTGTTAGACCTCTCGAGAGTATGTATGATCCTGACATTTATGCGTGTATTTTCAGCATGGTGACCACGTGTCATGGAGAAGGAGGTTCCGGATCAGGATTAGGATCAGGCTCGGGTGCAGGATCCGAGCAGGTTGATGACGGGCTGCGCGAGTTCATCACGTCTGAGATCACGAGAGGCATTCTTGAGTCGACCCCGATCATTTTCGGGTCGATCAAGGAAGGGATTGCTGAGCTGATAGAGGATCGCCTCTGAGCATTCAGGAGTGATATGGCGTCTAGCCAGGCGGGTACGCGCGCATTGTCCTTTAAGGACTTCCGAGGGAGTGGTGCGCCAGATTTCCATGGGGTGAAAGACCCCATTGCTGCTAGGAGATGGATCGCAGACATCGAGTCTGCGCAGTTGACGAGCTTCTGCCCGGAAGGGTCGAAGGTGAGATATACAGCAGGATGTTTGAGAGACAGGGCCAGAGATTGGTGGGAGTCAGTTGGTGACTCTCTGGGAGCCTCGGCTGTTCAGGCTATGACATGGCCGGATTTTGTGACCCGGTTCAGGGCTGAGTTCGCACCTGCGGTGGAGCTTCAGCAGTTGGCCAGGGAGTTCCTGGATATGAGGCAGACGACTGAGACAGTGGTGGAGATCACCGCCAAGTTCCGGGAGAGGGCATTATTGGTGCCCCAGTATGCGGGAGATGAGGATATGAGGAGGACCCGCTACCATGACATGCTACGAGCTGATATTCGGGAGCATGTCAGTTTCTCAGCTTGCCCTACCCTAGACTCCATGATTTCTAGGGCTAGGGAGAGGGAGATTGATCTGGAGCACATCCAGAAGAGGAAGGCAGCGGAGGGGCTGAAGACGGGGGCTTCGGGGAAGAAGCCCAAGGGATCCGATGGTAGGCCGAAAGGCCAGTCAGGGCGGGACCGTTGTGGGAAATGCGGTCGGTCACATGAGGGAGCTTGTCGCACTGGGCCGGGTTCAGGCTGCTATAAGTGTGGCAAGGTTGGGCATTTTGGCAGAGATTGCACTGCCCCTACTCCTGCGATTCAGATATCAGACTTGATTTGCTTTCATTGCAATCAGAAGGGCCATAAAAAGGCCAATTGCCCTAGATTGACAGTAGCAGCGGCGCCGGCAGTGACACCGACTCCAGCGACAGCACGGGTTGTGGATGGCCAGAAGGCCAAGTTGGAGGCTCCAGTAGTTCGGAGCCGATCGTTTCAGCTGACAGCCGAGGAGGCACGCGCTGCACCCAATGTGGTGACGGGTATGACTTCTTGTTTATGCTTTTATGATATGCTGTTGTGATGTTGATATGTTATGTATGCGCTTTGGATAGGATCGTTCCATGTGAACGGTATTCCAGTTCAGGTATTGTTTGATTCGGGTGCTACCCGATCGTTTGTCTCTCTTGCGCTTAACAAGAAGTTTCCGGAGTCTTCGGGCATGTTGGATTGCCCTCTAGAGGTCGAGATTGCGGAAGACTGGTCGGTACGAGCGTCGGAGGTCTACCGGGATTGTGTTTTGAGGCTGTTCGAGGAACGTTACCTGGTAGACTTGGTTCCCATACCTTTACGGGGGAACAAGGTTATTATTGGTATGGATTGGCTGAGCCCCAATGGAGCAGTGATTGACTGCGCGCAGCAGTCAGTACGGATTAGGACCCCTGGTGGGGGAGAGCTGGTGGTTCAGGGCGAAGGGTCACAGCGAGGACCAACTTTATGTTCGGCAGCGAGGGCTAGGAGCTACCTCCAGCAGGGTTGCGCAGGTTTTGTCGCCTATGTTAGGGATACCCGAGAGGCGGGTAGGGCGACGGTGGGCGATGTGCCCGTGGTACGAGAGTTTGCGGACGTATTCCCCGAGGAGTTGCCTGCGATACCTCCGGAGCGACAGGTGGAGTTCAGGATCGACCTAGTCCCTGGTGCGGCTCCGATAGCCAAGGCACCGTATCGGTTGGCTCCTCCTGAGATGCAGGAGTTGTCTACATAGCTGCAGGAGCTGTTAGACAAGGGATTCATTAGACCGAGTAGTTCTCCCTGGGGAGCCCCAATTCTGTTTGTGAAGAAGAAGGACGGGTCGCATCAGATGTGTATAGATTATCGGGAGCTGAATAAGGTAACGGTGAAGAACCGTTACCCACTCCCGAGGATTGATGACCTCTTTGACCAGCTACAGGGAGCATCTTGGTTCTCCAAGATTGATTTGCGATCAGGGTATCATCAGATGAGGGTCAGAGAGGAGGATGTGCAGAAGACTACGTTTCGGACGCGCTATGGCAACTATGAGTTTGTGGTGATGCCTTTCGGGCTCACCAATGCTCCTGCCGCGTTCATGGACCTCATGAACCACGTGTGTAGACCGATTTTAGACCGGTATGTGATAGTGTTTATTGATGATATCTTGGTTTACTTCAAGACGCGAGAGCAGCATGAGGAGCATCTGCGAGAGGTTCTGGAGACTTTGAGAAGGGAGAACTTGTATGCTAAGTTCTCCAAGTGTGAGTTCTGGTTGCGCGAGGTGCAGTTTCTTGGGCACCTTGTCAACCAGAACGGGATTTCGGTAGATCCGGCCAAAGTGGAGGCCGTGATGAGATGGGAGGTTCCGAGGTCTCCATCTGAGATTCGAAGCTTTCTGGGATTGGCAGGCTACTATCAGAGATTCATTCAGGACTTCTCCAAGATAGCCATGCCCCTGACCAGGCTGACGAGGAAGGCCGTGGTCTTTCGTTGGGGGCCTGAGCAGCAGGCTGCATTTGAGACATTGAGGCAGAGATTGTGCGAGGCGCCAATCTTAGCCCTGGCAGAGGGCATGGAGGATCTCGTCGTGTACTGTGATGCGTCCATCTTGGGTTTGGGCGCAGTATTGATGCTGAGAGGGCATGTCATTGCTTATGCTTCGAGGCAGCTGAAGCCTCACGAGGCGAACTACCCGACGCATGATTTGGAGTTGGGGCTGTTGTGTTCGCCCTCAAGATTTGGCGTCATTACCTCTATGGGGTTTGTTGTACGATTTACATGGACCACAAGAGCCTGAGGTATCTCATGGACCAGCCAAATCTGAATATGAGGCAGTGTCGGTGGCTTGATGTGGTAAAGGATTATGACTGTGAGATCTTCTACCACCCGGGGAAGGCCAATGTGGTGGCCGACGCGCTTAGCTGCAAGGCAGCGCCGATCAGGGATATCTGTCTGAGGATGACAGTGGTGACTCCGCTTTTGGAGCAGATTCGGGAGGCCCAGCAGGAGGCCATGAAGGAGGAACATCAGAAGAGCGAGCGGATTGTGGGACAGGTTTCCTCCTTTGACTATGATAGCCGAGGGTTATTGACTCTTCACCGCAGGGTGTGGGTCCCTTATCATGGAGGCGTGCGCCAGATCCTGATGGAGGAGGCACACAAATCCAGATTTTCTATCCATCCCGGAGCGACGAAGATGTATAGAGATCTTCGTCCTGACTATTGGTGGCCCTGCATGAAGCGGGATGTAGCATGGTATGTGGAGCGGTGCTTGACCTGCAGGAAGGTCAAGGCCAAGCACCAGAGGCCACACGGCAAGATGCAGCCGTTGGATATTCCGCTGTGGAAATGGGAGGACATTACGATGGATTTTATCACAAACCTTCCCAGGACCGCGCGGGGAGCGGATTCAATTTGGGTCATTGTTGATCGATTGACCAAGAGCGCCCATTTTATCCCGATTCAGGAAAGTATTTCGGCCGAAAGGTTGGCCGATATCTATATCAGGGAGGTAGTGGCGCGACACGGGGTGCCAGTATCGGTGATTTCAGACAGGGATGTGCGGTTCACTTCCAGGTTTTGGAAGAAGTTTCATGACAAGCTGGGTACTCGTCTGCATTTTAGCACCGCCTTTCACCCGCAGACGGATGGTCAGAGCGAGCGGACCATCCAGACATTAGAGGATATGCTGCGGGCATGTGTTTTAGACTTCGGAGGTAGCTGGGATACCTACCTTCCGTTGGCGGAATTCTCGTATAATAATAGCTATCATGCGAGTATTGACCGTCCTCCCTTCGAGATGTTATACGGGAGGAAGTGCAGAACCTCGATATGTTGGGGTGAGGTTGGCCAGAGGGTCATGGGGAGCACCGAAGTGGTGCTCAAGACGACAGAGAGGATTCAACAAGTTCGGAGCAGACTTCAGACTGCTCAGAGTCGGCAAAAAAGTTATGCCGACAAGCGCCGATCGGATCTGGAGTTTCAGGTCGGGGATATGGTTCTCCTGAAGGTGTCGCCATGGAAGGGCGTCATCCGATTCAGGGTTATAGCCCGGGTGGGTAAGGTGGCTTATAGGTTGGATCTGCCAGCAGAACTCAGCCAGATCCACAACACTTTCCACGTCTCCCAGTTACGGAAGTGCCTGGTGGACGACTCGGCAGTGGTACCATTAGAGGATATTCAGGTCGATGACAGCCTGAATTACATCGAGCGGCCTGTAGAGATTCTCGACCAGAAATCGAAGGATCTGAGGAACAAGAGGGTTGAGCTGGTAAAGGTGCAATGGCAGCACCGGAAGGGCTAGGAATGGACTTGGGAGCCGGTGGATGAGATGATGGAGCATTACCCAGAGCTGTTCCAGGATCGAGCAGCAGGCTTCGAGGACGAAGTCTAAAATAAGTAGGGGAGATTTGTAGCACCTGGTTCTTGGTATGTATTTTTATTTAAGTATTTTGCATTTTTGGCCTTGGACTCGGCGAATTGAAGGACCGACTCGCCGAGTAGAAGCGGGATGAGGCGCGGGATTTAAGTGATGGACTCGTCGAGTCGGGTCCCGGACTCGACGAGTAGGCTCTGACTGGACAAAACCCTAATCTGAGGGTTTGTACCCTATTTAAACAACCTTATGCAGCCTCCATCGCCCCTTTATGCTCCCAGAAACCCTCCATAGCAGACCCTAAGTGTTTTGGTGCAAGATCTAAGGCTTTTGAGTGATTTTTGTGGGTTTTGACCTCAAGGAAGAAGGAAGAGCATAGAAGGATCAAGAGGAGACTGAAGGATTCGAGTTTGGTTCATCATTTGCAGTCTTTGAGAGGCATAAAGTCTGTACCTTGTTCTTTCATTTGATAGATCCCTTTTTGGGGAGATTTAGGGCTTTTATAAGCCATTTTTGGTAACCAACCATGATTGCAAACATGGTTGGGGGTTGAGGCTTTGGAATCAGGTCTTTATAGGGGTCACAAGGCAGATTTGGGTTGCTTTTGCACCCAAGGAAGGCCCCATGCAACACTAGAGCTTATTTTATGTCCTTTTGAGCTCAAAGTCCCAAGCATGCACGTAAAGTTTGTAACTTTACATGCTAGAACGATTGAAGGAGCTTAGATCTATCTTTTGGTCAAGTGTTGTACATCAGAAATCGAGGATTTAGGATGTGGATGTTATCGACTCGGCGAGTCCGTTCTTGGGACTCGACGAGTCCAAGGCTTTGAGTCCCATATCTGTTGAGGGTCAGAAGGACTCAGTTGGGTGTTAGAAGGGTTGTAACAGGACAGAAAGAGTGACCCAACGCATTGGACTTAATTTTAGAGCTGGAGTTCATGGGACTCGACGAGTGCTAGAACAGACTCGGTGAGTCCAAGGCAATCTCCTTATGTTTGGAGATGAACTCGACGAGTTGTTCATACAACTCGGCGATGCAAGGTCAGGACTTGTTCATCAGTTGAAGGTGAACTCGGCGAGTGTTCATCCGACTCGGCGAGTCGGATGAAGGTTCATTGATGTTCGTAAGGAAGGGGAACTCATCGAGTCGTTGCCAAACTCAACGAGTCGAGTCGTGGATAAGGACGAGTAAAGGGAAGGGACTCGACGAGTTGACGGCCCAACTTGGCGAGTCGGGTCAACTGGAAGTTGACTTTGGCTTGGACTTGGTTAGGGGTAAAATGGTCATTTTACCCTAAGAGTAGATATCAGTTTCTAACTGAGTGTTTTGTGGGGATTGTAGCCGGAGGATTTCCGGAGCAGCAGCGGACGGAAGTTTCCCGCACAGCTTATCAGCAGTTTCTCGTACGAGGTGAGTTACCTTCCAGTAGGGGTGGGTCTAAGGCCACAATGCCGGCCCACCAAAGAGGAGTATTTAGAAGATGATTGTCTTTGTGATAATTATCTTGGTCTGGTTACATGCTTTGGTCATGAGTTTTATTTGTGTGATATGTTACGTGTATGATAGGGATTGGTATCCCTGATAGCGGTCCTTAGGACCAAAGGGTAGGTCAGTACCCGGATATGCCTGACTGTATACTTATATCTTGTTGTTGTATGCTAGTGGTAGGGGGTGGAATAGTCCTCAGTTACCGGTTGAAAGATACCGATGTCAGTTACCGGTTGAAAGATACCGATGATGATTACCGATTGAAAGATACCGATGATGATTACCGGTCGAAAGATACCGATGATGATTACCGGTAGAAAGATACCGATGATGATTACCGGTTGAAAGATACCGATGGTGATTACCGGTTGAAAGATACCGACGATGATTACCGGTTGAAAGATACCGAGGATATTGTGTGGTATGATGGGGGAACTCACTAAGCTTTGTGCTTACGGTTTCGGTTTTGGTTTCAGGTACCTCTTCGTCTAAGGGGAAGGAGCCGGCGGCGTAGCATCGCATCACACACACATATGATTTCCGCATGGAATTTTCTGGGATTGTACTCTGATATGTTATTATTTTATGACTCGGGTTTTCAGACATGATGCATGGTTTTATGAGATGATGTGTTTTCACAGTATTTTCTTATGAATGTTTTTATGAGTCAATTAAATAAAAAAAAGAAATTTTTGGACTTGAAAATTGGGATGTTACACGTACACCAATAGCTATCACACTAGCATCAAAGTTGCTCCATTCGAAGCCCTCTATGGCCGTAAGTGCAGATCACCTCTGTGCTGGGCTGAAGTGGATGACACGCAACTAGCTAGAGGACAAGTACCTGACAGCACTCTCACTGGCCTGGAAATCATAAGGGAAACTACCGAGAAGATTGTCCAAATTCGAAAATGATTAAAATCTTCAAGAGACAGACAAAAGAGTTATGCGGACAAAAGACGGAAACCCTTGGAATTCCAGGTTGGGGACCGAGTACTATTGAAAGTCTCACCCTGGAAGGGATTAATACGTTTTGGAAAACGTGGGAAACTAAACCCAAGGTATATCGGACCCTTCGAGATCCTTACCAGGATTAGCCCGGTAGCATACAAACTTCGATTACCGCAGGAACTCAATAACGTACACCCTACCTTTCACGTGTCAAACCTAAAGAAATGCATGTCCGATAAGACCCTCGTCATCCCTCTGGATAAAATTGAAATCAACGAGAGTCTCCACTTCGTAGAAGAGCCAATAGAAATCATGGATCGGGAAATTAAAAGAACAAAGAAAGTCGCATACCCATTGTGAAGGTCCGTTGGAATGCCAAGCGAGGACCTGAATACACCTGGGAGCACGAAGATAAGATGAAACAAAAATACCCGCATCTTTTCCCTGGTCCATAAATACTTATTGTAGATTTAATTTCGGGACAAAATTCCCTCTAACGAGGGGATGATGTGACAACCCGATATTCCAAGTCAATGTAATGTTCAAAAAGTCAAATATTATAATCTATTTTTTTGGAATCAATAAAAAATAGCGTCAAAAATGAAATGTTCAAAAGTCTCAATTGGGATACATAAAATGTTAGATATCGTGTCAAGGTTTTCAGAAATATAAAGAACACTCAAATCCAAGTTATAACGAAGAAGTTATGACCAATCAAAGATCCGCGACAAAACTGGTAAAACACTGTTAAGCGTAAAAAGTGAAATTTCAATAAAATACTTTTTAGCCTTAGGTATCTAAACGGAAGTTGTAGATTATGTTAAACCGTAAATGTGCATAAAAAGAACGTCCAAATCTGACTTCGTATGAGGAAGTTATGATTTTTCTAAGTTTCAGATACACCAGTAGACCAGCTAAAAACTCGAAATAGAGACCGAGCGATTTTTAGCCGATGCGACCGAAACGAAAATTTAAGATCTTGACAATAGTAGTACAATGGTAAAAAGACAGACGAAAACGGACGTCGGATGAAGAAGTTATGAATTTTTAACGAACTTTTCCTGTCCCGGCCTGTTAAAAATAAAATATTAAAGAAATAAATTCGAAATTAGCCGACGGAGTCTAAACGAAAGTTGTAGAGTATAATCTCACCTACGCGTGGATATAAAGAACGTCGAAAAAGGAGCTCGTATGCGAAAGTTACGGATTTTCAAAGATTTGGGCACACACTTCGAGGCTTATCCGAAGGGTTATGCCCCGCGTACGAGGGTATGCCCAGCGTACGCAAATGCAGGGCCTCGGATCGACCACGTCTCCCCTATGCCTTCTAGCCCGTCCCATCCGAAGTCCGACGTCCAAGGGTGACATCATCGCTGACGTACGCCCAACGTACGCGAAGTACGCCCAACGTACGAGGAACGCCCCGCGTTCTTCGGAGTACGCCCAGCGTACGAGACCAGCCTTCACTCCTATAAATAACATGCAAGAGTTCCGTGATTTAATTGCTCATTCACCATTTTCTCTCCCGAGTTCCATACTTCTACTATCTCGACACTTCCCCGACACCCCGGTTTCATATCCAAGCTCGGACGAAGGTCCGAAGCTCCGAGATTTCGGAGAAATCGACTTCTTTCCTGTCGAAGTGCTGCCCGAGCAAAGTCTCATTTTCTTCAAATCACCACACTTTCCAGGTGAGTTCATACCCCTTTATTTTCATGTTTTTACTATACTTTAGGGGGGGGGAATACAAGTGAAACACAATAAAAGCTTATGTAAAAATACAAATCCTTACATAGGATTTCAAATGCTTCGTCTACATTTTTGTTTATAAATGTTAAACAATATTACTACTAATGTCACACTTTACATGCGAAGTTAGTAATACACCAAGTTTTATCATTTTAATGGAATACATTTTCGAAAAACTATAATAGGTATAGTTTAAGAGTTATTCATGACATTTTACATACTATAAACACTATAAAGAGGAAATACTTACATTTACAAGGAAAATGGACTTTTCATTTTGTAAATCTATTGATACTAAATTTTGTGAGACATTTAACTTCACCGTACTTTCAAGTACGCATTTCAAGTCCTGTATTATAAACCATAATCTCTTGTAGGGAGAGCGTGATACTTGTGTATAGATCTATATGGGATTGACAATCCCGCACCTACACTGTTAGCTACAGTTAGAGCGGTAGGTCTGGGGTGACAAACGTCATAACACTTCAACGCCTGAAGAACGTTGTTACAGGAAGTCTGGGTCAATAGCATGGTTATAAAACTCACATGGAGTATCAAAACATTTTGATTTACGGGGCTATCAAATGCATTAGTGATTATATATATACATATATATAAACATACTTACACTATTTTAGGTATGAACAATAATTATGCATTCCAGTCTTTGGAACTTTTCAAACTACCACACATACATGGAAAATATTGGATTTTCTAGAAACAAGCTCAGTTATTTTATACAGAAAGACATACAATTCTAGTACAAAAACGCTTATGAACTCACCAACTTAATTGTAGACACTTTTTCAAAACTACTTGTATTTCTCAAGGATTCAATAATAGAGGTAAAACATCAACTTTTGGAGAAGGGACGCTAAGGAGTCAGTTTTCAAACTTATTAAATCATCATATTGTAATTTATTTTGAGACATGTACCACATGCATCAATGTAACTTTTTAATTATATTTATGATGGTTGTGTTTACTTTCTTTACAAATATTCAACTGTTATGATACTACATGAAGTCATCCACCCTCGAATGTTTCCGCCATTCTGGTTTGGGGGTGTGACATATATATATATATATATATATATATATATATATATATATATATATATATATGTGTGTGTGTGTGTGTGTGTGTGTGTGTGTGCGTGTTCATTTAAAACCATGCTAATTTTTGAGATATTGGGATGCGATCCTAGCCACTCATTTTGGATATCAAAAAAATATAAATTGCAAAATAAAAGGAAAAATACTCAAATTCTTTTTTTAAATATTATTTTCGTTATTTAATTTATCCAAAAAAAATTTAAAAATAAAAAAAAAAAATAATAAAATTACAGTTTTTATCGAAATATAAATGAAATATTCTAATAGAATATTACACTGTAAATATTCAAATCGAATTTTTAAAATGTTAGAATATTCTGATATTCTACTAAAATTGGTAGATATATTAAAGAATTCTAATATTATACTTGAATTGTTAATTTTGTTAGAATATTCTAATATTTTATTAATTTTTTTGAATTTTTAAAGTTTAATATTCTAGTAGAATATTCGAACATTCTAAAAATTCGATTTAAATATTTACAGTATAATATTTTATTAGAATATTTCACGTATATTTTGAAGAAAAAACGCTATTTTTTTTGATAAAATAAATGACAAAAATAATATTAAAAAAATAAAAACAATTTCATTTATTTTACATTTTAAAAATAATTTTTTTATCTCTAAAATGAATGGCTAGGATTGCGTCCCAATGTCTCACAAAATATGATGGTCTCACATGAACGTAACCGCATATATATATATATATATATATATATATATATATATATATATATATATATATATATATATATATATATATATATATATATATATATATATATATATTTGAAAGATCCTTTAAGAACTTATAGTTTCCCGAAACCTGAAAACTAAAAGTGGAACGTTGGATCAAAATAAATGATGGTCAATATGCAAGGTGACGATTTTGTAAATAATCAGAAAAATAAAAAGGCGGAGGGCATGTCAATTAAATGAGAGAGGGGTATTAAAGGAAACAAATATATAATTTGGTGTTTTTTATAAACATATTTACCATTTAACTTAAGTATACATAAGTCAAAACTGAATAAAACAAAATAAATCCCCAATGTCGACTACGATCTGCCTCAAGCGAGCCTCATCGATTCCGACGATATTGTTCTTAGATTTCGGTGTCGTTTAGTCCGCCTCCCCTTCATCCGACGTCGGTGAGTCATATCCTCCACGGTAGACGTCGTTGATGTTCTTGACCACCACAACAGATGATTTCTTTTATTCATGTAAGTGTTAAACCCTAATGTAGTAGTCTGCTCCAAAACTAAAATCCAAATCGAAATAAACTTTCAAGTTTAATAGACTTTTGAATAACAAATTACTAAGTGTTCGCCGTTATTTATATGCAATGTATCTATGATTCTAAGCCTCTAACTGATTTTATTTGTAAGTATATGTTAATCGTTCAACAATTGTTAATAATTTGACGTTTTGCAATTACTTCTTCTCGATAATTTGTTGAACATAAATTACTATAATAATCAATCTTTGAAATTAATTTAATTGTAATACTTTATATTATATAATCAATCCGGAGCGTTCAATTTATACTAAATTTGTTTGTGATTACTTTATACCAAATTCTATTTTGAAGCCAAAAGTTGTGATTCGTGATTTTTGAATTGGCTGATTAATTTGACATACACAGACCACTCATCCTTTATTCATCACTCGATTGTTAATTGCTAATTTCATTTTAGTAAATAAATTTATGTAAAATACTAGTTAAAGTCAATTTGCTATTATCAATTTGACACAATTTGCTTATTACTATTTGTAGCCTAGCCAGAACCAATTCCTTTATTTAGTTTTTACTGCTGTTACTTAATTTCTTTATTAGTGATTATGCTCATGCAGTTTGTAGTCTATGGTCCAAGTGTTGGAAATATCAATGGCTAATTGATTGTATATGCTTATATCCTAATATTTTCTGCTCAAAATGATTTGATTTCAGGTTGATAATACCTTTTAGTTTCTGCTCAAAATGATTTGATTTTTGATTGATAGTACCTTTTAGTTTCTCTTTCTATTCCATCGTTTAGTTTTAGTAATTCTCGAATAATCTTTTAATACTAATTTTATTCCATCTATTTTTATTGATTTTGGTACTATTTTAATACTATTTTAAAAATCAATTAAAAATCATATGTGGTTTGTGTGAATTGACATAATATTTTAGTAATTAGTTAGAAGCAAAACTATAAGTATGTACTGATTCACATGTAAATCACACGTAAATCACATATGAATTAGATGTGATTCTATGAATCACAAGTAAATCAAACGTGAATCACATATGAATTACATGTAATTCATATATAAATCACATCTAATTCACATATGAATCAAATGTGATTCACATGTAAATCACAACTGAATGGCATATGAATTACATGTGATTCACATGTAAATAACATGTAATTCACATATGAATTACATGTGATTCATATGTAATCACATGTAATTCACATATGAATAACATGTGATTTATATGTAAATCAGAAATGAATCACATATGAATTACATTTGATTCACATGTAAATCACATATGAATTACGTCTGTATGCACACATGCATTTTGTGTGAGTGTTCTTCGTTTATTTTATTTTTCTTGTGAATTTCATATTTAAATTTTAAAAGATATAATCACACATGAATATCACATTATATAATCAAATGTGAATCTTACATGCTACAATCACATGTATATCTTACATTATATATGCATATGCGTTTTTTTAGTGTTCTTGCATTAATCAGTTTTCTTTTTTAGTTTTCTTGTAGATTTGGAAGAATTTTTGTGAAAAATATTGTTGAGATGAAAAGTGAAAAATTAAAGAAAATATGAAAATCTTGACACGAATTCATGAAAATTCTTTGAAATTTTGTAGCATTTTTTGTTTTTTATATTTTATTTTTTATTGAATAAAATACTTGTACTATGATGTTTATAGATTAGTAATAAAAATAGGGTTTTTTTTATGATTTACTTATGAATATTATAGTATAAAAAATATCCATATATGCACTTGAAAAAAATATGTATATATGCACTTAAAACATTGATTTTTTTGGTTAAAAAATGTTGAGCTGATTATAAGTTCGCAAAAAACAGGAATATTTGTGAGAACTTGCGAACTTATAATCAGCTCATCATTTTTCAACACCAAAAGCAGCAATCTTCTCCAAATGGTGCGTCTTAAGTCATATCTAGGCTCAAAAAAAGATTAGACAATTTTTTATTTATTTTCGAAATTTGCATGTAGGCATAATCAGCAGCCATATGGACTGCCGATGAGCATTACAGTAGTCATACAGACTGCGGATTTGCCAAATCAGTAGCCATATGCACTGTTGATGAGCAATTAGCAGTCCATATGACTACTGATTGTGCTTGTAAGTCCCCAATCTACTTGAGTATCAATCAGATCCGTTTGATGGTGCGGAATCCCAATCAAACGGATGATGCCAGATCAAATGAAGAAGAAGGAGAAGAAGAAGATGATGAATCTTGTATGATTTGATTAGAATGAAGATCCAAATACAAGATTCACATACAAACACACACACTTAAGCTCCTTTCTTCTCTCTAACTTTCTCTCTCTACAATATGCTCTCACTCTTAGCCTTCCACTCTCACACATGCACTCCTCACCCTATATATAGGAGACATGGACCGTGAATGGGTTTACGACCGTAAACACAACCGTAAACACGTATACAGCCGTAAACACCAAGCTGTTTACGGTCCTAGAGATAAAAATACATTTTCCTAGAAAAGTAAAGTATAAACCAATATTTTAGACCCAACAATCTCTCCCTTGGTTTATAGCTTTTTTTTCTAATGGACCCAACAAGCTCCCCCTAAAAAGTAGCTGGCTTTTCTTATCAATCTTCATTAGGAGCTTGGCTTCCGCATTTATCTTCGAATTCTTCACAGCTTCAAGATGAACATGATGAATCTTCAATAAATGACTTCATCTTGAGCACTTGGGCTTTTCTTCAGAATTTGGCATTGAACGGACGTTGGGTGAGGAGGCTTCTTGAAAATTTTCTTGAAAATTTCGCTTTCAGCTTGAGAATTCAGAGAGAACAACAGAGAGATCTAATTCTCTAGATCACTTCAGCAGGTTTAAGATAGCAACAGACTGATTGAGGAGACTTCAATGCAATCTGTCACATAATCTTCAAGTGCAACTTCACCTTGCTTCTGGGGTTGAAAGATTGAATGTTGAAAGAATAATCCTCATTTCTTGCTCCTTCGAATGAGAATTCTTCAATGATCATGGATGAAACATTGGCTCAGAAAATCTCGATACAATCTCCATGAGTCTCATCTACACCTGAATTCACTTTTCAAGACAAATCAAAACTAAAAGAAAACTTAGCACACAATATTTTTGGATTTTTTATATTTTCTGAAAAAACAAAACAGAAACAAAAATATTTTTGGATTTTTTATTTTCTAAACAAAAAAAAAATAAAAATATAAAACAGAAATAACACTATTTTTGGATTTTTATTTTTATGATTTTCGTTTGATTTTTGATTTTTTTTAATTTTCCCCCTATATTTGTGCATAGTGGAAAACTATGAACAAATATAATAAAAACAAAAATATTTGGGATCAAAGTTGTCAAGCAATCCAATATCATTTATCAGCACACGCCTGCATGTCTAGATCTGGTCAATCACCGGTATTGTGATCCACTTAAACACAAAGGATGTTGACAAATTGGACAGATTATAAGTGACAAGTCATTGTGATATATATTCCTAAATGGACATTTAGCTGACGACGACGACCAAGGATATTGTTGTCCACTTAAATTAAGCAGCAAGATCTATAGACAACCTATTAAATGGTTCAATTTTAGATGTACTAGAACATGTTTCCCACTTCCCGATATACCCCGGTAATCAAGAACTTCCAAAGAACTCCTTACTTTAGTTGAGTATTCAATCATTAAGAAAGAAGTCAGATATAGAAGTGCATATGTTGTATCCCAAGTCGGATGTCTTCCAATCACACAGAGGGAACAACATATGACTAATAAAGATAGAGGGATTGAGATGTAGAATGTTGCATATGCTGTGTCCCAGGTCGGATCTTCCGATCACGCAGAGGGGACAACATATGACTAACAGATAGAAAGAATTTCATAGATAAGGAGGTGCGTAGAAATAGAGTTGCATATGTTGCATTCCAGGTCGGATCTCTTCCAATCACGCAGAGGAAGCAACATATGACTGACAGACAGAAAGCAAGAAAATAATTTCCTACAGACCTACTTTATCAGAACCCCTAGTCGCCCTATCAATACCAGAATTAAAGACATGAGTCCATACATTAAGGAAATGTTGAGCCACAGTTCTAGATAATTAACTTTTAGTGTATCTCGCAGGTTCCCGTGTTTATCTTACTGCTCGATCTACCCGAGCGTCGTATGGTTAGTCCAAATGAAACTATATAAGTTTATATTATCTAGTCCTTTCATGGTCAATCAATATCTAGTCCTTTTGAATCCTTTGTGCCTACCAGCACATTGAATACAGAGTCTAGACAATTCAGCTTTAGTGCATTACACGCATCATAAATTTCCCTTTAGCACTATACTTCATATCACTTCCCAAAACAACCTACTAAAGAAAAACTATAAGAAAGAAAATAATTGTCTTCAAAGTGAATCAGTGTAAGATAAACTCAGGAGTATCGAGAAGAAAACTCAAACCGTAAGTCACTGATTGAATTTGCATCCAGAAGGTCTGGAAACAGCACGCATAATCTTAGAACAGATCCGAAAATTCTTCATGTCATTAAGCACATAACCCCATGTGTGATCCCTTCCTTTCTTTCTTTCCCGCAAAGGACACATACTCTCAAACAATGTTCTGAGTGTTGTACAGTTGAGAGATGCCTCCTATCATGTGTCTAGAAAAGCCACTACCAACAAATCGAAGTCTGATGATATGCCTCCATAGCTGCCCTAACACAGAGCGGGATCAGTTGGTCTTTGGAACCCAGTCCATTTTGAAACTGGTTTGATCTTTGTCATCTTTGCAAGGTACTCTCTCCCATAACATATCCTATTTATCACAAACAGAAGATGAAGAAATATTAGAGTCATTGGAAGATTTGGGAAAGTGAACCTTCGGAACCCATATGTAGTCGGGTTTAACCCATTTCGTTTTCGATCCGATGGGTGCCCCGGAACTTGTTTCAGAACTTGAAGCCGATCTTCGAGATGAATTTGACCTAACCGCTCTTGGCTTCACTGGAGCATCTCTTGATCTTTGCTTCTTGGCCGACATTCCCTTCTTGTTGTTGGGAGTTGATTTCTTGTCCTTGGGAGTTGAATTCTTACCCTTCATGGTATTCCAGTCGTCATTGTCTGATCGTGACCTTGAGGGGTTTCTTTTGGAAAATCTCCCTCCTGGCGCGTTCTGCCAGCCTTGTGCGTAGAAGGGAATGTATGCACGACTTGGACAATGTCTGGCAATGTGTCCAGGTGTTCCACAGTGAAAGAAAGTTTTTTTCTTCACTGGGAAGTTGTTTCTTCCTGCCCCTGGTGGTGTATCCATGCCTTGTCTCTTATTATTCCCACAAGCACACTTGCAACAGACACTTTGTTTCGCTTGTTTTGGTGGCATGTAATTACCAACAACAGGTTGATCAGAAGTAACTGAGTTAGAAGCAACAGATTCAGAGTTCAAGGAGACATTGGTTTGTTCAATAGTTTTCTCCGTGTTCTCATCTTCTGTTACTTTACCTGCACAAGAAGTAGAAGCATTAGAATCGTTCAACTCAACACTTTCTGGCACAACCACGACAGAATTATCAAAGATATCATCAAAAATATAGAAAAAATTTAAGTCAACAGACTTTGACACAATTTCATTATCAGACACACTCTCTTCGGCTGCTTGCTTGCAATGACTTAGTGGTTGATCTGCATAAGAAGTAGAAACATTAATACTTGCAATCTGAGGACCACATTCCGACACAAATACAACAGGTTTGCCATATTTGAGATCTGGCTCTCTGTCCATTTCCTCTTTTGTCAAAGGGTTATACTGATAGGTGTGATTAAAAGGAGGAGGCACTTTATCATACCCTAAACCCTTCTGCTGGTTATTTTTAAATCTCAAACTATTTTCCATCATTGATGCAACTACTTCACTCGACGCATCAAATTTTCTGAAATTAAAATCCACATTTTCAAACTTATATTTTAATGCGTCAAGTTCAGCAGTTAACTCAGCAAGTTGTTCCATAACATATCTATAATTTGCAAATTTATTGCTATATTCTTCTTAAAGTTTTCTGAAGTCTTTGGTTTTGGCTTCTGATTGTGCTTTCAAAGGTTTTTGTCATTTCCTAAGTTGATATCCTTCGTATTTTAGGTCCTCGTTCTCTCTGCGTAATAATTCGATATGCTCAAGTAAAACTTTAACATTATCAATGCATGTTTGACAACAAGAAATTTCATTTACTTTGGTGTCTGAAGAACTCATTGTTTATCAAAAATGCCCTTTGACTAAAAACTCAAAAGTCAACCTTAAAAGTCAAATTTAAAAGGTCAAACTTAAAAGTCAAACCGAAAAATTAAATTTGAAAATTTGAAAGTTAAACGAGAAAGTCAAAGTTTAAAGTCAAAGGTCAAACTTGAAAGTCAAAGTCAAAATTTTAGGTCAAAAGTCAAAAATAAAAGTCAAAAAATAAAAACTAAAATTTTTGGTTGAAAATGGAGTTTAAAATTAAAAGAAATTGATTTTTGGGCTAAATATGTCAAAATGCGAAATTAGGAACCGAGACAGGATTCCTTTTGAATTAAATTTCGAAGGTTTATAGTGTATGACAGGTTGGTTCAACTGGTAAGGCGGAGGGGAAAGGAGGCAGGTGATCCGGGTTCGATTCTTGGCAACTCCAAAATCGTTTCCTTTTTTTTTAAAAGGAGCGAGATGTTTAACGTCTTGCAATGTAGTTGAGCTGGTAAGACGGGTTCGATCCCCGACACCCCCAACTTTCTTTCTTTTTAAGTAAGAATGTTGAACGTTGATGCTGCTGAACGAAGATGGGCCGTGAACCTGCTGGACCGTAGACACGATTGGACCGTACACATGTTTGGGCCGTACATGGGGTGTCCGGCCGTACACGGGCGAGGCTGCTGAGCCGTACACCGAGGCGAGGCTGTAAACTCCGACCGTAAACTCTGAGGCCGTAAACCCCGACCGTAAACGCCGCCACCGCCGAGAAACCCTAGCCGCAAACTGATTACGGCCGTAAACCCTTCAATGGCCGTAAACACTACTTCAGATGTCGTGAAAAAACAACGTTTTTCACCTCTTTTTGCTCCAAAATTCGATCTAAAACTCGTTTTTATCAAAAACGCGAAGAACAAACCCCCTTTATTTTGCCAAGATCTATCCAAAAACGCAGAAATCCTTCAAAAATAAGATCAAATAAGCTCCAGATCTGGAAAAAACGATTGATACAACCAAGCTCTGATACCACTTGTAAGTCCCCAATCTGCTTGAGTATCAATCAAGTCCGTTTGATGGTGCGGAATCCCAATCAAACGGATGATGCCAGATCAAATGAAGAAGAAGGAGAAGTAGAAGATGATGAATCTTGTATGATTTGATTAGAATGAAGATCCAAATACAAGATTCACATACAAAAACACACACACTTAAGCTTCTTTCTTCTCTCTAGCTTTCTCTCTCTACAATATGCTCTCACTCTTAGCCTTCCACTCTCACACATGCACTCCTCACCCTATATATAGGAGACATGGACCGTGAATGGGTTTACGGCCGTAAACCTGTTCACGGTCGTAAACACAACCGTAAACACGAATACAGCCGTAACCACCAAGCTGTTTACGGTCCTAGAGATAAAAATACATTTTCCTAGAAAAGTAAAGTATAAACCAATATTTTAGACCCAACAGTGCTCATCAGCAGTCCATATGACTGCTGATTGTGCTCATCAACAGTCATACAAGAAAACCAAAAAAAATCGTCAATTTTTTCAAGCCTAGATATGGCTTTGACACACCATTTGAAAAAGATTAATGTTTTTGATGTTGAAAAATGATAAGTTGATTATGAGTTCGCAAGTTCTCATAAATTTTTTGGTTCTCAAAACAACATAACTCTCTCTCTCTCTCTCTCTCTCTATATATATATATATATATATATATATATATATATATATATATATGAAAAAGTTCAATAGACAACCATTATTAATGATTCTCCAATAAACAATTTTTTTTTTAAAAATTTTAGAGTTTATTCTTTATCGAAAAAAACTAAAAATATCTAAATTCATAACTTCACATTATGAATGTTATAAAATAAATTATATATTTTTCGGATTCACCGTATGATAAACTGTGGATTTGACAAAAAAAAAGTAAATTGTTTTTTTTATCGAATTTGTTATAATTAGAAAAATGATAAAAAGTTATGAATTTCTGTATTTTGAGTTTTTTTTGTTTTGATAAAAACAAAAGCTCTAAAAGTTGAAAAAAAAAAGATTAGTTCTTTGGTTCCATGGTTTATTGTTCTCTATACCTCACCCTATATATATATATATATATATATATATATATATATATATATATATATATATATATATATATATAGAGAGAGAGAGAGAGAGAGATGTAGGTTCAAATGTTTCTCACATTTATTTTGTGCTAGAATGCACCAACAAGAATTTAATAAAAATTAAATTGTTATTTAATCAAATAAATGTAGATATTAAATCATTTCCATAATTATTTGTATATTAAATGAAAATCATGCATATAATAAAACATGATATCAATTTTCAAAAGAAAATCACTTTAAAGGTTCTATATAAAAAGTTAGTTTTTATATAATTTCATGCAATTCGATTTTAATAACCGGTATTAATTTTGAGTGCATTTGAAGCTTTATATATCTTTAATAAAACTTCATTTTATTAATTATATATATGGAGTTTGTATAAGTTACAAAATTACCATTTTAAAATTTATAATGGAGTATTTCAAAAATTGCCGTTATTAACGATTTTATAAAATCGGGTTTTATTTTTAAAATAATAACTTGTTACATCTTATGTCCAATTTTGAAAATCCAAACTCCATGTGATGTTTATTTTGTCCAAAATTAATTTAGCATGTGAAAAACTAATTTATCAACACACATAATAATTGCATAAAATAAACAACACAAACATACATAAAAAGATATGTGCATAAACATGGTCAATTAATGACATTTTTGTGTGTGCCAACACAAAAGATGCCAAGTCCATTCCTAAATGGACATTTAAGAGGACCAAAAAACTTATTGTAATGTTGTTGAAGAAGCTCCCACTTGAGTAAACACCAATTGATTGCAAAGGATTGGAATAACTTCTTGAATGCTAAAATTCCGCAACTGTCGTTAAAAGTCCAACAACCCTTTGTAAACAGCATTAGTGACACTTTTCAGAAAATGTCACTGAAATTCCTGCACACCTTTTAGACTCGAAAATTGCTCTTTTGTCTTCAAAAAATGGTTCCAACTTAATTTATTGTTACGTTTTTGTACAAATAAATTATTTCTAAAAACTAATCTATTACTTTACAAAAATAAATAAGAAAACTAATTTGTTTAATTTATTACATACCATATAAATTAATAAATTGTTACAACCATTTTTATAAAACAACCAACACAACAACACAACAATCATAATGGTCATTGGCTAGTTTATGCACATAATATACATCAACATACACATAAAACAACAATTATTTTTCTAAGACAACTTTAAATGACAAAAGATGCATGTAACTTTTGTCACATAAAATAACAAGCATAAAGTTGTCATAGAAAATAGGTATGAACTTATTTTTATACAAAAACAAGTTCTCCATATTCTCCAAAAACTAAGATTTCTAAAAAATCACAAAATCTAACCAAACTTGCATGGTGGCTCTGATACCAATTGTTGGTTTTTAGTTCAAAAATAGTTTCATAAACTAGAAAAATATGGCAACGAAAGACTTCAAATTTTGAACATAACATAACAACTTTATACCTACCAAGGATCTTCTTGCAAGTTGTAGAAAGATTTAAACACCAACCAAAGAAGAGGTGAAGAAATAACAACCTTTGTAGTTCTTTGGGTCCTCTTGGGAGGCTTGGAAGTTGATGAAGAATGTGGAACCTTTGAGACACCAACAATGACTCAACTTGATGTAGATGCTAGTCCATAAACTCTTAAACCCTTAAGCTTTAAGTTCATAACCAATATGAACTTAAAGAGGGCATGAAAAATGCAAGTATTCTCTTCATTCAAAAGCAAGACTAGAGAGAGTGAGAGAGAGGGTCATAGTTTCGCCCATTCTTCAAAAAATGACTAGCAAAAATGCAAGCCTCAAACCTTGTATTTATAGTAGTAACAATACCCTACCTTTTGAATAAACTACTCAAAAGACCATACTCTTATTTAAATAATCAAATATCCATTCTCTCATTTAAATAATCAAAAAGTCATACTCTTATTTAAATATTCAAATAGCCATTCTATTATTTAAATAATCAAAAAGTCATACTCTTCCATTTTTACTCTTATTTTTTTTATAAATAATAAAAGGAAGAAGGCAAAAGCTTTATATTTTATAAAACAAGTTTATAAAATATAAACTTTAACTTTTTGGTAAAAGACAAAAGAATTTGTCTAGTCCAAAATGTTGTGCATGACTTATTAATTCATACCATGTGAATTATATATAATGTTACTTGCTAATGGAAATTATTATTTCCTAGAGATAAATAATTTCCAATTTAATTATAAGAGTTTATTGAATATTTATTAAAACAAATTTCTAATACATAATCAATTGTATAAAGTTGTTGTTAGTGTGACCCATTAGTATCATATGTTAATTAGCAATATCACTTTAATATGACTCTTGAGCATACTAGACCTTTCAATCTCCCACTTGCGCAAGATTTATATTAGACTTATATAAACAGTGGTGACCGTCTAGCAACATTTCACTCCTCCTAACAACATACGACTTTGTGCCATTCTATCAACGCCCAATTCCCAAAAATCTAAAAGCTACAATTGGTGTATAAGGTAAGTTTATCAGTTATTCTTTTGCTACAGACATCATGTTGAACATGAGATACGGATCGTGATCAATCTCCTTAGCTCTTCAACTTTTGGTAAGACGCCTTAGATGTCTAACTCTCAACACATAAGAGGAACAAATCCCATCTTGACTACATAACCCTCTTGCATAGTTCACACCATACCTGAAAATGGATTTTATAACTGCCCGATTAAGGAACAACATTTGACCATATCAAAGCATAGTACTCCCTACGCTTAAGTCCCACTATGTTTCTCATGTGTTAAGGATACAAAGATATTACCTTTTTAATCAAGTATCATTCATGATAGCGATCCATAAGATGATCTTGATGCGGGTCAGTTCAATACTAGTTCTCTGACAAGTACCTATGAAACTTGGTTACAACCACTTGCCTACTTTCATCTAGTAAGAGTCAACCAATCAGATTCATATTAGTCTTACTTTATAATTGCTCCCACAATTATAACCGACTATAAACTTTTAGAATAATAACATTATTCATGGATTAAACATGTTAATATAGAAGACAACAAGTATTAATGTGATGACTATATCCCAATATATCATAACATTATCTAATAGTTGTTGTTATAATGTTCCAATATTCAAATACTAAATCCAAATCAAAATCCTATTTCTATAATAATAAAGTCTTATAGTTGAAGTGTGACCATTCATACTTAGCTTAAAAGAATGACTTTATCAATGGACCTGACAAAATTTAATTTGTGCGAATTATGTGAATACTATCATCTCCATACTTAACTTTACTCTAAGTATAGTTAAATATCATGGAGAATATGATTGGTGTTCTTTCGTGACATAGAATCTCTTAGCTTGATTAAGTATACTCTCGAAGTCACAAAGATTTCTATGTGATCCTTGAATGACAGAAATCAACATAGTTTTTCAATGATCCCATTCATCCAATCATATTTGAATTCAACTTCTAAAGTAGTGTATTTTTATTTTGAAGTAGATTGTGTCATTATCTTTTGCTTGGACCTCATTCCAACATAACTTACCCTTCATTCCATAATGAAGTCAAAAATTCAATTATAATTCATAATTATTATATCTGTTTAGAAATTAACATCACGTGTAGCTTTTTCCATAAAGGTCCTTTCTAAGCTGATTGTCTAATATACATTCTCTTAGTTCTTCTGAAGTACTCTTTAGAATGCTCTCTTAGTCATCTAGTGACTTAACCATGTATTTAATTAGTATCCTATGACATGCTTACAACATTTTCAAATACCATGTCCTATGCATAATATGGCGTAAATGATGAATTCATTTGCCAAGCAAATAGAATATAAATCATTTCATCTAGTTCAAGCCTATGAGCTATGTACTTTTGAGGGCTAGCTTAAAATGGTGACATATGACAATGCCAAGAATTCTCCAAAATAATCTTGTGTCTTGATCCCTTTCAAGATATTGCCAACATATGTATAAGGATATGAAACTTTTAACATTCATTTTATCTATCCCTTATAGATTTTACATTCCAAGAATGTATATTCTACCTCCTAAGTCTTTCATTTTAGAAATACCTTCCGATTCAAGGTGAAAACGACCTTGCCTAGTCAGAATGTGATTTCAAATGATTAAGTATGTCTCATTCATACAAGATTAGAAATTTGAATATGCTCCCACTAGTTCTTAGTAAACACACATGTTCTATTCATTTTGATATAAAAGCATACCTTGTGGTTTTACATTAAAATGATGATTGGAACATTGAGATGTTTGCTTTATATCCACAAGTGGATCTTAAGCTCTACACATTTTGTTAGGATAACATGGATTAAGAAAACATCCAAGCTAATTTATATAGATATCTTCTAGTAGATGTCTATTAAGAAAAAGCAGTCTTTCTTGAAATCTATTTACAATATCTCATATTAAGAATATGAATTTATAGTAAACAATATCCTTATTGATCTAATTATAGCTACCTGTGAAAAAGGTTTGATCACAGTCAATGTCATGAGTATGATGAGGACCATAGTCAATGACATGAGTAAGAGAAAATCCTTTTACTACAAGTCTTGCCTTAAATGAGTATGGTTATCCATGTAATTTATTCTTTCTAGAAGAATCATTTACTCCTTTTAGCCTTGCTATAGGGATAAATTTTAATTAAGCCCATACTTGATTCTCATACATGGATTACATCTCATGTTCATGACTCTAAGTCATTTATCAGATTCGAGATCTGACATAGCATCTTGGTATTTGATGGATTTTCCAGAAACCATCAATAAAAGCCCATCAATGAGAGATTCCACATTTTTCAAGTCATAGATGATTTCTACCATTAATGCGAACAATTTGTGTTTATGAATAGCTATTATTCAAGTTTAACAATCCTTGTTAAAACTAGTGCCAACTATTACTACATAAGGTTATGGTTCTTGAGCTGCTTCAAGTTCCATGTACCTCCCACTTACTTTGTCATTAGAAGCCTGCTTTCTACTAACTTAGCTTTCACAAGAATAATGGGACTTATTCTTGGCGGATTTCCATATAATAATCTAACCCACATTTAGAGTATTATACAAATATGTACTTAGTAGATTTTAGGTTTAGAAGCTTTAGTCCAATACGACTTCAAATCCACAAAACATTAAGTAAGATGAAGATGGAGCCCTTTCATACTAAATCTTATGAAGTGTTTAATCTACTTATTAGCTGGTATTTGTATTCAATACACAATTTAATAGTCATTGAAGTAAAGGAGGATATTTCTACCGATTAGAAAGTAAATCATACCAAGTAAGATTTAATTTATCATTTATTATCATTAAGGCCTTAGATGGTTCTTACGGGTTTGTATCTCAACTTTTGAAATCTTCAACAAAGATTTCACAATTATTCTTTGCCACATAAAATATAATTAAAACTACTGTATTTGTTAATAAAGTTGACTTGGTATCTTGTGCTTAATCTCAGACATTCATCAGAAAGGAAGTCATACACTAAGGTGTATAGTTCCTTAATTATTTTCTCTACACTTTAGTGAAAATATCATTAGGAATCATTATATATATATATATATATATATATATATATATATATATATATATATATGTATATGGTTCACATATGTCAAATAAACTACATTATTTGCCTTCAAAGATCCCTTTCTTGAAGTTGGAATATGTGAATGTCATTTATATAATAAATGTAACAATGTCAAAGATGAGTGTGATTTAAAACAAGATTAATTCAAAAGGTGCTTGAATATAGAACTTAATTTTATTTATAAAAATGTTGATATTTACTTTACAATTCTATTAAGAGATCTAGTCTCATAAATAGAAGTTAATCATTTCAGAATATGAATATTATCATTATGAAAAACGATTAAGTAAATTATCAAACATTTAAATAAAATAACTGAGGCTTAAATTTAGACATGCTAAGTTAAAACATACATTGTTCCAAAAAAATATTGTTTTAGATTACAAGTACTTTATGTTCTAAGCATAAATAATAAACTAAATTCCGAGAGTGTAGTTCCTACTTGATTGTGCTCAGTTGGTTACTCTTCAATAAATATTTCCAAGCCATTTATAAATATTAGATTAACATTTAACTACCAAGTACCTAAGTGTTATATGAAAAGTATGAGTTCTATCTAGTAGATACTAGAAGTAAATCCTCTTCCAGTGTCCAGTTTCCTCACAAAAGAAACAAATCCATCTATGTGGGCTTTAGTAGATTTCTTGGGCTTAAAGGTGTTCAGTGTATAAAACATGGGCCTCCTGGATCACACAAGGTGATTCTTTTAGCCTTTAATTATTCCAATGTTTAAACAAGCTTTAAATAAAATATCACTGTATTTATTGGAATATTGCTTGACGTGTTATATCATCAGATATATATTTAAATTAACCAAGACTTCCTATAAGTCATGAATAACTATTCATAGCTTGATGTTAGAAGCATCTTTAGCATCACAGTGATGCCTTTACTAGGTATCATGTTTAGGTTTGTTGCTCAAAGCAAATAGTTTAGGACTAGGACCTTTAAGTGTATACAATTTCATATCTCTCACAAGATTGTCTCTTAAGACACGAACCCATTCATTGAAGTTGTATCTGTTGAATGTTATTGTTTCATTAAGTCATTAAAGAAAATGACAATTCATGATGATGAGAATGAATTATTTAACTACAAAATTTTTAACAAAATTCATTTAGTATTTTCAATATATAATCTTCAATAATTAATACCCTTTTAGTTTCCAATAATATTAATTATCAAAGTCTAGGATCCAAGTTGCACAACAAATAAATGGTTAGGTATCATTTATTCCATTCATTTGAATTCAACCCGATAGATATCAAATATCAATTATATTTTGCTATATAATTCCTAGATGTATGGAATCTCTAATTACAAATTTAATTACACATGTTTGATCCCATCTATGTCTCGGAACTCTTTTGCTTATGTATCCTTTATCACAAAAGATTTCCGATCAAATCGTCCAATTTGAAAAACATGTGTAATCAACCTATAACTTGGTTATAGAAATCACGAAGACACCCCAGCCATCAAAAGATAACACTAAGCAGTTAGGTATCCTTTATCCCACTAGTGCATATAAGAGATGTGCGAGTGTTCTTCAAAAAGATTGCATAGATTTGAGTTTTGTAAAAAAAATTGTATTTATATGATTTATAATTCTAGTTTAAAAACATATGATATCATGGCTATTACATGCATATAATAAACCATGCTATCAATTTTCAAAAGAAAACCACTTTTAAAGATTCTATATAAAAAGCTAGTTTTTATAAGATTTGACGCAATTCAATTTTAATAACCAGTATTAATTTTGAGTGCATTTGAACCTTTATATATCTTTAATAACACTTCATTTTATTACTTATATATATATATATATATATGAAGTTTGTATAAGTTACAAAAATTACCATTTTAAAACTTATAATGAAGTTTTTCAAAAATTACCGTTATTAATGATTTTATAAAACCGCATTTTATTTTTAAAATAATAACTTGTTACATCTTATATCCAATTTTGAAAATCCATACTCCATGTGATGTTTATCTTGTCCAAAATTATTTTAGCATGTGAAAAACTAATTTATCAACCACACATAATAATTGCATAAAATAAACATCACAAATATGCATAAAAAGATATGTGCATAAACATAGCCAACTAATGATATTTTTGTGTGAGCCAACACAAAAGATGTCAAGTCCATTCCAAAATGGACATTTAAGGGGACAAAAAAACTTCTTGTAACATTGTTGAAGAAGCTCTCACTTGAGTAAACACCAATTGATTGCAAAGGATTGGAAAAACTTATTGAAGGCTAAAATTCAGCAACTGTCGCTAAAAGTCCAACAACCCTTTGTAAACAGCATTAGTGACACTTTTCAGAAAATGTCACTGAAAATCCTGCACACCTTTTAGACTCAAAAATTCCTCCTTTGTCTTCGAAAAACGGTTCCAACTTCATTTATTGTTACATTTTTGTACAAATAATTATTTCTAAAAACTAATCTATTACTTTACATAAATAAACAAGAAAACTAATATATTTAATTTATTACGTACCATATTAATAAATAAATTATTACAACAATTTTTATAAAACAACCAACTCAACAACACAACAAAGGGGTGAAAAATCTAACCTTTGCTGCAAAATATTAGTGAAAACCGGGAAGATTGAAAGATTCTTGCTTGAGAGAGAAAACTCGTCGAGTGCAAGGTGGTGGCGGCTGAGAGTGATGAAACTTTACTTTTTAGGGTAAAAACCCTAATTGACTGAGTTTAAAACCATTTTTTTCTTTTCGGTAATAAAAGTGTACTCGTCGAGTTCGTGGTCCCAAACTCGTCGAGTAGAGACGGGTTCCGTCAAAATGTCGCGATTTTTCAGATGAACTCGTCGAGTACGCATATGGACTCGGCGAATTTTTGGCTCTGTTTGAAGAAAAATTTGTTTTCTATAAATAAATTTCACCACACCCTACACTCAAGCCTTGCTTATCCTCAAACAATCATTTTAAGCAAATCAGGAGACTTAGAGTGAAAAATCCTAAGAAAGCACACAAAAATAAAGAAAATAAAAGTTGAAAAATAAAAAGAAAAGAAAGCAAACTCAAACGACAGGTTGCTTCCCGCAAGCGCTTCTTTTTCAGGAGTCTTTAGCTGGACTCCTTTCCGCTCTACGTTGTGTCGGTTTTGAACGGAAATTCCTTCTTTACCCTTTGCTCTTTAAACTTTGTTTTGTAGGTATGTAACTTCCTCTTGTATGCCCTTTTCAAATCTTCCTTTTTTCTACTTAGTGGCATTCTCTTCAAACTTACGCTTTGTGTCTTTGCCAATCTTTGTCTTCTTTTCTTCTTTCTTGTGTCCCACTTTCTTCACTTCCATCTTGTCTATCTTGATTTCTTTTTCATTCACCTTCTCATTATCACTCTAAATCACATTTTCTTCCTCACCTTCTTCATAATTGGGGATCGGGTAATCGAAATGTGAAAACTTCAAAATTGGTCGACACTAAGGCACGAGGCTTGGTTCTTACCTTCATCCTCACCTTCTTCATAATCACATTTTCATCCTTATCTTCTTCATCTAAGTTTGACGACTTAATTGCCTTCACTTTCGGATCAATAGTGTGCAAACCAAATGAAGAGTTATTGTCCTGTGTGTCATCCCAAACCATAGTACATTATTGTTTCTTCAAACTCTCCTGCTTGTTGTCATTATTGATCTCACCATGTCGCGAATGTTGGTTTGAACACTCCAAATTTTCTTTAAGACTTTTTATACCATCTTCTCCTATATTTCCCTCAAGTAGCTTTTCCAATTCTTGTTAATCTCTTTGGGCATCAAAGTTCTCTTCTAAGTCGAATGTGAACTCCTTCGATTTATGCTCTTGCCATTCAGCTAGTTCCTTTTCCAACAATTCATCAATTATATCCATAGAGGCAATCGCATCATCACTAGATTTTGAGTGCTTATTCTCTTGATCAACTCCAAAAGTAACCGAATCATCCCCCACCCGAAGAGTAAGTTTTGATTCACGCACATCAACTATGGCACAAGTAGTATTCAAGAATGGTCTTCCAAGAATGATTGGGGCTTTGTGGTCCTCTTTGTTGGATTAATGTCTAAGTCCATAACTATATTTGGTATGTACTTGACCCGACCCGGCATGGTCCATTTGGGTTGCACTTCACCGACACAATTTATATGGATAGTCTTTTGAGAATAGTATATTTATGATTTATATTAATATATTATAAGTTCTAATATATTAATATGGAATCATATTATTTAATTAGTATTGATCAAGAATTAATTTAGAATTAATTAAGTGATCAAAAAGAACTAATTAAATATGGACTCTTATATATATGGAATGGGCCAAGTTCATTTAGGTTGGGCTAAGCTTTCATGGATGGTCCATGGAGCTTTTAACCCATGGATCCTATGTAAATGAAAGGTCATGGGTATTAGGGTTTACATGGATGTAAACCTAATCCTCCATAATATATAAAGGGGTCCTTGGCTCACAAAATTGGCACAAGTGTGTGAAAATAAGAGTGGGCCGATTTTAGTGTGCATACATATTCTCTCAAGTTCTTCCAAGGTGTTTTGGTGATTTGTGATTCCATTTGAGGCTTCCACACTATTAGGGCTAAGCTCTTAAAGCTTGAAGACATCAAGCTACATATAAAGGTATGTCATCTAACTAGAACTTTGTAGTATAGGTGCATCATAATATGCTAGTTAGGATGAAACCTTGGAATAGTTAATATTTGCATGTATAATAGAGAAAACATAGATCCAAGTTTTATAGGGTTGCATGTACACCATAGGAGTGTTAGAATGCTCAAAACCCAACAGTGGTATCAGAGCTAGGTTGTTTTCTGTTATATTGATGCAAATGTTTTATTTTCAAGTTGAAAAAAAAGGAAAAAAAAACATGACGTTTGTCAAATTTTAAGATAATTACTTGTTTTGTGAAAAACGAATTATTTGTAAAATTTGAATCATTTGTTATATGAGTTGAATTAGGTCAAATTTAGTAAAAGATAAAATGATATGATTATTTTATTAGTTTTAAAAGTTTGATCTAAATGTTTTAAGGAGTTACATATTTTGTCATAAAATTTTGGAGCTCAGAAGTTTTTTTTAAAGTTGTGATCTTAAGGGTTTTTGAAACTTCCATAAGTTATGGATATGAAAGTTTTTTAAAAAAAAAAAAATTTGATTCAAAGTTTTTATGGAGTTACAAAATTTGGTGTTAATGTTTTAAAGAATTCCATAACTTGTTCTTAAGTTATGGAACATGAAAAGTTTCATCATAAAACACTATTAATTCTATAAGTTATGGAATCCAAAGGTTTTCAAGAATTACAAACTTGCCCTCAAGTTTTGGAATTTGAGAAAAGTTTTTTATGAAAAAAAGAATTGAATTCTAAAACTCTTGGGTTCATAACTTAAACAATTAATTAAATGGTTTTAATTTTGAGTTTAATAATTGAAATTATGATGTTTTGTTGAATAGTTCAAATTAACTCTTATGGACTTTATTAATAGTTAATTAAAGCGTTTAATTAAAAGAGTATTATTAAATCCATAAATATATGGTTTGAGTTTAATTAAATTAAAAGTCTAGTTTAATTAATAGATTAAACCACCAAGTATTTTAAATGTCTAAAATACACCCTTATACTATTATAATATTAAAAGTTTAATATATTATATGTATAAGAGCAAGTCGTCTTACCATTAGTAGGCCTCATTCACGAAGCCGGTCTATAAGGGGGGTATAAGGTTACTGCCTATAAAATGGCAGTTTAATGGGTGTCCACTCTCACTCACCGCTTCCTTGACCGGTGGAGGGTCGTTAGCCGAACAGGTAGGACAAGGACTATAATTCTCCCTTCATTATAAGTATAATGATAAATACTAAGTAACTAAACACTTATAAATTCCCAATCTTAGTTACTTAGGAAAATGTGAATAAGGTGCTAATCCATGAAATTACACTTTGCACTTTGTTTAAGCTGTTAGTGGAGCGTGTGTGGTTCACCGGCACACTAACCTGGACTTAACAAGGTAGGCAAAGGGTAACTTAATGTTTATCATAGTATCGTTGGAGCGTGTGTGGTTAACCGGCACATCGATTGAGGGGTAAATATTAAGGGTACCAAGTATATTTGCATGGTTACTTCACACCTTGTTTTGTGATCCTCGGCATCCCAGTCACAAAACCTGAAGGGCACACTCGAGATTTAAACATGCCATTGAAAAGTTCAATGAATCTCAAAAGAATCTAGGAGTTTCAAAACCAATTAAAACCTAATAATACATTTCGTTTATCTTGGTGGAAATTGGTGAATCGTCATTCACCTACCTTCAAATATTTTATAGCTTAGATTACGGCATCCCTCTTCCAAGTTATAAAATAGTTTGTTGGGTCCTAGCCTTAATATATCATATTGGGTGTTATATTAAGGACTTAAATCAACTTTACGTGAATTTCTCCCATTGTTGATGTCTGGTTTAGACAACAATGATCTTCCCAAACCAAGCTTTCCTAATGAATATGACTTCCCGAGTTTGGCTCATGGAAGTCATACTTCTCTTCCTCCACCTCCTCCAATTATTCTCCCTAACCCACAAGTTCAAAGGTCACTCAATCCCTATTGGCAAGCAAGGTCTATGTGTGATCGCATCTTGGAGATGAAGTCACATATTGACAAGCCGAGAGAGTTGGGTGTCAAAGTCTTAAGAAGGTTGGATGTTCAATCACTTTCTAAGTCACTTAGTGAGTTCCTTTGGGACTACTATGAAACAGACTATGACATGACCTTTAATGATCTTATCTATTTGCTTGGTCAGCAATGATTTGAGGACTAGTAAAGCAAATTGATTAGGAGATCAACTTCCCAATGGACATTGACAATGGTAACATTGGATATCTAGAAAAGCCTTCTCATCCCAAAGAAAGGGTTTGACCATAGTCAACTAGGTTGACCAAATGGTAAAGAGAAAGGCTAAGTCTGCGATAGTCCCATGTACCATTCCCAGTGAGTCCATATGTTTCTCTTGCCAAAGGAAGGGGCATTGATTGTGAAGGTGCCTATTTACCTGAAAGATCATAAGGTTGATCAAGTCAAGAAGTTCGACTCTGCTTCAGGTAAAGTTCACTATCTAACTCTGTTAAGTTCTATTCTGAGATCCTCATTACATGATGTGACTGGGTCACATGTTGATGTTTTAAGAATCAAAGAATAGAGAGAAATCTTAAAGGAAGTATATGCTGATTCTGATCGCGAAGGTGGATTTTGATCGCATCAGAATTTTGAGCAGTTGCTTAAGAAGTTATGATATATTGCTAAGGAATAAATAACAACAATTTTCCATGTGGATTGTAAGGATAAGTTTTTCCGCAAAGTTTTAAAATAAAAGAAAATTGTTTAATTTTATTTATTTGAAGTATCCTTACAATGGCATTTGTGGACAATTGTTGCTTATATGATTCCACTGACAGCAATATTGGAAAATGGATTTGATTCTTTCATTTGTGGTAGTGTCTAAATTTACCAAATCAGGAAAGTTCCTCATCACCCAAGTTTCAATTGGACCGAAACTTGGAATCATGAAAGTTGAATAGTATGATGAATGAGAACTTTCAAGCATTGGAAAATCAAGACTAATTACTTGTTCACATGGATGTGTGAGTCAAGTGAAGGACTAAAGGGATCAAGTACACATTCTTGTGCACTGGTCATGTCCACCACAAAGCTCGTTAAGACTATTTGATTTACTAAAGTTTAGTAAATATGGTTATACTTACAAGTTTACGTATAATTCTGAAACATTGGAAAAGTCTCAATGTATGGCAGAACGAATGGGAAGAATCAAATTAGGCAGAAAGATAAAAGTTTCTCAAATCTGAAAAGATGGGAAAGTACTTTAGTATCATGTTTGTGATCATCTTAATGATTTAGAAATCATATCACAATTAGTCCTCTAAAGGTCATCTTAGTGCATTCTTATGACTAAGAAGAGGAGTCATGAATTGTTGAAATGGTTAGATCAGGAAGATGAGTCATACTTCGTTCCAAAACAATTCTTAGAGTCATACTCCAAGATTGTAACTTGAGTGACATATCTTAAAGAAAGGTTTAAAACACTTTTCAAATGTAAGAGTAAAAGTGTCCTACTCTTGTACATTTGAAATTGGTAAGTTGTGATGTTTTGGATAAAACAAAGACCAACTAAGGCCAATTGTGTGAAGTGTTTGTCTTGATAAAGAATCCGCACTATCTCTTGAATATTTGGCAAGATAGTCTTATATGTCAAGAGGATAGTGGGAGTCTTAAAGATCCTAAAAAGAATTTCAAGAACTAATTAAGAATAAAACCTGAGGTTCTTCACTAGCACACGACTTGAGGTTTATAACCTATCGTGTTGACATATTCTGTGCCCATTCCAGTTAAAGTTGGCTTTGCATAGGAGTTCTGAAAGTTCTCAATTGGTTGCATAACAACTTGGAAGCAATGACAGGCCCTGTACTGCCAGGTGGCAAGAAGTTAAGATTGCATAAGTTCAGTCCATATGAGTTTGGATTTGTCATTATCCTTGTCTTGTGACTATGGTTTTGACGATTCATATGGATAAGAACACATACACCATAAAATCTAAGGGTCATAAGGTTTCTCTCCGATTCATGAAAATGATGGTGAGGAAACACTTCCACCAAGTAGATTTGAAGCAGATGGCAAAAGGTCTAAACAATTGAGACTATGATTACGACATCCCTTTTCATAGTTCTGAAATTGTTTATACACACATGTATGCTATCTAAGGAAAGGTGTATGATTTTGATAAAGTTTTATCAAAGCATCTCGTATCAGAAATCTGAACTTTGGTAAGAAAGTCAATAAAGTATTGATTTCTAGAAGTCCAGCTGATTTCTGAGTACATGTCAAAGCTAGTGGGAGCATAAGTGTTATGCTAATAATCATCATGTTAGTAGGAGCATGATAATTATTGTTAGTGTTGCAAGTTAGCAATGTTAATTATAGAAAACAAAAGTTTCAATTCGTGAGGCTGCAGGGATTGAAAAAGTTGTTTTGCTATAATTAAGGGAGAGGATATACTTCATTTCAGTTCTAAAGGCTTAGATTGAGACCTTAATCATCTTTAGTCAAGAATATATATATATGAATTTCATGTTGGATTGGTTCAACTTAAGGAAATTCTATATATTGCGTTCTTAAAATTCGATTATGATTACGGCATCCCTCTTCATAGTCAAATTTTGAAAACATGGCAAATAAAAATATTGTAGCAAAAGACTGGTCTAGAATCATGTCTTTATGTGAGACATCATGAATCGTGTACCATTTGCTTTGGGTACAGGATCGATTGCATGTGCTATAAGATTTGTCATTTCTAAATTTTTCCAAATGCTCAGAGGCATTAAGAAGGGAAAAGGTCTAGAATTGGATATGACTAAAATGATTAAGCAATTGTCGAGGACAATCTGAGGTTTACCAAAGATTGGTTGCTCAGGGACAGTTGGAAGTATAGTGCTAATTTTGGAAGGACCATATTGACATATTCTGAAAAGAGGCATCTCTTATTCAGAAGTGATAGTCAAAATGAGAATATGGAGTTGTCTCCATAGGTGGAAGTTATCTGTGTAAGATTAGAAAACTTAATGCAAGAAGCATGTCCAAAGCAATGTACTTTGAATATGAGACTTAGTTTCCATGGAGTTGATCTCCATTGGAATACCTTATAATGACTGTTGACAAGTCTTTGTGACTTTGTACATATTCATTACAGGAGGGTCAGTGCATATAAGTTTAAAATCTAAACAAATTTCGATAAATGATAGGAATTTGAAATTCTCACATTTTTCGATAAGGATTTGGGAGTGTGAAATTAGAATCATTTGAAATTATGTTCAATTGGTGTATTTCACAAAGTAAGGATCATAGACAAACATAGAGTGCATACTTGGTATATGGCAAAGCTATTGTTTAAGAAAAACATAGTGTACATGCTTGGAGCATGGGACAACTAGTATTTTTAATTCAAGTATAAAGTTGATAAAACCGAAACAATGAATAATGAGTAATCAGTATGGTGATAAATAAAAGTGTTTATTTATATTCATAGGGTTTGATACCATATTTGATTCATTTATTCTTGTGTTTCACTTTGCATGTTTTGACTTCCAGAATAACTAAGTCGCTCTTCCTGAATGATTAAGTTATTCAAACCATCCACAGTCGGTCATATGTTGGAAGTAGATATGAATCAAGACTGTCATGGGTTGGTTTGTAGAGGTCCAAGTTGGTGGACAAAGTGGTGCTACAACACTCATGAGTGCTCATAAGTTCTGAGTATTGGATTCAACCCGCGCTCATTTGAATCACTTCATGGATTTTATCACGAGTGATCATGAGACGATAATATCTTATATTCTTCAAACCTAGAGATATGAGTTGTTACTATGAGTTGGTTGTACATTGATTGCACGAAAACGCATTTGGTAACTCGATGTTATAAAACGTGCCTTTGTGTATGATTCAACAAGTAGTAGAACAAGCCATATGAGTCGAAGTTTATCCATTCCTTTTACCTTCGGGATAAAAGCGATATCTGTGGGCCCCTCGATGATTTAGCGATGACACATGTGAGTGCTTGGCCAAGCCAGGACTGATTTGATTTGTTCAATCAGTCAGTCATCATAAATCAAAAATCGGGAAACAACAAATGGACAGAGAGAATGATTATAATCCATGTCTCAGTCCATATGATATCTAGAATGGAGGAATATATGATCCCTTATCCAATAGACAAGTCATTGACAAGGTAAGAGTTCGACAGCGGCTTTAAGAGCTACGATTGCCAGTTAGGTTTTGAAGTCATACTCAATAATAGTTTTAGACTTATCCAAGTGGGATACTGTTGGATTAATGTCTAAGTCCATAACTATATTTGGTATGTACTTGACCCGACCCGGCATGGTCCATTTGGGTTGCACTTCACCGGCACAATTTATATGGATAGTCTTTTGAGAATAGTATATTTATGATTTATATTAATATATTATAAGTTCTAATATATTAATATGGAATCATATTATTTAATTAGTATTGATCAAGAATTAATTTAGAATTAATTAAGTGATCAAAAAGAACTAATTAAATATGGACTCTTATATATATGGAATGGGCCAAGTTCATTTAGGTTGGGCTAAGCTTTTATGGATGGTCCATGGAGCTTTTAACCCATGGATCCTATGTAAATGAAAGGTCATGGGTATTAGGGTTTACATGGATGTAACCCTAATCCTCCATAATATATAAAGGGGTCCTTGGCTCACAAAATTGGCACAAGTGTGTGAAAATAAGAGTGGGCCGATTTTAGTGTGCATACATATTCTCTCAAGTTCTTCCAAGGTGTTTTGGTGATTTGTGATTCCATTTGAGGCTTCCACACTATTGGGGCTAAGCTCTTAAAGCTTGAAGACATCAAGCTACATATAAAGGTATGTCATCTAACTAGAACTTTGTAGTATAGGTGCTTCATAATATGCTAGTTAGGATGAAACCTTGGAATAGTTAATATTTGCATGTATAATAGAGAAAACATAGATCCAAGGTTTATAGGGTTGCATGTACACCATAGGAGTGTTAGAATGCTCAAAACCCAACACTCTTCCATATCCAACACTATGAAGTCAACAGGAAACACCAATTTATCTACTTTGATTAGGAGATCTTCGCATATTCCGCTTGGACGTGTCACCGTTTTGTTAGCTAGATGGATTGTCATTTGGACAGGCTTTGGTTCGGGAAGGCTTAACTTCTTGAAGAAGGAGTATGGCATAATATTTATACTAGCCCCTGAATCAGCCAATGCATGAGTGGTAATCATGTTTCCAAATTGGCAAGTCAAAGTAATACAGCCTGGATCGCGCATCTTCTCTGGCAGTTCATTCATCATAACGGCTGAGCAATGTTCTCTTAAACTATTTCTACTACCTCTGCCATCTTTCTTCTATTCGTAAGGAGGTATTTAAGCAAGCTTTCATACTTTAGTGTTTGTACTATTGCTTCAATGAATGAGATGGTCACTTGGAGTTCCTTTATGTGTTCTAGAAACTTCTTATATTCTTCAATTTGTCTATCTCGGATGGCTCGACCTAGGAATGGCAAGGGAGGCTGATATGGTTTTAAAGGAGATTTAATTTTTCTTCAGACTAGGAACTCGTCGAGTTACTTTCTGGAACTCGTCGATTTTTGTCACTGTTTGCGATTCTTGAATTTCTTCACCTTTTCTTTGCACCTTTTCTTCTTTCTGGATTGGAGTCATAGGAGTAAAAATTTTCTCAGAGCTTGTTGTTATTGCATTTACATGAGCCACTCTAGGATTTTTCTCGGTATCACTAGGAAGTCTGCCCCGTGTCCCCTCGTTGATTTGCTTTGCAAGCTGACCTAGTTGTTTCTCAATTTTGAGGATAGAGGCTTGTTGATTTCTCATTAACGCTTGTTGCTCTTTCATTATTTCCTGTTGTTCTCATATCGCCCCATCGGTTTCATTGTGTCTTTTCTCGGATGCAGCTGCAAATTGTGTGAGCATGTCTTCAAAGTCCATTTTATTCTCTTGCACCGGCTCCTCCTTTTGATAGAAACCTCTCGTTTTTGCCTATATTTCTCCTCCTTTGCCTTGTTGTACTCATCGTATGGTAGCCACTCCTTTTTCGGTTTCCTCCAATCGTCATCAAACCTATCGCCACTCAAATAACAAACTTATGCTTTTCGGGTCCCGTTCTCGTCAAGATCACACTCTTTAGTAAGGTAAGGCCCGCTACAATTATCACATCCTACCCGGATGGCGTGGATGGATTGGTCCATCTTTGTCATCCTAAGATCCATGCTCTCTAGCTTAGCCATCATTGCCTCCATGTCATCGGAAACTGAATTTATCATCCCCCGTGTTGAGTCGTGCCTTGGGTTATGATATTCTCTAGAATGCTTAGAGAATTATTCAATTAGTTCCTTTATAACCGCATGTGCCTTCTTCGTGAGTGGTGTTTGGGAGTCAAGGAGCTGTCTTGTTGTCACATTTACTCCATCATAAAAAATGGAGACTTCTTGCTGAGTGTTTAGGTCATTGTGGGGGCAGTTCCTCAACAAGCCTTTGTATCTTTCCCACACCTCATAGAGTGAATCGCCTCCTTGTTTTTCGAAGTTTGCAATGGCTTTTTCAACTTTTCTATTTTTGAGGGAGGGCAAAATTGATCAATGAACTCTTCGCGCATCTTAGCCCATGTTGTGATGGATCCTGGAGGGAGTGATTTTAGCCAATCTTTTGAGGCCCCTCGCGAGGCACATTAGGGATGTTGAAGTAGTCAGCTATGTCATTGACCTCGTCGATATGCTTGTACGCGTCTTTGTGATCCTTCCCGTGGAATGGGATGACCTTCAGCTGGGCGAGTATGTGACCTTTCAACTCAAAGTTTGCTGTCGTCGGAATCACGGGTTGCACAAGTCCTGGGACGGTATCATCAGAAATTCTCCTCTTGTATTCGCCCATGGGTATGTCTGCGATGTCAGTCGTCTCTTCTTCTAGCTCTAATTCACTTTCTTCTTCAAATTCAGGTGTGTTCGACTCGAGATCGTCTATCTTCTTGTCAAAACCGCTTGATTCTCCGATTGCCCTGTCCTTCTTTTTGCGAATAATCGATTCCGAATCTTCGATGGGTGGTACTACTGAAGAACTGTAACTTCTGGTCATAAACATCCTGAAACAAAACAGAAAAACACATGTAAAAGAAAGAAAACGAAACAAAAAATGAAACTGAAAATGCGATCAACTCGTCGAGTTCAACGCAAAAACAGAAAACTGAAAACGAAAATTTAAAACAGAAAAACTTGTAACTTTGTACGAAATAAATTTCACATAACTGATCGATAACACTTGCAAATAAAATAACTATTAGAACCGTTCCCCGGCAACGGCGCCAAAAACTTGATACGTGTGAAATAGTACTGGTTTTAATCCTACTAATTTAGACACAAAATAAACACACGAAAGGCAGTGTACCTATCGATTAGCAATATAGTTCAAGCAAGTAGGGTATCGAACACAGGGAACAGTAACAATTAAAATAAATACTAGAATTACCTAAATAAAAACAAGTAATAAAAGGGGATTTTCTCTAGTTTTGCAATACTTGAAACTTAAACAATCAAATAGCACTTAAACAAAAGACAATTAACAACTAAAGGAAACAAAAGACAACTAGATTCAATAAGATAAAGACACTTCTATTTAGATTTTGATTCACTTATTCCTATGGTTGATTTCGTGGCAAGTGCAATGGATTAATAAATCAATGATTACCGATTTCTAATGTGATTAGATTCATGTTCACTATTACTGATCCTTTAGTAAACAAGTCAAGTCAAACAGTGGCAAATTGATTAAAGTAACAAGGTTCCTAGTGTTCATTTCAAATCAAGTAAGACTTGTAATATTAGTTAACTAAATTTGTCAATTTAATCAACTCATATATGGTTGTTCATCACACATGCTCACACATTAACTTATTTATTTTCTAGTTAACCCTAGGTTCATGTTCACTAATACTAGGTATACAATCTTGTTTTCACAAAACTATATGGTTCAAGTAATTAAGAAGATATTCATACAACTCAATACATTTGATTATTAACAAAAAATAATTATCATTAACATGCAAGGATCTTTTAACAAGCTTAACAAGATAAATAACCAAATCAAATTAATCCAAACCACTCAATCAAACCATATTCATAAGATCATATAGTCTAAACAGAAGTATGAAGCTTTTAGCTCATAACTACAACAAATATCATCATAAAATCGAAATCTAATGATTCAAACATGGTTCGCACAAAAGATTAAGATAAAATAAGGTTTGTTTGCCTTTGATCTCTTCAAAATTGACTTCTAGGTTGAATTCTCGAAAAACAAAGCTCCCAAGAACCCTTCTGATCTTTAAAAGTCGCCAAAAGCCTCCAGAATGTGTTAAGGTTTCGGGAATAAACGATATATATATATATATATATATATATATATATATATATATATATATATATATATATATATATATATATATATATATATATATATATCCAAAATTCAGCACCAACTCGTCGAGTTTCTAAGATAAACTCGACAAGTTTTTCACTTAATACGCGTGTACGGCAAGGCATCCTTATATCGGGAATCTTCCACCCAAATTCCAATTGCTAGTTTCGCTTCCTTTTTTTGCCCGAGCATGTCTTTAAATCTGAAAATGTAATTTTAACAACATTAAGTACCTTTTGTCCATTATTTGAGATAAAATTAACATAAAGTATTAAGATAATGCATGATTTTTATGACTAAATAAGCACATATCACAAGATCTCCCCCTTAATATGATTTCATCCACGAAATCTCATAGGCAAGTTAGGACTAAGTTGTAACATCCTACTTTATCACCCTTTACATTTACATGTAAGTATAATCACTTCTACACCAATAATTACTATAACATATTGTAATACTCTTTCTATTTGATTATAATTTCTCCAACTTTAGGACATAACCACGTCCAAATCATACATTCTACAAGAGAGTTACTCTTTCAATCTGCATAATATACTATATCTCACATATATTTATCTATCACTCCATTTCCACATTGAAAGTTCTTCTCATATGCGTTTCTAACATATTCATCAATATCAAAACTTGGGTCATCAAAGACTATTCTGCAATTGGAGAGCATATTGATTGCTAAAACAATTACTGAGACCTCAAGAATTTGTCTCAAAAATAGCATGATTACTTCGACTTCCAATTCTTTCACCATATTCCTTCCTCAACTTTAATTTAAATAAATTACCAGAGTTCTCTTAATATTTAACCAACATCCCTGTCTGATAAGTCACAATAAAAAGGATTATAGTTATCCATCCATAAAGGGATATAAGTTATCATACTATTCCCATTTATGGTTCTTATAATTTCTCTTTGTCTCTTATCCATGTTTCTTAATAGTATTGCAGTCACCAAGACTACCATGATCGTCAGTCTCCAACATAGTGGTATTCCAGTCACCAAGATTACCAACAAATTTCTATAACTCATATTCAGATTTTACTGTCACTAACACTACTACATTTCATTCGTCAACATAGCTCATAACATGTATCCATCAATCAAATTCATACCCCAACCATTATATTTGTATTATAGTATCAATTAGGACCAATCTAATTTATAACAACCAATTATTCCTAACTCACACGGGTTATTCGATTTACGGCTTACTTAGCCACTAATAATAGCACATAAAACTCATATTAATAATCAAATTCTTCTTGATATAATTAATCAGAAGCTCACCTTCTTCTTAAATCCATGGTCATATCTTCAATCTTATCTTCTCACAACATGACATACCTGTCATTCTCTTCTCCAAACCAATTTCAAATAAATAAAAACCTAAAAGGTTGGTATCATTTAATCATTTCTCATATATTCAAGTAACTTTACATGTTCTTATACTGTAAGATCTAATCTTTTTTTCTTAATAGCATACATTCCTATTCTTTCTCTATCTTTTCTAACCATACTTAATCTTTATTCCCACAGGAATCATACTCTTATTCGCCAAGGAACCATACTCTTATAATACTCACCTTTATTCCCACAGGAATCCTACATTCTATCTTGAATACAGTTGTTACATACTCCATATTAACAACAATTCAACAACCAAAACATGAAACAATTTACATTGATCCTCTAATTAATACTCACCTTTTTACAGAGGACTTAACCTCAATAAAACCTTCCCATCTCAATACATAATTATATAATATTGTCTTATGAATGAGTTAAGAAAAACTCACACACTTCCACTTCTATACTCTAATCCTCTAGGTAACCATATCACCAAGGATACCACCTTGTAAAACCATTTTTGTCTCACAACACAAACATTCATCCATGTTATTTCCAACCTTTCCAATACACTAGAATTGAACATTGACAAGTCGATGGATTATATTTTAACTAAGTCTCTAGTTTCTCCTTTCTCTTAACTTACACAATCCTTTGATCCTCAAGTTTCATACTTATGAAAAGAATCAATGTGTTAAACTCACAACATCTCTATTCCATGACTCTGAATATATAATTCATGAGTCTTAACTTTATTCATACAATATCATATCTCATAAAATGCCTCGATCTATCTCATACTTGAATAATCAAATAATATACACGCCAATGTCATAACATACATTAATGTATGCAATCTATCTTCTGCACCGCATATACTATTATGGGCGCATCGTAGTTCCATAGTGTTTCTAAAAGGTCTCATTCATCACTAAAGCTTCATTAGGAAATATTATAACAACCTACTTTCATACCGCATTGTGGTACATGGATTTCTATGCTGCAATCTACTAGCAAGTCATAATTTATAGGTTCATTACATTAGCCTTTTGTCTATATCTATTTATCAACTCAATACAATCTCAACATTACCTGTGAGTCTACATAACTCATTAATCTCTCCTCATAATTCAGAACACTAACCAATATTAAAAATTAATTTCTACATGCCATTATCGAATCCTTTCCGACAACTAAGTTCAACCAATATAATAAAAAAATCAACTTACGCCTAACCCTTTGGCTGAGACATTTATTTCCCCATAAGTGATCCTATTTCTACAACATTTCTTACCTATCATAAGATTTCCTTTCTAAATCTTTTTCTAATATTAACATACAAGTATGACATTACAGACACTAAGGCTGCTAGTGAGTTGTAATTCTCCAACAACAATCTTTAAATATAACACTAATATCAACATCGGGCATGTGGGCTTTCGTCGTCATGCATCGGGCCTATGTAGCTCACGACATTGTTTCGTTCTTGATGGGTTTTATAGGTTACAAGAACTATGTGCTTATGTAATTTAACTTAACACTTAATGGCACATGCAACCTAAAGGATCTATGTCATACACTTTGAATGCAACATACTATGAACAGCAAAACTAACATGAACCCTAATTGAAAGCCCGATATAATAAAAAAATTCACGAATTAGGGTTACATACATTTGATTTGTTGTAGTAAACAAGTCACTTCAATCCTTTCTTTGAAGAACTTGGAAAGCTAGCACTAAAAGTATGATGCCTCTAATGGCTCATACCCAAACCCTATAACTAGAAGACAACTGAGGAGAGAGGAGGAGAGGAAAATTTAGTTCCTAAGGCTTATGGGAAGTGAATGAACAAAATTAAGGTCATAAGAGGTCCGATTTATAATTTAGTTAACTTAGCGACCAAGCAAGATTTGAATGGATTTAATCCCAATCCAAATACTTTCCTTATATGCATCCAAGAGGCTTATGGAAACCCCAAGGAAGCTCCCACCCCTTGGATGGTTCTAGAATTGCTTTTTTTTGTTCAACTATTGAACAATTACAACTCACCCCTTGCACCTTTAATTACTTCCAATTAATCTCAAATTAGTTCCAGATTAATTCTGATTAATAATTAATTAACTCAAATTGATTTCTTATTAATTTATTAACCTTATAAATTAACAAATCAATGGTTTAACTATTGATCTCATATTAATTTATTAATAACATAATAAATTAACAAATCAACTATCTATTTCCAATTAATATATTAATCATATAATATATTAACAAATCATTTCCTCATAATTTCCAATTAGTTTATTAATCATATAATAATCTAACAAATCATCATCTCTCTATAAATGTCATTCTAATCAAGTTCTAGTTATGAGGGCAACCTAAAAAGGACTTTGCTTCTAATTACAAGAATATACCAATTTAGTTACTGGCTTAGACACCTTAATCCAATAGTCTCCCACTTGGATAAGTATGTAACTACAATTGCAAGTATAGACCTTGAACTAAACAACAAAGAGTGATTTTCAAATCCACTACCGAACTCTAATTCAGATCAAATGTTGGCCCTAAGATAAGTGATCAACTATTCCTTTGTTCTACAAGATATCATATAAATTAAGTCATGGATTAAATGATCAACCTCATGCTCATTTATTTGTTTCTCGATTTACTTATTTATGATCAATTTAGACTTCAAAATCGAACGCATCAATTTAGTCTGGACCAGGCACCTCGTTTTCATAGATCAACTCAAATCACCGAGGGGCCCATAAATATCACTTTTCCTTATTCAGGAAAAAGGAACAAATTAAATTAACTATATAGTTATACAATTTACATATCAAATCACACATGGAATAACCCTTTATAACATCCAATTACAAGATGTGTTTGAGAAAACCAATGCACCATGGATCTGTAAACTATGAACTATATATATATTTGCTTTAAGAATAGAAGATATTATCGTCTTAGAATTACTTGTGATTAAAATCCATGAAGTAATCTCTAAGAATGTGTTTATCCAATACTTAAAATCTCTATTTTCAAATTATATTCATGAATATTGTTGCAATTCCAATTGCAATGTCTTAACCTCAATCAACAATCTACAATCAATTCATGACTGTCTTAATTCACTAATTCCAAAATTATGAACGACTGTGGAATTTTGAATAATATTAATATTAAAATTACCAAGGGAAGTAAAACATGCAAAGTGAAACACAATAATAAATTAATTGACTATGGTATCATACCCCTTGATCATAAATAAATCTATATTATTTAATCACCATAAAAAATTACGAATTTATTCATTGTATAATGTTTCGAGTAATCAACTAACTAATTGAATTAGATAACATCAGTCATGCCATGTTATGAACATTTCATAATTCCAAATGCTTGTCCTTATTTAAGATGTAGTGGAATTTCATCTTTACATGCATTGTCTTTCTATCATGTCGATGTTCTAAAGTCGCAGAGACTAAGCCTTCGATATTATAGAATGTTCCACTAGAACTTGTTACTTAAAACAATTCCATGGTTATGAAGTATCAAATTTAAGGTACTCTCCTTGAATACTTATTTGCATTAAAGTTTCCAACTGACATGTAGATTTCACAAACATCTCCCATTATGGAAACATTTCCATATTTCCATATGATCATCAATTGTGACCAAGAATCATCTCAATCCAGAACGTGTCACTATGTTCCTTCCTAACAAAAACATACTTGGAACTTTCCACAAGCAACCAATTCTTCTATAAAACCTTAGAATGTTCTTGACAGTTTTTTGGCAACTTCAGTCACATGCAATTCTAATCCTTTTCACATAATGCTAAAAGCATTTATAAAATAGAATAATCTAATATTATAGCGTATGCAATCGATCCTATATCCGAAGCATATGAGATTTGACTCATTATTACAAGGGTCTAATATATGTTCAATTCCTTGTGATAATATTTCCATATATAGAATATCCAATTGCACTAAGATGTTCTTGGAGGATTAATTGTCATACAATTCCATAATTACCAAGATGATCATCAAACATGATATTAAAGCACTCTCCTTTCTTTTCAGACTGGAGAATCTTATATCTTTCTGCTTAATTAATTCTTCTATTCGTTCCGGTACTCTTTGAATCCTTTTCAAAGTATCAGAATTTTGTTTAATCTTATAAATTCAATCATATTTACTGAAACATCAATAAATCATCATGAATACATTTATTGACCCTTGTAGTGGATTTAAAGAGTCCATATCAACATGTACTAGATCCATTAGCCCTTCACTTGCCTCACATAAGCGTTTGATCAATAAATTAAGTCATACTTTTCCAATAAACAAGATTCTCATATATCATACAATTAGACTTGTACAATGCCAAGTATCTATCTAGGTGGTGATGAGATTTCTTTTCACTTGGTCAATTATGATAGTACCACAAGCGATGTCATAAGAATCAAACCCATAATTAATATTTCTATTATTAGAAACATACCCAACATTTTCATTAATGCTATTACAGGGAAATAAGATAAGGAAACTAAGTAAACCTAAATTTTGATTTTATTGAAATAAAAGAAAATTCAGAACTTGTCCTTAAAATGCATAAAATGAAAAACTATGTTTCTAAACATCTCTAAAGAGTAATAACAATCTATTAAATTATCCTAACTCCCTAGTAGTAGCTCTAAATTCTAACATCGAACCATGTGACCAAAGTCCATTTCTCACGATTCAATTTAGCTCACTTCACTCAAGCTTCCTTCTTTATAAGCTTCATTCTATCAAATTTAGATATTGCAATACCATCAAAATATGATCATCACATCATGTATTAAGTGTATATAGAATTAGAACTTATGGAATTAGATAAGGGATGTACCTAAAGTAGAGTCACACAACTTGACTTTACCATCTCTATGATTTTTCAGGTATTTTGGAAAGCTTCACTTCTAGTGTCCCTTCAATTGGCAGTAGAAACAAATGGATTCATTGGTATTGTTGGAATTAGACCCTATAAACATTTCTGCTTCAGCAACCAGCAACATATAAGTCAGATCAATTAGGGTTACATCGAGATTCCTCATATGAAAGTTCTTAATGAACTGACCATATGACTCAAGAAGAGAAAGAATAGCCAAATCATTGGCTTTCTCCTTTAGGAATACGATACTTATCCTTTCCATTTTTTCAATGTACAACTTCATTTGTATAACAAGCACACACACAAAATTTCCATTTTCATGTTTACATGCCAACAGGGCTTGATTAGTTTCATATAGGGGTGTAAACGAGCCGATCCGAGCCCGAGCCTGACCAAGCTCGAGTTCGGCTTGTTTAAATTTGAGGAAGCTCGAGCTCGAGATCGAGTTCGATTCGGGCCTTAAAATGAAGCTCGAGCTCGGCTCGTGAACAATTTAGTGGGCTCACGAGCCTAATCGAGCCTAAACGAGCCTCTATGTATGTATGTGTGTGTGTGTGTGTATATATATATATATATATATATATGTATGTATGTATATATATATATATATATATATATATATATATATATATATATATATATATATATATATATATATATATATATATATATATATAGGCTCGTTTAAGCTCGTTTAGGATCGCGAGCCCACTAATTCAAGCTCGATTCGAGCTCGTTTAATAAACGAGCCTCATATTTAGGCTCGAGCTCGGCTCAGGCTTGTTTAATTCGATCTCGAGTCGAACTTTTAACGAGTCGATCCCGAGTAGCTCACGAGTAACTCAGCTCACTTACACCCCTAGTTTTATATCTTTCAACTCGAGGAAAAATGTGACATTGGGAGAGTCACATGAGGAGGAGGTGGAAGATTTGAATAGAGATGATGTCCAATTCCACCATTTCCTAAGGAAGGGATGACATTTTCACCTTCCCTTGAAAGTAGAAGACCATCGCCATAAGATTAAGGAAAACGATTTCCATAAGAACGAGGAAGATAATTATTGTCTTGATTTGACATTCAAAATTTAGGAGAAGAGAGAATTCAAGTTAGTTGATTTTAATCCTTAATTATTAACCCACAATTTAAATTAAGGCTAGGATCCATATTTTCGTTTCGAACTTTGAAGAGGGATGTCGTATTCAAATTCGAATATATTTTAGGTAGGTAGAGTCATCTCACAAATTTAAATCACATGAAACTCCTACATCTTTTGAGATTCATTGAATCTTATCAATGACATGTTTAATCTTGATTACGCTCTTACCAAGTGTGACTGGGATGATGAGCATCACAATTAAGATGTGAATAACCATGCAAACCCGTTTCACAACCTTGAGGTCATTTATCATCTCGAATTGATGTATCGGTTAACCACACACGCTTCATTAGTAATGATAATTTTTTTATTTATCCACCACATCCACTTTATAGTCCCAAATTAGTATGTCGGTTAGCCACACACGCCCTACTAACGACATATAAAGAGTGATGTGCATTTTCATGGATTAGCATACATTTCACATTTTTCCTAAAGTAACTAGAGTGGGATTTATAAAAGATGTAGTTACTTTATAGTATCATACCTTTAGAGGTTATGTGTAACATCCTAAAAACCGTGATAAAATTTTTCATTTTAAAATCAATAGTTTCAAACATCAAGTTGTTCCAAAACATTCACAATATCATAATCACCAGAGTAATAATATCCAATAGTGCGAAAATCATGAGGAGAGAATGTTGTGCCATCATGTCGGGCTCTTCCCCTTAGTGTCGGAAGTACCTGAAACCATAAACGTAAACTGTAAGCACAAGACTTAGTGAGTTCCCCCAAAGAACCACATACCAAACGTACAATTGAGCCTACCCCTAGGGTATATTTCAACCCAATAAACAAATATGGGCCCCACCCTGGGGCCTTGCCATAGAGGGCCCCGCCTTGGGGTGTATTTCTACCCGACATACGATAGTGGGCCCCGCCCTGGGGTGTATTTCAACCCGATAACACGAACAAACATATCGCATAGCAAGCTAGCATTCTACATAACCAAATAATGGGCGGACATTGGTGCCTTTGACTCATTGATACGATGAGGAGACTCGCCTCACAAATAGACATGAATAGCTGCAACAACAAGCTGCTCTGAATATCGAATCTACCAGTCACCTTTAGATATAACAGTGACCAAAACTCAGACTACAACTCAAAATACCCAAAATACCCCTAGGTCAAACTTGGTTAAAATCCTAGTCAAAGTCAAAAGTCAACTGAGTCAAATAGGTTAACTCAATTGAGCATGCTGGGCATAATCAACATGTATGCGGGGTGTACTAAGGATTGACCAAAAATCGAGGCGCTGACCACGTACACGCAACGTACCCTTTGGTACGCCTAGCGTACATGTCTGTCATCCTCCCATTCCATTAAGAGCTTAATCGTTTAAGCTCTTTCGTCTAAAATCCAGATCTAGTCCTCAAATGATGTTCTTAACCATGAAGTTTCCAACTCTATGGTCTTGCATGGCTATTAAGTTCTCAACATCAAAAAAACTAACTTCTTAACTCATTAAGACATCCTAGACCATGCATGGAGGAAAACTAGGGACCAAGATTGCATTTTTACGATTCTAAACACTTCAAGACATATGAAAGGACAACCCAAATGGATTAGAGTAACCCATACTGAAATACATCAAGCTTATGTGACGAAAATGAACACAAATCATGGCTAGACAATATCTAGGTAAAACTTCATCAATATCAGAGCTTTTTACCTCCAAATGGTGCAAAATGGTGATGTGATCTTGGATCCAAAGTGCTTCACTCTTCTAAGATGTTCTGCTCAAAGGTGGATTAGGGTTTAAAAGAGTCGATATGAAGGGTGGAGGCTGATGAAGGAAAATGGTTTTGGGGCTATAAGGATGTTTAAATAGGGTCCAAACCCTAAAAAATAGGGTTTGCACTCTGGCCACGTACGCCCAACGTACACAACGTATGCCCAACGTACGCAACGTACACCCAACGTACGCAAGCATGCCTCAAAAATTACAAAAATGCCACTCGGGATTAAATTAGCAAACAATACACAAACCAAGGGTCAAAATGGAATACCTGGAAAAACGAGATGTTACAACTCTCCGCCACTTGAACTAGACTTCATCCTTGAAGCCCGTTGCCACGAATAAATCAGGGTAGTGCTCTCGCATCTCTGCCTCGGGCTCCCACGTCCATTTGGAACCCTTCTAATGCAACAATCATCCCTTGACCAAAGACAATACTTTGTTATGCAAGAACTTCGTCTTCTTGTCCAGGAATGCCACTAGTCTCTTAACATAATTCAGGAGATCATCAACCTGAATATCATCCAAAGGTACAACGACAGAATCATCGACCACACACTTTTAGAGTTGAGAAACATGAGAGGTGTTACGGATTTGACTGAGCTCTTCAGGCAAATCCAGCCGGTATGCAACCCTGCCTACCCGGACGATAATCTTGAAAGGAAAAATAAATCGAGGGACCGACTTGCCCCACTTCTAAAATCAGATGACACCTTTCCAAGGTGAAACATTTAGAAGTACCAAGTCCCTAACCCGAAACTCGAGGTTCGAACGATGCCGATCCGTATATCTTTTTTGTCAGCTTTGCGCGACTCGCAACTTGTCGCGCACCGGCTGAATCAACTTAGTGATCTTGAGTACCACTTCAGTACTCCCCATGACCCAATGCCCGACCTCCCCCCAGTAAATTGGGGTCCTGCATCTCCTCCCATACAACATCTCAAAAGGTGGTCGTTCAATATTGGCATCATAATTGTTGTTGTAGGAGAACTTGACCAGTGGAAGGTAAGTATCCCAACTCCGTCCACAATCTAATACATACGCCCTGAGCATATCTCCGAGCGTCTGAATCATATGCTTGCTCTGTTCGTTGGTTTGGGGGTGGTATCCCGTACTGAAATGTTGTTGAGTACCCAAGTCCTCATGAAACGTCCTCCAAAACCTGGAGGTGAAACGAACATCCCGGTTTGAAACCACGGAAAATGGCACCCCATGTTGAACCACCACCTCCCAAATGTATATGTCAGTTAGCTTCTCAGCAGATATACTCTCGACAATTAGTATGAAATATGCACTCTTGGTCAACCTATCAACAAGGACCCATATAGAATCAACTCCATGTGTCGTCCTTGGCAGCTTTGTGATAAAATCCATGGTAATCTCTTCCCATTTCCACATGGGAATGGGTAATGGTTGCATCTTGTCGTGGGGTCTCTGATGTTCGGCCTTGACATTCCTACAAGTCCAATACCGCTCTACAAACCATGATATTTCCCTCTTCATACATGACCACTAATAACTCAGTTTCAGATCTTGATACATCTTCGTGGCCCTTAGATGGATTGAACACTTTGACTTATGAGTCTCTTCTAGAACTGTCTGTCTCACCCCACCAGTAGTTGGGACCTAAATTCTACTACACTGGGTCAACAATCCCCGACTGTCTCTAAAAAATATAGGAATTTATCCCTTGATTCGCTCCGCCATCCAATTCTCCTTTTTCAGACCCTCCACCTGAGCCTTCTTGATTAAATCCAACAAATGATAAATGAAAACCATCCTCAGAAATATATCTCCAATGGGTGTGTTCACTGTATTGCGACTCAAAAGGCATCAGCCACTACATTGGCCTTCCCAGGGTGGTACAGGATCTTGCAATCATAATCCTTTACCACATCCAACCATCTCCGTTGCCGCATATTCAAATTCGGTTGGTCCATTAGGTACCTCAAACTATTGTGGTCAATGTATATAGCGCCTAACCCCGCACAGATAGTGTCTCCAAATAATGAGGGCAAAAACCACGGCCCCTACTCCAAATTAGGTGTAGGATAATTCGCTTTATGAGGCTTCAGATGCCTTGAAGCGTAAGCAATCACGTGACCCCTCTGCATAAGGATAGCTCCCAAACTCGATATAGATGTGTCGTAATAAACCACAAAATCATCCATACCCTCGAGGAGCTCAAGCATCAATGACTCGCACAATCTATGCCTCAGAGTCTCAAAATCCAATTGTTGATTAGGCCCCCACAGAAAAGTAATATTCTTCTTCGTCAAACGGGTTAGAGACACTGCGATCTTGGAGAAATCCTGGATAAATCTACAATAATACCCTGTGAGACTTAAGAAGCTCCGATTATCAGATGGGGTTCTCGGGACCTCCCATCGCATCACGGCCTAGATCTTGGATGGGTCGACCAATATACCCCTTTGGTTGACGATGTGCCCCAATAACTGCACCTCGCGCAAGCAGAATTGACATTAAGAGAATTTGGCATACAACCTCTCTCTCCTCAGGGTCTCCAACACCTCTCGTAAGTGTTCCTCGTGCAGCTCCTTGGTCTTGTAGTAGACCAGAATATCATCTATGAACAGTATCACCAACCGATCCAGCAAAAGCCTGCAAACCCAATTCATGAAATCCATGAATGATGTCGGTGCATTGGTGAGCCTGAATGGCATCACCACGAACTCCTAATGACCATAACTAGTCCTGAAGGCTGTCTTCTGCATGTCATTGTTCTTGAGCCTCATCTAGTGGTAACACGATTGCAAATCAATCTTGGAAACCAAGATGCACCATGAAGCTGGTCAAATAAGGCGTCGATCCTCAGAAGTGGGTAAAGGTTCTTCACCGTTAACTTATTCAACTCCCGGTAGTCAATGCATATCCTGTGTGAACCGTCCTTCTTCTTTACAAACATGATCACTACTCTCTAAGGTGAGCTACACGATTGGATAAATCCCTTGTCTAACAGCTCCTGAAGCTACATAGACAACTCTTGTATCTCTATTGGTGCCAAGCGATACGGTGCCTTGGCTAATGGAGCCATCCAAGAACCAAATCAATCCAGAATTCGACTTGCCTCTCAAGAGGCACTCCTGGTAATTCCTTAGGAAACACATTGGAGAAATCCCAAACAATTGGCACCACACTCAAAGTTGTTGTGCCCTCAACTCGAGTATATGCCACATAATCCACGAAACCAGAACAACCCTGCTGAAGATATCTCCTTACCCTCACAATTGAACAAAGAGCTAGCCCATGTAAAGCTCTCTCGCCTGTAATAACTAGTTCTCCCACACTTGGGGTTTGAACTCTCACTAGTTGGCGCTCACAGTTAATCATGGCCCCATTGAGGCCCAACCAATCCATCCCGATGATAAATTGGATAAGGTGTCTAAGTCCATAACTATTTCTGGTATGTACTTGACCCGACCCGGCATGGTCCATTTGGGTTGCATGGCACCATGCAATTGGATAAACTAAAATGAGAGAAATAACACTTATGGTTTATTAATATATTATAAGTTCTAATATATTAATAATATTATTTAATTAGTTTGATCAAGAATTAATTTAGAATTAATTAAGTGATCAAAAGATAACTAATTAAATATATGGGTAGATTATGTAAATCTTCCATATATTATATAGTGGGCTAAGAGGCTCCATGGATTATCAAGTTGGGTTCCACCCATAGGATGCTCCATGGATGCTCCATGGGAGTTACAAACCCATGGGTCATGGAAATGAAGAGTCATGCCACATTAGGGTTTACATGGTGTAACCCTAGATGTGACACACTATATAAGCAACATGTTCTCCACCAAAATCGGTGACACTAAGAAACAAGAGGGCTAGAGCCGATTTTGCAAGTGTAAGATTCTCTCAAAGTTTACTCCTTTGCATTTGGTGTTGTGTGAAGCATTTGAGGCATCACACTTGGGGTGCTAGGCTCACAAGGTTTCAAGGATCATAATCAACAACAAGGTAAGTTATTCTATCTTTCATTCAAGTTAAAAATGTTCCCCATGTATGCTAGATAGGAATATAACCTTGGAATTCAACTTTGCATGATTATTAGACAAACATAGATCCAAAGTTATTAGGGTTGCATGTACACTTAGGAAGTGTTAGAATGCTCAAAACCCATCAGTGGTATCAGAGCCTAGGTTTGTTTGATGTTTTTTTTTTGTATGCAAACAGCTTGAAAAAAAATCGTTTTTTTGTTTTCTGCTCGTATGAAAGTTTGCACATTTGTTGCTGGAAATGGACTAGAAACATTACCCTAAACTGTTTTGATGTTTTAAAGCTTGTTTTAGATGGTGTAATGTTTATGCTAATCCATTTACAATGGCAATTATTAAAATTACAAGTTTTTTTTAAGTGTAATTTTTGATTCTTGAAAGTGTTCATATTCATGTTCTTTAACTTATGAAGATTAGATGATCATAGGAATTGTTTGTAACCTTCATGGTAGTTTAATTCATGATTATAATGTGTTTTAATGGAGTCCATAACTTGTCCTCAAGTTATGGAAAACCAAAAGTCTCACTTTTATTAAAGCCATTAAAAGAACACAAGAGTTATAAAAATGAAGAGTCTTCATTTTTATTACTCAATTAATTCATAAGTTATAAGAAATGAAAAGTTTTGGAAGTTTACAAAACATGCCCTCAAGTTTTGGAACATGTAAAGTCTTGATTAAAACTTTAGTTCCAACCCTTAGAATTTTAAAAGTTAAAATTCAACCCTTATACTTTATAATATTATAAGTTACTAATATATATATGTATAACGTCAAGTCGTCTTACCGCTAGTACGCCTCATTCACGAAGCCGGTCTATAAGGGGGGTATAAGGTTGTTGCCTATAAAATGGCAACTTAATGGGTGTCCACTCTCACCTACCGCTTCCTTGATCGGTGGAGGGTCGTTAGCCGAACGGGTAAGACAAGGACTTATAAATTCTCATTAAAAGTATGATGAATATTATAAAGTAACTAAATGCTTTTTTTAAATTCCCAATCTTAGTTACTTTAGGAAAATGTGAATAAGGTGCTAATCCATGAAATTACACTTTACACTTTGTTTAAGTCGTTGGTGGAGCGTGTGTGGTTAACCGACACACTAACTTGGACTTAACAAGGTAGGTAAAGGGTGACTTAAGGTTTACCATAGCATCGGTGGAGCGTGTGTGGTTTACCGGCACATCGATTGAGTGATAAACCTTGAGGGTACCAAGTGATTTGCATGGTTACTTCACACCTCGTTTTGTGATCCTCGGTATCCCAGTCACAAAACTTGGAGGGCACACTCGAGATTGAAACATGCCTTTGAAAAGTTCATTGAATCTCAAAAGAATCTAGGAATTTCTAAGAACCAATTAAAAACCTAATATTTATATTTCGTTTTTCATGGTGGAAATTGGTGAATCGTCATTCACCTACCTTTCAAATATGTTATAGCTTGGATTATGGCATACCTCTTCTAAGTTATAATATATTGTGATTGGATCCTAGCCTTAATATTACATTTGGGTGTTTTATTAAGGACTCTCTTAATATCTAAACTAATCTTGTTCTCTTCTTTCAGATGTCTTCAAACAATGCTGCTTCTGGCTCTAATCCTAATGGCTCCTTTACCCTTATGAACTTGTGTGGGAAAGTCACTTTTGATGGATCCAACATCAATGAATGGATCAGAAACATCAGGATGATTACCCGCTACGAGGACAAAGAATATGTCCTTGACAAGGAGCTTAAGGAGATTGATGAGACCACTGCAACTCCCCAGGAGATCGCTGACTTCCGGGCACATGAAAGGGATGCTACAAAAGTGGCATGCATCATGTTGGCCACCATGACAGCGGAACTCCAAAAGTCCTATGAGGACTTCTACCCTTTTGAAATGCACCAAGATCTGATGGAAAGATACCATCAAAGTGCACGACAAGAGAGGTATGAAATCATATGCTCTATCATAACAACCATGATGAAGGACGGGGAATCCGTCACGAGCCACATGCAGAAAATGCAAAGGTATGTGGATCGGTTGCTGAAGCTTAAAGTGAACTTCCCTGAGGAGCTTGCAATAGATATCATTTTGCACTCCTTACCATCATGCTATGATCAATTCCGCATGACATATCACATGAATAAGGAAGAGGTCACACTCAGCAAACTTCAGGGACTCCTCAAGACCGCAGAAACAGGTCTTAAGGGTAAGTCGGTTGTTAAAACTCCTACTCCAAACTCCGCCCCGGTTTTGGCAATCGGGAAAGGTAGAGGGAAGAAGAGGAAGAGCTCTTCGAAGGGTACCAAGGCTAGGACCCTTGATGGCTCTTCTTCAAGTGGAACCAAGAAAGGTTTTGTCACTCCTTCTTCTGACCCTAAAGAGGCTGAATGCTTCAATTGCCATGAAAAGTCACATTGGAAGCGGAACTGCCCAAAGTACCAGCAAGATGTGAAGGATGGGAAGTTAAACCCAAACATGCAGGTATTTACACTATCTTATCTAATAACTCACCCCATTCTAACTCTTGGGTCCTTGATACCAGTTGTGGTATTCATATCTGTTCTGATTTGCAGGGACTAAGAAGAAGTGAGAATGTGGAGCATTGAAGAATAAACTTAATCATGGGGAATAGGAAAGCTTTACCTGTCACCAAGATTGGAGTTTATACTTTATCGCTAAGTAGTGGGTTTAGTTTAGATTTGAATAAATGTTGTTATTCGCCAGAAATGGCAAGAAATATTATTTCCTTTCATGCATTGTATAAACAAGGTTTCACCTTTTCATTTGATAATGAAGTTGGTTCGATTAATGCTTTCTTTAATAATGTTCTTTATTTTAAAGCATTACCTTGTGATGGTGTGTATGAAACTGTATCTGTGGTTGATAACTTAGGAAATAATGTATTGTGTATTGATTCTGTTAATGATAATAACTTGGATAAAGCATCATTATGACATTGTCGTCTTGGACATATAAGCAAGAAACGCATAGGCCAACTCCAAAAGGATGGAGTATTGGAGTCATTTGACCTAAAGTCAGATGATAGTTGCGAATCATGCTTACTTGGAAAAATGACAAAGTCACCCTTCACAGGTTCTTGTGAGAGGGGTGAAGGTTTGTTGGATCTTATACACACGGATGTGTGTGGGCCCTTCAAACATGCCACAAGGGATGCTAATCGTTATTATTTGACTTTTACTGATGATTACAGTAGATATGGATATGTCTACTTAATCAAGCATAAGTCAGAGACTTTTGAGAGGTTTAAAGAGTTTAAACAGGAAGTCGAGAATCAATTGGGCATGAACATTAAGATGCTTCGATCCGATCGAGGTGGTGAGTATCTTAGTTCAGAGTTCCTCGACTATCTTAGGGAATGTGGGATTGTCTCACAATTGACACCTCCCAGGACACCGCAGTTGAATGGTGTAGCTGAGAGGCGTAATCGAACCTTGTTGGATATGGTTCATTCCATGATGAGTCGAGCTTCGCTACCAATCTCATTTTGGGGGTATGCCTTAGAGACTGCCGCCCATATCCTTAATCTAGTTCCCACAAAGAAAGTTGCCAAAACTCCTCATGAGACGTGGACTGGTAAAGTACCCAAACTAGACCACATTAAGATTTGGGGTTGCGAGGCTTTCGTAAGACGCGAGAATCATGATAAGCTCAAACCTCGAAGTGAGAGGTGTATTTTCATCGGCTACCCACAGAAATCCTTTGGTTACCTCTTCTACAGACCTAGTGAGAATGTGGTCTTTGTAGCTAGGAGGGCTTTCTTTCGAGAGAGAGAGTTCATAAGCCAAGGGGACAGTGGGAGGCAAGTTGACCTTGAAGAAATTCAAGAGTCAAGTGGTGAAGGAACTTCAAACCCTAGCACTCAACTTGAGGAGGAAACTTCTGTTGAGCCAATTAACAAGTCTGTACCTCTGAGGCATTCCACAAGGGTTAGGAATGCACCTGAGCATTACTATGGATTCCATATTACTGCGGAAGGTGATACACTTATCAGTGATGAGACACTGATAGGTCTGGATGAACCTAACAGTTACGCGGAAGCCATGGCAGGCCCTGAGTCAGCCAAGTGGAAAGAGGGAATGGACAGCGAGATACAGTCCATGTATGACAATCAAGTTTGGAACTTGGTTGAGAATGTACCAGGTCGTAAGACTATAGGGTGCAAATGGATCTTCAAGAAGAAGACCGACATGGATGGTAATGTACACACTTATAAGGCACGACTGGTTACAAAGGGTTTCTCACAAACTCCGGGAGTTGATTATGATGAGACCTTTTCTCCAGTGGCCAAGATTAAGTCTATTAGGGTTCTGTTAGCCATAACTGCATTTCAGGACTATGAAATATGGCAAATAGATGTCAAAACCGCTTTCCTTAATGGAAAGTTGGCTGAGGATGTTTACATGAGTCAGCCAGAGGGTTTTGTCAATACAGAGTACCCTAATAAAGTGTGTAAGCTTGAGAAATCCATTTATGGGTTAGGGCAAGCACCTCGCAGATGGAATCTTTGCTTTGATGAGAAAGTCAAAGAATTTGGCTTTTCTAGGAGTGAAGATGAATCTTGTGTATATGTCAAGGCTAGTGGGAGTATAGTTAGCTTTTTGGTATTGTATGTGGATGACATACTACTCATAGGAAATGACATCCCAACTCTGCAGCAAGTTAAGTCCTGGCTTGGGAAGTGTTTCTCTATGAAGGACCTAGGAGAAGCTGCCTATATTCTAGGGATAAGGATCTTGAGAGACCGGAGTAAAAGACTAATTGGACTTAGTTAGAGTACTTACTTGGATAAGGTGTTGAAGAGATTCGGCATGCAGGACTCCAAGAAAGGAGAGTTACCCATCCAGAGTAATGCCAGATTGAGTAAGACACAAAGCCCTAGTACTGAGGATGAGATAGCAGAAATGAGTCGAATACCTTATGCTTCGGCTGTAGGATCGATCATGTATGCTATGACGTGTACTCGACCTGATGTAGCCTTTGCTTTGAGCATGGTTAGCAGGTATCAGGGGAACCCTGACAAGGCACACTGGACTGCGGTAAAGAATATCCTCAAGTACCTACGGAGGACTAAGGACTGGGTCCTTACCCTCGGTGGGAGTGAAGACTTGAGAGTTGTAGGGATCACGGGAGATCCAGACACATCGACAGAAAATACCATTTCATCAGACATCGAATAGAAGAAGGACTCCTCATGGCAAAGAGGGTATCATCGGATGAGAATCCAGCAGATCCCCTCACGAAGGGACTGACTCGGGTTAAGCATCTCCAGCATGCTCGGAGCATAGGGCTGAAGGATGATATTAGATTTAGTAGTTAGATAACCTTGAAATTTGTAAAGTGTAATTGACATTAGATGATGAATAAAAGGTGTTTTATTTATGAGTAAAGTGTTGCTATCTCTTGTCGATCGTTTACTATATTTCTTTTGCATGTTTTGACTTCCAGAATAATTATGTTTGGTATATCATATTATTCGAACCTCCACAGTCGGTCATATGTCGGAAGTAGGTATGAATCAAGACTGTCATGATTGGTTGCAGAGGTCTAAGTTGTTGGACATGGCTACAACACTCATGAGTGCTCATAAGTTCTGAGCATTGGACTCAACCCACACTTACTGGAATCACTTCATGGAATTTATCTCGAGTGATCGTGAGACGGTAATATCATATAAGTCTTCAAACCTAGAGATATGATTTGTAACTTATGAGTTGGTTATGCATTGATTGTACGTTCACGCATTGGTAACTCGATGTTATAAAACGTGCTTTTGTGTATAATTCAATGAGTGGTAGAACAAACATATGAGTCGAAGTTTATCTGCTCCTTCTTGGATTAGAAGCTGATATCTGGGCCCCTCGATGATTTTGTTTTGACCTATGTACCGGGCCCGGTCAGAACTAAGTTGATGTGTTCAATTAAGTTCTTTGTCAAACAAATCGGAAATCGGGAAACAAACTGCTGGACAATAAGTAAGACATTGTTCCATGTATTTGTCCGGTTGATATCTAGAACAGAGGATTATATGATCACTTATCTTAAATGGCGTATCATCATCTTCTCAGTTCCGAGAGACCTTGAAAGAGCTACGATTGCCGATCGGTTCCTGAAGTATTGCAGTTATAGTTATTAGACTTATCCAAGTGGGAGACTGTTGGATAAGGTGTCTAAGTCCATAACTATTTCTGGTATGTACTTGACCCGACCCGGCATGGTCCATTTGGGTTGCATGGCACCATGCAATTGGATAAACTAAAATGAGAGAAATAACACTTATGGTTATTAATATATTATAAGTTCTAATATATTAATAATATTATTTAATTAGTTTGATCAAGAATTAATTTAGAATTAATTAAGTGATCAAAAGATAACTAATTAAATATATGGGTAGATTATGTAAATCTTCCATATATTATATAGTGGGCTAAGAGGCTCCATGGATTATCAAGTTGGGTTCCACCCATAGGATGCTCCATGGGAGTTACAAACCCATGGGTCATGGAAATGAAGAGTCATGCCACATTAGGGTTTACATGGTGTAACCCTAGATGTGATACACTATATAAGCAACATGTTCTCCACCAAAATCGGTGACACTAAGAAACAAGAGGGCTAGAGCCGATTTTGCAAGTGTAAGATTCTCTCAAAGTTTACTCCTTTGCATTTGTTGTTGTGTGAAGCATTTGAGGCATCACACTTGGGGTGCTAGGCTCACAAGGTTTCAAGGATCATAATCAACAACAAGGTAAGTTATTCTATCTTTCATTCAAGTTAAAAATGTTCCCCATGTATGCTAGATAGGAATATAACCTTGGAATTCAACTTTGCATGATTATTAGACAAACATAGATCCAAAGTTATTAGGGTTGCATGTACACTTAGGAAGTGTTAGAATGCTCAAAACCCATCACTTCGATCCCCAAAGAGGAATCGACAACAAATCAATAGATTACCTCTCACTGAACAGGTTCAGGACACACCCACGATGAACCCTTGAAGCACTCACAGAATGATCATCAACAATCTTGACCTCTAATGGTAATCTAGGATCCCGGGAGCATCACAAAACTTCTTGCTAAGAGCAAGAGATACAAAGGATTGGGTAGCACCCTAATCAAATAGAACATGAGCGGTCATACCATTGACCAAAAATGTCCCTATACAAGATCAGATATAATCATGAGCATATATAAGGAAAGAAATAAAAGATATGAATAAGTCGATTACCAGTAACCAGATCCGGTGTTGCACGGGCCTCATTGGTGGTCAGCTGAAATGCCCTACTCTTCACCACCGGTGCCTCCGCCTTGCCCTAGTGGCCATCAATAATCCTTAGGGTGACTGGTGCAGGGGCGCCACTGCCCCTCCTGTCAATCTCAGACACTCTGCTTTTTTATAGCCGATTTGATTGCAATGAAAGTAAATCAGAGAACTCTGGGGGCTAACCCGACTGACCACAACTAAAACATACGAACATGCCCCACTATGCAAATTTCTGCAATTTCCGTATCGGCTCTGGCTCCAGCGCAATAAATCGGAGGTCTTGGGCCTTTTACCTTGGCCCATTGCTGTCTGCACCTGCTCCGATTTTCACTTCGCCTAAAGCTCCAACTCAATCTCCTGATCACGGGCCTTCTCCACTATATCATTCAGGGTCTTGCATCCCAAAAAGCACACAAACTCCCCGATTTCATCCCTCAACATGTCATGATATCTTGTCTTTTTCATCTCCTCATCTGCAGCGTACTGCGGAACCAACAGAGCCCTCTCCCGGAATTTGGCGGTAATCTCCACCATAGTCTCAGTAGTTTGGCAAAGGTTTTGGAACTCCCTCGCCAGCTACTGCAACTCAGTCGTTGGTTCAAACTCCCTCTGGAACCTCATAACAAACTGCTCCCAAGTCATGACTACCACTACCTCAGACCCTAAAGCTCGGCCAACCTCATCCCACCAGTCACGTGCTTAGTCCCTCAGCAGGCAGGATGTGAATCCCACTTTTTCCCCTCAATGCAAAAAGTCATCACCTGAGTACTCCGTGTCAGCGATTCAACTTCAGTTAGCGAAGGGTTCCTTAGCCCCAAAGAACTCAGGAGCTTCGCAAGACTTGAACTCCTGAAATGAAGGAGTATGTGCTCCTATCTAACCTACAACGATCTCGGCCCGGAAATCCTTGAGCTGCTCCTCTATATGCTCCATAATACCCTCCTTGATGATACCGAACATCATGGGGGAGGCATCCAAGATGTCGCAAGTAACCTCGGCCACTATAAGTTCTCGCAGTCTCTCATCAATGGGTTCTATTATAGAGCCAGAACCAGAACTAGAATATGAGCCGTAAACTCCTCCTCAAGTAACCATCACCATACTCAAACTGAAACACAAAGATATAAACAATCAACATATAACTCGAGGGAACTCCCCTTATACATGTCTCCTTAGAGTCTCCAGGTCTGCTCTTGTCTCAAGCACAGATCCTGTGCTTTCAGTAGTATGGGCCCAATACTACCTTTTACACCTATCTGTACCTTCCTCAAGAGCCGTCCTGATTCCTCTAGGTCACCACACTAGAACTATATACCAATCATATGCTAAACAACATACATGTCCTAGGCTTTCCTAGGAATCCTCAACTCCCACCACTCGTAGTATCGAGAACCTCAATCAACACCGCTGGTTGCCATATGAATGCAAGTTATACACAAAATGGAATCACATAGACTGTCAACTGTCGATTCTACCCTAATTCCACAACTAAACAAGGAACCAGAAATGAGGCTAGATCGATCATTCTAGGGCTAGATGATTCTAATCGTATACAACTTTGAAAGCATACACTTAGCAATTAACTGAGCCGATATCAATCCCAAGTAATACATATCATCCAGTCCTCCTAGGCTATAAGACATCATACAAATCAGGTAATACAATCATATGATTCCGGAAGGTGTCCTAAGCCCTAATCTAGCATGCAATTCTCATATTAAGCATACTAATCATAATACATAGGTATAGGAAATTTAGGAACCACTTACTCGAGCTCGGCTGATTGCACACATCGCATCCTCTTTTCACTTAGTAAAAGTATTTTTTAAAATTTAATTTCTTTTTCTTTTGAAAATATTATCATTTCCTCAGTTTGAGTTCTGACACATCCACAAGTGTGCCTGATTCCCTCAAACCAAGCGTCTGATACCAACTTGTAACGTCCCAAAAACAATGATAAAAAACTTTCATTTTAAAATCAATAGTTTCAAACATCAATTTGTTCAAAAACATTAAAAATACACAATATGAAAATCATCAGAGTAATAATATCCAAAAGTGCAGAAATCATGAGGGGAGGATGCTGTGCAATCACGCCGGCTCTACTCTTAGTGTCGGAGGTACCTGAAACCATAAACATAAACTGTAAGCACAAAGCTTAGTGAGTTCCCCCAAAGTACCACATACTAAACATACAATTGGTTCTAGCCCAGGGGTATATTTCAAACCAATAAACAAATATGGACCCCGTTGTGGGGTATATTTCAACCCAATAAACAAATATGGGCCACGCCATGGGGCCTCACCCTGAGGTATATTTCAACCTGAACATGCCATAGTGGGACATGCCCTGGGGTTATTTCAAACCGGCATATAATTATGGGCCCCACCCTGGGGTGTATTTCAACCCGATCACACGAACAAACATATCACATAGCAAGCTATCATTCTACATTATTGAATAATGGGTCAGCATTGGTGCCTACGACCCATTGATACAGTGAGGAGACTCACCTCACGAATAGACATGAATAACTACAACAACACGTTGCTCCAAATACCGACTCTACCGGTCACCTTTACATATAACAGTGACAAAAACTCAGACTACAACTCAAAATACCCAAAATACCCCTAAGTCAAACTTGGTCAAAATCCTAGTCAAAGTCAAAAGTCAACCGAGTCGATCGGGTTAACTCAGTTGAGTATGTTGGGTGTACTCAACACATACACGGGGCGTACTAAGTAATGACCAGAAGTCGAGGGGTTGGCCACGTACGTGCAACGTACCCTTTGGTACACCCAACGTACGCGTCTGTCATCCTCCCATTCCATTAAGAGCTTAATTGTTTAAGCTCTTTCATCCAAAATCCAGATCTAGTCCTCAAATGATGTCCTTAACCATAAAGTTTCCAAATTTACGATCTTGCATGGCTATTAAGTCCTCAACATCAAAAACCCTAACTTATTAACTCATTAAGACGTCCTAGACCATGCATGGAGGAAAACTAGGGACCAAGATTGCATTTTTATAATTCTAAACACTTTAAGACATCTGAAAGGACAACCCAAATGGATTAGAGTAATCCATACTCGAATACATCAAGATTATGGGACCAAAATGAGCACAAATAATGGCTAGACAAGATCTAAGTAAAACTTCATCAATATCAGAGCTTTTTACCTCCAAATGGTGATGTGATCCTGGATCCAAGATGCTTCACTCTTCTAATACGTTCTCCTATTCCTTCTTTTTCCTTCAAAATCACCAAAATACACACTCAAGGCTCAAATATGCTCTAAGGTGGATTAGGGTTTGCAAGGTTCGATATGAGGGGAAGAGGCTGATGAAGGAAAGGGTTTGGGGCTATAAGGATGTTTAAATAGGGTCCAAACCCTAAAAATTAGGGTTTGCACCCTAGCCACGTACGCCCAACGTACGCATGCATGCCTCAAAAATTACAAAAATGCTACTCGAGACTAAATTTGCAAACAATACACAAACCAAGGGTCAAAATGGAATTCTTGGAAAAACAAGATGTTACATTATATCCTATAAAACCCGTCCAGCTAACGACCCTTCACCATACAAGGGAGCGATGAGTGAGAGTTAACACCTAATGACAGTAATTTTATAGGTCGTTTCCTTATACCCCCTTAGAGTATCGCTTCGTGAATGAGGTCTACTATTGATTTGATTGACTTGTCTTATACATATAATATATTAAACTTTTAATCATATATACTATAAGGTGTATTTTAAAACTTTTCAAAATACTAAGTTTAGAATTAATTATCTAACTTAATCGATTATTTAATTAATCATTTAGACATTTAAAATTAATTATGTTAATTAATTAATTAATCATTTAAACCTATCAAAGATTTATAATTATCTTTTAATTAATCTTATAATTAAATTTGTTATTAAATCCATAAGGATAACTTATTTAATTAATCTTATAATTAAAAATTAATTTTCTAAGATTATCTCCTAGTATTTAGGGTTTTTATTTTAATTATATAAGGGGATCAAAATTGGATTTTGACATATTTAAATCTAGATAATTACCAGATCTAACCACACATATCAGATTAGGCAACAACATCCTGAATTTTCTGTTTCAAACAAACTTCACGTCATGAGACACTACTTCTCACGTTGTGAGATGCATTTTTCGATTTTTTTTTGTTTTGCTCAATTCATCTCATGTACAACCAATGTTAGACACACCTAGGCTCTGATACCACTGATGCGTTTTAAAGGTTACAAGAACTATGTGCATGCGAAATTTCACTTAACACTTAAGGGCACATGCAACCTAAAGGATCTATGTCATACACTTTGATTGCAACATACTATGAACAACAAACTATCATGAACCCTAATTGAAAGCCTAGTATATTCCAAAACACAAGAATTAGGATTACATACCTTTGATTTGTTGTATTAAACAAATCACTTCAATCCTTCCTTTGAAGAGCTTGGAAAGCTAGCACCAAAAGTATGATGCCTCTAATGTCTCACACCCAAACCCTAGAACTAGAAGACAATTGAGGAGAGATAAGGAGAATAATTGTTTTTTTCCTAAGTCTTATGGGAAGTGCATGAACGAAATTAAGGTCATAATGGGTCATATTTATAGTTTAGGTAACTTAGGGACCAAACAAGATTTGAATGGATTTAATCCCAATCCAAATCCTTTCCTTATATGCATCCAAGAGGCTTATGGAAACCCTAAGGAAGCTCCCAAAACCGTGATGGTTTTAGAATTGCTTTTTTGTTCAACTATTGAACAATTATAACTCACCCCTTGCTCCTTTGATTAATTCCAATTAATCTCAAATTAATTCCAGATTAATTTTGATTAATAATTAATTAACTCAATTTGATTTCTTATTAATTTATTAACCTTATAAATTAACAAATCAATGGTTTAACTATTGATCTCATATTAATTTATTAATTACATAATAAATTAATAAATCAGCTATCTATTTCCAATTAATATATTAATCATATAATATATTAACAAATCATTTCCTCATAATTTCCAATTAGTTTATTAATCATATAATAATCTAAAAATCACCCTCTCTCTATAAATGCCATTCTAATCAAGTTCGAGTTATGAGGGCAACCCAAAAAGGACTTTGCCTCTAATTACAAGAATATACCAATTTAGTTACCGAATTAGACACCTTAATCCAATAGTTCTCGGTATCAACACAAACGAAACTACTAGACTACGATATCACAATACTGATCTTGTCTTCATTCCAACAAGGAAAACATAACAATAACATTGTTACTAGGCCAATTTAGCTCATGGTGTAGCAACGCCGATCTTGCTATCACCCAAACAGAATTGTTTGGCTCGCAATGTCGCAACACCGATCTCGCCATCACCCACGAAATATATAACCATACAATTCTCATCGTACTTTTCTAACCAATTGGTATTTATTCAATTTCAATATTATTACTTAACATTTTTGTAATGATCAAGATCATAACTAATTTAGTTGTTATTCTAACCCTTTACTGTTTATAGTAGACTTTTATGTATATCTGCTACTATCAAATTCAAATAACATTTCTTCAATAAGATTATAACTATGTAATCTACCATTATTCTCTTATATCGATCTTACAATCATAGTGTTACAAAGACCAAGTTCACTGTTAACTTGTATTTCCACCAACGATGATATTACAATCACTAAGACCATCATAATATTAACTGATTCCAACACAATGGTGTTACAGTCACCAAAACCACCGTAATATTAGTCCATGATATTACAGTCACCACAGCTATCATGACTAATAATATTCCGTTATAGTAGTATTCTCAACACCAAGAATACCACTCCCATCAATATTTGCATTCAAGATATTATCATCACTATGACTATCTTAAAATACAAATTCATTCTATAACATCCATAAAAATCACAATATTATTAAAGTTTTCAACACAACCCATTTACTAAAGAAAGTGTTTACAAAATCACTATTTCCAAAACATTATTAAAAATTTGAGTCTCCCAAGATCCAATCAGTCGTAAAACCAAGGATGTGTACGGTCATTCCTTCACCTTGCCACAATCATCTGAAGTAATTGAAACAATAAACTAAAACTGTAAGCATGAAGCTAAGTAAGTTCCCCCAAAGTACCACCACACACAAATAACAAACAACAACATGCATATAGAGCCTTCAGCCTGTCTGGAACGCCGCATCGGCCTACAAACTATATGGAATGCTCACAGAACCTTCAGTCTGTCTGGAACGCCGCACCGGACTACAAACTATCTGGAACGCTCACAGAACCTTCAACATGACTGGAACGCCTCACCGGCCTACAAACTATTTGGAACGCTCACAGAACCTTCAACATGCCTGGAACGCCTCACCAGACATTCAGCCTATGTGGACCATTCTCTGGGCCTTTGGCCTGACTGGTATGCCTCTCAGGCCTGTAGTCTATCTGGGATGCCCTGGGTCTCTTGGCCTTCAACCTATACTGGTCCGCCTCAACCCAACCACACACAACATGTCGACATATACATAACAGATACACATACCACATATCAATATTAACATTATCGAGTTCGTTGACTGACAACACAAAGCAGTAGAATCTCAACCCAACCATACTGTGTCGACATATACAACCGATAAACATATAGCCAGTAAACAAATAACAGGTAGATCTAACAGATCACTATAGCATAACAACATCCTATATACCAGGATACAGATCTAACAGATCACTACATCATAGCAACATCCTATATACCAGGATACAGATCTAAAATATCACTACAACATAGCAACATATGGTAAACCAGGATATTAATCCAATGGTTCGGCCTTGGTGCCTTAGACCCATAAGTATAGTGAGGAAAACTCACTTGAATCGAAGGTCTCTGAACACTGCCATACAATCCCTTTTCAGCACTGCTTGCTCCCACGAATCCACTAGCACCAGAACCAGATAGAATCTCAATCAATAGCCCAAAGTCCTCAAGTTTAACCCAAAGTCAAACTAGGTCAAAAAGTCAACGGTCAACGGTCAATGAAAGTCAACGGTCAATAGGCCCTCACGACATGACCATCTATGGTCCATGTGATGAGCCACTACATGACAGTATAGTAGAGCCTTGCAACCCTCACGTTGTGACATGCATCTTCCTTATGTCGTGAGAACCGTCTGTACGCCTTTTTGATCCAAAAACCTCTTAATCCGTTAAGCCTCTAATCCAACCGTTCAAGGAGGCTTCCCAACACCCCGATGATCATTAAAAAATTGATGCTTTAAGGTCTTGTATGTCCAATACAAGACATGAGCTAAAAATGGGTCATTCATGGAGAAAAATAGGATAAGTTCTCATGCATGAACTCCAACAACACTCAAACTTCATATCCATGATATATAAGCATCTAGGTACCCTAAGGACCCATAAAGTTGCTAACTTTATGGAGTCCCAACACTCCAAATCATAAGATCTAGGATCAATATTCACAAAACCTAAGATCTAGCAACAAGGAAACATAAAGCTTGGATCATAATTACTCACATTGCTCCAGAAGTGTAGCTAAAGGTTGTAAATGAAGCTTCCAAGCTGCAACTATGCTTCCATGGTGATCTCTTCCTCTTTAAACCATCAAAACTCCACCCAAAGCTCAAGAAACTCAAAGAGAGGCTAGGGTTAGGGTTTTACTAAGTTTAGGGACGAAGGAGGTTGGTTTGGAACCCTAGAATGAAGTTTATGGGGGTTTAAATACGATGGAAACCCAAAAAGATCGTGGGCTTGGGCTGCAGCAATCCTCACGTCGTGAGCTCTTAATGCTCACGTCATGAGCCCAGTCCCAAATGAAATCCTCGTGCGTCCTTTCTCACGTCGTGATCCTTCTTACCTCATGTCGTGAGGACCCTTTTTTCCCATAAGTCCAACCTTTTGACTCTATGAAACCCTAATTCGATTCGTCCAAGAAAACGGGTGTTACACATTCCAAACTTTAGCGTTTCTACACCAAATCTACTAAGTTCAATTTACCTTTACCATCATCTCATCACATCTATCAACATCACTCCACATTTATGACCTAAGGTTCTTTATCCACATATCTTTAATATCCTAATTTACTTATCCAAATATCCCTTTCCAACTCAATCCTCGAAAAACTTCATGATTATATAAGGTCACAATGAGGGCTATGTGTTTTTTGTGATATGAACACCATAACAATACAAGCAAACAATATTCATATACTTCTTACTTCACCATTCCACTTCCCGATTCACAACTTTCACTAAATCCATTTCTCCATTCTTCTAATTATATTCTATATATAAGGATTTAGAAGTTCACCTTGCTATACATTCTTTGTTCATTCTATCAGTTTCCATCAATTCGAGATCCCCATATTCATGATTTTATAGCTTGTAAATTAACAATATGTACTTCTATTCTAGTTCTTCAAATCAAAGAATCATATGCTCAGAAGATTTCAAATATTCTCTTTCTCACTTGTCACATATTTCATGAATTAATATATATATATATATATATATATATATATATATATATATATATATATATATTATATCGTACATCACAACCTGTACTACTCCACTTCTCGCAACATTTTCCACCTCGTGCACTGCAACATGAACCAAAACAGGCACCACAACATGCACCGCAACCTTCTCCGCAATGTGCATCACGAAATTTATGTCTACCAAGTATAGCCAAATAATAACATTCTACCATCCGATTTAAGACTAGGAATCTACTACAAGACACCTAATTCACTTAAATCACCGCTGTGATACCAAGTTGTAACACCCTGTTTTTCACATATATGACTGTTATTGCAAAGTATTAAGTATACGTGGATTCTTTAACTTCTAGTTTCTAGCTAAAGAGTTCAACTTTAGTACCCTTGTTTTTTCGGATAAACTTCTTTTTACACTACAAAATTCTTGATTGGTAAGATTGTGTTTTATTCTTTAAGTATTATAATAAGTGGGAATTGAATTGTTAGGTGCAAGGTTTTCAAGATCGGCATCCTACGTATGATCATTTTTGGGTTTGCAAGATCAGGATCGGGATCCTAAGATCCCATAAAATAAAACATAGATTTAATTTATAGTTTTAAAACATGAAAAATATCCGAAAGATTAAGTTTTCCGGTTCAAAAGCTATAAAAAATTCAAAACATTAGTCACAACTCACAACACGAAATGATAACTGGTAAAGTGGTAAAGGGTAAAAGACATAAACTGGTAAATTCATTTTATTAAATAAATCAAGGGAAGGTAGGATCAGATTGGATCATGATTCTACAATCCTACCTACGATCCTACGATCTTACCTGCGATCCTACCCAAAATACGATCTGTATACGACCCAACTCGTTTTTAATACCTAGGATCATAGGATTGTACGATCCCTCCATTTTACGAAAGTCACTAAGTTTTGCCATCTATTATATAAAGTTATTAAGCTTTGTCTTTTATTTCATAAAAACCATTAAATTTAGTTTTTATAAGGGAGGAGGAAGTCATGGTAAAATGGGGACAAGGTACCATTATTACCTCCAAGACACCACTCCCTCTTGAGTGAGTTGAGAGGGTTGGGAGTGGTGGGTTGTTTATGTGGTTTCACTAACACACGTCACCCTCTTTCTCTCTCTACACACACTTTCTCTCTCTCTCTCTCTATATATATATATATATATATATATATATATATATATATATATATATATATATATATATATATATCTCCCTTTCTCTCTCTCTCTCTCTCTCTCTCTCTCTCTCTCTCTCCCTCTCTCTCTCCCTCTCTCTATCCCTCCCTCTTTTTCTCTCTCTTTTTCTATTATACTATGTGTTATACGACATGTACCTTAGTTATTGGATGGGTTTTATAGGTTACAAAATCAATGTGCTTGTGGAATTTCGCTTAACACTTAAGGGAACATGCAACTAAAGGTTCTATGTCATAATAATTTGAATGTAACATACAATGGACAACAAATCTAAAATGAACCCTAATGAAACCCTAGTATAATCAAAATACAAGAATTTGTTATAACAAACAAATCACTTCAATCCTTTGTAGTTGTTGATCTTGGAAATCTTACCACCAAAAGGCTGATGTCTCTAATAGTTTGTACCCAAACCCTAGAACTAAAAGACAAGAGAGGAGAGAGGAGGAGCGGAATGAGAAATCAGAATTATCTAGGTGAGGAAGTGCAAGAAAATAGTTGACCCAAGGGTCCTATTTATAACTATAAAAAAACCTATAAACCCTAAATTTGAACATATAATAATATATTTCGAATCACGTAATTATCTAATTTCCTAATTATCATTTGGAGGTTTATAGAAACCGTAGTAGGGTCCTCAAAACCGTCCATATGATGAAAGTTTCTAGATCCTCTCATTTTTTCAACTATTAAAGAAGTACAACTCATCCTTGCACCTTTAATTAATTCCAATTAATCTTGAATTAATTCTAGATGAAGTATGATTAATAATTAATTAATTATAATTGGTTTCATATCAGTTTATTAATCATGTAAATTAACAAATCAATTATTTAACTATTAATTTATTAATCACATAATAAATTAACAAATCAACTGTATATTTCCAATTAATATATTAATCATATAATATATTAAACAAATCATTTATTACAATTTATTACTCATATAAAAAACTAATAAATTTATCCTCTCACTACAAATGTCATTCTAACCAAGTTCTAGTTATGAGGGTAACCCAAAAAGGACTTTGCTTTTAATTAGAAGAATATACCAATTTAGTTATGAGTTTACACACCTCAATCCAACAGTCTCTCACTTGGATAAGTCTATAACTACACTTGCAAGTATAACCTTGAACCAAACAGAAAAGTGTGCTTTCCAAAGCCATTTTCGAACTCCAAATCAAATGTTGGCCATAAGATAAGTGATCAACTATTCCTTTGTTCTACAAGATATCGTATGAATTGAGTCATGGATTAAATGATCAACCTCATGTTTATGTTTTTCTTTCTCGATTTCCCGATTTGTGATCAAATTCAAACTACAAAATCGAACACATCAATTTAGTCCGGAACAGGCCTGATTTTTACAAATCAACTCAAATCACCGAGGGGCCAAATATATCGTTTTTCTTGTTAAGGAAAAAGGAACAAATAAACTTAGACTACATAACGGTAACCTTTACTCATCAAATTGTACAAGGCACTACGATTTATAACATCAATTTACTGATGTGTTTACACAATAACAATGCACATTTGACTTGCAAATGACAACTTATGTATCCCCGCTTCAAGAGAAGAAGATATTATCGTCTTAGAATTGATCGTGATAAAATCCATGAAGTAATCTCTAAGTGTGGGTTTATCCACAACTTAAAGTCTTATTTCCAAGTAATCATGAATATTGCAGCAATCTGTATGCATTGTCCAATCCCTATGGACAATTTACAAACAATTTATGACAGTCTTAGTTCACTACTTACTTCCAAAATTATGACCGATTGTGGAATTTTAAAAAATACTTAAATTACTTAGGGAAGTAAAACATGCAAAGTAAAACACAATAATAAACTAATTGACTGTGGTAGCATACCCATTGAATATAAATAAACCCCTATTATTTAATCACCATATCATTTACGAATTTATTCATTGTATAATATTTCGAGTAATCAACTAACCACTTGAATTAAAAAACATCAGTCATGCCATGTTAAAAACATGCATACTATGCCTCTCGACGGTACTTGCTTTGTGAATAGATTGACCGAACATTACTCCAGTGATGCTCATTTCACAATTTCAAATTCTTATTACTTATCTAAAATGTAGTGGTGAATTTCATCTTCACATGCATTGACCTATGTAGAGGTTCTAAAGTCACAAAGACTGAGACTTCAATATTACAGAATGTTCCACTAGAACTTGTTACTAGAAACAATTCCATGGTTATGAAGCCTCAAATTCAAGGTACACTCCTTGAACACTTCTCTTGCATTAAACTTTCTAACTCACATGTAGATTCTACAAGCATCTCCTATTATGGAAACATTTATATATTCCCATATGACCATCAATTCTAACCAAGAATCATCTCAATCCAAAACATGTCATTATGGTCTGTCCTAATAATATCATACTTCTAACTGTCCACAAGCAACCAATCTTTGGTAAAACCAAAGAATGTTCTTGATAGTTGTTTAAAAACCTTAATCACAAGATTCTAATCCCTTTCTCACAATCCTAAATACATTTTAAAAGTTAGAATAAGTTAATATTATAGCATATGTGATCGATCCTATATCTGGAGAATATGGGACTCGATTCATTATGTCCTACATAAAGATTTGATATTTCTTCAATGTCTTGCTATAATGTTTCCATATATAGAATCTCCAATGTTGAAACATTTCAACATTATATATATATATATATATATATATATATATATATATATATATATATATATATATATATATATATATATATATATATATATATATATATATATATATATATATATATATATCTTTGACTAAGTTCTATTAAACCATACAATCTAAACCTTTAGATTTAAAACGAAGTATGAGTGCCCTATCCCTTAAGTCCATATAGCGAAACAGAACCCGAACTTTGCAATCTGCAAAAATAGAGACATTGTTTCCTACAAACAGTATTGTCAACATGCAATATTAGCATAAGAATTATGCTCCTACTAGCTTTGACATGTACCCAGAAATGAACTGGACTTTTAGAAATCAATACCCTTAGACTTTCATACACCAGTGGAGATTTCTGTTATGCGATACTTCGATAAGTCTCTAATTAGACTTCTAGAAATCAAAACCATTAGTTTGATTGTGTGTGTGTGTATATATATATATATATATATATATATATATATATATATGTGTGTGTGTGTGTGTTTGTGTGTGTGTGTGTATGTGAGTGTGTGTATATGTATGTGTGTGTTTTTGTTTAAACCCATTCAGAACTTATAGATAATTGTCTTGAAATTTCACACAATTACTTATCATTCCTCACAATTCAAAATATGAAGAGGGATGTCGTAATCATGTTGTGAATTTGAGAATGCAACTAACACAACCAATATCCATATTGATCTTTATCAGATCTTTAAAATCTATCACCAAAAGTATTTCCTCAAAACCATATATATGACTTAGAGCGAAACCATTGCTACTTAGATTTCAAGGTGCATACGTTCGTATCCATGTGAATCTATCATTACCAATGTACAATAATAAGGCAAGTTTTAGGACAAAGCAAATTCTAATTTAGTTTTCCTTTGTGGACTGAACTTTGCTATTTGTAATTTCTTGCCTTCTGGTAGCTCAATGGCCTACAGTTCTTCCATGTTGTTAATAGCTCACCTTTATTGGTCAGTATACTTTCACTGACCAACGTGCTTTGCTTCTGCAATTAAATGATGAACATATAACTCAAAGGCATTTCCAACTCAATTGGGAATGCATAGAAATAATAATATATCAAACACAATAGGTTTCAACCTCAGGTCGCATGCTAATGATAACTAAAAGGATCATTGTCGGTTGACTCTTGCGAGATCAAGATTAACATGACTCCCACTGACTTCTTGACGTATGAATTTTCTCTCGAGGAACATTCCTTGACAAGCTAAAATAAATATTTAAATGTTCGAACAGATTCTCGACAAGAAAACACCTCATAGAATAGGACTCAATTTATCTTTTGTTTCTTGGTTAACAAAAACATCGCAACTCCAATCATAAATGTGTTAGAGTAAGGAAAGCATTCTTACTCTACATATTACAAGGTGTTATGAACCTTCTTAGTTTGAAATGAGTTTCAATATACAATTTAGAGTTACTAGAGAATGGCTCTAAAACTTTATTTGGGAATGAAGCATGACTCATATATGATCGAATAATTTCCAATAATGTTCGATTCCTCTTCTTAGTCATACAATTGCACTAAGATGTTCTTGGAGGAGTCAGTTGTGATACAATTTCCACAATTACTAAGATTATCATAACACATGATACTAAAGCACTCCCCTTTCCTTTCAGATTGGAGAATCTTTTATCTTTCTGCCTAATAGATTATTTCTCATTGTTCTGTTACTCTTTGAACTTTTCAAAAGTATTATAATTTTGTTTAATCTTATAAACAAAATCATATTTACTGAAGTATCAACAAATCATGACAAATAGAGTTATCGTCCCTTATGGTGGATCTGAAGAGTCCATATCAACATGTACTAGAGCCATTAGTCCTTCACTTGCCTCACATACACATGTGAAAAATAAACTATTCATAATTTTCCAATGAACAAGATTCTCATGCATCATGCAATTTGAATTGTATTAGTCCAAGTTTATGTCCAATTAAAACTTGGCGATGAGATTTATTTTTACTTGTTCAAAAAATGATAATGCCACTAGCACGCCCTAAAAGAATCAAATCCACAATTAATATTGCTATTATTATAAACATAATCAACACACTTATCAATGTCATTGCAAGGAAATATAAATAAGACAATTTCATAAACCAAAACTTCATTTTATTGGAAAAAGGAAAGTTGGAACTTGTCCTTACAATGCATAAAATGAAAAAATTATGTTTCTAGACATCTCCGAAATAACAATCTATTAAATTAACCTAACTCCTTAGTAATAGCTCCAAATTTTGACCACCGAACCATGTAACTAAATTCCATTTCCCACGGTTAGACTCAATTCACTTTTCTTAAGCTTCCTTCTTTCTTTTAGGTCCTGCAATACCATCAAAATGTGATCATCACATCATGTATTAAGAGTCTATGAATAGGAACTTATAATGGAGTTAGATAATGGATGTACTTGAAGTAGAGTCACACGACTTGACTTTACCATCTTTAAGAACTTTCAGGTATTTTGGGAAGCTTTGTTTCGAATGACCCTTTAATTGGAAGTAGAAACAAATGGACTCATTGGGGTCAACGTGTGGAATGATCTCAAAATGAGCCTTTCACTTTACTGTACGATGAAATATTTTGACCTTGGCGATACCTTTCGATTGGGAAGAGAAATCTTTTCTTAATCACCAATGTTACCGTTGTCAATGTCCATGGAATTCTTGGAATTAGACCTCTTAAGCATTTCTGCTTCAATAACCATCAACATGCGAGTCAGATCAATTAGGGTCACATTAACATTCCTCATATGAAAGTTCTTAATGAACTGGCCATATGACTTTGGAAGTGAAAGTAGAACCAAATCATTGGCTTGCTCCTTTGGGAATACGAAACGTCGCCACCCATCATTTCCAACTTGTCAATGTACATTTCATTTTCAGAACGTGCGTACACATAGAATTTCCATCTTCATGTTTACATGCCAATAGGACTTGAGTAGTCTCATATCTTTCAACTTGAGGAAAATGTGATGATGGGATAGTCATAGGAAGAGGATGTAGAAGAGTTAAAGAGAGATGATGTCCAGTTCCACCATTACCTAAGGAAGGGAACACAATTTCACATTGACTTGAATGTGGAAGACCATCTACAGATGGTTGAGGAAAACCATTTCCATAAGAACGAGGAAGACCATTTTTTCTTCACTATACATCTAAAAGTGGGAAAATAGAGAATTCAAGTTAGTTGATTTTAATCCTTAATTATTAACCCAAAAATTAAATTAAGGCCAAGATCCATATTTTCAAATCGTAATATGAAGAGCGATGTCGTAGTCATATCATGAAAACATTTTAGGTAGGTAGAAACATTTCACCAATTTCAATCATATGAAACTCCTAGATATTTTGAGATTCATTGAATCTTATCAATGACATGTTTAATCTCATATTATGCGCTTACAAATTGTGACTGGGATGCCGATGATCATAATTAAGATGTGAATACCCATGCAAACTCGCTCAAACACCCTCAATCGATTTATGATCTTCCATTGATGTGTCGGTTAATCACACACGCTCCATCAACAATCCTAAACACGAGTTGTTTCATCGTTTCATCTTTATAGTGCCAAACTAGTGTGTCAGTTAACCACACACACTCCATTAATGACTCATAAATAAATGACGTGTATTTTTCATGGATTAACATACAATTTCATATTTTTCCTAAAGTAACTAGAGTAGATTTTAAAGAACGGTCTAGTACTTTATAGATTATACTTTTAATCTTTTATGTCCTATCAAACTCATTCGACGACCCTCCACCATAAAAAGGAGCGGTGGGTGAAAACGATACCTATTCAACGGTCATTTTACAGGCCGTTTCCTTATACCCTAGTTAGAGTATGGCTTCGTGAATGAGGCCTGCTATTGATTCGACTGACTTTTAGTTATACATATAGTAATAAATATTATATATATATATATATATATATATATATATATATATATATATATATATATATATATATATATATATATATATGCAGGGTGTATTTAAAACTTTTTAAAACAGAAGTTTTAAATATTAATTATCTAAATTAATCTTATACTTAATTAATCAATTTAAACCGATCATGGAATTATAATTATTTTTTATTTTAGCTTATAATTAAATTTATTATTAAATCCATAAGGATAATTATATTTAAGTAATCTTATAATTAAATATTATCTATTTAAAAATATCTCCTAATATTTAGGGTTTTATTTTAATTATCCAAGCGATTCAAGGATTTTGGCAAAATTAAAACTAGGTAATTACCAAAATTAACCACATAAATCAGATTAAACAGAAAATTCCAAAATTTTGTTTTGAGTTGGACTCACATCATGGGAGAGAATATGTGACCAACAAATTTTTCAAAAAATCGATTTTGTTCAGTTCATCTAATGTACAATCAATATTAGACACACCATGACTCTGATACCACTGCTAGCTTTTATAGGTTACAAGATCAATGTGTTTGTAGAATTTCACTTAACACTTAAGGGCACATACAACCTAAGTGATCTATGTCATAACACTTTTGAATGTAACACACAATAAACAACAAAACTAACATGAACCCTAATGAAACCCTAGTATAATAAAAATAGAAGAATTAGGGTTACATACCTTTGATTTGTTATAGCAAAAAGTCACTTTAATCCATTGTAGTTGTTGGTATTGGAAAGCTTGACACTAAAAAGATGATGCTGTTGAGTATATGGGTTGCACCTTTGGGCTTAGATAGTTCGGTCCATTTGCATTCACGGTTTGGGCCTGTCCAACCGTGTGTTTGTTTTTAGGGTTTAGTATTTATGGTGCATGCATTCATCTCGTTTGTTACGCTTCTGAATATTTCTTTTGACAAGTACTGTAACCCTAGCATCCTCTAAAGTAGAAGTTCTTCATTGAGCTCTTCTGAGGGTTGCTGTTTTAATCATTCGACATTCGTTTGATTCATGTTGGTGTTCATTGTTTCATATTGCTTGTTATTGTCTTATTAATATCTGTTTGAATCTATCGATCTAAGAGAACTTTATTCTCTTCAATTGGTATCAGAGCAGGAGGTTGTGTAAATCATACGCATCTCTTCTGTTTGAAGAATTTTCTTAGGGTTTCCGCTTTTATTGGATCTGTTAAGCCGTCATTCCTTCATTGACGTTGTTCATAGATCTCGATATTACCCTGTTCAATCTTTACAAGTCTGATTCTAAGCAGATATATGAAGAAGGTCATCATGTCTCACGAAGATTCACAAACCAATCCGATCAATATCTCTAACAGAAGTGGATCTACAACTAGAATCCCGATTCTTTACACTCAAGATTATGAAGTTTAGACGCATCACTTTGAGGACTACGTCGTTGGTTCCGAAGACAATGGTTATCTTATCTGGGAAGCCATAACATTAGGTCCTTTTGTTTATTATGGTACAAATACAACTGTTAAGACTCAAAAGGAGTTCAACAAGCTCGTAACTGATGTAAAGAAGATTCCTCAAGAAGAAAAAGATAAGTTGCTGTGTAATGTTAAAGCCATGAGAATGATTCGATTTGCTTTACAGTCTGATAATTTTCGTTTAGTAAGCTCATGCACCACTGAAAAAGAGATATGGGTTAGACTTAAAGAGATGTATTCCACTGATGAAGACTTAGAGCATTCTACTCAACCTCTATTGCTCTCTGAGTTCGATGCTTTCCAACAAAAGCCTGATGAAAAACTTGTTCAGACTTTCGATCGCTTCAACCATCTTTTGAGCAAGACGATCAAGCACGGCATTGGAAGAGAAGTGATCGAACAGAAGGTCACATTTATGAATGGTTTAAGACCCGAATGGATGGTTGTGGTATCAATGGTGAAGGCTCACTAGGAATTTAAAAACTATTCACTGGAAAAGATGGTAGGTATTCTCAAGTCTCATGAAAGTGTTGTGACAAAGGAAGCGAAAGTGGTGTCTGGTATGGGATCCTTGGCCCTTCTCTCTAAAGCGAAGAATGTGGCAGAAGATGAAGAAGATTCAGAGATGTCAGAATGTGATCTGACAAGCGAAGAATATGCAATGCTGGTTTCCAACCCGAAAAGGTTTGCTCGCAAAAAGTTTCCTATTGCTAAGAATCAAAACTGGCAGGGAATCTATAGCTCAGAAAAGGCAAAAGAGGAGATCAAAAATACTCCTCAGAAAGAAGAAGAGAAGAAGGAGAGCAAATTGGTGGGAGAATCCGGATATGATTGCAACTTCTGCCATGGAAAAAACCACTTTGCCAAAGATTGCATGTTGAGAAAGCTATCGGAGAAGAAAGAGGGTGAAGACGATGAAGCGTACTATATGTGCAAGTTGGAGGAGATAAAGAAGAAGAAAGCCTCTAACAGTTCAATGAATGCTTTGATTGTGAAGGAGAACGTTGTGGAAGACGAGTTCGGTGGAGTAGAGGTCTGGTCTACAGACTCTGAAGATGAAGAAGTACGTAAACCCACCCATGGCGAGGCGTTTGTGGCGAAAGAAAAGAGTGTTGAGTTTGCTAGGAGATGCTTCATGGTGACAGATGGAGTGTCACAAATGAGGGGTTACACAACCGAAGGCGAGTGTGAGGAGGCAAATCTGAGGGAAGATAAGTGTTTTGCTGCCAAACCTGTGAGCGAGAGGATCAATGACTGCGATCAGTTGATCAAGAAGGTACAATCCATTCTCGAATCACTTAAAATACCAGTAACTAACTAATAAAAGGAATTAAATGATTTGAAATTCAAATTTTCTAGATTAAGTGGCAGTCTAATGCAAACACGCCTCACAAATGCTAACCTAACCGATCAACTTAGCAGGGTGACATCCAAGAATGAGGAGCGAAGGATGTGGATAGAGAAGACGGGGTTAGAGTTAGTTAGGACGAGAGATGAAGTTATTTATTTGCAATGTGATAATTTGAAACTGATGAAACAAAGAAACATTTTTTTGCTTAATTGCTAAACGTTTATATACAAATATCACTCAATTGCATTTAGATTGTGGAATTGGCAAAAAGATTCACAAAATGATTTTGCCCTTCCTAGAATTAAAGGAGGACGAAGTTGATATTGATGGTTATAACTGCGAATCTGTTGTCTCCTCAGATAATATCTCTGACACTTACAGGATTGGTCTAGACAAAATCGAGTCCTTTATCAAGTCCAAAGACCATAAGGACATGCTCAAAAATCTTTTGGACGAGAACGATATATTGGAAATCAAGACCGAAACCATACAAAAATTTGACTCATTGAATGCCAAGCTAAGTTCAGAAAACAAAATAAATGTTGAAAACTCTTCTGAATTTGACGAGAAAAGTGATATGAGTGAAATTTTTGTAGAGGATGTGGTTGACTGTTCAGAATTTGTCAAGAGCGAAACCGAACCTACCAAAGGCCTTATATCTGAAAATTCGGTTGAGTTCGCTCGTGTGTCCCAAGATAAATCCAAAATTCTGAAACCGAAAGCAGTGGTTTATCAAAAGGTACAAACAGTGCCAAATCAAGTATACACCACAACAGGGGTTACTCAGAAACACACAGCCGAACAGACAGCCATAGTGAACGAAGATAATGAAGGTGGCTGTGATAATTATTTCTGGTCGGCTCCAATCGACAATGCAGATGAGACTGTCAGTTTGTCATAGAGAACCTCATGGAGGGTTAAAGGCAGATACGTGGCAGAACCACTCAACAAGCCTACAAGATTTGATGTACCAAGCACAAATGGTACCAAAGAAGTCCCAAGCGAACCAATGACGGCTGCAAGCGAAACCTCTTCATTGAAGAGCGAAACTCATGCTAAGAGACCGAAGCCAAGAGCTAACATACACAAGTCTCAAAAGCAGCTTGCTGAACAAAAACGCCAGCGAAACAAAAGATATCAAAAGAATCTCAATGAAAGGAAGCAGTTTTGGAACTCCCAAAACTCCAATTATGTTGGCACAGAAAAGGCGTCAAATCTGAAGGCGAAATCTGGATCAAAGGATGATTATGGTCCATGCACCCACTGCCAATCCTGCAGTTAAGCGAACCGAAAGCCTAGTTTCAGTCCCAATTCTTGCAGTGACAAGAACCGAAAGACTAGTTTCGGTCCCAAGTCTAGCTTTGATAAGAACCGAAAGACAAGTTTCGGTCCTAAATCCCAACCTCCTCGTTATCAACCAAAGCAGAATCCTAACAAGGATGTCAAGGATAGCAAGGGAAAAGGGAAGCTCGTCTCTGAAGACAAAATGCAAACAAAGAAGACGTCAGCTAACCCTAGGAAACATGAAAACAAATTTGTTAAGAATCAAAATAAAATTCCTCAAACTGATTTAAACAAACTCAAGGTCTTTACCATCAAGAGAAAAGACGCAACCACACTAATAAAAAGAACTTATATGGTTGATCTTTCTATTGCTATTCCCTGTTTTGTAAAGGCTCACGTAGACCCGAGCAACTTTGGGTTCCTAAATCTGCTTAATTTTGCAGGTTATAAGTGACGAGTAGTTCGACGACGAATGGTACATCAATAGTGGCTGCTCACGTCACATGACAGGAAGGAGGGAAGAGCTAAGGGAGTTTCGGGCTCTTAAGGATGGTGGATGTGTCAAATACGGGAATAATTCATATGGCACAATCAAAGGCTACGGCATGATCAAAAACGGAGAATTCTCAATTCGTAAGGTAGCATATGTAGAGGGATTACAACACAATCTCATCAGTATCTCTCAACTGGTTGTGGGAACTGGCCTGAAGGTTTCGTTTGATGATGAAGGCTCTGAGATTGTTGAAAAGAAAACGAAGGCTATCTTGTTAAAATCCAAGCGAAAAGGAGAGATGTATCCTCTAAATCTTAATCCAATTCGAGGAGAGCCGACTGTATGCTTATTATCGAAAGCACACTCTGACGAAAGTTGGCTATGGCACCAAAGGCTCTCATATCTCAACTTTAAGGATATCAACAAGTTGGTTATCAGTGATCATGTACGAGGACTTCCACTTCTCAAATTTGACAGAGAACACTTGTGTGCAACATGCGAGATGGGAAAGCAAAGCCGAAAGAGTCATCCCACAATTTTCAAAACAAAGATCTTCGAATCTCTTGAGCTGCTTCACATCGATCTCTGTGGTCCTTCGGCCATAGAAAGCATCGGTGGTAGTAAGTACATTTTAGTTATTGCTGATGATTTTTCACGTTTCACCTGGGTTTTTTCTTAAACAGAAATCAGAGGCAACTCCAAAGCTCAAAGCATTTATAAAGAAAGTGGAGCTTCAATTGCAAAAGGTGGTTAGAAATTTCCGAAGTGACAATGGGCTCGAATTCAAAAACCAAGGGTTTGAAGAATTTCTCACTGAAAAGGGAGTATCTCACAACTTCTTTGCTCCCTATACTCCACAGAAAAATGGCGTAGTTGAAAAGCGAAATCGTTCGTTGTGTGAAGCAGCCCGAACCATGCTAAGTTTCGCTTCTCTACCTCTGTACTTATGGGCTGATGCAATTGCTGCTGCCTGCTATACCCAGAACCAAACCTTCCTCAACAAGAGATTTTCCATCACTCCATACAAAATCTTGAATAATCGCAAGCCAAATGTCAAATTCTTCCACGTGTTCAATTCAAGATGATTTATTTTCAACTCCAAAGAGAACCGAAACAAGTTTGATGTCAAAGCTGATGAAGGGATTTTTCTTGGTTACTCACTAACTTGAAAGGCATATAGGGTTCTGAATAAACGTTCCAAGAAACTTGAAGAAACCTACTATGTCACCTTTGATGATAATTATGTGAAGAAAATGCAGTCCAGTAACGTACCAACGGAGGAAATCTTTCCCAAATCAGGTCAAGACTTGGTTCCTATTTCCAATCTATTTGAAGAATACATGTTGCTCTTTGATGAACCGGAGAGAGCCATTCATTTTGAGGCAAAACCTGCTGACAACAAGATCGACAACTTGAAGCAAATTATCAATGAAGCAGCAAAAGAAATGGAAAACAAACACCAAGGACCAACCAAACAGCCAGGTCAAAGCGAACCTCACAATCCAAGCGAACCTCAAAGCTCAAGCGAACCTCCAGTTCAAGGCGAACCCCAAAGCTTGAGTGATCCTACTCATAAATTTTCTACATTCCAGGGGGAGAGTTGATCGACACCAAGGCGACCTGACTTACCATTCCAGGGGCAGTATCCATCTCCATCAATGACCCATGAAAGTCCAATCGAGGGGGAGAATTCTGAACCAGATGTTGAGATTGTTTCGTCATTCGAGGGGGAGAAAAACAATACAAATGACGAAGATTCTCAATCAGAATTCAAAGAAGAAATAAATGTTGAACTGGATCCTGCCTATGATCCAAACTACCCTCCTCTCACAAAATGGACAAAAGATCATCCAAACAATCAAGTAATCAGTGAAACATCTGAAGGCGTTCTTACTCGGTCTCAAATAAAAGCGAAACAAACTGCTCTGTTCTCTCAAGTAGAATTCTACATGTTTAACTCGTTCGTCTCGAAAATAGAACCGAAAACGATTGCACTCGATCATTCAGATTGGGTACAGGCAATGTAAGACAAACTCCATGAGTTTGAGCGAAATCGAGTCTGGAGACTGATTCCCACACCAATGGATGCATCTGTGGTTGGGTTGAAATGGGTATTCAGGAACAAGATGGATAAAGAGGGAAATGTGATTCGCAACAAGGCAAGGCTGGTAGTCAAGGGATATTGTCAAGAAGAAGGTATAGATTATGAAGAAACCTTCGCTCCTGTAGCAAGGCTAGAATCGGTTTGGATCTTTCTGGCATATGCTGCTCACAAGAATTTTGAAGTCTTTCAAATGGACGTCAAATGTGCATTCTTGAATGGAGAACTATAGGAGACTGCATACGTTGAGCAACCACCGGGTTTTCGTGAACGAAAAGTACCCTGATCATTGCTATATTCTGGATAAAGTTGTCTATGGTTTGAAGCAAGCCCCTAGAGCCTGGTATGAAACCCTTACTCGATTTCTAAAAATGTCAAAGTTTAAACAAGGTTCGGTTGACCCAACCTTATTTCGCAAGAAAGAGGGTGACCATTTAATGATCGTCCAAATTTATGTTGATGATATCATCTTCGGCTCCACAAATCCCAGCCTCACAGCTGAATTCAGAAAGTTGATGGAGACTAAGTTTGAGATGAGCTCAATGGGTCCAATTAACTTTTTCCTTGGCTTGAACATTAGATAGGGACCCGAAGGCATATTTATCAATCAGGAGGCTTACACAAAAACCCTACTGGATAAGTTTGGCATGATGGGAGATTCTAAAGTAAAGGTTCCTATGGCATTTGGAACGAAGTTAACACCATCTTTGGAGAAACCAGCTGTAGATATTACCCTCTATCGGCAAATGATAGGGTCTCTAATGTATCTAACAGCTAGTAGACCAGATATTATGTTTTCTGTTTGTTATTGTTCCAGGTTCCAAACTAATCCACGTGAACCTCATATGGTGGTTGTTAAGAACATCTTCAGATATTTGAAGCGAACCTCATCTCTAGGTCTATGGTATCCTGCTAAATCAAGATTTTTCGTTCAAGCATTCTCTGATGCTGATCTTGGAGGATGTGGTTTGGACCGAAAGAGCACTACAGGCGGATGTCAATTCCTTGATGGCAAACTCGTCAGCTGGCAGTCCAAGAAACAAAAATGTGTTTCACTTTCAACAGCCGAAGCTGAATATATTGCTGCAACATCTTGCACTTCTCAGGTCATTTGGATACAAAGCCAACTTAGAGACTATGGCCTAAACATGCAGAAGATTCCTCTTTACTGCGATTCTGAAAGCGCAATCAGGATTTGTCATAATCCAGTGCAGCATTCCAAGACGAAACATATAGCACCGAGATACCATTTCATCAAAGATCACGTTGAAGATGGTAATGTGGAAATCCATTTTGTTAGATTTGCTGATCAACTAGCTGACATCTTCACGAAAGCCTTACCTGAAGTAAGTTTTAATAGAATTTTCCAAGGCTTAGGAATGATGGAAGCTGAATCAGTACCGAAACTGCTTTCGCCTCATTAAAATTGATCAAGCGAAATAGAGCGAACGCTCAGTCTATTTCGGCTCCAGAATTTTCGGGAACCGAAATGGACCGAACGTGAAATAGAGCGAAGGCTCGATCTATTTCGGTTCCTGATTTTTTGGAACCGAAATGAACCGAACGCTTGGTCTATTTCGCTTCACTACTTTTAGGTGAAGTTTCGGTTGTATAATTTGTGCATTGTGTATGTCTTTTCTCACTTCATTTTTATTCATAAAATCCAAAAATATTTTCCTTTCTGTTTTTATTTCTTTTTCAGTTAATTCATAAAATCCAAAAATATTTGTTTTTTTTGTTTTGTTTTTGTCGCTTTTCATTAAAATCAAAACTTCCAAAAATATCACTGAAAGGTATCATCGGTCGTTCAAATGATGGAGTTGGGACAGGTATACATTTCTTTATCTTAGTACTAGCTAAGTGTTCCTAGAAGCATGCTGCTATATGTCGACCAAAGCCTCAAAGACTTCAAGTGTAGCCTTACTGATTTGATATACACAAATCAAATCTTCCCAATCAGGATGATAAAATCACTTATGTCATGAGCTACCTTACTCATCTCACATTGAGTTAAGAGTTGTCTGCTCGGCCCTTACTATGTAGCAGAGGTACTTTCGGTTCTTTAACCTCCTTATCAATCTTCTCCATCTCATTTCGGTTCATCATTGTAACCCTTGAGACTCTCAGAATCTACCACTGAGGTTTATGGTTACACAACATCTGTGTTAATGATCTTAGCTTCATTTCACCACATGCTTAGTGAAACCCAAAATCGAACACCAATAATGAAATGATGGTGAACAATCAAATGTTCTAGTTTTCACCCACGATTTAACGAAAACACTTTAGTGGAAGGTACCAAGAAATCTTTTTTTGTGTGATCTTTATGAAACTGTCTAACACCAGGGCGTTTCTTCCTATAAGATCCAGTTTAATTTTGTTTTTGAGATTTTTACAATTTATCACCCAGTCACTGAATATATTAACTCACCTACTTGTTTAATAGGCTACAGTGGTCTCACTAGTACTTCACCCCACTTTCGGTCTTATGTCAAGTACTGAAGTTCGGTTGAAGATATGCCACCCTTTATAGCTTATATTTGAAAAGATGCCTTTCAATGTTTCTTAATAAACATTTGATCGTAATTCAACGGGAAACCTCACAGACACTTCTAAGTCTCTATTGACTTTGAAGGAAGAGATTTGTGCCCGGGATCCATAGTTTCATGTCTAAATAGACTTCACTTACATCCCAAAAATAATTTGCTTTATTTCTTTTCTATTGGCACACTCTTGCACGAAGATCATTATGATTTTCCCAATTCTTGTTTGTGGTACTCATGGCAATTTTTCAGATTTGATGCTTCAGTTGTAATTGCTATGGTGGTATATCGTGTGAAGGAGCGAACACTGTCAGCCTTATATGGCACTAAAGGAATTGTTACAGTTTGAAAAGGATTTTGAAAAGTTTTCGAAGTTGAAACGGTGGTAACAAGATAAGATTTCAAACCACGTCATTGGATAAGATTTGAAACGGTCGCGTGAATTTGAAACGGTTCCTAACATCACGCCTGATGATGTTTTCCTAGGGAAACCCAGCTGTCAAATAGCGCTTTTTCAGGCGCCGATTTAGAAGATCGTCGAATCATTATTGTGGATTATTTCTCTTTCCTGGCGATGGTATATAAGGTTTTCTCACACCTCTTGGACTACTTTACCAATTCTCAACTCTCTCAAGAACATACCGGCGAATTTCTACTGTTCACCTTCTTCTTCGCACCTGCAACAATGGCTGAATCTTCATCTGTTTATGAACGAACTGCTCAGTCCTCTCTTTTCTCCATTAAACCGAATCAAAACCTCATCATTGAACTCTCACCTTTCCAGTATGATCCCTACATGCTGCAAGTGGTTGAATGCTTCAAATATTCACCACTCGTCATAGCCCTAACCCAGGTGGAGTGTGTTCCAATATCACTACTTTCTCAAGTCTACTCAACCGTTGTCTACGATAAACCAAAGGAGCACATTTTCTTTGAGATCGTCAATCAAAAGACGTCGATTTCAAAAGCTAGGTTTTGTTTGTTGCTAAGGCTTGCTGTCGACGACTCCATGATCAACCCTGATTCCATTACCACCACTCAACTCTTCACAATGTTCTATGATATGGGGTACACTGAAATTCTTACCACTGTCACAAGGTTCAAGAAATCATGTCTTCCTCCTCAGTGGAACGGTCTATTTACCCTCCTCTCCAAGGGTTTATCGGAGAGGGTTGCAGGTTCTGATGGAGCGAGCAGGGCGTTCATGACCCTTCTTTATGGTCTGTACCATGGGGTTAACATGGACTTTGGATCTATCTTATTGTCTCAACTGGTTCAGAGTATAAGCTCTACTTCACGCTACTCTGAAATCTCTTGCGCTAGGTTTTGGACTCTTGTTACTCAATGGGCGATGGAGAAGTTTCATGTTCCAACAGTGGCAGACTCATTAATGTCATCTATTGCTACTTTCCACATGACAAGGATACTTGTCTCAGATCCCTCCAAATTTCTCTTTATTGGTTCGGTTCCAGAATCTATATATACAGGTGTGTTTCCAGTGCAAGCAAGGTCATAACTGAGTACAAGAAGCTACCCCCTACAGGGCCAAGGCAGCTTACTCCAGAAATGCAAAGCTCCCTAGACGCAGCAGATAAACCAGCGAAAAGAGGGAAGAAGCCTGAAAGAAAAGGGGAGAAGGAAGGTCAATCATAAAAAGTCTCTACTCCCAAGAAGCGAAAGTCTGAACAAGCAGCCCCTACTTCTCCAAAGAAACGAAAAACCAAGAAGAAAGCACACAAGCCGAAGTCTCCTTCCCTATCTTCAAGTGACTCTGACTACGTTCCATCTGACCCACAACCCGAACCAGAGTCCAGTGATGATGACGTTTCTCTTCATGACAGCCCGCCTCGAGGTAATTCGCCTCCACCCTCACCAACTAATAAAGGTAACTGAAACTGACCTCCTCATTCTCCTACACAATCGATTCCTATCATTATTGCTCCCTTTCCTCCTCCAATCTCATCTTCAACTACAACCTGAATTCCAATTCCAACACCTTTATTCACCGAAGTTACTACCACTACTACTTCTCCAACCGAACCTAATGTTCGTGTCAACATATCTGATACGGGGGCATCTACTTTCGGTTCTGATCCCCCAATTACCTCAAAACCTTTATCCCCACATCCTTCACACGAATCTGATCCTGTTCTTGGAGGAGAAGAAATGGAATTTGATTTTGTTTATTACAGTCCATATCGAGTACAGAGCGATGCTGATGATGACGCTTGTGTCACGAAGAAGCATTTAAAGGATATGAATGACAAGCTTGACAAATTGCTTTCTTCCTCTTCTTCCGGAAGTGCATACTCTGAAGCTGCTATCAAGGCTCTCTTTGCAACCTTTGTCAAAGAGCATGATACATCAATCTCTAATGTTGTCCAAGCAATAGATGCTTCCACTTCTACATGTCAAAAATCCTCCATTGCAATAGCAAATTCCACCAAGGATTGCAAGCAAGCGACCGCAAACGTCGAAAAACTAGTTTCTGATGCTCAACTCTTTCTTGATTCTCTTCAAGCTGCAGCTCAGAAGAATGCCAAATGGTGAATGCTTCTGTTGATAATCTTACACGTTCGCTTCAGGCTGAAAAGAATCACTTTGAGGAAACACACAAAGCAATCCAGACTGCCAATACTGAGCTTCAAACATCAGTTGATGCCCGTCTCACTCAACAGGAAGCCGAACTAGCTGTGGAAAGCAAGATCATGGATGAGCTTGATAAACGAACTTCTCAGCTTAAAATTCAGAATCTGAAGCTCAAAACGGCGACCAAGGAGATTGAAGAGCTTAAGTCTGAAAGAGCAGTAGTCAAAAACTCGGTTGGTGATGTGCATTCAATTCTTCTACACCTTCTAGAAGCCCATGACTAGGTCCTTACAATCTCGATTCGATGCCACTTGGCTGAGAAATTGAGACCTGCTCTAGACATTCTAAGCAGGATTGAGGATGTTCCAGAGCCTTTTGTTCCTCCGAAACAAGGGAGAGAAAATGTCACTCAAGGCCAAGGTCAATCAAAACCACCTCCAAAAAGCAAACCCGTCACCCAACCGAAAGTCACTGCTGAACCGAAGGGTAATGAAGCTTCGGGCAGTATGAAGGACAAACGAAAGAAGCAAATTGGTGATGTTGATGAAGAGGAATTTGATGATGTGACTGATACAGGAGAAAAAGGTTCCAAAAACGTAAATCTCAAATTCAAGCCTGATGATCGAGAGATTGAGGCAAAGGTTCGTAAAGCGAAGGAAGTATTTGACAGGGAGAGGAAAGCGAACGAAGTGTTAGAACAGAGGAAATCTATGTTCCCTCTGTGGACTCTGGAAAAGCTTCAAAGGGAGCTAATTGAAGCTCCAAGCACACATTGGCTCGAACCGGTCCTTTCATTCGCTCTTGAGAATTCCAAGGATTCTCAATTTGATATGCCAATCACCCGAAAGGAATTCATCTTTCATTTTTTTGAGTCAACAGTTGCCATCCCCTCTCCTGACCCGAAGGTTGATCAAGATCTGCTTGAGTATTATCTTGAGCTTGCTCAACCTCAATACCTGACTTGGAGTAATCAGAAAATCACAACTGTCAAGGTGTTGAAACCCACTTCAGCAGGGAAGTTTATCAATATCAAGTTCAAAGTGACCCGAGGCTCAGACAGTTCGGTTCATATGATCTCCCTAGCTGATTTGCCAAATTTGAATCCTCATCACTGGATTCTCCTGAATAACATCTTGCTGACCAATCAAAAGGAGTATGAGCCTATTATAGATCACATCAAGCGAATGTTGGTGTGTTACATTCTTGAAGTCGCAAAGATGGATCAGGAAATCGCCTCTGTCATAAGGAAGAATCCTACTATCAGGCCAATTGGGAAGGCAAGAGACATGAATTTGATGATGAATGGGAAAATCGACCCACAGTTTCACACATTCATGTTCATCAGGGGCGAAGGTCAAAAATGTCTGTTCGCTCTTGTTGACAAACACCTGTTCTCCACAGCCTGCTTGGAGCATATTCTCAATATCATACACAGGTGCGATCAGAACAGCGAAGCCGATAAGAAGATGTTTTCAGATATGCTTCGGTGGTACATTCACTTTCGTCAAAATCTTCTTGCCATCATCCCCAAGCTGTTCAAGATTGTGAGGAAAACTACAGTTACTCAACCGAAGTGATCTCTCGCCTCAATTGGCACAAAGGGGGAGATTGTTGAGTATATGGGTATCGCCTTTGGGCTTAGATAGTTCGGTCTATTTGCATTCACGGTTTGGGCCTGTCCAACCGTGTGCTTGTTTTTAGGGTTTAGTATTTATGGTGCATGCATGCATCTCGTTTGTTACGCTTCTGAATATTTCTTTTGACAAGTACTGTAACCCTAGCATCCTCTAAAGTAGAAGTTCTTCATCAAGCTCTTCTGAGGGTTCCTGTTTTAATCATTCAACATTCGTTTGATTCACGTTGGTTTTCATTGTTTCATATTGCTTGTTATTGTCTTATTAATATTTGTTTGAATCTATCGATCTAAGAGAACTTTATTCTCTTCAGATGCCTCTAATGACTCGTACCCAAACCCTAGAAATAGAAGATAAGAGAGGAGAGAGGAGGAGAGGAATGAGAAATCATAATTATCTAGGTGAGGAAGTGCAAAAAATAGATGACGTAAGGGTCCTATTTATAACTGTCATGAAATCCTAGAAACCCGAAATTTGAACATATAATAATATATTTCAAATCAGGTAATTATCTAGTTTCCTAATTATCATTTGGAGGCTTCTAGAAACCCTAATAGGGTCCTCAAAATCGTCCTTATGATGGAGGTTTCTAGATCCTCTCATTTGTTTAACTATTGAACAATTACAGCTCAGTCATTGCACCTTTAATTAATTCAATTTAATCCCGAATTAATTTTATATTGATTCTGAATAATAATTAGTTAATTCTAATTGATTTCATATTAATTTATTAATCACATAAATTAACAAATCAATTATATAACAATTAATTTATTAATCACATAATAAATTTAAAAATCAACTATCTATTTCCAATCGATATATTAATCAGATAATATATATTAAAAAAATCATTTATTACAATTTATTAATCTTATAATAAACTGATAAATTTATCCTCTCTCTATAAATGTCATTTTAACCAACTTCTAGTTATGACGACAACCTAAAAAGAACTTTCCTTCTAATTACAAAAATATATCAATTTAGTTATGAGCTTAGACACCTTAATCTAACAATTTTGTATTTTTTTAATTGAGTGGAATGGAAAAGATAGGGTTTCATGTGTTATGGGTTGGGAAATATTGAAGAAAGAAGAGATGGAAAAACTAATGTGGCGGTGAGTTGAGTGAGTTAGTAGAGGATGACTCCCTCCTTCCTAATGGTAAAATGGGGAGGAGGTACCATTGGTACCTCCAAGACACCACTCCCTCTTGAGTGGGTTGGGGGGGAGTGGTGGGTTGTTTATGTGGGTTCACTAATCCACTTCATCATCTTTCTCGCTCCACTCTCTTTCTCTTTTCTCTTGTAGCATGTGTTGTAAGACTTGTACCTGAGTTGTTTTGTATTTTTTTTAATTGAGTAGGTTGAGTGGGTTGAGATTATATAGTTTCCACGTGTTGTGGGTTGGTAAGGATGGACAAGAGAAAAAATAGAAAAGATGATGTGGAGCTGATGTGGTAGTTGGTTGAGTGTAAATTCGGTTTACTTAAACTGAATGTGAGGACAAGTTGGCGATATCGCATAAGAAGAGGTAGTCCCCTTGGAGGTACCAGGGGTACATCCAACTAGGGATGAGATTTAGAACTGGAAAACTCGGCCGGAACCAGAATCAGATAGGAACCGGAACCGTTAGAATCGGAATATGTAGAACCGGTCCGAGTCCCGGGTTTAAAGAACGACTTTATTCGGGTTCGGGGTAATCCGGGTTTTGGGTCCTTCGGGTCTGGGTAAACCGGGTTTAAGAACCAGAACCATGTTAGGAACCGAAACCAATTTTAAGTCCGGAACCGGTTTCTGTGAAAACTTTAAAACATGTATATCTCATTCGTTTGAAGTCAGATTGGCATGAGGTTTTTTTCTAAAGTCTAGTTTATAGTTTGTACATGATTTTAGACTATAATTTTGTCATTTTTGAGTTAATATTCATTGACTTTCAATCCCTCAAAGTCGGGATATCAAAGTTGGACATTTTCTATTTTTCAGATTTTGTTTTTTGTTTTTTTTGTATTATGTGAATGTTTTAAAACATGAGTATCTAATTCGTTTGAAGTCGGAATAGTAAGTTGTTTTTTTCCAATGTGTAATATAGAGTTTGTACATGATATTAGACTATAATTTTGTTATTTTTCGTTACATATTCATTAAATTACAGTACCGCGAAGTCGGAATATCAAAGCTGTGAATTTTTTGTTTTTCAGCTTTATTTTTATATTTTGTGAAATTTTAAAAATGCATATCTAATTCGTTTGAAGTCGGATTATCATGAGGTTTTCTGCAACGTGTATGTAACACCCCGACTCCCAGGTATATAACTATACATTTTTCATGTCTATCTCAGAAGATCTACTCGAAGAGTTAGTGCCTAGACTCGTCGAGTTGGGACGCGTTTGGCCACGTGGCTTAAGTGACCAACTCGACGAGTCGGTGAAACCGACTCGACGAGTTGGAGCTGGAATGAGAAAACCTAATCCCTGGGGTTTTGCACCCTATTTAAGGGTCACTTCCCCCTTAGCCTCCCTTACAGCCCCCTTGTGAGTCCAGAAACCCTAAATCGCTGCTTACACTTCATTTTGGTGTGATATTAAGCTTGGAAGGTAGATTATGGTGGGAAGAGATTGAAGTGCAAGAAGTTGGAGCAAAGAGAGGTTGTGGATCCGATTTCTACTTCATCTCAGCATCACCTTGAAGGTAACAAGTTGTTACCTTGGCTCTCCATTAGATAGATCTTTGTTTCATGGGTTTAGAACCCTTTTTAGGGTATTATGGGGGTATTTCGGATTTGGGGGAAGATCTGAGGTTGCAACTTCAGATCTGGACCCCTTTATCCCCTTATTGTCATAAAGTCTCAGTCTTTGTCAAGCTATGGCCCTTCCCTTGTCTTAAGCTTCTTTTAGCTTGGTTTTGACTCTTGAGACGTTGCATGCACGTAAATTTTGCAACTTTACGTGATAACTAGGCCCTAGGAGGCTAGATCTACCATTTGGAGCTTTGGAATGGCTCAAAATCATCTGGACAAGAAATGGATTTTATGAACTCGACGAGTCGGATAAGGGACTCGACGAGTTAGGAAGGGTTTTCCCATTGTTTGGTTTCTGCATGGACTCGACGCGTCAGCAGAGGACTCGATGAGTCGGTTAGGGTTTCCCCGACTTCTGGACACGCATAGACTCGATGAGTTGGTCGGAAACTCAGCGAGTCAGTAAGGGTTTTGTGACCTTCTGAACTCTTCCAGAACTCAACGAGTTGCTAGCTGCACTCGACGAGTTAGGTCAACATGGACTTTTGATTTGGACCGTTGACTTTGACTTGGACCAAGGGTTGACCAGTTTGACCTCTGGGGGTATTTTAGTAACTAGGGAATTTATGGAAGTGAGTCATCAGTGGATGTAGGTGTTGGATTTGGAGCTACATTTGGTTGAGTTGACTTTATCGATTCGAGCTACTTGAGAGGTGAGTTATCTTCACTATATCAACAAGGTCTAAGGCACCAATGCCGACCCTTATTGGATTTGTATCCGGGTTTATTGCATGATATGCTTAGTGATTTACATCCTGGTAGTTAGGATGGTGATATGCTTAGTGACCTGCTTAGGTCGGTATCCTGGTTTATAGGATGATGTTATCTTAGTGACCGGTTAGGTCTGTATCCTGGATATAGGATGTTACTATGATTGATGATATGTTAGATCGGTTTTACTGTTATATATGCTAGCGTATGATATTATGTGCACATGTTTGTTTGATTGGGGTTTGGGTTGAGGCAGACCTGCTTTGTACTGAATTCCAACATACCTAGGGCGGTCCGGATAGACTACAGGCCCATAAGGGCATGTCAGTCAAACCAAAGGCCCGACGAGCGGTCTGGATAGGCTGTAGGCCCTGCGAGGCGGTCCAGACGTGTCGAAGGCTCGAAGAGCGGTCCAGATAGGTTGAAGGCCTGCAATGCGTTCCAGTCAGGCTGAAGTCTCATTATGCATGTTGTTTGCTTATATGTTTATATGATATGGTTATAATTGTATGGCGTTGGTATTTTGCGGGTAACTCACTAAGCCTTTGAGCTTACATTTGTCGATTATTGTTTTAGGTACTTCTGACGATCGCGGGAAGGCGAAGGCATGATCGTACCGCTCCTCACATTTTATGACTATGTTTCTAGTATACTCTGATATAGAACTATTTTGAAAACAAATTTGTAATAATTGTTGGTTTCTAAATGTTTTAAAAAGTTTAAATTTGGCATTATTTTTATGGATGTTACAAGTTGGTATCAGAGTCTTTGTTTGAGTGAATTGGAGGAAACACACATGTGTCTCCAGTCTCAAACTGAGTACAAGGTTTTAAAACGATTTTCTTAAAAAGGTTTTCAAAATAATAAAAGGAGGATGCAAGTGTACGATCAGCCGGAGCTCGCGGATAGACCCCAAAATACCTTACGGATAATTTGATTTATGTGATATCTTAGAACAGCATGCTAGTACTAGGCTAGGGATCTCCAGGAATTGCATGATAGAAATGCCTGATTATATGATGCCTGGTAGCCTAGGGTTTTCCTTATATGAGATTGACATCATTACTGTAGTTACTTAGTGTATGCGTCACAGCCATACATAATTAAGATCTTATAGCCTGAGAATGTTTGGTTTGGCCTTATTTCCTATTCTTGTTTGATGAAGGGCTTATGGTAGGATCAGGTATTCGAAAGTATATAGGGTCCAGCATTATGTATGGATAGCATACACGAGTGTTTCAGGGTTGGTGGATGTTTCATGGATGGATGGGTTGTTTGGATGAGTCTGCCGGTTATGAGATATTTAGCCTTCCTCTAGGAGCGAGGACTGAGCCCATACCATGCTTATGTATAGTTTTAGGGCGTTGTGATGATACTTGAGACAAATATGGGTAGGTGTGGAAGGTAGTATGAGTCCGCACTACTGAAAGCACAGGACCTATACGCGTAGCAAGGAAGTCACAACCCCTAGGGTTTTGGATGGGAGTTGGTTCCCGGATTGTTATGTGGAATATCTGATATCTTTTTGGTATGTTTTCAGCATGGTGGTTACACGAAGCTTTGTGACTGGATCCGGGTCAGGATCAGGAGAGGGCGGACAGGAGGCGCCGACAGCGCCCAAGACTATCGGCCAGATGAGGCCAGACGAGATGGACGACAGGATCTGGGAGATCCTACATGATGAGGTTGCTGCTATGTTCCGGGCTCAGTTGCCAGAGATGTTTGGGTCTATCAAGACTGCTATGGTGGAGTACTCTGATGATCGATATGCAGCGCTCATTGAGGTGGTTGTTGCAGCAGCCATAACAGTTGTATCGGCGAAAGTGTTGGGAGCCGAGCGGGATTTTCAGTATCGGGACTTCGACAACACGAAGCCCCCTACTTTAGATGGGACTCGGGATCCCATAAAGGCTATGAGTTGGTTATCTGATGTGGAGGGGTGCTTCTTCACATGTTCATGTTCTACTGACCAGAAGGTCAGATGTCACCTGAACCTGCTGAGGTCTGGGGAAAAGGACTGGTGGAGGTTGATGACTGGGTCTTACACTGATGATCAGAGAGCTGCGGTTACTTGGGAGTAGTTCAAGGATATGTTCTACGCTCACTACATTCCACGAGTCGAGCGGGAACGGTTGGCTCAGGAGTTTCTGGATCTGAGACAGGATGGTGAAACGGTGACGGAGATCACCCGCATGTTCACGGAGAGGGCGATGTTTTTTGCTTCTGAGCAGGCTCAGACGACTCGTTATCTGAGCATGCTCAAGACTGATATTCGGCAATTTGTGGCGACCCAGCGTTGTGATACGCTTTTGGATTTACAGGAGGCCGCTAGGCGGCGTGAGTTGGAGATTGAGCTGCAGTTGAGGGAGCAGCGGCAGACCCCGACATAGTTACGGCCGACGCCAAAGCGGTCTAAGACCGCTGATTCCAGGTCAGGGGGACAGCAAGCACTACAAGAAAAACGTGTTTTTGCTACGGAAGGAATCCGTTGCGAAAAGCTGAAATTCCGTTGCAAAAGACGAATAGCGACGGAATTTGCAACGACCTATTTCCGTCCCTAAAAACGTCGTAGCGAGGGTTTGCAACGGAAAAGATATATTTGTCACAAATGTGACAATGGAATGAAATCCGTGGTAGGTGGTATTTCGTCGTGTATTCCGTAGTAGGATTCCATCGCGCAATCTGTGGTAGTTATTCCATCACAAATTCCATGGTGGTGATTCCCTAGCAAATTCCATGGTGGTGATTCCCTAGCAAACTCTATGGTGGTGATTCCCTAGCAAATAACGTGATGATGAATCCCTAGCAAATTCCATGGTGGTGATTCCCTAGTAAATTACGTGGTGGTCATTCCCTAGTAAATTCCATGGTGGTCATTCCGTAGTAAATTTCGTGGTGGTGATTCCGTAGAAAATTCCATCGTGCTGAATCCCTAGCAAATTCTGTTTGATGATTTCCTATCAAATTTCATGGTCATGAATCCCTAGCAAATTCCGTTTGATGACTTCCTAGCAAATTTTGTGGTCATGAATCCCTAGCAATTTTAGTGGTGTATATTATATACCAGATTCCATATAGACCGATGGATAATTGATTTATTAATTATATGCAAATTATTTTGTAGTAATATATGAAAAACAAAAAAAAACAAAAAAATCAAAACCATTATACCATAAAATAATACAATAATTATTTATTGCATGGAAAAAAGAAAGTTGCTACTCTAAAATACATAATCTGCAATAAACATATATAAACCTACTAATGTTGTTGTTTTGTAAAGACATTAATAAGATCCAATGCCGTTTGAAGTTGTTTCGCAAGATGCCCGACCCTTGCTTTGTTTTCCTCTTGTTGGGCGTTCATCATTTCTTTAAGCTCTTCGTTTTGTTGTTTTTGTTTAGCAACAAGCTCCCTCATTTCTTCTATTTCATCATTTTTTCCGAAATGTAACATTCATCCGTTTTACCGTTCCTGTTCGGAACCGCCTTTGCAAAAGAGCCTAATCCATAAAGTCTTTTTTTTTTCATGACCACCAACAACAGAATAAAGTAGCTTGTCCTCCTCAAATTCAACACCTTCATCTTCCAACTCTTCCCGTTTTTCTGTATAGGCCACCTACAAAATAAAAATAATATAAGTTAAAAGATATCAAATTTATGAATGATATGATGGAGTAGCTACAATATAAAAGTTTAACACTGAAATGAATATTACATGAATTTGTCTATATTTTTCATTTGTGAAAGTGACTCCATCGTGATTCTCCGTGTGTGTATACAGGAACAATTCACTATGGGGTGGATCACGTCCTAATTTCCTCTTCTGCATAAATACAATATAAAATGTCAAACATACGGATAAACATATATAAACATTGATACGATGTACCATTAAAAAAATTACTAAATCACAATCTATCTTCAAATGACTTGCGGATCCAGCGTTATGTATAGGTTTTGCTACTCCATCAGCCACACCGTTACGCCTATTTTTCTTGTTCTGCTCAGATTTTAGCTTGTATTCTTCTACATTCCATTTTAATTTGCAGGAGTTCCAGACTTCCTGTGGAATATGAGCTAGTTTAAAGCCATGTTTGTTTCTTTTTGGGCTCCGCATGTTGAAGAGATATTGACCATAACTTTGTGTTGTTTTCCTTGCCCAAGCTTGCCTCACCTGTGAGTCTATTGTTTCATCCCAACAACATTTTTTCTACACAATAACAATATAAACATAAGTTTAAGTGAAAATGTTCACCAAACAAAAATTTATCACATATATTTAATTACCTGAAACTCCTCCCAATATAATTCGCGCATTTCTTTGCTTACTTTCCCCCACGCGTACCCTTCTGGATCTATTCTTTGTAAAAAGGAACGACTAATAAAGTGTGCACAAGGGCCTGGTGGCATTAGCCTGCAAGTAATTAATCATGTGATGTGTTAAGTTATGAATTGATATATAAAAGGTTATACATTGAAAAAGTTGTAATTAAAATTTGATTGGTAACTCACGTTTTTTTTCCAAACATGAATAGTTAAACGTCCATCTGGTCCACAATCTTCAGAGGAATTGTTTTCACCTTCTACACTTTCCACTACATATCCATTCATGGTTGGTTGTGTTGGTGATGGGGTAGATTCTGGGATAGGTGTTGTTGATGGGGTATATTCTGGGGTAGGTGTTGTTGATGGGGTATATTCTGGGATAGGTGTTGGGATAGACGTATATGTTGAGGATGTGGTAGTTCCTTTACTTAAGGAGGGTGTGGTAGTGTTGGGTTTACAGTGTTGCGACATTGGGCTTTAGTACTTTGGTCCATTTTGTACTCTCGGTTTGGGCATCTCCAACCGTGTTTATCTTTCTAGGGTTTAGTATATAAGGTGCATGCATGCATCCTTGTCATTAATGCTTTTGATTATTATCTCATTGATTGTACTGTAAACCCTAGCACACCTCTACAGAGGAAGTTCTTAATCGAGCTCTTCTGAGGTGTGACTATATTTTAATCATTCGACATACGGATTGATTCATTGAGTGTTCCAGTATTTATTATTTTTATTGTTCTACCTGTTAAAGATCTAATCGATCTAAAGAGTTCTCATCTCATCAATTGGTATCAGAGCAGGAGACTGTGTAATCTGTACGCATCTCTTCTGTTGAAGAAGGTTTTAGGGTTTCCGCTATTATCGTTTTCTGTTAGAACCGTCATTCCTCATTGACGCAGCTCTTAGACATCGATCATACCCTAACTTTGTTTACTAGTCTGATCTTGAACAGGTTTCAAAACAAAATCATCATGTCTCTTGACGATTCACAAACGAACTCAATCAACATCTCCAACAGTATCGGTTCAACCACCAGGATTCCCATCCTATATACTCAAGATTATGAAGTTTGGACGCATCACTTTGAAGACTATGTGATTGGTTCAGAAGATAATGGATACTTAATCTGGGAAGCGATTACTATAGGTCCGTTTGCTCACTCTGGCCCAAACAGAACAATCAAGACGCAACAGGAGTACAACCAACTCGTGGTTGATGTAAAGGATGTTCCTCAAGACGAAAAGGATAAGCTTGTGAGCAACATTAAAGCAATAAGAATGATCAGATTCGCCCTACAATATGACACATTCTGGTTGGTCAGTTCATGCACGAAGGAAAAAGAGATATGGGATCGATTGAAGGAACTATATTCCATCGATGAGGATCTTGAGCACTCTATCCAAACTTTGCTGCTTTCAGAGTTTGGAGACTTCAAGCAAAAACCTGAAGAGAAGCTCATTCAAGCCTTTGATCGTTTCAATCATCTCCTCAGCAAAATGATAAAGCACGACATAGAAAGGAAGGTAATTGAGCAAAAGGTCACATTCATGAATGGCCTAAGAACCGAATGGATGGCGGTGGTGTCTATAGTAAAAGCTCATGAACAATTCAAATCCTACTCTTTGTCGAAGCTAGTGGGGATTCTAAAATCACACGAAAGTGCATTGACCAAAGAAATGAATGTGGTTTCAAGCATGGGATCTTTAGCTCTCATATCAAAAGGAAAGAACGTGGCTGAAGAAGAAGAAGAATTAGATCTGTCAGAATTTGATCTATCCAATGAAGAATATGCTTTGATGGTCTCAAATCCAAAGAAGTTCGTGTGTAGAAAGTTTCCTATCTCCAAGAACCGAAACTGGCAAGGAAGCTACAGTTCGGATAAAGAAAAGGAGGAACCGAAGAACTCTCCTCGGAATGAAGAACTGAAGAAGGACAGTAAGCTTGTTGGTGACTCTGGATTTGATTGTCACTTCTACAAAGGCAAAAATCACTTTGCCAAATATTGTGTCTTGAGAAAGATGTCAGAAAAGAATGAGAGTGAAGATGATGAAGCCTACTACCTGCGAAAGCTAGATGAAATAAAGAAGAAGAAAGCTGCTGCTAACAACACTATGAATGCTTTAATTATGCAGGAAAATCTCTTGGACGATGAGTTTGGTGGTGTGGAAGTCTGTTCTACAGACTCAGAGGACGAAGAAGTTCGTAAGCCCACACATGGCAGGGTTTTCATGGCGAAAGAAGCTGAAACTGAAGGTGCAGGGAAATGCTGGATGGTGACCGATGGAGTGTCACAGATGAAAGGATATATTACTGATGATAGTTGTGATGAAGCAAGGGAGCGAGAAGACAGATGCTTCGCTACCAAACCTGTTGGTGAGCAGATCAACGAATGCGACCAGTTGATCAAGAAGGTACAATCGATTCTCAAATCATTAAAAATCCCTGTAAGAACTGAACGAATTAAAATCTAAATTTTCTATTTTAAGTGGTAGTTTAATACAGAATCGCTTAACAAACGCTAATCTAACTGATCAACTCAGCAGGGTGTCTTCGAAGAGTGAGGAGAGATGGATCTGGACAGAGCAAAAGGAGATCGAGTTAGCTAGGATTAAGGATGAGACAATTTATTTGCAAAGGGATAGTTTAAAGCTTTTAAAACAGAGAAATGTTTTTTGTTTAATTGCTAAACGTTTATATTCAAATATTACTCAATTGTACCTGAATTGTGAAATAGGCAAGAAAATTCACCGTATGATTCTGCCCTTCCTTGAATTTAAGGAGGATGAAATTGATGTTGATGCATATAACTGTGAAGATGTTGTATCTTCTGATGAAATTTCACCAGCATACAGAATAGGTCTTGACAAAGTCGAGTCCTTCATCAAGTCCAAAGACCATAAGGACATGCTTAAGAACCTTCTGGATGAAAATGACAAATTAAAAATTAACATTGAAACCATGCAGAAGTTTGACTCGTTGAATGCCAAGTTAAGTTCGGAAAACAAAACTGATGTTGAAAACACTTCTGAATTTAATGAGTATGATGATATGAGTGAAATATTCGTAGAGGATGTGGTGGACTGCTCTGAATTTGTCAAAAGCGAACCCGAACCTATCAAAAATCTCATTTCTGAAAATTCTGTTGAGTTCGCTCGTTTATCCCAAAATAAGTCCAGAAATCTGAAAGAAAAGGCTGTGGTATATCAAAAAGTGCAAACCACACCTAATCAGGTTTATGCAGTTACAAGTGTCACACAGCAGCAAACAGCCGAGCTGGTAGCTATAGTAAACGAAGACAATGCTGATGGCTGTGAGGAGTATTTCTGGTCAGCTCCAATTGACAATGCTGATGAAACGGTTGGTCTATCTAAGAAAACATCATGGAAGGTCAAAGGCAGATATGTGGCAGAACCACTCAACAAGCCTAGACATTTTGATGTGCCAAGCACAAGTGGTACCAAAAAGATTCCAAGAGATCCAGTCAAGGCGACAAGCGAAACCTCTTCGCTAGAGAGCGAAACTCATGTTGAAAGACCGAAACCCAAGGTTAATGTCCATAAAACTCCTGAGCAATGGTCAGAGAAGAAACATCAACGTAATAGGAGATATAAGAAGAATCTCTCTGTAAGGAAGTAGTTTTGGAAGTCCCAAAACCCTATTGATGTTAACTCAGACAAATCTTCACTCGTTTCAAAAGAAGCAAAATCAAAGCGAAACTCTACTTCTTGTACTCAATGCCATTCCTGCAGTCAAGCGAAACAAAAGAGTAGTTTTGACTCCCAAAATGGAAGCAAACGAAACCAAAAGAGTGGTTTCGGTTCTCCATCTTCAGACGGAAAGAACCCAAAGCTTGGTTTCGCTCCTAAAACTCATTCCACTCACTCAAAGCAAAATGCAAAAGTGGATATAAAGGGAAAAGGGAAGCTTGTCGTGGAAGACGAAATGAAGACAAAGAAAACGTCTGCTAACTCTAGGAAACAGAACCGAATGTTTGTGAACAATCAGAACACAATTCCAAAGTCTGATGTTAAAGAAACAAAAACTAACAAAATCAAAGTTTTCACAATTAAAAGAAAAGATGAAACCACCTTAATAAAACGAACTTTTATGGTTGATTCTTCTCTTACTATTCCCTGTTCTGTAAAAGGCTCACAAGGACCCCAAGAAACTTTGGGTTCCTAAATCTGCTTAATTTTGCAGGTTATTCATGACGAGCAGTTCGATGATGAATGGTATATTGACAGTGGCTGCTCACGTCACATGACAGGGAGAAGGGAAGAGCTAAGCGAGTTTCGGTCCATTAAGGATGGTGGATGTGTCAAATACGGGAACAATTCATATGGCACGATCAAAAGGTATGGTATGATCACAAATGGTGAATTCTCAATACGGAAGGTAGCATATGTGGAGGGATTACAGCACAACCTCATCAGTGTCTCTCAACTGGTTGTGGGAACCAGATTGAAAGTTTCGTTCGATGATGAAGGCTCTGAGATTGTTGAGAAGCAAACGAAAAAAGTTCTGTTGAAATCTCAGCGCAAAGGGGAAATGTATCCTCTAAATCTCAATCCAATTCGAGGGAAGCCAGCAATATGCCTGTTGTCGAAGGCTAACTCAGATGAAAGTTGGCAGTGGCACCGAAGGCTCTCGCACCTCAACTTCAAAGATATTAACAAACTGGTGCTTGGTGATCACGTGCGAGGACTTCCAGTTCTCAAGTTTGATAAGGAGCATTTATGTGCTGCATGCGAAATGGGAAAGCAAAGCCAAAAGAGTCACCTACTCGAATTAATACAAAGATCATCGAGTCTTGAGCTTCTGCACATTGACTTATGTGGCCCTTTGGCAATCGAAAGCATCGGTGGTAGTAGGTTCATATTGGTAATTGTAGATGATTTTTCACGTTTCACCTGGGTTTTCTTTCTTAAACAGAAATCAGAGGCGACTCCTAAACTAAAGATTTTCATCAAGCAAGTGGAACTGCAACTGCGAAGGGTCGTGAGGAACATAAGAAGTGATAACGGGCTAGAGTTCAAAAACAAATACCTTGAAGAATTTCTAACTGAAAAGGGGGTGTCTCACAACTTCTCTGCTCCCTATACTCCACAACATAATGGAATTGTCGAAAGGCGAAACCGTTCATTGTGTGAAGCCGCCCGAACCATGTTGTGTTTCGCTTCTCTACCGCTATATTTCTGGGCTGATGCTATAGCCGTTGCATGTTATACCCATAACCGAACCTTCATCAACAAGCGATTTTCCATCACTCCATATGAAATTCTGAATAATCGCAAACCCAATGTAAAGTTTTTTCATGTGTTCGGTTCAAGATGCTTCATTTTCAACAACAAAGAGCATCCAAACAAGTTTGATGTCAAGGCAGATGAAGGGATTTTTCTTGGTTATTCGCTTACTTCAAAAGCATATAGGGTTCTGAATAAACGCTCAAGGAAAATTGAGGAAACCTACTATGTGACTTTTGATGATAACTACATGAAGAAAATTCGAACGAGCGAAGGTCCAACGGAGGAAATCTTTCCTGAATCAGGTCAAGTCTCAGTTCCCATATCTAATATGTTTGAAGAATACATGATGCTTTTTGATGAACCAGAGAGAGCAATTCACTCAGAAGCAAAAGCAGCAGATAATAAAATCGACAACTTAAAGAAGATTATCGACGAAGCTGCTAAAGATATGGAAAACGAACCTCAAGAACCAACCGAGAAGCTGACATAAAGCGAACCACTCGAATCAAGCAATCCTCCAACTTCAAATCAAACTCCAAAAGAAATCTCTAAATTCCAGGGGGAGAGTTCATCAACACCAAAATCAACTAATTTGCCTTTCCAGGGGGAGAATCCATCACCAATAATAAACCATAGTTATGCAACCGAGTAGGAGAATTCTGAACCTAACATGGGATTCGCTTCGCCATTTCAGGGGGAGAATGAAAATACAAATGACGAAGGCGATCTATCAGAACAGGAAGAAGAAATAAATGTTGAGCTGGATCCTGCCTATGATCCGAGTTACCCTCCTCTCACGAAATGGACAAAAGATCATCCTAAAACTCAAATCATTGGTGAATCATCTGAGGGAGTTCTCACACGCTCTCAATTGAAAGCGAAGCAAACTGCTTTATTCTCTCAAGTAGAATTCTGCATGTTTAATTCGTTTGTCTCCAAAATTGAACCGAAGATGGTAAATGTTGCCCTTGATCACTCCGATTGGGTGCAAGCTATGCAAGACGAACTTCATAAATTTGAACGAAATCGAGTTTGGAGACTGATTCTCACTCCAAAGGATGCATCCGTTGTTGGATTAAAATGGGTCTTCAGGAATAAGATGGATAAAGAGGGTAATGTTATTCGCAACAAAGCGAGGCTCGTGGTGAAAGGATACTGTCAGGAAGAAGGGATAGACTATGAAGAGACCTTCGCTCCTGTAGCAAGGTTGGAATCAGTAAGAATCTTTCTGGCGTATGCTGCACACAAAAATTCAAAGTTTTCCAAATGGATGTCAAGTGTGTTTTCTTGAATGGAGAACTCGAAGAACCGGTGTACGTTGAGCAGCCACCTGGATTTGTGAACGAGAAGTATCCGGATCATTTATACATTCTGGATAAAGCAGTCTACAGTTTGAAACAAGCCCCGAGAGCATGGTATGAAACTCTAACACGCTTTCTTAAGTTGTCCAAATTCAAACAAGGTTCGGTTGACCCAACCTTCTTTCGCAAGAAAGAAGGCGAACACTTAATGATAGTTCAAATTTATGTCGATGACATCGTCTTCGGATCCACGAATCCTAGCTTAACAGCTGAATTCAGGAAGTTGATGGAGACTAAATTTGAGATGAGCATAATGGGTCCGATTAACATTTTCCTTGGACTGAATATTAGACAGGGACCAGAAGGCATTTTTATTAATCAGGAGGCTTACACGAAGACTCTGCTAGCGAAGTTTGGTATGATGGGAGACTCTAAAGTAAAAATTCCAATGGCATTCGACACAAAGTTAACACCATCTCTGGAGAAACCGGCTGTTGATGTGACTCTCTGTCGACAAATGATAGGGTCTCTTATGTATCTAACAGCTAGTAGACCAGATATTATGTTCTATGTCTGTTATTGTGCTAGGTTTCAAGCGAACCCAAGAGAACCTCATATGGTTGTAGTGAAAAACATCTTCCGGTATTTGAAGCAAACTTCGTCTCTCGGTCTCTGGTATCCTGCTAAATCTGGCTTCTTCGTTCAAGCCTTCTCTGACACTGATCTTGGTGGATGTGGACTGGACCGAAAGAGCACAACTGGCGGGTGCCAATTTCTTGATGGTAAACTTGTCTGTTGGAAATCAAAGAAACAAACTTGCGTGTCTCTTTCTACATCTGAAGCTGAGTACTTCACCGCAACATCATGTACTTCACAAATCATATGGATACAAAGCCAACCTAGGGATTATGGCCTAAGCATGAAGAAGATTCCCCTTTACTGTGACTCCGAAAGCGCAATTAGAATTTTTCACAATCCAGTGCAACACTCCAAGATGAAACACATTGCACTAAGATACCATTTCATCAAGGACCATGTTGAAGATGGTAATGTCAAAGTCCATTTCATTAAATCTGTTGATCAACTGGCTGACATATTCACCAAGGCCTTACCTGAAGCAAGCTTCAATAAGATACTCCAAGGCTTGGGAATGATGGAAGCTGAGTCAGTACCGAAACCTCATTCTTCTCATTAAAACTATACAAGCGAAATAGAGCGAACGCTCAGTCTATTTCGGTTCCGGAATTTTCGGGAACCGAAATGAACCGACCGCTCGGCCCATTTCGCTTCATCTTATCTAAGGATTGATTTCGGTTGTATACTTTTGTATAACTTATTTATCTTTTTCTACATCCGAAGCTGAGTACTTCGCCGCAACATCATCGACCAAATACTCTGAAAATTCATGTGGACGCTTTTGGACGCTGGTGACTCGAAGAGCCATTGAACACTTTCAGGTTCCAATTATGGCATATGCGATGATGTCTTCAATCGCTACTTTCCAGACAACAAAAATCATTGTCACCGATCCCACGAAGTTCATGTTCATTGGTTCAATTCCTGAATCAATGTACAGGTGTGTCTCAAGCGTAAGCGATGTTATGGCTGATTACCGGAAACTACCACCTTCCGAGCCGAGGGAACTCACTCCAGAAATGCAACAAGCCCTGGAGGTTGTTGACAAACCAGCAAAGCGGGGAAAGAAACAAGAAAAGAAGAAGAAGGAAGTTGACGGTCAATCATCCCAAGTGGCCAGGCCTCCCAAGCGAAAACAAGAAAAAGAATCTTCTCCTGTCCACAAGAAGCGAAAGATCAAGAAGATGGCTAAGAAACCGAAAGCTGCTTCATCTACTGACTCGGGTTATGTTCCATCTGATCATGATTAACATGAAGGTGAAGATGTTCATCAAGAAGGCACACCAAGAGGAAACACGCCTCCTCGGTCCCCATCTCCTCAGGTACATGTAACTGAATATGTTCCAACTCCTCCACTTTCTCCACCTCATACTACTGTACATCTTTCAATCGCAGCGCTTCCACCACCTATTTCTTCTGCACCCACTTCAACTATACTTCTACCACCACCCATCATTTCTCAATCAACTTCAACAACAACCACAACAGAACCTCCGGTTCGTGTCAACGTATCTGATACGTGGGCACTTACCTCGGGATCTGAAACCACTGTTACAAACCCACCTCCATCTCCATCACCCTCAACCGAATCTAGCCATACTCTCGGTGGAGCAGACATGGACTTTGACTCATTCTACTATAGTCCTTATCGTGTTCAAAGCAAAGAAGATGATGATGCTCCAATCACTCAGCGTCACTTAAAGGAGCTCAATGCCAAGCTTGATCAATTGCTTGCTTCTTCTGCTACTCCATCCACTTCAGCATATTCTGATGCTGCTATGAAGGCTCTAATTGAAATTTTGATCAAACAGCAAGATCAAACCATTGACAGAGCAACTCAAGTTGTGGATACCTCTACTCTCCCTTGTACCAATGCTATTGGTGAGGTCAAATCGCTCATTTCAGATACAAAGCTTTTCATGGAGTCTTTTCAAACCACTGCAGACAGCAATACCAACAAAGCAAATGAAGTAATTGCCTCTCTTTCTAAATCTCTTAAGGCTGAGAGGGAAAATTTTGAAGTGATTTGCCAAAGTCTACAAGCTAACATAACTCTTCTTCTTTCTTCTGTTAAATCAAGTCTCGCCAACTTAAAAACCGATCTTGCCTTGGATAACAAGGTCAGGGAAGATCTCGCTCTATCCCAAACCCAATTTGCAACACTTCCCTTGGAGCTTTCCAAAGCGAATAAGTAAATTGAATCCCTTCGGACTGAACGCACAGTCATCAACAGTTGCGTGAACGATGTGCACTCTCTTCTTTCGAATCTTTTAGAGGCACATGATTCGGTTCTCACTATTTCTGTTCGACGTCATCTAACGGATAAACTTCATCTAGCTATGGAGATGTTATGTTGGATTGGGGGTGTTACAGAGCCAATTGCTACTCCAAAACAAGGGGGAGATGTTACTCAAGATCCTCCTATTCAATCTTCTGCAAAAGAGTGTGCTGACAATATAGCAAGTCCGCCGAAAGTCACCACTAAAACGAAGGATAATGAAGCTTCAGGTTCTAGTGTGTTGGACAAGGAAAAAGGTCTGATGGGTCAAAGTGATGAGGAAGAAGAGACTGAGGAAGAATTATTGAAAAGAAAAAAGAGAGATAAAGAGCGTGATGAAACACTCAAAGTGGCAAGAGAAGAAGAAGAAAGAGAAAAAAAGGGAAAAAGAGGCTCATGATACGTTGGAGTGCAACAAAGCTCTGTTTCCTTTATGGACTCTAGAGAAGCTGATCAAAGAAGCTATTGAGTTTCCTAGCACTCATTGGCTGGAACCAGTTACTTCTTTTGATTGCGATAATACCAAGGACTCACAATTTGATATGCTTATTACCCGGAAGGCGTTTGCATTTCACTGTTTTGATGTGACAGTTAATATTCCTTCTCCAGACCCGAAGGTTGATCGGGATCTTATTGACTTTTATCTTAAATATTCTCAACCACGGTACTTGACGTGGAGTGCACAGAAGATTACATCCGTCAAAGTATTGAAGCCAACTTCGGCAGGGCCATTTGTTAATGTTAGTTTCAGGGTGACCCGAGGGTCAGATGATTCGGTTCATGTGTTTTCATTGGCTGATATACCGAACCTGAATCCTCATGATTGGATTCTTCTGAACAACATTCTGCTTTCTGATCCACAACAGTACGAGCCCATCATTGATCATATCAAGAGAATGCTAGCTTCCTACATTCATGAGGTTGCTAAGATGGATCAGGAAATTGCTCTTGTTTTGAGAAAAAGGCCAACTGTCAAACCCATTGGGACATCATGCGATGCTTCCAAAATGCAGATGGGAAGGATTGATTCTAAGTATCGTGCTGTTATGTTTACACAAGCAGAAGGTCAGAAGTTTGTGTTCTATCTTGATGATAAACACTTGTTCTCCACGACTTGTCTGGAGCATATTTTAGACATAATCCACAGGTGTAAACAGAATGAAGAAGCAGATAAGAAGAATTTCACATATATGCTTTGGTGGTACATTGATTTCCGTCATACTCTTCTAGCCATCGTACCGAAGTTGTTCAAGACTGTGAAGAAGACCACTGTTGCTCAACCGAAATAGTCTCTCGCCTCAATTGGCGCAAAGGGGGAGATTGTTAGGTTTAAAGTGTTGTGCCATTGGGCTTTAGTAGTTTGGTCCGTTTTGTACTCTCGGTTTGGGCCTGTCCAACTGTGTTTATCTTTCTAGGGTTTAGTATATAAGGTGCATGCATGCATCCTTGTCATTAACGCTTTTGATTATTATCTCATTGATTGTACTATAAACCCTAGCACACCTCTACAGAGGAAGTTCTTAATCGAGCTCTTCTAAGGTGTGACTATATTTTAATCATTCGACATACGGATTGATTCATTGAGTGTTCTAGTATTTATTATTCTTATTGTTCTACCTGTTAAAGATCTAATCGATCTAAAGAGTTCTCATCTCATCAGGTAGTTACTGTAGTTGTGGAGGATGGTGGTGTAGATGCAGGTTTTGAGGTTGTGGTAGTAGATATAGGTGTTGATGATGTGGTAGTGGGTGTCGGTGTTGAGGATGGTTTAGATGATGTAGGTGCTGAAGTTTTGGTTATTGATGTAAGTGTTGAGGATTGTATTGTTCCAGTTTCTGAAGTTTTAGATGTATTTTCTAAGGAGGGTGTGGATGTTGTAAGTGATGTCGAGGAAGTGGTAGTCATGGGTAATGTAAATGATATAGGTTTAGGGGTTTTGTTGGTAGATGTTATAGGTGCTTTCGATGTGGTTGTTGGTATTGGGAAGTCGACTTCTTCATCTTGTAACTTTCTGTTTACGAATTTTTCAGCTAAAATCATGTTGCGTTCATAACCTGTGGTGCAATGAATTTAGTTGGCTTCACACTGGATGCTCCTTTTACTTTCGAGTTCGACATCTTTCTTGCTTAAAAATTAACAAAAAAAAGTGTAGTCAATACCAATGTATTAAAGATGATAAACTACTGATGACAAGAGAGACACAAACAATAAAAATAAATTATATATGAAGGCATTACTATGCATGCAAACTATTGAATATAATCAAAACCAATTTACTTGTAATTTAAGATGATAATATACATGAAGATGATCAAAGAACAAAAAACAATGGCTCATCACGATAACAGTAAATTAAATAAAAATAAATTTTAAATGAGTGACAACCTATATCGCCAAAGTGAGTGCACAAACGTATAATGAATAAAGATTTCGATCAATTAGCCGCTAGAGATGATGATTACAGAAAATGTAAACCCTATTTCTAATTATTAAACTTACCCTAATATGCAGCATAAACGTGTGTAGGTTGGAGGAAAAGGAATTGTGAAATATTTTGAACCTCCGCTAATCAAAAATTCGAACTGTGCTAATTACCGATAAATATTTAGTAATTCAAATTTATTAAAGTAGTTACAGATTGATAGATGGGGTATATACATATTGTTAACGTCAAAAAAGAACATAGATAACGATGTGCTCATAGTATAATTTTAATTTAAAATTATAAACGAGGATTAAACATTAATAAACTCTACATCTTTATGCTTTTATGTTTAAATCGAAATTTATATACAAAAGACGTACGGGTCATGTCAAAATATATGGTAGTTGCTTATGGTGTCCATGGTATACCCATGGATGACATATGGATGACATATCGGTCATTGGTCAACATGGTAGTTGCTTATGGTATCCATGGATGACATATGGGTCATTGGTCAACATGGTAGTTGCTTATGGTGTCCATGGATGACATATGGGTCATTGGTCAACATGGTAGTTGCTTATGGTGTCCATGGATGACATATGGATAACATATGGGTCATTGGTCAACAAGGTAGTGGCTTATGTTATCCATGGATGACATATGGGTCATTGGTCAACAGGGCAGTTGCTTATGGTGTCCATGGATGACATATGGGTCATTGGTCAACATGGTAGTGGCTTATGGTGTCCATGGATGACATACGGGTCACTGATCAACATGGTAGTTAATTATGATGTCCATGGATGACATATGGATGACATATGGGTCATTGGTCAACATGGTAGTGCCCTATGGTGTATATATATGACATATGGGCCATTGGTCAACATGGTAGTGGCTTATGGTGTCCATGGATGACATATGGATGACATATGGGTCATTGGTCAACATGGTAGTGGCTTATGGTGTCCATGGATGACATATGGGTCATTGGTCACCATGGTAGTAGCTTATGGTTTATATGGATGACATATGGCTTATTGGTCAACATGGTAGTAGCTTATGGTGTATATGGATGACATATGGGCCATTGGTCAACATGGTAGTGGCTTATGGTGTCCATGGATGACATATGGGTCATTGATCACCATGGTAGTGGCTTATGGTGTATATGGATGACATATGGGCCATTGGTCAACATGGTAGTGGCTTATGGTGTCCATGGATGTCATATGGATGACATATGGGTCATTGGTCAACATGGTAGTGGCTTATGGTGTCCATGGATGACATATGGGTCATTGGTTACCATGGTAGTCGCTTATGGTGTATATGGATGACATATGGATGATATGTGCGTCATTGGTCAACATGGTAGTGGCTTATGGTGTATATGGATGACATATGGTCCATTGGTCAACATGGTAGTGGCTTATGGTGTCCATGGATGACATATGGGTCATTGGTCACCATGGTAGTGGCTTATGGTGTATATGGATGACATATGGGCCATTGGTCAACATGGTAGTGGCTTATGGTGTCCATACATGACATATGAATGACATATGGGTCATTGGTCAACATGGTAGTTGCTTATGGTGTCTATGGATTACATATGGGTGACATATGGGTCATTGGTCAACATGGTAGTGGCTTATGGTGTCCATGGATAACATATGGGTCATTGGTCACCAGGGTACTGGCTTATGTTGTATATGGATGACATATGGGTCATTGGTCAACATGGTAGTGGCTTATGGTGTATATGGATGACATATGGGCCATTGGTAAACATGGTAGTGGCTTATGGTGTCTATGGATGACATATGGGTCATTGGTCGCCATGGTAGTGGCTTATGGTGTATATGGATGACATATAGGCCATTTGTCAACATGGTAGTGGCTTATGGTGTCCATGGATGACATATGGGTCATTAGTCAACATGGTAGTTGCTTATGGTGTCCATGGATGACATATGGGCCATTGGTCAACATGGTAGTGGCTTATGGTGTCCATAGATGACATATGGATGACATATGGGTGATTGGTCAACATGGTAGTGGCTTATGGTGTCCATGGATGACATATGGGTCATTGGTCACCATGGTAGTGGCTTATGGTGTATATGGATGACATATGGATGACATATGGGTCATTGGTCAACATGGTAGTGGCTTATGGTGTATATGGATGACATATGGGCCATTGGTCAACGTGGTAGTGGCTAATGGTGTCCATGGATGACATATGGGTCATTGGTCACCATGGTAGTGGCTTATGGTGTATATGGATGATATATGGGCCATTGGTCAACATGGTAGTGGCTTATGGTGTCCATGGATGACATATGGATGACATATGGGTCATTGGTCAACATGATAGTTGCTTATGGTGTCCATTGATGACATATGGGTCATTAGTCAACATGGTAGTGGCTTATGGTGTCCATGGATGACATATGGGTCATTTGTCACCATGGTAGTGCCTTATGGTGTATATGGATGACATATCGATGGGATATGAGTCATTGGTCAACATGGTAGTGGCTTGTGGTGTATATGGATGACATATGGGCCATTGGTCAACATGGTAGTGGCTTATGGTGTCCATGGATGACATATGGGTCATTGGTCACCATGGTAGTGTCTTATGGTGTATATGGATGACATATGGGTCATTGGTCAACATGGTAGTGGCTTATGGTGTATATGGATGACATATGGGCTATTGGTCAACATGGTAGTGGCTTATGGTATCCATGGATGACATATGGGTCATTGGTCACCATGGTAGTGGCTTATGGTGTATATGGATGACATATGGGCCATTGGTCAACATGGTAGTGGCTTATGGTGTCCATGGATGACATATGGGTCATTGGTCAACAAGGTAGTTGCTTATGGTGTCAATGGATGACATATGGGCTATTGGTCAACATGGTAGTCGCTTATGGTGTCCATGCATGACATATAGGTCATTGGTCAACATGGTAGTGGCTTATGGTGTCCATGAATGACATATGGGTCATTGGTCACCATGGTAGTGGATTATGGTGTATATGGATGACATATGGTTGACATATGGGTCATTGGTCAACATGGTAGTGGCTTATGGTGTATATGGATGACATATGGGCCATTGGTCAACATGGTAGTGGCTTATGGTGTCCATGGATGGCATATGGGTCATTGGTCACCATGGTAGTGGCTTATGGTGTATATGGATGACATATGGGCCATTGGTCAACATGGTAGTGGCTTATGGTGTCAATGGATGACATATGGGTCATTGGTCAACATGGTAGTGGCTTATGGTGTCCATGGATGACATATAGGTCATTGGTCACCATGGTAGTGGCTTATGGTGTATATGGATGACATATGGGTCATTGGTCAACATGGTAGTGGCTTATGGTGTATATGGATGACATATGGTCTGCAATATTAATGAACATAATATTATGGTTTTTCAATTAGAAGAAACGGAAGTTAATTTACTTTAGCTCCCAAACGCGTCTTACTTCCTACCCGAAGTCGCAGGTTCGAATCCTACTTATGTCAATAATTTTATTTAAATTCGTCTCTCTAAATTTAATCAATAATTTTATTTAACTTCATCTTTTTAAATTTAGAATGTCAATTTATTTAGAAAAATGCCCGTAGGTATTGACAAAAATACCCTAACCATTTACGTAGTAACCTTTGTACGTTAAAGGGCAATTATGTCAATTCATAGTCTAAACACTTAGGCGCCATAATTTGTAGTCAGACTTATCCCGTCGTTTCTGTTTATCGGCGATTGATCATCTACATTCCATTCCCAACAATCAAAATTCCGGCACGTTGATCAATAAACCCTAAAATCGTTGTTGTTATATTATTTGAATCACACTCGATGCAGTTCAACATAATGGCAGCGAGTTGTTCATCAGAAAGGATGCAAACAAGACAACAAAGAACAAGAATTACTGCTTTGCCGTCACACTTGATCGAATAAATAGTAACTACGATTGGAGGAAATTCACCAATCGATGTTTTTAAGTGACAGTTAGTGTAAGTATGATGTGCATTACTTATATTATACTTATATACATATTTAATTTAGTGTTTAATAGATTAATTTTGTTGATTTGTGATTTATAGTTGCAAACTTTTTAAGGATTCTGTAACATCAGACGCAATATATAAAATCATAGACACAAATCGATTAAGGTTTCGTCCATTAAGTATTCAATAGTATGAAGTCATAAGCAAATGCACAAAGTTGAACAACCCACACGTACTCTTCAACGATGGAATGGTACTCTTTTTTTAAGCAATCGGATAATTATGAATTCAGTTAGTTTTCTATATTTGTATTTTTAAAATTGTATGATTACTTATTGTATGTCAGGCGAAGTATTTTACGATAGGGGAAGAAATAGCAGGGAAACAGTTGCTTCAAGATGCAGCCGATCAGGGGCAGTTGGATGCGATCTTCGTTCTGGGAATGATGTTGATGGCAGAAGGCATTGAAAGGAAGCAAGAAGCTCTGATCATGTTAAATAATGCCTACGTTAATACTAGAAGAAGTTGGAATCTAAGGCATACCTGTAACAAGGTTCAAAACCACTTGGTAAAGAAATCAAAGCAGATAAAATTCCATGGCTTACATAGAAGTTGTGCAAAGCATCCTTCTATGAGCAGTTATGGAACAGTTTTTATGTATCAATACAGTTGGTTGTTGAATTGTGAAATTTGTTTGTGGGATGCATGTTTTGTTATGTTTTCTAGGATGTTTGACATTAGTTTGGAGTAGTTATATATATGATTGTTTTTTGATTAACATAATTAGTGATGCATATTGTATGTTTATTTTGGTGTAATGGGAATACATACTTTTAACTTTATTAAATGTTAATATATGTATGTTAGTTTTGATATGTATGTTATTTTTGTCTTTTTCATTTTACTAACCAAAAGTTCATTGTGACCTAGTTGGATAGATTTCAAGGGCACTTTGGTGTATTTGCAATCTCTAAAGTGAAGGCGCCATTTTTGCTATGGAAATAAAAAAAAGTGTTTAATCAAGTCGTTATTACGGAAAAAAACTGTATATATATTGAATTTATATTTTAAGTAGATCTATATCTATATTTATTATGAATGTTATTTAAATTTATAACTACTCGTATACTACATGGGTTTTAACCTGGTATTGAATAATATCGACCCAATAATATGACCTAGTATCCATCCACCACATTGAAATAAAGGGTTGTCGAAGGTTCCCTAATCGATACACACTTTGTTTGAATATGTGTTCTGCAAGTGTCGATCTCAATTAAACCATTCTACTAATATTCTAAGCCTTTATCCAATTCTAAAAGTTTCAACCATTCAAATTAGAAAACTTTGAAGATTTGTTCAGCATTCGGTCATTAGCTTTGTGAAACGAGTCGTTGTTAAGGCACCTTTTCGATGTTTGTATGGTAACTATATATTTACTTCAAATGTCATATATGAATTCAAATCAACATTAATGAACATACAATTAACATTGTGTTATTTAAATTTATACTTTACAGATTTAAGACAATGAACAATCCAAGTAGAAAACGGATGTATGAAAGAAAAGATAGTAGTTGTTGTATATCGCTTGTTTTCGTACAATGAGTGAAAAAATTATAGATTTTGCTACTAGTCAACATAGGTTCATGGACGAAGATAAAATCAAATGCCCTTGCATAAAATGTTGTAACATACCATATACAAAAGTTGATACTGTTAAGCATCATTTGTACAAGTTTGGTTTTGTTGAGGAATATTGGTGTTGGGATAAATATGGCGAAACATCAATTGATGATGACAATACGTTTTTAGGGGTGGATGATTCAAACACAAATTTTAGTGAAGGTGCATGTTCTTATAGAGAAATGGTCATAGATGCAATGGCTCCTGATTTAAATAATAGTGATCCTGAAGAGGATCCAAATGCAATCAACCTTAAGTCAAACTCGCTCTTGCTATCTTTTAGCACTATTTAGAGTCTGTTTGAGTGTTCTAAGCCTAGTACATTCAAGGAATGAGTGATAGGAAGTACCTGCTAGAGACACTGTACAACATTCAAGCCTTAATAACCACCAAAAAGGAGTTCACGGCCATAGCACTTGAGTTTACGGTCGTAAACTCAAGGCTGGCCGTAAACTCCCCCCATAAGACTCATTCCCTTCACTTTTCTTTCATTCTTACACTTTCAACTCAAGAACACTTCCATTCTCTCTCAAGTATCATCAAGATTTTCATTCCCGATCTTCAAAAATGTAAGTGATCCTTCCCTCTAGTTGCTGTTATCCTTCTTACTCATGAATCACCCTTTGATTCCATCCATGAAAACATCTTTTGGCTAGATCTTCATCTTTCACCAAGAAGACCAAGAACACACACTTGTTCTTGGTGGCCGAAAACTCCTTTTAAGGCTTTCAAATCGTGAGTATTCCTTTCATACACTTGTTATCTAGTAGAAGTCCATGATTTACATCCTTGAAATCAACCAATCTCCAAGATCAATGAGAGTTTACGGCCAGGAACATCTCTCTTGGCCGTAAACCCTTGTTTTGGTTAGGTATTGGGCCTTAAACACTTCTAGAACACTTGAACCTTTGAAACCTCTTTCCATTAAAAGCCAAAATGACACCATTCGGAGAGTTTACGGCCATACACGTTTAGTGTGGCCGTAAACACCTCAACACCTTCCAAAAAGTTAGTTTTGCTCATCCTCTTGTAGAGCAATAGTCCCACAAGTTTCCCTAGCATTCAAACACCCTCTTGTGGAAATTTTACCATGAGTTTACGGCCGTAAACTCCATGGCCGTAAACCCATGGCCGTAAACACCATTTGGTGGCCATAAACACCCCTTGATGAATCACATGTGATTCTAACACTTTGTCAAAGTGTTTCCTAGTTCCTAAGGGTGCTTCCTTGCATTTTAGTTGCTTATAAACACTATATTCATGCAAATACATGTCATTTATGTCATTTAGGACTCGTTTTTGTTTCGGGACTTCATTCGTGGAACTTCTCATCCTTATGCGCATATTCGTTTGAATCACCCACATAAGGTGAGTTCATACCCCTATAATGAATCTTTTAACTGTTTTAAATGCTTTTAGGGGGGGGGGAATACAAGTTGAACACAATGATAATTGTGTAAATGGTTGTTATAAACATCTTTCAAAGGATTGCTTAGGTTTTTATAAGTGATCAAAACATTTCAAGAGGCTCTTTTAAAGTTATATTACTTTATAGTTTAACAAAACTCCGTTTTTAAAGTATAATCATAACTTAGTAAAAAAATGAGTCTTTTCAATAACAGTTCAAGTCAAATACTAGTAAACTATAAGGGGTATAGTTTAGGGATTCAATTCATACTAGATACTAGAGCATACTATAAAGAGAAACAGGAAGGTAGAAACAATACACGATAACATAGAGATCATACTATAAAGAGAAACAGGGAGGTAGATACAATACATCAGAGAGACATACTATACACTATACAAAGAGAACATACATATATACTATAACAGAACAAACATACTAAGATGCTATAGCATAAGAACACTACAGGATCTAAGTATACCAATGAATCACTAACTCATTGTTCTAAACAGAAGGTGATAGTTAAATTGGGTATACATGATCGTATAACTTTAATGTGAGCCTACTTCACGGCTCAGCAACTGGTTTGCTGAAGTCGCGTTTGGTTCCCAGAATCTCTTGCAGGGAGAGCGTATAGTATGGGGACTATTCATCACATTATGACCTTAATAAAACAAACATGTTTTAGGGTAATCAGTACTACAGGTTGTCAATTCAAAAGACAACTGTGTACTTATATTTCCCATTAGTTTCATTTTGTGACAGTTCCACTTGAAAGTTAATGCAAACTATTTTTGAGTCAAGATAGTTATAAACTAGGGAAAACTTACATTTTTCAAACGACAAACAGAACAGTCGGGTCTAGTACATTCAGTAGAAAGGGACCTATAATGCTAACTTTATGATTCCTTAGTGCATTCATTCAGGGATATATATTAATCGGATCCGACAGGTAGTAGGATGTGTGCTTTCCGCTTCATTTCCTGTTCCTTGTTTGGTTGTGGGCTTAGAGCAGATTCACCCAGCCTACTATCTATCCGATCTTAGCTATATATATGTTCTGTATACACTAAGTAATCATAAGGGGTACCATGTATGTTTCAGGTCATAGGACACTAATTCAATGCACCATTTTCTAGTACAAAACATACTTTTCAAATAAGAACTTTTGGTATACAAAACTAGAAACTTACCAGTAAAGGGTTTAATCCATTTTATTAAACCAGTATAACTTAAAGGACCTTAGGTGGTTAATTCTATAATACCTTAGTTTATACATCAGGGTTATATATAATTAATATCTGATAGGTAGTTGGATGTGTTCCTTCCGCCTCATTTCCTGTTCCTTGTTTGGTTATGGGCTTAGGGCAGATTCACACAATTAACTATCTATTTGATATTAGATTATATATAGCTAGTATAAACTAAGTGATTATAGAAGGAAATATTGTGGTTTCCATTTTTATTAAAAGAAATAAGGGTTTTCTTAAAGAATCTTTTCATCAAATATAAAGGAACTATTACAGTTAACTCCGTGAGTAGCAAGTGAATACGCCAGAGTTATATACAACGATGATCTAACAAACAATGGGATGTGTGCCTTCTGCCTCATTTCCTGTTCCTTGTTTGGTTGTGGGCTTAAGGCAGATACACACAACCGATTGTTTGTTTACTCAGGGTTTTATATAACTTGTATCCATTTAGTACTCATAAAAAGGATTGTAGAGTCATTTTTACTTATCTTTCATCAAAGCAGGAAATATTGGATTTTCTGGAGGAACAGGTGAACTTTTCTAAACAGAACTTACTGCAACTTTCTTACAACTTACATTACATCACTAAAATATTATGAACTCACCAGCTCAAATGTTGATCTACTCTTTCAAAATAACTTGTATTCTCAGGATACCGGTAGACAGGTACGCGCACTGGGATTCAGAAGATGGAGCAGTATAGCTTCATGTCTTTTGTTATTTGCTATGTATTCTATATTATGTGAATCATATACTTTGTAAACACTTTCTTTCTAATGAAATGGTTGTTTATTACTTTGCTTACTATGATGCATAACTTGCGATACTAAACATGACGTCCTCCGCCCCCGAACGTTTCCGCCGTTCCGGTTTTGGGGTGTGACAGATTGGTATCAGAGCATTGTTTATAGTGAACTAAGTATATCAACCGATAAAAGATATACAACTATGAATACAATGGGGCCGAAGGGCTCTGGATAAGAATATATTTTAAATATATAATGATACCTTATAAAAGTATACATACATGCTTATACACATATACATACTAGAACAAGTATCACAACAAGAACAGAACAGAAGTATTTAAAGGTTGAACACTACAGTCAAACCTGGACAGTTATGTAATCATAACTAGGATCAATATAGCCTGATTAACTATATTCATTTGAGATGTGACCGACATGTGTTTGGGAGTGATGTGGTGTTGCAACAGTCTTAAAACTTACCTAACTCTATGTTGGATAAGGTGTCTAAGTCCATAACTATTTCTGGTATGTACTTGACCCGACCCGGCATGGTCCATTTGGGTTGCATGGCACCATGCAATTGGATAAACTAAAATGAGAGAAATAACACTTATGGTTTAATAATATATTATAAGTTCTAATATATTAATAATATTATTTAATTAGTTTGATCAAGAATTAATTTAGAATTAATTAAGTGATCAAAAGATAACTAATTAAATATATGGGTAATTATGTAAATCTTCCATATCTTATATAGTGGGCTAAGAGGCTCCATGGATTATCAAGTTGGGTTCCACCCATAGGATGCTCCATGGATGCTCCATGGGAGTTACAAACCCATGGGTCATGGAAATGAAGAGTCATGACACATTAGGGTTTACATGGTGTAACCCTAGATGTGTCAACACTATATAAGAAACCCATTCTCCACCAAAATTGGCTACACTAAGAAACAAGAGGGCTAGAGCCGATTTTGCAAGTGTAAGATTCTCTCAAAGTTTACTCATTTGCATTTGGTGTTGTGTGAAGCATTTGAGGCGTCACACTTGGGGTGCTAGGCTCACAAGGTTTCAAGGATCATAATCAACAACAAGGTAAGTTATTCTATCTTTCATTCAAGTTAAAAATGTTCCCCATGTATGCTAGATAGGAATATAACCTTGGAATTCAACTTTGCATGATTATTAGACAAACATAGATCCAAGGTTATTAGGGTTGCATGTACACTTAGGAAGTGTTAGAATGCTCAAAACCCATCAGTGGTATCAGAGCCAGGTTTGTTTGTTGTTTTTTTTTTTGTGCAAACAGATTGAAAAAAAAAATCGTTTTTCTGTTTTCTGCTCGTATGAAAGTTTGCACATTTGTTGCTGGAAATGGACTAGAAACATTACCCTAAACTGTTTTGATGTTTTAAAGCTTGTTTTAGATGGTGTAATGTTTATGCTAATCCATTTACAATGGAAATTATTAAAATTACAAGTTTTTTTTAAGTGTAATTTTTTATTCTTGAAAGTGTTCATATTCATGTTCTTGAACTTATGAAGATTAGATGATCATAGGAATTGTTTGTAACCTTCATGGTAGTTTAATTCATGATCATAATGTGTTTTAATGGAGTCCATAACTTGTCCTCAAGTTATGGAAAACCAAAAGTCTCACTTTTATTAAAGCCATTAAAAGAACACAAGAGTTATAAAAATGAAGAGTCTTCATTTTTATTACTCAATTAATTCATAAGTTATAAGAAATGAAAAGTTTTGGAAGTTTACAAAACATGCCCTCAAGTTTTGGAACATGTAAAGTCTTGATTAAAATTTTAGTTCCAACCCTTACAATTTTAAAAGTTAAAATTCAACCCTTATACTTTATAATATTATAAGTTACTAATATATATATGTATAACGTCAAGTCGTCTTACCGCTAGTACGCCTCATTCACGAAGCCGGTCTATAACGGGGGTATAAGGTTGTTGCCTATAAAATGGCAACTTAATGGGTGTCCACTCTCACCCACCGCTTCCTTGATCGGTGGAGGGTCGTTAGCCGAACGGGTAGGACAAGGACTTATAAATTCTCATTAAAAGTATGATGAATATTATAAAGTAACTAAATGCTTTTATTAAATTCCCAATCTTAGTTACTTTAGGAAAATGTGAATAAGGTGCTAATCCATGAAATTACACTTTACACTTTGTTTAAGTCGTTAGTGGAGCTCGTGTGGTTAACCGGCACACTAACTTGGACTTAACAAGGAAGGTAAAGGGTGACTTAATGTTTATTATAGGTCGGTGGAGTTCGTGTGGTTAACCGGCACATCGATTGAGTAATAAACATTAAGTGTACCAAGTGATTTGCATGGTTACTTCACACCTCGTTTTGTGATCCTCGGTATCCCAGTCACAAAACTTGGAGGGCACACTCGAGATTGAAACATGCCTTTGAAAAGTTCATTGAATCTCAAAAGAATCTAGGAATTTCTAAGAACCAATTAAAAACCTAATATTTATATTTCGTTTTTCATGGTGGAAATTGGTGAATCGTCATTCACCTACCTTTCAAATATGTTATAGCTTGGATTACGACATACCTCTTCTAAGTTATAATATATTGTGATTGGATCCTAGCCTTAATATTACATTTGGGTGTTTTATTAAGGACTCTCTTAATATCTAAACTAATCTTGTTCTCTTCTTTCAGATGTCTTCAAACAATGCTGCTTCTGGCTCTAATCCTAATGGCTCCTTTACCCTTATGAACTTGTGTGGGAAAGTCACTTTTGATGGATCCAACTTCAATGAATGGATCAGAAACATCAGGATGATTACCCGCTACGAGGACAAAGAATATGTCCTTGACAAGGAGCTTAAGGAGATTGATGAGACCACTGCAACTCCCCAGGAGATCACTGACTTCCGGGCACATGAAAGGGATGCTACAAAAGTGGCATGCATCATGTTAGCCACCATGACAGCGGAACTCCAAAAGTCCTATGAGGACTTCTACCCTTTTGAAATGCACCAAGATCTGATGGAAAGATACCATCAAAGTGCACGACAAGAGAGGTATGAAATCATATGCTCTATCATAACAACCATGATGAAGGACGGGGAATCCGTCACGAGCCACATGCAGAAAATGCAAAGGTATGTGGATCGGTTGCTGAAGCTTAATGTGAACTTCCCTGAGGAGCTTGCAATAGATATCATTTTGCACTCCTTACCATCGTGCTATGATCAATTCCGCATGACATATCACATGAATAAGGAAGAGGTCACACTCAGCAAACTTCAGGGACTCCTCAAGACCGCAGAAACAGGTCTTAAGGGTAAGTCGGTTGTTAACACTCCTACTCCAAACTCCGCCCCAGTTTTGGCAATCAGGAAAGGTAGAGGGAAGAAGAGGAAGAGCTCTTCGAAGGGTACCAAGGCTAGGACCCTCTATGGCTCTTCTTCAAGTGGAACCAAGAAAGGTTTTGTCACTCCTTCTTCTGACCCTAAAGAGGCTGAATGCTTCTATTGCCATGAAAAGTCACATTGGAAGCGGAACTGCCCAAAGTAGCAGCAAGATGTGAAGGATGGGAAAGTTAAACCCATCCATGCAGGTATTTACACTATCTTATCTAATAACTCACCCCATTCTAACTCTTGGGTCCTTGATACCGGTTGTGGTATTCATATCTGTTCTGATTTGCAGGGACTAAGAAGAAGTGAGAATGTGGAGCATGGAAGAATAAACTTAATCATGGGGAATAGGAAAGCTTTACCTGTCACCAAGATTGGAGTTTATACTTTATCGCTAAGTAGTGGGTTTAGTTTAGATTTGAATAAATGTTGTTATTCGCCAGAAATGGCAAGAAATATTATTTCCTTTCATGCATTGTATAAACAAGGTTTCACCTTTTCATTTGATAATGAAGTTGGTTCGATTAATGCTTTCTTTAATAATGTTCTTTATTTTAAAGCATTACCTTGTGATGGTGTGTATGAAACTGTATCTGTGGTTGATAACTTAGGAAATAATGTATTGTGTATTGATTATGTTAATGATAATAACTTGGATAAAGCATCATTATGGCATTGTCGTCTTGGACATATAAGCAAGAAACGCATAGGCCAACTCGAAAAGGATGGAGTATTGGAGTCATTTGACCTAAAGTCAGATGATAGTTGCGAATCATGCTTACTTGGAAAAATGACAAAGTCACCCTTCATAGGTTCTTGTGAGAGGGGTGAAGGTTTGTTGGATCCTATACACACGGATGTGTGTGGGCCCTTCAAACATGCCACAAGGGATGCTAATCGTTATTATTTGACTTTTACTGATGATTACAGTAGATATGGATATGTCTACTTAATCAAGCATAAGTCAGAGACTTTTGAGAGGTTTAAAGAGTTTAAACAGGAAGTCGAGAATCAATTGGGTAGGAACATTAAGATGCTTCGATCCGATCGAGGTGGTGAGTATCTTAGTTCAGAGTTCCTCGACTATCTTAGGGAATGTGGGATTGTCTCACAATTGACACCTCCTAGGACACCGCAGTTGAATGGTGTAGCTGAGAGGCGTAATCGAACCTTGTTGGATATGGTTCGTTCCATGATGAGTCGAGCTTCGCTACCAATCTCATTTTGGGGGTATGCCTTAGAGACTGCCGCCCATATCCTTAATCTAGTTCCCACAAACAAAGTTGCCAAAACTCCTCATGAGATGTGGACTGGTAAAGTACCCAAAGTAGACCACATTAAGATTTGGGGTTGCGAGGCTTTCGTGAGACGCGAGACTCATGATAAGCTCGAACCTCGAAGTGAGAGGTGTATTTTCATCGGCTACCCACAGAAATCCTTTGGTTACCTCTTCTACAGACCTAGTGAGAATGTGGTCTTTGTAGCTAGGAGGGCGTTCTTTCGAGAGAGAGAGTTCATAAGACAAGGAGACAGTGGGAGGCAAGTTGACCTTGAAGAAATTCAAGAGTCAAGTGGTGAAGGAACTTCAAACCCTAGCACTCAACTTGAGGAGGAAACTTCTTGAGCCAATTGACAAGTCTGTACCTCTGAGGCGTTCCACAAGGGTTAAGAATACACCTGAGCATTACTATGGATTCCATATTACTGCGAAAGGTGATACACTTATCAGTGATGAGACGCTGATAGGCCTGGATGAACCTAACAGTTATGCGGAAGCCATGGCAGGCCCTGAGTCAGCCAAGTGGAAAGAGGCAATGGACAGCGAGATACAGTCCATGTATGACAATCAAGTTTGGAACTTGGTTGAGAATGTACCAGGTCGTAAGACTGTAGGGTGCAAATGGATCTTCAAGAAGAAGACCGACATGGATGGTAATGTACACACTTATAAGGCACGACTGGTTGCAAAGGGTTTCTTACAAACTCCGGGAGTTGATTATGATGAGACCTTTTCTCCAGTGGCCAAGATTAAGTCTATTAGGGTTCTGTTAGCCATAGCCGCATTTCATGACTATGAAATATGGCAAATGGATGTCAAAACCGCCTTCCTTAATGGAAAGTTGGCTGAGGATGTTTACATGAGTCAGCCAGAGGGTTTTGTCAACACAGAGTACCCTAATAGAGTGTGTAAGCTTGAGAAATCCGTTTATGGGTTAAAGCAAGCACCTCGCAGATGGAATCTTTGCTTTGATGAGAAAGTCAAGGAATTTGGCTTTTCTAGGAGTGAAGATGAATCTTGTGTATATGTCAAGGCTAGTGGGAGTATAGTTAGATTTTTGGTATTGTATGTGGATGACATACTACTCATAGGAAATGACATCCCAACTCTGCAGGAAGTTAAGTCCTGGCTTGGGAAGTGTTTCTCTATGAAGGACCTAGGAGAATCTGCCTATATTCTAGGGATAAGGATCTTGAGAGACCGGAGTAAAAGACTAATTGGACTTAGTCAGAGTACTTACTTGGATAAGGTGTTGAAGAGATTCGGCATGCAGGACTCCAAGAAAGGAGAGTTACCCATCCAGAGTAATGCCAGATTGAGTAAGACACAAAGCCCTAGTACTGACGCTGAGATAGCAGAAATGAGTCGAATACCTTATGCTTCGGCTGTAGGATCGATCATGTATGCTATAACGTGTACTCGACCTGATGTAGCCTTTGCTTTGAGCATGGTTAACAGGTATCAGGGGAACCCTGGCAAGGCACACTGGACTGCGGTAAAGAATATCCTCAAGTACCTACGGAGGACTAATGACTGGGTCCTTACCCTTGGTGGGAGTGAAGACTTGAGAGTTGTAGGGTATAGTGATGCTAGCTTTCAGACTGATAGGGATAATTTCCGCTCTCAGTCAGGCTGGGTCTTTACCTTAAATGGAGGAGCAATTTCTTAGAAGAGTTCCAAGCAAGAGACAGTGGCTGATTCAACTTGCGAATCAGAGTATATAGCAGCTAGCGAGGCAGCAAAGGAGGCGATATGGCTGAAGAACTTCATTGGAGTCCTTGGAGTTGTACCAGCTATTAAAGAGCCAATGGAAATTTTCTGTGATAGTGAAAGTGCAGTTGCCTTAGCCAAGGAACCAAGGGATCACGGGAGATCCAGACACATCGACAGAAAATACCATTTCATCAGACATCGAATAGAAGAAGGACTCCTCGTGGCAAAGAGGGTATCATCGGATGAGAATCCAGTAGATCCCCTCACGAAGGGACTGACTCGGGTTAAGCATCTCCAGCATGCTCGGAGCATAGGGCTGAAGGATGATATTAGATTTAGTAGTTAGATAACCTTGAAATTTGTAAAGTGTAATTGACATTAGATGATGAATAAAAGGTGTTTTATTTATGAGTAAAATGTTGCTATCTCTTGTCGATCGTTTACTATATTTCTTTTGCATGTTTTGACTTCCAGAATAATTATGTTTGGTATATCATATTATTCGAACCTCCACAGTCGGTCATATGTCGGAAGTAGGTATGAATCAAGACTGTCATGATTGGTTGCAGAGGTCTAAGTTGTTGGACATGGCTACAACACTCATGAGTGCTCATAAGTTCTGAGCATTGGACTCAACCCGCGCTCACTGGAATCACTTCATGGAATTTATCTCGAGTGATCGTGAGACGGTAATATCATATAAGTCTTCAAACCTAGAGATATGATTTGTTACTTATGAGTTGGTTATGCATTGATTGTACGTTAACGCATTGGTAACTCGATGTTATAAAACGTGCTTTTATGTATAATTCAATGAGTGGTAGAACAAACATATGAGTTGAAGTTTATCTGTTCCTTCTTGGATTAAAAGCTGATATCTGGGCCCCTCGATGATTTTGTTTTGACCTATGTACCGGGCCCGGTCAGAACTAAGTTGATGTGTTCAATTAAGTTCTTTGTCAAACAAATCGGAAATCGGGAAACAAACTGCTGGACAATAAGTAAGATATTGTTCCATGTATTTGTCCGGCTGATATCTAGAACAGAGGATTATATGATCACTTATCTTAAATGGCGTATCATCATCTTCTCATTTCCGAGAGACCTTGAAAGAGCTACGATTGCCGATCGGTTCCTGAAGTATTGCAGTTATAGTTATTAGACTTATCCAAGTGGGAGACTGTTGGATAAGGTGTATAACTCCGTAACTATTTCTGGTATGTACTTGACCCGACCCGGCATGGTCCATTTGGGTTGCATGGCACCATGCAATTGGATAAACTAAAATGAGAGAAATAACACTTATGGTTTATTAATATATTATAAGTTCTAATATATTAATAATATTATTTAATTAGTTTGATCAAGAATTAATTTAGAATTAATTAAGTGATCAAAAGATAACTAATTAAATATATGGGTAGATTATGTAAATCTTCCATATCTTATATAGTGGGCTAAGAGGCTCCATGGATTATCAAGTTGGGTTCCACCCATAGGATGCTCCATGGGAGTTACAAACCCATGGGTCATGGAAATGAAGAGTCATGCCACATTAGGGTTTACATGGTGTAACCCTAGATGTGACACACTATATAAGCAACATGTTCTCCACCAAAATCGGCGACACATAAGAAACAAGAGGGCTGGGCCGATTTTAGAAGTGTGTATTCTCTCTAAAGTCATTCCAAAAGCATTTGGTGTTGTGTGAAGCATTTGAGGCATCACACTTGGGGTGCTAGGCTCACAAGGTTTCAAGGATCATAAGCAACAACAAGGTAAGTTATTCTATCTTTCATGCAAGTTAAAATTTGTTCCCCATGTATGCTAGATAGGAATATAACCTTGGAATTCAACTTTGCATGATAATTAGACAAACATAGATCCAAGGTTATTAGGGTTGCATGTACACTTAGGAAGTGTTAGAATGCTCAAAACCCATCAGAAGGGAGCAAAGTAAAGTTTGATGTCTGCACATTCTCTAACAGAGCCCTAACATGGTGGAATAGCCATGTTAAGTCACTGACCCTATCAGTGGCTAACTCAACAGGTTGGGAGAACCTAAAAGAGTTAATGCTGGAAGAATACTGCCCGAGAGGCGAGGTTCAAAAGCTGGAACAAGAACTATGGGAGCTCGCGATGGTCGGCTCAGACATAGTGTCCTACACTGAAAGGTTCAGCGACCTAGCATCAATATGCCCCGTGATGGTTACCCCGGAGAGCAAGAAGATAGAAAGATACATCTGGAGTCTAACTGCCCCGATCCAAGCATATGTGCTGACTTCTAACCCAGCCACATTCGATAGTGCCAAACGCCTGGCACAGCGACTCATCGACCATGTAGTCCGCCATGGCGTGGTGGTCCCCGTTCCCGAGCCATCTAAGGAATGGGAAAATAAAAGAAATTCGGGGAAAAAGAGGAAGAAGAAGCAAACAACACGGGAAACCCCGCAGGAGGAACAAAAGGGTTCTATATACGCCGCCACAACACCTGCTACTCCAGCGCCTGCCAGTCGTTATGATGGAACTATCCCGAAGTGTGATGGTTGTAACTACCACCACACCGGAGTATGCCAGGAAATGCAGTGTCTGAACTGCCACAGAAAGGGACACACAGTCCATTTCTGCAGGGCACCGGCTCAACCGATCTCCCAAGTCCCCGGAGCTGAAGAAAACCAAGCCTGCTATGGCTGTGGTGAGACTAGACACTATCATAGGGACTGCCCGATAACAAAGAACTCAGGAGCTGATGGACGAATTCTGATGATCACCGCAGGAGAATCAACCCCGGAGACGTCAGCGAGCAGCGGTACGTCTTCGATCTATGAATTACTTTGAAAATTAATTTATATTTATATAAGATTGAAACTTGGGGAAAAACACTTAAAAGTAATTATAATAACTCACTTATTGAAATAATTCACAGTATTCAAGAGAACTAAACGATCCGTTCAGAGAAGCTATGATGGCTGAGTATGTACATCAGGGTTGTGCATAGCTAAGATTTTGCAGACCTAGAGTGAGTGATTCCGCCTTAATTCATGTTCCTTGTTTGGTTGTGGATTTGAGGCAGATTTACTCAGTCGACCGTCTTATTCATCTTAAGTATTCATAACTTGTATATGACAGACGATCATATTGGTATCGAGGAGGATCGTAGTATAAAGTATCGACACTAGTTATCAAAGCACTTTCGCAGTATGTACGCGCACCTCGCGGTACGATACGTAGAAGTGTTAACAACAAGGGGGAAACAGAAAGCACTAGAACATTTGAAAAGAGTACATTTTCATGCACACTAGGAGTACATCATCGTATAACAGACGTTTCTTTCAAATCGGCCAAACTTTGTTCAGTAAAGAGTCTGTTGCTATCATTCGTCATGAGTTGGCGTGGTCCTCACCATACTAAGTTCATATGTTTCTATCGCCTCGACCGTCAAATTCATGAAACCTTCGTCATTTGTAACGACAGTCCGACCTAAACCTTAGTTTTGTCTTTCATATTCCAAACCCCGAAGTACTCATGCGAAGAGTACTTTGTCCTCCAAAGCCTTGTCGCCGTATATTCCGCAAACCTTTTCGAAATACCACTCGTCCAGCAGACCAAGTTCAAGAACAGAGGCTAAGGATGAATACAGCCCACCTATCACTATTCAGTGTATATGTGAGGGTGGTATATGATTATGATTATGCAGATCTAGTATGTGTGCTTCCGCCCTATCTCCTGTTCCTTGTTTGGTTGTGGACCTGGAGCAGAGTCGCACATCCGACCGTCTTACTAATCCTAATTATATACGACTTGCATACATGAGGTAATGATAGATGGACCAAGTATGAATCCTATCATGAACAGTAAGGCAAGGTGCTGGGTCTACGAGTGGGTATTCTGCAAATCATAGGAGCGCAACCCCAGTAGTACTGCTAAGAAAGCTAATATCGGGACAAAATTCCATCTAACGGAGGGATGATGTGACAACCCGAAACTTTTTTCCTTGTAAAGCCAGTACAATCAACCTTAAGTCAGACTCGCTCCTGCTATCTTTTAGCACTGTTTAGAGTCTGTTTGAGTGTTCTAAGCCTAGTACATTCAAGGAATGAATGATAGGAAGTACCTGCTAGAGAGACTGTACAACATTCAAGCCTTAATAACCACCAAAAAGGAGTTCACGGCCATAGCACAAGAGTTTACGGCCGTAAACTCAAGGCTGGCCGTAAACTCTCCCCATAAGACTCACTCCCTTCACTTTTCTTTCATTCTTACACTTTCAACTCAACAACACTTCCATTCTCTCTCAAGTATCATCAAGATTTTCATTCCCGATCTTCAAAAATGTAAGTGATCCTTCCCTCTAGTTGTTGTTATCCTTCTTACTCATGAATCACCCTTTGATTCCATCCATGAAAACATCTTTTGGCTAGATCTTCATCTTTCACCAAGAACACCAAGAACACACACTTGTTCTTGGTGGCCAAAAACTCCTTTTAAGGCTTCCAAATCATGAGTATTCCTTTCATACACTTGTTATCTAGTAGAAGTCCATGATTTACATCCTTGAAATTAACCAATCTCCAAGATCAACGAGAGTTTACGGCTAGGAGCATCTCCCTTGGCCGTAAACCCTTGTTTTGGTTAGGTCTTGGGCCTTAAACACTTCTAGAACACTTGAACCTTTGAAACCCCTTTCCATTAAAAGCCAAAATGACACCATTTGGAGAGTTTACGGCCATACACTTTTAGTGTGGCCGTAAACACCTCAACACCTTCCAAAAAGTTAGTTTTTCTCATCCTCTTGTAGAGCAATAGACCCACAAGTTTCACTAGCATTCAAACACCCTCTTGTGCACATTTTACCATGAGTTTACGGCCGTAAATCCATGGCCGTAAACACCATTTGGTGGCCATAAATACCCCTTGATGAATCACATGTGATTCTAACACTTGGTCAAAGTGTTTCCTAGTCCCTAAGGGTGTTTCCTTGCATTTTAGTTGCTTATAAACACTATATTCATGCAAATACATGCCATTTATGTCATTTAGGACTCGTTTGTGTTTCGGGACTTCATCCGTGGAACTTCTCATCCTTACGCACATATTCGTTTGAATCACCCACATAAGGTGAGTTCATACCCCTATAATGAATCTTTTAACTGTTTTAAATGCTTTTAAGGAGGGGAGTACAAGTTGAACACAATGATAATTGTGTAAATGTTTGTTATAAACATCTTTCAAAGGATTGCTTATGTTTTTATTAGTGATCAAAACATTTCAAAAAGCTCTTTTAAAGATATGTTACTTTATTGTTTAACAAAACTCCGTTTTTAAAGTACAATCATAACTTAGTAGAAAAATGAGTCTTTTCAATAACAGTTCCAGTAAAATACTAGTAAACTATAAGGGGTATAGTTTAGGGATTCAATTCATACTAGATACTAGAGCATAATATAAAGAGAAACAGTGAGGTAGAAACAATACACGATAACATAGAGATCATACTATAAAGAGAAACAGGGAGGTAGATACAAAACATCAGAGAGACATACTATACACTATACAAAGAGAACATACTAAGATACTATAACAGAACAAACATACTAAGATGTTATAGCATAAGAACACTACAGGATCTAAGTATACCAATGAATCACTAACTCATTGTTCTAAACAGAAGGTGATAGTTAAATTGGGTATACATGATCGTATAACTTTAATGTGAGCCTACTTCACGGCTCAACAACTGGTTTTCTGAAGTCGCGTTTGGTTCCCAGAATCTCTTGCAGGGAGAGCGTATAGTATGGGGACTATTCATCACATTATGACCTTAATAAAACAAACATGTTTTAGGGTAATCAGTACTACAGGTTGTCAATTCAAAAGACAACTGTGTACTTATATTTCCCATTAGTTTCATTTTGTGACAGTTCCACTTGAAAGTTAATGCAAACTATTTTCGAGTCAAGATAGTTATAAACTAGGGAAAACTTACATTTTACAAACGACAAACAGAACAGTCGGGTCTAGTACATTCAGTAGAAAGGGACCTATAATGCTAACTTGATGATTCCTTAGTGCATTCATTCAGGGATATATATTAATCGGATCCGACAGGTAGTAGGATGTGTGCTTTCCGCTTCATTTCCTGTTCCTTGTTTGGTTGTGGGCTTAGAGCAGATTCACCCAGCCTACTATCTATCCGATCTTAGCTATATATATGTTCTGTATACACTAAGTAATCATAAGGGGTACCATGTATGGTTCAGGTCATATGACACTAATTCAATGCATTGTTTTCTAGTACAAAACATACTTTTCAAATAAGAACTTTTCGTATACAAAACTAGAAACTTACCAGTAAAGGGTTTAATCCATTTTATTAAACCAGTATAACTTAAAGGACCTTAGGTGGTTAATTCGATAATACCTTAGTTTATACATCAGGGTTATATATAATTAATATCTGATAGGTAGTTGGATGTGTTCCTTCCGCCTCATTTCCTGTTCCTTGTTTGGTTGTGGGCTTAGGGCAGCTTCACACAATTAACTATCTATTTGATATTAGATTATATATAGCAAGTATAAACTAAGTGATTATAGAAGGGACTATTGTGGTTACCATTTTTTTTAAAAGAAATAAGGGTTTTCTTAAAGAATCTTTTCATCAAATATAAAGGAAATATTACAGTTAACTCCGTGAGTACCAAGTGAATACGCCAGGGTTATATACAACGATGATCTAACAAAACAATGGGATGTGTGCCTTCCGCTTCATTTCCTGTTCCTTGTTTGGTTGTAGGCTTAAGGCAGATACACACAACCGATTGTTTGTTTACTCTGGGTTTTATATAACTTGTATCCATTTAGTACTCATAGAAAGTATTGTAGAGTCATTTTTACTTATCTTTCATCAAAGCAGGAAATATTGGATTTTCTGGAGGAGCAGGCGAACTTTTCTAAACAGAACTTACTACAACTTTCTTACAACTTACATTACATTACTAAAATCTTATGAACTCACCAGCTTAAATGTTGATCTACTCTTTCAAAATAACTTGTATTCTCAGGAGACCAGTAGACAGGTATGCGCACTGGGATTCAGAAGATGGAGCAGTATAGCTTCATGTCTTTTTGTTATTTGCTATGTATTCTATATTATGTGAATCACATACTTTGTAAACACTTTCTTTCTAATGAAATGGTTGTTTATTAATTTGCTTACTATGATGCATGACTTGTGATACTAAACATGACGTCCTCCGCCCCCGAACGTTTCCGCCGTTCCGGTTTTGGGGTGTGACAGTTTCCCCGATGGTTATGTTTCTAATTTGGTGAGGTGTGTTGATTTAACAGGGTGTAGACTGTTCGGAATGAAAAGCCACGATTGTCATGTTTTTATGAAAAGATTGATGCCAATTGCATTTCGTGAGATGTTGCCAAAACAAGTGCGGGAAGCATTAACAGAGTTGAGTATTTTTTTCAAAACATTAACAGCAACATCAATCACAACAAAAGACATGGAAAGTATTGAAACCGAGATCCCAATAATACTATGTAAATTAGAGACCATCTTTGTCCCTGGTATTTTAACTCCATGGAACATTTACCATTACATTTGCCATACGAAGAGAAGATAGTCGGTCTTGTCCAATATCGGTGGATGTATCCATTTGAAAGGTTTGTATGGTACATCATAATGTATGTTGCTATTTTTGTAAGCTGAATTAAATAATCTTCACTATAGGTATCTAAATCAGATGAAAAAAGATGTGAAAAATAAAGCTCGAGTGGAAGGGTCCGTTGTTAACGCGTACTTGCTACGTGAAGCATCAATATTTTTCTCTCATTATTTCGAGACTGGTGTCACCACACGTAATAGAAATTTGCCTCGAAATGATGATGGAGGAGGAGATGAGCAAGCGGATGCTAACAACGACATGTAAGATATATTTTCATATCCTGGGCATCATTATGGAAGATTCACAAATAGAATGATTTCTGATGAGGAAGTGCATGCTGCCCAAACTTACATACTCCTTAACGAAGATAAGATCAAGCATTACATCAGGTACGTAACATATGCATCACTTTTAATTATAATAATCATTTGTTGTGTAATTGCTATGAATTAATAACATTAACATGCATGATTTTGTTTATTACATTCATAGTAACTTCAAAATGTTATTCAAATGGTGATACGGAATATTTGAAGAAAATTTGAATGAACTTATGGGGGATATGCATGAATAGGTCCTTGCAGCTGAAGTTGAGAAGAACTATGCAGTATGGTTTCAAAACTATATGGGTGTTATTTTTGTATTATTTAAAATTTATTATTTTTTGTTATGGTTATAATTAACTCTAATTAAGGGTTTTACCATTTTTCATATAGGCACGTAAGATCCCGATAAACAACAAGTATATATCCGACCTTTCCAAAATGCCATTCAAAAAAGTGAAATTATATAGTGTATACTTTGTCAATGGTTACAAGTTTCACACAAAAGCTCATCGTCTGAACAAATCAACAACCAATAGCGGATTGTGTGTTAATAGCCAAGGAGGTGATTATTACGGTATGGTAGAGGAAATTTTAGAAGTAGAATACCCTGGTTACCCAGTTAAAACCACGGTTTTGTTTAAATGTCATTGGTACGATCCATCACCTAACATAGGAGTTAAGGTTCACAAACAATATAACTTGGTAGAGATAAATGTCAAAAAGGCATTTTAATCATTTTTGCTTGCTATGTTGTGTAACACCAGTCAAATTTAGGTCAAAAATAAATTGATCAATAATCGTGATTGGGATGAACCAAGTGGTAGAGATTGTAACAAGGTTTCCAAAAATATAAAGAACATTGAAATCCGAGTTACAACGAAGAAGTTATGATCAATCGAAGATCCGCGACAAAACCGGCAAAACACTGTTCAGTGTAAAATGTGAATTTTCGATAAAAGGCTTTTTAGCCTTAACAATTTAAATGAAAGTTGTAGAATATGTTAAACCGAGAACTTTCATAAAAAGAACGTAAAAATCTGACTTCGTATGAGGAAGTTATGATTTTTCTAAGTTTCGGTTTAGCAGTAGACAGCTAAAAATTCGAAATATAAATCGATCGATATTTAGCCGACACAACTTAAACGAGAATCGAAGGTCTCGTCAAAATTAGTACAACGGTAAAAAGACAGACGAAAACGGACGTCGGATAAAGAAGATATGATTTTTAACAGATTTCATGTCCCGGTCAGTTAAAAATAATATAAAAAATAATAATATTCAAAATAAAATCAAAATTAGCCGACAAAGTCTAAACGAAAGTCGTAGAGTATAATTTTACCTACGCGTGCATATAAAGAACGTCGAAAACAGAGCTCGTACGTGAAAGTTATAAATTTCGCAAGTTTCGGGCACAAAAATCGAAAAATCTTGAAAACCGGGAAATTTCGCATGGCTGGCATCCGGACACGTGTTTGCTGCTGATTGGACCGAAGTTGGTCATGGCACCTTCTGATTGGACCGGAGTTGCGGTCCACTGCGCATACGACACCCTTCGCACGGAGATGCCACCGAGCTCAGGCTCGTGTCCTCTTCTGATTGAATCGAGGGCTCAACCACTCCTGATCCGACGCGCCATGCCAGGTGTCCAAACCGAAGCCCATCCCCTCACCACCTGTCCGAGACACGCGTCGCCACCTCTTCCCTTCGGACCGCACCCTCGCACCCTATATAAAGGGTGCGAGACTTCTCGGATTTGAGAGGTTTTTCACCCCAAATTTCACCATTTTTCACCTTTTCACCCCCTAAACTTTCTTACGACCCCCCAAGGCCTCGGTATCGTATCTAAAACCCGAAGCAAGCCCCGAAGCCTCGGAATTCTCGAGAAGATAACCTCTTTCCAGTCGATGTGCTGCCCGCATAAAGCCCGTTTTTTACTCAAAAACTCGCGGTTTCTTCGAGAAAGATCATCTATAGAAACGAAACGCTGCCCAAATCACCACTTATTAGGTGAGTTCATACCCCTATAATATACCTTTTTAAATGGTTTCAAATGCTTTTTAGGGGGGAATACAAGTTGAACACAATATAAATTGTGTTAATAATTGTATGTGATAATAATCACACAAAGGATTTCCTTATGCTTTTAAAGATTATCAAATACGCCCAAAATGACTTAAAGTCGTGTTAAATCTTTAAAGTCATGAAAACCCTTTTAATACGGTTAAATTATTTGAAAAAGGTTTTATAAACTATTTCAAATTATAATTGTCAAAATCATGTTTATATATGTATAAATATATAAATAAGATTTAAAGGGCTTAGGACTAATGAATTATCTTATTTCCTTTTCCTTGTTTGGATGTGGAATTAAAGTGGTGTTATTTGTCCGAAGGTCGTTTCCTTCTTAATTATATATATATATATATATATATATATATATATATATATATATATATATATATATATATATATATATATATATATGAATATAAAAGGTTACTTCATTCGGTATCATTACTTTTGTATCATGCTGAGCAAAGGCGTTCATCCATGAGAAATCATGCTAATCAGATAGAACATATAAATTATAATAGGTATAATTTATGATTCAAAACTAAATACACAAGTATGATTCACGATTGTATACTTTCCAAGGAAATTACCAACAATTCATTTATCTATACCAGGATATGTATAATACTTTAGTATATGGATAATATATTAAAGAAGTAATAATACATCATACCGTGTTTGCATTAACAAAGGTACAATACACTGTACCAGGGTTAGCAATCACGGGGTAATAATACATCATACCGGGTTTGCATTAACAATGGTACAATACAAAGTACCAGGGCTAGCAATCACGGGGTAATAATACATCATACCGGGTTTGCATTAACAAGGGTACAATACAAAGTACCAGGGTTAGCAATCACGGGATAATAATACATCATACCGGGTTTGCATTAACAAGGGTACACTCCCGAAGCTTTTGAGAAGACTCATGTCTTCTCAGGAATCCAGTAGACAGGTACACTCCCGAAGCTTTTGAGAAGACTGCCTAGTACCGTACCACGACTCATGTCTTCTGCTGTACCTACTTTGGTATTTGAATATGTAATGTTTAAACACTTATGTAAAACTTATACTTATTAATGCAATGGTTGTTTGTACTTTGATTACTAAATTGCATGTGTTGTGATACTTACATGAAGTCCTCCGCCCCCGAACATTTCCGCCGTTCTGGTTTGGGGGTGTGACAGATTGGTATCAGAGCATTGTTTATAGTGAACTCAGTATATCAGTCATAAAAGATATACAACTATAAACCCATTGGGATAAAAACACTCTGACTAAGAGTTATACTTTAAAAATATAACAATATTTTATAAAAGTATAAGTACATGCAGAATATATATACTAGAATGAGTATCACAAGAGGAACAAAACAAAAGTATTTGGATGTTGGACATTACAGTTAAACCTAGACAGTGACGTAATCATATATGGGATCAATATAGCCTGATCAACTATATTCATTTGAGACATGACCAACATGTGTTTGAGAGTGATTGTAGTGTTGCAACAAGTCTAAAACTTACCTAGGTACCAGAAGAATTCTAGAACCAAACATAAAGGTTAAAATACTATAGGAGTATTTTAGGATGCTATAACAAAAAAACTGAAAACTTATCAACTTCTTATATCTAGAAGTCTAAGAATCAAACTTATAATTAAAATACCAAGGAAGTATTTTAAATACCATAAACTTTTGGGAAATTTTAAAAGATCTTTTCTGGTAAATCTATAATTACTAAGTGGATACATTAAGGATATATATATACTTGAGATTTTATAGACTTAGAATATGTGATTTTCACTCTACTTCCTTTTCCTTGTTTGGATGTGGTTTTAGAGTAGGATTACCTATTCAAAGGTCTATTTGATCTGGATTATATATAATTGGTACACACCATATGATTATAGAAGGACCATAAAGGATCACCTTCGTAAAAATTTAAATTTTCTCATAGATTCTTTAGACAATCCCATTCTTGTATAAACCCCTTAGATAGATGTAGTCTCTCCAACAACCAATAGAAGAGTCAAGGAGGGTCCAATAGAATTTCATTAGGAGAATTCCGAGAAAGAAACAGATGAGTAGTAAATAAACTATAGAAATCATTTAGTGCCCTTACTCTATTAAGGACACCAATGAGAGATTCACATGAACTTCCGAGATTCAAAATCTTCATTACGAAGTGATGGGGATCAGTGTCAAAATCGGAAGTAAGACAGCTCAGGAATTCAATCTACCTACGGAGGAGAAGGACACCCTATAGATACCAGGAGAGAACAAATCATTACCACCCAGAATAGAACTAAGAACAGAGGAAAACTACGCATGATTCATGTGAAGTGTTTGAGCGCCTTTTCATCTAAGTAATAATTAATAAATGATTCAACCTAGTGAGTTAGTACTTATACTACTCACGTTAGGTTTTGAGCTTATCCTCTTTTCCTATCACGACTAATAACAATAAATCGGATCACGAAATCTCAGTTAATAGTGATCACTTCTCAAACTAATAAGTCTATTTTATGTAGACATTGTTATGAATTGTTTTCAAATCATTTCGAAAGTTGGAAAACGATATCCACCAATCAAAGGTAACTTAGTTTGGATGATACTCGGTTCATAACCATTCTAGAAACTTATTTATGTTCCTTACCAGGACTGCATCATAGGGATGCAGGTCGAATCATTGAGAACAATATAACAAAATGAAAAATTTATATGTAGGTACAAATGATTAGAATACATCTAGAGCCAACGATAGTCGCTCACGAGCTCATTTTCTTATCATGAAACATAATCATGCCTCCGAAGAAACGTAACCAACCCACCAGCAAAACACCAATCCTTCAAATAGATGCGGCTACGTTTCAAGTTGCAGTCACAGCAGCTGTAGGAGCCGTCATGGCACACCTTAATGCTAACAACGTAAATGTTAGTAGTAATGCTATCAGCAATCCCGATCATGGTGATGACCAAGTGCAACAATGAGTACCTATTTGTAAGGACACTTCGAACCTTAAGCCTAATATCCTGAAACGAAAGTTCGATAACAAGAAAGGGAGTTGTTCAACTCCAGAACCTAACAGAGAGCAACGAACTGGGGCCGTCCGTACCCCCATCAGCCTTGTTATTCCAACACCGACCATGCCATACTTAGGAAACCTCCCACACCGCAGCAAGTGCAACTACCATCATCATGGAGGTTGCCGAGAGCTACATTGCAATAGATGCAACATAAAGGGGCATCCCGCCCGCATCTGTAGAACTCCCGGTTGAGTTCATCACTTCAACTACCAACATTGGAACCATTCACATATGTCACCTTTGCGGTGAAATAGGACATTACAAGAGGGACTGTCCAACAGAGAAGAACGACGGGGGAGCAGGAGGAGTTTGACCCCAATACATGGGAAAGCATCAAAGAATCCTGCTATATTTTTGGTACGCTTCCAAACCCCAATAATTATCTATAATTATGATTACTCTCCCGTTCAAATTAAATCACAACATTCATATAAAATTTGAAACCCTAACAGGTAAGCTATGATGACTTAGTGTATACATAAGAGTCATTTATAATTAAGATTTGTAGACTTAGAGTGAGTAATCCCACCTAATTTTCTGTTCCTTGTTTGGTTGTGAATTTAAGGCAGGGTTGCTCGGTCAAAGGTCTTACCAATCTTAATTATACATGACTTGTATACACCAAGCGATTATAAAGAGACCTAGTAAGGATCGTTTCATGAAAGTTCATAATTTCAAATTATCAGAACCCTCGTATTGGTAGTACCCGCCAATTTCGAATCAAAAAGGGGTTTGTAGCGATAATAACTGAATATAACCAGGAGCGCTGAAAACTTATGTATGTAGGATAGTTCATCATCCTAGTAATCATTCCTCCCAGAACAACTTAATATCTATTTCGTCGAGAAAATTCTGACATCCTCATTCGACATGGTTTGGCCCGGGCCTTACCATGTGAAAATTCTTATGTTGTGTAAGAGAACTTTTTCCTTAATCAGCCATAAGAAGAAATTCTTCCAATCCATAAACGCAAACTCTTAGGTTGTCTTTCATTTCAAAACTTCAGAAGTACCCATGCGAAGGGTACCACGCCCTTCTAGCCTACTCAGTAGACAGGAAACTTCAAACGAAAAGCACCAAAGTAGTTTTAGAAGTCAGTAACCACCGAAGTACCCCCAATAGATCTCATAGGAAAATCATTGTACCGCAGGTCAAGTTCAAGAATAGAGACTAAGAACTCATTAGGTTAATCTATCGCTGCTAAGTGTATACACGAGAGTGGTATATAATTTAGACCTAACAAGATTTAGGATGTGTAATTCCGCCCTATCTCCTGTTCCTTGTTTGGTTGTGGACCTGGGGCAGAGTCACCCATCCGAACGTTTTGTGAAATCTAAATTATATACAACTTGTATACACGAGGTAATGGTGGATGAGCCAAGTATGAGTCTTATCATGAACTTCGGAGCAAAAGCCTTCATCATATATTCTACCAGGAGGAATTCAACGTGAGACCACGACAGTGGGTCAAGCTACTAAGTGACTACGAATTCGAAATTCGTTTTCATCCCGACAAAGCCAATATAGTAGCTGACACCCTAAGTCGGAAAGAGTACTCAGGTCATAGAGCCAATCATTAACTATGATAACCCATTCAAATCCGTCCACACAAAGTAAGGAGGTTCAACAGGAAGCCTTGAAACCTGAAAATTTGGCAAGTGAAACCTTAGGAAGAATGGATAAGAACTTGGACAAATAAGTCAAAACCGTATGTTTCATGCCATTTCCCAGTTCAGGCAGTCACTTCAGAAATCTCTGGGAACTAGAGTAGTCTTGAACGTATGTGATCGACTATGGTAAAGTATGGGATACCCATTTACCAATTAGTTGAGTCCTTTATCATGCTAGCATTTAAGTTCCTCCATTCGAAACCTTCTGTGGTCGCAAGTGCAGATCCTATCTATACTGGACTAAATTAGGTGACACGCAACTAGCTAGAGGTCCAATTTCCAGACAGCACCTTTGTTGATCCGGAATTCATCCAAGAAACTACCAAAAAGAGAATACGAATCAGGAAGCGACATAAAGCTTCTAGAGTTAATCAGAGAAGCTACGACTTCGATAAAAGAAAACCCTTGGAATTCCAGGTTGATGACCTTGTTATATGAAAATCTCACCCTGGAAGGACAAGATACACTTGAGAAAGCGTGGAATACTAAATCCAAGGTACATAGGACCATTTGAGATTCTTACGAGAATCGGTCTTGTAGCTTATAAACTTAAACTACCACAAAAACTTAATAACATTCATCCCACCTTTCACATATCTAATCTAAAGAGGTGTCTATCCGATGAAACACTTGTTATTTCACTCGATGAAATCAAGTTAAATAAAAGTCTACACTTTGTAGAAGAACCAATGAGAACCATGGATAGGGAAATCAAAAGAACCACGCAAAGTCTTATCTCGTTAGTGAAGGTTCGCTGGATTACAAACCGGGGATCTGAATTCACTTGGGAAAGGGAAGATAGATAAAACAAAAATATCCACATCTTTCCCCTAGTCCATGAGTATCACTTTTAGACTTAATATCGGGACGAAATTCCCTCTAACGGGGGGATTATGTGACACCAGTCAAATTTAGGTCAAAGATAAATTGATCAATAATCGTGATTGGGATGAACCAAGTGGTAGAGATTGTAACAAGGTTTCCAAAAATATAAAGAACACTGAAATCCGAGTTATAACGAAGAAGTTATGACCAATCGAATATGCGCGACAAAACCGGCAAAACACTGTTCGGTGTAAAATGTGAATTTTCGATAAAAGGCTTTTTAGCCTTAACAATTTAAATGAAAGTTGTAGAATATGTTAAACTGAGAACTTTCATAAAAAGAACGTAAAAATCTGACTTCGTATGAGGAAGTTATGATTTTTCTAAGTTTCGGTTTAGCAGTAGACAGCTAAAAATTCGAAATATAAATCGATCGATATTTAGCCGACACAACTTAAGCGAGAATCGAAGGTCTCGTCAAAAGTAGTACAACGGTAAAAAGACAGACGAAAACAGACGTCGGATAAAGAAGATATGATTTTTAACAGATTTCATGTCCCGGTCTGTTAAAAATAATATTAAAAATAATAATATTAAAAATAAATCAAAATTAGCCGACGAAATCTAAACGAAAGTCGTAGAGTATAATTTTACCTACGCGTGCATATAAAGAACATCAAAAACGGAGCTTGTATGCGAAAGTTGTGAATTTCGCAAGTTTCAGGCACAAAAATTGAAAAATCTTGAAAACCGGGAAATTTCGCATGGCTGGCATCCGGACACGTGTTTGCTGCTGATTGAACCGAAGTTGGTCGTGGCACCTTCTGATTGGACCGGAGTTGCGGTCCACTGCACCTCCAACACCCTTCGCACAGACTCGTGTCCTCTTCTGATTGGACCGAGGGCTCGACCACTCCTGATCCGACGCGCCATGCCAGGTTTCCGAACCGAAGCCCATCCCCTCGCCACCTGTCCGAGACACACGTCGCCACCTCCTCCCTTCGGACCGCACCCTCGCACCCTATATAAAGGGTGCGAGACTTCTCGGATTTGAGAGGTTTTTCACCCCAAATTTCACCATTTTCACCTTTTTCACCCCCTAAACTTTCTTACGACCCCCCAAGGCCCCGGTATCGTATCTAAAACCCGAAGCAAGCCCCGAAGCCCCGAAATTCTCGAGAAGATAACCTCTTTCCAGTCGAAGTGCTGCCCGCATAAAGCCCGGTTTTTACTCAAAAACTCGCGGTTTCTTCGAGAAAGATCATCTATAGAAACGAAACGCTGTCTAAATCACCACTTATTAGGTGAGTTCATACCCCTATAATATACCTTTTTAAATGGTTTTAAATGCTTTTTAGGGGGGGGGGGAAATACAAGTTGAACACAATATAAATTGTGTTAATAATTGTATGTGATAATAATCACACAAAGGATTTCCTTATGCTTTTAAGGATTACCAAATACGCCCAAAATGACTTAAAGTCATGTTAAATCTTTAAAGTCATGAAAACCTATTTAATATGGTTAAATTCTTTGAAAAAGGTTTTATAAACTATTTCAAATTATAATTGCCAAAATCATGTTTATATATGTATAAATATATAAATAAGATTTGAAGGGCTTAGGACTAATGAATTATCTTATTTCCTTTTCCTTGTTTGGATGTGGAATTAAGGTGGTGTTATTTGTCCGAAGGTCGTTTCCTCCTTAATTATATATATATATTATACATATATGAATATAAAAGGTTACTTCATTCGGTAACATTACCTTTGTATCATGCTGAGCAAAGGCGTTCATCCATGAGAAATCATGCTAATCAGATAGAACATATAAATTATAAAAGGTATAATTTATGATTCAAAACTGAATATACAAGTATGATTCACGATTGTATACTTTCCAAGGAAATTACCAACAATTCATTTATCTATACCATGATATGTATAATACTTTTAGTATATGGATAATACATTAAAGAAGTAATAATACATCATACCGTGTTTGCATTAACAAAGGTACAATACACTGTACCAGGGTTAGCAATCACGGGGTAATAATACATCATACCGGGTTTACATTAACAAGGGTACAATACAAAGTACCAGGGTTAGCAATCACGGGGTAATAATACATCATACCGGGTTTGCATTAACAAAGATACAATACAAAGTACCAGGGTTAGCAATCACGGGATAATAATACATCATACCGGGTTTGCATTAACAAGGGTACAATACAACGTATACGGGTTAGCAATCACGGGGTAATAATACATCGTAATCTCGTTGAAACAATAAATTTGTGAGACACTTCATGGTGTACTTATCTAAGTACTGTTGGATTAATGTCTAAGTCCATAACTATAATTGGTAAGACTTGACCCGACCCGGCATGGTCCATTTGGGTTGCATGGCATCATGCATTTGGATAGACTAAAATGAGAGAAATAACACTTAAGGTTTATTAATATATTATAAGTTCTAATATATTAATAAGGTTATTTAATTAGTATTGATCAAGAATTAATTTGGAATTAATTAAGTGATCAAAAGGAGACTAATTAAATATATGGGTTGATTGTGTAAATCATTCATTCTTTTATATGTGGGCTTGTGATCCAAGATTCCTTATGTTGGACTAAGTCCATGGGGTGACCCATGGATACTCCATGGAGGTTAAAATCCATGGAGCATAAGGAATGGGTAAAGTTATGAGTTACATGGTGTAACCCTAATAGCCACCATATAAAAGAATCCCATGGCTCAAGAAATCGGTGACTATGTGTGAGGAAAAAGAGCTAGCCGATTTTATGAAGTGTTCCAATTTCTCTCAAGTCATTCCTTGTGCATTTGATGTTGTGTGAACCATTTGAGGTGTCACACTTGGGGCACTAGGCACTCAAGCTTCATGAAGACATTCTACATCAAAGAGGTATGTAATTCTAACTTGAGATATTCATTTGAATCAGTGTTATTATGCTAGTTAGGATGAATACCTTGGAAAGTTCATATTTGCATGTATAATAGAGAAAACATAGATCCAAGGTATTTAGGGTTGCATGTACACTTAGGAGTGTTAAAATGCTCAAAACCCAACAGTGGTATTAGAGCCTAGGCTTGTTTTCAATTATACTTGATGCAAATTGCTGAAAAATGCTGAAAAAGTCGAATTTCGGGCAATCTGGGCACTGGACTCGCCGAGTCCACTGATGAACTCGCCGAGTCCATGAAGAAAATCATCCTACTCGTCGAGTAGGTTCATACACTCGACGAGTAGGAGCCCCTGTCAGCATATCTTCGAGTTTTTTGGCTAGAAATGGACTAGGAACATTACCATAAGCTGTTTTTGAACCTATAAACCTGTTTTTGATGTGGTAATGTTCATTCTAATCCAATTTCAAAGATAATTGTCAATAGATTCATGTTTTGTATTAGTTTAATGGTTAGTCTAATTACATGAAAAAGTTTGATTAAATTATCTTGTTCTTATGAGTTGCTTAGATTAATTGAAAAATTATTAGAAATTGTTGTTTTCAATCCATTTTAATCTAAGAGATGATTCTAAAATGTGTTTGTGTAACTTGTCCTCAAGTTACATGAAAAGTCACATTAAAGTTTCTTAAAACTCATAAAAGTTGGCAAAGGTTACAAAATGAAGAGTCTTGTCTTCATTGAATGGCTTTATGACTCCATAACTTGTCCTCAAGTTATGGAGGTTCAAGAGTCACTTCATTAAGTAATAAAATGTGTAACCTTAATTAGTTCCATAAGTTACAAAAATAAAGAAAAGTTACATTCTTTCATTAGTTTAAAGTCTTCCATAACTTGTCCTCAAGTTATGGAACTTGAAGAGTTTTTTTAATTAAAACTACTTTAAACACATAAGTTATGGAATTAATTAGTTTTGAATAGTTTCAAAACTTGCCCTCAAGTTTTGGAATTTTAAAAGTTTTCTCTTATGAATACTTTAACTCCAAGTTAAGCCCTTAGAATTTTAAAAGTTAAAATTCAACCCTTATACTTTATAATATTATAAGTTAATAATATATATATATATATATATATATATATATATATATATATATATGTATAAGAGATAGTCAGTCTTACCGTTAGTAGGTCTCATTCACGAAGCCGGTCTATAAGGGGGTATAAGGTTACTGCCTATAAAATGGCAGTTTAATGGGTGTCCACTCTCACCCACGGCTTCCTTGACTGGTGGAGGGTCGTTAGCCGAACGGGTAGGACAAGGACTATAATTCTCCCTTCATTAAAAGTATTAATGATAAATACTAAGTAACTAAACATTTATAAATTCCCAATCTTAGTTACTTAGGAAAATGTGAATTTGGTGCTAACCCATGAAATTACACTTTGCACTTTGTTTAAGTCGGTTAGTGGAGCGTGTGTGGTTAACCGGCACACTAACTCGTATTTAACAAGGTAGGCAAAGGGTAACTTAATGTTTATCATAGTATCGATGGAGCGTGTGTGGTTAACCGGCACATCGATTGAGGGGTAAACACTTAAGGGTACCAAGTATATTTGCATGGTTATTCACACCTTGTTTTGTGATCCTCGGCATCCCAGTCACAAAACCTGAAGGGCACACTCGAGATTGAAACATGCCATTGAACAGTTCAATGGATCTCAAAAGAATCTAGGAGTTTCAAAACCAATTAAAACCTAATAATACATTTCGTTTATCTTGGTGGAAATTGGTGAATCGTCATTCACCTACCTTCAAATATTTTATAGCTTGGATTATGGCATCCCTCTTCCAAGTTATAAAAGTATTGTGTTGGGTACTAGCCTTAATATTTCATATTGGGTGTTATATTAAGGACTTTAAATCAACTATCTTGAATATCTCCCAAAAGATGATCTTCCCAAATCTCTTGATACAAGTTTTCCTAAAATGAAGATAATGTCCCATGGAAATCATACTTCTTTCACCTCCTCCAATTATTCTCCCTAACCCACAAGTTCCTGAAAAGTTTAAGGTCACTCAAGCCCTATTGGCAAGCAAAGGTCTATGTGTGATCACATCTTGGAGATGTAGTCACATATTGACAAGCCGGGAGAGTTGGGTGTCAAAGTCTAGAGGAAGTTGATGATCAATCACTTTCTAAGTCACATAGTGAGTTCCTTTGGGACTCCTATGAAACAGACTACGACAAGACCCTTAATGATCTTATCTATTTGCTAAGATCAACTTCCTAAAACTTTATGGACATTGACAATGATGACATTGCATATCCAGTAAAGCTCTCTCCTCCCAATGGAAAGGGATCGGCCATAGTCAACTCGGTTGACCAAATGGTAAAGAGAAAGGCTAAGTCTGAGATAGTCCCATTATCAAGGGTCCATTGCCAAAGAAAGGGGCATTGGTTGCGAAGCTGCCAAATTTACCTAAGGATGTTAAAGTCAATAAGTTTGACTCTACTTCAGGTAAAGTCCACTATCTAACTCTGCTAAGTTTCTATTCTGAGATTCTTGATACATGATGTGACTGGGTCACATGGTGATGTTTTAAGAATCAAAGAAAAAGTGAAGAAACTTAAAGAAAGAATATGCTGAATCTGATCGCGTAGATGGATTTCTATCACATAGTTTGAAGATCGGATTCTTGAGCTACTTCTTAGGAGTTATGATATTGTGCTTAGGAATAGATAACAACAAGTTTTCATATGGATTGTAAGGATGAGTTTTTCCGCAAAGTTTTAAAATAAAAGGTAAATCTTTTGATTTTATTTATTTTAAAATATCCTTACAATGGCATTTAGGAAAAACTTTGTTGCTTATAAGATTCCATTAAGAGCAAGAGTGGAAATATGAATTTGATTCTTTCATTTGTGGTAGTGTCTAAATTTACCAAATAAGGAAAGATTCTCATCACCCAAGGTTCAATTGGACCGAAACTTGGAATCATGCAAGTTGTGTAGTATGATGAATGAGAACTTTCAGCTTGGAAAAATTAAGACTAACTCCTTATGTGAATAAGGAAAGGACTAAGGGATCGAGTACACATTCTTGTGCACTGGTCAAGTCCACCACAAAAGGTCTTGAAAGTCTCAAGAACTAATCAAGAGTAAAACCTAAAGTTCTTCACTAGCACCCGACTTGAGGTTTATAACCTATCGTGTTGACTATTTCTGTGTCCATTCCAATTAAATTTGGCTTTACATATGAGTTCTTAGAGTTCTCAATTGGTTGCACAGCAACTTGGAAGCAATGGCAGACCCTTGAGCTGCCAGATGGCAAGAAATTAAGATTGAGTTCAGTCCATATGAGTTTGAATTTGTCATTATCCTTGTCTTGTGACTATGGTTTTGACAATTCACATGGATAAGAACACATACACCATTAAATTTAAGTGTCATAAGGTTTCTCTCCGATTCATGAAAATGATGGTGAGGAAACACTTTCACTAAGTAGATTTTAGCTAGATAGCAATTGTGATATTTGCATTCTCAAAGTCGTTAGTGGAGCATGTGTGGTTAACCGGCACACTAACATGGACTTGTGAGAAGTGGCAAAGGTCTAAACAATTGAGACTATGATTACAACATCCCTTTTCATAGTTCTTAAAATTGTTTAGACACACAAGTGTGCTATCTAAGGCAAGGTGTATGATTTTAATAAAGTTTTATCAAAGCAATCTAGTATCAGAAATCTGAACTTTATTTCTGAGTACATGTCAAAGCTAGTGGGAGCATAAGTGTTATGCTAATAATTATCGTGTTAGTGGGAGCATGATAATTATGATAAAGGTTGCAAGTTAGCAATGTTAATTATAGAAAGCAAAAGGTTTCAATTGGGAAAAAGTTGTTTGCTATAATTAAGGGAGAGGAAATTATACTTCATCTCAAATCTAAAAGTTTAGATTGAGGTTTTAAATCGTATTTAGTCAAGGATATATATATGAATTTCATGTTGGAATGGCTCAATAAGGAAATTCTATATATGGGTCCATTATTTGCATTCTAAAATTCGATTATGATTACGGCATCCCTTTTCATAATCTAAATTATGAGAACTTGGCAAATTGAAATGAAATTTTATAGCAAAAGACTGGTTTAGTCTTTATGTGAGACATCATGAATCGTGTCCCATATGCTTCGGATATAGGATCGATTACATGTGCTATATTCATCCTTTCTAAAACTTTCCAAATGTCTGGGGCATTAAGAAGGGAAAAGGTCTAGAACTGGATATGACTAAAAGGATTAAGAAATTGTCGAGGACAATCTAAGGTTTACCAAAGATTGGTTGCTCAAGGACAGTTGGAAGTATAGTGTTAATTCTGGAAGGACCATATTGACATAATCTGTAAGGAGGCAACTCTTGTTCAGAAGTGATAGTCAAAATGGAATATGGAAATGTTTCAAAGTTAGAAATTATTCAATCTGTGTAAGATTAGGAAACTTAATGCAAGAAGGATGTTTCCAAGGAGTTGATCTCCTTGGAATACTCTGTAATGTTTGTTGTCAAGTCCTAGTGACTTTGTGCATAATCATTACAAGAGGATCAATGCATATAAGTTTAGAATCTAACAGATTTCAGTAATGGCATGAATTTGGAATTCTTGCATTTGCAGTAAGGATTTGGGACTGTGAAAAGAGAATCATTGAAGTTATGTTCAATTGATCTATTTCACAAAGTAAAGATCATAGACAAACATAGTATGCATACTTGGTGTATGGCATGACTAGTGTTTAGAAAACATAGTGTACATGCTTGGAGCATGGGCCAAATATTGTTTTAATTCAAGTATAAAGTTGATAGTTTGAAACAGTATACAATGAATAATGTGTAATCATACGGTGATAAATAAAAGGTGTTTTATTTATATTCATAAGTTCTGAGACCATATTGGATTCGATTATTATTGTGTTTCACTTTGCATGTTTTGACTTCCAGAATAACTAGGTCATTCTTCCTGAATGATTAAGTTATTCAAACCATCCACAGTCGGTCATATGTTGGAAGTAGATATGAATCAAGACTGTCATGGGTTGGACTTGTAGAGGTCTAAGATGTGGGGACAAGGTGGTGCTACAACACTCATGAGTGCTCATAAGTTCTGAGTATTGGATTCAACCCGCGCTCATTAGAATCACTTCATGGATTTTATCACGAGTGATCATGAGACGATAATATCTTATATTCTTCAAACATAGAGATATGAGTTGTTACTATGAGTTGGTTATACATTGATTGCACGAAAACGCATTGGTAACTCGATGTTATAAAACGTGCCTTTGTGTATGATTCAACAAGTAGTAGAACAAGCCATATGAGTCGAAGTTTATCCATTCCTTTTACCTTCGGGATAAAAGCGATATATGTGGGCCCCTCGATGATTTGGTGATGACAAATGTAAGTGCTCGGCCGGGCCTGGACTGATTTGATTTGTTCAATTAGTCAGTCGTCATAAATCGGAAATCGGAAAACAATAAATGGACAGAGAGAATGATTATAATCTGTGTCTCAGTCCATATGATATCTAGAATGGAGGAATATATGATCCCTTATCTAATGGATAAGTCATTGACAAAGGTCAGAGATCATCGAAAAGATCAGAGTTCGACAGAAGCTTTTGAGAGCTACGATTGCCAGTCGGTTCTTGAAGTCGTACGCAATAATAGTTTTAGACTTATCCAAGTGGGAGACTGTTGGATTAATGTCTAAGTCCATAACTATAATTGGTAAGACTTGACCCGACCCGGCATGGTCCATTTGGGTTGCATGGCATCATGCATTTGGATAGACTAAAATGAGAGAAATAACACTTAAGGTTTATTAATATATTATAAGTTCTAATATATTAATAAGGTTATTTAATTAGTATTGATCAAGAATTAATTTGGAATTAATTAAGTGATCAAAAGGAGACTAATTAAATATATGGGTTGATTATGTAAATCCTTCATTCTTTTATATGTGGGCTTGTGATCCAAGATTCCTTATGTTGGACTAAGTCCATGGGGTGACCCATGGATACTCCATGGAGGTTAAAATCCATGGAGCATAAGGAATGGGTAAATTTATGAGTTACATGGTGTAACCCTAATAGCCACCATATAAAAGAATCCCATGGCTCAAGAAATCGGTGACTATGTGTGAGGAAAATGGGCTAGCCGATTTTATGAAGTGTTCCAATTTCTCTCAAGTAATTCCATGTGCATTTGATGTTGTGTGAACCATTTGAGGTGTCACACTTGGGGCACTAGGCACTCAAGCTTCATGAAGACATTCTACATCAAAGAGGTATGTAATTCTAACTTGAGATATTCATTTGAATCAGTGTTATTATGCTAGTTAGGATGAATACCTTGGAAAGTTCATATTTGCATGTATAATAGAGAAAACATAGATCCAAGGTATTTAGGGTTGCATGTACACTTACGAGTGTTAGAATGCTCAAAACCCAACAAGTACGACCTTAAGTCCTGACTTATTAACCAGAATCTCTTGTAGGGAGAGCGTGAATTTGTGTATAGATCTATATGGGACTGACAATCCCGCACCTTCACTGTTCGCTACAGTTTGGCCAGCAGGCCTAGGGTGTCAAATATCATATCGTTTCCGACGCCTGAAGAACGTCGCATCAGGCACATCAGTCATATTAGTATGGTTAATAGAACTCACATGGATAAAACAACGAGTAAATTACTTAGTAATATACTTCTCTTAAAACAGTAAGAAAAGATAATTACATCCTGACCAAATATACCTTCTGTTAGTTTTTACTTACAGTTAAAACTACGTATCATGAAATCAAGTATGGCAAATATACTTGTACTTCCGGTTTTGGAACATTTAAAACCACAAAGCAGTATTATGGATAATATAATATTTTCGAAAATTAATACCAATGTTTTACTGTAGAACAGATATAACTAAGAATACTTTTACAAATGAAACGGTTTATGGGATTAAACTACCTTTACAAATGGAACGGTTTTATGGGGATTTAAAACTACTATTCAGAAACGGTTTTATGGGGATTTAAAACTACTTATCAGATGGAACTTAGTCATTCATTCTCTTTAAACTAGTATAACATAAAGGAATTTTAGTGGTTAATTCTATAATTCCTTAGTTTTTACATCAGAGTTATACATAAGTAATATCTGATTGACAATGAAATGTGTGACTTCCGCCTTACTTCATGTTCCTTGTTTGGTTGTGGGCTTAGGGCAGATACACCCATTTAACTGTCCATTCGATATTAGGTTATATATAACTAGTATAAACTAAGTAATTGCAGAGGGAACTATTGAGGTTATCAGTTTATCACCTCAGGAAATATAGGATTTTCTGGAGGAACCAGCGAACTTATCCAAGAACTTAGAGTATACTTTATAGAACTAAAATACTTATGAACTCACCAGCTTAAATGCTGATCTACTCTTTCAAAATAATTTGTATTCTCAGGAATCCAGTAGACAGGTACACTCCCGAAGCTTTTGAGAAGACTGCCTAGTACCGTACCGCGACTCATGTCTTCTACTGTACCTACTTTGGTGTTTGAATATGTAATGTTTAAACACTTATGTAAAACTTATACTTATTAATGCAATGGTTGTTTGTACTTTGATTACTATATTGCATGTGTTGTGATACTTACATGAAGTCATCCGCCCCCGAACGTTTCCGCCGTTCTGGTTTGGGGGTGTGACATGTTGTTTGAGTAGGATGAAGTATACGTAAAACCCATGTTATTTTTGTGATGAAGTATAGTTAATGTAATTAAAAATAAGTTTGTAATGAATTCGTTATTAAGGAAAATAATCTACATAGATTATATACTTTAACATGCCCAGTTAATGTAATTAAAAATAAGTTTGTAATGAATTCGTTGTTAATTATTCATTATATACTATGTTTTCAAGAAATTATACACAACTTGATTAGCACAACTGGCTTAACCGCGCCCTTTTCTAGCATAAGCTTAAGTTCGAGTCTGCTTGCCAGCAATATCTACTTTATAATTCATTTTTACATTTTTTAGCCATTAGTTTATGACACATATTACCAATTCAAAAACATTTCATTCAAACCATATCTTACAAATTCCATTGATCATAATAATAATTCATCCATACTATAAGAAGATTAATTAAGCATACAACATCCCAACAAATGCCATCACAAATTAGCTACGCGTTTTGTTCCATAGCAAAATAAGCAAACGAAATCATATTCCATGGCAGAATTCCCTAGAAAATACCTACGAATGGTACTTCCATAGCAATTCAACTATGGAATTGGTTTCCGTCACAAACTCTGTTGCATAGTAACCACGATATTGAATTCCATAGCAGCAGTACAACGGAAAGTGATTTGGTAACAAATGTCGTTGGAAAATTGCTACGAATTTTTGTTCCGTAGAACTATCGGTAGCATAATACCAGGATATGGATTCGGTAGCATTTTCCCTAGCAAGTCCCATTCTTGCTACCAGAAATAAAATCTGTAGACAATGTGGTAGCAACATTGCTAAGGAACGACATTCCATAGCACGATCCATTGCAGATTAACAACGAAAATACGTTCCATAGCGACCTTCCCTAGAAAAATCGCATTTTTCTTGTAGTGAGGGCCGCACTTGTGGCAAGTGCGGGAAGGGTCACTCAGGGGTTTGCAGGTTTAGCAGTGCGTGCGGCAAATGCGGCAGGAAGGGGCATTACGCGAAGGATTGTCGGCACACGGCCCCAGTTCAGGATATGAGGATCTGCTACCACTGTCATCAGGTTGGTCATGTGAAAACCAACTGTCCACAGCACGCAGCCAGGCCGGTGCAGGCTCCAGCGCCGGCTACACTGAGGATTACTGACGGGAGTCAGGGTCGAGCAGCGCCCCCGAAAGCCTAGGGACGCGCCTTCCAGCTTACAGCAGAGGAGGCCAGAGCAGCACCGTATGTGGTTGCTGGTATGTTTCTATCCCTTATCTTGCTGATTATATCTGTTTTATGCTTATATGTTTGTACCTGTGATTAGGTACGTTTTTAGTGAACTCCTTAACTGCTTTTGTATTATTTGAGTCGGGGGCGAGTCGATCGTTTGTTTCTCAGACTTTTAGTAGGGAGTTCGGGTTTCCAGTAGGAGAGTTAAAGTGTCCGTTGCGAGTCTCCATCGCCAACGAACACGGGATTTCCACTTCTTCAGTTTATCGGGGTTGCGTATTGCAGATTTTCGGAGTATCTTTTCTGATAGACCTGATCCCGATTCCCATGGGGGATGTATGTGTGATTGTGGGTATGGACTAGCTTAGTCGATTTGGAGCTATTATCGATTGCGAGGGTCAGAGAACTGATTGTCTATGGCGAGGGTACCAGATTGGGATCAGGGTTTTGTTCAGCCGCCAGGGCCCGACAGTACATTCAACACGGGTGTGCGGGTTATCTACCGTATGTGGTAGATACGCGGGTCAGAGATCAGATTCCAGTTTCGAAGGTTCCGGTGGTAAGTGAGTTTGCTGATGTGTTTCCGGAGGAGTTACTCGGAGTGCCTTCGGAGAGGCAGGTCGAGTTTTGGATCAACCTAGTGCCAGGTGCGGCCCCTATCGCCAAGGCTCTGTACCGGTTGGCACCACCAGAGATGCAGGAGCTTTCATCACAGTTGCAGGAACTGTTGGGGAAGCACTTCATTCGTCTGAGTAGTTCCCAGTGGGGAGCGCCGATACTCTTCGTCAGGAAGACGGATGGTTCATATCGGATGTGCATCGACTACCGGGAGATTGAACAAGTTGACGGTGAAGAATCGTTATCCGCTCCCGAGGATAGATGATTTATTTGATCAGTTGCAGGGTGCATCTTGGTTCTCCAAGATAGACTTCAGGTCTGGGTATCATCAGGTCAGGGTCAGAGAGGAGGACGTGGAGAAGACTGCGTTCCAAACTCGTTATGGACATTACGAGTTCGTGGTGATGCCGTTTGGGCTCACCAACGCGCCAGCAGTGTTTATGGACCTGATGAATCGGGTCTGCAGACCGATGCTCGATCGCTCGGTCATAGTATTCATCGACGATATCTTGGTGTATTCCAAGACCCAATAGTAGCATGAGGAGCATTTGCGGGAGTTATTGGGAATTTTAAGGTAAGAACGGCTTTATGTCAAGTTCTCGAAGTGCGAGTTTTGGTTACGAGAGGTCCAGTTCCTGGGACATCTCGTTAACCATGACGGGATTTTGGTCGATCCGGCCAAAACGAGGCGATCATGCAGTGGGAGGTTCCGAAATCTCCGTCATACATCAGAAGCTTTTTGGGATTGGCAGGGTAAACCGGAGATTCATACAGGATTTCTCCAAGATTGTAGTACCCCTCACTTGTCTGACGAGGAAGGGGTGGATTTCCGGTGGGGCCCCGAGCAGCAGAGGGCGTTTGAGACCCTCCGACAGCGACTATGTGAGGCTCCAATTTTGACTCTCCTGGAGGGAGTGGAGGATTTTGTGGTATTCTACGATGCATCCATCACGGGACTGGGAGCGGTCCTCATGCAGAGAGGACGGGTAATAGCCTATGCATCGCGGCAGTTGAAGCCGCATGAGACGAGATACCCGACTCATGATTTGGAGTTGGGAACGGTGGTATTCGCTCTCAAGATTTGGAGACATTACCTCTATGGGGTCCGCTATACCATCTACATGGACCACAAGAGCTTGAGACACATCATGGATCAGCCGAACCTGAACATGAGACAGCGCAGATGGCTAGATGTAGTCAAGGACTATGACTGTGAGATCCTTTACCACCCGGGTAAAGCGAATGTGGTTGTGGACACTCTAAGCCGCAAGTCAGCTGGATCTTCTACTCCAGTGACATGTATGAGGATTTCAGTGGATTCTCCACTTGTGGGTTTGATCAGGGAAGCCCATGCAGAGGGTATGCGTCAGGAAAACTGGAAACTCAAGAGGATCAGGGGTGAGAACACCCTGTTTGTGCAGGATAGTCGGGGATTATTGACCCGTTGCAGTCGGTTCTGGGTTCCGGTGTATGGTGGGGTCAGGCAGACTATTTTGGAGGAGGCTCATCAGTCTCGCTTCTCTATTCACCCGGGGGCCACCAAGATGTACTGGGACTTGTAGTTGAGTTATTGGTGGTCGTTCATGAAGTGGGAGATTGCTTGGTATGTTGAGAGGTGCTTGACATGCAGGATGGTCAAGGCCAAGCACTAGAGACCGCATAGCCAGTTATAGCCTCTGGAGATTCCCATGTGGAAATGGGAGTAGATCACGATGGACTTCATCACCAAGCTGCTGAGAACGGCGAAGGGGTTCGACACTATTTGGGTCATCGTGGATCGATTGACCAAGAGTGCTCATTTTCCGCCCATTCGGGAGAGCTCATCGGCTGAGAAGCTGGCTGATGTGTATATACGCGAGATTATCACTCATCATGGGGTTCCGGTCTCTATCGTCTCAGACCGTGATGTTCGGTTTACCTCCCGATTTTAGCAGAAGTTCCACGAGGAACTGGGCACACGGTTGCACTTCAGTACAGCCTATCATCCGCAGACGGACGGCCAGAGCGAGCGGACTATACAGACTCTTGAGGACATGTTGACAGCCTATGTTATTGACTTCGGTGGGAGCTGGGACTGATGAGACAATGAATCAAGTATTGAACGAATTAGAGTGTAAATTCAAAGTAGAATTGAAAGATTTGAACACCGATGTAAATATGATCTGTTTGGCTCTATTACGCTTTTGCAAATTTTACAGAGTACAATGAATATTCTGTAAAGACTTCGTTACTAAGACACTAGTAACCACTCCTATTTATAGAAGATAAAAGCGTACAAAAAATATACTAAGGACTAAACATGAAGCTTCGAATATTATGCCCTAGTAAAATACATTACAAAAATGTTCGAAGACCCTAAATAAAAACTTCGACTATTACAACATTTCGACCCTAACAATCTCCCCCTTTGTAATCAAAGTCGAAGTCTTCAGTTTGTAAGTAGAGTAATGGAGTACCGCAAAACTCTTCGAACCGCAGTATACCAAGAAATAATTTTCTTCAATTCCTTCTTGTCTCCTTCATTGTTCTTTTTGCAGTGGTTCATACGAACAATCAAGTTCGTATATTGAGATGTAGAATATCTCTCCACTTCGCTAGCTTGGAACAAAAACCGCTTCGCTTTTCCAGCTTTATCCTTTCCAGCAAAAACTATTCCAAATGGCTTTAAACATATTTCTCCATCAGCATATGTCTTTAACTCAGTCTGAGTCAACGAAGGAGCCATTGGAACTTTTACTTCCGTTCCCTTTGCAGTCGCCAACTCCACATCAGTCAGTGCTAGGCACTCATAATAATTCTCAATGAAGATTTTGATGTGAGCAACTCCAAGTTTGAATTCCTTTGGATCTGTGTTTTGCAGAAAAGAAAAGGATTTGTCTTTCAGAAGCAATGCCACTTGTATAAGGTCATACAAGTTCATCAGAGGAAAATCTGCAATAGTGAATTCGCATGTTTTTCCATTTGCCCTGGCCACAACATATTTAACATTTTGAACAATGTTTTCAAAGACCACATCCTTTTTCATGCTTATCACCTTCTTGATCTTGATCAGTGACCAAACATCCTCAGGGGATTTTGCCAAGTACTGCATGAAAACGAATTTTCATATGAGTCCCTTCATCTTTTTCTTTGAAATTCCCTTCAGCTTTGAACTGAGGCATGATGAACATCATCTCATTTATAGGGAAATCCAACTGGCATGCATCAGTGTTTGTAACCACATAACTCTGTTTTGGCTTCTTATCAAATGAGTACATGTGATTAAAGGCAACCAAGACTTCGATTGTTTCATAGTTGTAATGTTTTGCTGGATCACCTTTATTCATGCCCTTCGGATCACCAGCCCTCTGAGTCATGATGCTTTGAATAAGCCTCATTTTCTCGAGTTCAGCTTCAGCTTCAGCCTTCTTTTCTTCTTTAGATTTTTCAACCAGAATTGATTTTCCTTTGTCTTTCGAAGCAGATTTTTCAGTTACGTCTTTTAGCTTCGAACCACTTCCACCAGATTCCAAAGGTTTACCAATTACAATTCCTTTTGGAAATTGTTCTTGTAATTGGTAATGTTGTTATGATTGTTGAGGTCACTGGTTGAGCAGACACAATTATTGGTTTTGTTGAAGGGATGCTAGATGGAAATACCTTGCCCACCACTTTCGCTTCTTCTTCTGTTGACTTCCTTTCTCCCCCTTGCACCCCTGTGAAAACAGGAGGGGCAGTAGTTGTGGGAAGAAGACTGGATATGCGAAATAGTGGAGCAAGTTGCTTGTTAAGTATGGCTTCGAACTGCACAAACTTCTAGGATAAAAATTCTGGAGTAATCAACGGTGACGAAACCGGTTTCGTTGAGATCTCCTTCAACTCCTTTAACAACTTGATCACACCTTCAAAATTTTCACTTTCAGACTTGGAGATTTGAGTTATTTGAGGACTGAAACCTTCGTATAGCTTGACAAATCGAGTGACAACATCACAAATGGTATCGACCTTCTGATTCAAGGACGCATAATCATGTTGAACAGATAGAATTTCCTTTTTCATGTCTTCACGAAGTTCGTGAATTTGGGAGTTAACATCCTCCCTCACTTTCTTGACTTCCTGAACAAAAAGAACATGTCGTTCTTTTGTTATGCTTCGTAGATCCTTAACTTCTCCCATAAAATCAGATCTGAGAGTTTTAACACGAAGCTCAGAATTCTGATCTGTGTAATCAACCTTTTCTAAAATAACAGACTCTGAGGCTTTCATCATTCCAGAAACTTTGTTGATTACTCTTGATTCAAACATCTTGAGCATAGAATCAACCTCCAAACTTGAAATAGATGAACCTCCGCCAAGATCAGCTTGGGTTTGAATGATGGAGTTCAACTTTTGATTAAGAATTTTGTATTGCTTCATTGTCATTAACATATGATCAGGAAATTCTTCTTCTTCATCATGAAACTCTAGGTCTTCGAATGTTCCACCAAACCCTTCATTATCAGTTTCAGTGGGTGAAGATGGTTTGGGTGTATCAGTGGATTGAGAGGAAAAAATGGAAGTAATTGGTTGATTGATGATATGTTCAAAGGTTGGTGAAACAGTGGTTGATGTGAGAGGAATAGTAGATGTTGGTGTAACAGAAACCAATGATTCGAAAGGAGTAGAGATAATTGGACCTTGATCTGCATCTTTCGAACCACCTTCACCCATGTTGACATTTGCATCCGTATCAGATACGTGTGCAGGGATGCCTGAAGTTCGAACCTCCTCAAAAATTGACTTGGCAATCGAAACTTCGGGTGGTATGATAACTGTCTTCTCAGGAATGGAACTTGTAAAGATAGAAGTGAACTCTGGAGTTTCTGGTATTCGTTCATCCTCTTCTGTACACTCAGTAGATAAAACAATCTTTCGAGTCTTCTTCGTCTTCTTCTTTTTCGGTTGTGACAAGTGTTTTGCCATATCTTCTGCTGCTCTTTTCTTGGATCCGGGAGAAACAGGAACAGGTACCTCACGAATTAAAACTCCTTGGTGAGTAATTTGAGGCTTGCGAATCAACTTCTGTGATGGTGACTTTCGTTTGTGAGTGGATTTCATCTTGATTCTTCGAAACATCCCTGTTTTCGAAGGAATAATCACGTTCTCTTGAGTCTCTTCCACTATTGGCTCAATCACTTGTGTTGCTTCAACTGTCACTGCAACATTTTCTGTCTTCTTCTTTGGAGATTTAGAGGATGTTGAACCCTTCGTTTTCTTTTCAGGTGAAGCAGGATCAGCTTTCTTCGACTTTTTGGTCTTCTTTTCGTCGCGTGGCAACAAAATTCTCGTAGGAATAGAAGAATCGAATGTTTTCATATATGCAATCAAAACAGGATTCGTAGGATCCACCCTTTTAAGCATCGCGTCTGGAATCCGAGCAACGTTTGGAAATTCATCATCATTGTCAACAACTTCCTTCGGAAAGTGATAAGATTGAAAAGTAACCTTCTCTTCTTCATTTGAAACCAAGATGCCTTCCTTGTTGTAAAAATGTTGCAGAATTAGACTCCAGTACCTAGCACACGAAATGCCATGAACTACATTCGTATGTTCTACTCCTTTTTGGAATTCCTTCCATAGCTGTGTAGAGTAGTCTGCTGGAAGATCATAATATAAACCAGCCACCATGGCATAAACCTCCATCCTTCCTTTATCTAATCCAACTGTTCTTCCGGTTAAACAACGCAAAAATATCCCAAACAAAAAATTCCATACTTTTGGAAGACCAAACTTCTTAAAGTCACTTATCTTTGACAATGGGGGCAGATATCCCATTTCATTAAACATATGAATTATTTGGGAGAATTGAAATTCAACAAAAGGAGGTGTATTTGGAATGTCAAGAATCTGACAAAACAGTTTCTTGGAAAGCCTAACCTTTTTGTCATTGATTAGGTGAAAAGTAATCGAATCAAAGGCTTTGTTGTATGTGGCAGTAAATCCTGCTTGAGAAAGCCAAGATACCGGAACAGAAAAGGAATTGAACATTGCTTTGGATAAAACAGAGTGTTTTAAAGAAACAATAAGCATCTTGAATTCTTCTGGACATTCAGAAAGTTCACCATCCACATAATAATTGGTAGATTGAATCTTCATAACTGGTGCAGAAGAAGTATCTTCAGTAGAAGGATCGACATGAGCAGTAGTCGCCATTGTTAGGGTTTGAAAAAGATGAAGAACAGAGAATTTGGGAAGTTTTGAGTTTTGATCGCGTAAACGTATAAAGTACTCTTGAACCCCCTTTTATATGTAACCCTAAATGATTTGAATTTGAAGCGGGATGCATTTAATGAGATCCGACGTGGCACCTTGAAAATCAGACCTGTACAGCGGAAAGGTAGCCATGCGTCAAATAGTGTCTGTCACATCACCTAGAAAACCGGGCAGAATACCATACGTCACGTATACACAGCCTGTCATTATCCCCTTAATAGAATTGTAACCGTTAGAACCCTTCGAATGGAGGCAAGGCTCTTTCACTTTTGGGATAAAAAGCGAAGTCATTTGCCAGATGTTTGAAATCATCAGCCTGAGTTGGTATTACTCAGAACCTCAAGGATTTCGTGTGTGTAGTGTGCAAAAGAAAGTTTAGACAAGAAACAAAAAAAAAAAAAATTTAAATTTTGTGATGTCAAAAATTTAATTTGACACGAAGGCAGTTAAACCCCGGGCAAAGGTTGCTTCGTTAATCATCAAGAGAGATGATCAACAGCTTGTGCATGTTCCCGTGAATTACAATCGAATACTTTTTGATAAGTATCAAAGGGCTTCTTTTAAGAATGCTTCGTGGGTAGGTTCAAAATTTCGTTACATGTCAGCCTAAACATAAGGTGATAAAGTGTAACAGAAATTACTTGTATGACCAGTGTAGTCAGTGACAAGTCGGCTTTGAAAAATTTTAACATGACTAGGACATTCGAATGAAACTCACACGGAAATCATATTCATAAAAAAATTTGTATACTGGATCTTGTTGGGTAACAAACATCGTGGGTTTCGAATGCTTGATCAAGACCACTCATTCGAAATGAATATGATTTGGAGTTTCGAACATTGGTACAGAAACAAAAGTTTCGTATACATCTGGAACAATGTTCCCCGTCAATTCCTTAATTTGTAAGATTTTCGGGTTTCACTTCCATCACGGACTCATGATGTCATATCATAAACACAGAGTTTTTATATATCTAAGTCTCGATGGGTTTGATCAGAGACCTCTCGGATATACGTCTTTGTGTGTGATCGTGTAAGAATGTTTTGGATGAAAAAGATTGGTGTAAGACACGAAAAGTACCTCTGTTATGTTTTGGACCAAACAGGAAACTCTTAACTCATTGTGAGAAGAGTAAGGTAGCTCAGAGACTAATGTGAATATAAGCCTGATTGGGAAGAAATTTACGTACGAAATATTTCATTAAGGCTTTCGTACACACACATTGAGTCATGGAGGCTTTGGATGACATGCAGCAGCATGCTTCTAGGGACAACCTAACTAATTCGAATAATGAGAAACATATCAATTCATACGAAAAATTTTACCTGACCCTAAAACTGCCTGCATTGTCCCCTCTGAATCATCATCATAATTTGCAACAAAAGTCTAAAAATAAAAATATTTTTGTTGTTTTGAATTTTTTTTTTTTTTTAATAAAAACCGAACAAACGAAAATCTTTTTGGATTTTTGATTTTTCGAAAATTTACAGACAAAACAAAAGAAAATCTTTTTGAATTTGTTGCAAACAGACGAATATTTGGCATTCCTTGAAGAGTGACAAATGTACGAATTCGAAGCGTTCGAATCGTTGACTATGAACAGTAACCATTAACTCAACGCTGAAAATAAGTGACAATCATGCGAATTCGAAGCGGTCGAAGCGTTGACCATGAACAGTAACCTCTGAATGCTGAATAACTTTGTGTTATCTTTTATTCAGCACCTCTGATTCATTCTTTTTCGCCTATCATTCTTCTTTTTCGCATGGAACAAAATTGCCATCGATCATTCCAAGACCTTCTATTATTCGCATTAGAGATTTTCCATCCAAAGCTTTCGTGAATATATCAGCTAATTGATCAGTTGTTTTCACAAAATGTACTTCAATGTTTCCATCCTCCACGTGATCTTTAATGAAATGATAACGAAGAGCTATGTGTTTAGTCTTCGAATGGTGCACAGGATTATGACAAATTCTTATTGCACTTTGAGAATCACAATATAATGGAATCTTTTTCATATTAATTGCATAATCACGCAATTGACTTTGGATCCATATTATTTGCGAAGTGCAAGCAGCAGCAGCCACATATTCTGCTTCACCTGTGGAAATTGACACACACATTTGCTTTTTCGACTGCCAGCTGACTAATTTGCCATCAAGAAATTGACATCCTCCACTTGTGCTTTTTCGATCAAGATTACAACCACCCAAGTCTGCATCAGAGTATGCTTGAACGAAGAATCCAATTTTCGAAGGATACCACAATCCTAACGAAATTGCGCCTTTAAGGTAACGAAAAATATTCTTCACTGCAGTAAGATGTGGTTCGCGTGGATTAGACTGATACCTAGCACAATTACACACAGAAAACATGATATCAGGTCTACTTGCTATTAGATAAAGTAATGAACTAATCATGCTCCTATACAACGTTATATCAACAACAGGTTTGTCCAACGATGGTGTTAGCTTTATGCCTGTTGCCATTGGTACACGAAGCTTTGTGCTATTCGTCAATCCAAACTTTTCTAACAGATTTTTCATATATTTTTCCTGATTAATGAAAATCCGTACTCTTTTTTGACGAATATTCAATCCAAGGAAATTATTGATTTTTTCCATCATGCTCATTTCAAATTTGCTTTTCATCAATTCTTCGAATTCTCTAGACAAAGCAGGGTCAGTCGAGCCAAAAATAATATCATCAACATAAATTTGAACAAGCATTAGATGATTCCCCACTTTCTTTCGAAATAATGTGGGATCAACTGATCCTTGTTTAAATTTAGATTGTTTCAAAAATGATGTAAGTGTTGCATACCATGCTCTTGGTGCTTGTTTCAGACCATAAACTGCCTTATCTAAAATATAAACATGATTAGGATATTCTTCGTTAATAAAACCTGGGGGTTGTTCCACATAAACTGTTTCTTCAAGCTCTCCATTGAGAAATGCACATTTCACGTCCATTTGATAAACATCAAAATCTTTGTGAGCTGCATAAGCCAAAAATATTCGAACCGCCTCGAGTCTTGCGACAGGGGCAAAAGTTTCTTCATAGTCGATTCCTTCTTGTTGTGAATATCCTTTTACAACAAGTCTGGCTTTATTTCGAATAATGTTTCCATCTTTGTCGGTTTTATTTTTAAAAATCCATTTTAACCCGACAATCGAAACATTTTCAGGTTTAGGAATTAATCTCCAAACCTTGTTTCAAATTCAGACAACTCCGATTGCATTGCAACAACCCAATCTGAGTGTTCCATTGCATTCTTAATTGTTTTTGGTTCAATTTTAGAGATGAAAACATTAAACATGCAAAATTCTTGATGAGTATTCAATACCTCATTCTTTGCACGAATTTGAGCTCTTGTCAGAACTCCCTCTTGTGGATTCCCAATAACTTGATCCTTCGGATGGTCTCTTGTCCATTTTTCCATGGGTGGATATGCTAGATCAAATTCCAAAGGGGCATCTTCGTATATTTCATCATTTTCTGAGCCTGCATTCGAACAAGCATCATCAACATTATGCTCCCCCTCAACAACATGCTCCCCCTCAATTTCAGCATTCAATTGTTCTTTCTCCCCCTCGAAAGAATGCTCTTCGTCATCTAAAGTATTCAAATCCAATTCCTCCCCCTCCAGTGGACTATCACTCATAGTTTCGCCTTCTTGAGGAGTCGATGGTGAATCATCAGTAAGTTTTGAAAATTCTGGTATGTGATTATCAGGAGCATGAACTTCAGCATCAACTGCATGATCTGAAATTCCAAAAATCAAATCATAATCACTATCATCCATTTGTATAGATTCAGTTTCAACTTGTGTTTCTTGTAAAATTGGATGATTCGTAAATCTATGCTCATTTGATTTAACATAATAATCATCGAATGTGAGATTGAACGTTTCTTCCACTTTTCGTGTTCGCTTATTTAACACTCGATATGCCACTGAATTGTGCGAATATCCAAGAAAAATTCCTTCATCAGCTTTTGCTTGAAACTTCGAAAGATGATCCTTGAGATTCATAATAAAACACCTACATCCGAAAACATGAAAAAACTTCACATTAGGTTTACGATTATTCAGAATTTCGTATGGTGTAATATTGAATCTACGATGAATGAACGATCTGTTTTAAGTAAAACATGCAGTTGAAACAGCTTCAGCCCATAGATATTGAGGTAAATTTGCATATGCCAACATGGTTCTTGCTGCTTCGCATAATGAGCGATTCCTTCGTTCTACAACACCATTTTGTTGTGGTGTATATGGAGATGAAAAATTATGCGAAATTCCTTTGTCCACCAAAAATGAATCAAGAACTTTGTTCTTAAATTCAGTTCCATGATCACTCTTGATTTTTCTAACAGTCTTCTTCAACGTGGTTTCCATCTTTTTGATAAAGTCAATCATAATTTGTGCAACTTCGGATTTGAGCCTGAGAAAATAAACCCACGTAAATCTGGAAAAATCGTCAACAATAACTAAAATGTACAGTTTATTGTTGAGAGTTGAAACGGTCGAAGGACCACACAAATCAATATGTATCAACTCAAGAGGTGCAACAATTTTCGAATCAATTGTGATTGGATGACCTTGTTTATGTTGCTTGCCAACTTCACAAGCTGCACATAAAGAATCATTGTCAAATTTAAGTACAGTTAAACCTCTTACCAGATCTTGTACCACAAGTTTATTTATGTTTCGAAAGTTGAGATGTGAAAGTCTTCGATGCCATAACCAGCTTAAATCAGATGTAGCTTTCGAAAGAAGACATACTGCTGGTTTGCCTATAATTGGATTGATGTCCAAAGTGAACATGTCACCTTTCCTTTTAGATTTCAGTAATATTTCGTTTGTGTTAACATTCGAAATAACACTTCCTTCTTCGTTGAAAACAAATTGATTGCCAGTGCCCACAACAAGTTGAGAAAACACTAATCAAGTTATGTTGAAGACCTTCAACATATGCAACACGATTCACTGTGAATTCTCCATTTGTGATTTTTCCATATCCCATGACTTGACACTTTTGATTGTTCCCAAACTCTACTACTCCAGCATTTTTGAGACTTCGAAAATCTCTTAAATTCTTCTTCTTTCCAGTCATGTGACGAGAGCAACCACTATCAATGTACCATTTGTTATCATATTGCTCGTCACACAATACCTGCAATCAATGAAAAATTTTAGGTACCCAAGGCTTTTTGGGTCCTTGGAAATTAGATTTCAATTTCGAATGAAATAAAAACTTTTAACCCAATCACAAACTTTGGTTTTGAGACTATCAATTAAGTTCACTTCATCATCTAAAGGAACTGAAACATAAGTGTTTGATAGTTTCGAATGTTCACTGACTTTTCCCTTCGCATCTTGAGTTTGTGATTGAACAGTCTTCGCTTTTGTGACAGGTCTCCATGTTTTGACTGAGATATTCGAATCCTTAGATGATGAGCTGCCATTCGAAGAAGTATTGACATACTTTTCGTATGCTTCATGAATTTGCTCTTTTGAATATTTATTTGACTGATACATTTTTCCTCTTCCGTCAAGTCAATGATCAATGTTCTTCCTTGAAGTCATTCCTTTTTCCCGTGACGTCCTCATAGTTTCTTTCTTTGTGTAATTAGGAAAATTTGGCTTTTGAGGTACAAAATCAACTTTGGGTTTGGTAACATAAGAGTAAGCATAGGATGTATCAATTTTTGATTTAAAATGTTGATGTTGAAAAACTTTTTGATTTGAATTGGATCTTTCTGAAAAATCTCTTGTTTTGTTAGTTTCAGAAACTTTCGAAAACTTTGTTTGCTTATGTACTTCAGACCTTGTTTGATTTGAAAGAGATGATTGTTGAGTTTTTGAAAAAGAATCATTTTTAACGTTGAAAACCTTTTTGATGGATTGTGATTCAGACATCTTTTGAGATTCAATATTTTTCCAAAATATTTTCTTTCGTGCTTGTCTTTTTGAAATGTTGTTTTCCTTCGAAAATTTGTCAATTTGATCTTTAAATTCCTTAGAGTTTAATTTGACAACTTTTTCATTTTCCTTTTCAACACGAATTACTTTCTCTTTTTCAACTTTTGATTTTTCAACCCATTGTTTTTGTGGTTTTTGTCGTTGAAAAATATATGAATTCTTTGTTAAGTTGTTTTCAACTGTGTTTTGATTTGCGAAAAAACCTTCCTCAATTGTTTTTGAATTATCCTCCTCAACCATCTTCTTGAACTCTGGTTTGATATTCTCAACATTTCCGGTAGTTACGAAAACTTGATTTGGAAAAATGACATCATCTGTGCATTTGAAATTTGGAAAAACCACCGTGTTTGTTTCAAGATAATGTTCACCTTTTTCATTCATCACTTTTTCGAACTTTTGTGTATCACCATACTCTTGGTCAACAACTATTCGTGGAATTACTTCTTTCTTTGAAGATTTCTTTTCTTTCGAAACTTTCTCTACATCTTCATCATCACTATCATCAGTTTGGTAATCTTTGAGATCCACGAAGTTCATTTCACTAACTTTCGAAGTTGAAGAAATATCAGTTTCTTTCTCAACTATCAAATCCTTAACTTTTTCTTTCCCTTTAGAATTCGAAGCAACATTAACAATAGACAACTGAGAACAATCAACATCTTCAAGCTCACTAATTTCACTAATATTGTCATAATTATCTTCAATATCAACAAAATTAGATTGAGAATCAGATGATGAACTCTCAGTCTTTTTCAAAATGTGAATTTGTTCAGATTTAGTCAAAGTATCATTTACAATGTTAACTAAATCATTCGAATCAAGACATGCATCAACTTTGACAATTCCATATCTATACTTGTCATTCGGAACTTTGTCAAAATCAGCTAAGTCTTTTTCACAGTCATACGAAATGTTATCTACCTTAGCTCTTTCATAAGCTAAAAATGGCAGCAATTTTCTATGTTGTTCTTTACTGATTTCGCATGAATGATGAAGTTCAGTTATTTTCCCATATAATCTTTTAGCAGCATTACAGTAAATGTTTCTTTGTGCTATCAACAGTTTATTATCACTAGATAAATTGTCCCTATCAACCATGATATTCGTTATTTGAAGTTCTAGACAATCTATCTTAGTGATTTTCGAATCTAATTTCTTATGTGTCTCTAGCAATTGCATTGACAGCTTCTTAGCCTCATTGCTAGCAGATACCAAAATCGAATCAAAATAAGTAACAGTTTCATCAAAAGATACTAATTCAGAATTATAAGCATGTACTGGAATATTAAAAGATTCAAGAATGTTTCGTACCTTTGTGGTCATTGGTGATTTGTCAGCAGCTTTTAATACGAAGCATCTTCCATGCACTTAGTATGTTTCCTCCTCTGATTCTTCCTCCATTTTTGCAAACATAGCTCCATGGGTTGGATTTCGCATTTCCTCATCATCTGATCCAGATGACCAGATTTGATAAGTACCATCTTCATCCTTATTCAAACCCTTTGCAACCAGAGACAAATTTTTGGCTTTCGCACGAACCTCCTCCAACTTTTCAGCATAGTACGCCTCATCCTTGACCTTATTCTTTCTCTCATCCTTCTTTCGAAGCATACAGTCATTAGCAAGGTGATTAGCACCATTGCAATAATGACAATCAATCCCAGCATCTCCCTTTAGCTTCTTCTCAGACTTTCCCTCAACAGGCTTCGAATATTTCATCTCATCTTCCTTTTTCTCTTCCCCAGCACTTTTACTCAGAAAGTTCCCTTTTGTCTCAGACGACTTTGCCTTCGGATTGAAAGGCTTTTTGAAGAACTTTTTCACACGATTGTTTGAATAAAAGGCAACTGCCTCATCATCTGAGTTCATGATGAACCCTTCATCTTCATCCGAAGCATCTTTCTCAGCATCTTTTTCAGAGATCTTCGAAACCAAAGCTAGTGGACCTCCCAACATAGCCTTCGATTCTTCAGCTATTTCGTTCACTTCGCTTTCATGAGTCTTAAGTTGGTTGTACAAGTCATTCAATGTTGACGTATCAAAGCTCTGTTGATTCTTCACCATCATGCTCACACTACGCCATTCCTTTCGAAGTCCCATAACAAATATCAGATTGAATTCCATGGCTGATCTGGTGATACCATATCGATTGCATCGATATATCAATTCATTAAGACGATCGTAATAAACTTCAATTGTTTCACCATCTTTCTGTCTGAAGTCCTTCAGCTCCACTAAACATTGCTTCACAGAATTAACTTTCGTCTTCTCACTTCCCTGAAATTTTTCCTTGAGATTGTTCCAGATTTCCTTTGCAGTTGTACAACTCCTTACGTAGTTGTAAACAACTGGAGGCAAAGCTCCTCTTAGCTCTCTTACACACCTTTTCTCCAGCTTTTTCAAACGATCAGATTGATTTTCAACTTCAGAGTTTCCAGAGGAAGAACCAATTGGTTGAACATTCGATGGTGGATTGAGATTGCCAGAAATGCAATTCCACAGTTCTTCATCCAATCCATTGAGATAATCCTGCATACGATCAGCCCACTGATCGTAATACTCAGGGATGAGCATAGGAATTTTGGTGGATGATCCTAGAAGATGAGAAAATGAAGTCATGGAATTCAGATTAAATGACGCCATTGTTGTACGAAATAGATCCTTGAGAATTTTTGAAGAAACTTTGAGAATTTGACAACAAACTGTATGATTCAAATCACAATCACTCTTAGAACACTCGATTCAATGAATTAAGTGCAGAGTCGAATCACAGACTTAGATCTAAACAATTTTTCACTTTCAAAAAGTGCGGAAACTTTTGAATCAAAAAGTTGACTCAAAAACCTTTTGAACAAAGTGAAAATCAGATCAGAGATATGATTCCTGCTCTGATACCAATTGATGAGACAATGAATCAAGTATTGAACGAATTAGAGTGTAAATTCAAAGTAGAATTGAAAGATTTGAACACCGATGTAAATATGATCTGTTTGGCTCTATTACGCTTTTGCAAATTTTACAGAGTACAATGAATATTCTGTAAAGACTTCGTTACTAAGACACTAGTAACCACTCATATTTATAGAAGAGAAAAGCGTACAAAAAATATACTAAGGACTAAACATGAAGCTTCGAATATTATGCCCTAGTAAAATACATTACAAAAATGTTCGAAGACTCTAAATACAAACTTCGACTATTACAACATTTCGACCCTAACAGGGACTCCTACCTACCCCATGCAGAGTTCTCCTACAACAACAGCTTTCACTCCAGTATTGGAGCTCCACCATATGAGTTGTTGTATGGGCGGAGATGTCGTACCCCAGTCTGTTGGAGTGCGTGGGTCACAGGGTGATGGGTCGGACCGAGGTAGTCCTGCAGACTACCGATATGATTCAGCAGATTAGACAGCGGCTACAGACCGCACAGAGTCGGCAGAAGAGCTACGCTGACCGGCGCCGATCTGAGTTGGAGTTTTAGGTCGGTGACATGGTACTCCTGAAGGTCTCACCCTGGAAGGGTGTGATCCTCTTCAGGAAGAGGAGGAAATTGGGTCACCGATACATTGGACCGTTCCGGGTTATAGACAGGGTTGGCAAGGTGGCATATTGTGACAACCGGAACCTTTTTCCATTTCCATTAACCGATTTCCGTTAATAAAATTTGAATTTTATTAAGTTCCCGTCAAACTTCTTGGTTTAGAAAATCATCTAGTTTTATATAATTAAATTTTTATATACGAGTCGGAACCAAAATCGCGCGAAGAACCTGAATTTTCTTGAAAAACCAAACGGTTTTCGGCCTAAGTGAGTTTACGGCCGTACACTCGTTTACAGCCATCGTCGGGTGGACCCCACCACCGACCACGAGAACCTCTACAAATACGACACCCTACCCCTTATTTACACTTTTCTGGCCGAACACTCACTCCTTCTCTCTCTACCACTTGACCGTAGACCCCAAAAACACCCTTATTCTTCCGGGAAACATCGAGAATCACCATTGGCGGTCATTTCGGAGCATCTAGAACACATTTTTCATCGAATCCAGCATCCTCATTCTTGATTGTACGGTCGTACACACTTCAAGTCTGCAAATCTTCATTGACCGTACACCAGTTCACGACCGTACACGCTTCGAACCTTTAAAGGTCGTACACCCTTCGAGAGGCAGTTCACGGCCGTAAACTCCCTTCGCGGTCGTAAACCCCATTCATGGTCGTACACACTTCCTAAGTGGTGCAATAGACTGAAAACCCATTTTCCTCGATTCAATCAAGTCCCGGTAACATTCCTTAACCGAAAGCAAGTGTTTTTCTAACACTTTATCTAACGAAATCACTAATTTAGATAAATATATGTATTTAATTGTTGTTAGGATTCCGTTAAGTGCCACACACTACAACTCGAGGGTCTTCATTTCAGTTCGTTGATTCGACGCTTGTACACATCTAACGGTGAGTTCATACCCCTATATTTTCTGAGTTTTTATGTTTTAAGGGAGAGAATACAAGTAAAGCACAAGTAATCTTGTGTTTAAAAATATAATTTGGCTTATTATATTTCCCTATCATTAGTATACATTGAACACAAAACTTACTAAACATGATGAACATAGTTACTACTAGACTTGAAATCATTTTACAAAACATGTTAAGATACAAACGTTACAAGTACAACTTTCAAAACAAAGGAAACAAACTTATTAATTATGAAATAAAAGGTACTATTTTATAAGGATTCATGTTAATAACAAAAAGGGTTTTCATAGTATTATTCGTGGATTCGCTGAGAGAACTACAGTGTGAGACGCGCCTTATAGCTAGAGTCTCCTGGAGGGAGAGCGTGAGTTTGTGTATAGATCTATACGGGACTGACAATCCCACACCCTGACTATTAGCTACAGTCAACTGGGGGTGACAAACGTCTGTTCAGTTTTCGATGTCCGAAGTACGTCGTTTTGGTATTCGTCCATCAGTATGGTTATAATAACTCACAGGGGAAACAATGACTCGTTCACGTAATAATATACCTAACAAACAGTCAACAGGCTTAGTAACTATGTGATGACTTAGTATGTACATTAGGGTAATATAAAATTAACATCCGACATGCAGTGGGATGTGTGATCTCCGCCTCATTTCCTGTTCCTTGTTTGGTTGTGGGCTTAGGGCAGAATCACCCAATCGACTGTCTGTTCGATCTAAATTTCTATAACTCGTATGTACTAAGTGATCACATGAGGGCATTAACAACACTTTCAGTATATAGGGCAACACGTTTTCAACTAGTTTTATTTATGTAATAAGACTACTATACATTACTGGGGTAGCCAGGGTTTTCAAAACAGAACAAGGTTTAAACAACATAAGTATGGTAGATACTTGTACTCTACGATCTGGAACAGATAATTCAATAACTTACAATTAGGGAAAATATAGGATTTTCCAAGGTAAACATCAGTACTTTATAAACAGTTGGTTTATTATTTAATTAACGAATATTCATTATTAATTCTATAATTCCTTAGTTTATGCATCTGGGTTACGTATGAAGAATATCCGATAGACTGTGGAATGTGTGGTTTCCACCTCATTCCCTGTTCCTTGTTTGGTTGTGGGTTTAGGGCAGATCCACACAATTAACTGTCCATTCGATATTGGTTTATACGTAACTAGTATGAGCTAAGTAGTTATAGAAAGAATGGTTTAATCATGCTTTACATAAGAAAATATTGGATTTTCTTGAGGAACACTTTCAACAGATACCAAAGGACCAAAACAGTTAACTTTGTAAGTATCTAGTGAATACTTCAGGATTATGTACATGAGGATCCGACAACCAGTGGAATGTGTGGCCTCCGCCTCATTTCCTGTTCCTTGTTTGGTTGTGGGCTTAGGGCAGAACCACACAATCAATTGTTTGTTCGATCTGGATTGTATATGATTTGTATACACTAAGTACTCGCAGGAGGAACTGGTAAGAATCATTTTTACTTAAGGTTTATACATTCATTACATCAGAAAATATAAGGTTTTCTGGAGAAACACAACGCACTTTTCGAAAGAACAAAGGACGGTTTTCCTAAAACAAAACGCTTATGAACTCACCAGCTTTATGTTGATACTCTTTCAAAACCTACTTGTATTCTCAGGACATTAGTAGACAGGTACACGCCCCGATTCAAGAAGACGGAGCATAGTAGCTTTGAGTCATTACTTGTATTTACTTTTGGAGTCAAGCGTGTATGAATCGTATGTAATGTAAACACTATACTATCAATACAATGGTTGTTGTTGGTATGATTACTATTATTCAATTGTTGTGATACCGTACATGACGTCCTCCGCCCCCGAACGTTTCCAAGCCGTTCCAGTTTGGGGGTGTGACAGATTGGTATCAGAGCATTGTTTATAGTGAACTTAGTATATCAACCAGTAAAAGATATACAACTATAAATACAATGGGGCCAGGGTGCTTGTAGCACCTGGTTCCTGGTACGTATTTTAATTAAGTAATTTGCATTTTTGGCCTGGGACTCGGCGAGTTGAAGGACCAACTCGTCGAGTAGAAACGGATTTGATTCGGGATTTAAATGACGGACTCATCGAGTCGGCTGCAGACTCGACGAGTAGGCTCTGACTGGACAAAACCCTAATCTAAGGGTTTGCACCCTATTTAAACATCTCATTCATCCACCCTTCGTCCCTATTGCTTCCAGAAAACCCCCATAGCAAACCCTAGCCATTTGTATAAGAGCTAAGGCTTTTGTGGTGCTTTTTGGTGATTTTGAATTCAAAGGAGAAGGAAAAGCCTAGATGAATCAAGAGGAGACCAACGGAGTTCAAGTTTGTGCACAATTTGCAGTTCACAGAAGGTATAAAGTCGATACCTTGCTTGTTCTTTTGCTAGATCCCTTTTTGGGGAGATTTAGGGCTTTTATAAGCCATTCTTGGTAACCAACCATGATTGTAAGCATGGTTGGGGGTAGAGGCTTCGGATCTAGGTCCATGGAGGAATTACAAGGCAGAAAGGGGTTGCTTTTGCACCCATGGAAGCCCCCATGCAACTCAAGAGTCTCTTTTAGAGCCTTTTAGGCTCAAAGTCCCATGCATGCACGTAAAGTTCGTAACTTTACCTGCTAGATCGAGTTTAAGGACCCAGATCTACCATTTGGACAAGAGTTGTACGCCAGAAATCGAAGAAATAAGACTTGGACTGTATCGACTAGGCGAGTCGTTCTTGGGACTCGGCGAGTCCGAGGGTAGACTCCCCTTTCCTGTTATGGGTCAAGGAGACCCAGTGGAGTGCTGGAAAGGTGTTAGAGGGTCCGGAGGAGTAACCTAACGTTTTGGGATAAGCCATAGTCCTGGAGTTCATAGGACTCGGCGAGTGCATGAACAGACTCGGCGAGTCCAAGGCAATCTCCCAACTCTTGAGGATGAACTCGACGAGTTGTTTATACAACTCGACGAGTCGAGGACAGGACTTGTTCATAGGATGGAGATGGACTCGACGAGTTGTTCATACAACTCGGTGAGTCGGATGAAGGTTCATTCGAGGTTCGTATGGAAGGAGAACTCGTCGAGTCATTCCTAAACTCGACGAGTAGAGTCGTAGATGAGGTCAGTTAAAAGCATAAGGACTCGACGAGTTGGCGGCCCAACTCGGCGAGTCAGGTCAACTGGAAGTTGACTTTGGCCTTGACTTGGACTTGGTCAGGGGTAAAACAGTCATTTACCCTAAAAGTAGATATCAGATTCTGACTGAGTGTTTTGTGGGGATTATAGTCGGAGGATTTCCGGAGCAGCCGCAGACAGAGATTTCCCGTGCAGGTTATCAGCAGCTACTCGTACGAGGTGAGTTACCTTCCAGTAGTGGTGGGTCTACGGCCACAATGCCGGCCAAACAGTAGGAGTTGTATGATAGATGATTGTCTTTGTGATATTCATCTAGGTTTGCTACTACCTGTTATGTTATGTGCTAGTATGATATGATGTTAGCAGTAGGGGAGATAGTCCCCAAGATTTTCGGTCGATAGGGCCAAAGGGGGTAGTGATACCCAGTCCTGCTAGATAGAATATGATTATGTGTTACATGTTATGTGGTAGTAGTAGTGGGGTGAAATAGTCCCCCGTATCCGGTCGAGAGGACCGAAGGGGAGGCCTGCACCCAGGTATGCTAGGCAGTATCCGGTCGAGAGGACCGAAGGGGAGGCCAGCACCCAGGTATGCTAGGCAGTATCCGGTCGAGAGGACCGAAGGGGAGGCCAGCACCCAGATATGCTAGGCAGTATCCGGTCGAGAGGACCGAAGGGGTAGGTCGGGCACCCAGATATGCCTGACAGTATATGTATGTTATGTGATTGTATGGTATGCGGTACGATGGGGGAACTCACTAAGCTTCGTGCTTACATTTTATAGTTTTGGTTTCAGGTACCTCTTCAGCGAAGGGGAAGGAGCTGGCGCGGTAGCAGCACATCATACACACTCGCATTGATTTTCCGCACTTGAGATATTCTGGGATTGTACTCCGACATGATGCTATTTTATGACTTGGTTTTTCAGACATGATATATTGATTTACGGAATGATATCTTTTATGTGGTTCTCTTATGAATGCTTTTATAATCAGTTAATTAAAAATGAAATTTTTGGACTCAAAATTTTGGGATGTTACAAGTTGGTATCAGAGCCCTGGTTTGAGGGATTCGGACACACCCTCGGGGGTGTTTGGACTCAAATCGAGGGATTAAAAGCTTTTTACAAGAAAAGGGTTTTCTAAAAGATAAGTTAAAGGAGTTTTGTGAAAGAACGAAGTGTGTGATGTGCGCGACCGGCCGAGCTCAAGTAAGTATTCCCCAAAGTACACATACAAGTTTATGTTATGTTTATCAGCTTCAGTAGAACAGCATGCTAGAATAGGACTAAGGATCTAGGAATGATGCCTTATGTGCCTGCTTTATGTGTTTCAGCTTATGAGAATTGCATGCTAGTATTGATTAGACAGCAGTAGGATAGCATGTTTAGGTTATACCTGATAGTATGATCTTAGCATTGTATGCTAGTACAGTTTCCTGTTACAAGAATAGGATTGCTTGAGATCGTTCCCTTTGTCTGAATGCTGCACGCTTTGTGCTATGTGGGACTCTGAGTGATGGGAGTTAGCCATTAGGTGGATACGTCACGTCACATGTGATCAGGGTTGAATAATCTCAGAGTGCTGGATTTGGCCCTATTGCGCAGCTCTTGTCTGAGTCTAACCGTTGTAGGGACAAGTCTTTTACTCGAAGGATTATCTGAGCCTCGTCACATGTGATGGTATTCAGGTGATGATTAATTGGCATTACAAGGAGGCCTTCAGCAGCTGAGGACTGGTTTGGTTAGAGTCAGAGATTTCCCTAGGGCAAGCCTAGGATGAGAGTAGCAGAGATCAGTAGTAGTAGTAGAAGGGGCTTGGTGGACTCGAGGCAGTTCTTGAGGAAAGTACGGATAGATGTGGAAGGTAGTATCGGCCCGTACTACTGAAAGCAGAGGATCCGTACTTGAATCGAGGAAGGCTGAGGCAAGACCAGGGAACTTGTGATGGGTGTGATCCCTCTAGATGTATCAGTATCACTGACGGTTGTCATTATGTATTGCAGAATGGTGGTACTACGTTTGAGGCCAGCAGTTGGCAGTTCAGGAGAGGGATCGGGTTCGGGCTCAGGTTCCGAACCAGTGGATGAGAGGCTGCGCGAGTTCATCACGTCCGAGATCACTAGAGGCATCCTTGATGCGACCCCGGTCATCTTTGGGTCGATCAAGGAAGGGATTGTCGAGCTGATGGAGGATCGCCTCCGGGCGTTCAGGAGCGACATGGCGACCAGCTAGTCGGGATCACGCACACTGTCCTTTAAGGACTTCAGGGGCAATGGTGCGTCGGATTTCCATGGGTCGAAGGACCCCATTGTGGCCAGACGGTGGATTGCAGACATTGAGTCTGCACAGTTGACCAGCTTCTGCCCCGAGGGGTCGAAGGTGAGATATGCAGCAGGGTGCTTGAGAGACAGGGCCAGGGATTGGTGGGAGTCGGTTGGTGACTCTCTAGGAGCCTCGGCTGTTGAGGCTATGACATGGCCGGACTTTGTGACCCGGTTCAGGAGTGAGTTCGCGCCAGCTGTGGAGCTTCAGCAGCTGGCCAGGGAGTTTTTGGATATGAGACAGACTACGGAGACTGTGGCGGAGATCACCGCCAAGTTCCGGGAGAGGGCGTTACTGGTGCCCCAGTATGCGGGAGATAAGGATATGAGGAGGACCCACTACCATGACATGCTACGAGCTGACATTCGGGAGCATGTTAGTTTTTCAGCTTGCCCTACCCTGGATTCCATGATTTCCAGGGCAAGGGAGAGGGAGATTGATCTGGAGCATATCCGAAAGAGGAAGGTAGAGGAGGGACAGACGACTGGGGCTTCGGGGAAGAAGCCCAAGGGATCAGATGCTGGGCCAAAAGGCCAGCAGGGCCGAGGCCGCTGCAGGAAATGCGGCAAGTCACATGAGGGAGCATGCAGGTTGGGATCGTCGGGCTGCTACAAGTGCGGCAAGGCGGGGCACTTCAGCAGGGATTGTACCGCCCCTGCACCCACTATTCAGACATCTGAGTTGTTGTGTTTCCACTGGAACCAGAGAGGCCACAAGAAGGCCAATTGCCCCCAGTTGACAGCAGCAGCGCCAGTGAAGGCGCCAACTCCAACGACCATGCGGATTACTGATGGCCGGCAGGGCAAGGCAGAGGCTCCAGTGGTGAGGAGCCGGGCTTTCCAGTTGACTACCGAGGAGGCACGCGCCGCACCCGATGTGGTGACGGGTATGATTCTTTCCCTCTGATTTTTTTATATGATGTTTATGATATTGATATATGCTCTGTATATACATGTTAGGATCGTTCCATGTGAATGGTATTCCGGTACAGGTGTTGTTTGATTCAGGTGCCACTCGATCATTTGTTTCTCTTGCACTCAGCAAGAGGTTTTCTGAGTCTTCGGGCATGTTGGATTTCCCTTTAGAAGTAGAGATTGCCGATGATCGATCGGTGCGAGCATCAGCAGTTTTCCGAGATTGTGTGCTGAGGTTATTCGCGGAGCGTTACCTGGTAGACTTGGTTCCCATTCCGTTGCGTGGGAACAAGGTGATTATAGGCATGGACTGGTTGAGCCCTAATGGGGCGGTGATAGATTGTGCACAACAGTTAGTGCGAGTCAGGACCCCAGGTGGGGGAGAGTTGGTGATCCATTGCGAGAGACCACAGCGTGGACCCACCGTGTGCTCAGCAGCAAGGGCTAGGCGCGACCTTCAGCAGGGTTGTGTTGGGTATGTCGCCTATGTTATGGATACCCAGGAGGCGGGTAAGGCGACGGTGAGCGATGTTCCAGTGGTGCGAGACTACACAGATGTGTTCCCAGAGGAGCTTCCTGGCATACCCCCGGAGCGGCAGGTGGAGTTCAGGATCGACCTAGTCCCTGGTGCGGCTCCGATAGCCAAGGCACCATATCGGTTGGCTCCTCCCGAGATGCAGGAGTTGTCTACGCAGCTGCAGGAGCTGCTAGACAAGGGGTTCATCAGGCCTAGCAGTTCACCCTGGGGAGCTCCGATTCTGCTCGTGAAAAAGAAGGACGGGTCGCATCGGATGTGTATAGATTATAGGGAGCTGAATAAGGTAACGGTGAAGAACCGTTACCCACTCCCGAGGATTGATGACCTCTTTGACCAGCTACAGGGAGCATCTTGGTTCTCCAAGATTGATTTGCGTTCGGGGTATAATCAGATGAGGGTCAGAGAGGAGGATGTGCAGAAGACTGTGTTTCGGACGCGTTATGGCCACTACGAGTTCGTGGTGATGCCTTTCGGGCTCACCAATGCTCCTGCCGCATTCATGGACCTCATGAACCGCGCGTGTAGACAGATGCTGGATCGGTCTGTGATAGTTTTCATTGACGACATCTTGGTCTATTCCAAGATGCAGGAGCAGCATGAGGAGCATCTGCGAGAGGTTTTGGATACTCTGAGGAGAGAGAGCTTGTACGCCAAGTTTTCCAAGTGTGAGTTCTGGTTGCGCGAGGTGCAGTTTCTTGGGCACCTTGTCAACCAGAACGGTATTCTGGTCGACCCGGCCAAGGTGGAGGCCGTGATGAGATGGGAGGTTCCAAAGTCTCCATCTGAGATTCAGAGTTTCCTGGGATTAGCCGGCTACTATCGGAGATTCATCCAGGATTTCTCCAAGATAGTCGTACCCTTGATGCGGCTGACGAAGAAGGCCATAGTCTTTCGTTGGGGGCCTGAGCAGCAGGCAGCATTTGAGACACTGAGACAGAGATTGTGCGAGGCGCCGATCTTAGCCCTGCCAGAGGGCGTAGAGGATTTTTTGTGTACTGCGACGTGTCTATTTCGGGTTTGGGCGCAGTGTTGATGCAGAGGGGGCATGTCATCGCCTACGCTTCGAGGCAGCTGAAGCCTCACGAGGCGAACTATCTGACGCATGATTTGGAGTTGGGGGCTGTTGTGTTCTCTCGCAAGATTTGGCGTCATTACCTATATGGGGTCCGTTGTACCATTTACACGGACCACAAGAGTTTGAGGTACCTCATGGATCAGCCGAATCTGAACATGAGGCAGCGACGGTGGTTGGACGTGGTGAAGGATTATGATTGCGAGATCCTTTACCACCCGGGGAAGGCCAATGTGGTAGCAGATGCGCTTAGCCGCAAGGCAGCGCCGATCAGGGATATTTGCATGCGGATGACCATGGTGACTCCGCTACTGGAGCATATCCGAGAGGCCCAGCAGGAGGCTATGAAGGAGGAACATCGGAAGAGTGAGCGTATTGTGGGTCAAGTTTCCTCCTTCCACTATGATAGCCGAGGATTGTTGACCCTTCACCATAGGGTGTGGGTCCCCTATCATGGAGGGGTGCGTCAGACATTGATGGAGGAGGCGCACAAGTCCAGGTTTTCTATCCATCCCGAGGCGACGAAGATGTATAGGGATCTTCGTCTCGACTATTGGTGGCCCTGCATGAAGCGGGATGTGGCATGGTACGTGGAGCGGTGCTTGACCTGCAGGAAGGTCAAGGCCGAGCTTCAGAGACCACACGACAAGATGCAGCCGTTGGATATTCCCATGTGGAAGTGGGAAGATATTACCATGGATTTCATCACCAAACTGCCCAGGACCGCGCGGGGAGTAGATTCTATATGGGTCATCGTGGATCGATTGACCAAGAGGGCTCATTTTATACCGATCCAGGAGAGTATATCGGCCGAGAAGCTGGCCGACATCTACATTCGGGAGGTGGTGGCTCGGCATGGAGTGCCAGTCTCCGTGATTTCTGACAGGGATGTGCGGTTTACTTCCAGATTTTGGAAGAAATTCCACGACGAGTAGGGTACTCGTCTGCACTTTAGCACTGCATTTCATCCGCAGACAGATGGTCAGAGTGAGCGAACCATCCAGACTCTGGAGGATATGCTGTGGGCGTATGTGTTAGATTTCGGTGGTAGTTGGGATACTTACCTCCCATTGGCTGAGTTCTCGTACAACAACAGCTACCACGTGAGTATTGACCGTCCTCCCTTCGAGATGTTATACGGGAGGAAGTGCAGGACCCCGATATGTTGGGGTGAGGTTGGCCAGAGAGTCATGGGGAGCACCGAAGTGGTGCTCAAGACGACAGAGAGGATTCAGCAGGTTCGGAGTAGGCTTCAGACTGCTCAGAGTCGTCAGAAAAGTTATGCCGACAAGCGCCGATCAGACCTGGAGTTTCAGGTCGGGGATATGGTTCTCCTGAAGGTGTCGCCATGGAAGGGCGTCATCCGATTCAGGAAGCGGGGCAATTTGGGCCCCAAGTATATTGGACCCTTCAGGGTTATAGCCCGGGTGGGCAAAGTGGCGTATAGGCTGGACCTGCCAGCCGAGCTCAGTCAGATCCACAGCACATTCCACGTCTCCCAGTTGCGGAAGTGCCTGGTGGACGACTCAGCAGTGGTACCCTTAGAGGATATTCAGGTCGATGACAGCCTGAATTACATTGAGCGACCTGTAGTAATCCTCGACCGGAAGTCGAAGGATCTAAGGAACAAGAGGGTCGAGGACCGGAAGTCGAAGGATCCAAGGCAATCTCCCAACTCTTGAGGATGAACTCGACGAGTTGTTTATACAACTCGACGAGTCGAGGACAGGACTTGTTCATAGGATGGAGATGGACTCGACGAGTTGTTCATACAACTCGGTGAGTCGGATGAAGGTTCATTCGAGGTTCGTATGGAAGGAGAACTCGTCGAGTCATTCCTAAACTCGACGAGTAGAGTCGTAGATGAGGTCAGTTAAAAGCATAAGGACTCGACGAGTAGGCTCTGACTGGACAAAACCCTAATCTAAGGGTTTGCACCCTATTTAAACATCTCATTCATCCACCCTTCGTCCCTATTGCTTCCAGAAAACCCCCATAGCAAACCCTAGCCATTTGTATAAGAGCTAAGGCTTTTGTGGTGCTTTTTGGTGATTTTGAATTCAAAGGAGAAGGAAAAGCCTAGATGAATCAAGAGGAGACCAACGGAGTTCAAGTTTGTGCACAATTTGCAGTTCACAGAAGGTATAAAGTCGATACCTTGCTTGTTCTTTTGCTAGATCCCTTTTTGGGGAGATTTAGGGCTTTTATAAGCCATTCTTGGTAACCAACCATGATTGTAAGCATGGTTGGGGGTAGAGGCTTCGGATCTAGGTCCATGGAGGAATTACAAGGCAGAAAGGGGTTGCTTTTGCACCCATGGAAGCCCCCATGCAACTCAAGAGTCTCTTTTAGAGCCTTTTAGGCTCAAAGTCCCATGCATGCACGTAAAGTTCGTAACTTTACCTGCTAGATCGAGTTTAAGGACCCAGATCTACCATTTGGACAAGAGTTGTACGCCAGAAATCGAAGAAATAAGACTTGGACTGTATCGACTAGGCGAGTCGTTCTTGGGACTCGGCGAGTCCGAGGGTAGACTCCCCTTTCCTGTTATGGGTCAAGGAGACCCAGTGGAGTGCTGGAAAGGTGTTAGAGGGTCCGGAGGAGTAACCTAACGTTTTGGGATAAGCCATAGTCCTGGAGTTCATAGGACTCGGCGAGTGCATGAACAGACTCGGCGAGTCCAAGGCAATCTCCCAACTCTTGAGGATGAACTCGACGAGTTGTTTATACAACTCGACGAGTCGAGGACAGGACTTGTTCATAGGATGGAGATGGACTCGACGAGTTGTTCATACAACTCGGTGAGTCGGATGAAGGTTCATTCGAGGTTCGTATGGAAGGACAACTCGTCGAGTCATTCCTAAACTCGACGAGTAGAGTCGTAGATGAGGTCAGTTAAAAGCATAAGGACTCGACGAGTTGGCGGCCCAACTCGGCGAGTCAGGTCAACTGGAAGTTGACTTTGGCCTTGACTTGGACTTGGTCAGGGGTAAAACAGTCATTTTACCCTAAAAGTAGATATCAGATTCTGACTGAGTGTTTTGTGGGGATTATAGTCGGAGGATTTCCGGAGCAGCCGCAGACAGAGATTTCCCGTGCAGGTTATCAGCAGCTACTCGTACGATGTGAGTTACCTTCCAGTAGCGGTGGGTCTATGGCCACAATGCCGGCCCACCAGTAGGAGTTGTATGATAGATGATTGTCTTTGTGATATTCATCTAGGTTTTCTACTACCTGTTATGTTATCTTCTAGTATGATATGATGTTAGTAGTAAGGGAGATATTCCCCAAGATTTCCGGTCGATAGGGCCGAAGGGGGTAGTCATACCCAGTCATGCTAGATAGAATATGATTATGTGTTACATGTTATGTGGTAGTAGTAGTGGGGTGAAATAGTCCCCCGTATCCGGTCGAGAGGACCGAAGGGGAGGCCAGCACCCAAGTATGCTAGGCAGTATCCGGTCGAGAGGACCGAAGGGGAGGCCAGCACCCAGGTATGCTAGGCAGTATCCGGTGGAGAGGACCGAAGGGGAGGCCATCACCCAGGTATGCTAGGCAGTATCCGGTCGAGAGGACCGAAGGGGAGGCCAGCACCCAGATATGATATGCAGTATCCGGTCGAGAGGACCGAAGGGGTAGGTCGGGCACCCAGATATGTCTGACAGTATATGTATGTTATGTGATTGTATGGTATGCGGTACGGTGGGGGAACTCGCTAAGCTTCGTGCTTACAGTTTATAGTTTTGGTTTCAGGTACCTCTTCAGCGAAGCGGAAGGAGCTGGCGCGGTAGCAGCACATCATACACACTCGCATTGATTTTCCGCACTTGAGATATTCTGGGATTGTACTTTGACATGATGCTATTTTATGACTTGGGTTTTCAGACATTATATTTTGATTTACGGAATGATATCTTTTATGTGGTTCTCTTATGAATGCTCTTATAATCAGTTAATTAAAAATGAAATTTTTGGACTCGAAATTTTGGGATGTTACAGTGCTCTGACTAAAAGTATACTTTTAAAATATAAGTATTTTACGAAAAGTATACTAATAAGCATACATACTAAGAACAAGTATCACAATGAGAACAAATAAGAACATAACAAACAAAAGTATTTAGATGTTGGACACTACAGTCAAACCTAAGCAGTTATGTAATCATATCTAGAATAAATATAACCTGATCAGCTATATTTATTTGAGATACGACCAACATGTGTTTGGGAGTGATGGTGGTGTTGCAACGAGCCTAAAACTTACCTAACTCTATATACAAAGTATCCTTAGAACAAAACATAAAGATAAAATACTATAGGAGTATTTTAGGCACTATAACAAACTTACATGAGAACTAGAAGACCTTTGCTGGCAGGTCTATAGTTGCGAAGTGCATGCTCCCAGGGTTATATATAACTGGGATCTTATAGACTTAGAATTGGTTATTTTCGCTCTATTACTTGTTCCTTGTTTGGTTGTGGTGTTAGAGTAGGATCACCTATTCGAAGGTCTATTTGATCTTGGTTATATACAACTTGCATGCACTACTTGACTATAGGAGGACCTAGTTTGGATCATGAATAACTATAGAAGAAATGTTCTACTTAATCTCATAAGATTCTTTAGACATTCCCATTCTCGTGCGAACAACCTAGATATAGACAGCCACTCCACTACAATCACCAACAGAGGAGTCAAGGAAGAACCAGAGAGGATTCAAAAAGAGGATTCCAAGAAGGAATCATACGAGGATGCAAATCTGCCATCAGGAAGTGATGGAGATCTATGGTAAAACCCAAAGCATGATCTACAGAGATTAGGAAAACCATAAGAGAGTCCAGAGACAACAAATCCCCACGGCTGAATTCAGGACCATCATAACTAGGACAGGAAACCCTCCCGATGCGCGCAAGGTGGTAGAGCACCATATACATCATACTAATAGTTAACTAACTAATATAATCTAGTGAGTTAGTGATTACACTGCTCACACTATGTGTCAGTCTTATTGCCTTTATCATATCAGCTAAGTAACAGTAAACCAGATCCCATAACTTCATTAAGAGGGTAGTCACTATCAAATTCATAAGTCTATGTTGCATAGACCACTTGTTGGGCTTATAGTGTTGCGTCATGGGCTCGGTCCTTAGCCCGATTTTGATTGCCGGTTTGGGCCTGTCCAACCGTGCATGTTTTCTCTAGGGTTTAGTATTTAAGCTGCATGCATGCAGTCTTTGTAGACACGCTTTGATTTTTATTCTTTTTGAGGATTGTAAACCCTAGCTCGCCTCTACAGTGGAAGTTCTTCATAGAGCTCTGCTGAGGCGTGACTATATTTGAATCATAAGCATATTGTTGATTCTGTTATTGTGTTTGTTTTGTTTGATCTTTATCTTTTACCTGTGAAAGATCTAATCGATCTGAGATTTATTCTCATCAATTGGTATCAGAGCAGGAGACTGTGTAATTCATACACATCTCTTCTGTTGAAGAAGTTATCAGGGTTTTTCCGCATTAATTGATATTAATTGAGCCGTCATTCCATATTGGCGTGTCTCATTAATTGTCGATCTTACCCTAACGATAAATTACAAGTCTGATCTTAAACAGGTTATCGATCAAACTTCATCACAATGTCCATGGATGATTCGCAAACCAATCCAATCAACATCTCCAACAGTATCGGATCAACGACTAGGATTCCAATCTTGTACACTCAAGATTATGAGGTTTGGACACATCACTTCGAAGATTATGTGAGTGGCTCAGAAGATGATGGGTACTTGATCTGGGAAGCTATCACTGTTGGCCCGTTTGCTCATACAAGCAGCTCAAGGATTGTCAAAACTCAAAAGGAGTACAATCAGCTTGTGAGTGATGTGAAAGACATTCCTCGAGACAAGAAAGATAAGTTTAAATGTAACATTAAAGCCTTAAGAATGATTAGGTTTGCATTGAAGTCAGATACATTTCGTTTGGTGAATTCTTGCACTACAGCTAAAGAGATATGGGACAGGCTAAAAGAATTGTATTCCACCGACGCAGATCTGGAACATTCGATTCAAACTCTTTTGCTTTCAGAGTTTGGTGATTTCAAACAAAAGCCCGGAGAGAAACTGGTTCAGGCTTTTGATCATTTTAATCATCTCTTGAGTAAGATGATAAAGCATGGGATCGAAAGGAAAGTTATTGAACAGAAAGTTACCTTCATGAACGGTCTTAGACCCGAATGGATGGCGGTCGTGTCAACAGTAAAGGCACATGAACAGTTTAAATCGTATTCTCTGGCGAAACTGGTGGGAATTCTGAAATCCCATGAAAGTGCTTTGACTAAGGAAACGAGTGTGGTGTCTAGCTTGGGTTCGTTAGCCCTTGTTTCTAAAGGAAAAAGTTCTGTTGAAGAAGAGGAGGAATTAGATCTTTCTGACTATGATCTAACCAGTGAAGAGTATGCCCTGATGGTCTCTAATCCTAGAAAGTTCATTAAAAGGAAGTTCCCAGCCAACAAAAACCGAAATTGGCAGGGAAGTTACAGCGCTGAAAAGGTTAAGGAGGAACCGAAGATAGCGTCGAAGTCAGAAGAGTCCAAGAAAAAAGTGAAAATTGGTGGAGACTCGGGATTTGATTGCCATTACTGTGGAGGCAAGAATCATTTTGCCAAGGACTGCATGCTGAAAAAGAGGACAGAAAAGACGGATGATGATGATGAGGAAGCGAGCCTCATGAGACGACTGGAGGATATCAAGAATAGAAAGTCTGCTGCTAACAATAAAACTATGAATGCTTTGATTGTACAATATACAGACTACCGTGATGAATTCGGTGGCATGGAAGTATGGTCCACAGACTCAGAGGACGAAGAAGTAAGAAAACCCACTCATGGCAAGGCGATGCTGGTAAAAGAAGAACACACTGCTGGAAGGTGTTTCATGGTGACCGAAGGTGTATCCCAGATGAGAGGATATACAACTGATGGAGGAATAGAAGGTGAGAAGGAGCGAGAGGACAGGTGCTTTGCTACGAAACCTGTTAGTACTCAGATCAATGAATGTGATGAGTTGATCAAGAAGGTACAAAATATTCTTGCTTCTCTAAAAATACCTGTTACTAACTATGAAAAGGAACTGAATAGCTTAAAATCTAAATTTTCTAGTATAAGTAGTAGTCTTTCCCAAACCCGTGTCACAAACTCTAACCTGACTGATCAAATTAGCAGGGTATCGTCGAAGAGTGAGGAAAGGAGGATGTGGATTGAGCTGAAGGAAAAAGAGTTGATTAGGTCTAAGGATGAGTCGATTTATTTGCAAAGAGACAATCTTAAACTGTTAAAACAACGAAATGTGTTTTGTTTGATTGCTAAAAGACTTTATTTTAATATCACACAGTTGCATCTCGATTGTGAAATAGGAAAGAAGATACATTGCATGATTTTGCCCTTCCTTGAGTTAAAGGAGGATGAAATCGATGCTGAAGCTTACATCTGTGAAAGTGTTGTATCCTCTGATGAGATCTCACCTACATACAAAATCGGGCTTGACAAAATTGAATCCTACATAAAGTCCAAGGACCATAAGGACATGCTCAAAAATCTGTTAGATGAGAATGATAGATTGAAGTTAAAAGCCGAAACTGTACAGAAATTTGACTCGTTGAATGCCAAATTAAGTTCAGAAAATAAAATTAATGTTGAAAGTGCATCTGAACTTAATGAGGACGATGATCTGAGTGAAATCTCTGTAGAGGATGTGGTGGACTGTTCTGAGTTTGTCAAGAGCGAACCTAAAACCCACAAAAATCTGATTTCTGAAAATTCAGTTGAATACGCTCGACTATCCAAAGACACGACCAAAGTCCTTAAAGAAAAAGCGGTTGTGTATCAAAAGGTACAATCAACTCCAAATCAAGTATACAAGGTTAATGGAGTAACTCAGCAACAAACAGCTGAACTGACGGTGATAGTAGCAGAAGATAATGTTGACGGATGTGATGAATTCTTCTGGTCAGCACCTATTGACAATGCTGATGAAACAGTGGGTTTGTCACAGAAGACCACATGGAGAGTGAGAGGCAGATATAGAGCCGAACCACTTAATGATCCTACTCGTTTTGATGAGCCGAGCACAAGTGGGACTAAAAAGTCTTCAGATGAGCAAGTGGTTATTTCAAGCGAAACCAATTCACCTAAGTGCAAAGCTAATATTCAAAGTTCTGAGAAAAAGGCTAACATTCACAGAAACCCAAAACAGGTGAGAGACAGAAAGCATCAAAGAAATGTGAGGTACAAGAAAAACCTTACCGAAAGGAAGCTGTTCTGGAGATCTCAAAATCCTAATTATGTTCGCTATGAAAAACCTTCTAAACAAAAGGAGGTAAGGAACAAAAAGGAAAGCATCGGTTCGCAGGAAGTAAGGAACCGAAAGGGTGGTTTCGGTCCGTCGACTGAAATGAACCGAAGGGAGAGCTTCGGTTCTCAGAACCACATCAACCGAAAGAACGGTTTCGGTCCTCAACCCAATAACAACCGAAAGAACGGTTTCGGTCCTCAACTCAATAGCAACCGAAAGAGCGGTTGCGTTTCTCAACCCTGCAAGACCAATCAAATGAACAGAAGATCCAATGTCCCTTCTAAACCTAACTCTTCTCGTTCTAATTCTTTCAAGGATTTAAAGGGGAAAGGAAATCTCTTTCCAGAAGATGACAGACGTCCAAAAGAAATCCAAAAGAATGCAGACGTCAACACCTCACATCATACGCCTGTCGAATTGAAGTCAAACAAAATTAAAGTTTTCACTATAAAAAGAAAAGATGAAACAACTTTAATTAAACGTACTTATTTGGTTGATATTTCTCTTACTATTCCCTCTCCTGTAAAAGGCTCACAAGGACCCAAGAAACTTTGGGTTCCTAAATCTGTTTAATATTTTACAGGTTATGCGTGACGAGCAGTTTGACGAAGAATGGTATATTGATAGTGGCTGCTCACGTCACATGACAGGCAGGAAGGAAGAACTGAGGGAGTTTCGGTCTCTCAAGGATGGTGGTATTGTGAAGTACGGCAACAACTTGTTTGGAACTATTAAAGGCTATGGCATGATTACGAATGGTGATTTCTCAATAAGAAAGGTCGCATATGTTGAAGGGCTTCAACATAACCTTATCAGCGTATCACAGCTAGTCGTTGGGATTGGATTGAAGGTATCATTTGATGATGAAGGCTCAGAGATAGTCGAGAAGAAGTCAAATAACATTCTACTGAAATCGAAGCGAAAAGGGGAAATGTACCCTTTAAACCTCAATCCAATTCGAGGTAAACCAGCAGTTTGCTTACTCACAAAGGCTCATTCAGATGAAAGCTGGTTATGGCATCGACGTCTCTCTCATCTTAATTTCAAGGATATAAACAAACTGGTTTTAGGAGATCATGTTCGAGGTCTTCCAGTTCTCAAATTCAACAAAGAACATTTATGTGCAGCCTGTGAATTGGGAAAACAGAGTAGACAAAGTCATCCCTCCATTATCAATACAAAAGTGATAGAGCCATTGGAATTATTGCACATCGATCTGTGTGGCCCCTCTTCCATTGAAAGCATTGGTGGAAATGAGTACATTTTGGTCATTGTCGACGACTTCTCTCGCTTCACATGGGTATTTTTCTTGAAGCAAAAATCTGAGGCTACTCCCAAGCTCAAGCTCTTCATAAAGCAGGTTGAAATTCAACTAAGGAAAGTTGTTCGTAACGTAAGAAGCGACAACAGCTTGGAATTCAAAAACAAAGATTTCGAAGATTTTCTTGCTGAGAAGGGAACGACTCATAATTTTTCAGCCCCATATACTCCACAGCAGAACGGAATTGTTGAAAGAAGAAACCGATCTCTGTGCGAAGCAGCTCGCACTATGCTAAGCTTCGCTTCATTGCCTCTGTATTTCTGGGCTGATGCTATCGCTGCCGCTTGTTACACTCAGAACCGATCATATCTAAACAAGCGATTCTCTCACACTCCTTACGAGATCTTAAACAATCGCAAACCGAATGTGAAATTCTTCCATGTGTTTGGTTCCAGGTGCTTCGTCTTCAATTCTAAAGAGAAGCGAAATAAGTTCGATGCTAAGGCTGATGAAGGTATATTCCAAGGTTACTCCCTGAATTCTAAGGCATACAGAGTTCTGAACAAGCGTTCTAAGAAGATTGAAGAAACATACTATGTCACTTTTGACGATAGATATGTTAAGAAGATGAAGGCAACCGAAAGTACAACTCAGGAAATCTTTCCAAAGACTGGTCACGTAACAGCCCCAATTTCAAATCTTTTCGAGCAATACATGCTTCTTTTTGATGAGCCTCAAACGGCAATTAATTCTGAATCAACAGCGAAAGACAACAAGGTTGACAGTCTAAAGCAAATCATTGATGATGATGCTCAAAAGATGGCTGCTGATCATCCTAAAGCAACCGAGAGGCCAGTCGAAGGTGAACCTTCAAATGACCGCCCTTCAGTCCAGGGGGAGGGTCCGAATCCACAACAAGATCAAGGTCCTTCATTCTAGGGGGAGAATTCAACGTCACAATCATCTGGCTCAACCGAAAGTCCAAATGAAGGGGAGCATTCTGATCCAGAATTCGTGTCATCATTCGAGGGGGAGAGTACACATGTCAATGATGATACTTTATCAGAATTGGAAGAAGAAATCAATGTAGAATTGGATCCCTCTTGTGATCCAAATTATCCTCCACTTATTAAATGGACCAAAGATCATCCTCAGAGTCAAATTATTGGAGAATCTTCAGAAACGGTGTTAACTCGATCACAGATCAAAGCGAAACAAGTTGCACTCTTTTCTCAAGTAGAGTTTTGCATGTTCAACTCCTTTGTTTCCAAAGTTGAACCGAAGACCGTTAGCTCAGCACTTGATCATTCTGACTGGGTTCAAGCCATGCAAGATGAGTTGAATGAGTTTGAAAGAAACAAAGTATGGCGTCTTATTCCAACTCCAAAGGATGCTTCGGTTGTCGGTCTCAAATGGGTATTCAGAAATAAGATGGATAAGGAGGGGAACGTGATTCGCAACAAAGCTCGTTTAGTGGTGAAAGGCTACTGTCAAGAAGAAGGTATCGATTATGAAGAGACTTTCGCACCAGTTGCTAGATTAGAGTCTGTTCGTATCTTTCTTGCCTATGCTGCACACAAAAACTTTGAAGTCTATCAGATGGACGTCAAGTGTGCCTTTCTCAACGGTGATCTTGAAGAAACTGTGTACGTTGAACAACCGCCGGGCTTCGTGAACGAAAAGTATCCAGGTCACTGTTACATACTTGACAAAGCGGTATATGGCTTAAAGCAGGCTCCCAGAGCATGGTATGAAACTCTCACTCGGTTCTTAAAAATGTCTAGATTAAAACAAGGCTCGGTTGACCCAACCTTCTTTCGAAAGACAGAGGGTAACCACCTTATGATAGTCCAAATTTATGTTGATGACATCATCTTCGGCTCCACGAATCCCAGCTTAACAGCTGAATTCAGGAAGTTGATGGAAACTAAATTTGAGATGAGCTCAATGGGTCCAATTAACTTTTTCCTTGGCTTAAACATTAGACAGGGACCCGAAGGCATCTTTATTAACCAGGAGGCATACACCAAGACACTGCTTGCTAAGTTTGGAATGATGGGAGACTCCAGAGTTAAAGTTCCAATGGCTTTTGGGACAAAGCTTACACCTTCCTTGGAGAAGCCAGCCGCTGACATGACTCTTTATCGACAAATGATTGGCTCACTGATGTATCTCACAGCCAGCAGACCTGACATCATGTTCTCAGTTTGCTATTGTGCCAGATTTCAAGCTAACCCACGTGAACCTCATTTGCAAGCTGTGAAAAATATCTTTCGATATCTGAAGCGAACCTCCTCTCTCGGTCTTTGGTATCCGGCCAATTCAGGATTCTTTGTTCAAGCGTTCTCAGACGCTGACCTGGGCAGATGTGGATTAGATCGTAAAAGCACCACTGGAGGATGTCAATTTCTAGACGGTAAATGGGTCAGCTGGCAATCGAAGAAACAAACCTGTGTTTCTCTTTCCACGGCTGAAGCTGAATACATCGCGGCTGCCTCATGCACATCTCAGGTGATATGGATACAGAGTCAGCTTATAGATTACGGACTAAATATGAAGAAAATCCCACTATATTGCGACTCTGAAAGTGCAATTAGGATCTGTCACAACCCAGTGCAACACTCAAAGACTAAACATATCGCACTGAGGTATCACTTCATTAAAGATCACGTGGAAGATGGCAACGTCGAAATTCACTTTGTAAGGACAACTAATCAACTGGCAGATATATTCACTAAGGCTCTTCCTGAAGCAAGTTTCAACAAGATTTTGCAAGGCCTAGGCATGATGGAATCGGAGTCAGTACCAAAATCGCCTTCGCTTCAATAAAGGTAAGAGGCGAAATAGAGTGAACCGAAATGAACCGAGCGTTCGGTCTATTTCGGGTTCGGTCTATTTCGCGTTCGGTCTATTTCGGGTTCGGGTCGACCATGAACCGAAATGAACCGAGCGTTCGGTCTATTTCGGGTTCGGTCCATCTGAACTCGTTTGCTTCTTCTCATATCAAGGCGTTTTGTTTGTATTCCTTTGTATATTTAAAAAAAATATATATTCCAAAAATACTCTATCTTTCTGTTTTTATTTCTTTTCAGAAACCTTCCAAAAATTCAAAAATATTTCTGTTTCTTTGTTTGTTGGTTTGTGTGGTGTGTTTCTTTGTTCTTATTAGGTAATAAGAGAACCAGTAAATCAGAATATGGAACTAAGGCAGGTATATTTCTTTCCTTCAGTACTAGTTAAGTGTCCCTAGAAGCATGCTGCTGTATGTTGACCAAAGCCTCGAACGATTCTGAGTAAAGCCTTAATGACTTGATAAATACAAATCTTGTCTCACCAATCAGGCTATAACATTTACTCTAATCATGAGCTGCCATACTTCTCTCAAATTGAGTTAAGAGGTTTTCTGCTTTGTCCATCAGTTCTAGCAGAGGCACTTTCGTTTCTTTTACCCACCTTATTTTTCTCCATCACTGATTCGTTTCACATTTTGTAACCCTTGAGAGTCTCAGCCATAACCACTGAGGTTTACGGTTATACCAATTCTGTGTTGATGATCTTAAGTTCGTTCACCACGACTTAAGTAAAACCCAAAATCCAACTCCCTTACTGAATTGACGGTGAATACTTTAACGTTTGATCTATATTATGCACTTCTATGAAATCTCATTTTTCGCTTTGCGCGATCCTAATGAAAGTGCTTATTACCAAAGCTTTTCTTCCAAATGGATCCATGTTTTAATTTTTTTTCTTTTTTTCTTCCAATTACGATTTCAACAAGTCACTGAATATGTTCCCTACCTACTTGTTCAATAGATTACATCGATCTAACAAGTACTTCATTCAGTTTCGGTCTTATATCAAGTCTCGAATTCATGAATTGAAGCGAAAGCCACCTGTTATGAGCCTTAGATTTAACAGATGCCTTTCAATACTTCTTAACAAGTATTTGATCGTTATTTAATGGGAAGCCATACAAGCACTTTAAGGTCTCTCTTGACTTTGAAGGAAGAGATTCGTGCCCAGAATCAGCTGCTTTATGTTTTTTTTAAGACATCACATATTATCTTGCACAAGTCGCTTTATTTCTTTATCTTTTACACTCTATGCACGAATTTTTTTCCAAAAACTAGTTCTATTAATGGTGCTTCAATGATCGATAAACTTAAAAAGCGATGACGATTCATGTGAAATATGGGGTGACGATTGGGATAGAGTTAAGGCTGACTCAGCATTTCTCCAACCGTTAAGATGATTTGAAAAAGTGCTTTTTATGGAATGGCGTGTAAAAAGGAAACGCCCTTTCTCTTTCATGCGTCATCCCTGGGTATGACTACTGTTCATCCGTCAAATCAGGCGCCAGTTCAAATAACTCCAAGATATCAGCCGGATTTTTCTCTCTCCTACTTGTACGTATAAAAGGATTTGGCATGCTGCTCTTTACCCTTTTATCACTTTCAAAACTCTCAAAGAACAAAGGCGATTCATCTTACTGTTCATCTTCTTCTCCAAGTTTCTACAATGGCAGAATATTCTTCAGTTCAAGATACCTCTGTTCACCCAACCCTTCTCACTATCAAACCTCAACAAAACCTGATCATCGATCTCACACCCTTCGTGTATGAACCCTACATGTTGTATGTTGTTGAGTGTCTTAAATACTCGCCTTTAGTCGACGCTCTGTCAAGAGTCGAAGTTGTCCCCATGGCCTGCCTCTCACTAATCTACTCCACTGCTTACTACGACAAAGCCGCTGAAAGGATTCAGTTTGAACTCCACAATGAGAAGTCCTCCATCTCCAAGAACCGCTTCTGTGCCCTAATTGGTCTCTCTCAAGAACCAACCAAAGTAAACCCTGAATTGATCACTACTGGTCAGTTGTTCTCCATGTTTTATCAAATGGGGTACACTGAAACCCTAACCACCATCACCAAGTTCAAGAAGTCTTGCCTTCCTCCTCCATGGAATGGCTTATTCACTCTACTGTTCAAAGGACTCTCTGAGCGCAGCGCCGGCTCAGATGGAGCAAGCAAGTCCTTTATGACTGTGCTTTATGGTCTATATCACGGGATTGATCTGGACTATGGTACAATCATCTGGCAACAACTGATTCAAAGCTTGAGTTCTTCCTCAAGACACTCCGAAATCTTGTGTGGACGGTACTGGTCAATCATCACCAAGTGGGTAATGGATCGCCTTCACGTTCCAATCATGGCAGACTCTCTTTTCTCCTCTATTGCTACTTTTCACACAACGAAGATAATTGTCACGGATCTCACCAAGTATTCTTTAATCCCGATCCATCCCTGACACCATGCTTGCTTGTTTGCCTGAAGCAAGTAAACTTCTGCAACAATACAGGGAGTTTCCTTCTTCGGGTCCACGGGAACTAACCCTAGCCATGGTTCGGTCCATTGAAGAAGCTGACAAGCCAGCCAAGAGGGGAAAGAAAGATGCGACTCAGAAGGAGACGAAGGTTGCTAAAACAACCAAGGGGCGAACCCCTACGAAGCGAAGGTCAGACAAGGACGCTATGTCCCAGCCTGAACCCAAGAAGCAGAAAAAGCCCACTCGGAGACTCATACTCCAATCTTCAAGTGATTCAGACTCAGAGTATGTCCCTCCCAAACACACATCTGCTCCTCCTTCAGAATCTGAAAGCGAAAGCTCTGACGAGGAGGCTTCGGGTCGTGGTAATACCCCGCCTCGCTCTCCTACCCCCGAATTTTCAGTTCGCTCCCTCCCTCCTTCTCCTCCACCCGTTTCTGTCCCAGTATCCATACCTCCTATATTTCCCATCTCTACATCTCAACCATCTCACACTACTCCTATCCCTAATCCAATCTTTACCAACACTACCACTACCACCACTACTACACAAGCTCATTCTTCAGCTCCTATCCCACCTGTTACCACTGAACCTCCTGTCACAACCAAACCCTTATCACCTACCCCATCTACTAACACCACCCCTGTTCTTGGAGGTGAGGACTTGGAATTTGATTCCACCTATTTCAGTCCTTACCGTGTCCAGAGTGATGAAGATGAAGATGCACCTGTAACCAAGCGTCATCTCAAAGCAGTCAATGATAAACTTGATCAACTTCTTTCCTCTTCTTCCTCTGGGGCTTATTCAGATGCTGCTCTCAAAGCATTATTTTCTTCTGTTGTAAAAGAACATGGCGCATCCCTTTCTGCTGCAGCCAAGGCTATCGACGCCTCCACTTCCCAGTGTCAAAAGGCCTCGCTTGCAGTCGAGTCCTCCTCTAAAGAATGCAGAGAGGCGACCGCAAAAGTCGACAAACTAATTTCTGAGGCTAACCTATTTCTAGATTCATTACAGGCTGCTGCTCAAAAGAATGCTAAGACAGTAAATGATTCGGTTGCAAATCTTCAGCGTTCTCTAGCACTCGAACGCAGTAATCTTGAAGTTGCCCGAAAAGCCATTGAAGCTGCAAATGTCAATCTTCATGATAAAGTCAATGATCGCTTAACTCAACTGGAGGCGGAATTGGCAGTTGAAAATCGAGTCATGGATGAACTCGACAAGCGAACCTCTCAACTGAAAATCCAAAATCTCAAACTTCGCACTGCAACAGCTGAACTCAATGACTTGAAGTCTGAGAGGGAAGTTATTCGAGGCTCAGTTGATGATGTTCACTCCATCTTACTTCACCTCCTTGAAGCCCATGATCCTATCATCACCATCACCACTCGCAGGCATTTGGCTGATAAACTTCGACCTGCACTGGCCATTCTTAGTCGTATTGAGGGTGTTCCGGTGCCTGGTGTCCAACCGAAACAAGGGGGAGAGAAGACGAAGGTTAATGAAGCTTCGGTCAGTGATAGATGCAAGAAGAAGAAGAAGAAAATTGGTGAAGATGATGATACTGATGATGATATTGAAGATATTTTTAAACCAGATCCCTCTAATTCTTTTCAGAAAACAAAGGCATCTGATAAGGAACTTGAAGAAAAACTGATGAAGGAATCGATTGAGCTTGAAAAAGAGCTTAAAGAAAAAGAGCTCATGGAAAAGAAGAAGTCCATTTTTCCTGTGTGGACTCTTGATTCGCTTTAAAAGTGTGCTATCGATGAACCTTGTACACTGTGGCTAGAGCCTGTGATGTCGTTTGGGCTTGAAAACTCCAAGGATGCACAGTTTGACATGCCGATCACGCGAAAAGCATTCATCTTTCACTGCTTTAACTCAACTGTTTCTATTCCCTCTCCAGACCCGAAGGTTGATCGGGATCTTTTGGAGTTCTATCTGGAGTTTGCTCAGCCACAGCACCTGACATGGAGCTTACAGAAGATTACTACTGTCAAGGTTCTGAAGCCTTACTCAGCAGGGAAGTTTGTCAATGTGAAATTCAAAGTGACTCGAGGCTCTGAAAGCTCGTTTCATAACTTCACCCTTGCTGATCTACTGAACCTCAATCCCCACGACTGGATACTTCTCAACTACATCCTGATGTCAAATCCACAGGAGTACCAGCCGATCATTGACCATATCAAGCGAATGCTTGTATGCTACATTCACGAAGTGGCGAAAATGGACCAAGAGATCGTCGCTGCCATTCACAAGCGTCCAACGATCAAACCTTCCGGCAGAATGGGCGATGTGAATGTTATGGTCAAGGGTAGAATCGACCCACAGTCTCACACAGTAATGTTTGTCAGAGGCGAAAAGCAATAATGTATCTTCGCTCTGTGTGATAAGCACTTATTCTCAACTGCTTGCTTGGAGCATATCTTGGAGATTATCCACAAGTGCAATCAGAATTCTACAGCCGATAAGAAGCTGTTTACTGACATGCTATGATGGTACATTCAGTTTCGGCAAACACTTCTTGCAATCATCCCTCGGCTGTTCAAGGTTGTCAAGACTGTGAAGCCTACTCAAAGAAATTGATCTCTCGCCTCACTCGACGTAAAGGGGGAGATTGTTGGGCTTATAGTGTTGCGTCATGGGCTCGGTCCTTAGCCCGATTTTGATTGCCGGTTTGGGCCTGTCCAACCGTGCATGTTTTCTCTAGGTTTTAGTATTTAAGCTGCATGCATGCAGTCTTTGTAGACACGCTTTGATTTTTATTCTTTTTGAGGATTGTAAACCCTAGCTCGCCTCTACAGTGGAAGTTCTTCATAGAGCTCTGCTGAGGCGTGACTATATTTGAATCATAAGCATATTGTTGATTCTGTTATTGTGTTTGTTTTGTTTGATCTTTATCTTTTACCTGTGAAAGATCTAATCGATCTGAGATTTATTCTCATCACCACTGTTATGAATTGCTTCGAAAGATAGAACATGATACATTCAGAACTGAGAAAACTTTGATTCAGATAACACTCGACATGTAACCACTACGGACTTACCCTCGTATCATCTTTTAAACCTTATAGCAGAAAGATGCCACCGAAGAAGTCGAACAAAAACAAAAACAACGCACCACCACTACCATCTCCTCAGTCTGACCCAGTTGTATTTCAGGCGGCAATAACAGCCGCAGTGACAGCTGTCATGACTCAAATAAATGCAAGTTGTACTGGTGGATCGGGTAGTGGTACCAACAACTCTAACTACGGACACACAAGGGAGTGCTCATACAAAGACTTCATGATTTGTGGACCCAAATCCTTCGATGGAAGTGGGGGAGTCATCGCCCTAATGTGATGGTTCGAGAAGACAGGATCAATTTTTGAGTTATGCGTGTGCCCAGAAGGGAGCAAAGTGAAGTTTGTTGTCTGCAACTTCTCTGACGGAGCCCTTACATAGTGGAATAGCCATGTCAAGTCATTGACTCTTCCGATAGCAAACGCAATGGGCTGGAAAAATCTAAAAGAGATGATGCTGGAAGAGTACTGCCCGAGGGGCGAAGTGCAAAAACTAGAGCATGAGATGTGGAATCTTACCATGGCAGGCTCAGACATAGAAGCCTATACCGATAGATTCAGCGATTTAGCTGCACTATGCCCTGGGATGGTTGCCCCAGAGAGTAAGAAGGTAGAAAGATACATTTTGGGGACTACCTTCTCCAATCCAAGGAAACATATTGGCAGCGAAACCTCTTACGTTTGACAGTACCAAATGCCTGGCTCAAACATTGGTGGACTATGGAATCCGTCAAGGCATAATGGACCCCGTTTAGGAGCCAACCAGAGGAGTTAATGATAAACAAAGGTCCGAGAGCGGGAAGAAGAGGCAGTCAACACAAGAGCCCTCCGAGGGACAACAGATAAGTGCAGCCTATGTTGCTACGACACCAACCACATCAGCACCAGGTAGTCGTTATGCTGGAACCCTCCCTAAATGTAATAAGTGCAACTTTCATCATACCGGAAAGTGTCGGAAGTTGTATTGCAAGAACTGCCTCCGAAAAGGACACACCATCCGCTTCTGTAGCGCACCAGCATGACCAATATCTCAGGTCCCATTTGAGGAAGTAAATCAGACCTGCTACGAATGTGGCGAAGCAAGGCACTACAAGAGAGATTGTCCATTGGCCAGAAACCCTGATGAGGAAGGAAGAGTGCTAATGATCACTACAGGAGAATCTACCCCAGAACCACCTGAGAACAGCGGTATGTTTCCCAACTAAATCCTAGCTATAATAATTTCTTACTCATCTAAACAAAGCACATAGTTTATGTAGAAACTAAAAACTCTTTCTGGTAAGCTATAATGACTTGGTGTAAACATTAGGGCCATATATAATTAAGAACCAATAGACTTAGAGTGCGTGATTCCGCCTTATTTCCTGTTCCTTGTCTAGTTGTGGATTTAGGGCAGAGTCACTCAGTCGACTGTCTTATCAGCCTTAATTATATATGACTTGTAGACACCAAGCGATTATAGAGGGACTGGATAGGGACCATAATATCAAGTATCAGTCACTAGAACAATCTTTCAATTAATACACATGTAAGGCAATGCAAAACTATAATAGTAGTAATATCAGGATCAAAACAGAAAGCACCAGAAACATACACCCAGATGCGCCGATGTTATAACAAAGCACTCTTTCCGAACTAACTTAACACGCGATCCGATGATGTCATCCTGCCTAGTCTAACTGAGTCCACGCGATGTCGAACCTATGTGTCACCGAGGAGACCCTTTGCCTTAAACCGACCGAATAACAAAACTCTCGTCACTCATAATGACAAACTAGACGCGGACCTCAGAATCATCTCTCACTTCAACCCTCTGAAGTACTCATGCGAGGAGTACGGTATCCTCCTGTAACCTTCCTTAAGTATTCCCAGCAGACCATTTTGGAAATACTACTCGCGCAGCAAGTCAAGTTCAAGCACAGAGGCTAGGGACATGTACGGTTAGCCTATTAATATTAAATGTACATGTGAGGGTGGTATTTAATTAAGATTCTACTGACTTAGGATGTGTGTTTCTGCCCTATCTCCTGTTCCTTGTCTGGTTGTGGACCTGGGGCAGAGCTACCCATCTGACCGTCTTATCAATCTTAATTATATACGACTTGTGTACACGAGACAATGATAGATGAACCAGGTATGAGTCCTACCATGAACTTCAGGATGAAAGCTAGTCGGAACTACGAATGGGCATCCTACCAGTTGGATGAACATAGTCGAGCAATCCAAACCTACACACCCTTCACAGACCAGAACAGCAGATATAACAGTGATGATCCGCTGAAACACCCAGCGAGGATCTGAAATTCACTGGAGAATGCGAGGGTTTTATGAAACCCAAGTACCCTACCAATCCTAAAGAAGTGTATGTCCGATGAGACACTTGTAATACCCCTCATCTTTTTCCAAGTCCATGAATTGTATTCCATGCTTGAATTTCGGGACGAAATTCCCTCTAACGGGGGGATGATGTGACAACCCGAACCTTTTTCCGTTTCCATTAATCGATTTCTGTTAATAAAATTTGAATTTTATTAAGTTCCCGTCAAACTTCTTGGTTTAGAAAATCATCTAGTTTTATATAATTAAATTTTTATATACGAGTCGGAACCAAAATCGCGCGAAGAACCCGAATTTTCTTGAAAAACCAAACAGTTTTCGGCCTAAGTGAGTTTACGGCCGTAAACCCGTGTACGGCCGTACACTCGTTTACGGCCATCGTCGGGTGGACCCCACCACGGACCACGAGAACCCCTATAAATACGAGACCCTACCCCTTATTTACACTTTTCTGGCCAAACACTCACTCCTTCTCTCTCTACCTCTTGACCGTAGACCCCAAAAACACCCTTATTCTTCCGGGAAACATCGAGAATCACTATTGGGGGTCATTTCGGAGCATCTAGAACACGTTTTTCGTCGAATCCAGCATCCTCATTCTTGAGTGTACGGTCGTACACCCTTCAAGTCTGCAAATCTTCATTGACCGTACACCAGTTCACGGCCGTACACGCTTCAAACCTTCAAAGGCCGTACACCCTTCGAGAGGCAGTTCACGGCCGTAAACAGTTCACGACCATAAACTCCCTTCACGTCCGTAAACCCCATTCATGGCCGTACACACTTCCTAAGTGGTGCATTAGACTGAAAACCCACTTTCCTCGATTCAATCAAGTTCCGGTAACATTCCTTAACCGAAAGCAAGTGTTTTTCTAACACTTTATCTAACGAAATCACTAATTTAGATACATATATGTATTTAATTATTATTAGGATTCCGTTAAGTGCCACACACTACAACTCGAGGGTCTTCATTTCAGTTCGTTGATTCGACGCTTGTACACATCTAACGGTGAGTTCATACCCCTATATTTTCCGAGTGTTTATGTTTTAAGGGGGGGAATACAAGTAAAAGCACAAGTAATCTTGTGTTTAAAAATATAATTTGGCTTATTATATTTCCCTATCATTAGTATACATTGAACACAAAACTTACTAAACAAGATGAACATAGTTACTACTAGACTTGAAATCATTTTACAAAACATGTTAAGATACAAACGTTACAAGTACAGCTTTCAAAACAAATGAAACAAACTTATGAATTATGAAATAAAAGGTACTATTTTATAAGGATTCATGTTAATAACAAAAAGGGTTTTCATAGTATTATTCGTGGATTCGTTGAGAGAACTACAATGTGAGACGCGCCTTATAGCTAGAGTCTCCTGGAGGGAGAGCGTGAGTTTGTGTATAGATCTATACGGGACTGACAATCCCGCACCCTGACTATTAGCTACAGTCAACCGGGGGTGACAAACGTCTGTTCAGTTTTCGACGTCCGAAGTACGTCATTTTGGTATTCGTCCATCAGTATGGTTATAAGAACTCACAGGGGAAACAACGACTCGTTCACGTAATAATATACCTAACAAACAGTCAACAGGCTTAGTAACTATGTGATGACTTAGTATGTACATTAGGGTAATATGAAATTAACATCCGACATGCAGTGGGATGTGTGATCTCCGCCTCATTTCCTGTTCCTTGTTTGGTTGTGGGCTTAGGGCAGAATCACCCAATCGACTGTCTGTTCGATCTAAATTTCTATAACTCGTATGTACTAAGTGATCACAGGAGGGTATTACCAACATTTTCAGTATATAGAGCAACACGTTTTCAACTAGTTTTATTTATGTAATAAGACTACTATACATTACTGGGGTAGCCAGGGTTTTCAAAACAGAACAAGGTTTAAACAACATAAGTATGGTAGATACTTGTACTCTACGATTTGGAACAGATAATTCAATAACTTACAATTAGGGAAAATATAGGATTTTCCAAGGTAAACATCAGTACTTTATAAACAGTTGGTTTATTATTTAATTAACGAATATTCATTATTAATTCTATAATTCCTTAGTTTATGCATCTGGGTTACGTATGAAGAATATCCGATAGACTGTGGAATGTGTGGTTTCCACCTCATTCCCTGTTCCTTGTTTGGTTGTGGGTTTAGGGCAGATCCACACAATTAACTGTCCATTCGATATTGGTTTATACGTAACTAGTATGAGCTAAGTAGTTATAGAAAGAATGGTTTGATCGTGCTTTACATAAGAAAATATTGGATTTTCTTGAGGAACACTTTCAACAGATATCAAAGGACCAAAACAGTTAACTTTGTAAGTATCTAGTGAATACTTCAGGATTATGTACATGAGGATCCGACAACCAGTGGAATGTGTGGCCTCCGCTTCATTTCCTGTTTCTTGTTTGGTTGTGGGCTTGGGGCAGAACCACACAATCGATTGTTTGTTCGATCTGGATTGTATATGATTTGTATACACTAAGTACTCGCAGGAGGAACTGGTAAGAATCATTTTTACTTAAGGTTTATACATTCATTACATCAGAAAATATAAGGTTTTCTGGAGAAACACAACGCACTTTTCGAAAGAACAAAGGGTGGTTTTCCTAAAACAAAACGCTTATGAACTCACCAGCTTTATGCTGATACTCTTTCAAAACCTACTTGTATTCTCAGGACATTAGTAGACAGGTACACTCCCGGATTCAAGAAGACGGAGCATAGTAGCTTTGAGTCTTTACTTGTATTTACTTTTGGAGTCAAGCGTGTATGAATCATATGTAATGTAAAACTATACTATCAATACAATGGTTGTTGTTGATTTGATTACTATTATTCAATTGTTGTGATACCATACATGACGCCCTCCGTCCCCGAACGTTTCCGTCGTTCCGGTTTAGGGGCGTGACACATATAGACTAAAGCTACCAGAAGAGCTTAGTCAGATCCACAACACTTTCCATGTTTCGCAGTTGCGAAAGTGCATTCTGGATGAGGAGGCAGTAGTATCACTGGATGATATTCCGGTCGATGAACGCCTGAATTATGTGGAGAGGCCCGTGGCCATTCTATAGAGGAAGGTGAAGGTTCAACGGAACAAGGAGATACCTTTGGTAAAGGTACAGTGGGAGCATCGGAGAGGATCCGAGTGGACTTGGGAGCCGGAGGCTGAGATGCGGGAGCATTACCCGGAGTTGTTTGTCGCAGCCGACTTCAAGGACGAAGTCTAGTTCAAGTGGGGGAGAGTTGTAACACCCCGACTCCCAGGTATATAACTATACAGTTTTATGTCTATCTCAGAAGATCTACTCGACGAGTTGGTTCCTAGACTCGTCGAGCAGGGACGCGTTTGGCCACGTGGCTTAAGTGACCAACTCGACGATTCGGTGAACCCGACTCGACGAGTTGGAGCTGGAATGAGAAACCCTAATCCCCGGGGTTTTGCACCCTATTTAAGGGTCACTTGCCCCCTTAGCCTCCCTTACAGCCCCCTTGTGAGTCCAGAAACCCTAAATCGCTGCTTACACTTCATTTTGGTGTGATATTAAGCTTGGAAGGTAGATTGTGGTGGGAAGAGCTTGAAGTGCAAGAAGTTGGAGCAAAGAGAGGCTGTGGATCCGATTTCTACTTCATCTGAGCATCACCTTGAAGGTAACAAGTTGTTACCTTGGCTCTCCATTAGATAGATCTTTGTTTCATGGGTTTAGAACCCTTTCTAGGGTATTGTGGTGGTATTTCGGATTTGGGGCAAGATCTGAGGTTGCAACTTCAGATCTGGACCCCTTTAGCCCCTTATTGTCATAAAGTCTCAGTCTTTGTCAAGCTATGGCCCTTCCCTTGTCTTAAGCTTATTTTTTAGCTTGGTTTTGACTCTTAAGACTTTGCATGCACGTAAAGTTTGCAACTTTACGTGATAACTAGGCCGTAGGAGGCTAGATCTACCATTTGGAGCTTTGGAATGGATCAAAATCATCTGGACAAGAAATGGACTTTATGAACTCGACGATTTGGATAAGGGACTCGACGAGTTAGGAAGGGTTTTCCCGTTGTTTGGTTTCTGTATGGACTCGGCAAGTCAGTAGAGGACTCGATGAGTCAGTTAGGGTTTCCCCGACTTCTGGACACGCATAGACTCGACGAGTTGGTCGGAAAACTTGGTGAGTCAGTAAGGGTTTTATGAGCTTCTGAACTCTTACGGAACTCGACGAGTTGCTAGCTGCACTCGGCGAGTTGGGTCAGCATGGACTGTTGACTTGGACCGTTGACTTTGACTTGGACCAAGGGTTGACCAGTTTGACCTCTGGGGGTATTTTGGTAATTTAGGAATTTATGGAAGTGAGTCATCGGTGGATGTAGGTGTTGGATTTGGAGCTGCATTTGGTTGAGTTGACTTTATCGATTCGAGCTACTTGAGAGATAAGTTATCCTCACTATATTAACAGGGTCTAAGGCACCAATGTCGACCCTTATCGGAATTGTATCCAGGTTTATTGCATGATATGCTTAGTGATTTACATCCTAGTAGTTAGCATGGTGATATGCTTAGTGACCTGGTTAGGTCGATATCCTGGTATATAGGATGATGTTATGTTAGTGACCGGTTAGGTCTGTATCCTGGTTATAGGATGTTGATATGATTGATGATCTGTTAGATCGGTTTGACTGTTATATATGCTAGCGTATGATATTATGTGCACGTGTTTATTTGATTGGGGTTTGGGTTGAGGCGGACATGCTTTGTGCTGAAGGCCAACATACCCAGGGCGGTCTGGATAAACTACAGGCCCAGGCGGACATGTTCAGACCGAAGGCCCGACGAGCGGTCCGGATAGGCTGTAGGCCCTGCGAGGAGGTCCAGAAGTGTCGAAGGCTCGGAGAGCGGTCCAGATAGGCTGAAGGCCTGCGAGGCGGTCCAGTCAGGCTGAAGGCTGTTTGCTTATATGTTTATATGATATGGTTATATTTGTATGGCGTTGGTATTTTGGGGGTAACTCACTAAGCCTTCGAGCTTACATTTATCGATTATTGTTTCAGGTACTTCTGACGATCGCGGGAAGGCGAAGGCGTGATCGTACCGCTCCTCACATTTTATGACTATGTTTCTGGGATACTCTGATATAGAACTATTTTGAAAGCAAATTTGTAATAACTGTTGGTTTCTAAATGTTTTAAAATTTTAAAATTTGGCATGATTTTTATGGATGTTACAGTGTAGTTTAGATTTTGTACATAATTTTAGACTATAATTTTGTCATTTTTTATTTTATATTCGTTGACTTACAGTCCCCCAAAGTCGGGATATCAAAGTTGTGAGTTTTTTGTTTTTCAGCTTTATATTTATATTTTGTAAAATTTTAAAAATGCATATCTAATTCGTTTGAAGTCGGATTATCATGAGGTTTTTTGCAACGTGTATTTTAGAATTAGTACATGATTTTAGACTATAATTTTGTCATTTTTGGTTTAATATTCAATAACTTACAGTCCCTCAAAGTTGGGATATAAAAGTTGAAAATTTTCAAAGTTCCACCAACAATTAATTACCAAAAAATTCTGGATTTCCCGGGTTTTCTGGTTCTAAACCCACTTTACCCGGTTCCACCCGACCCACTTTAATGTTTCCGGGTTTTCCTGTTCTAAACTCACTTTACCTAGCACCTTACCCAGAACTGCACCGGAACCAGTTCCTATATACCGACCCGATTTCCGGTCCTATAAAATCTCGTTAACCGGTTCTCGTGTTTTCTGGGTCAGGGTCTACCGGTCCAGGTTTTGACCCACTCTTATCCTTACCTCCAACCCACAATGCAAAAAGTTCCACGACTCCCTCTTCCTTAAGACCGAGGGTGTATCCACATCTCACCACTCACTTTTTCTGTGTCACATCAAGTTTTCACTTACTCATTTTTCACTCACTAAAAGTTAAGAAATGATCACCTTTACTTCCCCTTATTTTTATTTTATTTTTTTATAAATATACTTTATATTAACTTTATTTGTAGGATTAAAAACCATAAATTTTAATATATTTTTTATAATTTTTTAATATATGTATAACAATAAATTATAAATATATTAAAAGCAAAAAAAAAACATAAAATAGAATTAACCAATTAAAACAAGAGAGAAGTGGGGTAGAAGACTTTCACCCCAAAATCTTCCACATTTCCCCGTATTTTGGTGTGGGGTTCTTGGGTACGGTTTCGAAACCGTGTCTCCTCTACTCATCCACACCTTCCGGTTTAAGGGTTAATGTTATAAGATATGAATCACCAAAGGGTTTCTAGACCAACGGTATCTGGTGCTACCTTCTCTTTTTAAGTCGAGGGTTCAAGTCTCACTATAGATATAGTTAGAATAATTTAGGAGTAATTTAGTATTAACCGTTAAAAAAAGAAATATCAATCAAGTATTATATTTGTACTCATTTGATCATCCCCAATCATGAGATGTCAATCATTAAACTTTCAAAATCTATGTTAAATAAGCAATTCTTGAATATTTAAAAGGGTGATATACAGTTGGTTAGTCTACTAAGACTAGAAGGAGTGGGTGCGGCTTGGACCGCACTCCCCTTGCCACATAAGCACAAACACCGCCCCTGGGTGCGGTAGAGAGTGGCAGTGCGGCCTTCCAATGGAGCACTCCTTCAAACAACGTGATTTGTTCATTTTTCTTACCTCCTTCTGATTGGTCCATTTTATTTATTAAAATAAAATAAAAAAAAGTATTCAAGTGTGGCACCACTCCTTGGGTGTGGTATAAAACCACACTTTTGTGGTAACGGGTGAGGCGGCGCTTACGTGTCACTGCGGTTTCATGAGGGAGTGTGGCACCACTCCTTTCCGCCTAAGGCGTCAAATGATGTGGCAGTTTTGTCAAAATAAATGGCCACATATACTTTCCATACGGACTAAAAGAAATTAAAAAATCAAAAATTTCTTATGTGGTTTTTTTTTTCAATATGATTTTTAAAAATCGAAAACTAACTTATTTAATATCTTATTCTGTTATACCATTATTATAATTATTATTAATTTAAATTTTTTGATGATTTATTGACATTGTTTCTAGTTGGTGAAAACAAATATACATCAAAATGGTGTGGGAAGAAGTGGGATGTTTGGGACTTATTTAAGTTAAATGACTTTATTACTATTAAAAAAATTATATTATATAACACACATATTTAAGTTTTAGTAAATAAATAAGTAATTAAAAGTCCGCATCAAAACCATCTCCCTTACCTTGAGTAATTTGTCGTTTAAGGCATCTCCAATGGTTGATCTATGCTATACCTTAAAGTTATTGCAAACTTATCATTCCACTAATTTTATTCTCTAAATAAATGGTTTCTCCTATGGTTAACCTCTTCAACTAGTTTTTTCTTTAAATTTAACTAAATTATACTTATCTATTCAAAATGTTCTATATAATCCCCTCCATTTAGTTAGTCATTTTTAAACACATATTATATTTTAATACAAACATAAATAATATATTTTTATAAACAAACGAAAATATAAATCAGAGTATATCGGATCTTTATTTTATCAACGTAAAATACACCAAAAAAAAATATGTCATAGTTATAACAAAAAATTGAAAATATTAAATCATTATATTTATATATCATATATGTTTGTCGAAGGTTACTGTTGCTATTGACTACACTTTTGAAATATAATATTTACTTTCCATATTTATGTATACTTGTTTCTACATATTTTGGATTAAACAATTTGAAATGAAAAGAAAATTAAATAAAGATACAAATCAAATTAATTCCATATAAAAAGACGATAATATCTTTTGTTTGAACCACTAAAAGTTCCTAAGATGTTACAAAATATTTGATAGATAAATTAAATAAAGAGACAAATCAAATTAACTAGTAAATAAATAAATAAATTGAAAACTAAAATATAATGAAGGGTAAACTAAAAATTAATTAGAAGATGAATGGGTAAAATATACAAAAAGCTAAACTATATTGACTATTTAATATACATTTAATGGTCAATAAAAATAAACATAATGTCTTGTTTCAAAGATAATAAGTCTTCGTTATTAATAAGTCAATAGTAATATCATCTAAAAAACCTTTCATTGGAGATGCTTTTGTAACATCATCTTGATGACTTGGTAAAATGATACCATTGACAAGTCATCATTAAATACACAATAATAATAATAATAATAATAATAATAATAATTCTTACAAATTGGTTGGTATTCTAAAGCCAGAATGCTACAGAAAGTGTACTCCTTCCTATACATACTATTTCCTATACATACTATGTACACGCCAACGTATATTTTTTTTTTATCATTTTATTATTTTGAAACCACGATGGAAGTGAGAAAAAAATAAAGAAAGAGAAAAAAAGAAAAATGAGAGAGAAAGAGATTACCGCGTACGACCAAACCGTACACAGGGGCGGATGTGCCCCACTGCCACCTTGGCAAACCGCCGTAGAAACCACACACACTTCCCGTAGCCTAATACATTAACATTTTTTATAAAACCACTAAGTTTTACCTCGTATTTCGTAAAAAAAAAAAGCCACTAGGTTTTACAATCTTAGTTTTTTTTTTTTTCTTGCAAGCTTGTGAATTGTGATATGGCAGATAGGGAACGTAAATCATAGCTAATTTAAAATGCAACTCAAGATATTTTGGTTTTTATGGCATTAATCTGTAAAATCTAAGTTATAGAGATTTGAACGTGAATATGGAAACTTTTATCATTCGTCCAATATAGAACAACCAAAAATCCACATGTCAATTCGCGTTAATCGATGTATACAATTTTGTAGATTGATGTCTAAAAACTCTCGCTTTGTTTCCAAACACGTTTATAGAAAACATGTGTATCATAACATTACATCCGTCGAACTTCCATTACAATAGTTAGAAACAAAATACAAAGAACGTCCAAACAAATTGAAATGAAAAACCAACAACAGATTGATTATAGCAAAACAGAGCAGAACAAACAAGCAATTACAGATATCCAATAACCCGTTCTACATATTCAAACCCACATTCCCTATAGCATATCGTACCTATTGAATGAATCCAGATTATTTATAGAATTAATTTCACCACATACGAGCGATCCGATTTCGTTCTTCAAGCAACGTTGACCTGGATCGTCTTCGGCTTCTTGGGCTCCGGCGGCGGCAGTTTCTCCACCGTGACCGTAAGTACCCCATCTTGACAAATTGCAGATATCTTATCTGTATTAGCATTTTCCGGCAAAGCAAACTTCCTCATAAACTTTCCGATCCTCCTCTCCATCCTCACGTACTTTACTCCTTCCTTTTCTTCCTGATCATGTTCCCTTCTCCTCTCTCCACTTATCACCAACACGTTGTCTTCCTCCACCTGGACCTTGATATCTCCGGACTTCAGACCTGGCATGTCGACGATGAAGACGTAAGAGTTGGGATACTCCTTCACATCCGCCGGAGTTGCAGCCATTGCTCTGGCGTCACGTACGTAAGCGCGAGTAGGTCCGGCATTGCTTGATTTGCTGTTGGTGTTGTTGTCTTCGGTGGCGACGAGGATGTTGTGGAGGTTGCGGAAGAACGGCGTGTCGAAATCCATCAAACGGATATCCATTTCGATCTCTGTTATCGATCTGTTTCTAAAATTCGAGCGCGACTGAAAAAAAAAAGTACGAATCGAGAACTTTTGTGAGCGAGGAATGACAAAGAGAGCATTTCAATGGTGGATTTATACGGTAGAGAGAATAAGGAGGGGAGGAAGAAGAAGATAATTCTGGAAAGGACGGGAAAGAGAAAAGGAAACCAGAAGCATCTAGTAGCTTCATTCCACATCTGGAAGACATAAATACCCCATCGACTGTTCATTTTAGTTTTGTTATTTTGGGAGCTAAAATGTTTAAATTAAGATTAAATTATTTTTTTTATATCATATAATATAATTTATATTTTAAAATTATATTTATAGTTTTTTAAAATGTATTTTCAAGTTTTATTTTATTCGTTTTCTCGTTACATAATCTTTTAAATCGAAACTTTATTTTGATATTTTTATGGTTAGGTTGTTACGATATAATCGTCATCTAGTATATATATCTAGTATATATAGACTATTGATATTTGTAAATTATATTCTATATACGAATTGAAAAAAAAAAACAAAAATTAGCCCGTACTTTAAAGTAACATTTTCGTCTCTTACATATTTTTTATAGTTTTCATTTTTATTAAGTTCCTTGTTATATATTTTTAAACTTTATTTTTATCCGCCCTTCCATACATAAATTTGTTGATCGAAATTTTATTTTGATATTTTATTGTCCATTTTATATGGTCTAATCGTCTGCATGCTATATTCACTGTTGATATTTATAAATCACATTCTATATACAGCCGTCATTACATTTACATTCTGGTCCCTTACACAATTTCTTTTTGTTGTTTTCGTTTATATTATTTGCAAACGAGTTCTTCATCGAACCATACGGGGTGACTTAAATACTAGTTTTATTAAAAAAAAATAGTAAATTAATGTTTTACATCATTTATATTTTAACTTTTTAATTTTTTACATGAATTATTCTTATGAATTATTCTTGTGGTCCTTAAAATTAGTTCATCTCTTTTAAATACATAGAAAAAACCACTACATCCGTATTTTTGTTTATAATTTGGTATCATATGTAATATTTAAAAAAAAAAAAAAAAAAAAAGTCACTCCCTCATTTCTCCTCCCTTATGGTAACCACTCCCATCCACTATATTTTCACATTTTATCTCAACAACAGATTCCATCGCATTGTCACATCATATCTCAAGAACACCGCCTATCATCTCAACAACATATTCTAACAGAAACTCTTATTTGTCTAATGTCACTTCCTCTCCGCCTCAACTACATCTCTCCAACATGATTGTCTCCACATCAAACAACAAAAGAATAATCTCACATTTACACTGTTAAACTCATACATCTAATGAGTTTTTATACAAAATATAAGTTTGTTTTTCAAAAAAACCGGCAACGGAAGTCTTAAAAATAACAAGTGTATTTTTAGTTTATAACAAAACCAATCCATTTGTGATCTATTTATAGAGGTTAGAATGAAATAAAAACAATCAAATACTTTTTAGAATGACAAACTTTGAAGCCTTTGAACCCACTTGGTTTTGAGGTGTTGATGATAGCAAAAATCAAAGAATATGATTTCTCTATGTGTATCCACCATAAAGAGTAAAGCACTTTGAGTGCTAGTTCATTCTTGTATTCTTGAGTGTCTTAAGCCTTTAAGTGCTTGACTCAACTAAGCACTGAAGGAGACAACTCAATGGCTTTAAACTTGCAACAATCTTCAAAAGACAACAAGAAGAGAGAGTAGAAAGGTGGTTTCGGCCACTAGCTTTAAGTGAAGTATTAAGACCAAAAAACTAGCCAAAAAACATGCAAGACACATCTTTTATATACCTCATGCAAAGTAAGGGCCTTATAATAAAATACTCTAAAGTATTTGTAGCCTAAAAGAAGCATGGGGAGACAAAGCATGAAGGTTGACAAGCAACCTCCATATTTGTTTATTAATTTCGGCCATAGCTCTCAAAAGAGGATGATTTCTTTAACTTTTATAAAATCTAAGTTTATAAAATATAAACTGTCTTTAGGTAAAAGACAAAAGAATCCAACTAGTCCAAAAGGTTGTGCATGACTTATTAATTCATACCATATGAAATAATAACTATTTATACTCTCTTATAACTATTATTTTCATAAAAACAATAATTATTCCCTAGTTAAAATACAAGAATTGATATTATTTATTAATAATAAGTATACAAAATGTGTTAACTTGATAAAGGTGTGACCCTATATGATCATATATTATTAGCAATGTCACTCGATAATGATTTTTCGGCATCTAGATTCAACAATCTCCTACTTGCATAAGATTCATTGCAGACTAACATAGACAGTAGTTGACATCTAGCAACATGTTACTGCCCCTAACAACATATGAAGGGTGTCATCTCATCAACAACCATTTCGAGGAGCTCTAAGCTACGACTGTTACTAAAGGTGTGGTATCATTTTTTCTTTTGTCTCATACATCATGTTGAACATGAGATATGGATCGTGATCAATCTCATTTAGTGTTCAACTTTGAGTAAGGCCTTAGATGTCTAATTCTCAACGAATAAGAGGGACAAATCCCATCTTGATTGGCCATCAATTTAGTTCGTGTCATACCCAACGATGGCCCTTTTGACTGCCTTTTACGGAACAACGTTAAACCATTTCAAAGCACAATAATTCTTACACTTTAAGTCCCAAATATGTATCTCAGGTCTAAGAATACAAAGATACAACCTTGATCAAAACATCACTTATGACTACGATCCATAAAATGATTTTGATGTGAGTCAAGTCCAATACTTCTCCTAATCAAGTACCTATGAAATTGGTAGCAGCTCTTGGAATTTTCATCTCCATGAAAATCAACCAATCCACTCATATTAGTCTTACTTCATATATGCTCCCACAACTGTAACATCCTGTTCCGGATTGCTTTACAATTCCAAGCTCGGGGGTCGTAATCTGAGTATGAGAAGGTTATGAGATTTTGGAGGAGAAATTTTTAGGCCTTCTTGGATATGGATAGGGTGTATTGTGTGAGAAAAGGGTTCGGGTTGTGCTTTAGGTCCCAAGGTTATCGGCAAGTGTTGGTTTGGACTTTTCATGAATTTTGGATCTCAGCTTGAGTGGGCTTTAGGAGAAATAAAGTTGATATAAGTGTAGAGCTTCTCGTTACCTTTTCGTGGATATAAAGTTCGTCGGAAACGGACATCGGGTGAGGAAGATATAGCACTTTGAAGTTTTTGACATAAATGGTCCTTGTTGGAAAAGTTGGCAGTAAAGGGACCATGCATTCAAAGTAGGAGGTGCGTGGGTACGCCCAGCGTAAGCTGGGTTACGCCCAGCGTATGAAAGGAATGGTCGCGGGTGCCTTCGGGCATACGCCCAGCGTACGTCCAATATTCAAAAACCCTAATTTAGGGTCAATCACTATATAAAGAACTTATTGGTTCAAGCCCTAGCCTCCTTATCTGTTCCCTTACCCTCAGAAAAACCCTAGAACGTCCCATCCCCTCATTTTGAGTGATTTTCTCTTAAGAAGCTCATTTGGTGGTATTAACTTGGAAGAGGAAAAGAAGAAGTTGGCAAGGGAGGACTTTCGAGGTTGGAGATCATAGATCTGGGGTTATTGTTTCATTTCAGGCTTCTTGGAGGTATAAAGATATAAACTTTCCTTAAGCATGCTTAGATCTAGTGTTATTGATTTTGGAGTCTTTTGGTCCCAAGATTAGAGCTTTATGATGCAAATTCGACTCCTAGTATTGGAGTTGCTATTTTCAGTTCTAAATGAGTTCCTAGGGCAGAAAGTTGTCATCTTGAGGTCTCATTTGTGTTCATGCATGATATTTAACCCTTATTATGGAAGAAGGTTGTTACCTTTTGAGTTTAAGCTTATTTGGTGGATTGCAAGTCAGCAAGATTATGACTTTAAGGATTAAGAGGATAAAAAGGACCTGGATCTGAATTTGTAGCCTCTGGAATGAAGTAATAAGCACTTAATGGAAAAAGGGCTTAATAGGAAGGTTACGCTGAGCATACGTGCAGGTACGCCCAGCGTACTCGCCATCGAATCGGTACGCTTAGCGTACATAGGTGTACGCCCCGCGTAACTTGTCTGTGTTGGACTTTGTGATTTGGGCCATGCTTTAGGCTGTTGGGCCATCATTAGTCTGAAGTTATGGGCTAAGGATATATTTAGGCTTGGGGTGAGGCCCCTTTGGAGGGAGTGGGCCCAGTTTAGCAAAGTGGGCCATTAGTGGGCATGGGGAGTTTATCTAATGTTGGGCCTGTCATTTAGATTGAGAATTGGGCCTTGGTGGGCCCAATGGGTTTTAGGTCATTAATGGGTTGGTCAGTGGGCTACATTTAGACTTAAAGAGTGAGAGTTGGACTTAGTTCCTAATTGGAATAATTGTGGGCTTTGGCACAGAGTTAGAGGCCGGTGTAGAACAGCAGCGTTACTAGAGGTTGTTCATCATACGAGGTGAGTCTTCTCACTATACATTACCTAGGGCGGTATCCATGTGTGACCAGAGGGTCTTATGTGCTTGCTTGAGTTATGCATGATTGTGTGATATGTATTATATGTTATATTATTGTGCTTAGATCGGACCGGAGGGTCCAACGAATTATGAGGCCAGAGGGTCCTCAACCAGACCGGACCAGAGGGTCCAACGAATTATGAGGCCAGAGGGTCCTCAACCAGACCGGACCAAAGGGTCCAACGAGCTACGGGACTGGAGGGTCCCGCTGAGACACATTGGCCAGAGGGTTGTACAGAGTTATAGCCTCGAGTGGCTAATATGTGTTGTATGTGGTATTTTGGGGAACTCACTAAGCTTCGTGCTTACCGTGTTATGTGTTATGTGTTTCAGGTTCTTAATGGGATCGCGGGAAGGCGCCGGCTTGATTGTACACACCAGAGAGAGAGTTATGTTTTTGAGGATCCTGGAGTATTAATTGATTAAACACGGAGTTATGTTTTGTAAACTAAATAAATGATGTTTTATGAAATGTGCTATGAAGATTATATGATTAAAAATGAAAAATTGTTTTGAAAATTCACGTCGTTACAACAACTATGAACGCCTATGGACATTTAGAATAACCTAGTTATTCAAGGATTTAGACATGCTAATATAGTACACACCAATTATTTAATGATAGACTCATATCCAATATCTCAACTCATTACAATATATGTTGCTTTTATTGTTCCAATATACAAATACTAAATTTCAATCAAATACGTCTACTTATATCAACAAGGACCTATAGCACCAGCTTGACTTTCATGCTTTTGCTAATGAAGGATCTTTGTTAAGTAGATTTGACAAACTTGATTTGTATAAACTTTGCGAATACAAACATTTTCAGTTTTATATATATATATATATATATATATATATATATATATATATATATATATATATATATATATATATCGAGAATATATAAGATGCTTATATATGACTTAGATACCAATATTTGAATAATGGAATTACTTATAGTCATAATGAACTATACCTTAAGCATCTTTGTATGTTGTTCCCAAAACCACAATGTACTTCAACTCTGATGTGTAACTTTAATTAAAATCTAAATGGAAACACTATCTATACAACCTTCTCTTCATTCATAATGAGGACACGTCTAATTGTGATTAAGAATCATCTCAATCTATTTGAAAGTTTAGCACATGTGTAACAGCTTTAAGTATAGCTTTCGTTCAAATACACCATAGATTAGGAATATTTCTCTAGTTCTCAAAAGTACTTTAGAATGTTCCTATAAGTCACACAATGACTTGTTCTTGGATTATACTGGTATCATTCGGCATGCTCTAAGCATACGAATTGTTCGGCCTTTATGTATAATCATGACATATATGATTAATCCAATTGCAACAGCATATGGAATGCAATCATATTATCTAGTTCAAAACATTGTACTAGGATTTTGAGGAGTGCTCAAAATCATGTCATGTGGTATTTGACAAGATAAACTCTCTTAGAGTCTTATACCTTAAGCTCTTTAATATCCTTGTGAATCAATGTAATTTTACTTAATTCTTTAAGTTGTCATCATTTATCTATATAGATCTTTATTCCATGAATTACGACTAAATATAAGACTAGGAATGTTACTGCGCTCCCAATAGATTTGTAGAAAACACAAGAGTTATCTTGATTTATAATTAAATCACACTATGTAATTAACTTATAAGAAAGAAGATTCTTACTTTGAGATGTTATCTTAAATCTTAGAAGATTTTCATTCATGCATGTTTTCTCCTTTGAAAACTCACTTACTCTTTATTTTCATAATACATCAAGGAAGATTAATCAAGCCCATATTTAATAATAATACATGAATACATCTCTATGTGCTTTATTAGTTTTTGATCAATTATTGAGCAGATTCAATAACAGTTGAAAAACTTGCTACTTCCAAACTATGATGCATTTAGCTTATGGTTCTTTAGCTCTTAAAGTTCCATATTGCCCCCACGTAGAAAAAGAACTTTCTAAGCACTTGTCTTCTAGAATGACAATTAGTGGGATTAGTAGAAACTTCATCCTAAACAATCATATAGGATAATCTTCATAAATGCAGTTAGTAGATGCCATAGTGGTTAAGCATATTGTCTAACATAAGCTCCATAACTCTATACATTTTAGATAAAGATAAACCATTACATCCTTAATCTAATGAATGTACTTAATCTACTTGTTTGGTTGGAAAATATATATTTGTTGCAGTGAGCATATTTCCAAAAAATTTATAAAGTATATAGTTCTTTTAAAACATCATATAGTAGACTGTAATATCTATTTTATCCTATCCAAAAACTTGTACTATCTACATTCAACCAGTGGCTAGGTGACCCTATCCCACTAGAGAATACGAAGGCTAGCTCAAACATCAAAAGATAGATCTAAGTGACCAGGTGATCTTATGCCACAAGAGCCATACTAATGAAGAGTGAGTGTTTTTGATGGAATGAGTTGTGAATCGATTCCACAACTCTAAAGATGTTCCAAGAAGACCTAGTTTACAAAACTCATTTTATTTATAACAACAAAAGGTTAATGATGGTCTCATTAAGCTGTATTTAAATCTTCACTATGAAACAATTTGAACAAATCAAAAGTTTCAACAGTAACGAATAAAAGTCATCAGTGAAATTGACTAACTATATATCACCAAATCTATTCATAGATTGAAAAGATTACATACATCACTTTTGTATAATTCTTTGTCAAGCCTCTTGTAACTCCCCGATTCTCAGGTATTGATTTAATGTGTGAATTCTTGATTTCAAGGGCTACTCGACGAGTTGATTGCCCTACTCGTCGAGTAGCAGTGGGCTGGTCCACGTATTTTAATGACCTACTCGCCGAGTCCAAGAAGGGACTTGACGAGTAGGAGCTGGCAGATGAAACCCTAAATCTCGGGGTTTTGCACCCTATTTAAAGGATCATTGGCCTCCCCCAGTGTCACACCCCGAAACCGATGGCGGAAACGTTCCGGGGCGGAGTGACGTCATGTAGGGTATCACAACCAATGTACATAGCAAGCATAGTAAACACAACCATTACATTACATAGAAATAGTTACATTCGTTTGAAAACAAAGTACTACAAGTTTCATAGATGCATTAATTAGAACAAAAGTAAAGACGAGTCTTCTAGAAGCTCCGTCTTCTCCAAAAGATTGACAAGAATACCTGTCTAATGAGAACCTGAGAATACAAGCAGTTTTGAAATATCAGCATAAAGCTGGTGAGTTCATAAGCGTATTTTGTTAAGGAAAAGTCGTTTATTTAATCCAGTGTTAAATAATTCATTTCCTTTTGTAAAGGTTTACCGTAATATTGAAAAGCCATCGTTACTGAGTTATGAAATACATAGGCATGTTTTTCCCAGAAAATCCCATATTTTCTAACATGTAAGTTAATTTGAATAAGATATGAAAACCATAAGTTATGACCCTGGAATTACCATCCAGTACGAAAGTAGGTAGTTTTAATACATAAAACTATAGATTAGATCCCTGGAATACCATCCAATGTGAAAGTAGATAGTTTTAATACATAAAACTATTAGATTAGATCCCTGGAATACCATCCAGTGTGAAAGTAGGTAGTTTTAATACATAAAACTATAGATTAGATCCCTGGAATACCATCCAGTGTGAAAGTAGGTAGTTTTAATACATAAAACTATTAGATTAGATCTCTGGAATACCATCCAGTGTGAAAGTAGGTAGTTTTAATACATAAAACTATTGTTGAAATAAAGTAAGAAAAATCCGTAACCAAGTTGGTTTGTTAAATACGTATTGTGAGCCGTATAACCATACTGATATGACCCATGACCTCCTTGACGTTCTTCAGGCGTCGTTCGATTTACAAAATTTGTCACCCCAGGCGTACCCGCCTAACTGTAGCTAGCAGTTTAGGTGTGGGATTGTCAGTCCCGAATAGATCTATCCACAAATTTCACGTTCTCCCTCCAGGAGACTCTGGTTATACTTCCGGTGAGGATTTATTGGTATCCCGAAGGATATAACGAAGATAAGTCTCACAAACTAGTATTTACAGATTTTCGGATAATTCAATCGTTTTCGAGTTTCGAATTAGTTTGGAACATAGTAGAGTATAAATAATTAAATACAACATAATTATTTAGCATGATACCCTAGATTAGACATAGATAAACTAAATCAGACATAGTTTATATTTTTGACTTTGTATGAAATCGAAATTCGTATAACAAGTGGTAAAGATCCCCAAATTATTCCCATAATAATTTGCACAGTTTCATAAGTTTTTCCCAGTTAGATTGGAAAGGTTTGGTAAGTTCCATACAGTTTTAGGAAAACTATGTAATTATATTTAGAAAATATCCCTTATGCTCTGCCAATTACAAGAGGGATAAAGTAACATAAGTTCATCGGAGAATCGTATAATTACATCAGTTTCTTTCAAGTTATGAAAACCTTTATGATTTTGCTTGTATTCCCCCCCTGAAAACATGAAAAACTTGGAAAAGGTGTAGGGGTATGAACTCACCTGACGAGAATGTGCCGATTTAGATGCTAGAAGGCAACTTAGGACTTGATCGCACGCAAAGGTCCTAAGTAATATGAGGTGATACCCAATCGTATCCAATTAGTTATTATACTACTAATTAAACAAGTAGACACACTCAATGCAAGAAAACACTTGATTCCAAGTGTTAGGAATGATACGGGTTGCATTTAAGGAGTGTATGACTTAGTTAGGAGGGTTTACTCTTCAATTGTAAACCTTTAGGGAAGTTTACGGTCCAAAGACCACATCCCCCATGAGTTTACGGCCGTAAACTCATGGGTGTGATGGTTTGAGTGATCCAAAGTCTCATTTTGCACATAGGAAGGATCTATGGTTGATTCGAGGGCTTAGGAAGTGATCGGGACATGAAATGGCCTATGAATTAGGGTTTACGGTCCTTGGACCACCCTTGGGGAGTTTACGGTCGTAAACTCATGGGTTTACGGTCCTTGGACCACCCTTGGGGAGTTTACGGTCGTAAACTCATGGGTTTACGGCCGTAAACCCACCCTTGTCCATGTTTGTCCATTTTCCATGTGTTTTGGTGGTTTGTAGGCCATTCATGCAAGTTCTAGACTCAGATACAAGCCATGCAAGGTGTTTAGAGCATTAAAACAACCTTGGAAGGTGTTTACGGTTTTGGGAGACGTTCCCAAACCGTAAACTCATGTTTACGCTCATTTGGACATGTTTTAGGGTTCTAAGATCATCCAAGCAAGTTTCAAGGTCATTAGACATGCATTGGAAGGGTTAAGGAGCATCAAAACCCCATGAAAGGGTGTTAACGGTTTTTGAATATTCAAGAACCGTAAACTCATGTTCATACACCAAAAGACATGATTTTGTGGTTCTAACTCCATGCATGTAAGGATCTAAGCATTAGAAGAGGTTTGGAAGGGTTTTGGGGCTTCAAAACCCCCATTGAAGGAGTTTATGGTTTTTGGGAGGCTCCCCCAAACCGTAAACACGAGTTTTTGATGATTTTTGGGAAGTTCAAACATAGATTTGCATGCATGCTAGGATAAACAACTAGTTAGGAAGGATCACTTACCAAATTGGAGCTTGAAAGTGAAGATTTCTTGAGAGTGTTCGATTTCTAGAGAGAGAGTAGAGAGAGAAACTTGAAGTGTGGGAAAAGCTCAAATGGTGGTCACTCCACCCTTTTGTATGACTAGAGTTAGTGACCCGGTGGGAATACACCCAATACCGACACTAAACGGAGCTTAATATTTTACCCGGGTAAATAACCATTACCCGTATTAGTCGTAGTCTAGAAACTCTCAAAAGATTATTTAGAGTGTTTTCACTCAAATAAATATTTCGTTTCGACACATAGGAAATAATAATAATAATTCTAAATGAATTATTTAATTTGAAAGTTAACGGAAAAACCCAAAATAAAATAAATTTTATTAACGGCATGGGTTATGTTAACGGAATATCTTTCGGGTTGTCACACCCAACCTCCCCTTTACTGCTTCTTGTCCCTCTCAAACCCTAAATCGTGTGTGTGTGTGTTCTTTGGTGTGTTCAAGCTTGGAGGAGGAACTTTGGAGAAGGAAACACTTGGGGAAACAAGGAAATTAAGGCTAGGAACTCGTGGGGAGCTAAGAGATTCATCAGTTGTCACTCTCTGGAAGGTATTAAGTTGTTCCTTTAGCTCATCTCTCTTTTAACCTCTTTTAGATGGGTCTTATGAAAGGCTCCCCATGTTTAAGCTAAGATCTGAAGTTGTAACTTCAGATATGGACTCCCTTTGACCTCTAGATCCATAAAGTCATCAGCCTTGCCTAATAGGAGCCTTCCCTCAAGTGTGAGACTTCATTGCAAGCTTAGTTTTGCCATTTAAGAGTCTTAAAGCTTTGCATGCACGTAAAGTTTGCGACTTTACGTGATAAACATGCCCTAGAAGCTTGGATCTGTAATCTGGAACCTTTCCATGGCTTAAAAAGCGTCTGCATGGATAAAGGTCTGCAAGGACTCGGCGAGCCCGTTGAAGATGGCCATGAACTCGACGAGTTGATGAACAACTCGGCGAGTCCGTTGAAGATTGCCTTGAACTCGACGAGTCGTTAGAAGACTCGGCGAGTCGGCTAGGGTTCTCCCAATTCTTGGACACGTATGAACTCGGCGAGTTAAAAGGGAACTCGACGAGCCAATCAAGGATTTCACGACTTCTCGAGTTCAGGAAGGACTCGACGAGTCGGTGAACTGCACTCGACGAGTCGAGTCAACATGGACTGTTGACTTTGACTGTGGACTTTGACTTGGACCAAGGGTTGACCAATTGACTTCTGAGGGTATTCTGGTAATTTAGAGATTTATGAAAAACGGTTTTATGGTAAATATAGGTGGTGGAGTTCGTGTTGGTGATCCGTGAGTTAAGCTTTCTAGTTTCAGACGACAGTTGCAAGGTGAGTTATCCTCACTATACTAAGGGGTCTAAGGCACCAAGGCCGGCCCATTGGATATATTATCCTAGCAGTGTTAGAGGTTGAGTACAAGTTAGTGTTGCATGCTAGTGGTTATGCCAAGTTAGGTAGATCTGTAGGACTACCTGTGATGTTATGTGATTATTGCATGCGTAGTGGTTATGTTATGTGTTTGTTATATGGGATGGGTTGAGGTTGTACTGCTTCGTGCGGTAGCCAACAAACCCTAGGAGCATTCCAGTTACGGGCTAAGGGAGACTCGTACTGTGGGCTCGGGAGCATTCCAGTTACGGGCTAAGGGAGACTCGTACTGTGGGCTCGTGGGTATTACAGTCTGTAGGGCTGTGGACCCGTTATATGCTGTTATGTTTAGTGGTTATGATATGATAATGCTGACATGGTTATGTGGACTGTATGTGTATCGGTATTTTGGGGGTAACTCACTAAGCTTTCGGACTTACAGTTTCAGTTTATTGTTTCAGGTACATCAAGGGATCGCGGCAAGGCGAAGGCATGATCGTACAGCTCCTCATATTATGTTTATGTTTTGGGAATACTCTGATAAATAATATTTTGAAAACAAAGTTGTAATGTTTTGATGAACTTGACATGTTTTAAAAGTTTAAATTTGTTTGAAATTTTTGGGTGTTACACCTCTTGTTATCTAACTACTAATAGATGAAGACACTTGCGAATCATCTTCCCATATAAATAGGATTTATATATCAAATGAATCAAGCTCATTTGCCTTAAAATATTCCATCCTTTTGAAGTTGGTAAATGTGTTTCATATTTATATAGTTATGATGATTATGATATAGATAAGTTTCAATCACATATCATTTCATTATCTAGGTGTTATGATTAGAACTATCAATTTAACGAAAGATTATAGATGTACTTCATAAATGACATTATGAGAAAATATTCTTTAATACAGAATACATATTTTCAGAACATGAATGTGAACATCCATTAAACGATAAGTAAGTCTAATTTTATTCATAAATTTACAACTGTTACATGTCCCTATAAGAATAGGTACAAAACATCTATTGTTTAAATAAATACTATAACAACACTTATTATACCTTCAGCATGAAATGTCATTCGTTTGTAATCAGTTTATTATTTCTTCCATTCATCAACATATAATATCAATTATTAGTGTCACCTAAAGTATAACATACTCAAGTGAATGATGGAAAAAATAAATAGTTCTATCATATAGATATTTTAAGTCTTGATCAAGTCAGACTTACTCAACTCAATGACATTAGAGGAGCAGTTCCTCTTTCAATGTCCAGTTTCTTTCACAATAGAAACAAAGCTAATCATTTGGTCCTTTCTTGATTTATGGGTTTATGTTGTATTTCCCTTAACTGAACTATAAGTTTATTTGAGTACATAATCTCTTAGATTTCCTTTATTCAATGCTTGAACAGACTTGAAGCACTTTCTAGTGTTCTGATTGAATATGTGCTTTACTTGATGAGACATCTAATATGTTTCATAATTATCCAAGACTTTCTGCAAGTCACAGTTAATTACGCCAGTATGATGTGAGAAACATCAACATCATCACAATAATACTTCCATCAAAGTATCATGATCGGACAGACTGACTTGCAGAGGTTATTCAGGTATGATATCTTTCAGTATATATATATTTTCTATTTATCCTTAAGGTGGAACCTCAAGGTATTATACCAGTTATAGAAATTATAATCATCAAATGTTACCATCTCTTGAAAACTAACAAGAGAGAGGTTTTTCAGGGCGTAAGAGTATTAACAGTTATTAAAATAATTTAACAAAGTTTCGTTTAGTATTTTCAATATTTAATCTTTAAAAATTAGTACCTTTTATTGTTTCTTACAACATTAATTTACTAAAGTCTAGGATTCAAGTAACGAAACAAGTAAATGGTTAGGTGACCTTTATCCCATAAACTTAATCAAACTCGGTAGGTAGCGATAACCAATTGCATACGATATGTAACTCCTAGATTATGGGATCCTAAACAACTATTGCTTAACTTGACATGTTTATCCCATGTATGTCTTGGACCTCTCATGCTCAGGTGACCTTTATCACACAAAATTCCGATCAAATCATCTTACTTGAAACAACTTGTAGTATTGTAACTAACTAGTGACAAGGTGACCCTTTAGAAACCAGAAACTACAAAACTACCTTGAATTTTCAGAAAATGTTTTATATATGTTTTATAATTATAGTTTATAAAAACATGGTTTCATGAATATTGCATGTATCCAACAATTCATGTACTCTTTTGTAAAATTCATATCACTTGTTATAAGGTTCTTTAGATGCCAAATAAAACTTCATTTTATTTTCCATTAGCCGCAATCAATTATAAACTAAAATCTGGTATTTTAAAATTTAGTCGTATATCGATTTTATGAACTGGTAATAGTCTTAATAAAAGTTCATTTTATTCTTAAGATTTGGAGTTTTGATGAGTTTTAAAATCACAATTTTAAATCTCCTTTTAACAATCAAAAGTTTATGATTTCATGAATTTGTAGAATAAACTCATTTTATTTTATAAACTCATTTTTATGCATCTTATGATAAAAATCATATTTTGATAAACTAAAACATGGGTGATGATACTTATGTTTTAAATATCATTTGGCATGCATAAAAAATAATATCAACATGTTGTGTTATGTTTAAAACACCAATATCATATATTAAGTTTTGATGCAAAAATAATCATTGGTTTTATTATTTGTCGTTATAACACTATAAACCGATTTTAGTCTTTTAATAAAAACTCATTGTTTATTATAAATACAAGTAGTTTATATAATGTTTAAACACCTTTTAAACCATTTCAAATATTTTAAAGTTGGGTATTCATAAGTTTTACAACAAAACTATTTTTAGCAAAAAATCGATTTTTAACCGGTAACCGGTAAAAACGTTTTTTTAAATATCCATTTATAAACATCTTATGTTATCTTTTAAATATTTTTTACTCAAACTCCAAGTGATATTATCTTATATTAAAATGTTATTTAGTTTGTAAAAAACATTTTCATACACAAAACATTACATACAATAACATAAAAATAAACATCATATGCATGTATTATAATGTGTATAAACCAAGTCATGTCTAGTAACAATTTTTTTGAGCCATCACAAGAACTATTAAGTCTTTCCTAAAGGACTTAAGGGACACTTCAAAAGGTCTTCACGCTCCCACTTGCCAAGTCAACTCTTGCTTGTAAAATAGAACTTCAAATCTTTATGTTGTAAATGTTGTTGCACTTAAACCATTAAGACTATAATTAAGCCCAAAACCAAAAGTAGAAGCTTATGGTTGGGATTATGGTCTCAACTTGTTAAGTCATCTTCAAAATGGCAATCTCTTTCATCTTGTTACATTTAAAAAATAAATACAACTAGTCTAACTAATTTATTACAACAAATCAACAAATGAAAAATACCTATTTATCTATTACATCTTATGAATAAATAAATATCAACCAAACAGAACACAAAGGTCCAAATGACTTGTTTATACACAACAACATGTCAAATATAATTACAAGCAACTCTTTGTTTTTTCTAAGGCAACTTTTATATAACCAAAATGCATGCGAAATGGTTATATATAAAAATAAACAATTTTAACCAAGAAGTTGTCAGAGAAACAAATATGGATTTTTCTTAACCAAAATAAACAATTGGTTCTTGGTTATATTGGTTATATTCATTGGATTATTGTAGGCTGACACTTTAATCTCTCAAGTCTCACCTTTCTTTATATGTATATGCATATATATGTTGTGATTAAATACATTTGGTTCGCATTTTTGTTCAATAATTTGTTTGTGTTCTTGTGTTAAATGGATTTTTGCTCGTATATATGTGACTATATTTTGTTCATTTCTGTTTGTGTCATTCACTTGAATTTAAAACCACAAACACCATCAAAAACAAATTTTCAAATCTATATAATTGACCGTTGTAATTGGACTCATGACAATTATAAGGCTTTACATCCAAGAAACATATGGGATTATATTAAATTATTAATGTTTGTTTCCTATGGTTAATGTGACATCCCCATTTTCACAGTCAGAAAGACCTTTTTAATTATGTTTTTTTTAAAGTTTATTTATAACTGTGGAATTTGACCCATAAAATTATTTTTGAAGAAATTGTTTTCATTGATTTATTAAAAACTTGGATGTCATAACTGATACAATAAACATAAGCATAAACATAGTCACTACTGGCCTTGCAACATGTAATGGCCTATATTTCCTCGAATCTCTCATCAGATCCAAACATCATATTCCTTCGTACCGCTACCTGTGATACAAAGAAACTGAGAGGGTCGGGTTGGTAAACCTGGTGAGTACAAAGAGTTTTCAACCCCCAATATTATAATTAATTTGTTATAATTATATATTTCACATCAAACAAATAATTCGATTACCCATTCTCGTTATTCTCACTCCCTGATCCTAAACCAATGATATCACGGGAGCTATCCTAGAGGATCTCTAAGTAATTAATACTGCTTCGCAGATTCCATAGCAATATGTGCTAATAAGACAACAATGGGTGAACAGAGTACCCGCATGAATAATTCATTCATAACTACAGTTTGTAGTCCTATCCGTATGAGGTTCCTTAACATCTACAGGTTGGGGACCTTCCCATGTATAGTTCAGTAACACCTACATGTCATAGACCTGTCTGCGTACTATTCATCAATGCCTATAGGTTATAGACCTGTCGACATACAATTCATTAACATCTACAGGTTGTATACTTTCCCATGTATAATTGATTAACACCTACAAGTTATAAACATGCATGTGTATGGCTTATCAACATATACAGGTTGCAAGCCTGTCCATGTTTGACCTGAGTTGTCTAGAATAGTCTGTAGTCATCATCAATACCCTACTAGGTGGCTACATTGCTACTCCGATAGTACTGTAAAAGTCAAGACCTCTTATCATTATTTTCATCCATCTTTACCCATTCACTACCCCATATTTTATAAATATGAAGATTCATATATGGTTAAATAAAATCAGCTCATAGAGTTTCATCTAACACATAAGGTTTTAACCACATATAATAGGCACATATACCACTTAATTATCTAAATACTTCATATCTATATGTAAGATGAAAGCAACTATGCACTCACTTGTTGAAAGTGGATGACTGATGAATTCGGTAGCCCTTCGCTTAACACCTTGGCTTTTTCTTTTGATGTGACCCAGGTACGAGTATCACTAAGTCTTAGTTTTATATTCCCGGTGACTAATGATAGTCTAGATTCCTAACTAATCTCAATGTCCACATTAAGATCTATCAAGTATGGAACAACTAGGTAAGATCATATCGGAGGTAGGGTCTGTTTGGTATACAAAATATAATGTTTGGAAATCCCACTTTAAACACCTCACTAAATTCAGCCTAGACATCACTCCCGTAAGTAGATCAATCAATATAATGGCTTGGAATCATTGATAAATATTATTTATAGGTTTATTATAATGACTATGAACATAAATATAAGTTACACTTGAAATAAATTAAGTGTAGCTTAACTTATAGAGATTTTAGCGAAAACCGGGAAATTGTGCAAATAGAATCTCGACTATAATTCTGCTCTTCTCGGACTCCTAGATACGCAAGGGCTTCGCTAAAACACTCAGGGCACCTGAATAATTTAGACTCAAGAGGGCAGAAAGTCTCTGAGAGAAAGGAAACTTGAAATGGTGTGGAAATGAAGAAAAACTGAGGGGGTTTATATATTGCAGCGGGCGTGTGCCGCACACCGATAAGTGGCACTCCGCGCCCTCGAGCTTTATTGGTCCTCTCTCCGCCAGCCACGTGTCACGCTCCGATCCTTCCACGCCATTGCTTCTATAAGACTGTCATATGTCACCATTCTGTGGTGCCATGTGTCGCATACTCCTTGGGCCACGTCACCTTGTCTTAGCAGGAGAGCCGACTATCGACCATGCCACATGACGCACTCCGGTACTGGCACATCATCATGACCGGTAAATTTTTGAAGATCTTCTGTGACAACCCGAAACTTCTATAATGTACATCTAGTCGATTCAACCAATGTTATACTCGTTTCTGTTAACATCTAGTACTGTTTCAGGGTTCGTTTACTGTTAACGTTTTCAGGGGGGGAATACAATCCAAATACAAAGTATTTTATTAAGTTTTAAACTTATTAATACAGTTCAACGATTTCCACGTTTAATAAAATATTCAGATATCTTATCCCTTTTTGTACTATGTTGAGCATAAGGGACGTTCTTATTTTGGAAATCTAATTTCATAGTTTTCAGAAAGGTTTTTACAAAGCATTTTCCGTATCATTTCAAGTAAACTATAATGGGTATAGTTTGGGAGAATTCAATATACAGCTTTTACCAATTCAGATTTCATGCATATAGATAAACTATGGCAGATTTAGTTTATGGTATATATTTTCACAGGAGTATAATATATAATAATTATTTAAGGATGATTATTACTTTATACTGTTTTCAACGGATCTACATGTAAACTAGGTTATACAGAATTGTGAGGCTCTACTTCGAACCTGTACTCTTAGGAGTACTTCATTAAATCCTATCCAAGTATAACCAGAGTCTCCTGGAGGGAGACCGTGAGATTTGTGAATAGATCTATTCGGGACTGACAATCCCACACCTGAACTGCTAGCTACAGTTAGGCAGGCATGCCTGGGGTGACAAATGTCATTTAACCGACGCCTGAAGAACGTCGAAAAGGTCGCATTTGGTCATATCAAGTATGGTTATACGACTCACAAATAAGTATAAACTAATCTTTTTTTACAGGATTTCATTCTTCATTAGTTTTATTTTAAGTAATAAAACTACTTTCATATATACTGATAGTAATCAGAGTTTCCAAAAGTTCAATGCAATGACGATATAAGTATGGTAAATACTTGTACCTTTCAATCTAGAACGGATAGTTCAATAACCTGCTTTTAGGGAAAATATAGGATTTTCCCAGGATAACACCTGCATTTCTAAAAACTGACAGTTCATCATTCAACTAACGGATATTCATATGCATTCCATGACTCCTTGGCTTATGCATAACTTGTATGAACCTGGAAGTCATGGAAGGAATGGGTTTTAGTCATACTTTTCATAAGAAAATAAAGGATTTTCTTGAGGAACACTTTTCAAAAGAATCAAAGAACATTTTTCTCCAAAACTAAATGCTTATGAACTCACCAGCTTTATGCTGATACTCTTTCAAAACTGCTTGTATTCTCAGGGAATCAGTAGATAGGTACCTTCCGGGCATTATGAAGAAGTCGGAGCAACTAAGATTATGTCTTTATATTTACCTATAGTCTTGATGTAATCAAATCAGATTTAAAACCGATGTAAACCTTTTAAAATTTTCATGTATTCAATGTTGGGTTGTGTTTACTATGCTTACTATGATACAATTGTTGTGATACTACACATGACGTCCTCCACCCCAGAACGTTTCCGCCGTTCCGGTTTTGGGGTGTGACAGATTGGTATCAGAGCCAGGTTTATAGTGAACTAAGTATGTCGAGCCTTACATGGTATACAACTATAAACACTAGGGGGCCGAAGCGCTCTAAACTAAAAATTTACTTTTAAAAATATAAGTATTTTTATAACAAAGTATATAAGTATACCCGAGTACCAGATTCCGTGTCATAAGTAGAACAGAGCAAAAGTATTTGGATGTTGAACATTGCAGTTAAACCTAGACAGTTATGTAATTATATCTGGGATCAATATAGCCTGATCAACTATATTCATTTGAGATATGACCAACATGTGTTTGGGAGTGATTATAGTGTTGCAACAAGCCTAAAACTTACCTAGATGCAGAAGAGTTCTTGAACCAAACATAAAGGTTAAAATACTATAGGAGTATTTTAGGATGCTATAACGACCGAACCGGAAACTTACCAAAAATTCATTTTTCAAGAATCAATCAGGTAACTATAATACAGTGGAAGTATTATTGGATTCGATGCCTACTAACTATCCCTTTAGCACTATCTCGCATAGATAGAATGGCGGGATTCCATCTCCCTGGCGACCCGTACTTTCCCAACCAAGGAGATGATGGATGGCCCGAGCCAGAGCCAGAAGAAAACCATGAAATTCCCTTGGACGATGACTTCGCCGAACAATCTCCGGAAGAGACTGAATCAGAACCCGAAGTCGAGAACCCACCTCCCGTGGCCCCAATACCAAATCCTAGCCACCGACTTGAGTTCCAAGGTCCAACACCTATGTGGTCCGGGAGTTTGAATAGGTGGAGCCACGAGCAAGGCCAACCCCTCCCATACAATGGAAATCGTAACTTCTACAATCTGAACGAAGGAGGCCCCGCAGACAGGGCCCTTCCAATTATGATACGCCGAGTGGCTCGCAATGTGGAGCTAGGTATGGTAACCCTTCAGCGAACTGTGGAACTAGAAGCGGATTCGAACTCCAGCACGGATCGCATTCGTCGCCTTGAAATTGCTCATGGGAGAGCTGCAAGGGACAATGAATATCTACAACGAGAGTTAGCTATAACCCAAGCCGAAGTCATAGAGCTCCGAGCACGCCAGTCAGAGTACGAGAGACGCCTACTTGGTGTGGAGCGTCAGCTGGCCAAATTAATGTTTCATTTGAGGAGTACCTGTCGCCGATAGGGGAATACTCTACTCATCCTTCCTTTTTGGTTTAAGGAATAACTTTCATATTTATGTTCTAAGTATCTCTTTTCCGTAAACATTTCTGTTTTGCAAGTATTGTCTCGCTAGTCTTTTATGTTGCCAAGATTCTCTCTCTGTTAGTATGATTTAGACCTACTCTTAGGTCAAAGTTTCCGAACTATGTGTAATCTTAGTTTCAGCTAGAATGACAACAATCCTATTTCAGTTAAAGATTATCATTGTTAAAAGTATACCTAAGATCGGTAGCATTCTAACTAAGCAACTTTACCAAAGTCATACCAATGTTTCGTCTATGAAGCATATAACATAGGCTGTACTCTTACCCTAGACGATCATTCCTTTTCTCCATCAATCTCATGTCAGCCTCCATAAACAGCTTCGATGTCAGAATCGGCATGGGATGGTTGAGCCCAATCGTGCTGATATCCTTTGCTTTGAGAAAGCTATTCGTCTCAATTTTCCCTCTGATGAAGCCCTCACTGTTTACAGTGATAAAATTTGTTCGAACCTTCGTATCATTTCCTGCGCCAAAGCCCAGAAGTATATGCGAAAGGGATGCCATGCATTCCTGGCTCATGTTGTTAACGAAACCCAAGTAGTTAAGGACCTCGAGAGCATCTCCGAAGTCTGCAAATTTCCTGATGTCTTCCCCAAGGACATTCCAGGGATTCCTTCTGAGTGCTAAGTCGAATTTCGTATCGACTTAATCCCCGGAGCTACTCTTATAGCTAAATCTCCATATCGTTTAGCGCCAGCGAAAATGTGAGAGTTATCCAGCCAGCTCAATGAGCTGAGCAGCAAAGAATTCGTAAGTTTATTGTATGTGAACTTTATTGTGTTCAAATCATTCTGAGAGTTGGAAATCGATATCCACCAATCGAAAGTAACTTAGTTCGGATGACACTCGGTCTTTAACTATCCTAGAAACTTACTTCTATTCTTGCTAGGACCACATCATGGGGATGTGGGTCGAATCAATGAGAACCAGATAGCAAAATGGGAAATTTTAATGCATATATATAAACATTTAGGATACATGCAGAGGCAACCATTGTTGCTCACAAGCTTCTTTTCTTGACATGTAGCAGATCATGCCTCCAAAAAATTGTAACCAACCCACCAGTAAAACACCAATCCTTCAGATGGATTCAGCTACGTTCCAAGCCACGGTCACAGCAGCCGTAGCAGCCGCCTTAGCTGTCCTTAACACTAACAACGTAAATGTGGGTGGAAGTGTTAATGGCAATCCAAATCTTGGTGATAACCAATTTCAACAACAAGTGCCTACTAGAAAGGACACACCTGATTTCAAACCTAATATCCTGAAACGAAAGTTCGAGAATGAGAAAGGGAGTTGTTCAACCCAAGGACCTACTGAGAGGCAACGAACTGGGGCAGTCAATACCCCAGTCCGCCCTGCTGTTCCAACACCAACCACACCCCACTTGGGAAACCTCTCGTACTGCAGTGAATGCAACTACCATCATTATGGAGTGTGCCGAGTGCTGCATTGCACTAGATGCAATAAGAAGGGACACACCGCCCGCATGGGTAGGACCCCAGTTGAGTTCATCACTCCGAATACCAACGTTGGGACTAGTCTAACATGTCACCTCTGTGGTGGAGTAGTACATTTCAAGAGAGACTGTCCAACAGAGAAGAACGACGGGGAAGCAGGAGGAGTTTGACCCCAGAGAATGGGGAAGCATCAAAGAACCCTGCTATATTTTGGTACGTTTTTGAAAACCCCAATAATTGTTCATAATTGTGATTACTCTCTCGTTCAAATTAAATCACAACATCCCTATAAAAATTTGAAGCCCTAATGGGTAAACTATGATGGTCGAGTGTATACGTTAAAGTCAGTTATAGTTATACATGACTTGTATACACCAAGCGATTATAGGGAGATCTAGTAAGAATCATTTCATAAAAAGTTCATAATTTCAAAGTATCAAAACCCTCGTTACTCGTAATGGCAAACTGGATGCTAACTTCAGAAATTTGTCTCTCTTCGAAACCCGAAAGTATTCATGCGAAGAATAGGAATCAGAACAGCGGATGCAGCAGTGAAGATCCGCTGAAATATCCAGCGAGAGTCCGAATTCAAAATGGAGAGACTCCCCCGAATATACCTTCGAAAAGTAGTTCGCCTTCATGGGGTACCTGTATCCATTATCTCCGACCAAGATAACAGGTTTACCTCGAGATTCTGTCAATCACTGCAGAAGGCTTTTGGAACTAAGTTGGATATGAGCACGGCTATTCATCCACAGACAGATGGACAGAGTGAGAGAACGATTCAGATGTGGGAAGGTATGTTGAGAGCCTGCATCAACAACTAGGGCACATTGTGGGACACTCATCTACCCTAGTCAAACTTTCTTACAACAATGGCTACCATACCAGCATCAAGGTTGTGCTGTCCGAAGCCCTCTATGGCCGTAAGTACAGATCCCCTCTATGCGGGGCTGAGGTGGGCAACACGCATCTAGTCGAGAGTCAAGTCCCCGACAGCACTCTTACGAGTCCTGAAAATCATCCGAGGGACTACCGAAAAGATCGTATAAATCCAAGGACGGTTAAAAACATCCAGAGATAGACAAAAGAGCTACGCCGATAAGAGACAAAAACCTTTGGAGTCCCAGATTGGTGACTGTGTCCTTTTGAAGGTCTCACCCTGGAAAGGCATGATACGCTTCGGAAAGAGTGGAAAGCTTCCAAGATACATTGGACTGTCCGAGATCCTTGCTAGGATCCCGTCCCGTAGCGTACAAACTCTAGTTACCCCAATAACTTAGCAACGTTCACCCCGTCTTCCACGTGTTGAACCTAAAGAAGTGTCTGTCCGATAAGACACTTGTGATTCCCCTCGACGATATCGAGCTAAACGAGAGTCTACACATCATGGAGGAACCATTTCAAATCATGGATCAAGAAGTCAAGCGAACGAAATAACATCGCAGCCCGATAGTGAAGGTTTGCTGGAATGCCAAGCGGGGACCTGAAGATTCAATGAAACAGAAGTACCCTCATCTTTTCCAAATCCATGATTTATACCTCTATTCTTGAATTTCGGGACGAAATTCCCTCTAACGGGGGGATGATGTGACAACCCGGAACTTCTATCATGCACAATTAGTCGATTCAACCAATGTTAAACTCGTTTTTGTTAACTTCTAGTACTATTTAAGGGTTCGTTTAAGTGTTCTAAGCTTAAGTACAATCAAGGTTGAGATTAGGGATGAGTTATCAAGTCATAAGGTAACAAAATCAGGTCATACACTCCTTTAGGAGGAGTGTACGGCCGTACACATGGGTGTACGGCCGTACACCCCCCCTCATGGCCGCACACCTACCCCTATATAAAGGGTAGACCCCTTTCCTTTCATCCCTTTCTCTCCTTGGCCGCACACTACTTCTTCTCTCTCAAGTCTCATCAACCGTGAACCCTTCAAAGCTTCAAGAACGTGAGTAATCCATCCTCTAACTTGTTATCCTTGAAAGACGACTCTATCTAAGCCTTGATTCTACAAGATTCGTCATGTTCTTCATGTCTTTAAGAGAGTACAACCATACACCTTCATAAGGTGGGCCGTACACTCCATAAAGGCTCTCCAAAGTGAGAGTTTGACCCCAATCTTCTAGTTGGACATGTCCCTAGCCTTGTTGCACCTGAAAGTTGGCATTTTGGGCATGAACATGAAGGGTGTACGACCGCACACCCCTATGTACGGCCGTACACACCTCTTAAGGCCGTGAACCTATGTTGATGATCTCTATTGGCCTCTAACTTGCACCACAACCAAGCATGGACCTAGAACACTTCATGGATGCTAGTATAAGCCTTGGAAACACCTCAAGAGCACATTCCATCATGAGTGTACGGTCGTACACTCATGGGCCGTACACCCATGGCCGTACACACCTATAAGGTGGCCGTACACCCCCCCCCCCCCGCTCACTCAATCCCATAAGGTTCCAACACTTAGTGCAAGTGGTTCCAAGTCCATAGAGTGGTTTCTTATCATGTCTAGTAGTGAACTGCCCTAATTTGGCTCCTATATGTATTATTACATGTTGAATAGGGTTCAATTGTGTTCAAGGCTTCACTTGAACATTCAGCATCCCGTATCGATCCTTCATTCAAATCGCTCACTCGAGGTGAGTTCATACCCCTACGCTTTTACGATTTTTAACGTTTTCAGGGGGAATACAAGCCAAATACAAAGTATTTTATTAAGTTTTAAACTTATTAATACAATTCAACGATTTCCACGTTTAGTATAATATTCAGATATCTTATCCCTTTTGTACTATGTTGAGCATAAGGGACGCTCTTATTTTGGAAATCTAATTTCATAGTTTTCAGAAAGGTTTTTACAAAGCATTTTCCGTATCATTTCAAGTAAACTATAATGGGTATAGTTTGGGATAATTCAATATACAGCTTTTACTAATTCAGATTTCATGCATATAGATAAACTATGACAGATTTAGTTTATGGTATATATTTTCACAGGAGTATAATATATAATAATTATTTAAGGATGATTATTACTTTATACTGTTTTCAACGGATCTAAATGTAAACTAGGTTATACAGAATTGTGAGGCTCTACCTCGAACCTCTACTCTTAGGAGTACTTCATTAAATCCTATCCTAGTATAACCAGAGTCTCCTGGAGGGAGAGCGTGAGATTTGTGAATAGATCTATTCGGGACTGACAATCCCACACCTGAACTGCTAGCTACAGTTAGGCAGGCATGCCTGGGGTGACAAATGTCATTTAACCGACGCCTGAAGAACGTCGAAAAGGTCGCATTTGGTCATATCAAGTATGGTTATACGACTCACAAATAAGTATAAACTAATCTTTTTTTACAGGATTTCATTCTTCATTAGTTTTATTTTAAGTAATAAAACTACTTTCATATATACTGATAGTAATCAGAGTTTCCAAAAGTTCAATGCAATGACGATATAAGTATGGTAAATACTTGTACCTTTCAATCTAGAACGGATAGTTCAATAACCTGCTTTTAGGGAAACTATAGGATTTTCCCAGGATAACACCTGCATTTCTAAAAACTGACAGTTCATCATTCAACTAACGGATATTCATATGCATTCCATGACTCCTTGGCTTATGCATAACTTGTATGAACCTGGAAGTCATGGAAGGAATGGGTTTTAGTCATACTTTTCATAAGAAAATAAAGGATTTTCTTGAGGAACACTTTTCAAAAGAATCAAAGAACATTTTTCTCCAAAACTAAATGCTTATGAACTCACCAGCTTTATGCTGATACTCTTTCAAAATTGCTTGTATTCTCAGGGAATCAGTAGATAGGTACCTTCCGGGCATTATAAAGAAGTCGGAGCAACTAAGATTATGTCTTTATATTTACCTACACTCTTGATGTAATCAAATCAGATTTAAAACCGATGTAACCTTTTAAAATTTTCGTGTATTCAATGTTGGGTTGTGTTTACTATGCTTACTATGATATAATTGTTGTGATACTACACATGACGTCCTCCACCCCAGAACGTTTCCGCCGTTCCGGTTTTAGGGTGTGACATCTTCAGATAGCCATAACTTTCACATGCAAACTCCGTTTTCGACATTCTTTATATCTCTGGAATCCTCTCGACAAGATCTGCAACTTTCATTAAGGTCTCAACAGCTAAATCTTGCTCTAACAAAAGTTCATATTTAGACCGATTTAGACTGTTAAAGTTCGTGTGAAATTCATAACTCCTTCATACGAACTCCGTTTTCGTCTGTCTTTACATCGACGGACTCTAAATCACGATATCTTTAATTCTCATCTAGATTTTTTTTCTAGCAATCAACCGATTTCAATTTCGATTTCTTTGTCCGTATTGTTGTGTTGAAACTTTGAAAAATTATAACTTCTTTATATGACATTAGATTTGGACGTTCTCTATATGCACACTCTCGGTTTTACGATTACTACGACTTTTGTTTATATTACTTAGGCTAATAAGAAATCTATCTAAAATTCATTTTTTATGATACGCATATTTGTGTCGGTTTAATCGCGAAACTTCGAAGAAGCATAACTTCTTCATATGAAGTCGAATTTCAGAGTTCTTTATATATACATAATCCTTATCACATGTACTATAAAATTGGTTAAGATTATTTATCCTAAATGATCTTCTATCAAAATGTCATTTTTATCGTTTAATATATCTTAATTGTCTTGCTCAATGTTACGGGCGTTATAGCTAAGAACTAAAGAGAAAACCTACTTTATATAATTTTTTTGTAAATAGTAGTAGTGGTGAAGGTGAAATATAGTAGTGTTGGAGGGTAACCAAATTAATGATGGTTGAGGGCATGGTTGTTAAAATCGCGATCTTGATTGTAGGATCGTACGATCCTACGTATGAAAAACGATCCAGATCGTATTTGGGGTAGGATCGCAGGTAGGATCGTAGGATCGAGATCCGATCCGATCCTACCTTACCTTATTTATTTATTTATTTATTTATTTTTGCAAATGAAATTTTTTTACCACTTTATGTCTTTTATCCTTTACCAATTTATCATTTATCATTTATCATTTTGTATTGTGACTTATGACTAATATTTTGAAATTTTTATAAATTTTAAACGAAAAATTGAATGTTTGAAATATTTTTCATGATTAAAAATTATAAATTAAAATTAAAATTTATTTTGTGGGATCTTAGGATCCCGATCCCGATCTTGCAAACCCAAAAACGATCATACGTAGGATCCCGATCTTGACAACCTTAATTGAGGATAATCAGAAGAGATAGTTGTGTGGTAGGGTGGGATGAGATGTGGTGTTGTGAAACTCATTATTTAATTTTGCCTAATGTAAAAAAAAGTAATTAATTTTTTTTTAAGAAGGCAAATAAATCAATATAAGTGGCTTAGGGACCATGTTTGCAGTTTTAAAAAAGTATAGGACCATAAATATAAGACAAGGATTAAACTTACAAATTTAAAACTTAGAGGGATCATTTATATAATTTTATCTAAAATAATGGACCAAAAAATGTAATCTAAACAAACAACGAACCAAATCTGTAATTTGCTTTTTTATTTACTACGACTCTCAAATGTCAAGAGCACTGCCTAAGGCTGAAATTCTTTACCTACCACAACCAAACACATTTAAATACATTTAAGGGCAAATGTCATATTAACCCATCAAACTTATTGTGTTTGTTTTAAAAGGTCACTAAATTATATTTTTTGCACTTTAAGGGAATGAAGTTTAATGTGACCGGTTGAAATGGTCATTTAACCCGTTATAAGAGGTTTCAATGCTAAGTCGTACAAAAAATTGTGAGTTGGATGCGAAGTCACTATTGTTTGGTTTCATTTACTGATTTGTCAGACCCCTCTCCCTTTTCACTCCTCTTTCTCGTTGAATCAAAGAAGTAAATTGAAATCTCTAAACTAAATAAAAATTGAAACCACAATTTTGGTTATGATTTGGATAGAGGTTGAAGACGATGATGAACACACAACTAATTAAGAAAACAAAACCATAAATTGTGAAGAAGTCCAAGCAGTTGTAGATCCGTTGGGAAATCACCACTACCTGCTTCTCCTCCAGGCTCGTTTCAGAGGTAGAAGGAGTTTCAGATCTACTGGGAAGTCCAAGCATTCATGTTTTGAAATACTTAATCGCTAAAAAATTAATGTAAACAAATCCTCAAGCTCCAACCGCGTCACCGCCTTCCACTGCGCAGCCGCCGACGGGGCTTTTGCCTCCATTGAAACCATGAAATTTTTACTTGATGCAGGCGCCTATGTTGGTTTAATAGCTTGCGACATAAACAAACCCGACGACTTGATAGTAGTGGTATCAAATCCTCCAGGCGAAAAGGTTTAGAGATATTGTTGAAGGGTTTGAGTTTTCAGTTTATGATTCCACTGTCTCAGCCATCCCATGCCTAAATATCATCATCTCTTAGTTCCAGCGAGATGGTTCGATTAACTCCAACCAGAATACAACCCTATTGGCTCTCGGTTCAACCCCACCTGCATTAATCTCTCTCCATACTTCCTGCTTCAGCCTCTTTGATCCACCCTGTATTTTCCTCTAATTGCGATCTACACACTGTTGTGTGTGTTCTTGTTACTTCCCGATCCAGAAAACCCACAAATAGGTTTTTTCGTAGGTTTCTTTGTAATTTTTATGTTCAATTTTAGAAAAACAATAAAAGACATAAAAACATAAATCAATTTTTCAAAATGAAAATACTGGTTTGGTAGTAAATGATATTTTCTGTGTAAATTTTTATCTGGAGAAGATGAAAGTTTGTATATTACCTTTGAATCCGGTTTCAGGTTACATAAGGGTATTTTAAAACAGAGAAATGTAAGTTTGTTCCTTTAATGTGCAAAAAATAATAATTTAGCGACCTTTTAAAACAAACACAATAATTTTGATGGGTTAATATGACATTTGCCCTACATTTAAATAGTAACTTACTTATTTTAATTACCATAGGCCTTATAATCCAGTGGTATCCGGTGGTGGTTTTTTTTTTTTTTTTTGAGGTCAAGGGTTACAAAAAAAAACTTGTTTTAATTTTTAAAAGCATTTAAATACAGTGAAAATAATTCTCAAACTGATTTGATTTTCGATTTCATTCGTTTTACTTGATTAATACAAGTCCAATCAAATGAATGTGTCGCTTCATTACTTCGTATATACATTTTCTTTCTGCAGGTGCACAAAATTGACACACATTGTTACAAAGAAACCCATTTTAATTTCATATTTAAATTTCTACAAACCGAAGTAAAACAAAACAACCAAATATTGATTTCAGAAACCAACAATCGTAATTGATTATAACTACCAAATCAAACTAACAAGAGCAAAAGAACAAACCATTACAAAAAACAGAGCAAAACAACAAAGAGTAGATTCTGTTCTTCAAGCAACCTGGACCTGAATCGTCTTTGGCTTCTTGGGCTCCGGAGGTGGCAGTTTCTCCACCGTCACTGTAAGCACTCCATCTTAACAAATCGCAGATATCTTCTCCAAATTGGCATTTTCCGGCAACGCAAACTTCCTCATAAACTTCCCGATCCTCCTCTCCATCCTCACGTACTTCACTCCTTCCTTCTCTTCCTGATCATGTTCCCTTTTCCTTTCTCCACTTATCACCAACACATTGTCTTCCTCCACCTGGACCTTGATATCTCCGGACTTCAGACCAGGCATATCGACGATGAAGACGTAAGAGTTGGGATACTCCTTCACATCGGCCGGAGTTGCAGCCATTGCTCTGGCGTCACGGACGTAAGCGCCAGTAGGTCCGGCATTGCTTGATTTGTTGTTGGTGGTGGTGTCGTCGGTGGCTGCAAGGATATGGTGGAGGTTGTGCAAAAACGGTGAATCGAAACCCATTAGAGTACTGATGTCCATTTCGCTTTCTGTTAATGACTTTTTTTTCAAAATTCGAGTGCAATTGAAAAATAAAGTACTAGTTGAAATGTTTTGTGGTTGCAGAATGCCGAGTCAAACATCTTGAAGGTGGATTTATATGGTAGAGCCTAGAGGAAGAGGAAGGAAAAGTAGTTTCTAGAAAGAAGGGGAAAGAGGAAACCGAAATGAGGAGCTTCTAGCAGCTTCTTTTTATACGGGAGAATGAGGCTTGTCCATATCCAATACCCGCTAACTCTGTCTTTTGTCATAAAAAATCTTAGGTGTTGTTTGTTTTTTCGAAACGAAAATTCATGAAGTCTGCGGACCACCTCTGCAATCCTCTGTAGCAGAAGAGGTGGAACAAATGGTTGCAGCCTATATTAAGAAGCATGTTTGTTTTTTAACATCTGCAGACTGCTGCAGTAAACTGAAATTTAAATAAACTAATTTTATAAACTGAAAATAGTTCTCAACACCGAAATTTAATAATTCTAGTCTTAAAACATTGAAATAATAATAAAAGGAACATGTAAAAAAACAAAAATACAAAACTTTTAAAAAAAAAACTTAAAAAAATATAAAAGAAGCTAATAGTTTTATTCTAGAAAAAAAACAAATTTTAAAAAACATTAAAAAAGAAAATAATAAAAAAATTAAGAAAGTATTGCAAAAGATGTCTACAAAGTTCGTAAAAAATTACACATGTTAAAAAAGATGCAACTGAAATTGAAAATATTATTAATAGAAACGGTAAAAAAAAATGAAATTAAAAAAAATCGTGGAAACTATAAAAATAAATTGTATCACATCCATAAATAAAAATTTAAGAAAATCAAAGTTTAAAAAAAAATAAGTTATACAAAAATTCTTAAAAAAACACTTGGAAAAAATGAAAGCTGAAGAGGTTAGAAGAGGCAAGTCAAGGGTTGCGCCACGCAGCACACGCGCAGAGGTTTTGTAATCTGAAGTCTTCCAAAAAAACAAACTGCTGCGAGAGGGAAAGTGATGCGCGTGTGCTGCGCCGCGCAGCAATAAGTGGTTTGAAGAGGTTTTTATAAAAAAACAAACAACACCTTACTCGATAAAAAATTATTTATAATTTTATATTATTTAAATAAATACTTTAATCAAACAAAAACTTCAATGGTGGTTCCTATCCTTTTGTTATTTTTATTTTAATTTGGTTCAAAAAAATTTGAACTTAACATTAGGTCCAAAGCAAAGCATGAGTGGATAAAGGTAAATTTTGATTTTGTAGATTTACGAAAATAACAAAATGATTAATATGTTTTTTAGAACAACCAAACAAAAATGATTTAATAATCACTTTTCAATTTCTTTCATTTATTTATTTATTTTATTATTATTAAAAGCATTAAAACACAAACCATTACTAGAAAAAGACAATTAGAACACAATAAATCTAGCATGGTTAATAAAAAATATGCATTATTTATATAAATCTAGCATGGTTAATAAAAAATATGCATTATTTATATGGTTTTATTGAGCTTTGTGCTTTATAAAACAAATTGAGCATGAATCTATTTTCTCTACAGATGATCCTTCTAAATTTTTTCGGTCATCACCTCCCTACGCTATCGCTTTTCCCATCCTCACCACAACCACCAAAGCTTCATCTCGACTTCCCAAAATCACACTCCCTTTCTTGTAATTTTTTTAAGGTTGCTAGGTATGGTTCGAAAATGGCGCGGAGGAGGCTGAGTTGGGCTTCCTCCATGCCGTTGAGCTACTTGGAACACCGCCCAATCATAACGCGTGGACAATTCGACGCAAGGCCACACGTATGGAGGTCAATTCAAACGGTCAAATGGACGGTCAATTTTTGAAAAAAAAAATATTTTTTTACCTCTATAAATATAATATCCACTTAATACTTTTAAACACAACTACCATTTTGCCTATCTATTTTATACAAATTTCCAACATATTTTATATTATAGATCTGTTTGACTCGTCTTCCAATGATGATGATGTGTTAAACAGTATGATATACGAGTATTACACTAATGAAGTACAAGAAAAGAATGAAGCCACTCTACGAACAAGAAGTGCGAGGTTATACAGAAATCGTGCGGTAACACACGAACGTCTATATCACAATTACTTTGTGGATAATTGTGTATACAACTCAAAGGATTTCAAACGAAGGGTTCGTTTGAGTATGTGTGTTTGTACATATAGTCCGATATTTTTCTTGGATGCTTCATTTCATCACAAGAAATATCTCTAGATCATTCCATTCGTAATCGTTGGCTTTCATCTTAAAATTTTCCATACTGTTCTTTTTTTGCTTTCCCAATTTCATTTCTTTAATTTTTTTTTCTGCTTCCTCCATAATTTCAACCTCCCTATCACGAGACGACTCAATCACCATGCACCACTTAGCTTTTCTTCAACTAAGTCAGACTATCTTCGATGATCTAGATATACTAATGAACTTAGAAAGCAAGAGACACGACAAGGGACACTTCAGGTATGAAATAAAGCTTCTATTATAGAACTTAACTTCTTTACAATGCAACTTCTCGATGGTTTGGACAAATGAGCCCTCCCCTATTTATAGGAAACTTACACCTCCTCAAAGGGAAGTTTCTAGGTAACGTACATTCTCGAGTATTCTAGATCGTTCTTACAAGATCTTTATTTAGATACAAAGTTCTATAAGATTATATGTTATACTTTAGTGTCCTATAGAATTCTAGGACGTTCTAGGTTCTTCAAGATTGTGATTACTAGTTCCACCGTCTTCTGGATTGGTCTGGAAAATTCTAGAACACCGTCTTGTGATACCCTCCCCCACTGAAATCCTTGACGTCCTCGTGGCTACATTGTCTGTTTGGATTACGAATCGGCTTCCCAGCAGGTAATGTTTCTATACTCGACGACAATGAATAATGGTTGTCATCTCCTTGTCATGTACTGGATATCTTCATTCTGTTTCGTTTAGTTTTCGACTTTCGTATGCCACAGGATGGTCATCTTGTATTAACACCCCTCCAATAGCAAAGTCAGAAGCATTAGTTTGTACCTGGAATGGCTTAGAATAGTGTGGTAGCTTCAATATTGGTTCTTCAATGACAACTTTCTTCAGGTCATCGAAGGTCTTTTGGCAGTTTTCCGTCCATTCCCAAGCTACTTTTTTCTTTAGGATGTATGTCAATGGTGCGGCTTTAGCCGATGTCACACCCCCGAACCAAACGGCGGAAACGTCCGGGGGCTTGAGCGTGACTCTATTGTTGTAGTATCATCACAGAGTATATAATTGAAACGTAACATCATCATCATCACACATGTAATATAACAACATTCATTGTTTACATCGAGTATTGTATTTGAATATTACATGCCAAAATAATTAAAGTCTGATGAAATAGAAATATAACAAAACATCCATTAGTTTGTTCGTCCCAACTTGCTTCAACGGTTTCCTGAGAATACAAGTTAATTTAAAAAGGTCAACATAAAAATGTTGGTGAGTTCATAAGCATGTTTGAGAAAATGATTAATATAACTTTGTAATCACAAGAAAATCCTGTATTTTCTTAAAATAGTTTAGTATGTTTATGTCCGATCTGGTATCAATGCATGTGTGTTATTGATTAATAGAATCCCAAAAGTGAATGAAGAGAATGTAAATAGAATGCCCCCAGACAACCCGATGTTGCCTGTAAAAGAAGAAAAGAGAAAGCTGCCGTACCAACCCCGAGGTTGAGTACCAGTGTGAGTAAGTTTCCGAGTAATCCAAGAGAAAAGAGAATGGTCTTCTGCAAACTTCATAACGTTAATTCCTCTAAGTGAGCCGTCATAACCATACTAAATAATGACAATTTCGCCTGTCTTGGCGTTTGTGAACGCCGATGGAAAAATATAATAAGGTTATAGTCACCCTAGACTAATGTAGTCTAACTGTAGCGAACAGCTCGGGTGTGGGGTGTCATCCCTATATAGATCTATACACAAAACCCCGCTGTCCCTCCAAGAGACTCTGATTATAACTACAAGCTACGATCATACACTCAATAGGTGTCAACCGACAAGTCTCACTAGATCCTTAATCGAATTTTACGCTTAGAGAAACATATAAACTCATTCCGGGCCCAATGAATCATGTCTGCCGACCACTGAGTCTCATTAAACACGTAAGTCATTTTCAGGCCCGAAAGAAATGAGATTATATAACATGGGCCCAAAATATATGTAAAAGGACAACTAAGGCCCATTTCACATGTAAGGTATTTATAGGCCCAAATAGCACGCAAATAGTATCCAAGGTCCGTCGCGCATGTTAATGGGTCAGTGAGACCCAATAAACAAATAACTAGTATTCAGGACCTATCAAGCATATTAATAGGCCTCTAAGGCCCAATATTATACGAATGGCAAAATTAGTCTGTTTGTTATTTTATTGCTAGTATTAGTCAAATTACTTACCAAAATAGCATAAAAAGCCCACTTTTTGTAAAAATGACATTCTTGGCCCAATAAGCCAAAAATTTACAATTAAGGCCCAATCTTAGTAAAAATAACACTTTTGTCCCCATTTTGGTCAAAACTTGTATTTATGGCTAGTTTTTGGTAAAAATAACATTTCTAACCCATTTTTGTCAAAAATATAATTTTTCGCTTGATTTTTGGGAAATACACATTTTTATGGTTTTTGACTTTTCTGACCCGGTTGTTGGAAAATTTGTAGAAAATCATCGTAAGTCGAATTTTGGATCCGTAAACTCTGGAAAATTTGACTTTTTTGACTTTTCTCGACTGGTTCTTCAACGAACAGGAGATTCTCGTTTATTTCGATCTCTTCTAAAGAAATGACAAGAGTTTCATCTGATAAGCACTTTTTAAAATTCGAGACGTGGAACACGGGGTGTACATTGCTGAGCTCTGAAGGTAGTTGCAGCTTATAGGCTACCGGACCAATTCGGGCAAGAATCTCGAACGGTCCGATGTATCGCGAGTTCGGTTTTCCCCGTTTCCCAAAGAGGATCATTCCTTTCCAGGGAGAGACTTTCAATAGCACTCGATCTTCGACTTGGAATTCCAGAGGCTTTCGCCGTTTGTCAGCATAACTCTTTTGTCGATCTCGTGATGCTTGGAGTCGAGCTCTGATTTGGATTATCTTTTCAGTAGGTCTCTCGAATGATTTCAGGTCCTATAAGAGTGTTGTCGGGTGATTGTCCTTTTGCTAGTTGGGTGTCACCTACCTCATCCCAACATAGAGGCGATCTACATTTACGTCCATAAAAAGCCTCAAAAGGAGCAACCTTGATGCTCGTGTGATAGTTATTCTTGTATGAGAATTCAATCAAGGGCAAATGGGTATCCCACGACTTTCCGAAATCAATCACACATGCTCGGAGCATGTCTTCGAGCGTTTGGATGGTTCGTTCGCTTTAGCCATCGGTTTAAGGGTGGTAAGCAGTGCTCATGTCTAGCTGTGTTCCCATAACCTTCTGAAGTGACTGTCAAAATCTTGAAGTAAATCCGTTATCCCGATCCGAGATAATAGATACTGGTACCCCAGGAAGTCTCACGATCTCTTTTATATAGGTTCGAGTTAACCTTTCCATCTTGTATGATTCCTTCATTGGCAGGAAGTGGGCAGACATAGTTAACCTAATGACGATCATCCAGTTAGCGCCTAATCTAACTTTTGCAATAATAAGCTTCGTCTTTTTGACTTCGAGGTTTTTATTCATTCCCCACAGTGTTTCTTTCGCGGTATTCCCCGACTCGATGCCTCCAAAGCCGACTGTAGTTGTTGACTGGGTTTGTTCTTGTTTTCGAGAGCAGACGAGTACGTTATCGATGAAAATAATTAAAGGGTTGTCTAAGAATGAGTGGAGAACTTGGTTCGTGGGGTCCATGAATACCACGAGGGAATTCGTCAGACCACAAGGGCATAACAACGAATTCGTAATGACCGTATCGAGTTCGGAAAGCAGTATTTGGAATTTCCTCTTCTCGGACTCGAAGTTGATGATAGTCGGTTCTTAGATCTATTTTAGAGAAATAACTAGCTCCTTGAAGCTGGTAAAATAGGTCGTCAATCCCCTGGAAGTGGGTATCGGTTTTTGACGGTGAGCTTATTCAATTCCCTATAATCGATGCACATTCCGAAGGATCCGTCTTTCTTCCTGACGAACAAGACTGGAGCTCCCCAGGGTGAGAAGCTTGGTCTGATGAATCCTTTGCTCAACCATTCTCTTAATTGACTGGATAATTTCTGAATTTCGGCGGAAGCTAACCTGTAGGGTGAATTGGCAATTGATGTGGCTCCTGGTATGAGGTCGATTCGAAATCCAACCTGTCTTTCTGGGGATATTCCCGGAAGGTCTTCAGGAAATACATCCGGAAATTCGCATGCCACTAGGATGTCTTTAATGTTTACTTCTTCCTTGGCTTCATCACAACATGAGCGAGGAATGCATAGATCTTCTTGTGCAGGCACTTCTGTGCCTTGATGCATGAGGTAAGACGAAGATTGGCGCCGAGTTTATCGTCGTAGAAAATTAGGGTTTCATGATTGGGGAGGTGAAGGTGAACGACCTTCTCCTGGCACATAATATCTGCACGGTGAGGGCTTAACTAATCCATGTCGGTTATCACATCAAAACTCCTAATACTTACTGGCATCAAATCTATTTGAAATGAATGGTTGTTTAGTGTTAATGTGCACCCTACGTAAACATCTTTGGTTGTTTAGGTTTTCCCATTATCCATCTCCACCATGAAGGCTTCTTTTAGCTTCCGGGGTTGTTGTTTTAGTAAGTGTTTGAATTTGTTACTAACGAAGCTTCGCTCAGCTCCACTAACGAATAAGATGCAAGTGAAGGTGTTGTTAAGTGGGAACGTACCAGTAACAATAGTTGGGTCTTGAATTGTCTCACCTTAACCCGAAGTCAAGATCCTTCCTGATCCTCCTGCCCCCTGGTTGTTGACTTTGGGGCAATTGCGTCTGAAATGGCTGGTCCCTCCACATCTGTAACAAGTGTGACTAACCCCAACATTATTGTCGTTGTTATTGTTGTTGTGGTTATTGTTGTTGTTGTAGTTTGGCTGTTGGTTCTGTTGTGGTTGAGATCTGCAGTATCGGGTGGTGTGTCCTTTCTTGTTGCATCTATTGCAATACGGCTTCCGGCAGGCTCCTTTATGATGGAAATTGCACTTGTTGCATCTTGGAAGACTTCCAGCATATGGTCTTGCTGGTGATGATGTAGTAGGTGTCATGGTCGCATGGACAGCAACAACATGTTGTTTCTTCGAGGACCCTTTAGTTGGTTGTCCCTTCCTCTTACTCCTAGACTCTCTCTTCCTGCTCTTCAGCTTGGGTTTTGGAGTGTCTTGATAAGCTATCACCCGTTGGGTTCCACGGTCGTTACTTTGGCTGGAGTTGTCGACGTTATCTCAATCTCTGTTGGTGTTGTTTGCGTTGAGTTGTGCCATAGCAACGGTTACGGCAGCTGTTACAGCAGCTTGGAATGTAGCAGAGTCCATCTGCAGGATTGGTGTCTTACGGGTGTGCTTGTTATTTCTGTGGGATGACATTTTTTGTTGCATGATGATAAGCAACATCGTAAGTAACGATGCTCATTTCTGGTTGTACTCTATAAACTTCGCGTTTTGTCGTATGATTCACAATGTTTCAATCTACATCCCTATGATGTATTTATGGTAGTAGGTAATCGTAGTTTTGGCACAAATATTAAGTCTGTCCATAGAGTATATAGGTTGTTTTGGTTTCGAGATCCTTGAGTATCTAGCGGTTTCGGGGGTTCGGTTGTGCATATAAGTGGACTCATGCAATAACACGAAATAAGAAGAACAAATAGTTGTTTCATTAGTGAGTACCATCCTAGTACACGAAAGAGAGTCATAACGGATAGTAGTGGGGGGAAAAGCTGATCCTAATTATGGCGGAAAGTGTCTGGTGGTGGTGCTGATGAAGTGGATGCACCCTGGAGATAAGCTACTTATCGCTCGGTGTCTCGTAGTCGTGCCTCCCAAACTGACTGTCTCGCTTGGAAGTCCCCGATCATTCCCTGTGTTTGTCTCTCATCTCTCTCAAAAGCAGCCCACATTTGGTCCGTTTGATTTGGGGTGTCCTGAGCTTGGTTGCCAATGTCCCGGGTGCGCCGGACCATGTCCGAGAGGGCCCGGTCAGCTGGTCCCCCATGACTAAGATCGAAAAGACCTCGGTTCATACCGTAGGGCGGTCGTATCCCCTACTGGCGACTCCACCTCCTAATATCGACTGCCCATGGGGCATGGGGCCATCGGGGCCCATACGATAAGCCGGTACTCTGGCCCTGTATGGAGGATTGATGACCTTGGACTCGGCATCCGAGTCATCATCGTCATTGCCCTCGAGGTCTTCCTCTTCGAGGTCCACCACTGGCTCAGCTGGTCCATCTGCAAGTTCTTCTTCATGTTCCTCCTCTGGTTCTTCCTCTGAGTCAAGCCACCCTGCATTCCCCTGACTAGGGAGATAGGGGTCTCCTGGCTAATGATACCTGGCCATAGAGTCTGTACGAAAGTGTATAAATACTAGAAACAAATAGCACACCAAATACTCCTATAGTATTTTAATTTTGTTTATGTTTGAGTTCCCTAAAAGCTTTTTGGATACGAGGTAAGTTTCTAGATTCATTTCCCAACATGATCACTCCCAGCCACATGTTGGTCGTATTTTGAATAAATATAGTTGATCAGGCTATATTTATCCCTAATACAACTACAAAATTGTCTGGGTTTAATCATGGTGTTCAATTTCCTCCAGAGACTTTTAGTGTTATAGTTTTAATGTACACCTAGGTATGCATTTTATTCAGAGTGTTTTAGTCCCATTGTATTTATCGTTGCATATTCTGTATGATTAGATATGCCAGTTCACTATAAACAATGCTCTGATACCAATCTGTCACACCCCTGAACCAGACGGCGGAAACGTCTGGGGGCTTGAGCGTGACTCCATTGTTGTAGTATCATCACAGAGTATATAATTGAAACGTAACATCATCATCATCACACATGTAATATAACAACATTAATTGTTTACATCGAGTATTGTATTTGAATATTACATGCCAAAATATATAAAGTCTGATGAAATAGAAATATAACAAAACATCCATTAGTTTGTTCGTCCCAACTTGCTTCAACGGTTTCCTAAGAATACAAGTTAATTTAAAAAGGTCAACATAAAAATGCCGGTGAGTTCATAAGCATGTTTGAGAAAATGATTAATATAACTTTGTAATCACAAGAAAATCCTGTATTTTCTTAAAATAATTTAGTATGTTTGTGTCCGATCTGGTATCAATGCATGTGTGTTATTGATTAATAGAATCCCAAAAGTGAATGAAGAGAATGTAAATAGAATGCCCCCAGACAACCCGATGTTGCCTGTAAAAGAAGAAAAGAGAAAGCTGTCGTACCAACCCCGAGGTTGAGTACCAGTGTGAGTAAGTTTCCGAGTAATCCAAGAGAAAAGAGAATGGTCTTCCGCAAACTTCATAACGTTAATTCCTCTAAGTGAGCCGTCATAACCATACTAAATAATGACAATTTCGCCTGTCTTGGCGTTTGTGAACGCCGATGGAAAAATAGAATAAGGTTATAGTCACCCTAGACTAATGTAGTCTAACTGTAGCGAACAGCTCGGGTGTGGGGTGTCATCCCTGTATAGATCTATACACAAAACCCCGCTCTCCCTCCAAGAGACTCTGATTATAACTACAAGCTACGATCATACACTCAATAGGTGTCAACCGACAAGTCTCACTAGATCCTTAATCGAATTTTATGCTTAGAGAAACATATAAACTCATTCCGGGCCCAATGAATCATGTCTGTCGACCACTGAGTCTCATTGAACACGTAAGTCATTTTCAGGCCCGAAAGAAATGAGATTATATAACATAGGCCCAAAATATATGTAAAAGGACAACTAAGGCCCATTTCACATGTAAGATATTTATAGGCCCAAATAGCACGCAAATAGTATCCAAGGTCCGTCGCGCATGTTAATGGGTCAGTGAGTCCTAATAAACAAATAACTAGTATTCAGGACCTATCAAGCATATTAATAGGCCTCTAAGGCCCAATATTATACGAATGGCAAAATTAGTCTGTTTGTTATTTTATTGCTTAGTATTAGTCAAATTACTTACCAAAATAGCATAAAAAGCCCACTTTTTGTAAAAATGACATTCTTGGCCCAATAAGCAAAAAATTTACAATTAAGGCCCAATCTTAGTAAAAATAACACTTTTGTCCCCATTTTGTTCAAAACTTGTATTTATGGCTAGTTTTTGGTAAAAATAACATTTCTAATCCATTTTTGTCAAAAATATCATTTTTGGCTTGATTTTTGGGAAATACACATTTTTATGGTTTTTGACTTTTTTGACCCGGTTGTTGGAAAATTTGTAGAAAAATCACCGTAAGTCGAAATTTGGATCCGTAAACTCTGGAAGTTTGGAAATTTTGTCTACTTTGTTAACAATTTTTCTCATAATTTCTAATGGCCTCTATCCAGTGAGAAATTGATCACCTTCACAGGCTGGTCCGAGATTATTTCAAATATGATAGGCAGTTTTGTAAAATTCGCCAAAAATTGTAGAAAAACGGTATGAAAACGTGAGAGTAGTCATTTTAAAGGTATAAATCTGAACTTTTTGCATTTAAAACAGTTTTAGAAAATATTACCATTAAGGTGGTCAAAACAGTTCGAGATTGGACCAAACTTTTCTGTCAAGGGCTGATTTTTGAGTTTAAGTTATCCATGTTTGTACACAACACTTGTTTTTGCTATTTTAAGTGTATAAATCCCAGATCTACAAGTTTACATGTATTATATGTGATAACACATACTTTTCTCAAGGTTTTTATGTAGATCCAAGTGATAAACTTCATATTCTTAACATATTTTTAGATTTATGAAGTAAACAACACATAATCATCAAATAATTCATAAAAACACACCTAGTCATACATATACACATAGATCTACACAAAACAACTTGTATTCTCCCCTAAAAACAAAGTAAAACCGAAAATAAGGGGGTATGAACTCACTTTGAGGTTTGAATTCGGTTTTGATGAAGGTTTGAGAGGATTTTTGGCCTTGAATGCTCCTTTGGGAAGAGTTTCGAACTTAGGAAGTCCTAGAGAGCTTGAACACGAAATGAAGTGTTTATGAGGAATAATCTTAGCCTAAAATGGAAGGTAATAACTTGTGTATGATGACAACTTACCTAGAGGATGGAATTTGATGAGAAGCTCTTGAAAACACACACCAAGATCACGAAAATTGCAAGGGAAGTAGGGGGATTCTGTCCTTGAGTTAGAGAGGAAAGAATATGTGTTTGATACTTGAAATGAGAATGAGGGGAGTGGTGGTGACTTCTTGGCCGACTATTTAAGAAGGAAGAGGGAAGAAAACTTGCTTGGTTATATGGGAGGTAATACACACTTAGCCTAGATACATGGAAGACAATGCATGGATGTCTTCCATGTAATTATGAGGTGTCAAACACACACAAATCTTTCATTATCTTATCTTATCTTTTCTTTTTCTTTTTTTTAATTGGGCCGAGAATGGGCTAGGAGAAAAGGAAATGAGCTAGTTTGGCCCTCTCTTGTCTTATTTCGAGTTCATGGGCCCAAAATAATTATTTTTCGGCCTATTGAGCCTTTATGAGAGTTCACGGCCCAAAGAAGCCCAATAATGTAGTTTACGGCCCATTAGGGCTATTGAAACTAGTTATGGCCCATCATGGCCCATTAGAAATAAGATGGATTATTCTAGGCCCATATGACCCAAAATACCCTAATTTCATGGATGTGGGTCCAATTAGAGCCCAAAGTAGTTAAATTGAAAGTTTATTGGTCCATTAAGCCCAATAAGAGGATCCTAGTCCATAATAACTTGAACCGGGATTTCTAGGGTTTTCAATCCATATGAAATGTGTTTTATTAGGTTTTGAACTTAAATCAAGAGTTTGGATTCAAATGGATGGTTTCATGTTAGCATATAGCATGATATTCACTTAGAGTACAAGTTTTTACAGTAGCTGATGTTTACATGGAAAATAGAATTTCCCAGTTGAAAATGCTAGTTGTGACAGCCGAGTAGCTGGATATGAACCTTCAATAATAATTAATTAAGCCTAAGAATGATCGTAGTTCAGACACTTTCTTTGGCACTCCCCATTCTTTGATAGCTCGCACCTTGTCTTCATCCATATGGATCTTTCCATCCGTAATTTTATGCCCCAAAAATGATACTTCAGGTTGTGTGAAGGAACACTTCTCCACTTTTACATATAGTTGGTCTTCCTTAAGTGTTTGGAAAACCGAGCGTAGGTGTCTGATGTGCTCCTCCAACGACTCCGAGTACACCATAATGTCGTCCAAGTACACCACCACAAATTTATCTAAGAACGAATGGAATATCTTATTCATCAAGGTGAAAAATGTAGCAGGTGTGTTGGTTAAACCGAAGGGCATTACTAAGAAATCGAATGATCCGTACCTTGTCACGCACGTCGTCTTCGGTTCGTCTCCATCCGCTATACGCACTTGCCAATATCCCGATCACAGATCTAACTTTGAAAACCATCATGTCTTTACAAGTTGATCAAAGAGATCTGCTACCAAGGGTATGGGGTACTTGTTTTTCACAGTTACCTTGTTTAGTGCTCGGTAGTCGATGCATATTCTCAAGCTACCTTTATGCTTCTTTTGTAATAACATCGGGGCACCAAACGGGGCTTTGGAAGGTCTAATAAACCCAACGTCTAGTAAATCTTTCAATTGTTAGTTCCTCTAACTCCGGTGGAGCCACTCTATAAGGACACATCGCTGGTGGCTTGGCTACTGGTTTAAGTTATATCTCGCGGTCTACTTCCCTTCTTGGTGGTAACTTCTTTGGCAACTGCGGTGGAATTACGTCTTTGAACTCTTCTAGCACCTTCTTAATTTCCTTTAGAACTTCCAACTTGGTGGGTTCAACTTCTTCTTTTAATGTGGCTAGGAACATCATTTCGCCCTTTCAGAGTCCTTTATTTAATTGCATGGCAGAGATGATTCGAGATTCCGTCTTGTTCCTTTCCAAGGGTACGATGTGAATCGTAGAGCCCATGGTAAGACGCATAGTTTGATCTTCAAAAGAAAAAGGGTGTACTTCGTTTAGAAAATCCATTCCTAACACCATGTGATAATCATCCATAGGGACTACTGTTAATTCTATGGTGCCTTTCCATCCTCCTATCTCGATAGGCACGTTATGGGTGACTCCAAGATTGGTTCGGACGGGGAGTTTACTGTTTTCAACCAACCGATCTCTTTTGTTTATTGAATATTCATTTTCTTCTCTTCGTCTTCAGCAAGAAAGTTGTGAGACGCACGTGTATCGACTAAGGATTTCGTGGTCTCTCCATTTACTTTTGTCTTCACGAACATGATGCTTCCTCCCTTCTTCGTTCTTGTTTCTTCCTTAGCCACCGAGTTGAGGAGACGCATCGAGCTTAGTTGTGCTTCGTCCCTTTCTTCATTTTCATCTTCAAAGACCATGGCGTTGAAGCTTTTCTTTTTGGGACAATCTCTGATCAGATGGAGGTCATCACATAAATAACATTTCACCTCCCTATAACTCCCCCTTTGATCGTCTTTCCTTTAAAAGTTGAGGGTTTAACAGCGGGTCTATCTTCCCTTGGTGATGGCCGTGGTGCGACTTTATCTCCCCCACTAGTCCTCCTAGTCGAGGCATCTCTTCGGAAGTCCATTAGGTCTTCCGCTACGACTATAGCTTCATCAACATCTTGGACATTCCTTTGCTTGAGCTCGTTATAAGCCCAAGATTATAGTCTATCGTGGAAATAAAAATAACTTGTCTTTTTCTAATAAGTCAAGCAACTCAAGCATTAAAGCAGTAAATTCTACCACATGATCTTTAATCGAACCAACATGTTTTAATCCCCAAAGCTTATTCATTGCTACATCTTCGGCGTTGTGGTGACATAATTGCTTCTTGAGTTGCCTTTTGAACTCATCCCAAGTATTTATGGTGTATAGCCCCTTTTCTATGTCAACATGCTTCCGCCTCCACCATAGGGAGGCATTCTCACATAGGTATAAGACGAACGTGTCTATCTTAGACTTATCGTCTTTTACCCTGATTGCATTGAAATAGCATTCTACGGACCAGAAAAATCCTTCAAGAAGTTTAGGGTCACGCTTACCTCCGTACTTCAAGGGTTTAGGTACATATGTGTGTGGCGTCATCTTTGTAACAGATCCTCCAGCAATTGCGGCTTTGTAGAGATTTTCTTCAGCTTCTAAGGCACCTATCTTCTCACGAAACTCGTTTCACAAGGTGTTGATCAATACGAGGACTTCTTCCTTGATGGCACTGATGGATTCTTTCATTCCATCACTCGTGTCATTAATGTCACCCACGAACTGCTCCACGGTATCCTTCCACTAAGGAATCTATTGTCTGGTCCCTCTTCTCGGACATTCTTCCTTTCTCTTCGACGACAAGGGGCACGTTGGCTACTTCATTACTTCCTCCTTCCATAGATACAATCTCTTACTTGCACAAACTTTGGGCTCTGATACCACGTGTCACAGGACGACTCAATCACCATGCGCCACTTAGCTTTTCTTCAACTAAGTCATGCTATCTTCGACGATCTAGATATACTAATGAACTTAGAAATCAAGAGACACGACAAGGAACACTTCAGGTATGAAAGAAAGCTTCTAGTACAAAAGTTAACTTCTTTACAATGCAACTTCTCGATGGTTTGGACAAATGATTCCTCCCCCTATTTATAGGAAACTTACACCTCCTCAAAGGAAAGTTTTTAGGTAACATACATTCTCGAGTATTCTAGATCGTTCTTACAAAATCTTTATTTAGATACAAAGTTCTATAAGATTATATGCTATACTTTAGTGTCCTAGAGAATTCTAGGACGTTATAGGTTCTTCAGGATCGTGATTACTAGTTCCACCGTCTTCTGGATCGGTCCGGAAAATTCTGGAACACCGTCTTGTGACATCCCGCTCTATAAGTTGGACGTATAAGTAAAATTTATCTTTAGAATGATCGATATTGTTTGCCTCTAGATTTTATGAACCCGAACCGGAAGCCGCTTTCTTAGCTATACTCCTTCCTATCAATCGACATAGAGGTTTTTCTGCTTCAAGATCCTCCGGCTCATCGTTGATGTTGATAAATGTTCGCCTGTCCGATTGTTGTGAGTGGCTACGCGATTGGGCTTTCCTTGCACATTTTGAACTAGAAGAAATCAATTTGTTCACAAGATGCCATTTCCGACACTTCTTCAACTCATACCAAGCATTAAAATAGGGAAAAGGTTTATGAGTAGGTTAAGATTCTTGGTATTGTTTGAGCGTCACGACGAAGATGTCAACATCGTTAGCCTTATACTTATGTATGTTCTTGAGGTTGTTTTGAATTCCATTTAATTTAGTTTCTTAACCTCATAATTTAGTCGGTTGTCCAATAAACCACTTACTCTATTAGGTCATGGAAGATGTTTCGAACGTTTTCCCAAATAAAATCTTGTCTTTTGAGCATTTCCTTTGATCGAGTATTGGCTAGTCGAAATCTAGGCATTAACTAAATTGGTTTCTTTATTTTCCGTCCAAGTCCATGTTCCTGTTGGATCGTTTTTTTCCCTTTTCTCTTTGATGGTTTTGGTTGATGGAATTGTGTTTTTGGTACTACATCAGGAGAATCTGGAGACGGCTGTGGTTGTGAATGTCGTGGTTGTACGAAAGGATGTTGGTATACAAAAGTGGATTGATAAGGTTGTTGGAATAAACATTGTTGTGTAAAAGGTTGTTGGAAAAGTGGTTGTTGTGGGATAAAGGTGCTTTTGAGAAAGTTCATAAAACCAACTTATGGTGAATTCAAGCTCATATATTGACGTGGTGTAGCGTCCAACGAAACGATACATCAACATTCCGGTTTGGGTTTGTTGGTAGAGTGTTGACATTTTGTTCCATGTATGTGTGTATAATAGAGGGAAAAATGGTGTGAAAAATTGTGTAATGAAACAGTAAATTTATATGTTAAGTTTGTAATAAATAAATAAATTTAATCTTTTTTTACATTCGAGTTGTTCAAATGGTAGTCAAATACATCAAAACATTAAAATCTACACAAACCTTTTCATTGGGCGTTGTCTCTTATGGTAAATACTATGAATGGCCACAACCGTTGCATAATGGCACCATTGGGTGGTGTGCACGACCGTGGCATCCATGCCACGTGGCCACGATAAGTTCTCGTGCCATGTATACCCTATGCCCAAATGATATAATGTAGTTATGACCTAACAAATTATTATTTTTAAATCAAACAATTATTTTTTACATTTTTTTATAACCGAAAAACTTCATGTTATTTTTCTTGGATTTTCAGCGTTTGAAACACATCTAGAAAATTGATTCTCATGGCCTTTGTTCTAGAGTAATCCAAACGTTTCATAATTTTAACGGGCATGATAATTGTCTCATGGCAAAAAAATCAATCAAAGGTGTGTGGCTCAACATTGTCAAGATAAATGAAGATTTGGTAGAAATGGGAACAAATATTTCGGATTTATTCATTCAAAAAATTAACAATCGGAAAAACACGTTGCTTTGGAAAGACATTAGGGGGTCCACTCTCAAAAAATAGATTTTCGAGATTATACATGGCTGAGTAGAAAAAAAATTCCTTGATTAGTGATAAAATTGTTATATGCTACAATTCTCATATCTCTTCGTCTTGGAGTTGGAAATTTCTTTTAGAGGAAAGAGGCTGAATCGAAACAATTGGACGATTTTACTATTGCTCTCAAAGACTCATAACGGGTTCTCAAAATTAGATAATTTGTGGGTTTGGACCGGTAACTCGCAAAGCATTTTTACATCATTTTGATTTCTTGTTGAAAAGGTTTTTTTTTTTTTTTTTTCTTAATAGGATCCCGTGAACCACAAATATGGTCCGAAGAGGAGTCCCTGTGGCTTCTACGCTTGGTATCAAAAAAATGATGGAAGATGTTTGACCATCTTTTCTGGACCTTTAGTTTCTGATTTGGTGTGGAATTGGGCTGCTCGTGGGTGCAATCTGGATAGCAGGCCCATTGGCTCCCTAGAGGACCTGTTGGTGTTTTTGAATTCGAACTCTAAGCAGAATTCGAAGTCTAGGATTCTCGCTGATGCAGTTTTTGGAACAATGATTTTGATAACATGGAAGGCCAAAAACGAGGTCTTTCTTTAGAAAGGAAAAGCTTAATGAAAAAAAAGAAAGAAAGAAACTATTAGATGACATTAAATTCGTTTATTTTTCTGGACCAAACATAGATAAAATGCATAATATAATTTGAATTGATTGGTACATTTCACTCTTCAAAACATGTAGAAACAATGACTTAAAAATGTAATATACTTTTAGATTTGTACACATTTAGTCATTGAGTTTTTTTTTTCGTCCACGTTTACCTGGAATTGTCGGTCATAAACACTTAATGTGTACAATTTAACCAAGTTGAAAGGATAAATATGAACGACAAAAAAACTTAATGATCAAATATGTACAAATCAAAAATTATATTACCCTTTTAAATGTGTAATCTTTGTACTCTTGTTAGCTTTTGTTTCTTTTTAATTTAATACTTGGCAAACTCTAAAAAATTCTAGAAACAACACTCATGAAACACATACTAAAATATAACACATAAAGTAGCCCAAATCTATCTAATTTAGTCATTGTAGCACAATGAACTTATGCGTTTTGTCCGATTTGACCAATTATGTTTTTTTTTGCGCAAAAATGTCATCTAACTTTTACCGTACATGTCAATTAAGCAATTATCGCTAGTTTTTAATCATTCCTCCGTTAACTAGTTATCTAAATTACAGGAATGACCCCTATGATTTAAATTTTTTTCATAGTTGGTCCCTTACCAACTATGTTTAAATTTTGCGACCAAAACCGCCACATTTATGACACTTTAGGGACCAAAGTGTCAATTTCTTATCATGATCTTCCCAAACCCACTTTTCCATCAACACCTGCTTCACAAAACCAACAATTTTGCACAACAAGGTCATCATTTTTTTTTACAATACTATCATCAGATAAATTGTTGTAGTAGTACAGTACCTACGCTCCAATTGTCCAATTCCGACGTACCGTTGTCTCTACTACCCCTGTAGCGCCGACAACATCAGTTGATCGGCTCCGTCTCTCCGCGTTCACAAAGCACAAATGGCTCACCGTACTTACTTCCTTTTCCCTTCTTCGTTTGTATCTTGTGGTAAGTCTAACTTAGTCTCATACGCTAGACTCTTAAGGTTGTTTATTTTAATTTAATCGGTAGATTAGCACTGAAAATTTGATATTTTGTGTTGAATGAATTGATTCAAAACTTTGAATGCTAAAAGTTTGATAGTTCGTCTATCAGCTGCATCTCCTATTAGATTGAATATGTTACTTTAGGTTTTCATAAATGCGATTCACATTTACAACCAAACTCTCAAATAATCACCATTTCACATTTATTTCAGCAAGTTGTTTATCATAATCATAGTCACTTCACTTCTATGCGAAATTAATGTTGCCCTTTGATTCATCATGCTATATTTTACCAGAGATTGTTTCATTGATTCTGTTGATTCAATTATTTTCCTAAATAGAATAGCTTGGTTGGTTGCTGATTGTTAATTGCCTTTTCTTTTGCAAAACATCTTAAAATGGTATCCTTGAAACATCTGAATCAACCTGAAACTAGAATCCATGATGCCAATGCAAATGGAGAAGACGACTTGTATCACAAAAAGATGAACGATATTGCTGCTAAAAAGCAAAAAATAATTAGTTCAAATTGTAGAAATAGTGAAACTTCTACTCGTTGTAAAGAGAGAAATCAGTGTAGGAAGTGTTCTAAAGGTGGTCAGTTGTTGCAGAAACAAAGAAACCAAGTCGACTTCTTTAGTTTGATTGATGATGTCTCACAAGTATGCCCTCTTGAGTGATGAGATAGTTTGACTTAGGCCATCTAGAAAATGATTTAACGGGGAAAAAGATAAGAAATTTATACTTTGGTCCACATAGTTTTATAAATGTGGTAGTTTTGATCGTATAATTTAAATATAGTTGGTAAGGGACCAATTACGAAAGAATTAAAATCATAAGGGTCATTCCTGTAATCTAGATAACTGATTAACGGTAATCTAGATAACTGATTAACGGATAAATGGTTAAAAACTAACAATAATGACTTCATTGGTAAAAGTTTACAAAAAAAAACATAATTTGTCAAATCAAACAAAACATAAGTTTACCCAGTGACATTTCCCGGAACATTACCATTTCGAATGAATGATCACACTGCTTTGTAATTTCGTATATGAATTTTGGCACACAGGTGTCTAGCACAACTTTCCCATTTTAACGGTTAAAAAACGAAGTAAAATATAACAACCAGAAATTTGGTTTCAAAAACCCACAATATATTGATTATAGAAATAACACTAGAAATACAGATCTAAACAACAAACCATTACAGATTGATGATATCAATGAAGCAACTAGTTCTTATGACCAACATTATCGATCGCCCTCGCTAGGATCCTTCTTACACGATCCAGAATCTTTAAAAGAAATTTCACCACATACAAACTCCGTTTATGTTCTTCAAGCATCCTGGACCTGAATCGTCTTCGGCTTTTTGGGCTCCGGCGGCGGCAGTTTCTCCACCGTCACTGTAAGCACTCCATCTTGACAAATCGCAGATATCTTCTCCAAATTGGCATTTTCCGGCTACGCAAACTTCGTCATAAACTTACCAATCCTCCTCTCCATCCTCACGTACTTCACTCCTTCCTTCTCTTCCTGATCGTGTTCCCTTTTTCTCTCTCCACTTATCACCAACACGTTGTCTTCCTCCACCTGGACCTTGATATCTCCGGACTTCAGACCCGGCATGTCGACGATGAAGACGTAAGTGTTGGGATACTCCTTCACATCAGCCGGAGTTGCAGCCATTGCTCTAGCGTCACAGACGTAAGCACCGGTAGGTCCGACATTGCTTGATTTGTTGTTGGTAGTGGTGTCGTCGGCAGCTGCAAGGATATGATGGAGGTTGTGCAAAAACGGCGAATCCAAACCCATTAGAGTACTGATGTCTATTTCGCTTTCTGTTGATGACCTTGTGGAAGGAATTGTAATTATTTGTCATTTGTCTTTGTATGATTATTATTGTCGGTAGAAAATGTGATATAAAGTAGTGTCTAGGATATGAAATAAAGTGTATAACCCTCAATAGTCTAGGGGCTATATTGTAAGTATGTATGTCGTATTGCAATCAAACGATTGCAACTCAATTATGTAATCAGCTCTCTTGAGCCTATAAATAGGGTCTTTGCTCGTATGGAATAAACAAGTTAAGTTTGAGTATATAAGATTTGAGTTGATCTCAAAGTTCTTTCTCTGTTGAAATAGTCGTTCTATTTCTGAATAGCAGAGCCTTATCCAAACATACCCAAGATTATTCATATAATCATTCATATAATTTAAACAATCTATCGTCAATCCATCCCGACGCATCATTCATGTATAATTCTATCCTAATTTTTTATTAATTCCGTCATGTCTCTAATTTTGCTTTCCCCGTTTTATTTCATTATTATTTTCTACATAGAATGCAGGTGCAGAATGGGGACTTGTGCTAGGTCGAATGATTTCTTTTTGTAGTAATTCAGTGCATTCTTGTTTAAATTCAGAACATCTTTTATACTATATGAAATTTTATTTGGAATATTAACTTCATCATTAGGATTTTTTAATAATATTATTATTTCTTGATTATTTCTATTTTTTAAATGATCTAGCGGGTTTTCACTACATACTTCTTCAAGTTTTTTTTTCAGCAATTTCTTTAGCGAACATTAGTAATATACATAGTTGAAAACCAACTTCTTGTTTGATTATTTTAATAAGATCAAAATGTTTGATAATTGCAGTTTTTATAATACCTTTTGTCGGGTGATTGAGACTTATATGATCATTTGTTTGTATAAATGGTTGATATAATTTAAAGAAATTATTTCCTATTACTAAATTTATTCCTGAATCATGTTGATATATAGTTGGAGTTTTAAATGGTGCTTTTTCAATTACTATATCTATGTCTCTTCCTACGAACCAAATTTTGTGAATTGATTTATCAGCAATTGTAATTTTTAATGGTTTTTCTAATTTTTCCCAATTTTTTAATATTTTTCTTCTTCCGAAACATAAAGTAACTCCTGTATCTATATATGAAACTAGTTCTTTTTCTTGTATTTTAGTAGTAATAAAGGTACTGTTTGGATTAATATTTGTTTTTCTTTTACTCATTAGAGTTAGTTTATAAATTTCTATATCTGTGTTTTTATTTTTTCGTGCAAAGTTTCCTTATTAACAAGTTGTGTTTGTAAGAGTGGTTGAAACATTGCGTATTGTTTTTAAATTACGATTTTGTGATTTTTTGTATTTCTTAATTCCTTCTTGTAATCGAGATATCTTTTTTAATTGATTATTATATTCTTCATTTTCATATTGTAATCTTAACAAATAGTTTTCTTCATATTATAAAGTATTTTCTAAATGTTGAATAGTATTAGAGATATTAGAATTTATTTTCTAATGGTTTTTTAATATATTAGTCCAAAGCATGTTATCTTTTGAAGAATTAATTTGTACTTTTGAATTCATTTTAAAAAATTATTAAAGCGTCTGAAAGAAAATTAATTGAATTGTTAATGTTTTTTTATTACTATTTTAAAATGATTAATTTGAGTTTTTAATCTTCCAATTTCAGAAATATCCGTCCTTTCGGTGGTGGGAGGAATGACGAAAGTAAGGACGTATTGAAGACATTATTGAAGACACACGTCCTTTCATTGTGGAAAGAATTGTAATTATTTGTCATTGTAATTATTTGTCATTTGTCTTTGTATGATTATTATTGTAGATAGAAAATATGATATAAAGTAGTGTCTAGGATATGAAATAAAGTGTGTAACCCTCAATAGTTTAGGGGGCTATATTGTAAATATGTATGTCGTATTGCAATCAAATGATTAGACTATTGAGGGTTACACACTTTATTTCATATCCTAGACACTACTTTATATCACATTTTCTACCGACAATAATAATAATACAAAGACAAATGATAAATAATTACAATGACAAATAATTACAATTTCTTCCACAATGAAAGGACGCGTGTCTTCAATAATGTCTTCAATACGTCATTACTTTCGTCATTTCGACGATGAAGACGTAAGTGTTGGGATACTCCTTCACATCAGCCGGAGTTGCAGCCATTGCTCTCGCGTCACGGACGTAAGCACCAGTAGGTCCGGCATTGCTTGATTTGTTGTTGGTAGTGGTGTCGTCGGTAACTGCAAGGATATGATGGAGGTTGTGCAAAAAACGGCGAATCCAAACCCATTGGAGTACTGATGTCCATTTCGCTTTCTGTTGATGACCTTTTACTCAAAATTCGAGCGCAATTGACGAATAAAGTAGTAGTTGAAATGTTTTGTGGTTGCAGAATGCCGAATCAAACATCTTGAAGGTGGATTTATATGGTAGAGCCTAGAGGAAGAAGAAGTAAAAGTAGTTTCTAGAAAGAAGGGGAAAGAGGAAACGGATACGAGGAGCTTCTAGCAGCTTCTTTTAACAAGGGGGAATGAGGTTTGTTGATATCCAATACCTGATAATTCTGTCTTTGTCATAAAAAATCTTACCGAAAAAAATATTATTTATAATTCTATATTATTTAAATAAATACTTTAATCAAATGAAAACTTTAACGGTGGTTCCTATCATGTTGTGATTTTTTGTTTTAATTTGGTTAAAAAAAATTGAACTTAGCATTACAAGTCTAAAACAAAGCATGGAGTGGATAACCGTAAAATTTGATTTTGTGGATTTACGAAAATAACGAAATGATTAATATTTTTTTAGAGCAACAAAACAAAATGACTTAATAACCACTTTTCAATTTCTTTCTTTCATTTATTTATTTTATTTTTATTAAAAGGATTAAAACACAAACTATTACTAGAAAAAGACAATTCGAATACAATAAATCTAGCATGGTTAATATAAAATATGCATTATGTATATGGTTTTATTGAGTTTTGTGCACGCTTTTTATGAAACAAAATGAACATGAATATTTTTCATCTGCAGACAATCCCTCTAAATTTCTCCGGTACCACTTCCCTACGCTATTGCTTTTCTCATCCTCTCCACGACCATGAGAGCTTCATCTCGTCTTCCCAAAATCACCCTCCTTCCTTGCAATTTTTTAAGGCTGCTAGGTATGGTACGGAGACGTTGCGGAGGAGGCTGAGTTGGGCACCCTCCATGTCGTTGAGCTACATGGAACACTTACACCGCCCCCATGATAATGCGTTGTGGCATACCATGGACAATTCGATGCAAGGCCACATGTATGGAGGTCAATTCAAACGGTCAAATGGACCGTTCAACGGTCAACTTTTGAAAAAAAAAATATTTTTTTTACCTCTATAGATACAATACTCACTATTACCATTTTGCCTGTTTATTTATACAAATTTTCAATATCTTTTTATATTATGGATCCATTTGACTCATCTTCCATTGATGATGATATGTTTGAACACCATGATATACGAGTATTAAACTAATGAAGTACAAGAAAAAAAATGAATCCAGTCTACAAACAAGAAGTGCGAGGTTATATAGAAATCGAACAAAAGCACACGAACGTCTATATCACAATTATTTTGCGGATAATTGTGTATACAACTCAAAGGATTTCAAACGAAAGGTTCGTTTGAATATGAATGTGTTTGTACATATACTCCGATATTTTTCTTGGATGCGTCGTTTCGTCACAAGAAATATCTCTAGATCCTTCCATTCGTAATCGTTGGCTTTCATCTTTAAATTTTCCATACCGTTCTTTTTTTTTCTTTCCAAATTTCATTTCTTCAAAAAAAAAATTTGCTTCCTCTATAATTTCAACCTTCCGCTCTATAAGTTGGACGTATAGGTCAAATTTATCTTTAGAATGATCGATATTGTTTGCCTCTAGATTTTATGAACACGAACCGGAAGCTGCTTTCTTCGCTATGCTCGTTCCTATAAATCGACACAGAGGTTTTTTTGCTTCAAAGTCCTTCGGCTCATCGTTGATGTTGATAAATGTCCGTCCGTCCGATTGTTGTGAATAGCTATGTGATTGGGATTTCCTCGCGCGATTTGAACCAGAAGAAATCAATTTGTTCACAAGAAGCCATTTTCGACACTTTTTCAACTCATACCAAGCATTAACATAGGGAAAAGGTTTATGAGTAGGTTAAGATTCTTGGTATTGTTTGAGCGTCACGATGAAGACGTCAACATCATTGGCCTTATAATTTAGTCGGTTGTCCAATAAACCACTTGCTCTATTAGGTCATGGAAGATGTTTAGAACGTTTTTCCAAATTAAATTTTGTCTTTTGAACATTTCCTTTGATCGAGTATTAACTAGTCGAAATCTAGGCATTAGCTAAATTGGTTTCTTTATTTTCCGTCCAAGTCCATGTTCCTGTTGGATCGTTTTTTTCCTTTTCTCTTTGATGGTTTTGGTTGATCGAATTGTGTTTTTAGTACTACATCAGGAGAATCTGGTGTCGGTTGTGGTTGTGAATGTTGTGGTTGTACGAAAGGATGTTGGTATACAAAAGTGGATTGATAAGGTAGTTGGAATAAACATTGTTGTGTAAAAGGTTGTTGGAAAAGTGGTTGTTGTGGGATAAGGGTGCTTTCGAGAAAGTTCATGAAACCATCTTGTGGTGAATCTAAACTCTATATTGACGTGGTGTAGTGTCCAACGAAACGATACGTCAACATTCCGGTTTAGGTTTGTTGGTAGAGTGTGACATTTTGTTCCATCTTGTTGAAAAGGTATTTTTTTTTAATTGCAATTTGGTTGATTTTAAATGGAACAATCGGCCGATTAAAGTCAACCGTTAAACACAAATATGGTCCGAAGAGGAGTCCCTGTGGCTTCTACACTTGTCCCGCACTCCCGCCTATCAAAAAAATGATGGAAGATGTTGACCATGTTTTCTGGACCTTTAGTTGCTGATTTGGTGTGGAATTGGGCTGCTCGTTGGTGCAATCTAGATAGCAGGCCCATTGGCTCCCTAGAGGACCTCTTGGTGTTTTTGAATTCGAACTCCAAGCAGAATTCGAAGGCTAGGTTTCTCGCTGATGCAGTTTTTGGAACAATGATTTTGATAACATGGGAGGCCAAAAATGAGGTCTTTCTTTAGAAAGCTGAAACTCAATGAGAAGAAAAAAAAAAAAAAAAAAAAACTATTAGATGACATTAAACTTTGTTTATTTTTCTAGACGAAACATAAAGGTAAAATGTATAATATAATTTGAATTGACAGGTGCATTTCACTCTTCAAAATAATATAGAAATAATGGATTAAAATGAGACATGTTTAGAGTTTTTTTTTACAGTTTAAACAAATTAAAAAGATAAATATAAACGAAAAAAAACTTAATGACAAATATATACAAATCAAAACTGTATTCCACTTTTAAATGTGTAATATTTGTACTTGTTAGCTTTTGTTTCTTTTTAATTTACCCTCTAAAAAATTCTAAAGACAACACTTATGAAACACATACTAAAACAACATAAAATAGCCCAAATCTACCTAATTTATTTTTCTGTGATTGAGTAAACATTACCATTTCGAATGAATAGACCCGTTCATTCCACATTACTTCGTAATTTCGTATATGAATTTTTGCACATTGGTGTCTCGCACTCATTTCCCATTTTAACGGTTAAAAACCGAAATAAAATACAACTATCCAAAATTTGGTTTCAAAAACCACAATAGATTGATTATAGAAGCAACACTACAAATACAGAGCAAAACAAAAAACCATTACAGAAGATATCAGTTAAGCAAATAGTTCTTATAGCCCACATTATCGATCGCAATTAACTAGGAATCTTATGATCCAGAATCTTTAAAGAAATTTCACCACATACTCAATCCGATTCTGTTCTTCACGCAACCTGGACCTGAATCGTCTTCGGCTTCTTGGGCTCCGGCGGCGGCAGTTTCTCCACCGTCACTGTAAGCACTCCATCTTGACAAATCGCAGATATCTTCTCCATATTAGCATTCTCCGGCAACGCAAACTTCCTCATAAACTTACCAATCCTCCTCTCCATCCTCACGTACTTCACTCCTTCCTTCTCTTCCTGATCGTGTTCCCTTTTTCTCTCTCCACTTATCACCAACACGTTGTCTTCCTCCACCTGGACCTTGATATCTCCGGACTTCAGACCAGGCATGTCGACGATGAAGACGTAAGAGTTGGGATACTCCTTCACATCAGCCGGAGTTGCAGCCATTGCTCTGGCGTCACGGACATAAGCGCGAGTAGGTCCGACATTGCTCGATTTATTGTTGGTGGTGGTGTCGTCGGTGGCTGCAAGGATATGGTGGAGGTTGTGCAAAAGCGGCGAATCAAAACCCATTAGACTGATGTCCATTTGAATCTCTGTTGATGACTTTTTTCCCTAGAATTCGAGCGCAATTGAAGAATAAATTAGTAGTCGAGATGTTCTATGGTTGCAGATTGCCGAATCAAACATCTTGAAGGTGGATTTATATGGTAGAGGGTAGAGGAAGAAGAAGGAAAAGTAGTTTCTAGAAAGAACGGGAAAGAGGAAAGGGAAACGAGGAGCTTCTAGCAGCTTCTTTTGATACGGGAGGAGTTCTTAAATTCTGCTGGATTTGTCACGTTGGAACGTGGTTTGTCATAAAAAAATTGTGACTTTGTCATAAAAAAAATTTACTTGATAAAATTTATTTATAATTTTTATATTATCTAAATTGATACTTTAATCACATGAAAACTTCAATAGTGATTTTTTTAATTTGGTTCACAAAAATTTGAACATAAGTCTAAAGAAAAGCATGATGTTAGAGTGGATAACGGTCAAATTTGATTTTTGTGGATTTAGTCGAAAATAACACGAAATGACCAATATTTTTTTTAGAACAACAAAACAAAATGACTTATATAAATCTAGGACGGTTAATAAAAAATATGCATCATATATGTGGTTTTATTGAGTTTTGTGCATTTTTTATGAGACAAAATGGGTGTGAATTTTTTTTCCTCTTTCCTTTTAAATTTATCAGGTCGTTACTTCCCCATGCCACCACTTCTCTCATCCTTACCACGACCACAAGAGCTTCATCTCGTCTTCCCAATCACCCTTCATTTCTTGCAAATATTGTTAAGACTGTTGGGTATGGTACAGAACGGTGTGGAGGAGTTTGAGCTGGGCTCCCTCCATGCCGTCGATCTACTTAGAACAACGCCCCATCATAATGCGTTGTGGCATACCGTGGACAACTCGACGCATGACAACGTGTATAGAGATTAATTCAAACAATCAAATGGACCCTTTAACGGTCAATTATTTTTTACCTTTATAAATATAATAACTACTTAATAGTTTTACTCACCACTACTATTTTTCCTATATATTTATATAAATTTCCAACATATTTTTATATTATGGATCTATTTGGCTTGACTTCCAAGGATGATGATATGTTTATCACTATGATATACACGTATTAAGTGTTGTTTGTTTTTTCTGAGGCAAAATGTCTGCAGTCTGCGGACCACATCTGTAAACATCTGCAGTAGAAGAGGTGGACCAAACGTCTGCAGTCTGAAAAAAAAAGACTGTTTGTTTTTTTTAACATCTGCGGGCTACTAAAATAAATTGAAATCTATATAAACTGATTTTTTTAAACTTCAAAGTGTTTTTTTAATATTTTTATGACTTTGTTATAAATAATTAACGAATCTAGATCAACTTTTATGTATTATTGTATAAAAAATAAAAATAAAAATGGTATGAATTAACGAATATATTTGATAAAAACCAACAACTTTGGTTGCAAAGTTATAACTAAACATTATAATTAGTGATCAAAGAATTTGATACATAAATGGATGGAAATAAACTTCGATTATTTTAATTAAATCCATTAAAAACGTACCATAAATATTTTCTCGAGAAATTGACGATACTGTATTAAATAATGTTTTACAAAATTTGGCAAAAAAATATAAAAATATATTATGATTTTTTTTCATATTTATATAAACAACTTCAATGAATATTATTGTAATAAATCTTTATTTATAAATTTGTCCAAAATATCATGTTTGTATCGTCGAACGTTTTTTTTTTTAAGTTTTGTAATTTTTTTTCAAATTGTTTATCATTAATAAAGTTGGAAAAAATATAAATTAAAAAAAAAACTTAAAAAAAAAATAAAGATATATATTTTTTTTAGGCTAGAAGATGTCTGAAGATGTTAGAAGACTCTGGTCCACATCTGCGCCAAGAAGAGGGCGCGCATACATTTTTAGGTCTGCAGTCTTCAAAAAAACAAACAGTCTGTGAAGGCTAATGTCTGCGCGTGGTCTGCGCGACGCAGACAGAAGAGGCCACGCAGATCTGCAGACAAAAAACAAACACTACCTTATAATAATGAAGTAGAAGAAAAAAAAGAAGCCACTGTACGAACGAGAAACGCGAGGTTATACATAAATCTTGTGGAAATACACAAACGTCTATATCACAATTACTTTGCGGATAATTGTGTATACAACTCAAAGGATTTCAAACAGGCCCGACTTTACATGTATACAAAATAACCAATGGCTTAGGGCCCCATTTTTAAGGGGCCCCTTAACCCAAAAGTCCATTAATTAATTTTGGTGTTGATTTCAGATTCTCTCACCCCACGCAGTCACGCACGAATGCACGATTGAAACTGAGATACTCTTCTGCAAAGCGTCTGTTCTTCTTCTCGTGAAGTCGTGATCTCGTCTTGTCCATTATTCTTCTTAATGACAACTCTTTGTGAAGTGTGATCATTTGGATTGTTCAAAAATCAAAAAATCGATTCTTGAATCTTGATTGTTCAAACGGTATTGTTCTTCCTCTTCGATTCTCCGATTCTCTATCGATTTAAAAATCAAACTCCATTGATGATTCTTCTTTCTTGATTAGACTATCTATTAGGTTAATACTTAATAGGGCTTATTTTTTTTAATCTTCACCGTATGAAGTTTGATTTTGGTATAGGTTTGGATTTAGGATATTGGAATCAGCCAAATCAGGTTTGGACTTTGGATATTGGAAGGAACCATTTTGCCATTTTCGTTGGAACGAATTTTAGTTTTGCTATTCCATATTTCCATCTTAGTTTTGTAAGGAGTCAAGCCCTCAAGGTCAAGGTTATTTTTAAGAACTTACTTTGCTAAGCAGGTAAAACATGTATTTTCTATCTATAAATCTATATTTCATTACTATTTACTTTCTGAGGGCCCCAAATTTTTGGTCCGCTTAGAGCCCTCAAACTGGTTGAGTCGGCCCTGATTTCAAACAAATGATTTGTTTGAGTAGTGATGTGTTTGTATGGATAGTGTTATATTTTTTTTTTGTATTCTTCGTTTCATAAAAAGAAATATCTCTAGATCATTCCATTCATAATCGTCGACTTTCATCTTTAAATTTTCCCAACTTTTATTTTTTTGTTTTCCAAATTTCATTTCTTTAAAAGAAATTATGCTTCCTACGTAATCTCAACCTCTCGTTCTTGAAGTTGGATGTATCGGTCAAATTTATCTTTAGAATGATCGATACTATTTGCCTATGAATTTTTTGAACACGAACTGGAAGCCATTTTCTTCTCTTTACTCATTCCTATCGATCGACTTAGTGGTGGTTCTTCTGCTTCAAGGTGCTCCAGCTCATCGTTGATGTTGATAAATGTTCACCTATCCGATTGTTGTGAGTGACTACGTAATTGAGATTTCCTCGCACGTTTTGAACCAAAAGAAATCAATTTGTTCACAAGAAGCCATTTTTGACAGTTCTTCAACTCATACCAAGCATTTACATAGGGAAATAGTTTATGAGTACGTTAATATTCTTGGTATTGTTTGAGCGTCACGACGGAGACGTCAAAATCGTTAGCCTTATACTTATGTATGTTCTTGAGGTTGTTTTGAATTCCATTGAATTCAATTTTATTTAACCTTATATCAGACCATTTTATGTAATTTAGTAGGTTGTCCAATAAACCACTTTCTCCATTAGGTCATGGAAGATGTTTCGAATGGTTTCCTAAATTATATATGTCGTTTGTGCATTTCATTTGATCAAGTATTGGCTTGTCGAAATCTAGACATTGGCGAAATTGGTTTCTTCTTTTTCCGTCCAAGTTCATCTGTTCTTTTTTTTTTCTTTCTCTTTGATGGTTTTTGTTGATCAGATTGTGTTTTTGGTACACATTAGAAGAATATGGTTTAATTGTGGTTGCGAACATTATGGTTGTATGAAAGGATGTTGGTATACAAAAGCAGATTGATAAAGTTGTTGGAAAAAAAATATTGTGTAAAAGGTTCTTGGATAAGTGGTTGTGGGATAAGGGAGCTTTGGAGCAAGTTCATGAAACCATCTTGTAGTGAATCTAAACTCGTATATTGACGTGGTGCAGTGTCCGACGAAACGATACGTTAAAATTTCGATTTGGGTTTGTTAGTGGAGTGTGACATTTTGTTCTATGTGTGTATAAAGAAGAAAATAATGGTATGAAAATTTGTGTAATATAGAAACGGTAAATTTATATGTGAAGTTTGTAAAAAAATTCAATTTAATCTTTTTTTTCTTAATATTCAAGTTGTTCAAACGGCTAGCAAAATACGTCAAAAAGTGGTGTTGTAGACACTCCATTCTATTAAAAAACTAGGTGTAACACTCATGTATTACATGAGTTCATTTAAAAAAATTAAATACAAAAAATCTTAAATTTTGAAAATTTTGAATTTACAAGAAAATTTTGAAAAATATTGAATTATTAAAATTAAAGTGTTTTTTTTTCTTTTTAAATTTGAACAAATAATTTAGATAAATAAAAATATTAATGATTTTAAATTTGCCCGTTTGCCTTCTCATTCGTTGTATGATAATAACTAAAAATATTAATGATTTTTTATATGAAGAAGCATCATGTAAACTTCTTCATGATAAATAAACAAATGAAACTAATAAAGTTTTAATTTAGAAATGTTGAAATTAGAAGGAAAATCAATTATTGAGATTGATATGCATTTATTATTACATTTATTGCAATTATTACATTTAATATTATGTGAATTTAATAAAATGGAAAAAACCACAAAATGTCATGTGAAAATTTTTTAATTGAAATTAACCATAAAATGACATGTGGCCAAATCAATTTGAGTGTGACATATGACAAAAAGATTTTCATTTATTAGAGTAGACTTATTATTATGCCTATTTAAAGTCAAAACTAATTCATCATTAATATTAATAAAAGGTTTTGGTTATATTGTTTTCTGAAAAAATAATTTTATCTCTCTTATTTTTTTGTCTTCTTTTTTTTCTTTCTCTTTATATATATATATATATATATATATATATATATATATATATATATATATATATATATATATATATATATATATATATATATATATATATATATATACTAAAAAAGTATAAACAAGTTGACGCATCTAAAACTGGAAAAAAATATAGAAAATAAGTTTTTGAAATTTTATTTTGTTTAAATCATTAATTTTTTTTCATACTTTATTATTGTTTTGTTATATTCAATTAAATTTTACTAACTTTATTATTTTCTAAATTTTCTTTTAAAGCTTCTTACAAGATAAATGGTTATAAATACCAAAATTTTGAAAAAAAAACATAAAAAAGTTAATGTCTTGAAAAATGTTTTTTTGAAAAAAAAAATTGAACTAAAAAAAACTATTCTTTTTTTGGAAAGATAAACAATTCAGTAGAAAACTTCATCGTATCATTAAATAAAAAAACATAACATTAAAAAAACATATTAAAACATTTTTTCATTTAATGTGTTTTAAGAAAAATTGGTTGTATTTTTAGAAGCCAAAAATTTTAATGTTTACAAACACATATATTAATAAAAATGTTATTAAAACAAATTTAAAAGACATATTAGCAAAATTAATAATAATAACTATAAAATAATAAATCTAATATATCTTTTCAAAAAGAAAATATTAAAATTATTATTAAACAAATTATTCATATTGATGGAATCATATAAACCTTTTCTATTCTTTTACCTAGCATATAACTTAATAATAAATATATTTCTATACATAATTTAAGTCTGTTATTCTTTTTTTTTAATGTATGTGTTTTATTATAATAGAAAAAAAGATAAATTATATTTTTATTGCATGTACAGTATTCTAGGAAAATATAAAATGAAAAAGAAATACAAATAAAAAAAGAAATAAAATGGAAAAAGACGTGCAGTAATAATAACAAAAAGATGAGTTTAAGTCTTTAATGTAGTAGAAGATAGCCAATAAAATTCAGTCAAAAAATGATTAATCTAGGTCAAAATACAATGGAGTGTGATAGGATGGAGTGTATAAATAAAAAGGAAAACTGCAATAAAGCCCTTACGTATTAGCTTCATAATCGATTTAGTCATTATTTATATATATATATATATATATATATATATATATATATATATATATATATATATATATATTTTCATTCAATTAAGTCCCAAAAACCGGTAATCGTATTCAATTTAGCGCTTTGACCCGGTCAACAGGTCATCAAACTTTCAAAAATTACATTTTTGGCACAGATTTCAAAATTTATTACAAATTTCGTCCAAAATTTACACTTTTGGCCCAAATTTTAAATTTTATTACAAATTTGTTCCAAAATTTACCCTTTTGGCCCAAGTTTTAGAATTATGTTATGAATTTCTCCTAACTTTAGTTTTTTTACAACTTTTTTCTCAAAAAACAATTTCGAATATGTTTTTTCTTTATAATATCGTATTTATACAAAAAATATATATATTTTCCCATAAAAAATCTTATATTTTCTATCTAGAAAATTGATTCTCGTGGCCTTTAGTGTACAGTCGTCCAAACATTTTATAATTTTATCGGGCACGATAATTGTCTCATGGCAAAAAAATTAATCAAAAGTATGTGACTCTTAACGTTATCAAACTCTAACATTATCAAGAAAAATGAAGACTAGGTGGAAATGGAAACAAATATTTCGGATTTATTCAAACATCTCACTCTTCAAAACATAACGTGTAATGTTTGTACTTCTACCTACTTGTTAGCTTTCGTTTCTTTTTAGACAAAACTGCACAAATGGTCACTGTAGTTTGTTCAAAATTGTCACTGTGGTCCAAAAAAGTTTTATTTTTTATATTTGAAAAAATAAAAAATAAAAATAAATCTCTCTCTCTCTCTCTCTCTCTTATTTGTTTTTATTTTTTGATTTTAGATTTAAAAAAATAAAAAATAAAAAATATATATCTCTCTCTCTCTCTCAAAGACATCACCCGTCGCTGGAAATCGTTGAAGAACCCTAACGTTTTCCAAATCACTGAAATTGGAGTTTAAATTCCAATCGAGCATGCTCCCTTCGAGATTAATCGCTTCCATCTTCTTCATACCCCAAATTTCATCGGGAATTTCACAACATAAATCATTGAACGAGAGATCAAGCTTAGTTTCTCAATTAAATTCTTGTAGTTATCATCCTCTTCACCTTCAATCTCTTAATCTTCTTCCCTATTTTTTGATGTTTCATCTTTCAAGTCCTGATTCGGGCTTGAGTCCCCAATCCGATAGCAGTCGCTTCAACCCTAATTAACGCGAATCATTCTTGTGGATATCAGGAGGAATAATGCTGGATTTTGAGAAAATTTGTGGCTTAACGAAGTAATTTGCTCTCTCGAGCCGGATGGCGTATGATGCTTTCGTTGTGCTCACAACTAAGTGACCGATAATCGATCCCGTTAGTCGGAGTGATGAAGATCTAAAATTTGTGATCACAATCTCTAAGCTTATAGCATCTTCTTTCAAAGTTACAATGTGTTTGATTTTAATTTTTTCTTCTATATTGCTACTAATCAGTTCTGCCTAAGAACATTAGGGCAATTTCAGTTCATTCATACAGAGGAACGGAAAAGAGATATCGTGAATTGAGTATTCACCTGAATTGTTTGGACTTCCTCCAACATTGCAAAGATTCCAGATAGTGGGAGACCATGAAATCCCTTCATTTTGCTTATCGTGAACTTTCTCCGAGGTTTGTGAGGGAAGTGTCATGGCCGCTAAATTCTGTTTCGAGGTAATCGACATTGATAGGTGGGTGTGGAATCGAAGCAGCTCTTGGCAACTAGAAATTTCTGGTGGAGGCGTTGAAGTTATGGTGAGGTGGAATGAGATTAAAGGTGATTTTGGTGATGAAGTTTGTTGAAGGTTGAAGATGGATGATGTTGGATGAGAAGATGTACGAGAGAGAGAGAGAGAGAGAGAGAGAGAGAGAGAGAGAGAGATAGAGAGAGAGAGAAGAGAGAAGAGAGAGAGAGAGAGATATTTTATTTTTATTTTTTATTTTTTTAAATCTAAAATCAGAAAAATAAAAACAAATAAGAGAGAGAGAGACTGATTTATTTTTATTTTATTTTTATTTTTTTATTTTTTTAAATATAAAATCAGAAAAACAAATACGAAAAAAAGAAAATCATATTAACAGGGGCAAATCCGTCATTTTGAAAAAAATCATAACAGATTGGACCAAACAAACAACAAAATGAAAACTTTTGACCTCTGATGCTAGTCCAAACCTTTTTGGACCAAAATGACAATTTTAAGCAAACCACAGGGACCATTTGTGCAGTTTTGTCTTCTTTTTAGTTTAATGCTTTCATCCGTTTTATAAAATCTAGAAACAACACAGATGAAACTTAACCTTGTTATGTTTTTTGGAAAACGAAAAATATTATAAAAACCACATCAAGGAGATGTGGAGAACAAACTAACCGTACAAAAAGAAAATGAAAAAACAAACGAAGAACATAGGAAAATTGAAAAAAAATTACAAACAAAGGAAAGGACTAATATTCCAAACTCTCCAATCCATTTTTTTGAATGAACCTCTATGCTTGTACCATATGAATGTTGTTGCTTTTATTCTTTCCACCGTGTTCGCCGAGACTATTGGAATTTTTTCAAAAATCCTTTTGTTCCTATCCATCCATATGAACCATAAAGCTCCACTTAATATTGCATTGAGCATTCTTCTTTTATATTTACACTTCGACCACCGTGAGATGAAAAGGAGCATATTTTCCACCGAAAGAAATCTGTCACATCTAATCTCGCACCACACCAGTATCGAATCCATTATTTCCATCGCCACAGGACAAGTTAACAAAATGTGCTCGCATGTCTCCTCCTCTGAACTGCATGCGCCACACATAGTCTTTGGAATTATGATACCCCTGTTTTTTAATTCCACAGCAGATGGAATTCTACCAAGTTTTGCTCTCCAGATGAAACATAGAATCTTAAAGGGAATCAACTTATCCCAAGTAAATGGTCCATCGTTGACGATATATCCCGCTAATTCAATTCGCTCCCATAGCAGACAGACCATAAACCTTCCATCACTCACAAAGTCAGATTCCCAACAACGATCTGTTGAATTCCACGACACAATTTCCTTCGGATCAATGTTATATTGCATATAGCGATTTCGTGTTTTTATAATATTTTTCCACACCCCAGTTTTGGATCTGTTAGCGAAAACATACCAGTGCCTCCCTTCTAGATTATGGATACTTCGAATTACTTTGGACCACATAGAGGATTCATCCGCTTTCAAGCGCCACATCCATTTGGCTAACAAAGAAATATTCATAGCTTTAATAAACCCAAGCCCGATGCCTCCAACCTTTTTTGGTGCTATAATCTTATCCCATTTGACCCAATAAATACTTTTTTTGTTATACTCTCTACACCAAATGAATTTCCTCCTAATTTTTTGAAGTGTGTCAAGAACACCATTTGGGATTACAAATATAGACATAAAATATGTTGGGAGATTACCCAACACCGCCTTTGAAAGTGTTACTCTACCACCAAAGCTCAATGCTTTTGCTTTCCACGTAGACAACTTGGAGTGGAACTTTTCAATGATCGGCCTCCATGCATTCTTTTTATTCATATTCTCACCAACAGAAATACCCAAGTAAGTAAACGGAATCGACGATGGTTCACATCCAAGAGGGGCAGACCAATTCGAAATTTCCATAAGGGGAGCACCCACACCAAACACTTTTGACTTTTTGAAATTTACTTTCAATCCAGACGAGATGTGAAAGCATCGTAAGATCCTTGCTAAATTAGCTATGTTTCTCATAGACCATTCTCTAATGAACAATGCATCATCTGCATAAAATAAGTGTGACACACACATATTAGAATTTGGGAATTTTATCCCGTTGAACACACCTTTCTCCACTGCCGTCTTCATGGCCAAATTTAATCCTTCCATTGCAATAATAAAAAGGAAGGGGGATAATGGGTCCCCCTGCCTTACACCCTTAGACATAGGGAATTCCTTTGTAGGGCTTCCATTGATGATCACCGAAGCTCTTACGGATTCTAAGCAGTTACGAATCCAAAGCCGCCATCTCATCCCGAAATTCATTTACTCCATGATAGAATCAAGGAAGGTCCAATTAACCGAGTCAAAGGCTTTTTTAAAACCCGCCTTAAATAGGAGCATCTTTCTTCCTCTAGCCTTTGCCCAGGAGCACAATTCATTTACAATCATTGGGCCTTCAAGAATATTCCGACCTTCCACGTATGCGGATTGAATTTCATCAGTGACGTGCCCAATGACCAATTTGAGTATAAGAGCCAGCAACTTAGCAATTATTTTATATATTGATCCTATCAGACTTATTGGTCTAAAATCACTAAAGTGAATCGGATCCTTAGACTTAGCTGCGAGAGAAATAAATGAAGAGTTGCATCCTCTTGATAGTTTACCACCACCTTCAAAGAACTTTACTAACGCCAATACATCATCTTTCAGCTGCTCCCAGTATTTTTAAAAAAAATTAAAAGTGAAACCATCCGGCCCCGGGGATTTTTCCCCACCACATGACCATACTGCCGCTTTTATTTCTTCCAAGGTAAATTCCTGTTCAAGGAGACGAGCATCCAAGTCCGAGAGTTTACGAAAACCAGTGTTCCGGAATAATGGTCTATTTGGCCATTTTTCCTTGAACTTGTCTTCAAAGAATTTTTTCGCCTCCAGTTTGATTTCGACCGGATTAGTCGTCCAGATCCCACCAGCCATGATACGATGTATATGATTTTTCCTGTTTCTGTTGTTGACGTAACCATGGAAGAATCGAGTATTTTCATCTCCTTCTATCTCCCATTTGAGTTTTGATATTTGTTTTAGATTTGAAGCCATTACTCTTGCATGGTTCACAATCTTAACCCCCCCCTCCATTAGTTCTTTCCTCCGCTTCCATTGTCGTTAAGGGTCTAGATTTCACTGCCATTTCAATTTCAACCAATCTTTTTTTCAATATCTCAATTTCAGCATTCTCCAATTTTACTGTGTTTGCCTTCCAGCATCTAATGGAAATTTTTAATTGTTTTAATTTGTTCAGCAAGCGCATATCTGGTGTGCCATAGCCCACAAATTCCGAACACACTTTCATAATTATCACGTCAAAACCGTCTTTTAACATCCAAGAGTTAAGCAACTTAAAAGGAGGGGGACCAAAGTCATCACACCGTGCTCTAAGAATAACTGGAGAGTGGTCTGAAATATCTCTATCCAATGCAAAACAGGAGGCCTGGGGAAAGATGGATAGGAAGTTATTACAAACCAAGAAACGATCTAACTTACTTAACTTTGTGCCATGAAGTTTGAAGTATGTGAATCGTTGACCACCCATCTTCAAATAAGTGAGTTCTCTGTTTCGAATAAATTGATTAAAAGCAGTGGCACTACGATGACAGAAAACTGAGTTGATACGCTCTTCAGGACGGCGTACAACATTAAAGTCTCCCATAACTTAACCTTGTTATGGTTTAAGTATCTAAACACACACTAAACACACAAAATAGCCCAAATCTACCTAATTTATTTTCATGTGATTGACTAATCATTACCATTTCGAATGAATGGACATGTCCATTACACATTACTTCGTAATTCCGTAATTGAATTTTCGCACACAGGTGTCTAGCACACCTTTCACATTTTAACGATCAAAAAACGAAATAAAATACCACCCAAAATTTGGTCTCAAAAACCCACAATATATTGATTATACAAATAAGAAATAACACTAGAAATACTGATCAAAATAACAAACCATTACAGATATCAATGAAGCAACTAGTTCTTATGACCAACATTATCGATCGCACTTCACTGGGATCCTTCTGACATGATCCAAAATCTTTAAAAGACATTTCACCACATACACTCTCCACTTATGTTCTTCAAGAACCGTGGACCTGAATCGTCTTCGCCTTCTTGGGCTCTGGCAGCGGCAGTTTCTCCACCGTCACTGTAAGCACTCCATCTTGACAAATCGCAGATATCTTCTCCAAATTGGCATTTTACGGCAACGCAAATTTCCTCATGAACTTCCCGATCCTCCTCTCCATCCTCACATACTTTACTCCTTCCTCACCAACACGTTGTCTTCCTCCACCTGGACCTTGATATCTCCGGACTTCAGACCAGGCATGTCGACGATGAAGACGTAAGAGTTAGGATACACCTTCACATCAGCCGGAGTTGCAGCCATTGCTCTGGCGTCACGTACGTTAGCACCAGTAGGTCCGGCGTTGCTGGATTTGTTGTTGGTGGTGGTGTCGTCAGTGGCTTCAATGATATGGTGGAGGTTGCGGAAGAACGTAATGTCGAAACCATCAGACTGATATCCATTTCGAACTTTGTTAATGATGTTTTCCCAAAATTGAAGCAAGGTTGGAAGATACCAATAAGAATTGAGATATTTTGTGATTGCAGGGTGATGAATCGAGCACTGTGATGTTGGATTTATAGGGTAGAGAGAGAGAGGTGAGAGAGGAGGAAGAAGAAGAGGTTTCTGGAAAGAACGGAACAGAGGAAAAGAAAACGAGGAGGTTCTGGTAGCTTCTTTCGACATCTGGAAGACATGGGCCATCTTCAAAGCACGGAGGATTTTTAGTCCATTAAGTCATTGACAAGGACTAGATATGAAATTATGAGTTTAGATCTATAAGGATTAAGCTTTTAATGAAGAATATGACATTCTGCCAGGGACCAGGACATGGCTATGGGCTTGCCACGACGTGGTGATGTCCTGCATGTTGATTATTTTGGCCTGACATGCCCATGACATGCCCAAGAGATCTCCATGTCGTAGTGAGCATCGACTTTGTTAACTATTGATTTTTTTTTTACCGTTGATCGTTGGCTTTTGACCAATTTGACTTTGGGTCAATATTGAAGGACTTGGGTTATTGATTAAGGATTCGTCTTCACATGGTTCTAGTCGGTTTGCGGGAGTGATCAGATCAGGGAATGAGGGTCTTTCTGTCTTTCCTTGGGTCTTCGATCCAGGTGAGTTTCCTCAATATACTATGTGTTACAACATATATCCTTGTATGATTGGATATTGGAGTAGTGGTACGCTGGTGAGAGTACCAGGAGGTCGGTGATCATCTAGTTGAGTGCCTAGGGGTTCTATGTAGTCTTATAGGATAGCCTGAGAACTCTTGATCTAGGATTTCTTGCATGTTCCTTTTTTGTTTGTGGCTCTAGAATGGGGTCACTTATTCGACTGTCTATCTCACCTCTAATTACATATAGATATGACTTTTTAGTGATTTGTCTATCGTGATGCATAGTAATGTATATGAGGCCCTTAATACGGTAATGAGTTGTTAGACAGGTAGACTAGTATATATAGTTGTTTGTGTTTATGTTCTTGTTTGATTTATATGTCAACATATCTGGTGGTGGGTTGAGGCGGTCATGCTTTATGCAGTAGGCCAAGATACCCGGGAGGGCTAGCAGTGTGTTGTAGGCCTGATGCGGACCAACTGTATGATGTGGGAGGCGGTTCGGTCATGTATTGGAGACCCATGAGAGTGGCCCAGGTGTACTGTAGGCCTTGCGAGGTGGTCCAGTTAGACTGCAGGCTCGTGTGTGCATGCATTGTATGTATATTGTGGTGTGTGGTATTTTGGGGGAACTCATTAAGCTTTGGCTTACAGTTGTAAATTAAATGTTTTCTGGTACCATTGGAGATTGTGGGAAGGAGGAGACGTGACTGTACAGACTCATTAGCAGCATTAGAGTTCCACATTTATATCATAATAGTATGTTTTCCAATTAATTGTATTTTAACAAATGAGTATTCTTAACTTGGGTTTTTATGATAATGGTGTTTTACCTTAATTAAAAATAAAAAAATTGTTTGTGAAAATGGGACGTTACAGTAAAACAAGCGGCTTTATAGGAAGGGAGGAGGCAAACGAAGATACATTAAATTGTTGGCAATTCGATGTCTTGGAAAGCATATCAACACCGTTGCATCCCATACCTCATTAGAGGCCATGGATATTCAATTGTACATTTTACTCTTAGTTTAAAACTTTTGTGCATTACATGTATTGTAAATTATCCATGCAAGAGTAAGAACACTTATGTAATTGAGAACGCAAGAACAAATTGGGCCACATATTTTTTTGCCGCAAAACCCTCCCGCATACTAATGTGATGGAGGAATGTAATATTCATATGTTAATAATCATTTGAAAATAGTCATATATTTATTCATATATGAATATACTTATTTATATTAATATATTAATATATTAATATATACTTATTAATATATGAATATTATCTGTTCCGTCGTCCCGATACGTTGGAACGCTTAAGCACCATATTTGAAATATGCGAGAATTTACTTACCTTTATATTCACATGTGAATATTACACTCCTCCGTTGCACCGGTACGCTTTGCGGCAAAAGAAAATATGTGACCCAAATTTGTTCTCGCGTTCTCAATTTCATAATCGTTCTCATTTGAACCTTTCTTTCTTTCTTTCTTTCTCTCTCTCTCTCTCTCTCTCTATATATATATATATATATATATATATATATATATATATATATATATATATATATATATATATTAAGTTTTAGTTTAACTTTGGTTTTTAAGACGTTGGGACATTCATGTTCCACAAGCTTTTATTTTGAAAATACGCTTTTAAATTAGTTAAAAGATTTGACACGTACGGGGTGTTTTATGTCGTGTTTTGCAACTTTGGTTCTTAAGACGTTGGAACCTTTATGTTCCGCAAGCTTTTATGTTGTGTGTTGCGAAGAGTTGTGTTCACCAACGGGCAACTGTATGCCACTTTACCTAGAATAACAAGCAAATAAGGAATAAATATAGTAATCATGGATTAAAAAAGACAAATTATAAAACACGAACTAATGTTGTCTATGTAGAAGTGCTTCAGGATTTGTAAATACCCTACTAATAATCAAGCCTGCATTGATGATGTTTGAGTATAATCTAAAGAGTAAGGTGCTTTGTGTTTTTAGATTTTTTTTTCTTGGCTTATGTAATGTCCAACGTTTTGTAGTGGTTGTTTTACTATTATATAATACGGAGATCGGTATGTGTAGTTGTTAGGTGATTTTAATACCTTTGTTATGTATATAAATGGTAGAATTATTTATAAAATCAATATCCTCGTGTCTGTGTTTATACATGTTTATACATGCGTAACTATCATCTAGTTTCATGTATGCCATGTCTTTCATATATGTATATAAAACCTGGAAATTAAGTGTTTCTTTTTAACATAAGTAGTTTTCCAGATATCACTTTAATGGAAAAACAAATTGTTGGATTAAGTGTCTAAACCCATAACTATAATTGGTATATACTTGAATTGATAGTATCATAGTCCTTTTGGGTTGCCCTCGAAACTAGCAACTGGACATGATGATTTTTGGAGAGAAATGTTGATTTATTATTTGATTAATAAATTGAAATAAATAGTTTATTAATTAATTATGAGAATAATATATTATTAGAAATAGTAATATTTAATTAATATTTAATCATAAATTAATTGGAATTAATTTTGGGATTAAAAGAGTTAATTAAAAGTGTAGGGTCTAAAGTGCAATTGTTCAATAATCGAACAAAAGGTTCCAGAACCTTCTTATAGAAGGTTGGACGGTTTTAATAGGATAATTCGAGGGTTTCTAGAATTATCACACGTGGAAAATATGAAGTTGAATAATTACCAATTAGAAATATTAGTATTATATTCAAATTAGGGTTATCCAGGGCTTCCTTGTTGCACTATAAAAGGACCTTCACCCCTAGGAATTTCGGCCACTCATACTCTTAGAGAGATAACAGAAATTCTAAGCCTCCCCTCTACTCTCTCCATATTCATCATCTTGCTAGTGTTGGGTGTGAACCACTAGAGGCACAACATTTGTGGTGCTTGCTTCCAAAGCTTCAACAACACGAGGATCATTGTTATTTGCTTCAATAACAATGAAGGTATGTATTTCTTAACCCTAAGTTGGTATTTTCGAAAATATAATAGGGTTCTTAGGGTTTCCTTTTGATGTTCACAGTTATAGGTTCAATAGAGAAAACATAGATCTTTTTTAGGGTTGCATGCACACTTAAGAGTTTAAGTTGTTTTTGTTTTGCATAAAACCCATCACAAACATCTACCCCAAGTTCTTTGAACTACCATGATACAACCCAGGCAAGAAGATTTGGTCAGGTTTAACAAAGGCATGGCAGGAATAACTCAACTTAGGATAATTTTGATTATTTATGTTTAGTCTTTATCCTTTTATGTTAGTATTTATCTTTCCTAGGATATTTTCAATATATGTTATAGAATTGGAGTCAGATTAGGTTTGGTTGTTATGTTAGCATGAAACTATAAATAGTGATCCATAGGATCTTGTTTGATTTTTATCGAATTAATAAAAAGCATGAGGTATTAGGAGTATTCCCGTGACTCGAATAAAAGGCAGGGATCTTGGGTTTACCTGAGATCTTATTATTTGGTATCAGAGCTTAACGGTTCTGATGACAGAAAAATTGGAGGGGAAGGGCACCAATGTTGAACAGCTTGCTGCGATTGAGGGTGTCGTCAACTAGGTGCTCGATGCATCTGAGGCTCATTGGTTGGAAGTGGCAACACAGATGGAGGTGCTCACCAAAGCTGTTTCAGAGTTGACTGAAGTGATCAAGGGACCAAGAAAGAAACACAAGAAATCCTCCCATGGTTCCTTTTCCGATTAAGGAGAGAGTGATGGTGAAGATGACGAAGAGTCTGACGACTCGGACGACAGTGTTGACACCAACGACTCGAAGCGAGCCAAGAAAAAGAAGAAAAAGCGGGATCCTTTGCTTGATTTCCGGAAATTGAGTATTCCTGTGTTCAATGGCATAGATGTTCACGAGTGGGTTTACAAGGTTGAAAGTGTAACACCCAAAAGCAGGTATGACCTCTTAGCCCTTGAAGTATCTTGATATTGGCATAAGAGACCCTTAAGTACGCTGGGCGTACTTAAGAGTACGCTTAGCGTACTTGGTGAGGAGGAACGCGGAGGAGCAGCACGTATGCTGGGAGTACCAGGAGTACGCCGGGCGTACGTGCCAGCTTGTTCAAACCCTAAAAATAGGACTTGGGCCCTATATAAACATCCTTAACTCCTTTGGACCTCATCTTTATCAGCCTCCTTCACCTTCAAACGTCCCTAAAAACCCTAATATCAATTGTGAGTGTAGCTTGAGCTTAAGAGTGCTTTGGTGGTTCTTTTAGTGTTCATCCAAGAAGAAGAAGTTGCCAAGGAAGCTAGGAGTGTCATTTGGCTGCAAGGATCTGACCATTTTCGACCTTGAGGAGATTCTGGAGGTAAAAAGCTTGGACCTTTCCTCCTTAATCTCTAGTTCTAGCTTGGGTTTTCTAGTTTGTCCCCTTTTGGTTGAGTTTGAACCTCCTTTGTGAGTTAAGCAACTACAGGAGATGGGAAAGACAGATCTGAGGTCCTTTGGTCCTATAGTATCATAAAAATGGAAGCTTGATGGGAGATTTGGCCTCATGCATGGGTTAGAGACATTGGAAAGGTCCTAATGGAGAAGTTGGGTGTGTATGAGACATGCAAAGGCATAAAGTTGGCAACTTTATGCCTTAGGACATCTTTTTAGACCAAGATATGGCTTTTGAACATAAAGGACAAGAGTATTAAGCTCTTAATGGAGAAAGTGCTCTAACGGGTGGTACGCTAGGCGTAATCCAGTGTACGCCGCGCGTAGTTCCATGTTCCCGTACGCTGCGCGTACAAGGATGGTACGCCGAGCGTACGCAATACAGATGGGCCGAATCTGTTTTGGGCCCTTAGGCTAATTGGGCCTCATTTGATTATTGGGCCTGGTGCATTCTGGGAATTATGGGTCATATCATCTGTATTGGGCCATGGACATATTGATTGGGCCTTATTGGGCCAAGAGGCCCATTAATGATTTTGGACTTAGACTTTGGGCCCAATAGCAAGGGATGGATAATTGGGCCTTATGGAAGGGTTTGGAATTTGGGTTCCCTTGATTAATTAAGGTCCTAACATTGTTTAATTTTATTATTCAGCGCGGGAGGTTACGGATTGTTAGGGGATCGACTTTTGTATTCAACAAACAGAGGTGAGTCTCCTCACCATGCCAATGGGTCTAAGGCACCAAGTCCGACCCATTATATGATGTATAGTATTCTAACTGAGATTATATTATGTGACTTGTTAGTCGGTATGAGCTAGGAAGTATGCTATTGATATATGTGGTACTTGTATGGAAGACCATGGGAGAGCCCATGGCACTTGGATGTAAGACCATGTGGAGAGCCCATGGATTTCCTATCAAAGACCATGGGAGAGCCCATGACACTTAGGTGTAAGACCATGTGGAGAGCCCATGGCATCCTGGAGTAAGACCCTGGGGACGAGCCCACGACATCCCTATCTGTTGTACGTATGGCTTATATGATATGTGTGTAGCTTTGATTAGCTATCAGGATATGTGTATGTGTATTGTGTGTGGTATGCTCTGGGGAACTCACTAAGCATTAACTTACAGTCTGTGGATTGTTTCAGGTACATTGGAGCCCAAGGGCAAGGGCAAGGCTTGATGGCGCGGTGTGCACTCTCTCACCGATATTTTATGGGACACTCTGATGTTTTTGAATAAAGTTGTAATGAGTGTGGATTTGAAGACAATCTGTTTTGGGATTTCATGGTTAATGGAAATATGTTTGTCTAATTAAAAATAATATATATATATATATATATATATATATATATATATTATTTTTAATTAGACAAACATATTTCCATTAACCATGAAATCCCAAAACAGATTGTCTTCAAATCCACACTCATTACAACTTTATATATATATATATATATATATATATATATATATATATATATATATATATATATATATATATATATATAGTCTTTTGAAAATTTGGATCGTTACAGAAAGATACTTTGAAGTCCATAAATTTGAGAAGAAGGATCGATTGCGGGCAGTAGCAATCTGCTTAGAGGGTGCCCCGTTGTCGTGGTTTCATTGGAACGATGCCAATAAACCATTCCGTTCTTGGGGAAGGTTCAAACAAAATCTTCTTGAAAGGTTTCAAGGGTCGCGTGAGGGCATTGTTTAGGAATAGTTCTTGGCCATCCAAAAAACAGGGACGATACGTGAATACGTGGATAGATTCGAAGGGTTTTCACGACAACTACACGACATTACAAAATCGATTCAGGAGAGCACATTTATTAATGGGTTGAAAGAAGATGTATGTGCAACAGTTCGGATAGCAGAACCTAATTCCTTATCTCATGTGATTCGAATGACCATTAAAATTGATGAAAATAAGGTTAGGGGATTGATAAAAGGGACAAACAACGCGTGTAGTTCAGGGTATGGATTCCAGGGCAAGTCCAACACAACGACCGATGTTGTAGTAACAAAGAAAGAGGACAACTCAGCGGGGGGATTTAAGAGACTAACATCCACCGATATCGCGGATAAGCGCGCCTGGGGTTATTGTTTTTGGTGCGATGGAAAATTTGCACCGGGACACAAATGTTCTAGTAAAACATTACAAGTTCTTATTGTAGATGAAGACAATGATGAGGAGGACAAGTTAGAGAGCGAGGAAAAGGTGCATTGCGATATGGCAGAGGTGTCCCTTAATTCAGTCAGTGGACTCATTCCACCGTGAATAATGAAGGTGAGAGGGAAGATCAGGGATCTGGAAGTCATTGTTTTGGTAGATAGTGGGGAAAGCCATAATTTTGTCTCCACAGAGATAGTCGACGTACTCATCATCGTCGTATCAGATTCTGGTTTAGTAGGAGTTAAGCTGGGTAACGGTTGATAGCATAGAGCCACAGTTACTGCAAGTATGTTCTTCGCAACTTACCGGAGGTTAGGATTGCGAAAGAGTTCTTATCTTTTGAACTAGGAGGATCAAATGTCATATTGGGTGTCAAATGGTTGCAAACGCTTGGTGACATGATGGTAAATTGGTTGGAACTTCAAATGAAATAGTGGGAAGGTGATAGGGTGGTCACAATCATGGGTGACCCGAGCTTATAAAAAACTATGGCCTCGTGTAGACTCTTCACAGGTTAATACAACATGAGGGGGAAGGATATTTAGTCCATCTTCAGGCGAAAGGCGTGGTGTACACTCCTGTTGTGATTCCTGGTCAGGTTATGAAGGTGCTGGAGGCATTTAAATACGTTTTTGAAATGCCTGGTGGTTTATCCCCTATTCGTAGTAAAAATCACACGATCATTTTAAAGGAGGGTACCCTGCCCATAAGTGTAAGACCTTACCACTACCCACAAGTACAAAAGAATGAAATAGAACGACTAGTCCAGTAAATGCTGGATGCTGGGATTATTCAGCCGAGTACTAGTCCCTTCTCTAGTCCCGTGTTGTTGGTGAAAAAAAAAGATGGGATCAGGCGTTTTTGTGTGGACTATAGAGCAATTAATAAGACGACGGTTCTTGACAAGTTCCCTATTCCCGTTATAGATGAGATTTTGGATGAGTTGCATGGGTCGGTTATTTTTTTTAAAATTAGATTTAAAGTCAGGGTACCACTAGGTACGGATGAAAGAAGAAGATATTCATAAAACTGCTTTTAGGACTCATGAGGGGAACTGTGAATTTCTCGTTATGCCTTTTGGGTTGACCAATGCCCCGCCACATTCCAATCACTAATGAATCAGGTATTCCGACCCTTCTTGCGACGCTTTTACTCGTTTTCTTCGATGATATTCTCGTTTATAGTAGGTCATAGGACGAGAATGGGCATCATTTATCTTTAGTACTACTAACGATGCACGAGAATAAACTTTTTGCAAATAAAAAAATGTTCGTTTGCTCAAAATCAAATCGAGTATTTAGGGCATTTGGTTTCAATGGAGGGTGTATCGGTTGATCCCTCGAAAATCGAAGCTAATTTAGAATGACCGGAACCGAAAACGCTTCGGGAATTACGCGGGTTCTTAGGGTTGACGGGGTACTACCGCAAGTTTTTCAAGGATTATGGAAAGATTGCAGGACCATTCACGGATCAACTCAAGAAAGATAAATTTAGTTGGAACAAGGAAGCTTCACAAGCTTTTCAACAGTTAAAGACCATGATGACTCGTGTTCCAGTTTTGGCCTTATCGGATTTTACAAAAATATTTGTGGTGGAAACTGATGCTTTGGGTGTTGGCGTGGGTGCGATATTAATGCAGGATTCTCGCCCAATTGCATATTTTAGTCAAGTTTTTGGTGCTCGTTTAAATTCTGTGTATGAGCGCGAATTAATGACAATTGTTTTTGCTATCCAAAAGTGGCAACCTTACCTGCTAGTGCGAAGGTTCGTGATTCGTACGAATCAACGAAGTTTAAAATATTTGCTAGAACAGCGGGTCGTGGCTGAACACCATTAGAAGTGGCTGTCTAAACTTTTGGGCTACAACTTTGACATCGAATATTGTCCGGTGCGAGAGAACAATATAACTGATGCATTGTCAAGGAAGAATGGGGCTGAATTGTTAGAGCTGGTAACTGGTTGCACAGTTGATTGGGAGTGGTTATGGCGTGAGGTTGAAAATGACCCTGAATTTTTCGATCTCAGGCAGCGCGTCATTTCCGGTCAACAGGTACCAATTGGGTTTTCGGTGGACAACAAGCGAATGTTGTTTAAGGTCCGTTTAGTGTTAAATCGCAATTCTTCTTGGATCCCACAGTTATTTCATGAGTTTAATGGGAGTTCGTTGGGTGGCCACTCGAGAGTTCAAAAAACTTATCGTCAGATGGCTCGAGAACTGTTTTGGATGGGAATGAAGGGTGACATATCGTGCATGGTTGCACAGTGCGATGACTGTCAATGCCAGAAATACTCTACCATGGCGCATAGCAGGTTGTTGCAGCCCCTTGAATTACCTATTAAAGTCTGGTCAGAAGTTAGTATGGATTTTATTGATGGCTTACCGAAGTCAGATGGGTTTTCTATCATATTTGTGATCGTTGATAGGTTGAGTAAATATGCCCATTTCATTCATTTGAAGCACCCGTATACGACTCTTACAGTGGCTTCAACGTTTTTAAGGGAGGTGGTTCGGTTGCATGGTATTCCGGAATCGATTGTCTCGGATCGAGATAGAGTGTTTTTAAGTTTGTTTTGGTGGGAGCTTTTCCGGTTGCAGGGTACCAAGCTTAAGCAAAGCACGGCTGACCACCCGCAAACGGAAGGCCAAGCCGAGGTAGTAAATCGGTGTTTAGAAACCTATCTTTGTTTGTCAGATTCTCCAAAAAAATGGGCGAAGTGGTTGTCATGGGTGGAGTTTTTGTATAATTCATCTTTTCACACTTCCACTAACACCACTCAATTCCGGATTCTTTATGGTTAGGATCCCCCCCCCATTTGGTTTATTATGGCAGCCAACGTACTTCTGTGGGTTCTGTGGAGGAGTATTTGGAAGAGCGGGATGTCGTGTTGAGAAAGTTGAAGGGGTATTTGTTGCGTGCTTAACAACTGATGAAGTCTAAGGCAGACAAGCATTGCAAGGATGAGGAGTTTGCTGTTGGGGATCGAGTTTTTCTCAAGCTTCAACCATATAGGAAACATCCGGTGGAGCGAAGGGTGAATGAGAAGTTATCTCCTCGTTACTTTGGTCCTTTTGAGGTGTTGGAAAGGGTGGGTCATGTGGCTTATCGTTTGAAGCTTTCTGATTCCTAAAAAATTCATGATGTTTTCCACATTTCTCAATTGAAGAAAGCTATTGGGAATCAGTTGGTTCTTCCTCAGCTGCCAGCTACTTTGACTGCTGATATGGAAGTTTTGTTGCTACTAGAACAGGTGGAGGGTCTTCGTGAAGGGGTTTCGGGCCGTGGGGTTTTAATCAGGTGGAAGGATTTACCGACTTATGAGGCAACGTAGGCAAGGTGTCTGTTTGGGTGGGGAGTAATGATACGACCCGTGCAAGAAGATTTGGTCAGGTTTATCAAAGACATGTAAGGAACAACTCAACTTAGGATAATTTTGTTTATTTATGTTTAGTCTTTATCCTTTTATGTTAGTCTTTATCTTTCCTAGGATATTTTCGATATATGTTATTAGAATTGGAGCCAAATTAGGTTTGTTTGTTATGTTAGCATGACACTATAAATAGTGCTCCATAGGATCTTGTTTGATTTTTATCGAATTAATAAAAGACAAAACTACAAAAATGGTCCATGTAGTATGCATTTTTGTTTAGGTTTAGTCCAAACCTCGACTTTTTTTTGGCTTCATGGTCATTTTGAGGTTGTTTGTTTGTTGTTTTGGTCCCTCGGTAAACTGAAATGACTGTAATGCCCTTCTGATATATATATATATATATATATATATATATATATATATATATATATATATATATTAATGTTTTTCTATTTAATTTAAATGAAAAAGAAAATACTTAATTATTTTGGTCCCACACACACTCTCTCTCTCTCTCTCTCTCGCTCTCTCTCTCTCTCTATCTCTCTATCTCGTGCAAACCCACCGACTTGTTTTGGCTAACCTTGTTTATAATCAATTCCAACATCATAGATCTGGTTTCTCCCTTCTCAAATAATTGATTCTCATACTTTTCCTACAATTTGGATTAACCCACAAACTTCAATCGTGTCCTTGGGATGAACCCACCAGAGGAATAGATTCGTCATCAATGTCTCGATTTGATGTCCATCAAGAATCCAGTTTTCCAATCGAGAGTGCACTGTGTCGATCTGATGTCCCATCCCAATACTCGAGACTTTTTCCTTTCCAATCGATCTAAAGAACCCATAAAACTCATACACATGCTTGATACTTCCCTTTGTATCTCTACGTCTCATCTCTTTCTATTTTTTCTCAAGCTATAGGTGTGCACGTAAAGCTTTAAATTGTTTGTAGGATGTGTAGGTAGAGAATATAAAGATGGGGAGAATTTGGAATTTTATAATTTGAAAGAAGACTATCGGCCGCCAACAATCTGGGTCATGACAGTGCAAAATTCCCCTAGGATTTTCAGAATGGAATTATCGGGTAAGAACAGGTTTGTGGTTTGGATTTTGAAATCAAAGATGAGATGCTTTAGGGTTTTCAAAATGAATCCACCTTTATAAATGCTCAATCGAGCTTTATCCCCCCAACAACCCTTTACAGACATCGATCGCTGGAGTTTTCGTTGGGTTTGGTTTTCAGACGGTTGTGTTCGATTGCGAATCTGAGTTTGTGTGATAGCCATCAAAATTCGAGTTGGTTCTAGATTTGATAAACTTAGCTGTTAGTGTAGGCACGACACATACTAGACTTAGTAACTAGAAACTAAGTTATAACCTACTAGAAACTTGGAAACAATTAGAATCAATGGATAGTATACTTAGATTTCACATTGATATGTGAATTCTACAACTACTTAACTGTAGTGAATATCCATATTTAGGTCACTCTTTGACTCGAACACCTTTTCATGAATCATATACATACATCATGCACTTGACCTAGTGGTAGAAATTAGGTCCTAGTCTCGTTGGAACTTAAGTCAGAGTTGAAAACTAGGACTAGTATACTTGATTCCTCAATTTCGCTTGAATCTCGGAATCACTACATAGAATGCCAATAAACTGATAAAATAAGTTACAAACATTATTTATAACTATGAAAAGAGTTATAATACCATAAGATAAATTTAAGTCTCATAGATTCTATTGATTTTGATATCCAAAGATTTAAAAATCTCAAAAACCCTAAATGCCCTAAAAACCTAAATTTATGAAATTTAACCTTAAAAATTCTATAAAAATAGTTATGAGCCTCATAATATGATCTTATAATAATTAAAATTATAAAAATTCATTCAAGGAAAATAAAATTTAACTCATTAACATTTACCCTTAATTTATAAATCAAAAATCAAGGTTTTATGAATAAAAACTTGATTTTAGTGCACATTTTATATAAAATTTAGATATTTTATAAAAGAACTTAAATTTTATAAAACAAAATGAATGAGAAAGGGGTATTATACTCAAAATTTCGGACCCCTCTCTTCCCATATCTCTCTCTCACACTCTCATTCTCCAAGACACACACATCTCTCTTCTTTCTCTCTCTAGAAAACTCTCTCTACCTTCTCTCTAATTTTTTTCTCCAAACACCACAACCACAGCCTCTTAACCACGAAATTATGGAGATTCATAAGGTTTTTTCAAGCCACAAATAAATTTAAGGTAAAGAACATACATCTCTTGAAGATCCACAACAATGATTTAAGCCATGCATGTGCATTTTACTTCAAAAACCGACTTCTACTTCTTCATCTTCTTCAAACTTGTTTTCTTTTTGTTAAAATGGTTATTATAACATCATGGATGTGTTGTAACACCATGCATGTATGTTAAACAAGGTTGCATGTTAATGATCTTAGTGCAAAAATCGATTTTAAGGATCAAAACATCAAACTCATTTTTAAGAGTTCTTGAGAAATAAGATTTTTGTATTTTAATGCATGTATGTAAATTATGATTTTTAAATATATTTGATCTCTGGAAACATGACTATAACATGCATGGATCATGATATCTTTAAAATATTTCAAAAGATTTACTTAAACAAATGATGAAAACTCACTTTTCTAACCAATCATCATGCATGCAATCTGCCAGATTTCTTTACCTGACTTTAAACTGCCATATCTCACTCATTTCTTAACCAAAATTCGAGATTCTTTTTCTGAAATATAATATGTTGAGTTAGATTTCAAACCCAGCTGACCTTACTGGAAAATTCCAATATTTCGATTTTTAGCAATTTTTACAAAACTGTTGCTCAATCAGCACCTTTTTGTGAATACTAGTTTTGTATTGCATGTTCAAAGGTCTTATTCCTCACTAAAAATATAGGAAAAATGAATTTGAGCACTTAACATCATTTATTAATAGGTACAAAAAGGTCTTGATTTAAAAGTCTTTGGAACATGTTGCAAAAGTTCTCAAAGTAACATCAATAATCTATACCAAAATCACAAGTATCAAATTTTCTCTATAATTTATTGAGCCTTTAGGCATGTTTTCCACATCAAAAATAAGAAAACGATTTTTCATTGATATTAAATTGTATGAAGATGCATTCTGAAAATTTTCAGCTCAATATATATTTTATTTATTTTTACATGAAAATAATAAGAAAATAGAATGTTAAAGCATATAAAATACTTACACTTATAAATAAATTCTGGAAAAATTTGTGGATGATCCTTTTAGTTAATACACATCTCTCATGAAGTTTCATGGATTGTTGTTACTTTTTTGTATGGTTTTGAATTTTATTGTATTTAGCTCCAATAAATCATAAAACCACTTTAGGGAAGGTGAAAATATTATCTATTATTTTTTGCAGCTTCTACCTTATGTTTAAGAATCAGACAAATATTTTGGGAATTTTTAAAAATGTATATCTATTTTTCCATGATTTTTGTGTTTATAATGGACTAAAAACAGGAAAAATAGTTTTCCTCCTCCAAAATTCATGAAAATTTACCAGAGCACCTTTTAATATATTAGGATGCTACATATAAATTTTAATGATTTTTCTCTTCTGTATGCTATTTTTCTTCTATTTCCCCAAGATTTAATACACTTAAATGCACAAAAATAATAAAATTAGGTTAAACAGTTTAGAAATCCATTTTTATATTTTTCCCAGCTTAAGTATGTGTAATAACACTTGTAAAAAAAGGTTTTGTGAATTTTTGAAACTGTTATCTATTTATTTTTATTTTTATAGAATAAATACACAAAAATCAGAAAAATTGTGTTAAACTTTTTGAAAAGACATATTAGTATTTTTCCTAGATTATGTACACTGTAAAACAGTTACACAAAAATTATAAGAATTTTTCATGATAATTTACTATTTTTCCATGATTTTATGATTATTCAAGGAATTAAATGGTGAAAAATAGTTAGACAAATCAAAAATTCAAGAAAATGTATCTTAAGGTCTTTGACTTCAATTAAAACTGAAATGAAAAGTTTGGGAAAGTTTAGAACCAAATTGATTTAGTTTTTGAATATTTAATCATTGGAACACCTCTTAAAATGTTAAATATTAACATTTCAATAATGAAAATTTTCCACTTAAATTGTTATATAACAATTGATTCATTGAAATTTAATTTTCACAAAAATATGTTTTTAACTTATCAATATTAAATTTTGACACAATATTGACATAATTCTATTGTAGTAGCAAATATACTAGTGTTAACTTTCTATTAGAGACTCATTAGTGTGTAACATCGTGTAGGAATCGATAGTGGTACAAGTGGATCGTAGTTGAAGGCACCATTTGCATCATCTCAATGCATATTGTGAGTATTCACCACTCCCCCTATTTTCGGGTGGAAAAGCATGTCCGAAAATCTATTTATTGTTCGTTGTATTTAAATTGATTTGTATCAAAATTGATTGCTATATTTTGCTATGTATGTTTATGAAACTTGAAACATGAGGCCTTATCGTCTTAAGTCCCTTCCCTTATACTTTAATCCAACCATTAACTCTTTGAGCCAATGGTCATTATGGATAGCGCTATTAGGAATTGACAACTCCTCACTCGCCCGATTGCTGGAGTGCATGATACCATATTATTCTATGGAACGATAAGCATAGATCTTGATAGGGCATCAGTCATAAGCTTGGTTGTGACCTCATTGTTTGCTCATACACATACAAAATTGTTATTAGTTATGGCAATAAACTTGTTTATTAATTATAGCAATGAACTTTGTTTCTCATTATAGCAATGAACTTTGTTTCTCATTACAACATCAAAATTTTATTATTGGAAACTTATATACATGTTTTAGCAATGAAATTGTTTGCTCATAGTAGTAATGAACTTGATTACTCATTTTAACAATATATTTTCATTTATGGAAACTTTTATCAAAACTTGATTTCGATTAATGAAACCAATATTATTATTTTAATCTGTGAGTACTCACAAACTATTTTTATAGTTGACGCTCGTTTTACATGCTTTTTCAGGAATCATCGAGTAAGTGGCACTTAGGGACACATCACTTTTAGGAGCATTTGCATGTGTTGTATTTCAATTTACATTGTAATTTCTTTTAAAAGTTGTTCAAACCCATTGTAAATTTGTAATGATTTTTAATACTATGGTTGGTGTTGTCTTTAAACTTTTGCTATGAAACCCTTTGTACTGCCATGCCTCGTGTTTCCGCTTTAGCGGGGTGTGACAGTTTGGTTTTCAGACGGAGTGTATGAAGGGGGAGGCAGAGTCTGATTCGTGATCTTCTTGGTCATGGGAAACTCAGTTTTGTTTGTGTTGATGGGTTAAGAGGGAGGTGTATCAGGAGAATTAAACATCAAAGGTGTTGTGAACATAAACCCTTGAACTTCTCCGTCCACCATCACAACTATCACTAATCGAAGACCAATTGAGCAAAAAACCACCTTCTTTCTCCCTTGATCCTCTTCCTATTCGTTTGCCAAAGAGGACGCATATGAGTATGGTCTTGAGGGCAATAAAAAAATGGAGTTGTGTTCATGAAATTGAAACCAATAAGAACATATCATGAACCTTTTATTATGTTATGAATCAAATCAAAGAGAAAAAGAAAGCTTCGTTTACTAAAAGCTTCAATTTTATCTCCTATGGTTGTGGTTTTACATAGTTGCAGGTTTTGATTTTCGGATTTAGTTGTGGGTGAAGGGTAGGGGTAGTTCTTGTGTGTGTGTATGTGTGTGTGTGAGAGAGAGAGAGAGTGTGTGTGTGTGAGAGAGAGAGAGAGGTGGATAAATGGGCCCACTTTTATATTTAATAATAATAATAATTTTAAAAAGTGAATAGAAAAATAAAAACTAAATTCAATAAGGGTATAATAGTCTTTTTAGTTTGGTCATGAACCAAAACTGCAAGCAAACTAGCTCAAAAAGACCACCAACCTAAAAAGTCGAGTTTGGACTGAACCTCAGAAAAAATGCATACCATAGTAACCATTTTCGTAATTTTGTCTTAATAAAAACCGTGATGTATTAGGAGTATTCATGTGACTCGAATAACAGACAGGGATCTCGGGTTTACCTGAGATCTTACATGTTCCTGTTGTTGTTGAAGAGTTGTTCTTAGTTCTTGGCTCCTATAAACCATGATAAAAATTAGCATAAGATAATAATACAGACAATTAAACTGAACAATATTAGAGTGGAAGGTATTGAAAAAGGTCCTTAACTACAATCGAAGCTGAACACTTCCACAGTAACAGTTTTCTTCATGTCTATCTAAAAGCTACTGTATAAACAATTACAAATGGCAAAACATGCTTCATCTTGTTTATACAAATAAACCTTTTACAAATAATCTAAACACAATCGTTTATTTTCAATCGCATTAATCACCCTTTGTTTGCATTCTTGTAGTCTTTTCTTTGGCATTTTCACAAAAATGCAATAAAAGTTGAAAAATTATATTAAAAAAGGTTAATGATTCGATGGATTATAAACTTTCCCGTGAGCACTTCAAAGAAAATAGGTAATCGCAAACCAAGCTGTAAGAAACATAGTATCAATAGATGCCAAAAAAAATTGATACAAAAGATCCTTCACATTATAACAAAACAATAAAAAAAAATCTTTTTTGTTGATTGGTCTGTTTTAGTCATCAATTCACGGTTTAATTACCGGTTCTACTGTTCGCATTGACCCGGATTTTAGACTATTGGCAGTTCATGTACACCAATATCCGCTAAGTAGCTATGCAAAATTGCAAATGTCCCGTGAATACACACAGGATCTCATGTGCTTGCCTGGAAAACAAATAGCTTAATAGATTACACGTGGAAATGAATCCTCATCTTACAAACCCACGTGGCAGACCAGATAGACATCAATTCATACCTGTCTGACGATTTAGACTGACACGCGTCACTCTTCAAAAGCTTTTATCCGAAGAAGCTAAGCGATCCCACTGGAGCCTTCGATTTTCAGCTTTCGACAGCTATAAATTCCTTACGTGATCTTGATAATACAAAATCGTGTCAGTTCGTAAAACTAAAAAAATGGATATCGATTTGAGGGGATTTGGTATGGATCCGGCGACCATCGCTGCTATCGCAAGCATGTTTGACGTCGCCGACGAAGTTGATTACGATAAACCCCACCCGCCGTCGCGAGCATACGTTCGAGATGCTAAGGCAATGAGAAACACGCCGGCAGATATCATAGAGTACCCGAACTCGTACCAGTTCATCGTGGACATGCCTGGGCTGAAGCCGGAGCAGATCAAGGTGCATGTGGAGGACAGCAACGTGCTGGTGGTGAGCGGGGAGCGGCGGAGGGAAAAGGAAGAAGGGGTGAAGTATGTGAGGATGGAGAGGAGGGTAGGGAAGCTGCTGAAAAAGTTCATTTTGCCGGAAAATGCAAACGTGGATGCTATATCTGCTGTGAATCACGACGGTGTGTTGAAGGTTATGGTAGAGAAGCTGCCACCGCCGGAGCCGAAGAAACCTAAGACCATCCAAGTGAAGGTGGGGTCGCCCTCGGAGGAAGCTGCGCCGGTGAGTGATGGAAAGGGTACAAGTGGACAGCTGGACAAATGAATTAATGTAGAATATGTAGTTAGGGTTGCGTAATCATGTATGCGTATATGTATATGCAGTTTGCAAGGTCTGTAGCCATAACGAAGTCGTTTGTTGTTGATATACACCCGTCCTTGTTGTTTCTTTATCTTCTTTTATCGTCGTATCACTCTACATTCTTCTATTTGTTTTCCGATTGCATAATTTGTTCATCTAATGATCCAGCACTTCATAATTGTGTGTTGATATGAACTGTGGCGGGTATGCAAATAAGTTAGACCCAAAACAGGAAATTTTTATACTTTATAATAGTTGTTTTTATCTCTTTCTTTATAATTTTTTAAAATTTTCTAATGGCCTATCACATTAAAGTTATAATGCATAAATTTTGAATGGATTGTTACAAAAAAATAAAAAAAAAAACTATAAATAATGCATGAATTTTGAATGGATTTGTTATTATTTAAAGGTATTATATTATCTTTTTATATTTATATCATATTATTTTTTTATAATGTATTTAAACTCTATAAAATTTAATAGTCATTATAAAAATTAATTTATAATATTTACTATTTAGGAGTACTTTTTTATTAAAAAATCAGTGATCATGTATTTATTAAATATTAAGATGGTATCTTAAAAAAAATAAAAATTTTATCCATGACAACAGTTACATTTGTAATCTCATTTGACTTTCCTATTAACCTTATCATTGTAGAGTTTTAAACACAAATAAAATAATAACCTTAGAAAATATTGCCCAGAGAAGATATCAATTTCATCAAGTGATTAGCTTGACTTTCCTATTAACCTTATCATTGTAGATGTTTTAAACACAAATAAAAATAATAACCTCAGAAAATATTGTCGAGAGAACATATCAATTTCCGAAAATGATCAGCTGACAGTTACATTACAATTAGCTCATGATAAAACAAAATCGTTACATTACAGTTAGCTCATGGTACAAAATCAATGTGGTTGACGAATGATGATACAGAGAGTCAGAGAGGTTAAATCATTACATTACAATTAGCTTATGGTGCAAGTGATGGCCAGTTCAACTGGCTTGATGCATTGGGTTTACATCACCATGTGGGTTTGAGGTTGGGGTTTCAAACCCGGTAAAGCACAATTTGTGCGCTTCTTGCAATTATGTCCCATGCTGGGGAATTTTCCCTAGAAATCCCCTTGGGGGCTGAGTTTGTCCGCTTTGCGGAGCTCGAATTCGGGGTCTACTCTGAAATATTGGGTAGAGGCTTCCGCTGAATCGTTTGCCGTTTCCAAAAAATTAGCTCATGGTTAAATCATTCATTCATTTTTCTTACCGGAGAGGTTCACTAGTAAAAAAATGACCTACAAACACACCAAAAAAGTGTGACCATATGCATATAGTGATATTTTATTTTTTCACTGAAAGTGTGACGGAAGGTGACACCATCGTATGAGTCTCATCGTCACTTTAAAATTTAGTGTCTGTATATATGAAAAAATGTGGTTGTATCATAAAAGTGTGGCTATAGGGTAGGAATTTTGTTGGCATAATCAATCATTTTATCTAATATTGTGGCGTTAAACAGTCAACAGATACATTTTTTTAGTAATTGTAGTGACTGTATATCACCAACCGGCGACATACATGTTGTTCCAATGTGGTGTTTTGCTAATAAACTATCACATAATTCAAAGTTTATTAAGACTATTTGGTATATTTTGCAGACATGCGATTACCGTGAACATGACCATGTTCATTAAATGGCCACATGTAATTATTTTCAAAAGTGTCGATTTGCTAATAATTAGTCACAATACCAATATTTTGTTATGACTATTTCTAATTGTATAGAGACACATAATTAAATAAAACATGATCATAAGTATGATAAAGACACGTTTTATTAAAATTATAGATTTAATATTAGTTTACCGCCATACTTGTATTATTTATCATGACCAATACTATCATTCATACATATTTAATTTAAATACATATTTGGTTAGATCATGACTATTGTTAACCGTTTAGCTACATGCCAAAAATGATGTGAAGTGATCATTAATTATATAATTTTAGACATTGAAAAGCTTAAAAACATGGCCAATTTTATATTATAGACACATGAAAATTTTGAAGTATGATTATTGTTTAACATTCAATGACGTTAATACAAATTTTATTGTTACTTTTGCTATATTTCATACACGTCAAAACAATAAAAATAAAAATAACCATAAACCAACAATATAAAACGATAAAAGAAATCGATATTATTAATAATTGAAAAACAAATCTATACATAAGATCCCTAATTGAAATAGCAAAGAAGAACTTGTACTAATAACAAGTCTAAAAATATAGTAAAAAAATAAAAAAACATCGTCAACCAAAAACTAGATATAAGTATGCTTTCATCTTGTTGATATTGTTCCTTATCTTCTTGAGAATGATATCACTCGATACACAAGTACATTGCCTAAAATGGGATTCAAAGAGAATGAAAACATTAAAACTTGGTTTGATTAACCGTTGGATCCAATATCACCTATTTAAAGGGTTAGTACTACCTTGAGAAAATAATGGTTCACCCATGTTGGGGTGATTTCTGTCTAATTCACACTACAACATCAACATAATAGTAAAAAAACAAGAGGTAAGAAATATGTGCACATTTAGGTTCCTATCTAACCAATCACAAGAAAACCTAGCATATGCACCATTTTGACAGGATCTTTTCCATTTTGATGGAATCGGTACCATTCCTCCATCTGTAGAACTCTTTGACTCTAGCGAAGCACCTATCATTTAAAATTGAACAAAAATGTAAGGTTGGAGATAATTTACTACCATGAAAACAAAATAAAATATGAATTATGCATTTCATTAAACTATTGAGAATTAATGACTATATTACTATATAAAAACAATAATGGACAACAAATAAGATATATATAGTATATAAATACCAATTGCTTAGACAATCTATATAAAATAAGTTGTTTTGTATCAGTTATTGTAGTGTTTCCCAGAACATAATTAATTTTATTTGACCAAATAATAGCAAGTTTTGGCTATAAAGAGTAAAGACTATAAATGATACTTTCAAACATAATCGCTTTTGAAAAGTCAGGGGGTATTGCCTCATTTAAGAAAAAGTCACATGAAATACAATCACATATTTATGTTACATTTAGATGCATTAAAGCATCTAAATATAAAAAATATGAGGAATAATAAACATAATACGGATTTTTGTTTCATGACAGATATAGACAAAAAGAAGAAGAATAAAAACCTTAGCAGACCCATGTTGTTTCTTGACGATCACCACCAAGAATAAAGGCAAATGATAGAATGATAAAAAGTAGATCACCTGCTCAGTATCTTCCTTAGTGTCAATTTGTCAAGTATCTGTTGTTGCTCTTTGTTTCATCTCACAAACTCACATCCGCCTCCAACCTGCAAAGTTTGAAGAAATAATGAGATAAGCAGATGTTTGTCAAGGGATGTATGCATCGGGTTCCATAATCGAAAGAAAAAATAGAAACGATGCCTTAGTATAACCAAAAAAAGGAAATACATGTCAAGCTATAACCCAAAACCTAAATAACAATTCCCTATTTCGTTCCAGATGTTATTCATTTTCTTCTAGCTCTTAATACCCTTTTTCAAACCCTAAAGAAAACATATAAAAGATTATAAAAAGTCATATGTCATTTACAGTCCGTATCCTTAGGTTTTTTTTCTAATATATATATATATATATATATATATATATATATATACACACACACACACACACACACACACACACACACACACACACACACACACATATATATATATATATATATATATATATATATATATATATATATTTATGTGACTTCTTAACATCACCAACTTTTCATCTCAATTTGAGATCACAAGAAGAACTTTTCACCATCTGTTCCAATTTCTGCATTTCAAACCAAGCAAAAAGTTAAATCAGACTTTAAAGAAAATAATAACAATTTCATCAATCACCTTTAAATCAGAATTATGCCTTCTACGACATCACCCCTCCATTTTGAACCATCTGTTTAATCGTAATTATGTTCGAGACTTCATTATAAAAATCGAAGCAAAAGAAGGAAAAAAAACATGGCTACCTGATGAGCAGCCTTCGAAAAGAGAAATTGATCACATGTCATGTTATATGGAAGAAAAATATAACAGAAGAATAAAGGACTTGAGGATTTGAATGGCTACCTGATGATGAACAGAGGTGTTAGAGGGTGGGATTTGGAGTATAGTGTTGAGTACGTCCCAATTGAAAAATGGAAGCTACTTGATTGCGATTGAGACAACTTGGAAATTGGAACCAGGGAAGAAGCCGTTCAAAACTCTAACACTGGAAAAGAAGCCAGGAAGTTGGTTTTGTTTATCAATAACTCGATTTATAATTTGGAAAGAACAACCGTTCCCGGATGATTCGGTGGATGAAGATGGAATCGAACAGAAGGAGAAATTTGATTGGACTGTGAGTCATATTTTCCAATCCACGATTTACAACAGATGAAGAAGGCGTTAGGGCGAAAGAGCTGAGCGTGATTTTGAAAAGTAGGCGATTTAGGGGTTTTTTTTACGATTTAATTTGGGGGCGGGAGAAACAGCAAGACCAAATTTGGGGCGGGCTAAATTATAATTCTAATTTTTAATAATTAGGAGCGCCAAAGCTAATCTAGTGATATAAGTTTATAACTTTTTTTTTTATAAAAACCTCTTATTGAAGTTATATTTTTTTAAATATTTTTATTATTTATATATAATTGATGTTGTGATTGAATAATTAATTATCTAAACATAATTTAAAATATCATTAAAGTATATAAATATTATAAGAATGAATTATTGAATTTGTTTTACAAATACAATTGTAACCATGTATATATTGTTTCCCTAATTTCCCATCTATGTAAGCGTAGGCCATAAACCTAAGACCTAACCCTTAAGCTATAAACCATGAGTTATAATATAGTCAAAATCCTAAGCCATTAACCTTAAGACCTAAGATCTATGTTTTAAGCCTTAAGTCCTAAGCCATATAATCCTAGGCACCACGCCTTAACCATTAATACATAAGTATTAGGCCATCAGTCATAAGCCTCAAGCCACAATTTACAAGCCTTAAGCCCAAATCCACAAGTGTTAAGGTTTTTGGATCATGACTTATAACTTAGGGCTTAAAACATAGGGAAATGGCTTATGATTTATGGCTTAAGGGTAAGAGCTTAAGGCATACGGCTTACAACCTAATCCATTAGGCACAAATCATATTCCCTAATACATAAACTATAAGTCTTAAGCCCTAATTCCTAATCCATAAGCCATAAGACCTTAACCGTAATCCATAAGCAATAAGGAAGTTGACCTAAGCCATAAGACCTAAGGCATAATCAATAAGCTACAAACCATAACACCTACGTTGTAGGCCCTAAGCCTTAAGTCACAAACCATAATCCCTAAGCCCTAAACCATAAGTCCTAAGCCCTTAGCCCTAACATATAAACTATAAGCCTTAAGCCCTAAGTCATACCACCTTTAACCATAAGTTATAAATCATAAGTCAAAATGTATAAATAATCTCCAAGCCATAAGCATTAATCCATATATCCTAAGATTTAATTTGTAAGCCTTAATCCTTTAGTAATAAGCAATTATCTATAAGCCATAAACCCTAAAACCTAAGCCATAAGCATAATCCATACACCTTATGCCTTAAGCAATGTGCCTTAAGAAATAAGTAGGAATCCTTAAACCATAAACCATAAGCCAAAAGCCCTAAGTCCTAATTCCTACACCCTAATCCCTAATTCATACACCTTAAGCTCTAAACCATAAGTATTCATCTATAAGCAATACGCCATAAGCCATACTACCATAAACAGTAAGTTATAAGCTATACGCCTAAAGTAATAATACCTAAGCCATATGCCCCAAACCATTAGCCTTAATCCACATGCCATAATCCATACACCCTAACCCCTAAGAGACAAGCCTTAAGCCTAATTTATATGACCTAAGCCACAAACCCCACCCCGACCCCCACTCTATCCCCAACACTCACCCACAACCATCCATACTTTTATGATTCTAAAGTTCTTTAAAATTGAAAATTACACCTATCCACACACCTCCACCCCACTCCGACCACCCACATACTTTTAGCCCCACCTACATCGTACCATCAATTCTTAGTTAGGTGAATTGGGTGTGGGAGTATGAGTGGGGTGGGTGAGTGTTGAGTATTATATCCACCACCCACCCTTACTCATCTCATGCCCACAACTCACCCCAACATACCCACTTACATCCCCACCAATACATACCTTAACCCATACCCACCATCTAAATAGCTAAGTCGGATGGCTAATACCAACTGGCCAAACATTAGTGTCAATTTAAGAATTACACATGTAATCCCTTAAAATCAGGAACATAGACAACACATTCTATTAATTATCAATATACCCATGAAACCCCTAAAAAATCATATAATTTTGTCTATTTTGTATAATCAATTTCAATGAACATTTTTTTTTCTAATTAAATTCCTTAATCTATTAAAATTACAAAATTTCACAAAAACTTAAAATTCCCTATCATATGTTTTTTCTTCATTTCACTCTTCTTCTTTTTTCCGCCAAAACATGCCCTAAATTGATTCCTATTTTGTTTTCTATCTAATGTTTGACGTTCGCCTGAATCACATCACTTCACTAGTAAGGGTGTGTTTGATTTGGATGTTGATTCGGTCCCCTATAAAACATTGATGGACAAGACCAAACATGGGCAAAATTAAGTCTTCCTAATATGCCATTCTCATTCCCTCCACTGAAAAACATAAACTAAGAAATCAAATTCCATAGATCACGTTGTCTCTGACTTCACAACCTCCAACACAGGTGCGAATTCAAGTAATTTACATTTTTTTAGATTCAAATTGGTTATAATCGAATCTAATTTGGGTTTTGTTTGTGTTGTTGGCATTTAATCATTCTTAATATTTAGGTTTTTGTGACTCCGAAACAATCATTAGGGTTTCATATTAGAGCTGTAATTCAATTTTTTTTCCTGTTGGCTTTCTGCTATAGGTCTTAAATTTTGGTTGGGACATGTTAATTTTAGCAATTTGAATCATGTTTGTGTTCATGAGTTCGTAAATAGGGACTTTGAGTTTTTTTTCGAGTCATCTTTTCATTTTGCCATCATAATTCATTAATGATCTTATGTGTTATTCTTGTTAATTGAATATTTTCGAAGAAATGTTACCTCCAGATGTACATGTTGCAAGAGACACTCAAGATCTATTAATCGAATGTTGTGTTGATGAGATAGATAATTAATTCATCATACTTTTCTATCCACCTGTTAAACATAAACAACCTGATCTGGTATTTCATTATAAAACTCTTGTATAATTTGATTAATTTCCATTGTTGTTCACTTTGTAGAATTCATAAATCTAATTTCATCATACTCAAATGAAGTTTGTAGCTGAGAAGACTGAACAACAATTGCACCAGAACATATACTCAATGAATTAGAGGTTTGTTACTCATGTACGTAAATTTTGACAACTTACAAAGTTACAACCTTGCATCCCTATCACCTTTTCCATGTAAATTTTTACAATTTACAAAGTTACAACCTTACCATTATGGTCATTTTAAAGTATTATATTTTACTCATTTACTATGTTTAAAGTAAAGATAAACCATTTCGATGCAGGTCTTGACAGATGTACGCAATACTTTGTGTTTGGCTCTCGAGTGTTCAAAAAAGGATAGTTACTTCCATAAAAGAGAAGAAAATGTTTTCTTTGAAGTTTGCTTGGAATTTTGCTTCAGTGTGCATGCTAGTAACTACTCTGTATGTTGTTTCGGCCCCAAATTGACAATATTACCTTATTACCTTTTTTAGTTTAAAAAATTGGTTTTTAGATATAATTATAAGATTTTAGTATACGTGTCTATCCTTTTAATTATACTATTTCCAACAAATTGCTGCCAATTCATATTAAATACAATTTATGTACTTAGTCATTCAATGTTTCATTGTTTTTGTTGAATTGTGTGATCAGAAGTCGAAAAGGTGCATTTTAAAGTTGAATGCTATTGTTGGTAATCTGAATGGGAAACTGTTTTGGTTTGTATTTTCAACTCTAAAATGGAATATAAGAAAAGTAAGATAGTTTTACTACAAAAGGGCAATATGGTCTTTTACTTTTATTGGGGTTCTGGATGCAGAAATTGGTACAACCGTAGTAACGATTTCTGTCCCCTTTTAAAGGGTATTGGTCGACTTAAAAGAGCCCTTCATATGCAACTTTAACCATTTGTTTTGTACATGTTGACATCACTCCAACTATTATATGACCAAAAATAGGTCCCAAACGTCAAACTGATATATGACCAAAACTCATTTGATGTTCGCAATTCCAACACTGTTCAAACGAAAATCATGAATTTTTTTTGGCAAAAAGTATCCCAAAGTCTAATAATAAGTTATGTAGTTTGCGTGGGACTTAATGGATATATATATAAGTCAAATTGTTGACTAGTCAATAAAGAGTATTTTGGTGAAGACTATTCTTTAAATTTAGACATACACTAGTACATAAAAAATGATCATCACATAATTATATTCACACATTCAATGACCATACTATAATTATATTGATCATGCATTATATTTCTTCTATAACTAGATTTACTTATAGACACATATAATAATTGTAACTATAACCAATTGTTACCTAAACTCAAAATATTTGTTTTTTTAAAGCCAATTCATCATATTTTGATAAACATAATAAATGACACATGACCATAAACCACTAAAAGTAACTTGTTGAATTAATCTTATCAATATATTATTATTGTTGATGATTTAGGTGACGAAACACAAAATACATTAATAAGTCACCAGTAAATACTTACAACAACATATTTTTGTTTTATGAAGACTATTCTTAAAATTTAGACATACACTACTACAAAAAAATGACCATTACATAATTATAGTCACACATTCAATGACCAAACTATAATTATACTGATCAAACGTTATATTTCTTCTCTAACTAGATTAACTTATAGACACACATAATAATTGTAACCATAACCAAATGAAACATACACTTACACAATATTTGTTTTTCAAAGCCAACTCATCATATTTTGACATACATAATAAAATACACATGACCATAAGCCACTAAAACTAACTTGGTTTCTTGCCTTTACTAAGTCACCGGTAAAAACCACCCTATGGACAAACAATATTCAATGTGGCCATATGTATCACCTATTAGCTACACTTGATTTCATGTGTATAAAAAGACACCATGATACAAAAAATATACAATCGTGTCTCGTCACCATATATTTATCTATTGTCTCATATAAAAAAAAGTATCATATGGTTAATCTGTAATCATGGTTGATGGTGACATATGGCCACAATGTTCGAGTGTGGCTAAAAATTGTCACATTTGGTACAATTAAGTGTGGTTAAAGTTTTGATTATCTATAAAATACCCACACAAACTAATTTAAATGTATCCAAAAACAGTCTCTAAATTTTTTTAGTGACCTTTGGCAACACTTTTAATAAAAAGTATGAAGGGCCGTTTTTTGAAAAGTGTGACCGTAGGTCATTTTTGTACCAGTGGTTAAATTATCCCACACTCCTTTCACCGTCTTTGATCTAAAGTCTTTGATATACTCCTTGTTTAAAGAAACCTCCACACTTAAACACGCATATGTACTGTGTACATGTAAGAGAAAAATAGGGAAGATCGTGGGTACGTGGTTCCATAGGAGATAATTGTGCAGAACACGAGAACTGCTTTTACAGTTGATTAGTTTGTTAACCGATAAATAGGTATTCTTTATATTATTGATGATGGTGAGTGGATAGCCGTATGAAAGATCTCAACCCTTAAAACCCTTTCAACTTTTGATTCTAACCGTAATAACTCTCTATTTACGATTTTCAGGCTGCCACAACCGACCACCGATAGTTTCCTATCCCCTGCCTCTGCTCCGATTTCCTTGCGCACACATTCTTCAACCTCTTCTTATCCATGTTTAGCGCTGTCACACCCCCAAACCAGAACGGCGGAAACGTCCGGGGGAGGATGACGTCATGCTCAGTATCACAACAAATGTAAAATAGTAAAAGAAGCAACAACATCCATTGCATTAATAATATAGTTAATACGTGTGTGTTCATTGTATGGTTGTATGACACTAAAAGTATAGCAAAATAAAAGACGGGTCTTGAACATGCTCCGGCTTCTCGAAACCTGAGCTAGCGTACATGTCTACTGATTCCCTGAGAATACAAGTTATTTTGAAAGAGAGTATCAACATTTAAGTTGGTGAGTTCATAAGTATTTAGTATTTAATGTTTGTGTTTGATCTATGAAAGTGTTAGTTTATGTTCTCTAGAAAAACCTATATTTTCTATAATAATTGAAATGTAGTCTTTAACCCTAAGACCCAAATGTTTGTATGTTTTGTACTCTGAAATTATATAATGTATCTTCGTACTCTGAAATTATATAATGTATGTTTGTACTCTGAAATTGTATAATGTATGTTTTCCATAATCGTAGACTATCCTTTCTAGTAAAATAGTATGCTTGTTCATGTATGAACCTTTCTGTATGCATATAATGGAAAGTAATAACTTGCAGTAGTATTGTTTAAAATAACACCACTGAAGTAAGTTTGTTTTGTAAACCGATTGTAAGATGACTAATCAAATAAAGTTATTTGAATATATGTTACTCGTAAATAGCTCGGGATTTTCTCCCTATGACTTCTTATAACCATACTAACCCTGTCTGCCTGATAACGATGTTTTTCGGGCGTCAAAACTGTTAACGACATTTGTCACCCGTAGACCCGACGGTCCCAACTGTAGCTAACAGCCAAGGTGCGGGATTGTCAATCCCGGAATAGATCTATACACAATTGTCATCGCTCTCCCTACAAGAGACTACGGTTATAAGCTCAGAATTTCTACCCATACTTAGATAAGTACATAAGAATGACTCATAAATTGTTTCAACGTATTACGAGTAATAACCGAGAAATCCTTTTTGTTTATAACTTATAACATTGTAAAGATAGTTTCGTTTGTCCCTTAACTATACTCATTATAAATTATAAGTCTGTTTCCCTTTTGTTATGAAAACTGTTGTGTCCTAACGTGTTTGTAAACTGTTAATAATTGTATTAATGTGTATGTATTAGTTCATGTAATTGTTTCTCTGATCTAGAAAATAGTATGAAATGATCCTCTAAACTATACCTATTATAGTTTACTAGTATGTTTGTTTGAACAGTAAATGATTTGGAGAAAAGACTCATTTGCCCAACATATGCAATTGAGTTAAGTATGTTCTTGAAAATGAGATTTAATATTCATGTATATATTTAGCATGCATAATTATGATTTTGCCGACAGTCGGACTAGTGATCCTACCCTAAACCCACAACCAAACAAGGAACAGGAGTTACGGTATTTAGTAATAGTCCTAAGTCCGTTAAACCATGATTATACATAAATATACAAACGAATATGATTTTGATATAAACAGAAATCTAAAATAGTTTAAAAGAGTTTAAAAATGATTTTTACCAATATTTTTAACCATAAGAAATCCTTTGTTTGTTTGTTTTCACATGTAAGAGTTAACACAATTATATTGTGTTTAGCTTGTATTCCCCCCTAAAAACATTGAAAAAGGTAAATTGTAGGGGTATGAACTCACCTTATGCGAGTTATTCGATTGAAAGTTTGATATAGGATGTTATTTCCACAAGTTAAGTCCCGTAGCAAAACCGAGTCCTAATTAGCATTTTATGTAATATATATGTATACAATTAGTGTATATAAACATAAGAATGATAAGGAATTGGACTAATTTGTAAGTTTAACTTACAAATACGAGTGTTAGAAGAAAAATGGAAGGCTGCTACGAGTTTACGGCTAGCCCCAAGAGTTCACGGTCTAAGAAGATCTTGGTGTTCTTGGGTTTACGGTTGGGTGTTCTTGATAAAATGAAGAACACTTGAAGATCTAAGCAAGATCCTAAGAAGATTCAACGGATGAAGGATGATAGTTGAGAGAGAAAAGGTGTTCACGGTTTGAAGTTCTTGAGAGTGAAAGGTGTGATTTCGGTTGGAAATGAATAAGTGAGGAGGAGTTCACGGTTCGGTCCCTATATAGGGTCAAAACAGATGGGACACCTTCGTTGGTTCCCACATCGAATGGATAGGACCGAGGTTTACGGTCCGAGGAGTGGGTTCTCGGTCGTGAACTCGTTTGCGGTTGCGAACCTTGTTTGTGGCTGCGAACCTCGTTTGCGGCCAGAAGGGTTTGCGGCCGAACACGGTTTTCGATTGCGAGGTGTTTATAGCCCTTGCGTGGGTTTTCGGTTCCTACAAGCCTTCTCGAATTTTTGGGTGTTTTTGCTTCTTAACCACTCAACCATTTAAAATATGGTTTATACACATAGAGTTTATTATTCTAACAATAATAAGTTAAATCAAAACAAGATTTTGACTTTTATTTAACATGCTTGACTTTAGTTGACCTAAGTTTGACTTTGGTTGACTTTTACAATATAAAAAATAACGGGTTGTCACATCATCCCCCCGTTAAAGGGAATTTCGTCCCGAAATTAAATCTAACATGATACACATGGACTAAGGGAAATGAGGCGGATACTTATGTTTCATTTGATCCTCTCGCTCCCAAGTGAATTCAGGGCCATGTTTTGCATTCCAGCGAACCTTCACTAACGGCATACGACTTTGTTTCGTTCGTTTGACTTCCCTATCCATGATTTTTACGGGTTCTTCCACAAAGTGTAGATTCTCGTTTAAATCGATTTCGTCGAGTGGTATCACAAGTGTCTCGTCAGATAGACACTTCTTTAGGTTGGATACGTGGAAGTTAGGGTGTACACAGCTAAGTTCTTGAGGTAGTCAGAGTTTGTAAGCTACCAGACCGATTCTAGCAAGAATCTCGAAAGGACCTATGTACCTTGGATTTAGTTTGCATCACTTTCCGAAGCGTATCATGCCCTTCCAGGGTGAGACCTTTAATAACACAAGGTCACCAACCTGAAATTCCAAGGGTTTCCGTCTTTTGTCAGCGTAGCTTTTCTGTCGATCTCTAGAGGCTTTTAGTCGCTCACGGATTTGTACAATCCTTTCTATCATTTCTCGGATGATCTCTGGATCAGTGAGAGTGCTGTCAGGAACTTATCCCTTAGCTAGTTGCGTGTCACCCACCTCAGCCCGACACAGAGAGGATCTGCACTTCCGTCTATAGAGGGCTTCGAACGGAGCAACTTTGGTACTAGTATGGTAGATGTTGTTGTATGAAAACTCAACCAATGGTAAATGGATATCCCATTCTTTACCAAAGTCGATCACACAAGCTCTCAACATGTCTTCCAATGTTTGAATCATTCTCTCACTCTGTCCGTTCGTTTGTGGATGGTAAGCTGTACTTACGATGGGAGAATGTGTGGTTTTGCTTTACTTGCCTAGGTTTGTCTGAATCATAGCATGCTCACTCATAGACTTGGACAACTTTTGCTTTGAAGTTCACGGTAAGACTCATACTTGGCTTATCCACCATCACCTCGTGTATACAAGTCGTATATAATTAAGATTGAAAAGACGTCCGGATGGGTGGCTCTGCCCCAAGTCCATAACCAGACAAGGAACAGGAGATAGGGCGGAATCACACATCCTAAGCCCATAAAATCTTAATTATATACCACTCTTGCGTATACACTTAGTAGTGATAGACTAGTGGTATAAGTCCTTAATCTTTATTGTTGAACTTGACTTGCTGTACTAGTGGTATTCCTACGAGATCTACTGGGGGTGCTTCGGGAAGATTACAGATTTCCAGAACATTATTGGTGTTTCGCTTTGAGTTTCTTGTCTACGGAGTGTGTTAGAAAGACGCGGTACCCCTCGTATGGGTACTTCTGAGTTTTGAAGCGAGACACGATACTGAGGTTTGTGTTGAGTTTGTCGCTATATATTGAAAGGATTTCGTTAGACGGTCATTTAAGGCGAAGGATTTTTACGTGGCATAGAAAATTGGTAGGGTGAGGACCAAGACAATTCCACGTTGAATGACGACGGCATAACTTCTTATAGTAACGAATGTTAAGTCGATTTGGAAGGAATGCTTATTAGAATGATGAACTATTATATGTATATGTTTTCAGTGCTTTCAGTTTTATCCTTGTTATTACTACTGCGAACATTTTGAATCGCATTTAATGAGTACTAGCAGTACGAGTGTTCTGATAACTGAAAATAATGAACTTTCATAATATAATACCTACCAGGCCCCACTATAATCGCTTGGTGTATACAAGTCATGTATACTTAAGATTGGAAAGACATTCGACTGAGTGACTCTGCCCTAAACCCACAACCAGACAAGGAACATGAGATAAGGTGGAATCACTCACTCTAAGCCTACAAATATTAATTATAAACGACCCTAGTGTATACACTAAACCATCATAGCTCACCTGCAAGGGTTCTTAGTTTTTATATGACTGATGTATAACTAATGATTTTAATATTTTTAGATATTAAAACTTTATGAAAATTTGGCGCTTAGATATTGTTATTTGGAAAACGCACAAAAATCTGAGAAGAGTTCCTCGCTGCTTCGCCATGTCTTATTGTTAAACTCCTCCCTCTCCTCCGTCATTTTTATCTGTTGGATAATCTCTTTTGAAATGTCCTATTTCACCACATAAATAGCATACTTGACTTGTACCAACATTGGTGGTTGAAGTAATGTGTTGGATCAGAATTCTACAGAAACGGGTAGTATGCCCGTTCTTGTTGTAGTTCTTGCAATTTAACAATCGGCAGGCTCCATAATGATGGAAATTGCACTCGTTGCATTTTGGGAGAATCCCAACATATTGTCGCGCTGACGTTGGTGCTGGAGTGGCAGATGTTGTGGTTGCAGGGGCTTCTACAGATTTTTGTCTCTTGACAGATCTTTGAGATAATCTGCACTCCTTTTTATCCCAGAAATTTCATTTCTTACTCTTAGGTTTGTGGGTTGGGGTATTCTCGTAGGTAGGCACTCATTGGTTTCCTTGGTTGTTACTAAAGTCTGAAGTGTCGACATTGTTTCTATTTTTGTTTGGATTGTTAGCATTGAATTGCGCCATGACAACTGTCACAGCAGCTGTTACGGGAGCTTGGAATGTAGTGGAGTCTATATGTAGGATTGGGGTTTCGTGGGTTGGCCGGTTATTTCCATGTGAAGACATGATTCTGTTACATAATGTGAAACGAGTTCGTTAATAACTATGATCGTTGTTAATTGTACTCTATCTATTTATATATACATAAAAATTTCTCGTTTTGTTGTATAATTCTCATTGTTTCGACCTACATCCTTATGATGTATTTCTGGTAGAGAGTAGGAATAGATATTTTATCAAAGTTTATGTTTAACCAGATAGAGTATAGATATTGACATCTTAGGCCGATCGGGTTTCATGGGTTTTGGAAGGGAGTATCTCTATTGATTTTACTGTTACTAGTTATGATGAAAGGTATGGTAAACTGAACACATATCGTAGGTAGTGTAGTCACTAACTCACTAAGTTATATTAGTTTCTTAGTTATTAGTGTGAAGCATACGGTGTTTTCTAGTTTGTTCATGATAAGGTAAGGTTTGTTAATGATCTCTCTAGTGCCTTTCTCTTCGTCTGGTCCTTTCTCGGAATCCTCCTCGTGAACCCTCTTTTGGTTCTGCCTAGACTCCTCTATTGGCTGTTTGTGATGTCTAGGTGTGTCGGTTGTGCGAGAATGGGAGTGTCTAAAGAATCTATGAGATTAATAAAATATTTCTATTAAAATAAATTTTTACGAGGATGATCCTTACCGGGTCTTTCTATAATTACGTAGTGTATACAGATTATATATAACCAAGATCATATAGACCTTCGAATAAGTGATCCTACTCTAAGACTACAACCAAACAAGGAACAGGAAGTAGAGTGAAAATCGCTAATTCTAAGTCTATAAAATCTCAATTATATATAACCTTAATGTATACACTCGGTAATTATAACCTTACCAGTAAAGGTCTTTTAGTTTTCACATAAGTTAGTTCTAGTACTTAAAATACTCCTATAGTATTTTAATTATATGTTTGATTCTAGAGTTTCTTGGTATATGAAGTTGATAAGTTCCTAGACTTGTTGTTATTGTATAGTATCATAAAATACTCCTATAGTATTTTAAACTTTATGTTTGGCTCTAGTATTCTTTTGTATATGGAGGTGGTAAGTTTTAGACTTGTTGCAACACCACTATCACTCCCAAACACATGTTGGTCATATCTCAAATAAGTATAGTTGATCAAGCTATATTTATCCCAGAAATGATTACATAACTGCTTAGGTTTGGCTGTAGTGTCCAACATCTAAATACTTTTGTTTTTATTCTTCATGTGATACGTGTTCTAGTATGTATATATACATGTATGTGTCCTTATATAATAAAACTTATATTTTAAAAGTATAACTCTTGGTCAGAGTATTTTTAGTCCCTTTGTATTTATAGTTGTATATCTTTTATGGTTTGATATACTTAGTTCACTATAAACAATGCTCTGATACCAATATGTCACACCCCCAAACCAGAATGGCGGAAACGTCCAGGGGCGCATGACGTCATGCTCAATATCACAACAAATGTAAAATAGTAAAACAAGCAACAACATCCATTGCATTAATAATATAGTTAATACGTGTGTGTTCATTGTATGGTTGTATGACACTAAAAGTATAGCAAAATAAAAGACGAGTCTTGAACATGCTCCGTCTTCTTGAAACCTGTGCTAGCGTACTTGTCTACAGATTCCCTAAGAATACAAGTTATTTTGAAAGAGAGTATCAACATTTAAGTCCATGAGTTCATACGTATTTAGTATTTAATGTTTGTGTTTGATCTATGAAAGTGTTAGTTTATGTTCTCCAGAAAATCCTATATTTTCTATAATAATTGAAATGTAGTCTTCAACCCTAAGACCCAATTGTTTGTATGTTTTGTTCTTTGTAATAGTATAATGGATGTTTGTACTGTAAAATTATATAATGTATGTTTGTACTCTGATATTATATAATGTATGATTGTACTCTTAAATTGTATAATGTATGTTTTCCATAATCGTAGACTATCCTTTCTAGTAAAATAGTATGCTTGTTCATGTATGAACCTTTCTGTATGCATATAATGGAAAGTAATAACTTGCAGTAGTATTGTTTAAAATAACACCACTGAAGTAAGTTTGTTTTGTAAATCGATTGTAAGATGACCAATCAAATGAAGTTATTTGAATCTATGTTACTCGTAAATAGGTCGGGATTTTCTCCCTGTGAGTTCTTATAACCATACTAACCCTGTCTGCCTGATAACGATGTTTTTCAGGCGTCAAAACTGTTAACGACATTTGTCACCCGTAGACGTGACGGTCCCAACTGTAGCTAACAGCCAAGGTGCGTGATTGTCAATCCCGAAATAGATCTATACATAATTGTCATCGCTCTCCCTACAAGAGACTCTGGTTATAAGCTCAGGACTTCTACCCATACTTAGATAAGTACATAAGAATGACTCACAAATTGTTTCAACGTATTATGAGTAATAACTGATAAATCCTTTTTGTTTATAACTTATAACCTTGTAAAGATAGTTTCGTTTGTCCCTTAACTATACTCATTATAAATTATAAGTCTGTTTCCATTTTGTTATGAAAACTGTTGTGTCTTAACGTGTTTGTAAACTGTTTGTAATTGTATTAATGTGTATGTATTAGTTCATGTAATTGTTTCTCTGGTCTAGAAAATAGTATGAATTGATCTTCTAAACTATACCTATTATAGTTTACTAGTATGTTTGTTTGAACTGTAAATGATTCTGAGAAAAGACTCATTTGCCCAACATATGCAATTGAGTTAAGTATGTTCTTGAAAATGAGATTTAATATTCATGTATATATTTAGCATGAATAATTATGATTTATCCGACAGTCGGACTAGTGATCCTACCCTAAGCCCACAACCAAACAAGGAACAGGAGTTACGGTATTTAGCAATAGTCCTAAGTCTGTTAAAGCATGATTACACATAAATATACAAACGAATATGATTTTGATATAAACAGAAATCTAAAATAGTTTAAAAGAGTTTAAAAATGATTTTTAACAATATTTGTAACCATAAGAAATCCTTTGTTTGTTTTGTTTTCACATGTAAGAGTTAACACAATTATATTGTGTTTAGCTTGTATCCCCCCTAAAAACATTGAAAAAGGTAAATTGTAGGGGTATGAACTCACCTTATGTGAGTTATTCGATTGAAAGTTCGATATAGGATGTTATTTCCACAAGTTAAGTCCCGTAGCAAAACCGAGTCCTAATTAGCATTTTATGTAATATATATGTATACAATTAGTGTATATAAACATAAGAATGATAAGGAATTGGACTAATTTGTAAGTTTAACTTACAAATACGAGTGTTAGAAGAAAAATGGAAGGCTGCTACGAGTTTACGGCTAGCCCCAAGAGTTCACGGTCTAAGAAGATCTTGGTGTTCTTGGGTTTACGGTTGGGTGTTCTTGATAAAATGAAGAACACTTGAAGATCTAAGCAAGATCCTAAGAAGATTCAACGGATGAAGGATGATAGTTGAGAGAGAAAAGGTGTTCACGGTTTGAAGTTCTTGAGAGTGAAAGGTGTGATTTCGGTTGGAAATGAATAAGTGAGGAGGAGTTCACGGTTCGGTCCCTATATAGGGTCAAAACTGATGGGACACCTTCGTTGGTTCCCACACCGAATGGATAGGACCGAGGTTTACGGTCCGAGGAGTGGGTTCTCCGCCGTGAACCCGTTTACGGTTGCGAACCTTGTTTGCGGTTGCGAACCTCGTTTACGGCCAGAAGGGTTTGCGACCGAACACGGGTTTCGACTGCGAGGCGTTTACAGCCCTTACGATGGTTTTCGGTTCATGCGATCCTTCTCGGATTTTTCGGTGTTTTTGCTTCTTAACTACTCAACCATTTAAAATATGGTTTATACACATAGAGTTTATTATTCTAACAATAATAAGTTAAATCAAAACAAGATTTTGACTTTTATTTGACATGCTTGACTTTAGTTTACCCAAGTTTGACTTTGGTTGACTTTTACAATATCGAAAATAACGGGTTGTCACAAGCGTTCCCCTATAACTCCATCTCCAACCGCTGGCCACCATCCCACGTTTCCTCCTCCTTCGACCCTAGAAGTCGATAACCTTCAACCTCCGAGTACCTCTTCAGCCTCCTCATTCTTCTCCCCACGTTTGCAGCTTTTAGCGGTTCTCTTCGCTTCCGATCAATGACTCCCCCCACCTCCCATGTTCCATCACTTCTCTATAACTCCTCCCACGATTCCACAATCCCTAATTCCCTGTTCCATAACTCCCAGCTTAATCTATATAATCACCAATTTCAGTCCTTCCCTACATCTCCGCCGCTTCAACAATTTCTCCATCAGGAGCCAATCTATTTACCCCATAATTCACATTTGCCCCATAATCCACAGAGAAATTAAGAATCAAGATTGACGTCTTCACACACAAACTCTCTCTAACTTTTCTCTTTTACAAGTCTTTAGAAACATTAAACACGGATTGCCACGTCCTGCTACTTCCAAACCACCAGTTAACACCTTTTGCTGTCGTATGCCCCCATCTCGACCCCTTCTTGGTAAACCATCACAAACCCTTATTTTTTGTTGGAACTTTTCTTATAGCTTAAAAGCATTGTCCCATATAGGAGAAAGAAAGAACCTAGACTAGCTTTATAAGTCTTTGACTCCACATATTTTTAAATGGATAAAGCAAGACAAAAAAGCATTTGGGCTAGAATTGTAATATTGGACTATAAAATTAGTCTTTAATTAGGCTTGTCATTAAAAATAATTAATGGTCAAAAGATGGTCTTGGGCTTTGAGGCTCTTCTTGACTAATTAATTAATTTTTTTATACACAAATTCCGAAATTGATTTATTAATTACAACATTTGTTAATTGTTAATTAACAGAATGGAAGTTAATTAGACAGTTAATTTTGGTTTTCAAACATGTATAATGGTTGGTAGTTTTTAACTGCTATTTGACAGGCTATAAATAAATGATCAATTGGCAGATTAAACGGTTGATCAAATACACTAAAACACCACTTTCTTTCAATCTCGTTTTCTCGGAAATCAAGGAAGCATGAAGAATTTTTTCAGGATCAAGATACAATCTTGATCAAATTGTTGTATCCTCTAGATAGATCTCTACCAGGAAAATTTCTGTCTTAGGACTGTAACGCCCGATAATTCTAAGGTATTTATTTAAATTGGTTATTTATTTAATTTGATTTTGGGCCTTGAAGTCATTGGACTTAACCATCTTGGGCTTGGGTGTGCTGTACGCAGGGCGTACCACCCCATGTACGTAGGGTGTACTTGAGTAAAATGGATGTGGATCACATGCACGTATGCACGACGTACGAGTGGGTACGCATGGCGTACGTGTCCAGACCCCAAAATCCTAATATTTAGGGTTTCAGCACTATTTAAAGAACATTATGTCCAAATGATCTTTTCTATTAGCCTCCCTCTTATCCCTAATCAGCCTCCACGAAACCCTAATTCCAATGTTGAGTGTTGTTGAGCTTGGAAGGTCTTTTTTGAATCCATTTTGGCATGTTTTGTCTAATTTTCAAGAAAGAGAAGGTTGGAGCAAGGTGGTAGTTCAAGGAGGATCTTGTAGTTCAAGATTATCTGCTCCATTTCTAGCTTGTGTAAGGTATAAAGTTTTGATCTTGACCTTTAGAAGCTTAGATCTTCTTGTTTAAGCTTTTGGACCCTTTTTGGTCCCATAGATGAGATCTTGTGGTTCAATATCATTTCAGAAGCTTAGAGTTTCCACTCTTGGTGTTCCTTTGGTCCAAGATTTATAAAGTTGTCACATTTGAAGCTTAGGTCCATCCATGCATGAGTAATAGCCATTGTTATGAAAGTAGAATGTTATAAGTCGAAGTTGGGATCTTTTAAGGCATGAAAAGTCACCAAGTCAGCGACTTTATGCTTGTAGAGGCCTATTAGGAGCTAGATCCATGATTTGGACGTTTGGTATTAAGCATTAAGTGATTAATGGACTTTTTGGCCTTTTGACGATTACGCCCAACGTAAATGGGAGTACGTTGTACGTACTCGTGAGACTTCCCGATCCAGCAAAGCAGCTTGGTACTCGGGAAGTACCAGAGTTACGCCCAAAGTAGCGCAATCAGTGGGCTTTTATGTTGGCTTTAGGTTTAGGCCATGTTTTGGGCTTAGAAGGTTGTGGATTAGTTGGGCCATTTGAAATCAAGCTTTTGGGCTAAGGAAATTTATTGGGTTTTAGGGTAAGGTCTATATTGGGGTTTGGGCCCAATTTGGAAAATTGGGCCATAAATGGGCCTTACAGGATTATTTGATATTGGGCCTCTTAGATTTTGGATTTGGGCCTTAGTCTTGGATCAAGCTAGGCCAGGGGTAAAATGGTCATTTTACCCCAAGTATGGATAACTGAATATAGTGTGGAACCCAAGTGTTAATTGGGTGTTATTTTGTACTGATAGCTCGAGCAGACGTCAGGGCAACATCTAGGGATCTTCTGTGAGATTCAGCATTCGAGGTAAGTTTCCTCACTGGGTTTAGCGGGTCTAAGGCACCAATGTCGAACCTTATTGATTATGCTAGAATGCTAGGAGTCTGCATGACCCTTGCATGTGTTATGTGCTGTTATGTATACCGGGCGAGGCTCGATCCCGGGCGAGGCCCGATGACTGGAACATATGCTAGTGTTTATGATCATGATATTTGTTAGCATGATTATATGATATATATTGTATATGTGTAGTGGTCGAGGCCCAGTGACAGGCGAGGCCTAAGAATAACAGATCTGTAAACCGGGCGGGGCTCGAGGACGGCCGGGGACCGATGTCGGGCAGGGCCCGATGCCGGGCGAGGCCCGATGTAGGGTGGGGGCCCAGTATGTGATTTAATATGTATGGTATGGGGTAGTTTGGGGGAAACTCACTAAGCCTTGTGTTTACGGTTTTCAGTTTATGTTTCAGGTACTTTTGGTTCCAAGGGGAAGAGCTCGGGATGACTGCATCGCAAACACCACATGGATTCCGCACTTGATACTTCACCCTAATTTTATGATATTTGATACACTTGTTCGTTTGGAATGTATGGATGATATTGGAATATTGTTTTATTTAAATTAAAAATGAAATTTTGGATAATATTTTTGGGGACGTTTCAAGTTGTTATCAGATCCTTGGTTTGAGGGATTTGGACATACCCTCTGGTGTGTCTGAACTCAAACTGAGGATTTGGTAAAAATTTTCAAAATAAACATAACTTAAGAAAAGGGTTTTTTTTAAATAATAAAGGTTGGGGTGCATGCAATCAGCCGAGCTCAAGTAAGTTTTCCCAAACTAACCATAAATGTTATTTGATATGCTTTGATCTGTGAATCTGTGAACCACATGCTAGTTAGGGCTAAGGATCTGCTCAGTTTTTGCAGGATAGAATGCTAGGAGAGATTCCTTTATATGCCTGTTTTATGAGCTTGTAGACTTTCATGATAGTACCAATCAGACAGTGATAGGATGGCCTCATTAGGTTATGCTTGGTTCAGATTACTTGATGCTCGAATGCTGCTTGCTTTGTGCTTTTAGGTGTTCTAACTAGCTTCAGCTAACTAGTAAACGAATATGCTAAGTTACATATTATGGTAACTAAATAATTTTAGAGGGTTAGTTTTTAACTCTATTGCACAGCTCTTGTTTGAGTGCAACCGTTGTAGTGTGAGACCTCTGATTCGAAGAATTATCTGGTTTTAGTGATATGTTATTGTATTCGTGAGCTAGTTAGAGGAAGTTAGCGGGAGTTCCTTCTACAGCTGATGGTGTAGAGTGGTATGGAGTTTGCCCTAGGAAACCTAGGATGAGATCTAGTGCTGGGAGCCTTATCTGTGAGGGAAGGATATTTGGATATAAAGTAACTTGGTTGCGTCAAGGCACCACTTGAGGAAAGTACGGATCTATGTGGAAGGTAGTATGGTCCGGTACTACTGGAAGTAGAGGATCCCTACTCGATTCAAGTAGAGTTGCGATAAAATCAGGGATCTTGTAGGGTGGTTATTCCCCGGTATATTTCAATATGTATTATGATGGTTTATATTGGTCTATTTTCAGTATGGTGGTATTGCGAGGTAGACCTGTTGGTGGTTCTGGTGTTGGGAAGGGCTCGGGCTCAGGATCTGGAGCCAAGCAGCTCGATGATCCGACTAGGGAGTTTCTATCATCTGATATTACTCGTTGCATTCTTGATCATACTCATGTGATCTTCGGCTCGATCAAGGAGAGTATTCTAGAGGTTTTGGATGAGCGGTTGATCTCGTTCCGTTCTGAGATTATGGAATTGACGGGAGCACGTTCTCTGACATTCAGGGAGTTCTGAGCATGTGGAGCTCTGGATTATCATGGGGTGATGGACCCCATTGCGAGAAGACAATGGTTAGTAGATGTTGCTAACGCTTTCCGTACCAGTCGTTGTCCCGAGGGGGATAAGGTCAGACTAGCTTCCTGCCTTTTGAAGGACTGGGCATGAGACTGGTGGGAGGAGGCTGGTCATGCTATGGGTGATGATGTTGTTGATGGGATGACCTGGGATGATTTTTCGACCAGGTTCCGAGCTGAGTTTGCACCGGTTATTGAGGTGCAGCAGCTGGCGTGAGAGTTCCAAGATCTCCGCCAGAATACTGAGACGGTGGCTGAGATCATCACTATGTTTAGGGAGAGGACGCTTCTGGTTCCACAGTATGTGGCGGACGAGGAGATGAAGAAGGCCCAATATCGTGAGACGCTGTAGGATATGATAGCTCATGATAGGGAGAGGGAGATTGACTTGGAGGTGGAGAGGAAGAGGAAGCCAAATGAGGTTCAGACATCAGGCGGTTTGGGTAAGAGGCCATAGGTATCAGATTCCAGATCGAGAGGCCATCATGGCCGTAGTCGCTGTGGCAAGTGCGACAGTACGTAGGAGTGGTGGTGGTTCTAGATGCTTCAAGTTCGGTCGAACGGGTCATTATAACAGGGATTGTACTGCTACCACCACTCAGGGATCAGATCTGATTTGCTTTCATTGCAATCAGAGGGGCCACAAGAAGGCCCAATGTCCGAGTTTGGATGCAACAATATTGGTGTCAGCACCCGCTCTTGCGACTCTTCGGATTACTGAAGGCCGTCAGGGCCGGGCAGATGAGCCTGCGGCGAAGAGCAGGGCTTTCCAGATGATGGCAGATGAGGCGCGTGCAGCTCCCGATGTGGTGACGGGTATGTATCTTCTCCTTATCTCTTTATTTATATTAAATTTCTTGCTTATCTTTATATGTTTTATTTTAGGATCGTTCTTCGTGAACGGTATTTTTGCTCTAGTGTTTTTTTGATTCCGGGGGAGCTGGATTCTCCTCTTGATGTTGAGATTGCTGATGATAGGACAGTTCGGGTTGCGAAGGTTCATTGGGGTTGTATCCTGTAGTTATTCAGCAAGCAGTATTCGGTTGATTTGGTTCCCATCCCTCTGCGTGGGAACAAGGTTATCATGGGCATGGATTGGTTGAGCCTTAATGGGGCAGTGATCGACTATGAGCAGCAGTTAGTTCGGGTTCGAGCCCCAAGTGGGCAGAGTTGGTGACTCATGGTGAGAGACCGCATCATGGGTCGATTTTGTGTTCTGCAATGAGGGCCAGACGCTATCTTCTTCAGGGTTTCTAGGGTTTTGTCACCTATGTCATGGATACCCGGGATAAGGGTAAGGCGGCAGTGGATGATGTGCCGATTGTGCGAGACTAACCGGATGTGTTCCTGGAGGATTTGCTTGGGGTACCTCTGGAGAGGCGGGTGGAGTTCAGGATTGATCTGGTTCTAGGTGCGGCTTCGATAGCCAAAGCACCGTATGGGTTGGCTTCTCTCGAGATGCATGAGTTGTCTACACAGCTGCAGGAGCTGTTAAACATGGGATTCATTCGGCTGAGCAGTTCGCCTTGGGTAGCACCGGTTCTATTTGTGAAAAAGAAGAATGACGGTCTCATCGTATGTGTATCAACTACCGAAAGTTGAATAAGTTAATGGTGAAGAACCGTTATCCACTCTCGAGGATTGATGATCTTTTTGACTAGCTTTAGGGTGCATCTTGGTTCTCCAATATTGATCTGCGCTCGGGTTATCATCAGATGTGGGTCAGGGATGAGGACGTGCAGAAGACAACTTTTCGGACTCGATATGTTCATTATGAGTTCGTGGTGATGTCTTTTGGGCTCACCAATGCTCCAGCAGTGTTCATGGATCTCAAGAACCTCGTGTGCAAACCGATGATGGATCGGTCTTTAATAGTACTCATTGATGATATCTTGGTTTATTACAAGACTCAGAAGCAGAATGAGGAGCACTTGAGGGAAGTGCTGGAGACATTAGGAGGGAGAGACTTTTTGCAAAGGTGTCCAAGTGTGAGTTCTGGTTGCATGAGGTGTAGTTTCTGGGGCACCTTGTCAACCAAAAGGGTATTCTGGTCGATCCGTCCAATGTCGAGCCCGTGATGCAGTGGGAGGTTCCGAAGTCGCCATATGAGATTCAGAGTTTCCTTGGTTTGACTAGTTATTATCGAAGATTCGTCTAGGATTTCTCCAAGATCGTTGTTCCTTTGACCCGACTGACCAAGAAGTCGGTGACATTTTGCTGGGGGCCTGAGCAGTAGGCAGCTTTTGAGACTCTCAGACAGCGGTTGTGTGAGGCGCCAATTCTGACTCTGCCTGAGGATGTTGCTGATTTTTTGGTTTATTGTGATGCTTCGATCTCCGGTCTGGGGGCAGTATTGATGCAACGGGGTTACGTGATCGCTTACGCTTCGAGGCAGCTGAAGCCTCATGAGGCGAACTATCCAACGCATGATTTGGAGTTGGGGGCCGTTGTTTTCGTCCTCAAGATTTGACGGCATTAACTTTATGGGGTTCTTTGTACTATTTACTGTTGCATAAGGTGTCTAAGTCCATAACTATTTCTGGTATGTACTTGACCCAGTTTGGCATGGTCCATTTGGGATGCATGGCATCATGCATTTGAATAGACTAAAATGAGAGAAATAACACTTATGGTTTATTAATATATTATAAGTTCTAATATATTAATAATATTATTTAATTAGTATTGATCAAGAATTAATTTGGAATTAATTAAGTGATCAAAAGAAGACTAATTAAATATATGGGTTGATTGTGTAAATCACTCATACTTGTATAGTGGGCTAATGCTCCATGGATTATCAAGTTGGGCTAAAACCCATAGGATGCTCCATGGATGCTCCATGGTGGTTATAGAACCCATGGGTCATGGAAATGAAAGGTCATGACAATTAGGGTTTACATGGTGTAACCCTAATTGTAACACACTATATAAGGATCCTTATGTTCACCAAAATCGACACTTAAGCAAGAAAGAAGAGGGCTAGCCGATTTCAAGTAGTGTGACATTTCTATCAAGTTTATTCCAAGTGCATTTGGTGTTGTGTGAGACATTTGAGGCATCACACTTGAGGTGCTAGGCTCACAAGGTTTTCAAGGAATCCAAACTACTACAAGGTATGTTTTCTAGCTAACTTTTATGTTTAAAAGTTCCCCATGTATGCTAGATAGGATTATGAACCTTGGAAAAATCATTTTGCATGTATCTTAGTCAAACATAGATCCAAGGTTTCTAGGGTTGCATGTACACCTTAGTAGTGTTAGAATGCTCAAAACCCTTCATTTACACGGATCACAAGAGCTTGAGGTACTTGATGGATCAGCCAAATCTGAACATGAGGCAGCGTCGATGGTTGAACGTGGTGAAGGATTATGATTGTGAGATCCTTTATCACCCGAGGAAGGCCAATGTGGTGGCCGATGCTCTCAGCCGCAAGGCGGTCGCGGCTCCGATCAGAGGCATATGTTTGAGGATGATTGTGATTACTCCCTTGTTAGAGCGGATTCGTGAGGTGTAGGCCGAGGCTATGAAGGAAGAAAACCAGAAGAGTGAACGCATAGTGGGTCAGGTGGCTTCCTTCGATTATGATAGTCGTGGATTGTTGACTCTACATCGACGAGTTTGGGTTCCTTATTTGGGCGGTGTACGCCAGATTCTGATGGAGAAGGCTCACAAGTCGAGGTTCTCCATACATCCCAGGGCGACGAAGATGTATAGGGATCTTCATCTTTATTATTGGTGGCCCTACATGAAGCGGGATGTTGGTACGTGGAAAGGTGCTTGACTTGCAGGAAAGTCAAGGCCGAGCATCAGCGACCTAACGGAAAGATACAGTCGTTGGAGATTCTTGTGTGGAAATAGGAAGACATCACCATGGATTTCATCACGAAGCTTGCCAGGACTACGCATGGAGTGGATTCGATATGGGTCATCATGGATCGTTTGACCAAGAGCGCACATTTCATTCAAGTTCAAGAGAGTATTTCTATAGAGAAGTTGGCTGAGGTATATATTAGGGAGGTAGTGGCACGTCATGGGGTGCCGATAGCAGTGGTATCTGATAGGTATGTTCGTTTCACTTCCAGATTTTGGAAGAGGTTTCATGAAGAGCTGGGCACTCGTCTTCATTTCAGTACAACTTTTCATCTACAGACCGATGGTCAGAGCGAGCGAACTATTTAGGGTCTTGAGGATATGCTGCATGCGTGTGTGTTGGACTTTGGAGGGAGTTGGGATACGTGTCTTCCGTTAGCGGAATTTTCGTATAACAACAGTTATCATGCTAGCATTGATCGACCTCCTTTTGAGATGCTCTACGGCAGGAAATGCAGGACCCCGATTTGTTAGGGCAAGGTGCGTAAATGGGTTATGGGGAGTACCGAGGTGGTACTCAAGACCACTAAGCTGATTCAGCAGGCTCCAGACAGCTCAGAGTCGGCAGGAGAGTTATGCCGACAGTCGCCGGTCAGACCTAGAGTTCCAGGTGGAAGATATGGTTCTCCTGAAGGTATCACCTAGGAAAGGTGTCATCCGACTCAGGAATGGGCCCTAGGTATATTGGTCCTTCCAGGGTTTTGGTTCGGGTGGGCTGGGTTTCCTATCGCTTACATCTTCCAGATGAGCTTAGTCAGATTCATAGCACGTTTCATGTCTCTCAGTTACGGAAGTGTGTAGTGGATGATTCCACGGTGGTACCATTGGAGGATATTGAGGTGGATAACTGCCTGAATTATATTGAGAGACCGGTGGCGATCTTGGATCGGAAGACGAAGACCTTGAGGAACAAGGTTGTAGAGCTAGTGAAGGTGCAATGACTGCACCGCAAGGGGTCAGATGGGACTTGGGAGCCCGAGGATGAGATGAGAGAGCACTAAACCCAATAATTCTAAGGTATTTCCTTGAAGTCTGTAACACTCATAAAATATGGTCCCAAAAATTTCATTTTTGATTATTAAACAAAATCATAGTTATCAAAACATTCATCAAAAACATAAGTCAAGTATCCAAAACATCTTAATCCGAGTATCCATATGAAAAACATCAGAGTAAACATCCCAGGCTAAACATCATGGTGTGTGCAATGCAGTCATCCCGAGCTCTTCTCTTTGCAACTGGAAGTACCTGAAACCAAAACTGAAAACCGTAAGAACGAAGCTAAGTGAGTTCCCCATACTACCACATACCATACATATAATCACATATACTGGGCCCCCGCCCCTTCATCGAGCCTCGCCCGGCATCAGGCCCCACCTGGCATCAGGCCCCGACTGGCATCGAGCCCCGCTCGGTATACATATCTGTTTCTTCCAGGCCCCGCCTGTCACTGGGCCTCGCTCGCTATACACATACAAACAATATCATATAATCATGCTAGCACATAAAGAATCATAAACAATACTAACTTCTCCAGTCCTAAGGCCTCGCTTATCATGGGCCCCGCCCCTGTTCTTCTAATGATGAGATAAAGAACCCCGTCCACACTCAGCTAGTGATGAGATACGGGACCCCGCCCACGCTCACCTCCCTACTAGGCATATACAAGTATCACGCAGACAACAAGTATAATCTAACATGCACATAGTCATCGGGTACCACCCGACATCGAACCTTAGTCCGGAAACACACATATAAACATTCGTCGGGCACCGCCCGACATCGGACCTTAGTCCAGAAAAGCATACATATAAACATTCCTCGGGCACCGCCCGACATCGGACCTTAGTCCGGAAAAGCATACATATAAACATTCCTCGGGCACCGCCCGACATCGGATCGTAATCCAAAAACATACAAATACAAACACATGCCAGAATCAAAAAGACCTCAAGCATAACAAACATTCTCGGGCATCACCCGACATCGGATCATAATACAGAAAACATATAAACATATATATACGGTCCGACATTGGTGCCTTCGACCCGTTCAAACAGGAGGAAACTCACCTCAATTGCTGAAGCTCACTATAAGAAATCCTTAGCTGCAGCCCTGCCGACCCCCCGAGCTATCAATAGCAAAATGTCACCCAAATAGCAATTAGGTTCCAAACCATGATCCATAATCCTTACTTGGGGTGAAATGACCATTTCACCCCTGTCTCAACAAGATTCATAACCAAGGCCCAAAACTATCTAATCCATAAAAAGCCATCAATGGCCTAATTTTCCAAATTGGGCCAAAACCCTTACATGGGCCTTTCCTAAAAGCCTATTTAATTTTCTGAACCAATGATTTTCCGATGGCCAAAAGGTCCAAGCCTATTGGGCCCAATCAAGGCCTAACCATATTGGGCCCACTAAGGCCCAATTCATAATCCAAGGCCCATTAGGGCAAGCCTAGCAAGGCAAGCCCAACTAGAAGTCCATTACTCTAAAATCCATAGTCTATTATGAGCCCAAACCAAAGGATAAGTCCAATACCAAGCTAGCCAGCAATCAAAGAGCCCAAAACTTGCATAGGTGATGCTCACGTCATGAGCACCTTATGCTCACGTCGTGAGGTCGTGAATTTGGCCCAGAAACTTCCTCGGAGACGCTCTCACGTTGTGAGGCTTCATTCCTCACGTCGTGAGTCCAGATCTGACCAAAAATGAGCATTAAGCTCCTAATCCATTAAGGCTTAACATGGGACAGTCTAGAGGGTCTTCCTTGATGCCAAGGATCATAAAAATCGAAGCTTTCTAGTCACATATGTCCAATACATGACTTAAACACCAACTTAGATCAAAATGAAGGAAAAAGGGCCAAGACTCAAACTTGGAGTCCAAAACCATGACCAAAGTCCAGATCTAGAACATATTGGACTTAAAATACCACCATGATTCATAAAGTTGCCAACTTTATGGATCCCATTCATGCTAACCAACATTACAAGCCATGAAATGCATGGAAACTTAGATCTAGTAAGCAAGGAAAGGAAAGGCACGAGCTTGAGGACTTACAAAGGTCCAAAAGTTCCTCAACTAGCTGATGATGAAGCCAAGATGCCAACAAACGCACCACCAATGATCTTCTTCTTCCTCAAAGGGCTTCAAAGCTTGAAAATCTCTTGAATAACACCAAGAATGACCAAGGACTTCAATGGGCGCTGAGATTAGGGTTTCCAGAGGTCTTGGGAGTGAAAAAGGCCGAGGAGAAGCAACCCTAATCATCTCATACCTTTAAATACATGCAAATTAGGGTTTTAGTGCATCAGGCACTCCTCACATCGTGAGCACGTCATGCTCACGTTGTGAGCCTTAAATGAGCTCGGTCAACAAGTCAACGATCACTCACCCGAACTACTCCAACTTCAAACGGCCATAACTTCTTCGTTGCAACTCCGTTTTTGACGTTCTTTATATCCACGAAAAGGTTATGAGAAGCTCTACACATCTATCAGCTTATCATCACTTCAAAACCTTCTGAACAAAAATCCAAATTCATAAAGAGATCGACCTGCCACTTTACTGATATACCCCTTGGCTCCAAGGCACAACCCAAACTCCCGGATCACCTCAATTACATTATCCATACCTAAATGGGTCTAGATATCTATTTTCCAAAGGCCCTAAGCCTTATGATAACCTATCTTCATGTCACAGTCCCGAATTAGGAAAGAGATTCGGAACAGGGCGTTACAAAGTCATTGGATTTTACCATCTTAAGCTTGAGGTGTGCCATACGCGAGGCGTACCACCCCCATGTATGCAGGGCATACTTAAGTAAAATGGACGCGGATGCCATGCATGTATGCGTGACGTACGTTTCCAAAACCCAAAACCCGAATATTTAGGGTTTGAGCACTATTTAAACAACATTATGTCCCAATGATCTTTTCTATCAGCCTCCCTCTTATCCCTAATCAGCCTCCACGAAACCCTAACTCCATTGTTGAATGGTCTTGAGTTTGGAAGGTCTTTTTGAGTGCATTTTAGTGTGTTTTGTCCCATTTCCAAGAACGAGAAGGTTGGAGCAAGGTGGTGGTTCAAGGAGGAGCTTGTAGATTCGGATTATCTGCTCCATTTCTAGCTTGTGTAAAGCATGAAGTTTTGATCTTGATATTTAGAAGCTTAGATCTTCTTGTTTAAGCTTTTGGACCCTTTTTTGTCTTATAGATAAGATCTTGTGGTTTAATATCATTCAGAAGCTTAGAGTTGCCACTCTTGGTTTTCCTTTGGTCATAGATTTATAAAGTTGTCACCTTTGAAGCTTAGAGCCATCCATGCATGAGTAATAGCCATTGTTATGAAAGTAGAATGTTATAAGTCAAAGTTGGGATCTTTTAAGGCATGCAAAGTCACAAGTCAGTGACTTTATGATTGTATTATTAAGCATTAAGTGCTTAATGGACTTTTTTGGCCTTTTGACGATTACGCCTAATATAAATGGGAGTACGTTGCACGTACTAGTGAGACTTCCCGATCCAGAAAAGCAGCCTGGTATGCGAGGCGTACCAGGGTTACGCCCAAAGTAGCGCAATCTGTGGGCTTCTATGTTGGCTTTAGGTTTGGGCCATGTTTTGGGCTTAGAAAGTTGGGGATTAGTTGGGCCATCTGAAATCAAGCTTTTGGGCTAAGGAAATTTGGGCTTTAGGGTTACCCATAGTGGGGTTTGGGCCCAATTTGGAAAATTGGGCCATAAGTGGGCGTTAAAGGATTATTTGATATTAGGCCTCTTAAATATTGGATTTGGGCCTTAGTCTTGGATCAAGCTAGGCCAGAGTTAAAATGGACATTTTACCCAAAGTATGGATTATTGGATATAGTTTGGAACCCAAGTGTTAATTGGGTGTTATTTTGTACTGATAGCTCGGGGAGACGTCAGGGCAGCAACGAGGGATCTTCTGTGAGATTCAACAGTTGAGGTAAGTTTCCTCACTGGGCTTAGCGGGTCTAAGGCACCGATGCCGACCCTTATTGATTATGCTAGGATGCTAGGAGTCTGCGTGACCCTTGTATATGCTATTTGCTGTTATGTATACCGGGCGGGGCTCGATGTCGGGCAAGGCGCGATGACTAGAACATATGCTAGTGTTTATGATCATTATATGAGTTAGCATGGTTATGTGATATATTGTATGTGTGTAGTGGGTGAGGCCTAGTAACAGGCGAGGCCTGAGAATAACAAATATGTAAACCGGGTGGGGCTCGATGTCGGGTGGAGCCCGATGCCGGGCATGGCCCGATGTAGGGCAGGGGCCAGTATGTGATATAATATGTATGGTATGGGGTAGTTTGGGGGAAACTCACTAAGTTTTGTGCTTACGGTTTTCAGTTTATGTTTCAAGTACTTCTGGTTCCAAGGGGAAGAGCTCGGGATGATTGCATCACACACACCACATGGAATCCACACTTGATATTACTCTGATTTTATGATATTTGATACACTTTTTATATTTGGGATGTATGGATGATGTTGGAATACTGTTTTACTTAAATTAAAAATGAAATTTATTAATCATATTTTTGGGGACGTTTCAAGGACATTGCAAATCAGGCCTCAATATCTTCTCGTTTCCGTGTTAGTGAACCTGTTGTAAACATCCACATAAAAGTATGTTCTTCTCATTCGTGAATCTTAGTATATAAATTTGATTTATTTATGTTTCTGTTTGTTCAATTTAGTATTTGATTACTTTTTTCATAATAATCCAACACAAAAAAGAAAAAGGTGAAGAATGGATCAAAATTCCATCATCAAAACACATGTGGAAAAGCATGAGAAATTCAAAGGCTCAGATTTTCGGAGATAGCAACCGAAGATGTTGTTTTATCTAACAAATCTTCATGTTTCTAATGTTTTCACTGATGATTCTCCATCCCCTACCACTAGTGTAACCACTACAAAAGGGACAAATCCACCCACTGCAGCCCAATTGGCAGAACATCGAAGGGCTTTGGAATCCTTGAGCACAAATGAATATAATTGCAGAAATTATATTCTTAATGCCATGGATGATTCCCTCTATGATATCTACTATACCATTACCACTCTAAGAGAGATATGGGAATCACTGGAAAAGAAAACAAAACAGAAGTGGCATGTTCCAAGAAATTCGTGATTGGAAAGTTCAAGAATTTCAAGATGGTGGATAACAAATCTGTCCTCAGAGAAGTGAAGGAAATTCAACTCATTACACATGATCTTGAAGTTGAAGGTATGTGTATACATTCTGACTTTTTTTTTCGGTTCAATCATTGAGAAACTTCCTGTTTCTTGGAAGAATTTCAAACTATATCTTAAGCACTTAACTTATGACATGAGTTTTGAGCAACTTGTGTTGAGAATTAGTGTGTAAGAAGATAACAAATTGAATGAGAAGGAAGATGCAAATTCCTTGGAACCATGTGCATACTTTGTTAGAGAAGTAAGTACTTCAAGGACCAATCATAACAACAAGAAAGGGAAGCAAAGCTCCAAAAACTCTTCCAAAGATGGAAAAAATTATGGCCCAAACAAGAAGAATTTCAAGAAGAATTCTGGTCCATGCTATGTTTCTAGAAAAATTGGACACAATGCCAAATATTGCAGATTCAGTAGGGGTCAAGGAGGAAGCAACAGAGGAAAAAATAGAGGGAACAATGTAGAGAACAATGGAAACAATGGTCGTAATTCTTGTGGAGGAACTTCTGGTCAAAATGTAACATCCCCCTCTGACACGTATCACAATATTGTCCGCTTTGGGCCACTCGACACGAGGACTTCCCATGAGGTCACCCATCCCGGTACTACTCCCGCCCGAGCACGCTTAACTGCAGAGTTCTTTTGGGAGCTGCTGCCCTCACGGCTTTAAAACGCGTTGTTACAAGGAAGGTATCGACACCCCTTTTAAGGAAAGGCTTCGTTCTCCTTCCAAGCCGATGTGGGATCAGGTGCAGGTACCACCCACCTTCACCCCCATTATAGGGTTCGACATCCCCGTCGAACACATTGACCCGTGCCCCATCTCTGATACCATTTGTAACATCCCCCTCTGACACGTATCACAATATTGTCCGCTTTGGGCCACTCGACACGAGGACTTCCTAGGGGGTCACCGATCTCGGTACTACCCCCGCCCGGGCATGCTTAACTGCAGAGTTCTTATGGGATCTGCTGCCCTCACGGCTTTAAAACACATTGTGACAAGGAAGGTATCCACACCCTTTTTAAGGAAATGCCTCGTTCTCCTTCCAAGCCGATGTGGGATCAGGTGCAGGTACCACCCACCTTCAAACTTGTAACAACGAAAATTTTCAAACCAAAATTTTTCATTACAAAACACATAAACTCATATATTATATTTCATAAACCATAAGTGTTTCAAATGTCAAAACAAATTCTCAACCAAAAGTCAATCCCATAATCCTCCACGTAATCATGAACAAGTGTGTACAATTACGCCAACGCCTTCCCGTGAGCCTGAGAAGTACCTGAAACACATAACACATAACACGGTAAGCACAAAGCCTAGTGTGTTCCCCAAAATACCACTCATATCTCAATGGCCTCTCATGGCTATACTCAGAATAGACCCTCTGGTCAAATGTGTCTCAGTGGGACCCTCTGGCCCCACAACTCAGATGGACCCTCCGGTCCCTCAACTCAGCAACTCAATATAATACACAACATACATATCACAAAACAAATAGCAGGATATCTCAATACACAATATATGCACATAAGACCCTCTGGTCACACATAGGATACCACTCAAGGTAAGAATAGTGAGAAGACTCACCTCGTAAGTAAGCTAAGTGGATGAATACTCTCGTACACGAATCACCAAGTCTAACCTCCTCCTAATCACATAAGATAATTATATCTAATTAACTCTTTAAATTACACATTTACTAAGTATCTCTCTCTCTCTCTCTCTCTCTTGAAGTGGGAAAAGACCAATTTACTCTTCCATGGTTTCTCAAAGACAGGGTTGACCAAACCCTAAGTCAACAGAAGTCAAACTCGAGTCAACAGTCCATGTTGACCCTACTCGTCGAGTGCACTCATGGGACTCGACGAGTCTGCTCGCCATTCACAGAATCACTCAAAAGTCTGGCTCAACTCGCCGAGTTGCTGCACGATCAGAACCATCAGGACAACCCCATCCGACTCGTCGAGTCGGCTTCTTGACTCGGCGAGTCCATTCAGACTCATCTCTCATTCAGTCATTTTCAAGGCAGAGAACCTCCCAAAACTCTGGATCTACACTCCTAAGGCTCATCTATCATGTAAAGTCACAGGCTTTACGTTCATGCATGGCATTTTGAGCTTAAAATGCCAAAACACACCCCAAAAAGGGTTTTTCACTCAAGATCACTATTATGGTTGAATAAAGCAGGGACCTTTGGACTCTAGGGACCTCACATGGTCCAGATCTAAAGTTCAACCCTCTCAATGAGCATGGAACACTCAAGGTCCTCATATTTGGGTGGAAAAACCCTAGATTCACAAAATCATGAGATCTATAAAAAAATAAATGAGAAAGGTGCAAGCTTTGTACCTTTCCCAGAAGCTTTGAAGAGAAACAACTTCAGATCTAGTAGCACCCTCTTGTCCCTTGGCTTGGAAATCTTCTCTTCTCTTCACAAAATGCACCAAACACTCACAATAAGCAAAGCACTCTCTCTTTAGGCTCAAAGGTCGTTTAGGGTTCGCTCTCAAGGAAGGGTAGCCACAAATGAGGCTATAAGTGCCTTTAAATAGGCCCCAAACCCGGGGATTTAGGGTTTCTCATCCCAGCGCCTACTCGGCGAGTCGACTCCCGTACTCGTCGAGTAGGTCATTAGTCTCACGTGGCACATTGCGACACTACTCGACGAGTTGGAGAACCGACTCGTCGAGTAGCTCAAAAGGTAAATAAATAAATAAATGATATACCTGGAAGTCCGGATGTTACAATTCTCCCCCACTAGAATCAAACTTCGCCCTCGAAGTCATGATCCGAAAATAACTCTGGATACTGCTTTTGCATCACGGACTCCGGCTCCCACGTCAACTCGGACCCCCTCCGATGTTGCCACTGGACTTGAACCAGGGGTACCTCTTTGTTCCTCAGAACCTTCACCTTTCGATCCATGATCGCATTTGGTCTCTCAATGTAATTGAGGCTCGCATCCACCTGAATGTATTCTAATGGAACTACCGTCGTCTCGTCGGCTACACACTTCCTTAGCTGAGACACATGGAAGGTGTTATGAATCTGTCTCAACTCCGCAGGTAGCTCCAAACGGTACGCTACCCTACCCACTCTAGCGGTCACCCTGAAAGGAACGATGTATCGGGGCCCAAGCTTGCCCCGTTTCCTGAATCGGATCACCCCTTTCCAAGGGGATACCTTTAGAAGGACAAAATCTCCAACCTGAAACTCAAGCTCGGATTGTCTCCTGTCTGCGTAACTCTTTTGGCGACTCTGGGCCGTCAGTAACCTCTGCATGACCTACTAAATATGCTCAGTCGTCTTGAGCACTATCTTAGTGCTACTCAACATTCGCTGCCCCACCTCTCCCCAACAGATAGGAATTCGACATCTTCTCCCATAAAGGAGCTCGAAGGGAGGCATACCAATACTAGAATGATGGTTGTTGTTGTAAGAAAACTCAGCCAAAGGCAGAGATGTGTCCCAACTTCCACCGAAGTCCATAACGCATGCTCGCAGCAGGTCCTCAAGCGTCTGAATCGTCCGCTCGCTCTGCCCGTCTGTCTGTGGGTCGTAGGCTGTACTGAAGTGCAATCTCGTACCCAAATCCTCATTAAACTTCTACCAGAACCTGGAAGTAAAGTGCACATCCCGATCTGACACTATCGATGTTGGCACTCCATGCCGAGCTACCACCTCTCTTACATATACCTCGGCCAGTTTCTCTGTAGAAGAAGTCTCACTAATAGGAAGGAAGTGAGCGCTCTTCGTCAACCGGTCCACAATCACCCAAATTGCGTCGACACCTTGCGCGGTCCTCGGCAATTTGGTGATAAAATCCATGGAAATATGTTCCCACTTCCACTGGGGAACCTCTAGTGGCTGCAACTTGCCATGAGGACGCTGGTGCTCAGCCTTAACCCGACGACAGGTCAAGTACCTCTCGACTACCCAAGCCACGTCCCTCTTCATTCAGGGCCACCAATAGTCTCTCTTCAGGTCCAAGTACATTTTAGTGGCCCCTGGATGGATCGAGAATCTCGATTTATGTGCTTGCTCCATCAGAATACTGCGTGCTCCGCCAGTATAGGGCACCCAAATCCGCCCCTGGAAAGTTATAAGCCCTCGACTATCTGTCGTAAACTCGGACACCTGCCCAATCACCCGCTCCCTTTTTCGGTTCTCCGGTCTCATGGCCTCCACCTGGGCCTCTCGAATGGTATCCAATACTAGATTCATCACTATCATCCTCATACACACATCTCGGAACGGAGCACTCTCTGCCCTACGGCTCAGGGCGTCAGCTACCACGTTAGCCTTGCCCGGATGATACAGGATCTCACAGTCATAGTCTTTCACCACATCCAACCACCTCTTCTGTCTCATATTCATGTTGGGCTAATCCATGAGATACTTCAGGCTCTTGTGGTCCGTGTATATAGTACACCGAACGCCATAGAGATAGTGACACCAAATCTTGAGGGCGAACACCACCGCCCCTAATTCTAAATCGTGGGTGGGATACCTCGTCTCGTGAGGCTTCAGCTGCCTCGACGCATATGCTATCACATGGCCCCTCTACATCAACACTGCACCCATCCCTGAGATAAACGCTGTAACACCCATAAAATTCAAGCCAATTTAAAACTTTTAAAACATATCCAAAACCATTAATCATTACAAAACTTGTTTTCAAAATGTATCATATCAGAGTATCCCAGAAACAAAGTCATAAAAAGTGAGGAGCTGTACGATCACGCCTTTGCCTTGCCACGATCCCCTGATGTACCTGAAACAATAAACTGAAACTGTAAGCCCGAAAGCTTAGTGAGTTCCCCCAAAATACCCATATCCGCAACAATACACATATAATCATAAAAATCATGCTATGGGTCCAGTCAACCATCAGGTTGGAATACCCCAGGCCCTCAACCATCCGGTTGGAATGCCAACATACTATGGGTCCAATCACCCACGGGATGGAATACCCCAGGCCCGCAACCAACAGGTTGGAATGCCTACATACTATGAGTCCAGTCATCCTCGGGATGGAATACTCACGACCCACAACCAACAGGTTGGAATGCCCAGGTCTATTGGCTTTCGCACAAAGCAGATAAGCCTCAACCGCCAAACAAACATGTGCACATATAACAAATAATCACATAACAGTCTATAGACAGTACTTGATCTAACGGATCATACCACATAGCACATAACACAATCCCACCTACCGGGATGCCGATCTAACAGGTCATACCACATGTCATATAATGTTATCCTACCCTCTAGGACACCGATCTAACAGATCGTACCAGCATAACATAACCATATAACAATCCAAAGGGTCGGCCTTGGTGCCTTAGACCCTTGAGTATAGTGAGGATAACTCACCTCGCAACAGTCGTCTGAAACTAGAAAGCTCAACTCCCGGATCACCAACACGAAACTCCAGACCTATTGTTACCATAAAACCCTTTTTCATAATTTTACAAATTACCAAAATACCCTCAGAAGTTAACTGGTCAACTCTTGGTCAAAGTCAAAGCCCACAGTCAAAGTCAACAGTCCATGTTGACTCGACTCGTCGAGTCCTTCCTGAACTCGAGAAGTCGTGAAATCCTTGGTTGACTCGTCGAGTTTCCCTTTAACTCGCCGAGTTCATACGTGTCCAAAGATTGGGAAAAACCCTAGCCGACTCGCCGAGTCATTCGACTGACTCGCCGATTTGTTCATCCAACTCGTCGAGTACATGGCCATCTTCATGTGGCTCGCCGAGTTGACTATGCTACTCGCCGAGTCCTTTCAGACCTTCATCCATGCAGACAATTTTTAAGCCATGCCAAGGTTCCAGATTACAGATGCAAGCTTCTAAGGCATGTTTATCACGTAAAGTGGCAAACTTTACACGTATGTAAGGCCCTAGAGGCTCTAAATGACCAATCTAAGCTTCTAATGGAGCTTTACACCTTAGGAGAGTCTCATCCTTGCAAGAGCTGGAAACTTTATGGACTTAGAAGCCCAAGAGAGTTTAGTTCAGAAGTTACAACTTCAGATCTTAGCTTATATACAATAAAAGTTTCCAAACATACTAGGGAAAACCCTAAAATTTGTCCAAAAAGGGGATCTAGAAATGAAATGAGGTCAGGGTAGCGATTTATACCTTCCAGAAGATGCCAAATAAGATAGATTTTAGATCCCACAAGCTCCTTGCTTCTGGATACTTGATCTCCAAGCTCCCTTTTCCACAAAAATCCTCTTCCAAGCTTAAGAATACACAAATGGAACACACACACTCGATTAGGGTTTGAGAGGGACAAGAAGCAGTAAAGGGGAGGCTGGGAGGGAGGCCAATGATCCTTTAAATAGGGTGTAAAACCCCAGGATTTAGGGTTTCATCTGCCAGCTCCTACTCGTCGAGTCCCTTCTTGGACTCGGCGAGTAGGTCATTAAAATGCGTGGACCAAACCACTGCTACTCGACGAGTAGGGCAATCAACTCGTCGAGTATCCCTTGAAATCAAGAAACTCATATATTAAATCAATACCTGAGAATCGGGGCGTTACATTTCTCCCCCACTTGAACTAGACTTCGTCCTTGAAGTCTGCCGAGGTGAACAGTTCCGGATAATGCTCCCACATCTCTGCCTCTGGCTCCCACGTCCACTCGGACCCCCTCCGATGCTCCAACTGTACCTTCACCAAAGGTATCTCCTTGGTCCTCATAATATTCATCTTTCTCTCCAGTATGGCCACATGCCTCTCCACGTAATTTAGGCGCTCATCGACCTGAATATCATCCAACGACACCACCGCCTCCTGATCCATGATGCACTTTCGCAGCTGCGAAACGTGGAAAGTGCTGTGGATTCGACTAAGCTCCTCCAGCAGCTCTAGCCTGTAAGCAGCCTTGCCAACCCTGGCAACGATCCCGAACGGCCCAATATATTGGGGACCCAATTTTCCCCTCTTCCTGAAGCGGATCACGCCCTTCCAGGGCGAGACCTTCAGGAGTACCATGTCACCGACCTGAAACTCTAACTTAGATCGACGCCGGTCGGCGTAACTCTTCTGCCGACTCTAAGCGGTCTGCAGCCGCTGTCGAATCTGCTGAATCTTCTCCGTCCGACTCATCACCCTGTGCCCAACCTCACCCCAACAAACCGGGGTGCGACATCTCCGCCCGTACAACAGCTTGAATGGTGGGGCGCTAATGCTGGAATGATAGTTGTTGTTGTAGGCGAATTCTGCAAGCGGTAGGTGGGAATCCCAGCTCCCACCAAAGTCAATGACACACACCCTCAACATGTCCTCGAGGGTCTGAATAGTCCGCTCGCTCTGACCGTCAGTCTGCGGATGGAATGTTGTGCTGAAGTGCAACCGCGTGCCCAGCTCCTCGTGGAATTTCTGCCAGAAACGGGAGGTAAACCTGACATCCCGATCAGAGACAATGGAAACAGGAACCCCATGGCGAGACACGATCTCGCGAACGTACATGTCGGCCAACTTCTTGCCGACGAACTATCCCGAATCGCCAAGAAATGGGCGCTCTTGGTCAATCGATCCATGATGACCCATATAGCATCAAATCCCTTCGCCGTCCTCGGAAGCTTGGTAATGAAATCCATCGTGATCTGTTCCCATTTCCACATGGGAATATCTAGAGGCTGCAACTTACCATGCGGCCTCTGGTGTTCGGCCTTGACCATCCTGCAGGTCAAGCACCTCTCGACATACCAAGCGATTTCTCGCTTCATACATGGCCACCGGTAACTCAAACTCAGGTCTCGATACATCTTGGTGGCCCCCGGGTGAATAGAAAAATGAGATTTATGAGCCTCCTCCATGACCGTCTGCCTGACCCCACCAGACATCGGAACCCAGACCCGACCGCATCGGGTCAATAATCCCCGACTATCCTGCACAAAGCGGGTATTCTCACCCTTGATCCTCTACAGCTTCCAATTCTCCGGTCGCATGCCCTCAACCTGGGCATTTCAAATCAAACTCACAAGCGGAGAATCCACCGCTATCCTCATACATACCGCGGGGGTGGAAGACCCAGCTGACTTGCGGCTCAAAGCATCCGCAACCACATTCGCTTTACCAGGATGGTAAAGGATCTCACAGTCGTAGTCTTGACTACATCCAGCCACCTGCGCTGCCTCATGTTTAGGTTCGGCTGATCCATGATATGTCTCAAGCTCTTGTGATCCGTGTAAATGGTACAACGGACCCCATAAAGGTAATGTCTCCATATCATGAGGGCGAACACCACCGCCCCCAGCTCCAAATCATGCATAGGGTATCGTGTCTCATGCGGCTTCAGCTGTCGCGATGCGTAGGCTATAACTCGTCCTCTTTGCATCAGGACCGCCCCTAAACCTGTGATGGATGCATCACAGAAGACCACAAAATCCTCAACTCCCTCTGGGAGTGTCAAGACTGGGGCCTCGCACAACCGCTGTCGGAGGGTCTCAAACGCCCTCTGTTGCTCAGGGTCCCATCGGAAATCCACCCACTTCCTCGTCAGACGAGTGAGGGGTACCGCAATCTTGGAGAAATCCTGTATGAACCTCCGGTAGTACCCTGCCAATCCCAAAAAGCTCCTGATATCTGAGGAAGATTTCGGAACCTCCCACTGCATAACCGCCTCGATTTTGGCCGGATCGACCAAAATCCCCTCCTGGTTAACGAGATGTTCGAGGAACTGGACCTCTCGTAGCCAAAACTCACACTTTGAGAACTTGGCGTATAGCCGTTCTCGTCTCATAACTCCCAATAACTCCCATAGATGCTCCTCATGCTGCTCTCGGGTCTTGGAATACACCAAGATATCATCTATAAACACTATGACCGAGCGATCGAGCATCGGTCTCCAGACCCGATTCATCAGGTCCATGAACACTGCTGGCGCGTTGGTGAGCCCAAACGGCATCACCACGAACTCGTAATGTTCATAACGAGTTCAGAACGCGGTCTTCTACACGTCCTCCTCTCTGACCCTGACCTGATGATACCCAGACCTCAAGTCTATCTTGGAAAACCAAGATGCGCCCTGCAACTGATCAAAGAGATCATCTATCCTCGGGAGTGGGTAACGGTTCTTCACCGTTAACTTATTCAACTCCCGGTAATCAATGCACATCCGGTGCGAACCGTCCTTCTTCCGGACAAAAAGTATCGGTGCTCCCCATGGAGAACTTCTAGGTCGGATGAACTGCTTGCCCATCAGTTCCTGTAGCTGTGACGACAGCTCCTGCATATCAGGTGGCGCCAATCGCTACGGCGCCTTGGCAATAGGGGCCGCACCAGGCACCAGGTCGATCCGAAACTCGACCTGCTTCTCCTGAGGTATCCCTGGCAACTCCTCTGGAAACACATCTGCAAACTCCCTGACCACAGGAATATCAGAAACCGAACTCTGATCCCTGGCTCGCGTATCCAATATATACGCTAGGTCACCTGCACCCCCGTGCTGAATATACTGCCGAGCCCTGGCGGCTGAACAAAACTCTGACCCCAATCTGGTGCCCTCGCCAAATATAATCAACTCTCCCCCACTTGGGGTTCGAACCACTACCCGCTGACCCTCGCAATCAATCATGGCACCGAAACGACTGAGCCAGTCCATCCCCATAATCACGCATACATCCCCCATGGGGATCGGAATCAAGTCTATCGGAAAAGGTACCCCGAAGATCTCCATCTCGCACCCTCAGTAGATCGAAGCAGCCGAAAACCCGTGTTCCTTGGCGATAGAAACTCACAACGGACACTCCAGCTCACCTACTGGCACTCTGACCTCCCTCCTAAATGTCTGAGATACAAAAGACCGACTCGCCCCCGAGTCAAATAAAACCAGTGCAGGTACTAGGAACGTACCTAATCACAAGTATAACAGATAAACATACAACAGATATAACCAATGGGAGTAAGGATAGAAACATACCAACAACCACATCCGGTGCTGCCCTGGCATCCTCGGCTGTAAGCTGGAAGGCATGACCCTGAGCCTTCGGAGGCTCTGCCCTGACTGGTCTCCCATCCGTGATCCTCAAGGTAGTCGGCGCTGGAGCCTGCGCCGGCTTGGCGGCTAGTAGAGGACATTGGGCCTTCGTATGGCCCACCTGCTCACAATGGTAGCAAAGCCTGACTCCAGAAGTCGGAGTCGGCTGCCTGCCATCCCTGGCCAAATGGCTCTGCTTGCCACATCGGTGGCACCCACTCCCCGTCCGGCACATCCCTGAATAAGCCTTCCCGCACTTCCCACAAGTGCGGCCGGGCTATCCCCCAGTCCTAGTATCAGCGGTCTTGGACCGCTTTGGCGCCGACTGTGACTGTGTCGGGGCCTGCTGCTGCTCCCTCAACTGCAGCTCAATCTCCAACTCACGCCGTCTAGCGGCCTCCTGCAACTCCAGAAGAGTATCACATCGCTGGGTGGCAACAACATGACGGATGTCAGTCTTGAGCATGCTCAGATAACGGGTCATCTGAGCCTGCTCGGAAGCAAACTCCGGCCAAAAAATCGCCCTCTCAGTGAACATACGGGTGATCTCCGTCACCGACTCCCCATCCTGTCTCAAACTCAGAAACTCCTGCGCCAAACGTTCCCGCTCGACCCGCAGAATGTAACGGGCGCGGAACATGTCCCTGAACTGCTCCCAAGTAACAACAGCTCTCTGGTCATCAGTGTACGATCCAGTCGCAAGTCTCCACCAGTCCTTGGCCCCAGACCTTAGCAGGTTCAGAGCACACCTGACGTTCTGGTCAATAGGACACGAGCAGGTGAAGAAACACCCCTCTACATCTGAGATCCACCTCATAGCCTTGATGGGATCCTGCGTCCCATCAAAAGTAGGGGGCTTCATGTTATCGAAGTCCCTGTACTGAAAAACTCGCCCCGCTCCCCCTCCTGCCGCTGTTACAGCCGCAGTGGCTGCAACGGCGGTTGTCTCAGCGAGGGCTGCATATCTGTCGTCGAAATACTCCATCATAGCGGACTTAATAGTCCCGAACAACTCCAGAATCTGACCCCGGACAATCTTAACCACCTCCTCGCGGATGATCTCCTTGACCCAATCCTCTGTCACCATTGGCCCCTCCTGGCCGATAATCTCAGGTGCCACTGGGGCCTCCTGATCACCCTGTCCTAATCCTGATCCGGACCCCGACGTGAAACGCCTCGTAACTGCCATTCTGAAACATAACAAGAAGATATCAGACAATCCGCATAAATAACCGGGAACCAACTCCCGACTAATCCCCAGGGGTTGTGACTTCCTTGCTACGCGTATGGGTCCTGTGCTTTCAGTAGTACGGACCCATACTACCTTCCACACCTACCCATATTTGTCTCAAGTATCACCACAACACCCTAACAATATACATAACATAGCGAGCACTCGATCCTCACTCCTAGAGGAAAGCTAACAGTCTCACAACTGACCTACCGGTCCTACACAACTCACCCATCCATGAAACTTCCACCGACCCCGCAGCACTAGTGTATGCTAGCCATACATAACGCTGGACCCTATAGACTTTCGAATATCCAATCCTACCCTAAGCTCCCAATCAGACAGGAACACAACATAAGGCTAAATCAAACATTCTCAGGCTATAAGATCTTAATTATGTACGGCCATGATGCATACACTAAGAAACTACAGTAATGATGTCAATTTCATATAAGGAAAACCCTAGGCTATCAGGCATCATACAATCAGACAATTCTATCATGCAATTCCTGAAGATCCCTAGCCTAGCACTAGCATGTTGTTCTAACATATCACATAATCAAATAACTCCTCCTTTATCACCCTTGCCCCCAAAATTAAGGACCCCTCCAATTTGGGTGATTATAGGCCTATCAGTCTAATCAGTTGCATATACAAAATCATTACAAAACTACTTGCCACCAGGATAAAAAACGTGATCGGGAACATAATTGGTGAGGTTCAATCCACATATGTCGAAGGTTGGAATATTCTAGATGGTCCACTGATAATCAATGAGTTATGTGCTTGGGCTAAACATGTCAAAAAGAAGATTCTTCTCTTCAAAGTCGACTTCAACAAGGCATTCGACTCGATTAATTGCGAGTACCTCGACTCGATTTTACTACAAATGGGATTTGGTAATAGATGGCGATCTTGGATCCGGGGTTGTTTATCATCCTCGCGTGCATCGGTCATCGTTAATGGTTCTCCTACCAACGAATTTAATATAACTAAAGGTGTCCGACAGGGTGATCCTCTTTCACCATTTTTGTTTAGAATTACGATGAAAGGGCTAAATGTGGCGCTAGAATCGGCTAGAGAGAAAGGAATATTCAAAGGTATTAAAATCCCCGGTGAAGGGCCAACGATCTCTCATCTATTATATGCAGACGACGCCTTATTTATTGGTGAATGGTCTAGATCAAACCTGGAAAACCTAGCTCGTATTTTAAGATGTTTTCATGTATCTTCTGGACTAAAGGTGAATTTCCATAAGTCCAAAGTATGTGGCATTGGTGCTTCGAGTCAAGAAACGGCTCAATGGGCCAACATCCTTGGATGTATGCCGGGTTCCCTTCCCTTTACCTACCTTGGCGTTCCGGTGGGAGCTAACATGAATTTAAAAAAGAATTGGCAGCCCATAATAAATAAATTCCAATCCAAGCTCTCATTGTGGAAATCTAAACACTCTCTTTCGGGGATCGGTTGACCTTAGTGAAATCGGTGTTAGGGAATCTCCCCACATACTATTTATCCTTGTTCAGAGCACCAATCGGGGTGATTGAAACATTAGAAAAAATCCGAAGGAAGTCTTATGGGGAGGGCATGAAAATAAAAAACAGATTCATTGGGTATCATGGGATAAAGTAATTGACACTAAAGAAAATGGTGGCCTTGGTGTTGGATCTATTCGGGCCTTGAATATTGCACTTGTAGTCAAATGGTGGTGGAGACTCAAAACCGAACCCAATTCTTTGTGGAGTCAAACAATAACCTGGATACACCATCTACAGAATAAACCAGTTGAGTACTTGTCAAATCAACATATCACGGGGGTGTGGAACAATGTGGCTAACACTAAAAAAGACATAATTGGTTTTGGTTTAAACTTTGAGAAGGTTTGTAGGCAAAAAATCATGTGTGGTGATAGAACGCAATTCTGGCAGGATGTATGACACGGTGATAAAACCTTAAAGACAGAGTTTCCATCACTATACATTTTAGAGCAGAAAAACAAGTGCAACGTTGCAGAAAGAATATATGAACATAGGTTCAACTGGCAATGGAAAACTGACCCGGGCAATTTCGGTCTTTCTGGTGAGCTGGGCCGGTTACAAAGGGCTATGGATAACATTAGAATTCAACATGGGTCGGATAGTTGGATGTGTCCTCTAGCAGCAGATGGGAACTTCACAGTGGCGGCTATAAGGAGAAGAATAGATTTTCAACCTGTAAACACCACAATGCAATCTAAGGTGATTTGGAGCAAATCAATTCCTCTGAAAGTTACATGTTTCATATGGCGAGCATGACTTGGTCGAATCCCTTCGGCAGTAGCATTGATGAACAGGGGTGTAAACGTCAGATCAATCTCCTGTGGATCCTGCATTGGTGGTGAGGATTGTGTTGATAATTCTCTAGTTACATGTCCGTTCGCCATCAGAGTGAGAGCATCCATTCTTGACCGGTGTGGCATTAATACAATGACAATTCAAAGTGTTGGTGAATTGGTTAACTTTGCAGCTTCCTGGGGGAGATGTTCTAAGAAAAGGGAGAAATTAATTGCCATCTGTTACAGTATGGTTTGGGCTTTATGGAAGATTAGAAACAACAGATTGTTTAGGGGAGATTTCGTATATCCCTCTAGAGTGGTAGAAAGAATTAAGTAAATGGTATTCCAATGGCTCAAACACAGGGGTAATTTGGGTATTGATAATTGGGTTGAGTGGCAACATTCCCCTTTGTCTCCTATGTAACAGTACTCTTGTTCTTATTCTTTTTGTTTCTTTTTTCTTTTTTCTTTTTCTTTGTTTGTTCCCCTCTAGTTCCTTGCTAGTTGTGGGTTCCTTTAATATAATGTCCGTTTCCAAAAAAACATAATCAAATAACTGTATGGTATTTTGGGGCTACTTACTGGCTCCGGCTGATCGTACATCCTGCATCCTCATTTACTTATTTTGAAAACCATTTTAGAAATCATTTTGAAAACCTTTCCTTGATTTGAGACTGGATTCACACGCATGTTCCTTCAATTCACTCAAACCAAGGCTCTGATACCAACTTGTAACACCCATAAAGTTCAAGCCAATTTAAAACTTTTAAAACATATCCAAAACCATTAATTATTACGAAACTTGTTTTCAAAATGTATCATATCAGAGTATCCCAGAAATAAAGTCATAAAAAGTGAGGAGCTGTACGATCATGCCTTTGCCTTGCCACGATCCCCTGATGTACCTGAAACAATAAACTGAAACTGTAAGCCCAAAAGCTTAGTGAGTTCCCCCAAAATACCCATACCCGCAACAATACACATATAATCATAAACATCATGCTATGGGTCCAGTCAACAATCAGGTTGGAATATCCCAGGACCTCAACCATCCGGTTGGAAAACCAACATAATATGGGTCCAATCATCCTCGGGATGGAATACCCCAGGCCCGCAACCAACAGGTTGGAATACCCACATACTATGAGTCCAGTCATCCTCGGGATGGAATACTCACGGCCCACAACCAACAGGTTGGAATGCCCAGGTCTATTGGCTTTCACACAAAGCAGATAAGCCTCAACCGCCAAACAAACATGTGCACATATAACAAATAATCACATAACAGTCTATAGACAGTACTTGATCTAACGGATCATACCACATAACACATAACACAATCCCACCTACCGGGATGCCGATCTAACAGGTCATACCACATGTCATATAATGTTATCCTACCCTCTAGGACACCGATCTAACAGATCATACCAGCATAACATAACCATATAACAATCCAAAGGGCCGGCCTTGGTGCCTTAGATCCTTGAGTATAGTGAGGATAACTCACCTCGCAACAGTCGTCTGAAACTAGAAAGCTCAACTCCCGGATCACCAACACGAAACTCCACACCTATTGTTACCATAAAACCCTTTTTCATAATTTTACAAATTACCAAAATACCCTCAGAAGTTAACTGGTCAACTCTTGGTCAAAGTCAAAGCCCACAGTCAAAGTCAACAGTCCATGTTGACTCGACTCGTCGAGTGTAGTTCACCGACTCGTCGAGTCCTTCCTGAACTCGAGAAGTCGTGAAATCCTTGGTTGACTCGTCGAGTTTCCCTTTAACTCGCCGAGTTCATACGTGTCCAAAGATTGGGAAAAACTCTAGCCGACTCGCCGAGCCATTCAACTGACTCGCCGAGCCCAAGGCAATCTTCATCGGACTCGCCGAGTTGTTTATCCAACTCGTCGAGTACATGGCCATCTTCATGTGGCTCGCCGAGTTGACTATGCAACTCGCCGAGTCCTTTCAGACCTTCATCCATGCAGACACTTTTTAAGCCATGCCAAGGTTCCAGATTACAGATCCAAGCTTCTAAGGCATGTTTATCACGTAGAGTTGCAAACTTTACACGCATGCAAGGCCGTAGAGGCTCTAAATGACCAATCTAAGCTTCTAATGGAGCTTTACACCTTAGGAGAGTCTCATCCTTGCAAGAGCTGGAAACTTTATGGGCTTAGAAGCCCAAGAGAGTTCAGTTCTGAAGTTATAACTTCAGATCTTAGCTTATACACAAGAAAACTTTCCAAACATACTAGGGAAAACCCTAAATGTTTTCCAAAAAGGGGATATAGAAATGAAATGAGGTCAGGGTAGCGATTTATACCTTCCAGAAGATGCCAAATAAGATAGATTTCAGATCCCACAAGCTCCTTGCTTCTGGATACTTGATCTCCAAGCTCCCTTCTCCAAAAAAATACTCTTCCAAGCTTAAGAATACACAAATGGAACACACACACTCGATTAGGGTTTGAGAGGGACAAGAAGCAGTAAAGGGGAGGCTGGGGGGGAGGCCAATGATCCTTTAAATAGGGTGTAAAACCCCGGGATTTAGGGTTTCATCTGCCAGCTCCTACTCGTCGAGTCCCTTCTTGGACTCGGCGAGTAGGTCATTAAAATGCGTGGACCAACTCGCTGCTACTCGACGTGTAGGGCAATCAACTCGTCGAGTAGCCCTTGAAATCAAGAAACTCATATATTAAATCAATACCAGAGAATCGGGGCGTTATAGACGCATCGCAATAGACCACAAAGTCCTCCACTCCCTCCAGAAGGGCTAACACCGGAGCTTCGCACAACCTCTGACGAAGAGTCTCGAATGATGCATGCTGCTCAGGCCCCCAAACAAAAGTAACACCCTTCCGGGTCAATCTGGTGAGAGGAACCGCAATCTTGGAGAAATCCCTGATAAATCTCCGATAATAGCCGGCCAATCCCAGAAACCTCCTGATCTCGGATGGGGATCTCAGCACCTCCTATTGCATTACTGCCTCAATCTTGGCCGGGTCGACCAAAATCCCACTCTGATTAACGAGATGTCCCAGGAACTGGACCTCTCGTAACCAGAAATCGCACTTGGGGAATTTGGCCTATAGCCTTCTCGACCTCGAGACTCCCAAAACCTCTCTAAGATGCTCCTCGTGCTGCTCCTTGGACCTCGAGTACACAAGAATATCGTTGATGAACACGATCACTGATCGATCCAGCATGGGCCTGCATACCCGGTTCATGAGGTCCATGAGCGCCGCCAGTGTGTTGGTAAGCCCGAAAGGCATTACTACAAACTCGTAGTGCCCATAACGAGTCCTAAAAGCCGTCTTCGGAATATCCTCCTCGCAAACCCTCATATGATGATACCCGGATCTCAAATCAGTCTTGGAGAACCAAGATGCCCCCTGTAACTGATCGAACAAATCGTCGATCCTCGGAAGTGGATAACAGTTTTTGATCGTCAACTTGTTCAACTCCCGGTAATCAATGCACATCCATTATGAACCATCCTTTTTCTTGACAAAAAGGATCGGAGCTCCCCACGGTGAGCTACTCGGTTTAATGAACCCTTTCCCCAGCAGCTCCTGGAGCTGAGAGGATAACTCCTGCATCTCTGGTGGCGCAAGGCGATAAGGTGCCTTGGCAATAGGTGCCGCACCCAGAATCAAATCAATCCGGAACTTCACCTGCCTCTCGGGTGGCACAACCGACAATTCCTCGGGGAAAACATCTGGAAACTCTCACATTATCGGAACCTCAGAGATAGAAGTCGGCCTCCCAGTAACAACCCACGTATCCATCACGTACGCCAGAAAACCCATGCAACCCTGCTGTAAACTCTGTCTCGCTCGGGCAGCAGAGCAGAAAGTTGATCCAGATCGGGTACCCTCGCCATATACTGTAAGCACTCCCCACTAGGATCACGTATAGCCACCAGCTGATGATCGCAGTCGATTACAGCTCCGAACCGGCTCAACAAGTCCATGCCCACAATGACAGAGACATCACACATCGCGATCGGTACCGGATCTATCGGAAACTCAACACCAAAAATCTCGAGCACACATCCTCGGATCACATCTGTAGCATAAACCGCGTGCTCGTTGGCTATAGAAACTCTTAGAGGTCGGCTCAACGACTCACGTCGGATACTGATGTCGCAACTAAACGCTAATGATACGAAAGATCGACTCGCACCCGAGTCAAATAACACTAAAGCAGGTACAGAATTCACAAGAAAAGTACCTACGCATACCACAATATAAGCATAAATAACTCATAATAGAATAAAAAAAGGAATACGTACCGACCACGACATCAGGTGCTGCGCGGACCTCCTCCTCTGTCAGCTGGAAGGCTCTCCCAGGAACCTTTGGTGCCTCGGCCTTCACGGGCCGACTCTCGGTAGCACGCAAAGAAGCAGATGCAGATCCCTGTGCTGACCTCTGCACGAGCTGAGGGCACTCGGCCTTCCGGTGGCCGGTCTGGTTGCAATCGAAGAAAACTGAGAACCCCTTGGGGCAATCCTTCGCCATGTGCCCCTCCATGCCACATTTGTAGCAAATCACTGCACGAAACGACCCCTCGTGACTCTTGCCACACTTGCCACAAGTACGACCCTTCTGGTCCCCAACTCTGGTATCAGCGGGCTTAGCCCGCTTCGTCGCCGGCCGCGACTGCACTGGTCTCTGGTCCCTACCCCGTGACTCCTCCTCCTCCCTGGTCTGCAGCTCAAGCTCAATCTCCCTTCTCCTGGCATTGGCCTGAATCTCGGCCAATGTCCTGTACGACGAGTTCGTCACGAACTCTCATATATCCCTCCTCAGAATGCTCTAGTATCGGCTCACACGTGCCTACTCACTGGACACGTGCTCAGGGCAAAACATCGCCCTCTCGTGAAACATTCTCGAAATCTCAGTCACTAACTCTCTCTTCTGCCTGAGAGACAGAAACTCCTGTGCCAAACGTTCCCTCTCTACCGGGGGAACATACTCGTCTCGTAACAACTGAACAAACCTCTCCCATGACACTGCAACATGATCTGCAGGGGTAAAGCTGGCTGTCACAAACTTCCACCACTCCTTCGCCCCCAAGCGAAGTTGGTTCAGCGCAAACCGAACTCTCAAGTGATCTGGGCATGAGCATGTGTAAAAACACCCCTCGATATCAGAGATCCATCTCATTGCAACTATCGGATCATGTGTCCCATCAAACTCTGGTGGTTTCATGTTGTTAAACTCCTGGAACAACAACGAGTCACCTCCCTGTGGCCTAGCAGTGGCGACATCTGCAGTGGCAGCAACAGCAGCAGCCTCAGTGATAGCAGCGTATCGCTCATCAAACGTCTCAATCAGGGTGGTCTTAATAGACCCAAACATCTCGGGAATCACTGTTCGGATGGCTGCGGCCACCTCCTCATGAATCATCCTCCGAATCTCATCATCACTAGTCCTAATTCCTCCTGGGCTGTGGCGCGTACCCACCATGATGTCTCTGAAACACAACACAAAATCATCAGAGACTCGCTCTAGCATACTCACACTCGATCACCGATCCCTACTTGTTCCTTAGCTTCCTAATGATTCTTACTTGGGTTGCATACAGATCTGGTGTTTCCAGTAGTACGGGCCCAATACTACCTTCCACACCCGGTCTATAGTCACCCCAAGTCCGCCTCCTAGGATTCTAATTCCCAAGTACTCTATATCCTTCAAATATCAGACCACTCTCGGCTCATAATTCTCTCTCTAAATGCTCCTGCTCACTACTCTCATTATGTCACACCCCCGAACCGTCGGAACGGACGGCGGAAACGTCCGGGGGCGGGTGACGTCATGCGTAGTATCACAACAATCGTATCATAGTAATCATAGTAAACACAACCATTACATTATAATATGAATATTTACATCTGTTTGAAAACTAGTTTGTACATAACAGTATATAACAAAAGTAAAAGACGTGACTCCAAAATGCTCCGTCTTCTCCAAAAGTTGGCAAGAGTACCTGTCTATTGTTGCCCTGAGAATACAAGCAGTTTTAAAATATCAGCATAAAGCTGGTGAGTTCATAAGCGTTTAGTTCTGGTGAAAGAAATGTTTCTTTGATCCTTTGAAAAGTGTTTCCCAAGAAAATCCTATATTTTCTTATGAAAGATGTTTGATTATCCATTCGTTATTTGTTTAACAGCCTGTTTATGTAAGGTTGAGTTATCCCAGGAAAATCCTATATTTTCCTTAAAAGTTGATAGTTGGTTATTTGTTCTTGTCTGAGGTGTACAAGTATCTACCATACTTGTATCGTTAGATGTAGTTTCCTTGAAAAAAAACCCTGTTTGCTCTTTGTGAGATGTATTAGCCTTATTACATAAATAAAACTAATAAATAAGTGGTGAACTAAGTCCTAAGGGTATTATTAGTACCCTCTAGTTATCAAATCGGTTATTACTTTGAGGTTAGTTCACTTGTTTCATTATTACAAAAGTAAATTCTATTATCTAAGTTATGAGTGTCATAACCGTACCTAGACTTGATAAGGCACGTAACAGGGCCAGTATCTTTTTATGACTTTGTCACCCGTAGACCTGACGGTCCTACTGTAGTTAGCAGCGAGGTGCGGGATAGTCAGTCCCATATAGATCTATACACAATAGTCACGCTCTCCCTACAAGAGATTCTGGTTACGAGTGCTAGTCCTACACTCTCGAATCCGATGGGAGTGTTACCAAGGACGTGTCTCCAACTTTAGACTAACAATTTGCATGTAATAATACCGAAAATCCTGTTTATGAGTTGTATGAATCCTTTATAAAATATCACATTTTATGACAAGATTCACAAGTTCATTGCTTTAGTTTTGAAAACTGTTTCTACGAGTTGATTTCTTAATCGTTTGGTAAAACTGTTTTCTGTGTTAAAAGCATACTGAACATATAATTATTTTATACAAAATAATATAACTTGAGCACAAGTTTCCTTGTACTTTTTCTTGTATTCCCCCTCGCCCCCTGAAAACATGAAAAACTCAGAAAAAGCGTAGGGGTATGAACTCACTGTTTGACGTGGGATTCGAGTGTAAGTTGCTAGGAATTGCTGAGTGTCAAATAAAGCCTCGGGCACAAATGGATCCTATTTAGCATGTAAAAGTACATATATGCATTAGGTGAGGGCATAACACTAGTTGTTATGGAAAGATCCACCTTAGGGACTAGGAAACACTTAAAACTAAGTGTTAGAATCGCATGTGATTTGAAAATGGGGAGTTTGCGGTCGTAAAAGGAGTGTACGGTCAGTGGTTTGTGGCCCAACAGGGTTTACGGCCCATATGTTTACGGTCCATGGGTTTACGGCCCATGGGTTTACGGCCGTAAACACTTGCTGAAAAGTTCGATTTTCGGTGTTTCAAGGTCCTTTCTAGCCTTCTTGAAGTGTTCTAAGCCTCGTGCCCAGTTCAAAGAAGAGTTTAAATGTCAATAATCGACCAAAAATGGAGTTTACGGCCATTGAAGGGTGTACGGCCGTAAACACTCAGTCCATGCGTTTCAGGTCGATTTTTAGGCGAAAATCGATGGTTTCAAGTAGATATCAATTACAGATGGTAGTTACTTACTGTTAAGAAGCTTGGAATGAGGTTTTTAGCCACCAAGAACTAGTGTGTGTTCTTGGTGAGAGAGAAAATCTAGAAAATGATGAAATTTAGGAGATGAGACATGGATTCATCACTAGAATAAGGATAGAAACACAATCAAAGTGAAGAATCACTTACATTCTTGAGGATCCTTGAGCAAATTTGAAGTTTTTAGAGAGAGAGAGAGACAGAGAGAGAGAGAGAGACAGAGAGAGATAGTAGAGAGAGAAAGCTCCTGAGATGTGTAAAGTGAGAAATGAAGGCTACTCATCCCTTATATAGGGGTGAGTTTACGGCCAAGGGGTGGGGTGGAGGGTTTACGGCCGCGAACAGGGTTTACGGTCGTAAACTGTGTTTGCGGCCGTAAACTCCTCTCGAAGGGGTGTTTGGCTCGCATGCTATGCTTTAACTTGGAAAAACTCATTCTTGGACCCAAACTTTGATTGTACTAAGCTTAGAATATTCCGTTAGACCAAAAATAATACTAACGTGAACGGAAATAAATCTGATTTGATTTATTTAAAACGTAAGGTCCTTCCCAAACTAAGAAATTTGACGGAATTAAATAAAAACCCAAATTTTATTAACGGAAACTGGGTAAGGATAACGGAAAAAGTTTCGGGTTGTCACACATTAGCACATACTTAAAACACATAATCGGCAACAACGACTCCTAAGCTAAGGCATCACAAATCAGGCAACCCTAGCCCTAAGATATGAAATACCTAGCTCATTCTCTAGCATGCATCTCTATCATTTCATAATTATCTCATAACACACTATGTAAGGGTATATTGGGAAATCACCGTTCGGGCTCTGGCTGATTGTACACACTGCTCCATCTCGATTTCTCTTAAAACTCTTTCTCTTTTTAGAACAATTCATTTCTTTTGAAAATTTTTCTCAAATCCTCAGTTTGAGTCCAAACACACCCGAAGGTGCATCCGAATCCCTCAAACCAAGGCTCTGATACCAACTTGTAACAACAAAAATTTTCAAACCAAATTTTTTCATTACAAAACACATAAACTCATATATTATATTTCATAAACCATAAGTATTTCAAATGTCAACACAAATTCTCAACCAAAAGTCAATCCCAGAATCCTCCACGTAATCATGAATAAGTGTGTACAATCACACCGGCGCCTTCCCGTGATCCTGAGAAGTACCTGAAACACATAACACATAATACGGTAAGCACAAAGCTTAGTGAGTTCCCCAAAATACCAATCATATCTCAATGGCCTCTCATGGCTATACTCAGAATAGACCCTCTGGTCAAATGTGTCTCAGTGGGACCCTCTGGCCCCACAACTCAGATGGACCCTCCGGTCCCTCAACTCAGCAACTCAATATAATACACAACATACATATCACAAAACAAATAGCAGGATATCTCAATACACAATATATGCACATAAGACCCTCTGGTCACACATAGGATACCACTCAAGGTAAGTATAGTGAGAAGACTCACCTTGTAAGTAAGCTAAGTGGATGAATACTCTTGCACACGAATCACCAAGTCTAGCCTCCTCCTAATCACATAAGATAATTATATCTAATTAACTCTTTAAATTACATATTTACTAAGTATCTCTCTCTCTCTCTTGAAGTGGGAAAAGACCAATTTACTCTTCCATGGTTTCTCAAAGACAGGGTTGACCAAACCCTAAGTCAACAGAAGTCAAACTCGAGTCAACAATCCATGTTAACCCTACTTGTCGAGTGCACTCATGGGACTCGACGAGTCTGCTCGTCGTTCACAGAATCACTCAAAAGTCTGGCTCAACTCGCCGAGTTGACCCGTCAACTCGTCGAGTTGCTGCACGATCAGAACCATCGGGACAACCCCATCCGACTCGTCGAGTCGGCTTCTTGACTGGGCGAGTCCATTCAGACTCATCTCTCATTCAGTCGTTTTCAAGGCAGAGAACCTCCCAAAACTCTGGATCTACACTCCTAAGGCTCATCTATCATGTAAAGTCACAGATTTACGTTCATTCATGGCATTTTGAGCTTAAAATGCCAAAACACACCCCAAAAAGGGGTTTTCGCTCAAGATCACTATTATGGTTGAATAAAGCAGGGACTTTTGGACTCTAGGGACCTCACATGGTCCAGATCTATAGTTCAACCCTCTCAATGAGCATGGAACACTCAAAGTCCTCATATTTGGGTGGAAAAACTCTAGATTCACAAAATCATGAGATCTATACAAAATAATGAGAAAGGTGCAAGCTTTGTACCTTTCCTAGAAGCTTTGAAGAGAAACAACCTCAGATCTAACGGCACCCTCTTATCCCTTGGCTTGGAAATCTTCTATTCTCTTCACAAAATGCACCAAACACTCACAATAAGCAAAGCACTCTCTCTCTAGGCTCAAAGGTCGCTTAAGGTTTTCTCTCAAGGAAGGGTAGCCGCAAATGAGGTTATAAGTGCCTTTAGATAGGCCCCAAACCCGGGGATTTAGGGTTTCTCATGCCAGCGCCTACTCGACGAGTCGACTCCCAGAATCGTCGAGTAGGTCATTAGTCCCACGTGGCACATTACGACTCTACTCGATGAGTTGGAGCACCGACTAGTCGAGTAGCTCAAAAGGTAAATAAATAAATAAATGATATACCTGGAAGTCCGGATGTTACACAAAACAATATGGTTGCATTACCAAATCAATTTGTTGTTGTGATTCAAACTAATATGGTTAGCAGTTTTGTGGATTACTGGATTGATACTAGAGTCACAAGGCACATTTGTAAATCCCGAACCATGTTCTCTACCTTCCAGAAAGTCTCTAATTTTGAACCAATGTTTACGGGGAATGGCTCTATTGTAAAAATTAAAGGAAAGGGAAAAGTGAAGCTACAACTGACTTCTGAAAAAGAACTTGTTTTAAGTGATATCTTGCATGTTCCTGAAATTACTAAGAATCTGAGTTTTGGTCCTATTCTTAGTAACAAGGGATTGAAACTTGTATTTGAGTCTGATAAGTTTGTTCTCACCAAGGGTGGGATGTAAGTTGGAAAGGGATACCTTAGTGAGGGTCTCTTCAAAGTCAGTGTCTTACCTTTGTACTATGGTGTTGAAACACCAACTAATGATGTAACCGCTGTTAATGTTAATGAAATAATGGGCACTACAAGCCTATCTTCTATGTATATGCATGATCCATTAATTTTGTGGCATTCTCAATTGGGACATGTCAATTTTCGTTCTATTCAAAGAATGGAAAAACTTGGCATGTTACCAAAATGTACATCAGATAAAAACATAAAATGTGAAGTTTGTGTAGAGTCAAATTTTTCACAACATTCTCATAAATCAGTTGACAAATATAATGAAATAATTGGCTTAATCCACTCTGATTTATGTGCTTTTAGAGCAAAACCTACAAGAGGAGGAAAGAACTATTATATTTCATTTATTAATGATTACAGCAAGTATTGCTATATTTATTTTTTAAATACCAAGGATGAATCCTTGAATTATTTTTAGAACTATAAGGTTGAAGTTGAAAATCAACTAGACAAAAAGATCAAAATTCAGCAAAGTCAAAAGGAAGGTCAAATGTAGAATATATATCAGATCCGTAATCTTGGTGATTGTAATCTTTTTGTATATTAGGCTTTATTATAGATAAATATAGAATAGATATCAGATCTTTAATCTTGGTGATAAGGATATGATCATTAGTATAGATTAGACGCAATCCCTTCAATCAAGGGATATACATGTATAGATTAGTATATATAAAACATTAAGGCAAACCCTAATGTACTAGTCATAGATTAGTTATCGTGGCTTTGTGTCAATCGTCTTTCTGAAAAACCCATCTTCTTGGTGAAGACAAAACCTATTTTCTTGGAGAAAGGAACAATTTGAGAATTTCTATGTTATTTACTTTCTGTTGATTATTTTTCATAGATTAGTTTTTCTTTTCTTGTTCATACTTGAAGTGTATCCGATCAAATACAAAACTTCATTAACCCAACTTCATAAGAGATATTTTTTATTTTTCTGGTGATATATCTCAAACTCCCCATAATTTGGTTGAACTAGGCGGCATTTACTAACTACCCTTCATCATTCTTTGTCAACTTTGCGTTGGCCTCGATGGGAGTTATAGTAGGATTTCAATCAAACATATGGTACTTCTTCAAACCTTCAACAATGTACTTCCTTAGAGAGATGAAAATTTTGTTTTTTCTTTGGACCATATCAGTACCAAGAAAGAAAGACATTAATCCTAATCCATCATCTTGAATTTTTGCATTATGTCCTTTGTGAAATCTTATATCATGTTGGAATTATTCTTTGAAAATATTATATCATCTACATACAAGCAAACCATTAGAATCTCACCATAATTTTTAACTTCCACATATAACTCATTGTTAAAATGGCGACTGCTAAAATATTCCTTAAGAAATAATTAGTGTCGCTTATTCTAAGATCTTAGAGCTTATTCTAGTCCTACAAAGCCTTTCTCAATCTAAATACTTAATCTTTTTTGCCTTGTTTCATGAAGCTTGATGGTTGCTTTATGAACACTTCTTCTTCAAGTGGTATGTTAAGAAATGTAGACTTGATGTGATAAATTTCGCCAATGGTTTTGCAAAAAAGAATCATAAATCCTATAGTTTTCAGGTAAGGAACAAGAGAATATATTGAATGACAATTGTGTTAGATTCATTTCTCAAATCTCTTTACCGCCAACATCTTACTATTTGGATTTGATTTTACTTTAAAGAACCACTTCAAATTGATAGCCTTATAACCCTATAGAAGATCACTAAGCATCATGGAATGTTTTTCTTAATTTTTGTAATATCCTCATTAATCATCAAGAAACTCATAAAAATGTTTTTTCTTACAAGGTTGATGAATATATGACTAAAATACAAACGGGAACAGATCTGAGGAGATATTTGAAAACTTGAAACATGTTCAAATGAACAAAAAGAAGTTTGATTTAGAGGTATGAGCTACCCTGAAGCAGATCTGGACAGATCTTGGCTAGAGCCTAACGCATCTGAGTAGATGATCGTAGAGATGGGTGTATCTGGGAAAAACCGAAGTGAAACGCATTAGATGTTAACTGCTCGGGGTGAAAAAACGAGGTTGAGACCAAGAGATGGTGGCTATTTGCTCAAGGTCCCACGGATGGCGCCACTTGTTGAATCTCAGATTTTTCGAGTCTCGACGAAGGTCTTGAATTCGACAATGCAAGCTAGATCTGAAGCTTTTTACCTAAAATACAACACAACCAATCAAGTGTTCTCCGTGATCGGGTCCCAGGAAAATCTTCTGATGGTTAAATTAGTCGATGTTTGTAATTCGATTTCGATTCGTACGAGAGAGAGAGAGAGAGAGAGAGAGAAATAGAGGGAGTTCAACTTACCCCGAGGTGTATTTTTGTATGGTGTATATATAGTCAGAGATAATTTTTCCTTGGTGAAGAAGGTAGAGGTTCTACTACACTTGTCTTGGGACGGAGCGTGTGCCATACCATTGTTTGTTGGGAATGAGCAGAAACGTGTACCTTTTATCTTGGGAAGGATGAACTAGGTTGGCCAAGGCTAAACCAATTGTGCTGAGGATGAACCTGCTTGGCCGAGGCTGAACCACTTGTGCTGAGAATGAACCTGGTTAGGAACCACTTGGCCGAGGCCGAACCTGGTAGGCCGAGGCCGAAGCACTTGTGTTGAGGATGAACCTGGTTGGCCGAGGCCAAACCTAGTTGGCCGAAGCTAAACCAATTTTCGCACGTATCCTGAAACAGATCCGATCAGGGATATATGTCATCAAGTCCCCCAAGTCTAAAGTAGGAGCGACTCAATGTCTGATCCTTCTTTGGACTTATACTAGCCGCGTACGTAATCAAATGTCTTCGTGAGTGCGTGAACGAGATTAGAGTTATGATATATTATGTTTAGATAAATCAAACATAAGTAGGAACGAGTCGGCATCTGGTCCTACTCCAGACTTATATTATTTCGAATTATAGAAAAAATGGTGTACAAACCAAAGTGACCCCTTTTAGTTGAACCATGGTGTGGAAACCATGATAACTTGTATTTGGTCGAACCATGGTGACTTAATCTTATCCAAACCATGTTGTGAAAACCATGATGACTTGTATTTGGTCAAACCTTGGTGTAAGAACCATGGGGGGTTTGTAGGTCGAACCATGACAATGAGCCGATGGTGACTTACCATGGTGATTAGCTATGGTGGCCTTATAGGTAGAACCATGGCATCAGACGATGGTGACACTAAATGATGTCGGACCATGGTGATGAATTATGGTGGCTTTAGTATGTCGAACCATGGTAGTGAGCCAATGGTGACTCGCTATGCCAAACCATGGTGATTCGCCATGGTCGCCTTAGTGGTTGAACCATGGAATCAGCCGATGGTGACACTAAAAGATGTCGGACCATGGTGACTTTATTATGTCGAACCATGGCACTGAGCCGATGGCTCATGATGCGAAAATAATTATGCACTAGTTTAACCTACTAATGTAACTAATTATTCCTTCTAGGGCAGTGTACGTATTCGAAAATAGAATAACACAAATAGTCGGGTATCGAACACAGGGAACATAATGATTAGATAATTTTATCTACTGATCACCTAAATTACTATTTAATAAAGGAAAGGGGTTTTTCTCTAGTTTTGCAAGACTAGAAACTTAATTAATCAAACTAAACTAATTATCAACTAATGAAAAAAAAACTAAAACTAAAAGCAAGAAATATAAAAGAAGATTTTAACCAAGATAATTGAAAGACTTTTGTTTAGCTTCCATATACTTGCTATTAATGTTGATTTAATGGAAGTGCAAAGGATTAGTATTTCGTTGGTTACCGATCCCTAATATGACCAGGTTAATGTTCAGTAACCTAATCCTTTAGAAAAAAAGTTCATTTATACGATGATCAGGCAGATAAACTAACAAATTTACTAGTGTTCGGTTCGAGTTAAATCAGACTTATAATGGATTGATTAATTTGGTTCATTAAATCAATTCAGTATATGATTGGTCGTCATATATTAGCTCCTATAGTTACTTACCCACTTTTCTATTTAATCCTAGGTTTTGGTCAAAACACTCGTCCTATAATTTCGCAATTCACAAAGATCATAAGATTCAAGTTTAATCAAGAATGACGGTCATGCAAACTAAATTAAACTCAACAATAAACAGAAAAGTAGTTCTCATAAGCATAGAGAGGTTCCTTAATAAGCTAAAGTAACAAATAACCAACTAATCATAATCCAAAACATAAATCAAACCATAAAAAGTCAAGTAATCTAATCTAAACGAAAGTCATAGGTTTTTAGCACATGATTTTAACAATTAAACACCTAAAAACGAAGTTTAGCTTGATATTCATGATTATGCACCAGAAGAAAAAGTATTAGGAAGATGTTTTTGCCTCAAATCACTCAAATACAAGTTCCTAATCGATCTTCTGCAACATCAAGCTTCAAGGTACATTCTTGGCCTTCAGAAGTCAACAAAAGCTCCAGCAAAAGTGTTGTTTTCGGAGGAATATGTCTTCTATTTATAGTTGTCTCTAAGTCGGTCCACCATGTCGTGGCAAGTCCACCACGATGTGGTCTTCGGGTTTATCACGTAATCCGCAAGTCTTCGAGGTTCGACGGGAAAATTCAAAACACCACGGCGTGGTAATGTCACCACGACATGGGAATATGACTTCTCTTCATTTTATCCTTGATCCAAGTTCCTAGCTTCCAACTTCATTTTTGCTTTGTGCATGTATTTTACCCTTACAACACAACATTCAATAGATTATGTATCTTTTGTTGTATATTGAGCATAAAATTGGCTAGAAATATTAAAATATGATGTAATATATATATATATATATATATATATATATATATATATATATATATATATATATATATATATACGCAAATATCAAAATACCCTACACTTAATCTTTGATTGCCCCCAAGCAAACATGTTTTTATCTTACCCATATTGCATAAAACAATCCATTTAAAACCCAACCATTATCAGAAGACCGTAATGCATGTATTTGTGTCTATAATTCCTAAAATGTAACAACCGGATTTCCAGGGACATGATTGTGTATGTTAATCTTGAGATTTGAGGAGGGACTCGACGAGTTGAGGGACCAACTTGCCGAGTCGAGTCGGGATTGCCGCGTGGATTTAATGAACGGACTCGACGAGTCCAAGGATGGACTCGCTGAGTAGGTACTGGGCAGATAAAACCCTAAGTTCCGGGGTTGGAGCCTATTTAAAGGAACTTATGACCTTGGGTGCGCCTCATATCTCCTGTGAGAAACCCTAAATCGCCATTGGAGCAAAGGAAGAGTTTTTGTGATGAAATCAAGTAATTTTTGTGTGGTTTTTCAAATGGAGTGAAGGGATCCAGCTTGAAGGACCAAAGGAGGTTGTTATTCTGAGACATCTAAGCAAGGATCTCCATTTTGAGGTAGTATTTCGCCCCTTCCTTCTGTTTTTGTGTAAATCCTTGAATCTAGGGTTTTCTTTACCCTTTCTTGGATAGTATATGATGCATATGAGGTCCCAATGTGGAGAAAGTCTTAGATCTGGACCTTAAGAGGTCCAGAGAGTCCCAATCATTCGGTTTTATGCTGTCCCTTTGGAGATATGAACCTAGGTTGCCATTTTAGAAGCTAATTCTCCAAAAGAAGCCTTATGTGTGTTGCATGAGTGTAAAGATTGGACCTTTACGTGATTATTGAGCATTGGGAAGTCAGATCTATAGGTTAGAGAAACAGATCTGACCTCAGAAGGTCATTTGAGTGTTGCCATGGAGGAAACTCGCCGAGTCCATAAGGGGACTCGACGAGTCGAGTCGGGTTACCCCGCGATTATGACCCGTGGTAACCCGTCGAGTGAAGGGTTAACTCGACGAGCCGAGAGAGGCCATAGGAGGATTCAGAGGACACGCTTGGACTCGCCGAGTCACCCATGTTCACTCGACGAGTCTGGTCAAAGTTTGACCGTTGACTAGATTTGACTTCAGTTGACCTTGGGGTTTTGGTCAAGCTGATTCAAGAGAGGTCAGAGAGGGGTAGAATGGTCTTCTACCCATTATTAGGGATGAGAACATGAGAGGATTTTTATTTGAGATGTTATCATTTTGATAGGAGGAGGCTAGGTCGGGTTATCGAGCACGAGAGGGTATCCGACATCATGCGAGGTGAGTCTTCTCACTATAATTTACCTTGAGTGGTAAATAGAGTTATGTGACAGAGTATATCGTATGCTGTGTATGTGATGTGTTGCACTGCATTATTTATATGTGATTTATGTTGTGTGTATTCCAGAGTTACAGAGCTAGGATCGGAAGGCCCACAGAGTTAGGACCAGAAGGTCCACATAGTTAGGGCTAGTGGGCCCACAGAGTTATAGCCTCGAGTCGCTAATATGTGTTATATGTGGTATTTTGGGGAAACTCACTAAGCTTTGTGCTTACCGTGTTATGTGTTATGTGTTTCAGGTTTTCTCAGGATCGCGGGACGGCACCGGCTTGATTGTACACACCAGAGAAAGAGTTATGTTTTTGAGGATCCTGGATTAATAATGGAGTTGTGCTTGTATTTTGAATAAACGAGGTTTCTATACAATATGTTATGAAAAGTATGCGATTTTGAAATTAAAAATCTGTTTGAAAAATTTTGGTGTTACAAGTTGGTATCAGAGCCTTGGTTTGAGGGATTCGGATGCGCCTTCGGGTAAATCTGGACTCAAACTGAGGATTTGAGAAAAAATTTCAAAGAAACGATTTTTCTAAAGCGAGCAAGAGTTTCTAAAAGAATACGAGTTGGAACAGTGTGTACAATCAGCGAGAGCCCGAACGATGATTTCCCAAAATACCCTTACGTTTGTATTATGAGATATTTATGAGATATGCTATGAGATATTATTCATGCTAGAGATAGGCTAGGTATTTCATATGTTAGGACTAGAGTGGCCTGATTTGTGATGCCTTAGCCTAGGAGTTACTGTTATCTTTGATGTACTGAGTAAGAGTATGCAGCAGGAATCCCCTAGAGAGGGATTTGAGTAGAGGAGTAATCTAGGAGAGATACCTAGATAAGCATTTGAGGAGTCTACTGAGGGAGTAGTCAGATGCCCGCGTGGGGTATAGTCGCTTGGGTTCGGTGGTATCCTTTGAGTATGAGGAGAGCAAGTGGGTAATGACCTAGAGTGGCTTTGCATGTTGGTAGAGATTATTCGATGCCCGAATGCTGCTTGCTTCGTGCTTTATGGAACTCTTGATGATGAGAGTCAGCTACTAAGTGAATATGACGATATTCAGGAGGTAGATGGCTGGCATCATAAGGAGTTCTTCAGCAGCTCATGGCAGAGAAGTGTGAGAACCTAGGAAGAGCCTAGAAAAGGGTGACCCTAGTCAGATGAGTACGCTGACAGAGTAGGATATTTTGCAGGGGAGCGAACACGCATGACGGGGTTGGTGATTGAGAAGTCGAGCATCTACTTAGGAACTCGGGGATGGTCCGTGTGGAATGTATGGGTAGATGTGGCAGGTAGTATGTGTTGGATTAATGTCTAAGTCCATAACTATATTTGGTATGTACTTAACCCGACCCGACATGGTCCATTTGGGTTTTACTTCACCGGTACAATTTATATGGATAGTCTTTTGAGAATAGTATATTTATGATTTATATTAATATATTATAAGTTCTAATATATTAATATGGAATCATATTATTTAATTAGTATTGATCAAGAATCAATTTAGAATTAATTAAGTGATCAAAAAGAGCTAATTAAATATGGACTCTTATATATATATGGAATGGGCCAAGTTTATTTAGGTTGGGCTAAGCTTTCATGGATGGTCCATGGAGCTTTTAACCCATGGATCCTATGTAAATGAAAGGTCATGGGTATTAGGGTTTACATGGATGTAACCCTAATCCTCCATAATATATAAAAGGGGTCCTTGGCTCACAAAATTGGCACAAGTGTGTGAAAATAAGAGTGGGCCGATTTTAGTGTGCATACATATTCTCTCAAGTTCTTCCAAGGTGTTTTGGTGATTTGTGATTCCATTTGAGTCTTCCACACTATTGGGGCTAAGCTCTTAAAGCTTGAACACATCAAGCTACATCAAAAGGTATGTCATCTAACTAGAACTTTGTAGTATAGGTGCTTCATAATATGCTAGTTAGGATGAAACCTTGGAATAGTTAATATTTGCATGTATAATAGAGAAAACATAGATACAAGGTTTATAGGGTTGCATGTACACCATAGGAGTGTTAGAATGCTCAAAACCCAACAGTGGTATCAGAGCCATGGGTTGTTTTCTGTTATATTGATGCAAATGTTTTATTTTCAAGTTGAAAAAAAAAGGAAAAAAAAACATGACGTTTGTCAAATTTTAAGATAATTACTTGTTTTGTGAAAAACGAATTATTTGTAAAATTTGAATCATTTGTTATATGAGTTGAATTAGGTCAAATTTAGTAAAAGATAAAATGATATGATTATTTTATTAGTTTTAAAAGTTTGATCTAAATGTTTTAAGGAGTTACATATTTTGTCATAAAATTTTGGAGCTCAAATTTTTTTTTTAAAGTTGTGATCTTAAGGGTTTTTGAAACTTCCATAAGTTATGGATATGAAAGTTTTTTTTTAAAAAAAAAAAATTTGATTCAAAGTTTTTATGGAGTTATAAAATTTGGTGTTAATGTTTTAAAGAATTCCATAACTTGTTCTTAAGTTATGGAACATGGAAAGTTTCATCATAAAACACCATTAATTCCATAAGTTATGGAATCCAAAGGTTTTCAAGAATTACAAAACTTGCCCTCAAGTTTTGGAATTTGAGAAAAGTTTTTTATGAAAAAAAGAATTGAATTCTAAAACTCTTGGGTTCATAACTTAAACAATTAATTAAATGGTTTTAATTTTGAGTTTAATAATTGGAATTATGATGTTTTGTTGAATAGTTCAAATTAACTCTTACGGACTTTATTAATAGTTAATTAAAGCGTTTAATTAAAAGAGTATTATTAAATCTATAAATATATGGTTTGAGTTTAATTAAATTAAAAGTCTAGTTTAATTAATAGATTAAACCACCAAGTATTTTAAATGTCTAAAATACACCGTTATACTATTATAATATTAAAAGTTTAATATATTATATGTATAAGAGCAAGTCGTCTTACCATTAGTAGGCCTCATTCACGAAGCCGGTCTATAAGGGGGGTATAAGGTTACTGCCTATAAAATGGCAGTTTAATGGGTGTCCACTCTCACTCACCGCTTCCTTGACCGGTGGAGGGTCGTTAGCCGAACAGGTAGGACAAGGACTATAATTCTCCCTTCATTATAAGTATAATGATAAATACTAAGTAACTAAACACTTATAAATTCTCAATCTTAGTTACTTAGGAAAATGTGAATAAGGTGCTAATCCATGAAATTACACTTTGCACTTTGTTTAAGCTGTTAGTGGAGCGTGTGTGGTTAACCGGCACACTAACCTGGACTTAACAAGGTAGGCAAAGGGTAACTTAATGTTTATCATAGTATCGTTGGAGCGTGTGTGGTTAACCGGCACATCGATTGAGGGGTAAATATTAAGGGTACCAAGTATATTTGCATGGTTACTTCACACCTTGTTTTGTGATCCTCGACATCCCAGTTACAAAACCTGAAGGGCACACTCGAGATTGAAACATGCCATTGAAAAGTTCAATGAATCTCAAAAGAATCTAGGAGTTTCAAAACCAATTAAAACCTAATAATACATTTCGTTTATCTTGGTGGAAATTGGTGAATCGTCATTCACCTACCTTCAAATATTTTATAGCTTGGATTACGGCATCCCTCTTCCAATTTATAAAATAGTTTGTTGGGTCCTAGCCTTAATATATCATATTGGGTGTTATATTAAGGACTTAAATCAACTTTACGTGAATTTCTCCCATTGTTGATGTCTGGTTTAGACAACAATGATGTTCCCAAACCAAGCTTTCCTAATGAATATGACTTCCCGAGTTTGGCTCATGGAAGTCATACTTCTCTTCCTCCACCTCCTCCAATTATTCTCCCTAACCCACAAGTTCAAGGTCACTCAAGCCCTAATGGCAAGCAAGGTCTATGTGTGATCACATCTTAGAGATGAAGTCACATATTGACAAGCCGGGAGAGTTGGGTGTCAAAGTCTTGAGAAAGTTGGATGTTCAATCACTTTCTAAGTCACATAGTGAGTTCCTTTGGGACTACTATGAAACAGACTATGACATGAACCTTAATGATCATATCTATTTGCTTGGTGCTGCTGAATCAGCAATGATTTGGAATGATAGTAAAGCAAATTTGATTAGAAGATCAACTTCCCAAAAACTTTATGGACAGTGACAATGGTGACACTGGAAATCCAGAAAAAGCATTCTCTTCCCAATGGAAAGGGATTGGCCATAGTCAACCCGGTTGACTAAATGGTAAAGAGAAAGGCTAAGTCTGAGATAGTCCCATTACCAAAGGGTCCATATGTTTATTTTGCCAAAGGAAGGGGCGTTGATTGCAAAGCTGCCAAATTTACCTAAGGATGTTAAAGTCAATAAGTTTGACTCTACATCAGGTAGAGCCCATTATCTAACTCTGTTAAGTTCTATTCTGAGATCCTCATTACATGATGTGACTGGGTCACATGTTGATGTTTTAAGAATCAAAGAATAGAGAGAAATCTTAAAGGAAGTATATGTTGATTCTGATCGCGAAGGTGGATTTCGATCACATCAGAATTTTGAGCAGTTGCTTAAGAAGTTATGATATATTGCTAAGGAATAGATAACAACAATTTTCCATGTGGATTGTAAGGATAAGTTTTTCTGCAAAGTTTTAAAATAAAAAAAAATTGTTTAATTTTATTTATTTGAAGTATCCTTACAATGGCATTTGTGGAAAATTGTTGCTTATATGATTCCACTGACAGCAATATTGGAAAATGGATTTGATTCTTTCATTTGTGGTAGTGTCTAAATTTACCAAATCAGGAAAGTTCCTCATCGCCCAAGTTTCAATTGGACCGAAACTTGGAATCATGCAAGTTGAATAGTATGATGAATGAGAACTTTCAAGCATTGGAAAATCAAGACTAATTACTTGTTCACATGGATGTGTGAGTCAAGTGAAGGACTAAAGGGATCGAGTACACATTCTTGTGCACTGGTCATGTCCACCACAAAGCTCGTTAAGACTATTTGATTTACTAAAGTTTAGTAAATATGGTTATACTTACAAGTTTAAGTATAATTCTGAAACATTGGAAAAGTCTCAATGTATGGCAGAACGAATGGGAAGAATCAAATTAGGCAGAAAGATAAAAGTTTCTCAAATATGAAAAGATGGGAGAGTACTTTAGTATCATGTTTGTGATCATCTTAATGATTTAGAAATCATATCACAATTAGTCCTCTAAAGGTCATCTTAGCGCATGCTTATGACTAAGAAGAGGAGTCATGAATTGTTGAAATGGTTAGATCAGGAAGATGAGTCATACTTCGTTCCAAAACAATTCTTAGAGTCATACTCCAAGATTGTAACTTGAGTGATATATCTTAAAGAAAGGTTTAAAACACTTGTCAAATGTAAGAGTAAAAGTGTCCTACTCTTGTACATTTGAAATTGGTAAGTTGTGATGTTTTGGATAAAACCAAGACCAACTAAGGCCAATTGTGTGAAGTGTTTGTCTTGATAAAGAATCCACACTATCTCTTGAATATTTGGCAAGATAGTCTTATATGTCAAGAGGATAGTGGGAGTCTTAAAGATACTAAAAAGAATTTCAAGAACTAATCAAGAATAAAACCTGAGGTTCTTCACTAGCACACGACTTGAGGTTTATAACCTATCGTGTTGAGATATTCTGTGCCCATTCCAGTTAAAGTTGGCTTTGCATAGGAGTTCTGAAAGTTCTTAATTGGTTGCATAACAACTTGGAAGCAATGGCAGGCCCTGTACTGCCAGGTAGCAAGAAGTTAAGATTGCATAAGTTCAGTCCATATGATGGTGAGGAAACACTTCCACCAAGTAGATTTGAAGCAGATGGCAAAAGGTCTAAACAATTGAGACTATGATTACGGCATCCCTTTTCATAGTTCTGAAATTGTTTAGACACACATGCATGTTATCTAGAAAGGTGTATGATTTTGATAAAGTTTTACCAAAGCATCTCGTATCAGAAATCTGAACTTTGGTAAGAAAGTCAATAAAGTATTGATTTCTAGAAGTCTAGCTGATTTCTGAGTACATGTCAAAACTAGTGGGAGCATAAATGTTATGCTAATAATCATCATGTTAGTGGGAGCATGATAATTATTGTTAGTGTTGCAAGTTAGCAATTTTAATTATAGAAAACAAAAGTTTCAATTCGTGAGGCTGCAGGGATTGAAAAAGTTTTTTTGCTATAATTAAGGGAGAGGATATACTTCATTTCAGTTCTAAAGGCTTAGATTGAGACCTTAATCATCTTTAGTCAAGAATATATATATATGAATTTCATGTTGGATTGGTTCAACTTAAGGAAATTCTATATATTGCGTTCTCAAAATTCGATTATGATTACGGAATCCCTCTTCATAGTCAAATTTTGAAAACATGGCAAATAAAAATATTGTAGCAAAAGACTGATCTAGAATCATGTCTTTATGTGAGACATCATGAATCGTGTACCATTTGCTTTGGGTACAAGATCGATTGCATGTGCTATAATATTTGTCATTTCTAAATTTTTCCAAATGCTCAGAGGCATTAAGAAGGGAAAAGGTCTAGAATTGGATATGACTAAAATGATTAAGCAATTGTCGAGGACAATCTGAGGTTTACCAAAGATTGGTTGCTCAGGGACAGTTGGAAGTATAGTGCTAATTTTGGAAGGACCATATTGACATATTCTGAAAAGAGGCATCTTTTATTCAGAAGTGATAGTCAAAATGAGAATATGGAGTTGTCTCCATAGGTGGAAGTTATCTGTGTAAGATTAGAAAACTTAATGCAAGAAGCATGTCCAAAGCAATGTACTTTGAATATGAGACTTAGTTTCCATGGAGTTGATCTACATTGGAATACCTTATAATGACTGTTGACAAGTCTTTATGACTTTGTACATATTCATTACAGGAGGGTCAGTGCATATAAGTTTAAAATCTAAACAAATTTCGATAAATGATAGGAATTTGAAATTCTCACATTTTTCGATAAGGATTTGGGAGTGTGAAATTAGAATCATTGAAATTATGTTCAATTGGTGTATTTCACAAAGTAAGGATCATAGACAAACATAGAGTGCATACTTGGTGTATGACAAAGCTATTGTTTAAGAAAAACATAGTGTACATGCTTGGAGCATGGGACAACTAGTGTTTTTAATTCAAGTATAAAGTTGATAAAACCGAAACAATGAATAATGAGTAATCAGTATGGTGATAAATAAAAGTGTTTATTTATATTCATAGGGTTTGATACCATATTTGATTCATTTATTCTTGTGTTTCACTTTGCATGTTTTGACTTCCAGAATAACTAAGTCGCTCTTCCTGAATGATTAAGTTATTCAAACCATCCACAGTCGGTCATATGTTAGAAGTAGATATGAATCAAGACTGTCATGGGTTGGTTTGTAGAGGTCCAAGTTGGTGGACAAAGTGGTGCTACAACACTCATGAGTGCTCATAAGTTCTGAGTATTGGATTCAACCCGCGCTCATTTGAATCACTTCATGGATTTTATCATGAGTGATCATGAGACGATAATATCTTATATTCTTCAAACCTAGAGATATGAGTTGTTACTATGAGTTGGTTATACATTGATTGCACGAAAACGCATTTGGTAACTCGATGTTATAACACGTGCCTTTGTGTGTGATTCAACAAGTAGTAGAACAAGCCATATGAGTCGAAGTTTATCCATTCCTTTTACCTTCGGGATAAACGCGATATCTGTGGGCCCCTCGATGATTTAGCGATGACACATGTGAGTGCTTGGCCAAGCCAGGACTGATTTGATTTGTTCAATCAGTCAGTCATCATAAATCGAAAATCTGGAAACAACAAATGGACAGAGAGAATGATTATAATCCATGTCTCAGTCCATATGATATCTAGAATGGAGGAATATATGATCCCTTATCTAATGGACAAGTCATTGACAAGGTCAGAGTTCGACAGCGGCTTTAAGAGCTACGATTGTCAGTTAGGTTTTGAAGTCATACTCAATAATAGTTTTAGACTTATCCAAGTGGGAGACTGTTGGATTAATGTCTAAGTCCATAACTATATTTGGTATGTACTTGACCCGACCCGACATGGTCCATTTGGGTTGCACTTCACCGGCACAATTTATATGGATAGTCTTTTGAGAATAGTATATTTATGATTTATATTAATATATTATAAGTTCTAATATATTAATATGGAATCATATTATTTAATTAGTATTGATCAAGAATTAATTTAGAATTAATTAAGTGATCAAAAAGAACTAATTAAATATGGACTCATATATATATGGAATGGGCCAAGTTCGTTTAGGTTGGGCTAAGCTTTCATGGATGGTCCATGGAGCTTTTAACCCATGAATCCTATGTAAATGAAAGGTCATGGGTATTAGGGTTTACATGGATGTAACCCTAATCCTCCATAATATATAAAGGGGTCCTTGGCTCACAAAATTGGCACAAGTGTGTGAAAATAAGAGTGGGCCGATTTTAGTGTGCATACATATTCTCTCAAGTTCTTCCAAGGTGTTTTGGTGATTTGTGATTCCATTTGAGGCTTCCACACTATTGGGGCTAAGCTCTTAAAGCTTGAAGACATCAAGCTACATCAAAAGGTATGTCATCTAACTAGAACTTTGTAGTATAGGTGCTTCATAATATGCTAGTTAGGATGAAACCTTGGAATAGTTAATATTTGCATGTATAATAAAGAAAACATAGATCCAAGGTTTATAGGGTTGCATGTACACCATAGGAGTGTTAGAATGCTCAAAACCCAACAGTATGGGCCCGTACTACTGAAAGCAGAGGACCCATACTCGATACAGGGAACATTCTGGAGGTTTTAAGTAGCAGATCGAGAGGTGATTTCATGGTTTGTGTACCATGATTTGTAGCAGATCGAGAGGTGATTTCATGGTTCGTGTACCATGATAAGTAGCAGATCGAGAGGTGATTTCATGGTTCGTGTACCATGATTTGCAGCAGATCGAGAGGTGATTTCATGGTTCGTGTACCCTGATTTGCAGCAGATCGAGAGGTGATTTCATGGTTCGTGTACCATGATAAGTAGCAGATCGAGGGGTGATTTCATGGTTCGTGTACCATGATTTGCAGCAGGTCGAGAGGTGATTTCATGGTTCATGTACCATGATTTGTAGCAGATCGAGAGGTGATGTCATTGTTCGAGTACCATGATTCGTAGCGGATTAAGAAGAGATTACATGGTTCGGGTACCATGATTCATAGCAGATCGAGAGGTGGCCACATGGTTCGAGTACCATGACCCGTGGCAGTTAGTGTTATTGGTTCTACCAGTTATTCCGTGGTGATTGGTTAGAACGAGATCAGAGGTGAAAGAGTATGGGGCCAGAGGGCCATGATGAATGAGTTTTAGTGAAGCATCCCTTAAAAAGGGAAATCGAGTTAGCTTTGAGGGATTATTGGTGAGATGCCAATTAGAGTCGCAAGACTCAAGAATGAGTAGAGATGGCGGTTATGGAGGATTACGGCATGAGTTGAGCAATCAGCCGATGGTGGAGATGTCATTTTCTGTGACCTGAGCGGTGCTATTTCTGTTCCTGTGGAAAACAGGAGAGGTATTGATATTTTTGGTTTCCCAGGGTTGGTGGTGAGCCCTATGGGGTAGCTTTGGTTACGATCTTTCATCAGAGTATTTGGGCAGTATGTCTGCCGAGAGGTAATGTTAGAGCATGAGCAGGTTGTCAGCGGGGACTGAGATGGTTAAGGACAAGGATACACCCTATTTGAGCATAGTAGGGCATGTATTAGCTGCAGTGGCAGACGATCAAGAAGAGGATATTGGGGCGGTGGCTCTTATTCTCTATGATGAGTATTGAGTGTGGTAATGAGGACTCCACTCTTATTACAACCCACGTGATGGAACGTTGGTTGAAGAGTCGAGGATGAGGAATATGATAGTTCATTATTTTCAGACTGAGAGTCAGGGCTACGACTGGACAGTTGAGATGTCCGGTAGTGGGATGGTACGAGATTATGAAGGACTAGAGGTAGTCATGATGAGAAGTTTCTGAGGATTTCATTGGAGATTTGGGGTATTTGGAATTGCTTGACCTCCAACGGGGAGATCATCGATCATTGCGTATCACCTTCCAAGAGTAGGTGCAATGTTATTGGTAAAAACAATCTGTGGGATAGATTGTTGGCGAACCAATTGGTGATGGTTCGAACCCTGAGTGGGGGAGAACCGGGTACTTTTGAGGAGCTAAGAGATTTGTTCAAGAGCGGTTAGAGAACGGGATAGAGAGGCCTGCGGTACGGATTCCTGAGACCAGAGTTATTGGTGGTCAATGAGAGGTGCAGAGTGAGATAGTGCATGTGGTACGTGTTTGAGAAAGGATGAGTGTCTCCACGACAAGTGGCCGTCGGTCGGAGACCTTATGGTGGTTAGGAATCCTTCAAGGTTAAGATGGTGAATTCGAGGTGGTTGGCTTGTGAGGTTAGTTCGGCGGTTGAGAATTTTTGGTTCAGAGTATGGGCTATTATATGCAGTATGGAAGGGGAGAAGTTGATTGGGCAACCAACTTCAGGTTCGTTATGAGTATTCTTGCATGAGTTTTGAGCAATAGAGGAGGAAGTTTCGGATTGTCATCTTCGTGTTCTGGGTCGTTGGCAATTTCTCCGTGTTTTAAATTGAGAGATGGAGTATTCCGGGGTTACAAGCGGCACGAGAGAAAGACCGGTTGCGAGGTTCCGAGGAAGCAATGCGGTATCTGAGTATGATGCCATGAGTATGAGATCAGTGGTAGAGTCAAGACACTGCGAGGCGTTGTGATGGTATTCCGGGGTATCCGAGTTTAATGTCCTAAAATCTCGGATTAATTTGAGTTTGAGTTTGAGATGACGAGTGGTGTATCAAGTGTCTATGGTTCCGGTGGGGGCCCTTCAGCTAATTTTCATCAAATGGATTAATTCGAGAATGTGAATTGCAGGGAGAAAAAGAGGTTTTGTCACGACGGTGGTCGTTCGAAGTAGTGATGCTTAGCCCGGATGGGTGTGTGTGTGTGTACCTATCTATGCTGGGCCACAGAGCATGAGTTAATGATCGCAGTATGGTGTCAACCTGAGGATGAGATTGTGAAGTGGTAAGAGTAAGTGCGGTAAGACTGCGGGGAGCTGCAGTATCAATGAGTCAGTGCAGAGAGGTGTGGTGATGCTACGGGGAGCCGTAGTACTCACTATTCAGTGGGAGGTTGTGGTGATGCTACGGGGAGCCGTAGTACTCACTATTCAGTGAGGGGTGTGGTGATGCTACGGGGAGCCGTAGTACTCACTATTCAGTGAGAGGTTATGGTGATGCTACGGAGAGCCGTAGTACTCACAATTCAGTGAGAGGTTGTGGTGATGCAACGGGGAGCCGTAGTACTCACTATTCAGTGAGGGGTGTGGTGATGCTACGGGGAGCCGTAGTACTCACTATTCAGTGAGAGGTCGTTGTGATACTGCGGGGAGCCGTAGTACCCACTAGTCAGCGAGAGAATGTTGTGATGAAGTGATATCTGATCAGAGCTTGACGCAGAAGAGTTTTAGGCTTGGGTAGCCCTAATATGTGACTGTGTGGAAGCCTGGGGTCGAACCATGGGTGAGACTGGGGTCTCCATATTTGTCGGGAATCGTTATATTCTGAAATGAGTAGTGGTTGTCGCAACCAAAGGGAAGTAAATAAGTGAGGAACGCATGGGTTACGGGTCATGAGTCATGAGTTGAGTGGTTCATTGGGATGAGTGGTTCCAACTCTATGCCGGACTAGACTCTCGAGTTGAGTTCGATCCTAGTGGTGTATTGAGTAGGAAAAATGAGATTCCGGATTCAGAAATGAATTTCCGTTGGAAGGGGGTATTGGTTCCATCTGGTGTCTTAGACCTGAGTGGGTCAGTTCGTAGGTACGAGAAAACCGCAAAATGCATGGAACTAATGAGTAGTAGACGACTGAGGTCGAGGGTGAATGAATTCCGTATTCGCTTGGGAAAAGCAAACTTCGTGACTTGTGTGTCACACTGGGCCGAGATAGCTAGTGTGGGAAGGAAATCAGTGAGCCATGTTGAGATATGCAATGGGTAACCCTTTGTGGTTCAATTGCTGGGTCGGGAGATGACCTGGTGCTCAGTATTGAAAGGGATATTGAGAACGGAGCTGAGGTTTATGTTTGTCAGACGTCGGGGGACGCTCCTGAACAAGCATGGTCATTGCTCAAGTCTGAGGGCAGGGTGATGAGGGTTCGTTGTTCAGAAGGGTTGTGATTGCAGTACAGTGGATGAGTCCCTGGGGTGATGTGATCCTTCCACCCCCTGGTATATGATCTGGATTGTTTATCATGTCTGGGACGAGTAATCGGTAGCCACTTTTGGGCATGGACTTGTTTTATCGGTCCCCACTAGAGAATCAGAGGGGCAGTGAGCTATTGGGGTTTGTTATTCGAGGAGCGAATAACGTGGTGACATCTGGAGAGGGCGGTCTGGCTGTGTGTGCCAGGCTACTCGAGTTCCAGATTCTTGAGAGTCAGAAGGGTAGCATAGTGGCAGATGGGTCTGTCCTTTTCCATGGAGGAATTCCTGTTTGGATTCAGGTGTCCAGAGAGGAAGAAAGTGGTGTGGTATGAGACCCTTTCGATGGTGCTGTTGGTTATTGAATTCGATCTATATGTGGTGGAGGAGCGATTTCGAGGGCGAAATCTAATTCAAGTGGGGGAGAATTGTAACAACCGGATTTCCAAGGACATGACTGTGTATGTTAATCTTGAGATTTGAAGAGGGACTCGACGAGTTGAGGGACCAACTCGCCGAGTCGAGTTGGGATTGCCGCGTGGATTTAATAAACGGACTCGACGAGTCCAAGGATGGACTCGCCGAGTAGGTACTGGGCAGATAAAACCCTAAGTTCCGGGGTTGGAGCCTATTTAAAGGAACTTATGACCTTGGGTGCGCCTCATATCTCCTGTGAGAAACCCTAAATCGCCATTGGAGCAAAGGAAGAGTTCTTGTGATGAAATCAAGTAATTTTGGTGTGGTTTTTCAAATGAAGTGAAGGGATATAGCTTGAAGGACCAAAGGAGGTTGTTATTCTGAGACATCTAAGCAAGGATCTCTATTTTGAGGTAGTATTTCGCCCCTTCCTTCTGTTTTTGTGTAAATCCTTGAATCTAGGGTTTTCTTTGCCCTTTCTTGGATAGTATATGATGCATATGAGGTCCCAATGTGGAGAAAGTCTTAGATCTGGACCTTAAGAGGTCCAAAGAGTCCCAATCATTCGGCTTTATGCTGTCCCTTTGGAGATATGAACCTAGGTTGCCATTTTAGAAGCTAATTCACCAAAAGAAGCCTTATGTGTGTTGCATGAGTGTAAAGATTGGACCTTTACGTGATTATTGAGCATTAGGAATTCAGATCTATAGGTTAGAGAAACAAATCTGACCTCAGAAGGTCATTTGAGTGTTGCCATGGAGGAAACTCGCCGAGTCCATAAGGGGACTCGACGAGTCGAGTCGGGTTACCCCGCGATTGTGACCCGTGGTAACCTGTCGAGTGAAGGGTTAACTCGACGAGCCGAGAGAGGCCATAGGAGGATTCAGAGGACACGCTTGGACTCGCCGAGTCACCCATGTGCACTCGACGAGTCTGGTTAAAGTTTGACCGTTGACTAGAGTTGACTTCAGTTGACCTTGGGGTTTTGGTCAAGCTGATTCAAGAGAGGTCAGAGAGGGGTAGAATGGTCTTCTACCCATTATTAGGGATGAGAACATGAGAGGATTTTTATTTGAGATGTTATCATTTTGATAGGAAGAGGCTAGGTCGGGTTATCGAGCACGAGAGGGTATCCGGCATCATGCTAGGTGAGTCTTCTCACTATACTTTACCTTGAGTGGTAAATAGAGTTATATGACAGAGTATCTCGTATGCTATGTATGTGATGTGTTGCACTGCATTATTTCTATGTGATTTATGCTGTGTGTATTCCAGAGTTTACAGAGCTAGGACCGGAAGGTCCACAGAGTTAGGACCAGAGGGTCCACAGAGTTAGGGCCAGTGGGCCCACAGAGTTATAGCCTCGAGTGGCTAATATGTGTTATATGTGGTATTTTGGGGAAACTCACTAAGCTTTGTGCTTACCGTGTTATGTGTTATGTGTTTCAGGTTTTCTCAGGATCGCGGGACGGCACCGGCTTGATTGTACACACCAGAGAAAGAGTTATGTTTTTGAGGATCCTGGATTAATAATGGAGTTGTGCTTGTATTTTGAATAAACGAGATTTCTATACAATATGTTATGAAAAGTATGCGATTTTGAAATGAAAAATATGTTTGAAAAATTTCGGTGTTACATAAAAACTTCCCATTCCTAAATACTGTAACACCCCCAAACCGGAACGACGGAAACGTTCGGGGGCGGAGGACGTCATGCTCAGTATCATAACCATAGTGAAGAACGTAAACACAACCATCATAAATATAATTTAAAAGGTTACATCGTTGCAAAAATACATGTTTCCAAATAAATTACATATGATGTCAAAATATTGCAAAGAAATCTGCGCATTAGCGTCTTGCCTTCAAAAATCTTGTGGTTACCTGTATTACTGAATACCTGAGAATACAAGTTGTTTTTGAAAGAGTATCAACATTAAAGCTGGTGAGTTCATAAGCAATTTATGAATGAAAAATGGGTGTTGTTCCTTAAAGTTTGTTACAAGTTTATTTCCAGAAAATCCAATATTTTCTAAAAGGTTTGTTGTAGTCTTAACTGAACCAAGACTTAGTATATGTAAGTAAATCGTCATACTTATGTGTGGTTTTATATTTAAATAAAACTCCTTTTTGTGGAATTCTTAAATCCCCGTGAACTGTGTGTTTTGTTAATTCCTCATGTGAGTTGTTTTAACCATGCTAAAACTCGAAGGCCTGGTACTCGACGTTCTTAGGTGCGGGTTTGTCAGACCCAATATAGATCTATACACAACTATCACGCTCTCCCTACAAGAGATTCTTGCTATAACTACAGGACTTTTCTGTAGTACTTAGGAGTACCCTGAAGGTGAATGTCTCACAATTTTATTCATTAACAAGTTCACGTATTTTGTAATGAAATACCCGTTTCGTAAATCGATTGTATTATCGTTTCTTTGTTAAACGAGGTGTTCAAACTATACCTATTATAGTTTATCAAAAGTGTTTTATTATTTAATGAAACCTTGATATGCATGACTTTGTATTTCAATAAAAATGACATCGAAAATACTATGTGTAAATCTTACACACCTTGCTCAACATGTTACAAGGTGTGAATAACTCTTAAACTTGTTTTGATAGTTTTACCTTTAACTGTCCCTGTTTTAGAATATTTATAGAAAATTCATTGTAAGTCGAAAACTGAATCCGTAAACTCTGAGAGTTTGGAAAACGAGTCTACCGTGTTCATAAATTTTCTTATAATTTTTGGCTGTCTCAAACCAGTGCGAAAACGTTCATCTTCACAGCCTGGTCCGATTTTGTCACTGCGGTGATAGGCAGTTTTGTAAAAATCTCCATAAATTGTAGAAAAATCGTATAAATGCGTGCGAGTAGTCCTTAGAAAGTTATAAACCTGAACTACTTGTATATTGTACAGTTTTGAAAAATATTAAGTTTAGGTCGGGTAAAACAGTTCGTGAACAGGTCACAACTTTTCTGTTGTAAGCTGTCAAGTTAAGTTTTAAATATGTTTTGGTGGTTTTACTTGTATCCCCCACCTGAAAACTAAAGAAAACTGGAAAATGTAGGGGTATGAACTCACCTTGAGTGATTTCTTGAAGAGTTGAAGGTTGAATATGAGGAGTATCAAGTCAAGAATACTTGATGAATACGTGGAATTTTGGATGATCCTAAGAACGATTTTTGGTGTTAAAATGTGTATAGATGATTCAAGGATGTTATGAAAACATGGAATAACACTTGAGTTTAGATGAAATACTTACCAAAAAGTGAAGTAATAGCTCAAGAACACCTTCAAAAAGTGGCTGGAAGTAGAGAGAAAAGAAGCTTTCTTTAGGGGTAAGAGAAGTGTAAAAGTTTGGAAATGATCAAAGTAAACCAAGAAATCCTCCAGGGATTTCCTTATATAGAAGGTTGCTGGAGCAAGTTTCAAAGATGATAGGATGTTTGCCTTGGTTTGTGTGATGTGGATAGGGTTGGGCTAATAAGAAGGTGACACATGGAGGCAAGTGGGCACACTTGACCCACTTGTAGTATAAAATATCCTAAGCTATTTTTTTAATGTAAAATAATGATTTATAATTAATAAATCCTTAATATGTGATTAAAATATGAGTTTAGGGAGTTTAAAATACTAAAAATATGAATTCTGTCAAAAACGTCAAAAACGGGCTTAACAGGCGAAAGTAGTCGAAAACCGGACAAGAAGCGGCGAACCTGCGAAGGTTCCGTTGTTGGTGTTGAGGACCGAGAGTGAGAAGGAAGCGAAGGGGAGTTTGGTCCAAAGGTGGGAAGGAAGCGAAATGGACCGAAGGCTCGGTTCATTTCGGTTGTTTATGAGGTTCGGTCCGAGACTGGCTTCGGTCCTCAGGGAGGTTCGGTCCGAGGCTGACTTCGGTTCTTGGGGATGAGTTCGGTTCTGAAGAGACCTTCGGTTTTGTGCAGTTCGGTCATAAGGAAGGTTCGGCTTCGGCTCTTAGGGTTTCGCATCTTAGGGTTTCGCTTCCACGAGGCTCAGTTCCATTAGGGTTTCGGCCGTATTTTGCTGTTTTTGAAGTAAACTTCCCGTTTTGAGTGATTTTTGGCCAAGTTAAGGGTCGGGATGACCCGGATGACTATAAAAAGTTGAGATAGATTTTGAGAGAGATTTGGGAGAGATTTGATTTTAGTCAATATTAGTGTATAGTCTCGCAATGCAAGGTTCGTGAACTTCTTTATGCTTTATTTATGATTATTTTAAGTCCCCAAAAGGGTCCATAGTCGTGTTTTGATGAATTTAACTCCCTTATTAGGGTTTTACATTGTTAAACACATAAACTATCCGAGACACTTGAATTCTTGACATAAAAATGCACATTTTCATATGTAGAATAACTTTTAACATAGAAGTACTAGTTAAGTTTGACCGGTTTGACATGTTGACTTTGACTTTGACTTGTTGATTTTGACTTGAATTGACGGTTGTCACAAATACTCACAATCCTTATGAACCTTCATCCCTTATTTTATACGACACTCATTTTTGCAACCCTCCAAATCCATCCTCCGAAATCTTTCATAAGCTCAAGGTATTTTTGGTTAAACTACAAAGCATACATAAATTCTAGAAAGAATTACAACTTTGATACCACAATGGAGCTCTTGGAATTCATCTCTTCTTTGATATTTGATTTTCAATTTCTTTGAATTCACCACCTTCTTGTTTGATTTTTGGTATCTTCAACTTCTGATTCTTCAGAGTTTTTGATCTTTTGATTTTCATACTTTGACAGCTCCGAAATTCTTTCAACTTTTTGTAATTTCTCTTTTTTTTATAACTCACTTTTTTCGATCAAATCCTACATGCTTAAGTAAGGAGCTTAGCTTCAACCTTTATTGGTTAGAGGTATTAGTTTATGTGCAATGACTACATAATCTCTCCTAGATGAATTTTAGGTACACGCTGCAAAACTTATTACATCATACAAACTACATATTATCTTTCATATCTCATGACTTTTCACTAAGAATGGAAAGCCACAAATACACTATAACATCTGTTGGCTCAAGTAAACATTTGGGCTCTAATCTGATCATCCCATACAATACTAGCAAAAAAATTTAATTGGCTATAGTTTCCTAAATTAAACTATTATTTCAAGTTTATATGAATGCATATTGTAAAAACTAGCAATTTTATGATAATGCAATTTTTTTTTCAAAAATCAAATGCTTTTCCTAATGCAATAAACCCCCTACCCCACACTTATTTGATGCAATGTCCCCATTGCATGCTATGAAAAACATAAAAGTAAAGTGGGAGAAAAAGGAACAAACTCCCCTAGGATAGAAGTTACAAGGTCGATCATGTTACGTGTGTGTAGAATAGCTCGTCAATATGTGAAAATATGGAAGTGGTAGACTGCTTTGGAACTTGACTTTAAGACTTGGACATTTTGTGCTTCATAAGGTGTAGGAAAATGACTCGAAAACTGAACTTGAGACAGTCACCACGTAGAGGTAGGGATACCACGTCGTGTTATGTGGCTTCCAATTAAATTGTGTATTCTGTAACGACACCACGTTGTGGTTATCTTGACCACATCGTGGTGTGTGTAAAAATACAAGAATAAGGCATTTCAACAACATATTTCTCCAATGACTTGGTCACTAATGATGATATACTTCTGGAAATGTGGCTTATCAGCTCGTGTGATCAAATAAACGCGTTATATGCTCAAATTCATCTTTCTCGCCGCATTCCTAACCCATCACTTAAATTCTTCAAAGTCTCTCACGAAAAATACTCCTGTCATCAAACTCGAACTTCTGGGAAATCTAAAGACAATAAACATTAATAACAAGAAAACAAATAAAACAAAGTACTTACATCCTACAATTACCAACATCCTAGAAAATAGAAAATAAACAAACCAAAACACAAACAAAGAAAAGAAACATTGTCTTAAATCCACTCAAACAAATAAAAAGGATAATCACTCATCATCATCATTTCCTCCTCCACTACCGTCCTCCTCCATGTTGCTCCGCCCAAAGCTTGTCCCAAGACGGGATGTAGGGATATGAGATCGGATACTCACTTGGGCTTTGGATGTTCATGTGTTGCATCATAAAATCGAGGTGCATATTGGTGTAGTTAACACCTCTTCGAAGATTGGCTTGATTACAACACTAATAAGCATTATAATCATCGATTGGTAACTCATCCTTGGTAGGAATCATAGGAGGTTCTTCTTCCGCATCACCGGGCCTTTGTCTCACTATCCTCCCGACTTGGTCTCTCGGATTGTCATTTGGAAAGGAGAAGTTTCCAAACCTATTGTCCACCAAAATATTGGCCCGTTTGTAAAGCAGTGGACTAAAAGGTTTAATATTTTCTACCTTTAGCATAAAAGCATCCCATATTTGGAGAACCCCAAACGACATAGCCAATCTTCTGATCAACATCCCACCATACAACAGTGACCCTAGTGATCCTTTCCTGCTCGGTTTGCAAGAAAATCAGCCACATGCCAAGGAACATCAATAAGCACCCATGGAGAAATGAGGATCCACAGATAAAAGACATCCAAACTTGGGAACTTGTCCCCTCATTCCTTTAGTTGATGGTATTTGTAATTAATCGATGCAAGAGGAGATGGATGGGAGATCGAATTTCACTTTCTTGAGTCGTTCCTGACTGATAGACCCCATTGGCAATTTGGGGTCAATAGTTGGCTTCCTTGAAATTGTCATTTGAAGTGAGACATTGAGCAATAAACTCGATGTATGATTCAGTGTGAACTTCAGACGGTAAATAGAGTTTTGTCCTCATAGCAAAGTCCGCCAAAATCAATTCTCTTCTTTTTCCTCCCAAGCAAAAAGTAATGTTTTTGCTATCATGGACGTCTTTTTTCTTACAGAAATGAACAGTAGCCAAAAATTCCACACATAATTCCTTATACATGGGTTCTTGAATGTGGAAAAGGCGTCTCCAAGCCATACAAACAAACCGGCCTTGGACCACGTCAAAAGACTTTGTTAGATACGATTCAAGTGACGCCAACAAGCCAACCTCTTCCATCAAACTCCAATTAATTTCTGCAGGGATATGAACTCATTTTTCTTTCAACCAAGCTAACTTCTCGTTCCGCTGAACCATAACCTTGGGAGCTACCACATTTGGGAAAGAGTGCCACGGGAAATCCGGACGACCCCCTTGTGGTTGATTACGACGATCCCTACCCTTTTTGATTTGCACAAGAAATATAGAACACTATACAAACCAACCAATTGAAAATTAGGAAGAAAAACAGTCAAAATAGGCTGAAATAACAACGACCACAATGAGCACCACGACATATCATCGTGGTCGACGAACAGTTCGCACAATCATTACTGAAATCGAACTAATTCAGACCATTTTTACTCCAACCAAGTTTTGGGGTTTACTTAGGCCATCAAAATACAAGTTTTAGAGTAAGATTCATAGAAAAAACAACCAAAATCAATCCCAAACTGAATCAAATTTTGTAACCCTAACTAACAAAATACCTAAGTAATGGTTCATAGCAGTGAATTCTTGCCATATATACAGTAATACTTGATTAGTAACTATGAAAAATCTTTAAAAATCATATATTTTGTTTGAGACAGCCGAAATTGGAAGAAAATTTGGAGGATGAACTCGTAGGAGAGCAGGCACAGCATGAGTGAGGATGAATTGTAAAAAGAAAAGTTAACCTTTTTAGGTTAAAACCCTAAAAATGACTGCGGTTGAACAGTCACCACATTGTGGTTTGGGCACCACGTCGTGGTGTTTTGACGAAAATTTTTCTGTAAGTCATGTAAAGTCACCACTTCATGGTGTATTATACCACGCCGTGGTAAATATAATAATTTATTTTGGGAAAAATTTTCATAAAAACTTCCACCCTACACTCATTCCATGCTTGTCCTCTCAACAAAATCCACATAAAAATTCAGAGGAGTGAAAATCCAACAAAATAAAGCAAAATAAGCAAATAAACAAAAATAAAGCAAATAAAAGAAAAGGAAAGAAAAACGCAAACTCTAAACCACAAGTTGCCTCCTGCAAGCTCTTCTTTTTGGGTAGTTGTGATTCGGACTCCTTCCCGCTCTACGTTGATGTGGTTACTGCAAATTTCATAGTTTCTCCTTCAGTTTCCTCAATTGGCATCTCTTCCTGTTAATGATTTACCTGATGTTCATTAACCTTGAAAGGAGTTCCATCTCTTACGATTAACTCTATAGCCCCATGTGGAAATACTTGTTTCACAATAAACGGCCTGTCTCATCGTGTCTGCAATTTCCCGACAAAAAGCTTCATTCTTGAGTTGAAATTGAGAACCTTTCGCCCTTCCTTTAAGTCCTTTCTTCCTATTAACCTGGCATCATTCCATTTCTTTGTTTTGTCTTTGTAGATCAAAGAGCTTGTGTATGCTTCATTTCTCAATTCTTCTAGGGCATTCATTTGCATTAGACGATTGGTTCGTAATCCAACCAACTCAAAATTGCAAATCTTCAAAGCCAAATACGCATTATATTCAATTTCTACCGGAAAATGACAATTCTTTCCAAAGACCTATGATAACAAGAATCAATGCGCGAGGAAAAGGTTTGAAAACTCAAACCTTGAGTTCATCTTTAAGATCAACGTCTGCTCTTAATTAATGGTTCCAGCCGAATATGGTAATACCAGTTAGGACTTGAATGAAATATTCAACAAAGTATTCAAGTAGTAAATGAATGGAGTATTTAGAGTATAATCAATGCAAAGATATTTAAGAACAAGAAGAATGCTATGAAAGAATTTTGACTTGAAGGAAAAGTGAACGTGATGTAAAGAGAATAAATACTATATTTTGAGTAATACGTGAGATGTTTTGATTTCTGTTAAATGAAGAGACAATCACTCCTTTTATAATGAAAGGAGGTACACATTTTAAACCGAGAAACATTCCTAGGACTGGATAATACACAGAGTTTCACAAACTGTTATCCAAAAGATACATAAGGAAAAGTCCTATGAAATGTCATTTCACAAAAAAGACAAAATACATTAATTGTTTGAAAAGATAGCTAATCTCAGAATTGGCTTTCATTTCGGAATGATCTTCTTATCTCGGAACTTCATCTCACATCGGACTCATCTACCGACCTCAAAACTTTTGTGATTGCTAGAGGTTCACTTTTCATGATTCAACAATTTCCCCTGAGAACTCAGAACTTCTGTAGAACATGTTCCGAACTTCCAGGTACCATTGGAGTTGATTGATGAATTTGCTTTTCACATGCTCCGGAGCATCTAAATTGGCTTCATTTGATATGAAATTTTGAAGAATCATGGTGGGGACTAAATGCTTGTCTAGGACTCGGAAGAAGTCCTTCTTATTGGTCTTCTTTTACATGTAGACATATCCCGACACCGGTTCATAAATTGGCCCTTCTACCAGAATCTCAGCTTCAGGCAGCTTGTAGTCAACCTTTGCCAAGAACTATTCAGTTCCTAACGGATGTGCAAGCTCGAAGTCACATCGAAAAAACACAACAACATAGTCCTTTAGATAATTCATTGCCGCATTGTAAGCATTTGATTGTCTTGGCGAGTTCGGAAGCGAGCAACAATAGTCTAGATGTTGTTTGGATTTATGGAGGGTAAGTCTGCGCTAGAGATGGTGATTTGCTTTGATTTATTCCGAAATATATAATACATGTGCAATAAGCAGTCCAAGTCGAATTTGCTTAAGGCTTTTCTTCCGAACCCAGAGATCATTGTTATTCTCTTCCGATACCATACTTCCTTTTGAGCACATGCGTTCATGGAGTAGAATGTATTCAGCCTTTCTATTTTTATCCTAACAATCATCATCGGATCATCATCTGGGTGAAGAGGAGCAAATTTGATGTAGTATCTTCGATATGGAGAAATTAGAAGATCGATTTGGTCTGCATCTTGCTTTGGTAGATCATAATACATGAATGAAACAATGTCCAGATCATGAATTATCGCTTCACTAAAAAGTGGGGATAGGCCCAACATTGGATTCAAATTGTCTTTGAGGGATTGGATCCAAAAGCTTTCTTCAAGGGCTTCATCTATTTGGGCTTGTGACTATCCATCAGGCTTCTTGTAGGTCTGATTAGTGTTGTTTGGTTCCGAGACAGGCTTCTTCCCTTTGTCTTGTGGTTGTTTGGATAAGTCAAAGATAAATTGTTGAATGTTCTCAGCGATTGTGAACTCTAGAGGTGGAGGAATCAGAGGCTCTTCCGGAATTTTGTCAAGCTTCCAAAGAGAAGAACCTTCGTCTATAGGAGCTATTCTTGGAGAGGGAATTAGAGGCAACATCGACTGGGCACCTCGGAATGCGTCAATTGTGAGCTCAGTCTTCGCCTTAGCCATTTCACGGCTTCTTTGTCAAACATCAGCCAATGATGATGGCCATGAAACAACAGATAATATCCTTTTCTCTTCCTCTGAAAGAACTTTTGTCGGAAACTTTCTCGGAGCTTGAATACTAACCACAACATTTGTAATGTACTCGACTTTTTCTTCATCATCAGAAGGAATACCTATGGACACAATTTGAAAATCATCATCATCAGATTCATCTCGGAGACTATAATCCAAGGCAGGATTCCAAGAGATGGAATGACCCATTTTGCTTCCTTTTCCCCCTCTAGCATCATATGGCCCGGATTCCGAGGCAATCCTGACTGATGCTTTGAATTCCAAGAGTCTATCAAACACGTTTTGGAAACTGGTGTTCATCTGCGGTGTAAGGGCATCATAGGCTTCAGCGGTAGGAGCTTGGGCTTTCAAGTGATCGAACAGGGAGGCAAGGATGGAAAGCATTTCATCGAAGTTTTTGTTCAGAACGTCAACTATGTTCCAACAAGCTCGGAGGAGTTTGATAAGGACCTGCTGCATGATAAGATTCATTTTGTTTTTCTTCTTGATCTCTTTCTCCATTCTCTGAATCTACTTCTCATTCCTGACATGGGTTTGCTTAATCAGCTCTTTTGTGGTGTTGATCATGTCAGCATGGACCTTGAGCATAGTGGTGATTGTGTCAAGGTAGTGGTCCAGACTTAAGTTATATTTTTTCTCAACCTCCTCAATGGTGTGCTTGAATCGGAGGGAGATAAGTTGATCTAGCTGTTCTTCCCTTTTTGCATCCGAGGGCCCATATTTCTTTACTTCAGATAAGGAGTGGAGAATGGCATCAAGCTTGGTGTCGAGACTAGAAACTTTGACATCAATTTTTGAATCAAGTTGTGTAACTGAATTGTCTAGGGATTCCACTTTTGAGATTGTAGCAGAGACGTTGTCTCGAAGTTCCAATAGGGAAAATGGATCATCATAATTTACAACTGATGATCCAGTGTCCGAGGTGGAACTCTCAGACTTAGCTTTATCGCCTTCTTGATTGATTGGAGGTTCGGAAGGTGCAGGATTGGTTGCAGTTGGATTATCCTTGGGAGGATTGGTTTCGGTATCACCTCCAAGTGTGTGCTGGACTTGGTTATTAACTTGGATTTCTTCATCAACAGGCTTTGATGAAGATGATGAAAGACCAAAGTCATAGATGGGCCTTGATGATGATGGCTTCAGTAGAGTGTGAAATGAAGAGAAGACTGGAGGAACAACAATCGAGACAATTTCGTTATCAAACATGAATTTAGTCGAATGCTCTTCATCAGTATCAGGATGGAATGCATCATGGTGATGAGTCTTCGGAGGATCGTCCGAGATGATGTTGTCTGGATGAGTTTCTCCTGATGCAAACTTTTATTCAGTGACTTCGTCGGATGGAGAAACAAATGGTCTATTTCTCTGGATAGCTCGATTTCTCATGTAGATGAGAGTTGCTTCTACTTGTGAACGAGTGAGCTCTGGAAGTCTTGTGTGAGCTCTGCTGACAAAATCTAACCAATTTGGATCATTAGTACCTGGTCTTCCTTTACCTAAGCCATGTATCAGAGCAGTTGTGGCCTCCGAGGTTGGAGGGACAACCCCAACTTCGAAAAGCTTAGGATCTGAGGTAGAGGCCTCAGATCGTCCTTGTGTAGAAAGGGGAGGGATATCCGATATGACTCGTAGGTGTGTTCTAGGGGGTGCAAGGAAATTTTGTCAACACCGGTCTCACCTTTTTGGGAAGGGGAGGGTGGATTATGAGGAGACTCCCCGTGTGTGTTTGTGTGCATGTGTTATTGAAGCTCCGAAAGGTACTTTGGAAGAGTGGCTAGGGGGTGAGCGGATGACCAGAGTTAGACAGAATGTCCTTGATGGATTCTTTTTTAGAGGAAACATCGAATTTGGCTCTCTTTTTGGTTTTTGGCTTACCATTAGAGGCCTTTCACTTTGCTTCCATCTTTTTCTTTCCACCAGTCGAGACTGGCTTGACCACATCCGAGATGGGCGCAACAGAGTTTAGGACAGACTGTGTAGGGCTATACACAGTCGAGATCTTTAAATGATATTTCAAATGAGGGGACTCGGATGGTAGAATGGCCAACATATGTTGTGGCAGTCTACGTGTGGGTCCGAAAGAAGCTTGGTTTGGAAGTTGGTAAGTTTTGATAGCCTTAAAGGAGAGAAATACCTCTTTCCTAATGGTGTTGACAGGAATTGGTTCTTGCCTCTCTTGGTAGAGCTGTTGAATGGTAAGAGCCCAGAATCTCTGACTGGAAATCTCTTGAGGCTTTCTCTTTTTAGCGAACTTCCGAAAATATTGCCACAAGACCTCGGTTAGGTCAACAACATTCATCTTCCCTAAGTAGATACTATAGACAACATAGAGCCAATATTTTCTCATGGCGTCTGTTCCTCGATGTTTACCTGAGAGAACTCAAAGGATGAGATACATGAGTACCGTCCATAGGCCAGGAACTGCCAATTACTTGAATTTCTTTGCTTTGAATTTTTCTGTATACCTAATATGGTTGAGGAACGTTAGAAACTCTTCAGGAATTGGTTCTTGTACGGTAAAACTCTTGGGGTTTTTTGGTATGCTAATAGCTCTTAGAAACGTCTCTTTGGATACAGGAACAATAAAATCTCAAGTGATTCTAATTTTGAGAACCCCGTCTTCAATCTTGATTCTGTCAAAAGCAGTATGAAAGAGACAGAGTGGAATTCGGGGAATGGGAATTTTTGTGAGTGGAATGGAAATGGGATGACGAGATATGAACTCGATCATAACTCTGATAAACTCATCATAGTCCATGGGATCAAGAGAAAAGAGTTAGGTAGTATCACGAAGAAAGGGCTCTGTGGAGGAGGATGAAGCAGAACTTTTGGAAGACTTTTTCTTAGGAACAGTTTTTGAGATTTCATGAGCTTTATGTGAGGATTCCATTGTTGCAGGTATGGGAGCTTCAAGAAAAAGTTTGCAAAGATTATTTTTTAAGATAAGAATGAGATCGTAAAAAGAAACTGATGGGTTTTCAAATCCGTATATAGCTTGGAAAATCAGGTCGGGTTAAGAAAAGGTGTAATGATGAAACCCGATTTGCAAATGGATCGCATTAAATGTGTTGCCAAAATTAGCATGTGTTTGACCTGCAATGATGAAAGGTACAATGGCAATACGTGCGAAATAGAAAACTGTCGTTTCAGTTGAAAATATGTGTAGTTTATCGAGATATGTGCAAAAAGCACGATAATTTAGGATTAAAGGATAATAATTAAAAAATAACTGTTAAATTAATTAATAAAACATTTCGGAAACAAAAAAATTAATGAAAAACCTTTTGAACTTCTTTAGAAACTGAGGATCTCGAAACATGGAAGATCCACTATTTACTAACATAAGTTACTTCCGAGGAGAAAATGAAAACACTTGTACATGATATAGAGTTTGAGATTTCACAGACTTAAACCGAATATCAGAGGTAAAATGGAGGAAGATCTTAGAGGACATTTTTATAAACAAATTTTGAGATTTCGAGACGTGAAGAGTTAGAGCTCGGACAGGGGTAAGAGGCGAAGGCTCATTACCATTTCTGACTTGAATTCTGAGGTGGACTTCATAACATCCTTTTGAGGTAGATTCCGAGGAGAGATCAGAGCAAAGTACCAATGTGACTATATTGGCTATATGAAATTCAAAAGATTTAGTGAGTTGTACAACTTAAACTAGAAGAAAGGTTAAACAAAAAGACACGAAAAATGATCCTATACATTCCCAGAAGAAAATAATTTTGAATTTGGAATTAAAATACTTTCCAATGTTTCCATCAGAGAGTACAAGTCACTTGGAAGAATGGAGGATCACACAACATCATACCCATTTTATTCAAAAAAACCATTAAATTTGGTTTCGTCTAATGCCTTATTAAAGACTTCAGCAATTTCATCATCAGATGGAACAAAAATAAGTTCAATGTATCCTTTTAAAACATGATCTTTGATAAAATGGTACCAAATATCAATGTGCTTCGTCATAGAGTGTTGAACTGGATTATGAGAGATCGCAATGGCACTTTAAGAATCACAGTAGATTGTAAACTATTGAAATCGATAACCATAGTCCAGAAGCTGAGATTTCATCCAAAGAACTTGAGAAGTGCAACTAGCAGCATCAATGTACTCTGATTCGACTGTTAAAAGAGAAACACAATTATGTTTCTTAGATGACCAACTAACCAATCTTCCACCCACCAGAGGTTCTTTTTCTGTCCAATTGAAGACCACCATAGTTTGAATCGGAGTATGCTTGAAGGAGTAAACTCTCATTTGTTGGATACCAGATTCCAAGATTCTTTCTACCTTTGAGGTATCAGAATATTTTCTTAATAACCAATAGACGAGACATCTTTGGATTGACTTGAAATCTGGCATCCAAACATGTGGAGAACATGATGTCTAAACGACTTGTTGTTAGGTGGAGTAGCCACCCAATCATTCCCCGATACTTCTTTTCATCGACAACAACACCTGATGGGTCCAAGAAGATCTTGTGTCTGAAACCCATAGGAACCTTTGCAGAGGCATAAGTGTCCATCGAATATTATTTGAGAAGCTCAGAAATTTACTTTTCTTGGTGAATAAATATTCCTCTGTTGGTCTGTTTTACTTGGAAACCGAGGAAGAAACTTAGTTCACGATTCATGCTCATTTGGAATCGCCTAACATTTAACTTGGAAAAATCAGCAACCATTGATGAATCTGTGGATTATTAAAATGATATCGTCAACGTAGATTTGGAACAACATGAGTTGTTCTCCATTTGATCTTCGGAAGAGGGTAGGATCGAGAATTCCTCTTTGGAAACCGGAACACTTGAGAAATTCTGTGAGAGTCTCGTACCAGGTGCGGGGAGCTTTCTTGAGGCCGTAAACAGCTTTTCGGAGTTTATAGCAATAGTTCAGATAAGAAAGATTGACAAAACCGGGAGGCTATTGGAGATACACTTCGGTATCAAGTTCACAATTCAGAAAATCACTCTTAATGTCCATTTGGTAAACTTTAAAGCCTTTATGAGCTGCATAAGCAAGAAAGATTCTGATTGCTTCAAGACGAGCAACAGGAGCAAAGGTCTCGTCATAATCGAGTCCTTCAATGTGAGTGAATCCTTTGGCCACCAATCTTGCTTTGTTTCGGATGATAAATCCAACATCGTCTAGTTTGTTTTGGAAAACCCATCTCGTACCAATGATAGGGTGATCCTGAGGAGGAGGGACAATATTCCACATTTCATTTCTATCAAATTCTACTAACTCTTCTTGCATGGCTGTAATCCAGTCAACATGTTCAAATGCTTCCTTGATGGATTTTGGTTCAACCATTGAGATAAATGATGAGAAATGACATTCAACTTGGATGTTTGTAGCATAAAGAGTTTGAACGCCAGCGCTGAGATTTTCTATAACTTGGTTGGGAGGATGATCATTGGTCCAGATATGTAGTCTTGGAAGCTCTTGTGCAGCAGAAGATCCGATGTTAACAATGGGGTTATGTTTCTCCCCCTAAACAACTTGAATTTCAGGATAATGCTTCCCCTAAACAACTTGAATTTGAGGATAATGCTCCCCCTAAACTTCTGAACCGGAGATATCAACATCATTTTCGTCCGGAAAGTCAAAGAAGTTAACATTGTCGTCGTTGTTGTCTGGAATAGGATCGAATTCAACAAATTGATCCGCTGCATATTGGAATCCTTCAACATTTGATTTAAGAGAGGGAAGACCATTCTCCCCCTCAACATGAGAAGGTTGAATTGGTTCAGAATCAAATGGAGGAAATGTAGGAGATGGACCAGAAACATTTTGAGAGATTGGAGCTACAATTGATGAGGATTGTCTTGATCGAGATTCCGAATCAAGAGCTGTTTCTGATGGTCTGAACAGGGTTTCAAAGTCAACTTCATGAATAATTTGAGGATTCGGACATCCTGGCGATGGAGCATTAGACTCCATGATGTGGGTTGTGGCATGGGTTGGGCCAGAATTCCAAACATAGATGTCATCAAAGGTGACATCAAAGCTTTCTTCAAGAACACGATTCTGATGATTCAGAACTCGGTAAGCTTTTGATTTTGTAGAGTATCCAAGGAAGATTACTTCATCGACTTTCGATTGAAATTTCGTGAGCTGATCATGATTGTTTTTGATAAAGCACCGACAACCAAAGAGATGTAGAAAGGAGATAATCAGCTTATGACCATTCATGGCTTCATAGGGTGTCATGTTGAGTCGACGATTGATGATGCTTCAATTTTGAGTGAAGCAGGCAGTGGACACAACTTCAGCCCAAAGATAAAGTGGAAGATTTGCAAAGTTGAGCATCGATCCAGCAGCTTCAACAAGGGTTCTGCTTCGTCGTTCAACCACACCATTTTGTTGAGGAGTGTAGGGAGCTAAGAAAATATGGCTAATGCCTTTGTCAGAGAGGTAGTTTTCAATAGTGACATTGGTGAATTCCGAGCCATTATCACTTCAGATTCATCTCACAAGTAGTTTGACGAGAACTTCAATTCCTTTGATAAAGTTGATAAGTTTAGAGGTTGTCTCAGATTTCAGCCTGAGGAAAAAGACCCAAGTGAACCTTGTAAAATCATCTACAATCACAACAATGTACTTGTGGTGCAGACTTTCTACAGTGGAGGGTCCTTAAAGATCAATATGTAAGACTTCTAATGATTCCGAACTTGATTTTTCAAGAAAAAAATAGGATGACCTTCCTTGGATTGCTTCTGACATTCACATGCAGCACACAAATGATCATTTTTGAACTTGAGGAGAGGCAGACCTCTTACCATTTCACCGGAAACAAGATCATTCATATATCAGAAGTTCAGATGAGCAAGCCTCCTATTCAATAGCCAACTGATGTCAGGAACGACTTTTGAGAGAAGACGGAGTTGAGGCTTGCCAATGATCATGTTAATGTCTATAGGATACATATTCTTGTTGCGATTCGATTTGATGAGACATTTTTTCCGATCTTCTGTCATGACATAGATGTGTTTTTTGCATAACTCAACTCTTCGGTTAGAGTCAGTAAGTTGAGCTATACTAATCAAATTGTTCTTGAGATCAGTTACGTACGCCACATTTGAGACAGATAAATTGACATTGGTGAGGATGCCATAACCTTAGATCTGAGAGTTGGAGTTGTTGTCATACGTCACATAGCTAGCATTTGGTGAGAGTTTGAGATCACGCAGAAATTCTTTCTGCCCCGTCATGTGCATGGAACAAGCACTATCAATATACCATATTGTATGTAAAACCCAAAATGCTACGATGTATCAATCGGATTCATTTGATGGTGCGGAATCCCAACCAAGTGTATTGGACAAGAAGAAATATAGTATAAGAACACAATAGTTAATCTTCAATGCACACTATTACTGAATAGTCGGGTACACAAGATTCTAGATTACACTTGGTTCTCTCTTGTTTCTCTCCAAAACACATTCTAAGAATATGGCAGCTCCCAAAACGTCCCACTCCCTTTACAAGGCTCAAATGACACTATTTATACATAGACCTAATAACCAAGCCCAAGCCCAAAACCCAAACAAAAAAACATTAAGCCCAACCGAAATCACATGTGATTTCGGTCCAAACAACACTAAAACATGTTGTTTTCGGTCCTAGACCGAGAACTCTAATAGCTTATGAAAAGCAAAGTATAAACCACAATTTATGACCTAACATTGTATCTTGTTCTGAAGCACAGAGTGCCTGCAAAATTAGTGAAGTTTGGAGTTTTTAGGCTTCGAGTTAGGTTTTGGGACTTTGGCATGGGCTTTGGACTTGGATTGTGACATTTGAGCAACCGATATATCGGAGGGTTGATTCTGATATGTCTTGGGAAAGAAGCAAAAAGCCATATTCTTTTCATTGATCCAGAAATCATATTCAACAATTGATTGTTTAGCAACAACTTTTCTCGGACCAACTGTTTTGGAAGTATTAGGAATTATGGTGTCAATTGAAGTTGCATTTACTTTTCAACACTTTTAACTTTCCACTCAAATTTTTGTTTTGAACTATTTGAAAATTTTTGAGTGACACTGTTCATAGCAACTTGTTTACTACTTTTGATGGTACATTTGGTTTTGAAAGCTGTTGTGGTTTAAAAATCGTACCATTAGATTTAGCAATGAAAACAGAGGAAACAGTCTAATGAGAGTTATTTATTGTGGGACAAGTATCAACAGTAGTCTTTTTTGGAAGGGAACCGACAACCTTGTTTTTAATAACCGAACTAGGAGGAATGGATGAACTTTTAAGAATCTTAACAGACACAAATGCGTTGTGGTTCCTACTAGTTGGGCTGAAAGTCAGAGATATTTCTTTTTGGAATTATCAATGAACCTGGAGTCATGTCTTGACCTAATTCCTTTTTGAGGGCATTTTTGGCTTCTGCCTTAGGATCGATGACATCTTTCCTATTTAATGAAGGTTTCTTCTTGGAGTCAGATGATGACTTGGAAGTTTGGCCGGCAGATCGGTTGTTAAACTTATGTTTTATTGGCACTAAGGTGGTTTTTGAAATTACTTGAGAGTCCAAAACATATGAGACAGATGAATTATCACTTAAGGTTTCTACTTCAACTTCATTATCTAAGGATTCCCAAACAAAATCTGATCTATCAGAGTCAAGTCCAGTTGACTCTGGAATGAATTCCTCAACAACACACTTGTTAGGAGGACTGAGGTTCGGAATTTGAACTTCATTATGGGTGATTCTAGGGAATGATTTTGTTGTCTGATTCAGGTCCAGATGTATCAGAGACGAAAGAGGCGTGGAATCAGGACACTTGACAACTATTGGTTGAAACTCAGGAATCAAAGAAGAAAACTTGTTCGAGATCTCAGGAAGGGGTGACAAAGGTGAGACAGGGGTATCCGATTGTTTGCGGTCCGGAATGTCTCCCATAAAAGTTAGATTTTGTAACTTCTTCAAGGGACAATCAATTGGTTTCAGAAACTTGCTTTCGAGACCATGTGCTTTGGACCAAGGATGACGAAAATTATGGGTCATCCTTTCATTTGCTTCAAGAATTTCTATGGAATGATGTAGAGCATCAATTTTGGCATTCAGACGTTTGTTATCAGAAATTAAAACATTCCTTTTAGAATAAGTGATTTCACATCTGTCTTTAAGAATGATACATTCATCTTGTGACAATACAAGTTCTCGTTCTAATGACTCAATCTTAAGCTTCCTATCCTCGAAACGTAATTTAAGACGACTCAATTCACTTTCCATCTTCTTACTGGATTCTATGGCAGACTCATAAGCTTTATAGATGATGTTCATATCTGATTGGATTTGGGTTAGATATGGTTCATAAAGAGATAAATCAAAATCATTATCAATAATCATAAATCTTACCTATTAAACGATGCTTCGACCTGGTGGATCGATGGTCGCCATGTAGCAGAAGTTTGGTTCAGCATCATCATCATCTTCTTCTGATCCACATGACCAGTAACCTTCATCATATTCGATAGTTTGTCTAGCCATAAGACACATGTTTCTTCCAGAACTCTCATCATCTTCATCGCCAAATGAGTAATAACCTTCCACATATCTTGACACAGTGATGACAAACGCTTTTTCACTTGCAACCATTTTTTAGGTTCGGCGGGCATAGTATGCAGAGTCCTTGATCTTTTGTTTCTGTATGGCTTCAGCCATGTAGTCTTTGGAAAAGTGGTTTCCATGACCACACTTGTGACACTCTACCTCCGGTTTGTTTGATTTCGGAATCTCATGGGATTCTGAGGGGTGATTTTGTGTTGGGATGTTTGGCTTGTATGCAGGTGGGTTCTCGGAGGGTATAGGAAATGGTTGAGGATTGCTTTGATGAGGAGCTTGGAAAAGAATGTGATATGGTCTGTGAGTGGGGTTCTATGGTCGTTTGTATTTCATGGAAAGCAAAGAAAACTCTTGTTGAAAGCGAAGTTCGGCTTCCAATACTTCAGGATCGAGGTCTCCATCAAATTGATAGTTGGAATTAGCAAGAGCAGGTAAAGTTGGTGGAGATGGTTGAACAGATGGAATGGTGATGTAACAACTTTGAAAGGTTCCGAAATAGAAGGGTTCGAGATTTCAGGATCGAAATAACTAACAAGAGCTAGAGGACCTCCTGAGAGTTCTCTTAGTATTTGTGCAACATTTGATTCATGACCTTGAAGCTCGTCAAAAAGTTGGTAAAGCTTCAGCTTCTTCAGAGATCCATTACTCTGAAGAAACGATTTCACATTTCCCCATCCTTTACCAAGACCATTTATAAACTTGAGATTGTATTATAGTGGAGTTCGGACAATCCCATGAGTTGTCATGTTGTTGACTACAATTCGGTACCTATTAGAAGCCGAGGCAATTGATTCACCAGGAGTAGTGACGAAGGTATCGAACTCGTTGACAACCGAAGTCAGACGCTTATCCTTAATGTTTTCTTATCCCTCAAACAGGTCTTGGAGAGTGTACCATATCTATTTAGCAGATTTGCACAACTTAATGTATTCAAAGAGATAAGGAGGAACACCGAACACCAACTTGAAAAAAGCAATTTGATTTGCATGCAGTTTCTCGATGTCATCAGCAGTGAGAGGTGTTGGACGCTGTTCTTCTTGACCCATGAGAGTTGTAGCAACATCTCTCACAGTTTGTTTGAATGGCACATGTGGACCTTCTTTCACAGATCTCCATATTTCTTCACATTTTTCCTTACCAAGTAAGAACCTTTCCATTCTGACTTTTCAATGATCATACTCTTCAACAACTAGCAATGGGGCACGAGAAGGGTAACCCACGCTATTTTCTGTTTGCATTGAATACATTTGTTGAGAATTAGGAGCAGCCATTGAAGTTAAGATATTAGAGCAGAAGCAGTATATATAAGAACTTTTATCCTGAACACATATATGATTGAAATACCAAGGTAATTTCAAATCAACTATAATATGTTCTTATGGATTCAAAGGACAACCACTCAAGATCTGATACCAATTGGGAGAACAAGAATCAATGCACAAGGACAAGGTTTGAAAACTAAAACATTGAGTTAATATTTAAGATCAACGTCTGCTCTTAATTAATGGTTCTAGTCGAATCTGGTAATACCAGTTAGGACTTGAATGAAATATTCAACAAAGTATTTAAGTATTAAATGAAGGGAATATTCAGAGTATAATCAATGCAAAGTTAGTAAAGAACAAGAAGAATGTTATGAAAGAATTTTGACTTGAAGGAAAAGTGAAAGTGATGTAAAGAAAGTAAATACTATCTTTTGAGTAATACGTGAGATGTTCTGATTTTTGTTAAATGAAGAGACAATCACTCCTTTTATAATGAAAAGAGGTATACAGTTTAAACCGAGAAACATTCCTAGGACTGGACAATACACAGAGTTTTACAAACTGTTATCCAAAAGATACATAAGGAAAAGTCCTATGAAATGTCATGTCACAAATAAGACAAAATATATTAATTATTTGAACAAACAGCTAATCTCAGAATTGGTTTTCATTTGGGAATGATCTTCTTATCTCGGAACTTCATCTCACCTTGGACTCATCTACTGACCTTGGAACTTGTGTGATTGAAAGAGGTTCACTTTTCATGATTCAACAAGACCAACCTATATGGTGTAGTACTGATAGATGTTTTAAAGGCAGTTCGAAATTTCCACAACGATCATCTACTTTTTCTGACCACTCCTTCTTGTTGCTACCGACCGATCGTTCAAGAATTCTTTTTAACGCCCAATTTTTTACTTTGGTTTGCCCACTTGTTTGCGGATGGTAGGGTGTTGCAAATCTATGCTATACACCATATTTTTGTAACACTTTGGCTAGTTGTTCATTTTCAAAGTGAGTTCCCCGATTGCTTATTAGAGCCCTTGGTACACCAAAACGAGAAAATAACCATTTAAGGAATCTTACGACCACTCGAGCATCATTTGTTGGTAAGGCTTGTTCTTTCACCCATTTTGAGATATAATCAACTGCCACTAAGATGTATTTATTCCGTCAAGAAACCGGAAATGGTCCATAAAATCGATACCCCAAACATCAAATACATCACAAACTTGGATGCTATTTTGGGGCATCTCGTTTCGGAAAGAAATGTTGCCCAATCGTTGGCACGAGTCATATTCTTTAACAAATTTTGTGGCATCCTTGAAAATTGTGGGCCAATAGAATCCCGAATCAAATACTTTCTTCTCTGTGTAATGTGCTCTGTGATATCCTCCAGTGGGCCCATTATGACAATGTTTCAAAATTTTGAAAACTTTCCTTCCTGAATATACATCTTCTTATCATACCATTCGCGCAGCTTCTGAAGAGATATGGTTTATATCAAAAGTAGCACTTGACTTCTGAAAATAATTTCTTCTTTTGTTGATGAGTCAATCCTTTTGGAAGATAGTCACCAACCAAATAGTTGGATATATCATCATACCATGGCACCTCTCCTGCGATCACCATTAGATATTCTTTTAGAAAATCATCTCCAATCTTGTGTTCTTATAATTTTTCCATTTCCGGGTTATCTAGTCTCGAGAGATGATCGGTCACCATATTTTCCATACCCTTTTTATCCCTAATCTCGATGTCAAATTCTTGCAAGAGTAGCACCCATTGAATCAATCTTGGCTTAGCATCCTGTTTAGCAAATAGATACTTAAGGGTAGAATGGTCAGTAAAGGCAATAGTTTTGGATAAAACTAGGTAAGGGCGGAATTTTTCAAAAGCGTAAACAACAACCAAAAGTTCTTTTTCAGTGGTACTATAATTTTTTTAAGTCGGGTTTAGAGTCTTGCTTGCATAATATATAGGGTGAAAATGCTTATCATGATCGGGTTTAAAGTCTTTCTAGCATCGCACATGAGCTCAAATGGGAGGTTCCAATTCAGGGCGATCATGATCGGGGTATTTGTTAATTTCTCTTTTAAAAATTAAAAGGCTTCAAGACATCTGTCTGGGAAGTCGAATGTGGCATCTTTCAAAAGCATGGCCTTGTAATTTTTGAGAAATCTTTTATAAATCGGCGGTAAAATCTCGCATTCCCGAGAAAACTTCTTACCCCTTTTACGTTTGTTAGAGGTGGAAATTTAGCTATAGTGTCAACCTTTGCACGGTCCACCTCTGTCACACCCCCAAAACCAGAACGACGGAAACATTCGGGGGCGGAGGACGTCATGTACAACATCACAACAATGCATAATAGTAAAACAAGCAACAACATCATCCATTGCATTAATAGTATAATTTAATACAAGTGTGTTCTGTAGTTTATAAGACACCAAAAATGAATAATAAAAAATAAAGACGAGTCTTGAAAGCTCCGTCTTCTCAAACCTGGTCATCGGTACCTGTCTACTGGTGACCTGAGAATACAAGTTATAAGATGATCCTTACCATTTACTCCAACATTTGCGTAGTGCATACCAGTCATATGTAACCAAAATAGGATAGACCTTCGAATAAGTGACCCTAACTCTAAGTCCACAACCAAACAAGGAACAGGAAGTAAAGCAAAGATCACAGATTCTAAGTCTATAACACCCTAGTCACATATAACCTTAACGTATCCACTCAGTAACTATTGACATACTAATAAAGACCTTTTTAGTTTGCACATAAGTAATTATAGTAACACAAAATACTCCTATAGTATTTTAAGTTTATGTTCTGTTCTAATGTTTTCATTGTAGTAGTGTTGGTAAGTTTTTAGACTTGCTGCAACATTACAACCATTCCTAGGCACATGCTAATCACTTCTCGGGAAAATATAGTTGATCAGGATATATCACTCCCAGATCTGATTATATGTCCCCAAGCCTACTTGTCTTGTTCAACAATCGTAATAGTTTTGTACTGTCCTAGTGACACTGATTTTAGTATGAATACAGCTATGTATACTTTGGTTAAATATTTTATTATTTAAAAGTATAAACTCTTGATCAGAGTATTTTAATCCCGTTGTGTTTATAGTTGTATATCTTTTATGGGTTGATATACTCAATTCATTATAAACAATGTTCTGATACCAATCTGTCACACCCCTAAACCATAACGGCGGAAACATTCGGGGGCGGAGAACGTCATGTACAGTATCACAACAATGCATAATAGTAAAACAAGCAACAACATCATCCATTGCATTAATAGTATAATTTAATATAAGTGTGTTATGTAGTTTATAAGACACCAAAAATGAATAATCAAACTAAAGACGAGTCTTGAACGCTCCGTCTTCTCAAAACCTGGTCATCGGTACCTGTCTACTGGTGACCTGAGAATACAAGTTATTTTGAAAGCATAGATCAGCATTAAAGCTGGTGAGTTCATAAGTATTTTAGTGTCATAGTTTGTATAAGTTTGAAGAAAGTGTTTGTAAATGTTTGTTGCAAAATTTTGTAAGTGTTTGATGTAAATGTTTGTAAACTTCCTAGAAAATACTATATTTCCTACTAAAGTAGTCTTCTACCAAGACCCAACTGTTCTTTTTGTTTGTTCTTTTGTAAAAGTGAGTATTTTCCCAAAGTATGACTATTATTTCCAAAATATAGTTTTCATTACCGTTTATGTGAGAAGATCACAATGTGAATGAAATGGGAAAATAAAGATGTACAGTAGTTTTATCTACGTAACTACCAATGTACTAACTACCTTAAACCTGTTTGTTTAATTAAGGTAAAATGTGATAAGATTGTAACCATACTTGATCGACTAGTATAACACGACGTTCGTGACGTCGAAATGATATGACATTCGTCACCCGTAGACCTGCAGGTCCCACTATAGCTAGCAGCAAGGTGTAGGATGGTCAGTCCCGTATAGATCTATACACAAATTCACGCTCTCTATCCAGGAGACTCTGGGTATAAAACGTGACGCAGCAGTATATTGTCGAGCCATGAAGTAGTATCTCACATTAATGTTATAGTATTCTTGTATTTGTATAGTATGTTCTCTCTGTCTAGTGTGTAGTATGTTCTCTCTGTCTAGTGTATAGTATGTTCTCTAGTGTATAGTTTGTAGTATGTATTGTTTCTCGTTATAGTAGGAACTGTTTCTCTTTATAGTGAGTATTATCTCTCGTTATAGTATGTTCTCTCTGACTCATGTATGAACTGACTCTTTGTATGTTTCATTGTTCTAGAAATAGTATTAGTGACTTCCTAAACTATACCTATTATAGTTTACTATCAATGTTGTTTGTACGGATGAACATGTTAGAACACCTTTGCTACCCAAAGGTGTTGAACTGAACGACGAACTTTTATGTCTATATACATATACATAATATATAACTAAGATTCAAACGACCTTCGGATAAACAACCGATACCCTAAGTCCACAACCAAACAAGGAATAGGAAATAAGGCGAGTTATCAATCCTAAGTCCTTTCAATCCTACTTATATAACTATATCCACATAGACATGATTTGACAAAGTATAAGTTTAAAAGAGTTTGATAAAGAGTTTTGCATATAAAAGAGTTTGTAAAACGATTTGAAGCAATTTGTTGAAAACACAGTTTGAAGTATAAGAATTATATATGTTTGATAGTTATTAATCACATGTGTTGATATAATAACTATAAAGTTTCTGCTTGTATCCCCCCCCCATAAAAGAATATAAAATCATTTAAAAGATAAGTGAAGGGGTATGAACTCACTTGCAGTGAGTGATACGAATGTAAGATCGGTTTGTAGGATGCTAAGTGTCAAGTGAAGATTTGAGCACAACGGATCCTAATAAGCATATAATGACACATATATGTATATAATTAGTGTTTATACAACTAACCATGCAAGGAAAACACTTTAGGACTTAGGAATCACTTAGATTGAAGTGTTACAAGTACAAAGGGTTGCATAAACTGGGTTTTCAGCCACACAATGGAGTTTACGGCCATTGTGTTTACGGCCTAAGGGAGTATACGGCCCTAGAGTGTACGGTCAAGTGTGTATACGGCCAGGTGTGTACGGCCATGGAGTTTATGGCCGTACACTCCTTGAAGAACTTGTCAAAAAGTGTGGTTCAAGGCTCTATATTGCATCCTCTAAGTGTTCTTGATCTTGTGAAGGAGTATAACATGAGTTTTAGGCCAACTAAGCACCAAACAAGGGGTTTATGACCAAGGGAGATGCTCATGGCCGTAAACTCCTGGAGTTCATGCATTAAATGATGATTCAAGGCTAGGAGTCAAGAGTTTATCAAGCCTAACTAGGAGATAGAAGATATACTCACGTTTGTGAAGCTTGGGAAGGGGTTCACGGTCCAAGAACTAGTAGGTGTTCTTGGTGAAAATGAAGAACACTTGAAGATATAACCAAAAGAAGAATTTCAAGGATGAAATCATGAATCTTCACTAGATATAGAAGGATATCAACTTGAAAATGGAAAGATTACTTACAAGATTGAAGATCAAGATGAAAGTTCTTGATGATACTTGAGAGATAAGATCGAGTTCTTGAGGTGGAAGTGTGAGAAATGAATAAAAGTGAAGGAATATCACACATAAAGGCATGAGTTTACGGCCTCCTTTAGTTTACGGCCATACACTCATGTTTACGGCGGTAAACTCCTCTTGATGGAGCTTTTGGCCATATTGGAAAAGTGGTGAACTTAGGGAACTCATTTCTAAACCCTAACTTTGAAGGTGCTAGGCTTAGAACACTCAAACAGACTCTAAACCATGCCAAAAGATAGCAGATACGAGTGTGAATTTGATTGAATTGAACTGTTGTACAAGATAGAAATTTCAGGTTGTCACATCATCCCCCCGTTAAAGAGAATTTCGTTCTGAAATTAAAGTTTAAACAATTAAGCTATTACAAATAACTAAACGAAAAGATGACGATATTTCAGTTTCATTTGATCCTCGCGCTCCCATCTGAATTCAGGTCCTCACTTGGAATTCCAGTGAACCTTCACTATCGGGATACGACTTTGCTTCGTTTGCTTGACCTCTCGGTCCATGATCTCTACAGGTTCTTCCACGAAGTTGAGGCTCTCGTTGATCTCGATCTCGTCGAGTGGGATTACAAGAGTCTCGTCGGACAGACACTTTTTCAAGTTCGAGACGTGGAAAGTAGAATGTACATTACTGAGTTCGTGAGGTAGTTTGAGGTTGTAAGCTACAGGGCCGATTCTAGCGAGAATCTCGAAAGGCCCTACGTATCTTGGATTTAGCTTTCCATGCTTTCCGAAGCGTATCAAGCCCTTCCAGGGTGAGACCTTCAATAGCACACGGTCGCCCACCTGGACTTCCAACAGTTTCCTTCTCTTGTGTGCGTAGCTTTTCGGTCGGTCTCTAGAGGCTTTCAATCGTTTACGAATCTGATCGATCTTCTCTTTCGTTTCCTGAATGATTTTCAGACCTGTGAGAGTGCTGTCAGAAACTCGTCCTTTATCTAACTGAGTGTCACCTACCTCAGCCCAGCACAGAGGGGATCTGCACTTATGGCCATAGAGGGCTTCAAATGGAGCAGCCTTTATGCTCATGTGATAACTATTGTTGTAGGAAAACTCGACAAGGGGTAAATGAGTATCCCATGCATTCCCAAAGTCTATCACGTAGGCTCTCAACATGTCTTCCAAGGTTTGAATAGTCCTCTCACTTTGTCCATCGGTTTGCGGATGGTGGGCTATACTCATGTCCAGTCTGGTTCCTAGGGAACTTTGTAGCGACTGCCAGAACCTCGAAGTGAATCTACTATCTCTATCAGATATAATGGATATGGGAACACCATGCAGTCGTAATATCTCCCTAATGTATGTTCTTGTTAGTCTCTCCATCTTGTCAGTCTCCTTGATAGGCAGGAAATGTCCGGACTTTGTTAACCTGTCTACGATCACCCAAATGGTATCGAGACCACCCGTTGTCTTGGAAAACTTAGTTATGAAGTCCATCGTGATCCGCTCCCACTTCCATTCAGGTATCTCCGGTTGCTGAAGTAAACCTGATGGTTTCTGGTATTCGACCTTACCCTTGGCGCAAGTAAGGCATTTACTCACGAAGGTAGCAATCTCTGCTTTCATGTTAGGCCACCAGTATAACTTTTTAATATCCAGATACATCTTTTCTGAACCTGGGTGGACGGAATAGCGAGTGTTGTGTGCCTCGGTCATGACTAAGTCTCTAAAACCACCGTGTCTCGGTGTCCAGATCCGATCCATGAGATATAACGCTCCGCCACCCTTGACTACCAAGTTCTTATCCATCCCTCGCAGGGATTCACCCGCCACATTTTCAGGTTTCAAGGCTTCTAGCTGAGCCTCCTTAATTTGTGTGGACAAGTGTGAATGGATAGTCATAGTCGAAGATTTGACTCTGCGACCAGAGTATTCTTTCCGACTTAGGGCAACAGCTACTACGTTGGCCTTGCCAGGATGATAACGAATTTCACATTCGTAATCACTGAGTAGCTCAACCCACCGTCGTTGTCTCATGTTGAGCTCCTTCTGGTCGAATATGTTTTGTAGGCTTTTGTGGTCTGTAAAGATAGTGCTTTTCGTACCGTACATGTAGTATCTCTAGATCTTCAGAGAAAATACCACCGCTCCTAACTCAAGATCATGTGTGGTCTAGTTGACCTCGTGTGTCTTTAGCTGTCTTGAGGCATAGGCGATGACCTTACCTCGTTGCATCAGAACACAGCCGAGCCCTTGGTTGGATGCATCACAATAAACCACGAAGTCTTCTATCCCTTCTGGGAGGGATAGTATCGGTGCGGTGCATAAGGCTCGCTTCAGCGTTTGAAACGCTTTTGCTTCTCTTCCCAGTCAAAGGCCACACCCTTCTGGGTCAATGTTGTAAGCGGTTTCGCAATCCGAGAGAAGTTATGAATGAACCTGCGATAGTAGCCAGCGAAGCCTAGAAATTAACGAATTTATGTAGGCGTCTTTGGTGCTGACCAGTTATCAATGGCTTTGATTTTGGAAGGGTCCACGTGAATTCCCTCTTAGCTAACCACGTGACCCAAGAATTCGACTCTTCGGATCCAAAATTCACATTTTGAGAACTTCGCATAAAGCTTCTCTGATCGCACTGCTTCCAAGACCTGACGTAGATGTTGACTATGCTCCTCCTTACTACGAGAATAGATAAGTATGTCATCGATGAAGACAATGACGAACTGATCCAAGTAAGGATGGCACACCCTATTCATTAAGTCCATGAATACTGCGGGCGCATTGGTTAATCCGAACGGCATCACTACAAACTCGTAGTGTCCATAACGAGTTTGGAAGGCTGTCTTCGGAACATCCTTCCTTAAAACCCGTAACTGGTGATACCCTGATCTCAGGTCTATCTTTGAAAAGAAGTTCGCCCCCTGAAGTTGGTCAAACAAATCGTCTATGTGAGGCAGAGGGTAACGATTCTTGAAGGTCTGTTTGTTCAGCTCTCTGTAGTCGATGCACATACGGAACGATCCATCTTTCTTCTTGACGAACAAGACCGGTGCTCCCCAGGGTGAGAAGCTTGGTCTGATAAAGCCCTTGCTGAGCAGTTCGTTAAGTTGACTGGATAGCTCCTGCATCTCAGCCGGTGCTAGACGATAGGGCGATTTGGGTACTGGGGTAGCTCCTGGAACAAAGTCGATCCTGAACACAACTTGACATTGCGGAGGTAATCCTGGGAGTTCTTCTGGAAAGATGTCGGGAAAATCGCGTACCACTGGGATGTTCTTTATGTCTTTCGCATCTTGGCTCACATCGACAACATGAGCAAGGAATGTGCGACTTTCCTTTCGTAGGTATTTCTGGGCTTGAATGCTCGAGATGATACGAAGGTTCGTGTCGGTTTTGTCGTCGTAGATAATTAGGGTTTCGCTAGACAACAGATTAAGGCGAACAACCTTTTCGTAACACATGATGTCGACACGATGAGAACTCAACCAATCCATTCCGATTATGACGTCGAAACTTTTAATTGAGACCGGTATAAGGTCGATTGGAAATGAATGGCTATCTAGTGTTAGTGTACATCCTATGTATATGCAGCTAGTACTCTCTGTCTTCCCGTTAGCCATTTCTACAGTGAACGGTTTTTTAAGTGCATGCGATTTTTGTTTAAGCACGTGAGCAAATTTCTTGTTCACAAAACTCCTCTCCTCTCCACTATCAAACAGTATGCATGCATATGAGTTATCGAGGAGAAACGTACCAGTGACCACTGTGGGGTCGGCGACTGCTTCCTCGTGGCATTTAGCCAAAACCCTTCCCACTCCACCGGCATTCCCTGCCTTCGGGCAGTTCCTTTTGTAGTGGCCCACCTCACCACAACCGTAACAAGCCTGGCCCACACCAACATGGGGGACCTGGGTGATTGGCCTTGCCGGAGCCTTGCAGAAACTGGCAGTGTGCCCCTTCCTGTTGCAGTTAGAGCACAACATTTCCCGGCAGGGACCATTGTGGTGGAAGCTGCATTTGTTGCACTTCAGAAAGCTTCCCACATACTGCTTCACCGGTGCAGCAGCAGTAGGTGCTATCGCAGCATGAACAGCTACGACCTGCTGCTTTTTGGCAGCTTTCTGCGCAGCATTCTACTTCTTGTCATCCCAGAACTTTCGCTTGTTGTCAGCGGCCTTGGAGGGTCCTGAGATGGCTAAGGTTGTTGTTGTTGACGGGGTACGGACTCCATGGTCAATGAGTCGTTGTGCCAACCGTTTGGCACTGTCGAAGGTAGTGGGGTTCGATGCTAAGACGTTCCCATGGAATGGAGGCATCAGCCCCCAGATGTACCTTTCCACCTTCTTTTCTTCAGAAGGGACCATTCCCGGACATAACGCTACCAGATCGCTGAATCTGGTAGTGTAGGAGACTATGTCGGAGCCTTTCATCGTTAGGCTCCAGAGTTCCTGCTCAAGCTTTTGAACTTCACCCCTCGGGCAGTACTCCTCGATCATGAGCTCCTTAAGAGCTTCCCAACCTATGGCATTTGCCACTATCAGAGTTAGTGACTTGACATGGCTATTCCACCATGTCAGGGCCCGGTCCGCGAAGGTGCAGGCAGCAAATTTTACTTTGCTCCCTTCCGGACAGGAACAGATCTCAAAGATCGATTCCGTTTTCTCGAACCATTACGAGAGGGCAATGATTCCACCAGTCCCATTGAAGTTCCTGGGTTTGCAGCTGGTGAAGTCCTTGTACGAGCACTCTCTTGAGCACACTGGAGCTTCAACTGTAGTGGGAGGCACATTCGTTCCACTCCCACTGGTACCGGTAGTGTTGAATTGTGCTAGGGCTACCATAACAACCGCATTCACAGCAGCTTGGATAGCTGATGGGTCGCATTGAGGAGGTGGAGTTTGATTCGGAGTTATTGGAGTAGCATGCCTGTTCGACCTACGAGGAGGCATCTTGAAGCTATAAAATCAAAAGATGAAGATATTGGTAAGTATTCAATAGAGTGAATGATGAGGGTGAATCATGGACTAACTCTCCATAGCCCAACAAAACAGATGAGAGTATGATTGAAATAGAAATCTAGCACTATAAAGATGAAAGCATTTGGATAATACTTTCCATGAGATTAGATATCTGTCGATAAAATTGGTATTACAGATGTAACAAGTTCGGAAAAATGACCTACAAGTAGGTCTTACATCACACCAGAATAAGAAAATTTTGACAGCATTAAGACCTAATAGACTGAAAGTTCAAGGTCTTAAAATAAACAGGAAATTACAGGAAAAAGTGCTACTTAGAGCATAGATAAGAAAGCTAATCCTTAATCCAAAGGAAAAGGGATGAGCAGAGCATCCCCTACTGACGATTGGAACCCCTTGGGCGAACCCTTAAATCATCCAGCTGACGCTCCAAGTCGAGAAGGCGTCGCTCATACACTCGCTGGCGTACTCGGTGTTCTATGACTTCAGCTCGAGTCACAGCCAGTTCTTGCAGTAGAGACTCAGGGTCTCTCACAGCTTTCTTACGAGCATATTCCAGACGACGAATGCGGACAGTATTGATTCCCGCATTGGCATCAACTTCCGATATGCGGTTGAGGGTTGTCCTACCCTCTATTTCGTTACGAGCAACCCTGCGGACCAGAATAGGCAGGACTCTGTCCGCTGAGCCTCCTTCGCTCAGGTTGTAGAAGCTTCGGTCTCTATTATAGGGCATGGGTTGACCCTGTTCTTGACTCCATGTCTCCAAACTTTCCACCCACAGAGGCGTCGGGCCTTGAAAAGTCGGACGAGGGTTAGGATTTGGGATTAGAGCTACCAGGGGTTGATCGTTGACTTCTGGCTCGGAGTCAGAATCCTCCGGGAAGTTCTCTACGAAGTCATCGTCCAACGGAATTGCAGGCTCCTCTTTTGGCTCATCGTCGAGTCATCCATCGTTACCTTGGTTGGGAAAGTACGGGTCTCCGGGGATATGGAATCCAGCCATGTTATCTAAGTTAGAAAAGGGGTAAAAGAAATAATTAATAGACGTACTAATTAAGATAATTATAAGATGATCCTTACTAGTTACTCCAACATTTGCGTAGTGCATACCAGTCATACGTAACCAAAACAGGATAGACCTTCGAATAAGTGACCCTAACTCTAAGTCCACATCCAAACAAGGAACAAGAAGTAAAGCAAAGATCGGAGATTCTAAGTCTATAACACCCTAGTCACATATAACCTTAGCGTATCCACTCAGTAACTATTGACATACTAATAAAGACCTTTTTAGTTTGCACATAAGTAATTATAGTAACACAAAATAATCCTATAGTATTTTAAGTTTATGTTCTGTTCTAATGTTTTCATTGTAGTAGTGTTGGCAAGTTTTTAGACTTGCTGCAACATCACAACCATTCCTAGGCACATGCTAATCACTTCTCGGAAAAATATAGTTGATCAGGCTATATCACTCCCAGATCTGATTATATGTCCCAAGCCTACTTGTGTTGTTCAACAATCGTAATACTTTTGTTCTGTCCTAGTGACACTGATTTTAGTATGAATGCAGGTATGTATACTTTTGTTAAATATTTTATTATTTAAAAGTTTAAACTCTTGATCAGAGTATTTTAATCCCGTTGTGTTTATAGTTGTATATATTTTATGGGTTGATATACTCAATTCACTATAAACAATGCTCTGATACCAATTTGTCACACCCCCAAACCAGAACGGCAGAAACGTTCGGGGGAGGAGGACGTCATGTACAGTATCACAACAATGCATAATAGTAAAACAAGCAACAACATCATCCATTGCATTAATAGTATAATTTAATACATGTGTGTTATGTAGTTTATAAGACACCAAAAATGAATAATCAAAATAAAGACGTCATCTTCTATACACAAATTCACGCTCTCCATCCAGGAGACTCTGGGTACAAAACGTGACGCAACAGTATATTGTCGAGCCATGAAGTAGTATCTCACATTAATGTTATAGTATTCTTGTATTCGTATAGTATGTTCTCTCTGTCTAGTGTGTAGTATGTTCTCTCTGTCTAGTGTATAGTATGTTCTCTAGTGTATAGTGTGTAGTATGTATTGTTTCTCGTTATAGTATGAACTGTTTCTCTTTATAGTGAGTATTGTCTCTCGTTATAGTATGTTCTCTCTGACTCATGTATGAACTGACTCTTTGTATGTTTCATTGTTCTAGAAATCGTATTAGTGACTTCCTAAACTATACCTATTATAGTTTACTAGCAATGTTATTTGTATGGATGAACATGTTAGAACACCTTTGCTACCCAAAGGTGTTGAACTGAACGACGAACTTTTATGTCTATATACATATAAATAATATATAACTAAGATTCAAACGACCTTCGGACAAACAACCGATACTCTAAGTCCACAACCAAACAAGGAACAGGAAATAAGGCGAGTTATCAGTCCTAAGTCCATTCAATCCTAATTATATAACTATATCCATATAGACATGATTTGAAAAAGTATAAGTTTAAAAGATTTTGATAAAGAGTTTTGCATATAAAAGAGTTTGTAAAACGATTTGAAGCAATTTGTTGAAAAAACAGTTTGAAGTATAAGAATTCTATCTGTTTGATAGTTATTAATCACATGTGATTGATATAATAACTATAAAGTTTCTACTTGTATTCCCCCCCCCCTCCATAAAAGAGTTTAAAATCATTTAAAAGATAAGTTAAGGGGTATGAACTCACTTGCAGTGAGTGATACGAATGTAAGATCGGTTTGTAGGATGCTAAGTGTCAAGTGAAGATTTGAGCACAACGGATCCTAATAAGCATATAATGACACATATATGTATATAATTAGTGTTTATACAACTAACCATGTAAGGAAAACACCTTAGGACTTAGGAATCACTTAGATTGAAGTGTTACAAGTATAAAGGTTTGCATAAACTGGGTTTGCGGCCACACAATGGAGTTTACGGCCGTTGTGTTTACGGCCTAAGGGAGTATACGGCCCTAGAGTGTACGGTCAAGTGTGTATACCGCCAGGTGTGTACGGCCATGGAGTTTACCGTCCTACACTCCTTGAAGAACTTGTCAAAAAGTGTGGTTCAAGGATCTATCTTGCATCCTCTAAGTGTTCTTGATCTTGTGAAGGAGTATAACATGAGTTTTAGGCCAATTAGGCACCAAACAAGGGGTTTACGACCAAGGGAGATGCTCATGGCCGTTAACTCCTGGAGTTCATGCATTAAATGATGATTCAAGGCTAGGAGTCAAGAGTTCATCAAGCCTAACTAGGAGATAGAAGATATACTCATGTTTTTGAAGCTTGGGAAGGGGTTCACGGTCCAAGAACTAGTAGGTGTTCTTGGTTTTCTTGGTGAAAATGAAGAACACTTCAAGATCTAAACAAAAGAAGAATTTCATGGATGAAATCATGAATCTTCACTAGATATAGAAGGATATCCACTTGAAAATGGAAAGATTACTTACAAGATTGAAGATCAAGATCAAAGTTCTTGATGGTACTTGAGAGAAAAGATCGAGTTCATAAGGTGGAAGTGTGAGAAATGAATAAAAGTGAAGGAATATCACACATAAAGGAATGAGTTTACGGCCTCCTTGAGTTTACGGCCGTACACTCATGTTTACGGCGTAAACTCCTCTTGATGGAGCTTATGGCCATATTGGAAAAGTGGTGAACTTAGGGAACTCATTTCTAAACCCTAACTTTGAAGGTGCTAGGCTTAGAACACTCAAACAGACTCTAAACCATGCCAAAAGATAGCAGAAACGAGTCTGACTTTTATTGAATTGAACTGTTGTACAAGATAGAAATTTCGGGTTGTCACAACCTCTATCCCCGATTTGGAGACTTTATGTCCCACGACAATTCCTTCTTTAACCATGAAATGGCACTTCTCCCAATTTAAGACCAAGTTGGTCTTTTCAGATCTTGCAAGCATCAAGTCTAGGTTGGATAAGAACTCATCAAAAGAAGACCCAAAAACCGAAAAATTGTCCATGAAGACTTCCATGAACATTTAAACCATATCGTGGAAAATAGCCATCGTACATTTTTGAAACGTGGCTGGTGGGTTGCATAACCCGAATGGCATCCGATGATAAGCAAAGGTCCCACTTGGGCAAGTGAACATGGTCTTTTCTTTGTCTTGAGGATCAATAGGGATTTTAAAGTATCCTGAAAAACCATCTAAAAAGTAGTAATAAAGGTGACAGGATAATCTTTCGAGCATTTGATCAATAAAGGGTAAAGGAAAATGGTCTTTGCAAGTAGCATCGTTTAGCTTGCAATAATCGATGCACACACGCAAACCGGTTACCGTTCTTGTAGGAATGATCTCGTTCTCTTCGTTTGTCACCATCGGCATGCCTCCTTTTTTAGGTACCATGTGCACCGGACTCACCTATTGGCTATCCGATATTGATTAAATGATACAGACATCCAAGATTTTAACTACCTATTTATTCACTACTTCTTGCATGTTCAGGTTTAATCTCCTTTGGCGTTGCACCACTAGTTTAGCTCCCTCTTGTAAATTGCTTTTATGTGAATAATATGAGAGACTTATGCCCTTGATATCGGTAATCTTTCATGCAATGGCATTCTTTCGTTTCTTGAGTACTTCAACTAGGCTTTCCTTTTCATGTTGTGTGAGATCAGCTGCTATGATGACTGGCTTTTGTTCATTTTCTTCCAAGAATGCATAGTCTAGATGTTCGGGCAAAGATTTTAAAATGATTTTTGTTTTTTGTTTAGTGACCACGACATGGGCATCTTGCCACATAGTGGTGTTGCAGTTTTTTTTGTCATATCGAGTAAATTCAGATTGTCACGTCGTGGTGTCATTACCACATCGTGGTGGGTCTTCAGTTGCCTTTTTCAATTCATTATACTCACTCTCTTCAAGTAACTTCTCAATTTCTTATAAATCATGTTCAGCATACAAATCACCTTCTTGTAGAACCATGTACCCCTCAATTTCCTTTTCCTTCCATCCTCCAAGCTCTTTCTCCAAAATTTCATCGAACATATCTACCGAAAATGCCATATCATCACTTATTCTTGAATTTTTTATTTCTATATTAACCTCGAAAGTTACAGCTTATTCTCTAACTCGAAGAGTGAGTTTAGATTCTCTTATGTCTACCAAGGCTCAGGCGGTGCTCAAAAAGGGCCTTCCAAGAATAATTAGTACGTGTTCGTCTTCCTCCATGTCTAAAACAATGAAATCTGCTGGTAGTCTTCATCATTTTTTTCTTGTCTTGCTCTACTAGGAATGGGCAACGGTGGGCGGTATGGCTTAACGGGTTCAACAGTTTTTGTTTTCAGGTGCTTGCCACGTCGTGGTCTCTTCACCACGTCGTGGTGACTGTTCAGAATGTTTTTCTTTATTTGCTTCTCGCCATTCTTGCTCATCATCCGGTTTATTTCTATTAATAGGAGTCAGATGGATAATAATTTTCCCACTTCTCGTTGTAATGGTGTCACACCCTGCTAAAGCGGAAACACAGGGCGTGGCAGTACAAAGGGTTTCATCGCAAAAGTTAAAAGACAACACCAACCATAGTATTAAAAATCATTACAAATTCACAATGGGTTTGAACAACTTTTAAAAGAAATTACAATGTAAATTGAAATACAACACATGCGAATGCTCCTAAAAGTGAAGTGTCCCTAAGTGCCACTTACTCGATGATTCCTGAAAAAGCATGTAAAACGAGCGTCAACTATAAAAATAGTTGGTGAGTACTCACAGATAAACAAAATAATACTGGTTCCATGAATTGAAATCAAAGTTTCGATAAAAGTTTCCAATAATAAAAGTATATTGTTAAGATGAGTAAATAAGTTTGTAAAAACAAAGTTCTTTGTCATCATGAGAGATAAGGTATGTTGCCCAAATAAGATGCAACATTCATATTCTCATGGAAGATAAAGTTCGTTACTCAAACGAGTAAACAAGTTTCATTGCTAAAATGAGCAATCAATTTCGTTGCTACAAGGAGCAAACAATTTCATTGCTAAAACATGTATATAAGTTTTCAATAATAACAGTTCGTTGTTGTAATGAGAAACAAAGTTCATTGCTATAATTAATAAACAAGTTTATTGCTATAATAAGTAACGAGTTTGTATGTGTATGAGCAAACAATGAGTCTCAACCAAACCTATGACTGAAGCCCTATCAAGATCTATGCTTATCGTTCCATAGATGAATATGGTATCATGCACTCCAGCAATAGGGCGAGTGAGGAGTTGTCAATTCCTAATAGCGCTATCTATAATGACCATTGGCTCAAAGAGTTAATGGTTAGAGATAAGGGAAGGGCCTTAGTACGATAAGTTCTTATGTTCCGTGTTGCATAGACATACATAGAGAGACATAGCAATAAAATATCAATCATGTTTGATACAAATCAATTTAAATACAACATTCAAATAATAGTTTTTCGGGACATGCTTTTCCACCCCAAAACATAAAAACTGAAAATAGGGGAGTGCATGAATACTCACAATACATTTAGATGATGCAAATGGTGCCTTGAACTACGTTCCACATGTACCACTACCGATTCCTATAATAATGGTATTCGCTAGTGAGTCTCTAATCGAAATCTAACACTAGTATACTTACTACTACAATAGAATTATGCCAATAATGTGTCAAAATTTAATATTGATAAGTTACAAACATTTTTCTGTGGAAATTAAGTTTCAAAGAATCAATTGTTATATAACAATTTAAGTGGAAAATTTCCATTATTGAAATGTTAATATTTAACATTTTAGAGGTGTTCCAGTGATTAAATATTCAAAACTAAATCAATTTAGTTCTAAAAGTTCCCAAACTTTGCATTTCAGTTTTAATTGAAGTCAAAGACCTCAAGATAATTTTTCTTGAATTTTTGATGTGTCTAACTATTTTTCACCATTTTAGTTTCTTGAATAACCATAAAATCATGAAAAATACTAAACAATTAATAAAAATTACCAAACTTCAGATTTTGGTTCTAAATATGTTAAAAGACTTCTAGATAAATTTTCATGGATTATGGATATGCATAACCATTTTTCATATATTTAATTCTCTAAATATATAAAAATTCATGAAAAATAGAAATCGGTTAAGAAAATGCCCCAAACTTTTTATAGTAATGTCATTACACGTACTTAACCTGGGAAAAATATAAAAATAGATTTCCAGACAATTTAACCCAATTTTATGATTTTTTAGCATTTATTCTAATAAAAGTTGAAATAAATAGAAAATAGTTTCCAAAATTGTCCAAAATTTTTGTAACGCTGTTATTAGTCATTATTAAGCTAGGAAAAATATAAAAATGAATTTCTAAACTGTTTATCCCAATTTTATGATTTTTGTGTATGTATTCTAATAAAAATTGGGTTTAAGTGTATTTAATCTTGGGAAAATAGAAGAAAAATAGTATACAGAAGAGAAAAATCATCAAAATTTTTATGTAGCATCCTAATGTACTAAAAGGTGTTCTGGTAAATTTTCATAATGTTTGGATGAGTAAAACTATTTTTCCTGTTTTTAGTCCATTATAAATACAAAAATCGGAGAAAAATAGGAATACACTATGAAAAATTCTGAAAATATTTTTCTAAGTGTTCCACAGAGAGTATAAGTTGCGAAAATTATTAGATACCATTTTTATATTCCCTAATGTGGTTTTATGATTTATTAGAGCTAAACAAAAAGAAAATTCAAAACCATATTAAATAGTAAAAAAAATGGATGAAACTTAATGGGAGATGTTTATTAACTTAAAGGATCATCCAAGAATTTTTCAATAATTTATTTACTAGCTTAAGTATTTTATATGATTTAACACTTTATTTTCTTATTATTTTCATATAAAAATAAAGAAAATATATATTGAGCTGAAAATTTCCAGAATGCATCTTCATACAATTTGATAACAATGACAATTTGTGTTCTTATTTTTGATGTTGAACACCATGCCTAAAGGCTCAATAAATTATAGAGAAAACTTGGTTCTTGTGATTTATGTAAAGATTAGTGATGTTACTTTGACAATTTTTGCAACATGTTACAAAGACTTTTGAATCAAGATCTTTTTGTACCTATTAATACATGATATTAAGAGTTCAAAATAATGTTTGAATGATTTTTAGTGATGAATAAGTCCTTTGAATATGCAACACAAAACAAATGTTCATAAGGAAAGTGCTGTTTGAGCAACAGTTTTGTAAAAATAGGTAAAAATCGAAATTTTGGAATTTTTCAGTGAGGTCAGATGGGTTTGAAAGCTAACTCAAAATATTATATTTCAGAAAAAGAATCACGAATTTTGGCTAAGAAATGAGTGAGATATGACAGTTTAAAGTCAGGTAAAGAAATCTGGCAGATTGCATGCATGATGATTGGTTAGAAAAGTGGGTTTTCATCATTTCCTTGAGTAAACCTTTTGAAGTATTTTAAATATATCATGATAACCTCATATTTTGGTCATGTTTTCAGAGATCAAAAGATTAAAACTTATCAAAATGTATACATGCATTTATGAAGAAAATTTTGTTTCTCAAAAACTCTTAACTTGAGTTTGATGTTTTAATCCTTAAAATCGATTTTTGCACTAAGATCATGAACATGCAACCTTGTTTATCATACATGCATGGTGTTAAAACACATCCATCATGTTCTAAAAACCATTTTAACAAAAAGAAAACAAGTTTGAAGAAGATGAAGAAGGAGAAAGTGTAAGAAAAGAGCAAAACTTGAAGGAAAAGTGAAGTAGAAATCGATTTTACCTTCAAGAATACCACAAGATGATGAAGATTTCGAGTTTGAGGAGTGTTCTTGGGTTTGTTTTCTGGAATATTTCTTGGTTCTTTAGAGGGAGGAAGAGAGAATGGAGTGGTGTTTGGAGAGAAAAAGTAGAGAGAAGGTAGAGAGAGTTTTCTAGAGAGAGAAAGAAGAGAGATGTGTGTGTTGGAGAATGAGAGTGTGAGAGAGAAATATGGGGAGAGAGGGATCCGATTTTAGGGGAGGAGAGGCTCCCTCTCTCTTGTTTCTTTTATAAAATTTCAAATCTTTTATAAAAATATCCAACTTTTTATAAAATGTGCACCTTAACCTAGTTTTTATGCATAAAACTCTTGATTTTTGGTTTATAAATTAAGGGTAAATGTTAATGAGTTAAATTTCATTTTCCTTGAATGCATTTTCATAATTTTAATTGTTATAAGATCATATTATAAGGTTCATGATTATTTTTATAGAATTTTTAAGGTCAAAGTTTATAAATATGAGTTTTTAGGGCATTTAGGGTTTTTGAGAGTTTGTAAATCTTTGGATATCAAAATTACTTGAATTTTGAGATTTCAAACTATTTTAGAGTTTCATAACTCTTATTCAAATTAGAAATATTGTTTGTAATTTATTTTTAGCGGTTTATTGGCATTCTATGTAGTGATTCCGAGATTCAAACGAAATTGAGGAATCAAGTATACTAGTCCTACTCTTCAACTTTGACTTAAGTTTCTATGAGACTTTGACCTAATTTCTACTTCTAGGTCAAGTGCATGATGTGTGAATATGATTCATGAAATGGTGTTCGAGTCAAAGAATGACCCGAATATGGATAGTCTCTACAGTTAAGTAGTTATAGAATTCACATATCAATGTGAAATCTATGCACACTATCCATTGATTCTAATTGTTTCCAGGTTTCTAGTAGTTTATAACTTAGCTTCTAGCTACTAAGTCTAGTATGTGTAGTGCCTATATGTGCAACTAAGTTTAGTCAAATCTAAAACCGACTCGAATTTTGACGACTGTCACAAATGGCCTGGATGTGAGCTCCTCCTGGATTTTATTCGGTGTTTCCTGGGAGTGTGCCCGACAATATTTCGTGTGAATTGCTTTGATAGTTGCCCCATTTTTTGCTCAATGTTCTTGATTGTAGCTTGCTGCTTTCTAAGAACCCCTGCGATATCTTCGTGTCTCTTTTTGATGCGACAACAAAACGAGCAAGTATTGTCTCAAAAACGGGTTTCTTTTCGGGAACCGGTTCCTCTTTTTGGTAAAAGCCTCTTCCTTTTTTTTCATACTTCTCTTCCTTGGCTTTCTTGTACTCATCATAAGCTAACCAATTCTTTTTGGGATTTCTCCAGTCTTCATCATAACGATCATCGCTTGAATAGCAAGATTGGTCCTTTCGGTTTCCATTTCCATCTAGATCACAGTCTTTGGTTAAATGTGGCTCGTTACAGTTTTCACACCCCATTCGTATTGCATGGATTGTTTGATACATTTTTGTCATCCTCTTATCCATGTTATGCAACATTGCTAAGACCGTTACCATGTCATCCGAAGAATAATTTACGATTCCCCTAGTTACATATTATGGAGGGTTTTGATATTCTTTTGAATGTTTGGAAAATTCCTCGATTAGCTCCTTGATTATGGGTGGTGCTTTCTTTGTGAGTGGCCCTTGAAAATCAAGGAGTTGCCTAGTTGTTACGTTTACCCCATCATAAAAGATAGATACTACTTGTTGTACATTTAGATCATTTTGAGGACAATTCCTTTACAAACCCTTGTATTGCTCCCATGCCTCATATAATGACTCTCCCGCTTGTTGCTCAAAATTTGCAATAGCCTTCTTGAACTTGGAAACCTTAGATGGTGGGAAAAATTGTTGTATGAACTCTTCACGCATTTGTGCCCATGTTGTTATTGTGCCCGGTGGGAGGGCCTTCAACCAATCTTTCATTGCACCCTTAAGAGTAACGGGGAGCACTCTTAGCAAAATTGTCTTACTTGGTATGTTTGGTATGTTGAAGTAGTCGGCGATGTCATTGACCTCATCAATGTTCTTGTAGGCATCCTTGTGGTCTTTCCCATGGAATGGTATGACCTTCAATTGAGCATGTATGTGTCCTTTTAGTTCAAAGATAGCAGTGTTGCGAATTATGGGTTGCACAATTCCCGGTTCGTTGTCTTCACGCATCCGTCTCTTGTATGCCTCCATCGTTATGTCAGCAATGTTCGTTATGGTGGCCTTTGGCTCGCTTTCAGGTTCGCTTACCTTGTCTGATTCCGGTTCGCTTTCTGGCTCGTAACCTGCTTCCTTTTTTGTTAGGAGTCTTCTCAAAACTTTTGAATTCTCTTTCTAGAGTCCTTTTGCTTGATTCTCCGAGTTTGGTTGTCTTCTTCTTATGGAATGCTGACTCGGGATCGTCAAATGGTGGTATGATTAGTGTTTTCGATCCTTGGGTCACAAATCACTGAAACAAAAACAAATAAAACACGCAAAAAGAACAAAACAAAAAATAAAACTTAAACTGTTACGACACCACGACGTGGTGTTTATGGCCACGACGTGGTGAGTCAAACAGAAGAAAACTAAAACGAAAATTTAAAAGAAAATAGACAAAAAAAATTCGTAATAAAATAGCTGATTAAAATTAACTAAAAATGGGTCGTTCCCCGGCAACGGCGCCAAAAACTTGATGCAAAAGTAATATGCACTAGTTTAACCTACTAATATAACTAATTATTACTCTTAAGACAGTGTACCTAGTCGAAAATAGAATAGCACAAATAGTCGGGTATCGAAAACATGGAAGAGAATGATTAGCTAATTTTATCTACTAATTACCTAAATTACTATTTAATAAAATGAAATGAGTTTTTCTCTAGTTTTGCAAGACTAAAAACTTAATTAATCAAACTAAACTATTTATCAACTAATGAAATAAAAACTAAAACTAAAAGCAATAAATACAAAAGACGATTTTAACCAAGATAATATAGATACTTTCAATTAGCTTCGATATACTTGCTATTATGGTTGATTTAATAGAAGTGCAATGGATTAATGCTTCGTTGGTTACCGATTCCTAAAATGACCAGGTTAATTTTCACTAACCTAATCCTTTAGCAAATAAGTTCACTCATACGGTGATCAAGCAGATAAACTAACAAATGTACTAGTGTTCGGTTCGAGTTAAATTAGATTTATAATGGATTGATCAATTTGGTTCATTAAATCAATTCAATATATGATTGGTCATTATATATTAACTCCTACAATTACTTACCCACTTTTCTATTTAATCACAGGTTTTGGTAAAAACACTAGTCCTACAACACAACATTCAATAGATTAAGTATCTTTTCTTCTATATTGAGCATAAAAATGGCTAGAAATATATATATATATATATATATATCAGCTCGCTATGCCAAACCATGGTGATTAGCCATGGTCGCCTTATAGGTCGAACCAAGGCATCGGCCGATGGTGACACTAAATGATGTCGGACCATGGTGACTTTATTATGTCAAAGCATAGCACTGAGCCAATGGTGACTCGCTATGTAAACCATGGTGCTTAGACATGGTAGCCTTACAGGTCGAACCATGGCTTCGGCGGATGGTGACACTAAATGATGTTGGACCATGGTGATGAACCATGGTGGCTTTATTATGTCGAACCATCGCAGTGAATAAAGGATTACTCATAACTGATTTATCATGTAATGTATATCTTAAAATAATAAAATATCTCATGCAATCAACTTAACCTATTGTCAAGTCGGACAAAAGTTCCCCGCTTGTGACTAGTACGCCGTACAATTTAAAGTGTATTTGCATTTGTTTATTATGACTTAACCAAAACATATGTAAATTGTACCTTAGGATTTTTGTGATATGATACATGGTGTGGGGTGCTTTGTCAAAAAGTGGCTTATCTCGTCTCATGGAAGGACGAAGCATTGCCTTTATAATTTCACCGTTCATATTCGCATCCTCCCTAATAAATAAAGAACTTTTTGTCACATGGGATGCTCTCCTTGATTTCGCCACATGTCATTTTGTGGTTATTTTCAATTAAATTTTTTCCACATGGCATTTTGTGGTTGTTTTCATTTTTATTAAAATTCATATAATAATTAATTAAATGTATTAATTCCAATAAATGTAATAATAAATGCATATCAATTTCATTAATCGACTTTCCTTCTAATTTTTAAATTTGTAAATTAAAACCCCATTAGTTTTATTTGTTTATTTATCTAAATTATTTGTTTAAATTTTAAAATAGAATAAACACTTTAATTTTAATAATTCAGTATTTTTTCTAATTTTTCTTATAAATTGAAACTTCTCAAGTATTTAGAATTTCATAATTAATTTTCTTTTAAATGAACTCATATAATACATGGGTCTTACACCTAGTGATTATAATAAACCCTTCCCCGGAAGATAGGTAGAGTGTGTACATTTTCTCCTTTATCCTTTTTTTTTTTTTTTTTTTTTTTTTTTTTTTTTTTTTTGAAAACGTTGAGCGGATTGGACTGCTACGCATCCTCTAGAATTGGATTTTGTTGAACAAAATCGCAGCACACAAACATTAAACAGTTGACTACATTAAACGGTTGACTGGTAAAATTGTTTTACAACATTAAACGGTTGACTACATTAAACGGTTGACTTGTAAAATTGTTTTACAACAAAGAGCCCAGTTTTGTTGAGATATCCCAGCGACATGAAGAAGCTCATTGTGAAGAAGCCCAAGATGAAATTGTAATTGTGTTGAAACCCACTTGAAAACATTCGACCCAAAGATTGAACTTTTCTTTCCCTTTTCTTTTGTTTGAACGGTGTTGGATACATAAGATTGCCCTGCCACTTTTTTTTTTCTAAGCAAACTTTCATTTTTCCTTGTTTACGTTTTGTGTATAAACAGATTAGGTACCCAGGTACCACTTTTAATTTATGAAAATAAAAAAGTCCTCCGACTGTTCTCCATTTGTTTGGGATGTGTTGAATCGAATGTGTACAAGCTTTGGGACCCGATTTGCTTTCTTATGAGTTTTGAAGGAAAAAATTGGGTTTTTGGCACCGTAGCAAAATAAAATTTGACGAATTTACACATTTAATCATTCAAGTATTTTTTGTGCTCAATTGGTCCCTAACGTTAGGAAATATCGACTAATTAAGGGTTTAGGGAAAATTGTATCCGGTTTACAGGTGACATGCTGACGTGGCTTGACATATGTGGGTTTGCTGAATGTTTTGAGCAAAACCTATACAGGGTTTTTGGCACTGTAGCACAACAAATGTTGACGAATTTACACATTTAGTCACTCAAGTAACCGGTTGTTCCTGTATCCGGTCATATAATGGTGTAATTGATAGGTAAAATTCAACTTTAATGGTCTTATTTGGTACAAAAAATACTTGAGTTACTAAATGTTTAAATTCGTCAAACTTTGTTGTGAAACAGTACAAAAACCCGAAAAAAAATCGAACTTGGTTCCTATGTTGTGCATTCCCATCTTTTCATTTTGTTTTGGAGAGTTTTACAATCTGTCGGTCAATTATTCATATTTCGATTTCCAAAAATATGCCAAAAATAAAAAACATTGGCGACTGGATATCTAGTAGTTCACGAAGATGATAATTTTTTCTTCTCTTCTTTTTGTTGCAAAGGATGAGATCGCAGTAGCGACCTATGGTGACGCTTCTTTGCTGGGTCGACGGTGATGACAGCTTGCACTAGAGATGCTGCTGTTGGAGAAGGTGCTTCACCTGATGATACCGAACCACTTCAACGATACTGAACCGAGCCATTATTGATGGTACCAAACAGAACCACACGAGGATACCGAACCAGCCCTTCAAACGTCTGATATATTTGTAGCATTATGATATTGTTAAGATTAAGTGTTGTTTCTTGGTTTCTTTTGGAAGACGAAACTAATAGGTTTGTTGATGAACTCCTTTGCAAGATGATTATATTTGTTGATACTAGTATGTGTGTGTATGTAGCATCATTATGTGAGAAGACAAAATAACTTATGATTGGCTTGTGGAGTATGGAGGCTTTATGTGGATACAAGATAAGTGAAAAGTTTGAACATTGACACAAGCATTTGCTGCTGCTTCAAAAGTTATAGAACGACATGATGACAAGCATGAATTTTCATTGTGAAAAATCCTCTAACTCCTCTGAGCGTGGGGGCCGATCATTGACCATTGGAGCTTGATTCTCCAAAATTCGCTTACTCCGTTATAACTTGATCGAGGTTCGCCTATTTACTTTCTTCAATCAGTTTTCACCAGGAATACTACCAGATCGTGAGCTCTAGAAGAACATAAATCAAGTCAATCATATATGTATTCAGCATTGAGGTTAAAGACAAATAAAAATCGAGCCATTTTTCTATGTGTTCCTATTTTTTCTAGGGAGAGATAATGCTTCAGAGAATTTAAATTTATCTTTGCCCAGAGATCCCAATGAGTACATAATAACAATAAAATCATTTGATATACGAACTTTGGTTGTTTTGTAGAAATTATTTTTATGTTTATGATCAACCAGCATGTAATCTCCTTCATTTCTTGTCATACCAAAACTACTAATTTCCCTTATAGATCCCTCAACAAAGAGGGCTTCGAACGAACTAATGAGATTTTTTTATTGTTATTTGTATTTTAATGCCATGTAAGTGAAAAAAAAATTGGTTAAGTTTAAAATTTTATAAATTAAAAGCAACATAATAATAAAAAGAAAAAATTGTACCTACTCGTCAATTAAAATCATGTCCAAGCTGCTGAACATGTTTGAGTTGTTTTTTAAGTTTGCTTCCAAAGCAAGAGTACTTGAACACGAATGTTTAGGTTTCCTTGGATGCATCGATATCAACAACCTTGTCAAAGACGATCTCATCGTGATTGTGTTGTGTCATGGGTGTAAAATGAAAGAGAAAACAATTAGAATTAGAAAGAACTTTTATATGAAATAAAAGGGATATATACAATGTATTTATCTACAAAGAGGTATGATCCATAAAGAGGTATGAAAGCTATTATAGTTGTCAACAAAATTGTTTCCATACTTAATTTCAAAGGTTGCATAAATTGATTATATATTATTTCCTATTAAATCAACCCTAAAAGTGTAATAGGATCATACCAAAATATTTAAAATCCTACCAAAATTAATCGTATTCATATGACATAATAATTAAAAAAAACCATAATCATATCTAATATATAAAAATAACATTTTCCTCATTAGTGTCAATTTCAAAGATAGTTAATTTCTATTTTGTTAAAGGTACGTAATATCTTTTCCTGTTTATTTGAAAAGTTTCAGAAAAGTATTTAACTGATTTCATGTAATTTGTGACAAAGAAAATAGAAATATATGAATACATATATTTGATATAGGAAAAAAAAATAATCGAAAAAAATATAAAAGCAAAAGAATATATTGACTTTCTACTGCACAATAGCGAAAGTTTGAAGCAGAGAATGATGATGAAAGTTATAAACAATAAGAATGATGTTGTAGGAGAAGATTTGAAGAAAATCAACGATTAAAAATAAGTGTGAGCCACGGATTCAATAATGAATCGTATATGTATGTGATAATTTAAATCTGATTTTTTACTATTAATGGTTTCCTAATAAAAATAGGTTTTATATTAATGGTTTACTAATATAAACATATTTATATTAATGGTTGATATTAATGCCTTAATTGAAATGGTTTGTTACTAATATGTTTTTAAAGTTGATCATATTAAAACCTTTATAACTGGAAATTCAAAATATGGGAAGATTTTATTGGAATTATATAAATTTCATTTCAACGAATGTAAGTTAATTTTGTTTTACAATTAGAAAGCTTTTATTGGAATTAAATACATTCCATTTGGGGAATATGATGTCAACAATTTGATCTAAGGGTAGAAAACATAGGATTAAAATACACTCAAGGGTCCAGATTGTTTAAAATGATGTTAAGGTTTCTATTTTAATAATATTTAGAGATATAAATATATATGCATATTGGTAAGTTTTATTATTTTATATGAGGAAAGTAATAATTATAATTGGGTAACATTATCTAAGAAATAAATGCTTGAAATATTTTTGGAGGGAAAACATTGGGATCACTAAAAAAATTTATATAAAAAATACAAATTTAAATTGGGTGAAATTATTGATGAAATTAATGACGATTAAATTGGTAGGTTATGATTGAATCCGATTTTAGAAAGTTTAAATTTGATAAAGGAAAAGCCTAAGTTATCAAAATAATTTTTTTTATGGATATAAGGAAAATAAAAATTTTAATTTGATAAAGAAATGCGTAAGAAATAAATGTTTGAAATATTTTTGGAGGGAAAAAGTCGGGATCGTTAAAAAACTTTATATTAAGAAATACAAATTTAAATTGGGTGAAATTATAGAAGAAATTAATGACGATTAAATTGATATGTTAGGATCGGAATCCGATTTTGAAAAGTTTGAACTTGATAAACGAAACGTGTAAGTCGTCAAAATATAAAATTTTAAACGCGGGAGAACATTTACGAAAAATACATATAAAGTTATAAAAAACCGACACAATAAAAAAACAAGATAAAGCAACATAAAAAATATATATCATAATAAATAAGAATCAATTTGTCACATGTCATTTTCTCATTCATTTTTCTACATGACCATTTTTTGGTATTTTTGAATTAACTATTTTTCACTTGTCATTATTCTATGTTTTTCAATTATTTAAAAATGTTACTTAATTATATTGTTATATATGCGTAAACATTATAATTAGACGTTCCTTCCATAATAAAGTTACTTAATTTAAACATATATTGACAACCAATATACCGTTTTTTCACTGCATTAAATATTGACAACTATTTCATTTATTCAAATAAGGTCATAAAGTATAATTTATGGAATGTTAAATGTTAAATGTTATATGGATTTAATTTTAGTATATCATCAATGCAAATTCTTTTCTAAATCGTAATTGGTTTATTTTAAATTGATTATGAATATAAGTGCTAGCTTTTATGTTTGTTATTATTTATTTGGTGTTCGAAAGAATTTTGCATTAGACTTTGTGCAACTTTGAATAATTTTTGTATATAATCAACATAATTTGGTATATATCTTTCAATTATATGATATAAAAATAATGACATTTCATTACTATTGTGATAATTTAGTTTATATATTGCATTTTTACTAATGTTAACGGTGTTATTTTTTTCTGATAACCGTAACGCTTTTACTAATTGTATTTTTTACAAATCTCCTAATATCTTCTAATTTTTTATGTTACTTTATAATTTTTCATAACTATGCTATTTTCAACATTGACTGTCTTAAATACGAAACTTTGTATATTGATTTCGACCAAAAAGGGTTTCCCATGAGTGAGATATGACCTTTCAAATATAGGGACAGATTAGGGAAAAATGCTGAAATAAGAGCTTTGGCTTTTTAAATAAAAAAACCACATACATACATTGCTATTAACTAAATATGTTAAAAACAAAATAGAAATTACAATGCACTTTGTATCCACTGAACACAGTTACAACAACTCAAAAGAAATTTAGAAATTGCAATTCAAAACATTATAGATTAAAGTCAAAGTACATTGCTATTAACTAAATCTGTTAAAAACTAAGAATTATGGGTAAATATGTCAAATTAATAGCAGTATAATACTGATAATTAAAAACACTGAAGGGTAAATGGTAGTTTTCAGTCATTAACTACCGTGAAATCCAGACAATATCAGAAAATTTTAATTACGTAAGACACACACACACATACATACATACATACAGTTATTCAAAAGTCACTGTGCTTTTCTCATGGGCATTTTATCAAACATGTAGAGTGTAACATCAAATGCAAGGTTAAAAAGACAAAAAACAAAAGATTAAAAAACTATTACTAACATTTATAATCAAGATTATTCCTGCATTCAAAGATCACAGTCAAACACAACACTAACGAGAATCAAAAAACCCAAAACAATTAATAAAAATTAAGAACATCATATAAAAGAAGGAACCTGGATGACGAACATGATGTTGTAAAGGGTGATGTTGTTCGAACGTGATGCTGCAATGGGTCTGAAGAAAACATAATGCACGAATATCTGCACATGATTTATACATAACTGTCAACAATGATTATGGAAAGGATATCAAATTTCGAATTCTTTGATTCTTTCAAATTGAGCGATGATATTCCGTAATCTTGTAGATATGTTTCATATAATAGATATGAATTGAAAGAATATACGAAAGGTGCCAGCTAAGAACGTGATTTTAATTAGGAAGGAATGAAATTTACTTTCAAAAATTATGATGATGTTTAAATGAGTTGAACACGTTCCTTTTATAAATGAAGTTAACATTAAATCAGTTAGTCAAGCTTTCAAATTTAGTCAATATTAATTTAATTTAATTTTATTTAAGGATGACATCATCAAAATGATCCAAGGGTTGAAATTAATAAAGAAAACACAATGAATGAATCTGATTGTTGAAGGTGAAGTCATCAGGTTTTTCTTTTAATATATATAAAGATTCTCCCTTTTTTAAACGCACTTGCTAAATTACCAACGGAATGTATACAGATTTAACCTTATCTTCGAGAACCCAATTCATTATATAAAGGAAACATATGCAATGAAGAAGATTGGATGAGTGGTAACGTCAATGGGGTTAGCTTACACTCAGAAAACAAGAGGAAACTCAAAATTGTCTTGGACAAGCTTTGGTGATGTTATCCTTGATGTGGAGAATGAAGTGGTAAAAGTGTATCCCAGTTCTCTTTCACATTTCTATTTCTTAACCCATTGAGCCTAAAGGTGTTTTGAAGGGCTGAACTACATCGTATTCCTCTTCTTCTTATCCTTATCGAGTGAGATTTGAAGATCGAGTCATTGATTTTTGTTCAAATGGATTTGAATTTGTGCTTATAAGGAACAACGTCGTAAAATCACAAACAACGTAGATCTTACCAAACTAAATTGGGATGTACAACAATATTATTTGTATAAGTTACCCTTTTAAGTGAGCTGTGATGTCAAGCCTGGGCGGTCGAGATGCCGAGGCCGAAGTGCTGAAACTGAAGCGATGAGGCCGAAGTACAGAAGTACCGAGGTTGGAGGGCCAAAGTATCAACGTCGGAGAGGTGGTGTTTGGTGCTATCCACCGAATTTATAGAATGAGCAGGCAAAGCTGAACCGTTAACTCATAATTTCTTTTTTGTTTGATGAAGAGGGAGTCGGTCGTGATGTAGAAGAAAATGATCCAAGTGGGACCTGATTCTTTTTCTTTTTATTTTTCTATTTCTACAGCAAATGCTTACAGTTTGTACTATGATTTGTAATGTGATGTAAAGGGGATAGGCTAATGTAACTTTCGATGAAACATATCTAAAATAATTTGGTGTTGGGTAAAATGGGTAGATGATTTCTTTGAAGCTAATGTACAAACTTCAAAGTAGGGTTTACACACAGATATTTCAAAAAATAGATAATATTCACAAAAATCTTAGAAAATAAGGGCTAAGGATAAGACAACAACTCCTCAAAATGATGTTTCTTCCAAGGTTGATGAATATACCACTAAAATACAAACATGAGCATATCTAATGAGATATTTGAAACATTGAAACATGTTCAAATGAACAAAGAAGAAGACAGATCTGGAGGTCTGAGCTATCTTGAAGTAGATCTGGACAGATCTTGGCAAGAGCCTAACACATCTGAGTAGATGATCGTAGAGATGTGTATATCTGGGCAAAACTGAAGTGAAACACAGTAGATGTGAACTGCTCGGGGTGAAAAAACCAAGGTTAAGACCAAGAGATGGTGGTTATTTTCTCGAGTTCCCACGGATGGTGCCACTTGTTGAATCTCAGATTTTTTGGGTCTCGACGAAGGTCTTGAATTCGTCAATGAAAGTGAGATCCAAAGCTTTGTACTTGAAATCAACACAACTAGTCAAGTGTTCTCCGGGATCGGTCCCGGGAGAACCCTCCGACGATTAAATTAGTCGATGTTCATAATTCAATTTCGATTCGTCTAAGAGAGAGAGAGAAAGAGAGGGAGTTCAGCTTACCCTTAGGTGTATGTTTGTGTGGTGTATATAAAGGCGATGATATTTTTACCTTGGGGAAGAAGGTAGAGGTTCCGGTGCACTTGTCTTGGGACGGAGCGTGTGTCAGACTATTGCTTGTTGGGAATGACCATAAACTTGTACCTTTTGTCTTGGGAAGGCAGAGGGCGAACCACTTGTATTGAGGATGAACCTGGTTGACCAACGCAGAACCACTTGTGTTGAGGATGAACCTAGTTAGGAACCACTTAGTTGAGGCCGAACCTGGTTGACCGAGGCCGAACCACTTGTGTTGAGCATGAACCTGGTTGGTCGAGGCCGAATGACTTGGTCGAGGCGGAACCTGGTTGGCCGAAGTTGAACCATGTTCTCATGTATCCCGAAAAAGGTCCGATCAGGGATATATTTCATCATCATCCATCAATTGTGGTTGTTGAAACGCACTATCAAGGGTCATTGGGTCATTAGTGGTTGTCATTTTCTATTGGACTTCAAAAAGAGAAAAATGTTCTAATTGTCCAATATGATTTACCTCATAATATTTTTGTTGGATTGATGTTTGTCATTTTCGATTGAACCTTCTAGATCACATATGATTTGAGGCACCAGTTATTCTTGTGAGGAATTTGGTGACGAATCTTCAGTTATGTCAAATTCCTCTACCCATTCTTCTTGAAAAGAATAAAAAAAAACTTGGTTTTAAGATTGGTCATTTATCTTTCGGTCATGAGCTTCTTATTTAGAAAATGTCGCATCTCGGCTAACAGTTACATTCTTCATAAATCATAACATCATTAAATAAATTGTATCCCTCATCTTTGTACAAACTAAATAGAGCATTCTTAGCTTGAAATGTTGGGATATGGTTCCTACAGTCACAACCATTGGTAATATTACTATAAATAGCAGGGTCATTTTGGGTTACACGTAAGGACAAAAATAAGAGATTTATCACACGCTAAATTATAAGGACCTAATTTGTATTTATTAATTCTTTATTTAATAAAGGGAAATCTGCAGTTCTAGAATGTTCTAGATAAAGGATATGGAAAATTCATATAATTAGCAAAGATATAGATACTTATCTTATGACCTAATATTTATCATTTTAGGGATTAAATCATTCCCTATAAATGGAAGGGTCCTTGGTTGGATTTGGGAGTGCATAAATGATGAAATATCTCAAGAGAAACCTTTGTTGTAACATACATTTTCCATAATAGATCTGTTGAGGGTTTGGAAGGATCAAAAGGAAGGTTTTTGGGAAAAACCTTGTGTCACGACATGGTGAATGGGGCACCACGATGTGACATGCCAATTGCATGAACGTGTACCCGAGTGGCTGTCACGACGTGATGAAAGGAGGGTCATGACGTGACCGCAGATGTAGCCCAAGCCCATCATGATCTTTTAGGGTTTCTTTCATATTTAATCCCTAAACTCAAGGTTTAGGGCATTCTCTTCAGCATCCAACCCTTTCAACGAAACCCTAGCCTCCATTGTTGAGTTCTTGAGATTTTTGTGGTGTTTTTTGGTTCCTTGAAGGAGAATGAATCATCCTCGGTGCATAGATCCAACTTCAAAGTCTCATCATCATCAGCTATCACTTACTCTAGACCATTGTAAGTATTCAAGCTCCAAGCTTTATGATTCTGTGTTGCTAGATCACGATTTTTATGCATTATTCTCCATGTTTAGAAAAGTTGCAGTGTTGGGATTCCATAAATTTGGCAACTTTATGGATCCTTAGAGTCCCTTTTGTGGTTAGATGTGCTAGATCTGAAGTTTGGTAGGGTTTTGAGCTCATACATGAGGTTTTGGACCTCTTTTTCATCATTTGTGACCTAACTTGTGCTCAAGACTTGCATATGGAATGCATGACTATAAGGCAAAAAAATTTATGGCTATTTAGGTGTAAGGAAGCCCACTGGAGGAGATGAGTGTGTGGCTTAATGGATTAAGGACCTAATCCATTAACCTATCCAAAATTAGTTCCCACCACATAACATAACAATATCCTTGTCACGTCGTGACAATTGAAGTCCTTGTGACTGTCTTGTTCGGATTTTCCCACGATGTGACCAAGGGTCCACCATATTGTGGTGAGGGTTTGACCATTGATCGTTGACTTTTTGACTAGTTGGACTTTGGGTCAAACTTTAAGGAATTAGGGTTTCGATTAAGGTTCCAACTTCGTTTAGTGCTAGTCGGTTCGCATGAGCGATCGGTGTAGGGAGTGAGCGTGTTGTTGTGTTTCTTTGGGTCTTCGATTCATGTGAGTTTTCTCACTATATTACACATGTCATAGTAGGGTGAATATTAGACTAGCTGAGTCTTAGTAGCTAATGGCTGTTAAGAGTATTTACCGAGTTGCTGATAACTCTAGGACTGCTTATAGTCCAGAACTGTTGATAGTCCCAGGGTTGCTGATCAACCATAGTTGTTTATATTGACATAGGGGTAGTGGTATGTGGTTAGAGCACCAAGAGGTCGATAGTTGTCTAGTTAAGGGCTATAGGGGTTGTATGTAGTCATGTAGGATACCCTGAGAACTCCAGATCTAGGCTTTCCTACTTGTACCTTGTTTGGTTGTGGCTCTAGAGTGCGATCACCTATTCGACTATCTATCTCACCTTTGGTTACATATAGTTATGCATTCAATAGTGGTCTGCTAATGGTGACATAGAGTACTGTGTGAGGCCTGACATGCGGTAGTGAATTGTTAGACCGATAGACTAATGTAGATGTTGCATGTGTTTATGTTCTTATTTTTTATTGTTGTTATGTGTTACTAAGTTGTTGATAGCTCCATAACATGTTGTTAGCCCATTGGGACTGCTGATAGTCCCCAGGGTTGCTGATAACCCACAAGACGTGCTGTTAGCCCATAGGGAATGTTGTTAGCCCATTGGCACTGTTGATAGTTCCCATGGTGGTTGATAACCAATAGGGTGTGCTGTTAGCCCACTGAGACTGTTGATAGCCCTAGGGTTGTTGATAACCCACAAGGCATGCTGTTAGCCGATTGGGATTGTTGATAGTCTCTAGGGTTGTTGATAACCCATAACTGTTTATTATGTTGTGACGTATATGATATTTTGGGGGAACTCACTAATCTTTGGCTTACTTTTGTGGATTAAATGTTTTTCAGGTACCATTGGTGATCGTGGGAAGGTGAAGGCGTGACTGTACACACACATCAGCAGCAATGGAGATTTCGCATTAATTATATTACTATGATTTTCAAACCATTGTATTTTGAACAAATGGATTTTCATAACTTGGGTTTTATGGAAGTGGTGATTTTACTTTATTTTAAAAATGAAAATTTTTCTTTGTGAAAATGGGACGTTACACTAGTATTCGGCAGAAACTTTCACTTCTCGAAACCATAACCTATAGCCGCCTACACGGCACATAGAGGGTTCTATGCAATTTGTAGGGCTCATTCCAACTTTATCGTTGGCGACGTTTAACATGTTCGTGCATCAGGTGTTACCGTATGTTGATGATCTTTTCCTTGTGTACGACTATGAAAGAGTAGCTCTATGTTGGGCTCTTAGAACTCCTTATTCGATCATATCTATAAAGGTTTTAATGGCTACAAAGATATCTATTCTAAGTGTCATTTTTTGCTTATTTAAGTTGCAATTTATTGGTAGAACATAAATTTATGGATGGTGTTTGGGGATAAATGTTTTGTTGCTTCCGCAGTGTCCTTTATTGTCTTTTATATTTCCCATAACCCAACAGTGGTATCAAAGCTGAGTTTTCTCATCTATTAAACTATGAGTTTCCTTGATTTTGTGTTTAATTGAGTTTATATGTTTAGATCTGATCTGGTTTAAAAATTTTAAATTGATTTTGTGTTTAATTGAGTTTGTATGTTTAGATCTGATCTGGTTTAAAATTTTTAAATTAGTTGTAAATGTTTTAGAAATTGGCCAAAAAATTCTTTAGGATTAGAAAATGTTTTTCTTCTACATAGCATGTAGGGGTCAAAACAGAAAACCTTAAATTTTATCTGTTGAAATGTCATGAATTTCATCGTACGCGGCGCGTAGCCTTTGTTCTAGAAAAATATTACATGCCCCTTATCTATCTGCCTTGATTTTAGCACATGCAAACTTGTCAGTTTACTAACACTGGAAATCATAGGATAATTTCTTTTGTTAGTTAATTAAATGTTTAGTTTTTATTTTAAAATTCAAAGAATAAATCTTTTTGATTGAATATTTGTTAATTTAATTATTGATTTGGGTTCTCACGTGTCCAATTAGAATTAAAAGGCATATAATTTAAATAGTTTATATATATATATATGTGTGTGTGTGTGTGTGTGTGTGTGTGTTAAAATTGTATTTATATCTATAACATTAAAATACAAACATTGCTTTCTCGAATGTTCAAATGCATTGTTAGTCTTACCATGACTAGGTTTACATAATCTTATGCTACAAGGAAGGCTTAAGGAGTTCTCTCTGATTCCGAATGAGGTCAACTTTTAAAAGCGTTAGTGCTTGCCACCCTCACCGCATTCTTGCATTTTTGAGTGGAGTTACCATAAGGGTTTGATAGGATGGTGTTAAAAGTTAAAAGTATTAACTTAAAGTATTAAAACTAAATCCCGTTTTAAAATAAGTAAAACATGTGAGTCTTATGCTACACACCTTGTTGTATATTCTGTTGGCATTTGTGTGTGGCTTACTGGCGTATTAATGAGAGAATATAGTCATAATAGGATATGATAATCGCAATTCTAAAGGGTTTCTTGAGCCGAATATCATTTTAACTTTGCATGTTTGATTCACTACAAGTAAATCATACGTTACCCATGAAAACACACATTTATCATTATATACTATTGATAGAGTGTGTGTGGATTACCGGCACATCAATGTCAACATATAATTGAATATGTAGTGTCACTCACGAAAATTAAATAAAATGAAGTATGTGTATATGTATGATGTATGGATTAATATAACAAACCATGACATCGTTTTTTTTTATTGAAATATGCATGCTAGCCTTACTTGAAATAATTTGGTAATTTGGTAATTGTTCTTTAAGGATTAATAAAACAAACTAGGATAGAGATTTATATTGAATGATGTCTATACTTCAAAATTTATCCACATAATTTATCTGCTATAAAACCTCTAAAAGGATAAGCTAAAAAGGAATGATCAATCTTGTCAAGCTTCGCAGCTTGAGAATAGTTCTCTTGAATGAAAAGAAAGATCGTACCTTTGACAAATATTTGTTTAAGGTTCCTATAGCTATCGTTTCTTTAGCTGTAGGAAGCAGCAAGATCCAAGTGTACCTTGTACATTTATAGAATTGGAGCACTATAGAATTCCATCATATTGGGAGTTAACTGTGGTGACATAATTAACTAGCTGACTTATGCATATAATCACGTGATTATGTTTTCAATGTAAATAATGAGGAAAGATCTATTGTGAAATTAAACTAAAAGTTGAAGATCTTTTGGAAAAAAATGATTGAGCATAGAAACTCCAAGCTTCTAATGCTCCTATAACTGGCTATCATGAATGAAGTTTCAAGAAGAAGAAAGCCAACTATGCATGGGCAAATGGTGTAGCGCCCAGTTCCCATGTAAATTTATTAAGTTTTTAAATAATTGATTATTTCAATTGGATACTGTCGAGCATATCTGGGTGCTCGACCTACCCTTGCCAGGCATATCTGGGTGCCCGACCTACCCTCCAGTTTATTCCAACCGATTACGGGGTTTATCTCACCCCTACCACTACCATATAAAATCATGCATATCTCACATAAACATCAAACAATACATACCACCTTAGTAATTATCACAAAGACAATCATTAAGCTATATAAATACTAGAGGTCCGGCCTTGGTGCATTCGACCCACGGATTCTACGAAGGGAGACTCACCTCGAATGCAGAAGCTCATAGAAATAGATCCCTCTGCCCTGACGACCTCTCCATCTATCAATACCAAAAATATTACCCAATTAGCAATTAGGTTCCAGACCATGATCCATAATCCATGCTTGGGGTAAAATGACCATTTTACCCCTGGCCCAACAAGACTCACAACTAAGGCCCTAGCCCAAAACCAAACAAGCCCAAAACTCCAAGATCCATAAAAGGTCCACTAATGGTCCAATTTTCCAAAATTAGGCCCAATCCTTACATGGTCCTTACCCTAATCCAAAACACACATCCACAGCTGGTCCAACAAACCCATAGCAACACAAGCCCAAACATAGCCCAAAACCTGAAATGACACCGCAAGGCCCAATAAGGCACAAATACCCCCAATGATGCCCAAATTCATTATGGACCTACCCCAAGAAGGCCCAATATCCAAAATGGCCTGAAATACTAAATGGTCAACCCATAGTCAACTCTTGGTCCAAGGTCCAAAGCCCAAAACATCAACAATCCAAGAAAGTCCAATCTGGTCAAGTATGCCCTGTGTACTCAGCTGGTACACCTAGCGTACACCCCTTGGGGCCAGTACGTGCAGCGTAACAAATAGGTACACCCAACCTACTCCTCATATTCCCAACCATCTCCAAAAAGCACTTAATCACCTAAGTCATTGCTGCAATGTAACGACCCAAAAATCCAGGGCAAAAATTTCATTTTTCATTATAGTCAAATACAGATGTTACTTAATCCAACCATTCAAAAACATTGCTTAATTAAAACATTTATTAGAGTTACATCCCAAAATCACATAATGTGGAAAACTCGGGTGTGTGCTCTGCGATCAAGCCGGACCCTTCCTTTCCAAACCGATGATACCTGAAACCATAAACAAAACTATAAGCACGAAGCTTAGTGAGTTCCCCAAAGCATACCCCACATAATCCACATAAACACATAAACCATATCAATCACATAAGCCATGCATATAAGGAAGTCGTGGAAACCATCCAAGGTCTTACTCCGGGTACCATAGGAACCCCCTAATGGTCTTAGCCCACTAACATGGGAACCCCCACATGGTCTTCACTAAGTACCATATAAACCATACATACAAACATATACGGATGCCCTGGAAACCCTCCAATGTCTTACTTTGGGTGCCGTGGGAACCCCCACATGGCCTTGGCCCATTGCCATGGGAACCCCCACATGGTCTTAACTAAGGATGCCATGGAAACCCTCCAAAGTCTTACACCGAGTGCCATGGGAACCCCCACATGGTCTTAGCCTGAAACGCCATGGGAACCCCGACATGGTCTGATATCCAACTGCCTTGGGAACCCCCCGGGGTCTTCCATGCAAGTATCATAGAGACTGCTAACATATCATATATCACATAAACGACTAGCATACCTCATATCACATAATAGGCCATGGGAACCCCCACATGGTCTTCGCATCAATGCATAACATATTGACAGCACATTCGCAAGTAACCACTACATGCAAGAGTCACGAAGACAACTAGCATATTACATATAACTAATTGTCATGGGAACCCCCATATGGTCTTAACTAACTGCCACGGGAACCCCCACATGGTCTGTACATAAATACATAATGTATCGATAGCACATTCGAAATAATCACCACAACTAAATAAATGGGTTGGCCTTGGTGCCTTAGACCCATTGGTATGGTGAGGAGTTTCACCTCGAATGCTGGAGTTCCCGAATGAAATCCTTAGCTGCTGCTCCGCCGGCTTCCTGAGCTGTCAATCATCAAGACCAGACCCAATTAGCCATTTGGGTTTCAATGCATATCCATTAATCCACACTTGCGGTAAATGGACCATTTTACCCCTAACCTAGCTTGGTTCAAAACCAAGGTCCAAACTCACACTCTAAAGGCCCAAAAGCCAATAATCAACCAAGGCCCAACATATTGCCCAATTTTCCAAATTGGGCCCAAACCTCTACATGGTCTTACCTTAAGGCCCAACCATTTATTCTAGTTCAAACACTTGGCATTCCAATGGTCCAATATCTCATAATCATCAAAGCCAAAATATGGCCGCTTATGGCCCAATTTTCCAAATTGGGACCAAACCTTTCCAATGGGCCTTATCCTAAAGCCCAATAATTTCCTTAGTCCATAAACCTATTCCTAATTGGCTCACAAAGGCCCACACCAACCTAGTCCAAGAAACGGCCCAACCCGAGGCCCACAAACGCGAAGTCTAATCTGACTGAGTACGCAGGGCGTACTCAGCTGTACGCTAAGCGTATAGGCTGTTTGGCTTGTACGCTGTGCGTACAGACTTGTACGCCGAGCGTACTACTCCATTAAGCCAAATCCTCATTAAGCTCTTAATGCTTGGTCCAACAAGTCCAAACCACAGATCTGAGTCCCAACTAACATCTAAACCCATAAAGTCACTGACTTGGTGACTTTGCATGCCCCAAAAAGACCCAATAGAATTCTACTTTCGTGGAAATGGCTCAAAATCCGACATAGATGGTAAAACTCTAAAGGTGCACACTTTATGGACCTTGAACCTCAGAAACACTAAGGGGGCAACTTAAAGCTCCTGGAATGAAATCAAGACCACTAGATCTCATACTTGGGACCAAAATGAACAAAAACCCATAAATCGTAGATCTAAGACAACAATGATCAAGTTCAAAGCTTTATACATTCATCAAGTTGAAAATGAGTCAGAAAAGGCAGATCCATAAGCTTCTTCTTCATCCTCATCTTTGCATCAGAGTCCACCTTCTTGGAAATGGACCAAACACTCAAAAAATGGACTCCATAAGCTTAAAATGCCACCATGAATGATTAAGGATGATTTCTAGGGTTTTATAGGGTGGGGGTTGTCTTAGAATGAAGAAGGAGGCATAACATTATGCTTATATAGGGTACAACCCTAAGATTAGGGTTTCTCAATCTGACCCTCGTACGCTCAGCGTACCTTCTCGTACGCCCCGCGTACAAGGCTGCGCACCCCGACCCAACCTCGCATATACGCTACGCGTTCCTCCCAGCTACGCCTCACGTAGTTCCTTCTCTTTGGTACGCCCTGCGTACCACCTTGGTACGCCCCGCGTACTAGGGCTTTTCCCAAAACCCTAATTCTTCCGAAGGCCTTAACTCACTCGATAGAACTCCGATTCCAACCATTCATATATCCATAGAAAGGTATCGAGACGCTCAACACTATTATCAATTCCTGCCTGCCATAAAATATCCCAAACTAAAATCCACTTTCCACAAAGGTCCGAGCTGATAAATTACCAAAATACCCTTTGGGCCAAAAACTCCAACTAAATACCCAAGCAACCAAGATACATTTTCTAACTCCAACTGGGTCCAAAACTTAACCCCTCATGTATCCGTAGCTTGATAGCACTTAATCCTTTGATCACCAATTCAAAATGGGAACAAATCCGAAACAGGATGTTACAACTCTCTCCCACTTGAATTAGATTTTGTCCTCGAAATCCGTCCTTACCTTCCCCATCACATCCAACAATCTAGTCAATACCTCCAGAATCCAGAATAAATACAGCCTTCCCAAGGCAACCGATACCAACCCTAAAAGGACTTACCAACTTGAAAATGAACGACCCTTAAACCCTCTTGCATAAAACCACATCTATTCTTCCGAAAATTGAACCTTTAAATTGTAGTAGCTTCCTAACAACTGCCCACACTAAACCATCATCAAACTTATTCCATAAGAAAACCAGCCTAAACAGAATGCTTTCCACCCATAATACCTTTAGGCTTCCAAAAGAACAAAATCACCGGTCAAATGCGGCAACAGAATGTTCAACTTGTCAGGAGGCTTAAATAATCCTTCGAGTAAAAGATTCACCCCGAATAACAAGCAACTCCACACACAAATCCCAATCATTAAACCCAATTCGACTCTTCCTGCTACCACATGCTGCTTTTCAGAAGTAGTCGAGACTGTTGGGTTTTGAGCATTCTAACACTCCTACGGTGTACATGCAACCCTATAAACCTTGGATCTATGTTTTCTCTATTATACATGCAAATATTAACTATTCCAAGGTTTCATCCTAACTAGCATATTATGAAGCACCTATACTACAAAGTTCTAGTTAAATGACATACCTTTTGATGTAGCTTGATGTCTTCAAGCTTTAAGAGCTTAGCCCCAATAGTGTGGAAGCCTCAAATGGAATCACAAATCACAAAATCACCTTGGAAAAACTTGAGAGAATATGTATGCACACTAAAATCGGCCCACTCTTATTTTCACACACTTGTGCCAATTTTGTGAGCCAAGGACCCCTTTATATATTATGGAGGATTAGGGTTACATCCATGTAAACCCTAATACCCATGACCTTTCATTTACATAGGATCCATGGGTTAAAAGCTCCATGGACCATCCATGAAAGCTTAGCCCAACCTAAATGAACTTGGCCCATTCCATATATATAAGAGTCCATATTTAGTTAGTTCTTTTTGATCACTTAATTAATTCTAAATTAATTCTTGATCAATACTAATTAAATAATATGATTCCATATTAATATATTAGAACTTATAATATATTAATATAAATCATAAATATACTATTCTCAAAAGACTATCCATATAAATTGTCTCGGTGAAGTGCAACCCAAATGGACCATGCCGGGTCGGGTCAAGTACATACTAAATATAGTTATGGACTTAGACATTAATCCAACAGTCTCCCACTTGGATAAGTCTAAAACTATTATTGAGTATGACTTCAAAACCTAACTGGCAATCGTAGCTCTTAAAGCCGCTGTCGAACTCTGACCTTGTCAATGACTTGTCCATTAGATAAGGGATCATATATTCCTCCATTCTAGATATCATATGGACTGAGACATGGATTATAATCATTCTCTCTGTCCATTTGTTGTTTCCCGATTTTCGATTTATGATGACTGACTGATTGAACAAATCAAATCAGTCCTGGCTTGGCCAAGCACTCACATGTGTCATCGCTAAATCATCGAGGGGCCCACAGATATCGCTTTTATCCCGAAGGTAAAAGGAATGGATAAACTTCGACTCATATGGCTTGTTCTACTACTTGTTGAATCATACACAAAGGCACGTTTTATAACATCGAGTTACCAATGCGTTTTCGTGCAATCAATGTATAACCAACTCATAGTAACAACTCATATCTCTAGGTTTTAAGAATATAATATATTTTCGTCTCATGATCACTCGTGATAAAATCCATGAAGTGATTCAAATGAGCGTGGGTTGAATCCAATACTCAGAACTTATGAGCACTCATGAGTGTTGTAGCACCACTTTGTCCACCAACTTGGACCTCTACAAACCAACCCATGACAGTCTTGATTCATATCTACTTCCAACATATGACCGACTGTGGTTGGTTTGAATAACTTAATCATTCAGGAAGAGCGACTTAGTTATTCTGGAAGTCAAAACATGCAAAGTGAAACACAAGAATAAATGAATCAAATATGGTATCAAACCCTATGAATATAAATAAACACTTTTATTTATCACCATACTGATTACTCATTATTCATTGTTTCGGTTTTATCAACTTTATACTTGAATTAAAAACACTAGTTGTCCCATGCTCCAAGCATGTATACTATGTTTTTCTTAAACAATAGCTTTGCCATACACCAAGTATGCACTCTATGTTTGTCTATGATCCTTACTTTGTGAAATAAACCAATTGAACATAATTTCAATGATTCTAATTTCACACTCCCAAATCCTTATCGAAAAATATGAGAATTTCAAATTCCTATCATTTATCGAAATCTGTTTAGATTTTAAACTTATATGCACTGACCCTCCTGTAATGAATATGTACAAAGTCACAAAGACTTGTCAACAGTCATTATAAGGTATTCCAATGGAGATCAACTCCATGGAAACTAAGTCTCATATTCAAAGTACATTGCTTTGGACATGATTCTTGCATTAAGTTTTCTAATCTTACACATATAACTTCCACCTATGGAGACAACTCCATATTCTCATTTTGACTATCACTTCTGAATAAGAGATGCCTCTTTTCAGAATATGTCAATATGGTCTTTCCAAAATTAGCACTATACTTCCAACTGTCCCTGAGCAACCAATCTTTGGTAAACCTCAGATTGTCCTCGACAATTGCTTAATCATTTTAGTCATATCCAATTCTAGACCTTTTCCCTTGTTAATGCCTCTGGGCATTTGGAAAAATTTAGAAATGACAAATATTATAGCACATGCAATCGATCCTGTACCCAAAGCAAATGGTACACAATTCATGATGTCTCACATAAAGACATGATCCTAGACCATTCTTTTGCTACAATATTTTTATTTGCCATGTTTTCAAAATTTGACTATGAAGACGGATGCCGTAATCATAATCGAATTTTGAGAACGCAATATATAGAATTTCCTTAAGTTGAACCAATCCAACATGAAATTCATATATATATATATATATATATATATATATATATATATATATATATATATATATATATATATATATATATATATATATTCTTGACTAAAGATGATTAAGGTCTCAATCTAAGCCTTTAGAACTGAAATGAAGTATATCCTCTCCCTTAATTATAGCAAAACAACTTTTTCAATCCCTGCAGCCTCGCGAATTGAAACTTTTGTTTTCTATAATTAACATTGCTAACTTGCAACACTAACAATAATTATCATGCTCCCACTAACATGATGATTATTAGCATAACACTTATGCTCCCACTAGCTTTGACATGTACTCAGAAATCAGCTGGACTTCTAGAAATCAATACTTTATTGACTTTCTTACCAAAGTTCAGATTTCTGATATGAGATGCTTTGATAAAACTTTATCAAAATCATACACCTTTCCTTAGATAGCATGCATGTGTGTCTAAACATCTTCAGAACTATGAAAAGGGATGCCGTAATCATAGTCTCAATTGTTTAGACCTTTTGCCATCTGCTTCAAATCTACTTGGTGGAAGTGTTTCCTCACCATCATTTTCATGAATCGGAGAGAAACCTTATGACCCTTAGATTTTATGGTGTATGTGTTCTTATCCATGTGAATCGTCAAAACCATAGTCACAAGACAAGGATAATGACAAATCCAAACTCATATGGACTGAACTTATGCAATCTTAACTTCTTGCCACCTGGTAGTACAGGGCCTGCCATTGCTTCCAAGTTGTTATGCAACCAATTGAGAACTTTCAGAACTCTTATGCAAAGCCAACTTTAACTGGAATGGTCACAGAATATGTCAACACGATAGGTTATAAACCTCAAGTCGTGTGCTAGTGAAGAACCTCAGGTTTTATTCTTGATTAGTTCTTGAAATTCTTTTTAGGATCTTTAAGACTCCCACTATCCTCTTGACATATAAGACTATCTTGCCAAATATTCAAGAGATAGTGCGGATTCTTTATCAAGACAAACACTTCACACAATTGGCCTTAGTTGGTCTTTGTTTTATCCAAAACATCACAACTTACCAATTTCAAATGTACAAGAGTAGGACACTTTATTCTTACATTTGACAAGTGTTTTAAACCTTTCTTTAAGATATGTCACTCAAGTTACAATCTTGGAGTATGACTCTAAGAATTGTTTTGGAACGAAGTATGACTCATCTTCCTGATCTAACCATTTCAACAATTCATGACTCCTCTTCTTAGTCATAAGAATGCACTAAGATGACCTTTAGAGGACTAATTGTGATATGATTTCTAACATTAAGATGATCACAAACATGATACTAAAGTACTCTCCCATCTTTTCAAATTTGAGAAACTTTTATCTTTCTGCCTAATTTGATTCTTCCCATTCGTTCTGCCATACATTGAGACTTTTCCAATGTTTCAGAATTATACTTAAACTTGTAAGTATAACCATATTTACTAAACTTTAGTAAATCAAATAGTCTTAACGAGCTTTGTGGTGGACATGACCAGTGCACAAGAATGTGTACTCGATCCCTTTAGTCCTTCACTTGACTCACACATCCATGTGAACAAGTAATTAGTCTTGATTTTCCAATGCTTGAAAGTTCTCATTCATCATACTATTCAACTTGCATGATTCCAAGTTTCGGTCCAATTGAAACTTGGGGGATGAGGAACTTTCCTGATTTGGTAAATTTAGACACTACCACAAATGAAAGAATCAAATCCATTTTCCAATATTGCTGTCAGTGGAATCATATAAGCAACAATTTTCCACAAATGCCATTGTAAGGATACTCCAAATAAATAAAATTAAACAATTTTCTTTTATTTTAAAACTTTACGGAAAAACTTATCCTCACAATCCACATGGAAAATTGTTGTTATCTATTTCATAGCAATATATCATAACTTCTTAAGCAACTGCTCAAAATTCTGATGCGATCGAAATCCACCTTCGCGATCAGAATCAGCATATACTTCCTTTAAGATTTCTCTCTATTCTTTGATTCTTAAAACATCAACATGTGACCCAGTCACATCATGTAATGAGGATCTCAGAATAGAACTTAACAGAGTTAGATAATGGGCTCTACCTGATGTAGAGTCAAACTTATTGACTTTAACATCCTTAGGTAAATTTGGCAGCTTTGCAATCAACGCCCCTTCCTTTGGCAAAATAAACATATGGACCCTTTGGTAATGGGACTATCTCAGACTTAGCCTTTCTCTTTACCATTTGGTCAACCGGGTTGACTATGGCCAATCCCTTTCCATTGGGAAGAGAATGCTTTTTCTGGATTTCCAGTGTCACCATTGTCACTGTCCATAAAGTTTTTGGGAAGTTGATATTCTAATCAAATTTGCTTTACTATCGTTCCAAATCATTGCTGATTCAGCAGCACCAAGCAAATAAATATGATCATTAAGGTTCATGTCATAGTCTGTTTCATAGTAGTCCCAAAGGAACTCACTATGTGACTTAGAAAGTGATTGAACATCTAACTTTCTCAAGACTTTGACACCCAACTCTCCCGGCTTGTCAATATGTGTCTTCATCTCTAAGATGTGATCACACATAGACCTTGCTTGCCATTAGGGCTTGAATGACCTTGAACTTGTGGGTTAGGGAGAATAATTGGAGGAGGTGGAGGAAGAGAAGTATGACTTCCATGAGCCAAACTCGGGAAGTCATAATCATTAGGAAAGCTTGGTTTGGGAAGATCATTGTTGTCTAAACCAGGCATCAACAATGGGAGAAATTCACGTAAAGTTGATTTAACTTCTTAATATAACACCCAATATGATATATTAAGGCTAGGACCCAACAAACTATTTTATAACTTGGAAGAGGGATGCCGTAATCCAAGCTATAAAATATTTGAAGGTAGGTGAATGACGATTCACCAATTTCCACCAAGATAAACGAAATGTATTATTAGGTTTTAATTGGTTTTGAAACTCCTAGATTCTTTTGAGATTCATTTAACTTTTCAATGGCATGTTTCAATCTCGAGTGTGCCCTTCAGGTTTTGTGACTGGGATGCCGAGGATCACAAAACAAGGTGTGAAGTAACCATGCAAATATACTTAGTACCCTTAATATTTACTCCTCAATCGATGTGCCGGTTAACCACACGAGCTCCACCGATACTATGATAAATATTAAGTTACCCTTTGCCTACTTTGTTAAATCCAGGTTAGTGTGCCGGTTAACCACACACGCTCCACTAACGGTTTAAACAAAGTGCAAAGTGTAATTTCATGGATTAGCACCTTATTCACATTTTCCTAAGTAACTAAGATTGGGATTTAATAAAAGGTTTAGTTACTTAGTATTTATCATTAATACTTTTAATGAAGGGAGAATTATAGTCCTTGTCCTACCTGTTCGGCTAACGACCCTCCACCAGTCAAGGAAGCGGTGGGTGAGAGTGGACACCCATTAAGCTGCCATTTTATAGGCAACGACCTTATACCCCCCTTATAGACTGGCTTCGTGAATGAGGCCTACTAATGGTAAGACGACTTGCTCTTATACATATAATATATTAAACTTTTAATATTATAATAGTATAAGGGTATATTTTAGACATTTAAAATACTTGGTGGTTTAATCTATTAATTAAACTATACTCTTAATTTAATTAAATTTAAACCATGTCATTATGGAATTATTAATTCTCTTTTAATTAAACACTTTAATTATCTATTAATAAAGTCCATAAGAGTTAATTGAATTATTCAATAAAAACATCATAATTCCAATTATTAAATTCAAAATTAAAACCATTTAATTAATTGTTTAAGTTATGAACCCAAGAGTTTTAGAATTCAATTCTTTTTTTTATCATAAAAAAACCTTTTTCCAAATTCCAAAACTTGAGGGCAAGTTTTGTAACTCTTGAAAACTTTTGGATTCCATAACTTATGGAGTTAAATACTTGTTTTATGATGAAACTTTTCATGTTCCATAACTTAAGAATAAGTTATGGAATTCTTTAAAACATTAAGACCAAGTTTTGTAACTCCATAAAAAACTTTGAATCAATTTTTTTAAAAACCTTTTCATATCCATAACTTATGGAGGTTTCAAAAAACTCTTTAGATCAAACTTTTAAAACTAATAAAATAATCATATCATTTTATCTTTTACTAAATTTGACCTAATTCAACTCATATAGCTAATGATTCAAATTTTACAAATAATTAGTTTTCACAAAAACAAGTAATTATCTAAAAAATTTGACAAACGTCATGTTTTTTTTCTTTTTTTTTCAACTTTGAAAATAAAACATTTGCATCAATATAACAGAAAACAACCCATGGCTCTGATACCACTGTTGGGTTTTGAGCATTCTAACACTCCTATGGTGTACATGCAACCCTATAAACCTTGGATCTATGTTTTCTCTATTATACATGCAAATATTAACTATTCCAAGGTTTCATCATAACTAGCATATTATGAAGCACCTATACTACAAAGTTCTAGTTAGATGACATACCTTTTGATGTAGCTTGATGTCTTCAAGCTTTAAGAGCTTAGCCCCAATAGTGTGGAAGCCTCAAATGGAATCACAAATCACCAAATCACCTTGGAAGAACTTGAGAGAATATGTATGCACGCTAAAATCGGCCCACTCTTATTTTCACACACTTGTGCCAATTTTGTGAGCCAAGGACCCCTTTATATATTATGGATGATTAGGGTTACATCCATGTAAAGCCTAATACCCATGACCTTTCATTTACATAGGATCCATGGGTTAAAAGCTCCATGGACCATCCATGAAAGCTTAGCCCAACCTAAATGAACTTGGCCCATTCCATATATATAAGAGTCCATATTTAATTAGTTCTTTTTGATCACTTAATTAATTCTAAATTAATTCTTGATCAATACTAATTAAATAATATGATTCCATATTAATATATTATAACTTATAATATATTAATATAAATCATAAATATACTATTCTCAAAGACTATCCATATAAATTGTGCCGGTGAAGTGCAACCCAAATGGACCATGCCGGGTCGGGTCAAGTACATACCAAATATAGTTATGGACTTAGACATTAATCCAACAGAGACCTCCCTGGTCCCAACTTGTTTGCCCACTACTCGAAACACCGGACACTTAACTGATTGTTGAGCCAAAAGACACACACACACACAACAGTCCCACGAGTCTCCCAAAAAAGTAAACCGACTGACAGGACTTGCTTACATACCTTGCAATCATACTTCTGCTAACAGAATGAATGCTACATGATCCACTGCAGTCTCATCTCCTACCCAGCCTTCAATAACCCATCATTTCCTCACTTCAACACGCTATGGCTTCTTTACGGATAAAACTAACCCAATACACATCACGGTAACTCGAACTGCCATCAACTAAACCCATCAATTACCCTTGAATCCTGCATTTGATTCCCTTGGCATATAGATGCCCCAAATCTCATCTCACTGGTACGAAATCCTACACTTGCATAGTGCACCACGACTCCCCGACATCCCTTACTTGGCCGATAAGTAAATACCCTTAAGCCATTCTCCGAGACTACCAGTCTCGCACCTGGCCCAACCACCAGATTCCCAATAGATCAATATCGACGCTACCCAGCCTAGAATCCTCTGCGTCACATACTGATTATCCACATGATCCTACAACTCAAGATCCAAACCCTTGACTCAACAGTCTCTACCAGTTCCATCATGAATTCCCAGAATCATCTGGGCTCGCCCGCGGAACCCAAGGATCCTCATCCTAGAACAGAGAGTAATTCATTGCCAACCCTTGCCGGTGTACCCAAAGCACGAGCTGATCTCCCTTTCATGCTTGTGACCATCACATAAATAGTCTAATTTGGACCGATGAATGCTACGATCCTATCGCAGCCTAACACTACTTCCATCCAACCATGCTTACCACCCATGGCCTTTCCACACTCCACTATCACATCGTCACACCTCTTGAGCCGAATCCTATATTCCATAAGGAGTTCGGGTCGCACCTATGGATTCCTACTACTCATTATGAATAATCAAGGTGATGCCGACCGGCTATTGGGAGTTTCTTGAACTCCCACCAACACAACCTAGGCCTAAGCAGCCACTTGCTTCTCCCCCACTTGGGCTCGACGATGCTCTTTCACCTCTTACACCCTGTGGATCTCCGATCCATTTCCTTCAGTAAGCATGACCCGCCTAAATCTTCCGCCAAATAATACAAGCACCACATTGCTAGCCACACAATGATCCCTCAGCTCTGGGAATCCTGAAGAATACTCTTGTATTCTTAACCAATCGGATGATCCCAATCACTTCCCAAGACACCCTTTTCTCCAAAGAAATCTGAAGGCGAATACAAATTTACCACCATATTACAGCTGTCTAGGGACTGGTAAATGCTACCGACTACCCCGTAGTCTCACAACACTCTCACCTCCCCACATCTATCCAAAACCTTACCACCGATACATTAGATCAAACACACCCAAAGTCGAGCATCCACTTGCAATCTCACCTGCTGACACGATCAATCCTGCTACACTTGTAGCAACCCATACTCCTGGAGTGATAACTCCTTCATACGGTTTCCCGCACGTGCAGTACTAACTCCGGCCCTGCTGGCCTCTCAAACGTTGTTCAGAAGTCTTGGGTCTCTTCCCGAGACCCTCCAAATCGATCTACCGCCCTCGGGCTCTAGAAATCACACTCACCAGCTCAATCGCCAACGGCTAAACTGCAATAGTTGGAGCAACCTCTGCTCTAAACCGGACTACAAACTACTCGAAGACATAGTCTCCAGTCCCGAAAGTGCAATAGATCGCACAATCAATCCTTGCTGCCTGATACAAGAGATCCCAGGCGAACTCAAAATCCTGGGAATCGTTCCATTAACTGGCTCACCACCGGAGCCGGGACCAACCCCTGTTCCTTCCTTATGTGTGCTCATCCTTGACCTGCACGACAACTATTCCCACATCGACCATAATAAAAAATTCTCCTACCCTAAGCTTCTTAGATTCTCAAAGACTCTCACCGATTCGAGTATGGATCCTGTGTTTTTAGTAGTATGGGCCCAATACTACCTTCCACACCTATCCATGCTTTCTTCAACAATCCTCCTGAATCCTGTAAGTCACTTACTCCACTGATGTACTAAATGTATGCTAAACAGCAACACGATATCCACAGAAGCACCTCCTAGGTTCCCAACCTCACCGAACCGCGCCACTAAACCCACTGGAGCATATCCTATGCTTTCCTAGGTTCCCAACCACACCCTGTCATCAGCTGCTGAAGAACTCCTCATGATGCCAACCATCCACCTCCTGAATATCGTCATATTCACTTAGTAGCTGACTCCCATCACCCAAGAGTTCCCAAAGCACAAAGCAAGCAGCATTCGTGCAGTAGCCTTCCAACCCATGAAACTATCATAGAGCATTCAGCCCACATACCACAACTCATGCTATCCACATCCACCCTCACTGTCGGCTGCCTTATGCATGCAAATTATACACAAAACATGATCTAATAGACTGTCGAATAAAAGACCCTACCCTAGGATCACAACCATACAAGGAACAGGAAATAAGACCAAATTAGTATACAATTTTCAAAGCATACACTTAGCAGCAACCAATACCAATAGTCATTCTCATTCTAGCATAGCATTTAGTATCCTCAAGGCTACAAGCATCACATATCAAGCCAATCTATCGTTGATTAATCAACACTCGCATGCAAGTCTACCAGCTCATACAACATACATACAAAGGCATCTCTCCTAGCCCTATCTAGCATGCGATTCACAGATTCATAAATCAAGTCATAACAGATAACATGTATGAGTATTCTGGGGAAAACTTACTAGAGCTCGGCCGATTGCATGCACCACACCCTTTCTTTTCTTAGAAAACTCTTTCCTTGAAAACATTTTTCTTTTGAAAACTTTACAGATCCTCAGTTTGAGTTCATACACACCCGACAGTATGTTCGAATCCCTCAAACCAAGGCTTTGATACCAACTTGTAACGACCCAAAAATCTAGGGTAAAAATTTCATTTTTCATTATAGTCAAATACAGATGTAACTTAATTCAACCATTCAAAAACATTGCTTAATTAAAACATTTATCAGAGTTACATCCCAAAATCACATAATGCGGTGTGTGCGCTGCGATCAAGTCGGGCCCTTCATTTCCAAACCGATGATACCTGAAACCATAAACAAAATTGTAAGCACGAAGCTTAGTGTGTTCCCCAGAGCATACTCCACATAATCCACATAACCACATAAACCATATCAATCCCATAAGCCATACATATAAGGAAGTCGTGGAAACACTCCATGGTATTACTCCGGGTACCATAGGAACCCCCTCATGGTCTTATCCCACTGCCATGGGAACCCCCACATTGTCTTCACTAAGTACCATATAAACCATACATACAAACATATACGGATGCCCTGGAAACCCTCCAAGGTCTTACTTCAGGTGCCATGGGAACCCCCACATGGTCTTAGCCTATTGCCATGGGAACCCCCACATGGTCTTAACTAAGGATGCCATGGGAACCCTCCAAGGTCTTACACCGGGTGCCATGGGAACCCCCACATGGTCTTAGCCTGGAACGTCATCGGAACCCCCACATGGTCTGATATCCAACTGCCTTGGGAACCCCCCGACGTCTTCCATACAAGTATCATAGAGACTGTTAACATATCATATATCACATACCTCATATCACATCATAGGCCATGGGAACCAGCACATGGTCTTAACTGAATGCCATGGTAACCCCCACATGGTCTTCGCATAAATACATAACATATTGACAGCACATTCGCAAGTAACCACTACATGTAAGAGCACGAAGACAACTGGCATACTACATATTACTAATTGCCATCGGAACCCCCACATGGTCTGCACATAAATACATAATGTATCGATAGCACATTTGCAATAATCACCACAACTAAATAAATGGGCCGGCCTTGGTGCCTTAGACCCATTGGTACGGTGAGGAGACTCACCTCGAATGCTGGAGTTCCCGAATCAAATCCTTAGTTGCTGCTCCGTCGGCTTCCCAAGCTGTCAATCATCAAGACCATACCCAATTAGCCATTTGGTTTTTAATGCATAACCATAAATCCACACTTGAGTTAAACGGACCATTTTACCCTTAACCTAGCTTAGTTCAAAAACAAGGTCCAAACTCACACTCTCAAGGCCAAAAAGCAAATAATCAACCAAGGCCCAACATATGGAAAATTGGGCCCAAACCTCTACATGGTCTTACCTTAAGGCCCAACCATTTATTATAGTTGAAACACTTGGCATTCCGATGGTCTAATATCTCATAATCATCAATGCCTAACTATGGCCCACTTATGGCCTAATTTTCCAAATTGGGCCCGAGCCTTTCCAATAGGCCTTATCCTAAAGCCCATAATTTCCTTAGTCCATGAACATGTTCCCAATTGGCGCACGAAGGCCCACAACAACCTAGTCCAAGAAATGACCCAACACGAGGTGCACAAATGTGAAGTCCAATCTAACTGAGTACGCAGGGCGTACTCAGTTGTAAGCTAAGCGTAGAGGCTGTTTGGCTTGTACGCTGCACGTACAGACTTGTACGCTCATCGTACTACTCCATTAAGCCAAATCCTTATTAAGATCTTAATGCTTGGTCCAACAAGTCCAAACCACAGATCTGAGTCCCAACTAACGTCTAAACCCATAAAGTCACTGACTTGGAGACTTTGCATGCCCCAAAAAGACCCAATAGCATTCTACTTTCATGGATGTGGCTCAAGCTTAAATGTGCCAACTTTATGGACCTTGAACCTCATAAACACTAAGAGGGGCAACTCAAAGCTCCTGGAAAGAAATCAAGACCATTAGATCTCATACTTGGGACCAAAATGACCAAAAACCCATAAATGGTAGATCTAAGACACCAATAATTAAGTTCAAAGCTTTATACCTTCATCAAGCTGAAAATGAGTAATAAAATCCAGATCCATAAGCTTCTCTGTGATGCCTATCTTTGTATCAGACTCCACCTTCTTGCAAATGGACCAAACACTCCAAAAATGGACTCCATAAGCTTAAAATGCCACCATGAATGATTAAGGACGATTTCTAGGGTTTTAGAGGGTGGGGCTGTCTTAGAATGAAGAAGGAGGATTAATATTATGCTTATATAGGGTACAACCCTAAGATTAGGGTTTTTCAATCTGAACCTCGTACGCTTAGCGTACCTTCTCGTACAACCCGCGTATGAGGCCGCGCACCCTAACCCAACCTCGCATATACGCTATGCGTTCCTCCTAGCTATGCATCGCGTAGTTCCTTCTCCTCGGTACGCCCTGCGTACCACCTTGGTATGCCCCGCGTACTAGGGCTTTTCCCAAAACCCTAATACTTCCGAAGGCCATAACTCGCTCGATACAACTCCGATTCCAACCATTCATATATCCATGGAAAGGTATCAAGAGAGTCAACACTATTATCAATTCCTACCTGCTATAAAATATCCCGAACTAAAATCCACTTTCCACAAAGGGCCGAGCTGATAATTTACCGAAATACCCTTTGGGCCAAAAACTCCAACTGAATACCCGAGCAACCAAGATACATTTTCTAACTCCAACTAGGTCCAAAAGTCAACCCCTTATGTATCCGTGGCTCAATAGCACTTAATCCTTTAATCACCAATTCAAAATGGGAATAAATTTGAAACAGGATGTTACATCCAAACTCTCAGATCTAATTTCCATGGATGACTTAATACATAAAGTTGGCAACTTTACTTACATACAAGCCATAATGGGACTCTAAAGCTCAAAAGAGCTCACTGAAACGTCTTAACACATGCATGAGTCCAAGTGAACCATAAAGTTCACATTTTTATGCCTTTGGGTCACCTAAAACGACTAGATCCATAATATCAGCTTCTGAAACAACTATAGCCCACAAGAACCACCCAAAAGAGGCTAAAATGGCTAAGAACAAACCCAAAAGAAGATCTATGAAATGAGAAGACAAGAGCAAAGCTTGTTACCTCCAGTGGACTGTAAAAGATGGAAAACCTATGGATCTACAAGCTCCTTACGAAATAGTGAATCTTCAACCTTCTCCTTTTCATGAACAAGCCACCACAAACACTATTCCAAGCTCCAAGACTCACTTAGGCACTCTAGGGTTTTGAAGTAGAAGAGAGGGAGATGGAGGCTGACTTAAAGACCCAAAGGAACGCCATAAAGATGCTTATATATGGTAGAAACCCCAAAATTAGGGTTTTGCTATGAAGGGAGTACGCCCCGCGTACACCTTAGTATGTCCGGCGTACTCTAAGACCCGCCGCGACCATTCATCCTTCTACGCCTCGCGTTCACAATGAGTACGCCCCCGCATACTCATTGAACCCCTAACACTCTAAACTTCACTTAGCTCTAAATTCTTTGTCTTTGGTCCGTTTCCTACGAACCTTATATCCACGAAAAGGTGACGAGAAGCCCTACACTTCTATCAGCATATGCAAACCTTAAAACCTTCCGAACAAAACCTAAAATCCATAAGGTCTAGATAACAAATTACGGTTTTACCCTTGGCCTCCGAAGGCAGAATCGAACATTTGGATCACTTATACCATGACACCGACATCTGAAATGGGCCAAATCCTTCGTTTCCTAAGGCCCTAAGCCACATGATGATTGATAATTGGGCTGCAGCCCCGAGCAATGAAGCAAATCCAAAACCGAGTGTTTCAATTCTCCCCCACTTAAGTTAGATTTCGGCCTCGAAATCTCTACTTACTAACACTCATAACAAAACAACCATCCTGAGGAACGTAACCGAAAATTCTGCACATAAGGCAACCTTTCCAAGACACCCGAAACTCAAACTGAAACTTCCATCCCAAAGGAAACCACTTCTACCTCTCTGAAACCTGAAATCTACATTGTTCTGACTTCCTAACAGACCTGCCACACTGAAATATTACCATGCCATGACCTTATCGAATAACTGATCAAACACAACGCTTCCAACCCTGATTATTTTGATGCAACCTACAAAAACAAAGCCACTGAACTCTAGCCGAACACGACCCATGCGAAAATAGAATTCAATTGAAACATCGACTGACCAAACAACTCATGCGACTGACATCAGTATCTTTCTGTTACCGCTCTTCTCCTAGTAATGTTAGTGCTTGAACCCAGAAGTTCTCCCTTAAGAAACCACGTATCATACCATAACAGATGATGAAACCACTATACCCCAACGATACAAGAGAACTAACCTGATGAAGCTAACCACAGACCTTCCACACAATACCCCTGAGCAGATCTCGACCGCAACCCAAAATAACAACCGAACACTTGGAACTCATTGAACAAGATACGACCCCTTACTAGCCCACTAAAGATTCATGGAATTCAAATGGCATATAACATTTCTTGAAAATATAACCCAAACATAAGCAGAGAAATAAACCAATGGTACACTTACCCAGACCGATGCAAAATTCCCAAGCAATATAAACTCTGATAATAAATAAGAAGGAAGCAACAGATAACATACCCGCAATATCGCTTCAAGAAACCCTGACTCCCTCTTCCTACCGAAGAACCTACAATGGAACCTGAGCAAACCCAACCACCAAGCGAGGTCAATTCGCTCGGATATGACCAGGCTGATGACAACAATTTCACAACTCCACCTCCGATGTGCATTCTTGGCGGAGGTGGCCCTTCCATTCGCACCTTCCGCACTTAGACCTGCTGCGCACATCCTCATGAGTCTCTTCATTCTTCATGCAACCACTTCGGCCCCTCAGGGCTCTAACACTAGCTATGACAGCGTCCAACTGCTCAGATTGGTGTGCCTGACCATGAGTCCGCTTCCTCTTCCCCAGCTGCCTATCCGAACCAATTCCCTGCTCTCGGGTTACGCCGACCAACCCATCATGCGCCTGAACAGCCGAGGTCTGACCCTCGAACCTGGTGACCAGCCTATCAGTGACACGCCCAATGATGTCGGGTAACTACTCGAGAAGGGCTCGTGAAACCTCTACGACAATCCAATCATGTGATTGACTCTCCTGAAGACACGGTGCACAATTCACCTCTGATCCCAAATGACAAAAGTTAACAATAGGATCCTCCTTCCTAAAGGATCCTAGGGATCCACAAGTTTTGGGATCCAGATGAGCCCTCAACTACCCTGCAATAATCTCGGCCCGAAAGGCCTCAAGACGACTATCCAATAGCTCCAAAATCCCATCCTAGACTGAACCAAAGATTACAAGAGTCTGCTCCAAAATACTGCGGGTAATCTCCGTCGAGATGAACTCCCGCATCTACTCGCTAATCGGCTCAACACCTGTACCTGAACCGAAACCCGAACCAGAACCAAAACAAAAACTAAAACCACCCCTTTGAGTGTTCATCTCCAAACTGAAATACGACAAGCCAACAATCAAAACATCCCCAAGAATCCTCCTCTATAAGCTTCTAAGATTTTCCAAGACTCTCACCGATTCGAGTATGGATCTGGTTCTTTCAGTAGTACGGGTCCAATACTACCTTCCACACCTATCCATACTTTCCTCAGCAATCCTCCCGAACCCTCTAAGTCACTTCCTCAAACCAATGCGCCAAAACTCACTAAACCGCACCACTAACCCACTGAAGCATATCCTAGGCTCTCCTAGGTTCCTGACCTCACCCTACCCTTAGCTGCTGAAGGATTCCCATTAATTATAACTAGTTACCTCATGAATATAGTCACATGCAACAGAGATTAGATAATCCTTCGAGGAAAAGACTCAATCCTAGAATGGTTGGACTCAAACGAGAGTTGCGCAATAGGGTCAAGTCCATCACTCTGAGATTATCCAGCCTGTGCCACATGTGACTTAGCATATTCACTTAGTAACTAACTCACATTGCTAAGAGTCATACAAATCACAAATTAAGTAGCATTCAGGCAACGGAAAATCTAACCAGCATACACTAATCAAGCCATCATATCCTCTTATCGGGAATCTATACAAGCATGCTATTCTAAAGCTCTTACAATCAGGCATAAAAATGCATCTCTCCTATCATATATTACTGAGCAGTTCCTTAGCCCTAATCTAGCATACAATTCTCAAAATCATATCATAAACATGTATTGGTATTCTGGGAACCACTTACTTGAGCTCGGCCGATTGGACGCATCACACCCCTTTCTTGATTAGAAATTCCTTTTTAATTAAATGTTTACTTTAAAAAAAATTCACCAAACCCTCAGTTTGAGTTCAGGCACACCCGAGAGTATGCCCGAATCCCTCAAACCAAGGCTCTGATACCAAAACATGGATGTAACTTTCAAACATTTAAAAACATTTCTAAGTAACACAATTATCAGAGTTGAAACCCAAAATCACGTATTGCGGAAAACACGGGTGTATGCGCTGCGATCAAGTCGGGCCCTTCGCTTCCGAACTAGAAGTACCTGAAACCAAACCATAAACTGTAAGAACAAAGCTTAGGGAGTTCCCCACATACCACATATAATGCAAAAATATTGTTAGTCATATCTGGGTGCCCTACCTACCCCTTCAGTTTATTTCAACCGGATACTACCAAGCATATCTGGGTGCTCGACCTACCCTTGTCAGTCATATCTGGGTGCCCAACCTACCCTTGTCAGGCATATCTGGGTGCCCGACCTACCCGCCGGTTTATTCCAACCTATTACGAGGTCTATCTCACACCTACCACTACCATATAAAATCATGCATATCTCAAATAAACATCAAACAATACATACCACTTTAATAATTATCACAACGACAATCATTAAGCTATATCAATACTAGAGGTCCGGCCTTGGTGCATTCGACCCACAGATTCTACGAAGGGAGACTCACCTCGAATGCAGAAGCTCATAGAAATAGATCCCTAGCTGCTGCCCTGACGACCTCTCCATTTATCAATACCAAAAATATTACCCAATTAGAAATTAGGTTCCAGACCATGATCCATAATCCACGCTTGGGGTAAAATGACCTTTTTACCCCTGGCCCAACAAGACTCACAACTAAGGCCCAAGCCCAAAACCAAACAAGCCTAAAACTCCAAGATCCATAAAAGGTCCACTAATGGCCCAATTTTCTAAATTGGGCCCAACCCTTACATGGGCCTTACCCTAAAGCCCAATAACTTATTCGTAATCCAAAACACACATCGACAGCTGGTCCAACAAACCCAAAGCAACACAAGCCCAAACGATAACCCAAAACCCGAAATAACACCGTAAGGCCCAATAAGGCACAAATACCCCAAGTAGGCCCAAATTCATCATGGACCTACCCCAAGAAGGCCGAATATCCAAAAAGGCCTGAAATACTGAATGGTCAACCCTAGTCAACTCCTGGTCCAAGGTCCAAAGCCCAAAAAGTAAACAATCCAAGAAAGTCCAATCTGGTCGAGTACTCCCTGTGTATTCAGCTGGTACGCCCAACATACACCCCTTGGGGCCAGTACGCGTAGCGTACCAAATGGGTACGCCCAACGTACTCCTCAGAATCCCAACCATATCCAAAAAGCACTTAAACCCTTAAATCATTGCTCCAAACTCTCAGATCTGATTCCTATAGATGATTTAATACGTAAAGTTGGCAACTTTACTTATATACATGGCTTAATGGGACTCTGGAGCTTAAAAGGGCACAATGAAAGGTCTTAACACATGCATGAGTCCAAGTAAACCATAAAGATCACATTTTTATGCCTGTGGGACACCTAAAACGCCCAGATACACAATATCAACTTCTGAAACAACTATACCCCACAAGAACCACCAAAAAGAGTCTAAAATGGATAAGAACAAACCCAAAAGAAGATCTATGAAATGAGAAGATAAGATCAAAGCTTTTTACCTCCAGTAGACTGCAAAAGATGGAAAACCTCTAGATCTACAATCTCCTTATGAAATAGTGAGTCTTCAACCTTCTCTTTTTCATGCATAAGCCACCACAAACACTCTTCCAAGCTCCAAGACTCACTTAGGCCCTCTAGGGTTTTGAAGTAGAAGATAGGGGGAAGGATACTGAGTTAAAGACCCAAAGGAAGGCCATAAAGATGATTATATAGGTTAGAAACTCCAAAATTAGGGTTTTGCTCTGAAGGGAGTGCGCCCCGCGTACTCTAAGACCCGTTGCGACCATTCATCCTTGTACGCCCTACGTTCACAATGAGTACGCCCCGCGTACTTATTGAACCCCTAACACTCTAAAATTCACTTAGCTCTAACTTGTTCGTCTTAGGTCTGTTTCTTACGAACCTTATATCCACAAAAAGGTGGTGAGAAGCCCTACGCGTCTATCAGCATATCTAAACATTAAAACCTCTCTAGCAAAACCCAAAATCCATAAAAGGTCGAGATAACAAATTATGGTTTTTCCCTTGGCCTCCGAAGGCACAATCAAACACTTGGACCACTTATACCATGGCACCCACATCCAAAATAGGACAAATCCTTCCTTTCCCAAGGCCCTAAGCCTCATGTTAACTGATGATAGGGCCGCAGCCCCTAGCAATGAAGCAAATCCAAAATCGAGTGTTACAAGAAAACCATAAATTTTAGGGGTTGGACCCTACAAAACCTCATTATTTCTCTTAAGGTTGGCCTTATCTTCATCCTCCATCCTCTAAAGCAGTCCTCTCTAAACCCTACCCCTATTTGTGAGATTCTCGAGCCATTTGAGTGATTTGTTATGTTTTTGGTACACTTTGAAGAAGAAGGAGCTCATTAGAGAAGTTTTGGTTGGCTTGGAGCTTGTAGATCCAGACTTTGTTCATCTTGATCATCCTTCTGGAGGTATAAAGTCTCAACCTTTATGATTCAGTGCTTAGATATAGTTTAGCTTAGGGTTTTGGCATATTTTGGTCCCAAGGGTTGATTCTTGTGAGTAAAAGTTACTCCAGAAGCTTAAGTTAGCACTTCTTGATGTTTCTGAAGTCCTTAATGCATAAAAATCATATCTTGATGGGTTTGGTTAAACCATACATGAGTTTTTGTTCATAATATCAAATTAGAAGGTTAGAAATTGGTTTTGGGCTTCTTTGAGCCATGAAAAGGCATCAAGTTGTCGACTTTATCATTTAAGATGTTTCTTAGGTTGAGATATCTGAGTTGGATGAAAGGTATTTAAGCATTAACAGCTTAATAGCAAGAGTTGGGAATCTGAAGGGTATGTTGGGTGTACCCTCTTGGTGTGCTCGGTGTAACAGGATTAGACTGTGTTCCCTTTCAGTGATAGTTCATTACGCACGGTGTATGCTTAGCGCACTCACTAGAAGGTCATTTGGGCCTCAGGTCAATATGGGTTTGGGCGATGGTTAGATGGTTCAGTTAAGGGAAGGGTAAAATGGACTTTTATCCTTAGCATGTTAGAATATTATGTGGATCATTTATTTTGGGTTATTACCCTGATTATTAATTAGGGTTAATTTTGGATATGTTCAGTGTGAGGAGCTGTGGTAGTAGTAGCCCAAGAGTGTCATTTTTCTATCTTCAGATTGAGGTGAGTCTCCTCATGGTACTTGTGTGTCGAAGGCACCAATTCTGGCTCACTAGATTATGTTATAGGATAGTCGTGGTCTTTGTGACACTTACTGATATGTTTGTATGTGCTTGTTGTCTTTGTGACTATTTCTAGTATGACTGTATGCTTAGTTGTAGGGGTGAAATAGACATGTACCGATTGAAAGATACCAAAGGATTCGGAATGGACTCAGAGTTTTGGAAGGGACTTAGTGAGTCGCAGGGACTCAAGGAGTCGGATGGGACTTAGAGAGTCAGAAGGGACTTAGGGGTGAAATAGACTTGTACATGCTTTAGTATGATATGTATGTATGATGTATGGTATGTGGTATTTAGGGAACTCACTAAGCTTTCTGCTTACGGTTTATGTATATGTTTTTAGGTACTTTCGGTTCGAAAGGGAAGGGCCGAGCCTGATCGCAACGCATCCAGCCGTGTCCAACATTTTATGATTTTAGGATTGTACTATGATAACTATTTTCACATTGACATACTTTTGATGGTTTGATATGAAAATTTGATGGTTTTGGTTTACTTAAAAATGAAATTTTTACTTATGATTTTTAGGATGTTACAACTTGGTATTAGAGCCTTGGTTTGAGGGATTGAGACACACTCTCGGGTATGTCTGAACTCAAATTGAGGATTTGGTAAGTGTTTCATAAAAGAAATGATTTTCTAAAGATATTAATACTAGAAATAAGGGGTGTGACTCATGCAAGCGGCCGGGCTCATGTAAGTGTTCCCAAATTACCCATTCATGCTTGTTGATTCAGTATGTGAATAGCATGCGAGATTAGGGCTAAGGATCTGGTCAGAATTATGTGATAAGAGAGATGTCTCTATATGCTTATTGTATGAGCATCTAGAATTGCATGCTAGTTGGATTACAGATGATATGTTAGGATGACCTGTTAGGCAATGCTCTGGTTAGAACTCGATGATTGAATGTAGCTTGCTTTGTGCTTTTAGGAACCAACTCTAATACTTGTTAACTATCAAGCGAATATTCTAGGTTACATGTTGCATAAATTAGATCATTTTAGAAGGTTGGGTTTAACTCTATTGCACAACTCTTGTTTCAGTCGTAGCATTGTAGTATGAGACCTTGCAATCAAAGAATTATCTATTGTCTGTTGCATGTAATTATATTCGTGAGGTAGTTAGCGGGTGTTAGTGGTGGCTTATTCTATAGCTGATGGTGGAGAGTAACGGGAAAGGAATCCTAAGAGAACCTAGTGAAAATGTTAGTTGTAGCAGATGCATCGTTTAAGGGGGGTGTAGAATGTTGGGAATTAAGGGAATCACATAGGGGAATCGGAACGACTCTTGAGGAAAGTACGAATATACGTGGAAGGTGGTATTGGGCTTATAGATGTCATTGTATGCATCTTTTAGGGTAGTTTTTATTATCATTTTGAATCATTTTTTATGTTTTTTCATGTATATTAGTTTAAATAATGTTCAACTCATGTATTTCGTAAGAATTCCCGTACTGCTCATGTTTTGGTGTTTATTTTCAGCTAATTTGAAGTGGAGCGGGAGTTTGAAAGTCTTTGGAGCACATATCGAGCTTATCTGGAGCCAAAACGCTAAAGAAAGACCAAATACATGCTATATCTCACCAAAAACGGGTCGTTCTTCACTTACGAAAAATAACCGGAGGATTTCTGATTTTTTTAGGGCATTTTAAAATTTCAGCCCTGAAGCACGAGTCGTGCCTCCCAAGCATGGGCCATACCTACCTCTTGTTACCTTTATTTTGTGTATTTTAACATCTGAAGCCCAAGCACGGGTCGTGCTTCCCCAGATTTTGAGTTTTTTTGGTTTATTTTGGATTATCAAGTTGCGATGAGCTGGCACGGACGTGCCCCTCCCTAAGAACGGGCCATGCTTACAAACAGAACCCTTATTTTCTGCCCATACTGCTATATAAATACCACATACTCTCTAAGTTGATTCCAAAGACGATTCCAGACGATGAAAAACCCTTTTGAAGGCGATTTTTTACACTTTTCATCACTTTCTGAAGATCTGAGGGTTGTGGAGCATCTCCCACGTTTATTTTAGTAAGATTAACTACTTTAATGTTTCTTTTTAATGTGTTAGATCAGATTTTAGCCATGTCTGGCTAAAACCCTAGTTTTCAATTCTGCATTAGACTAGTACTTTTCATGTAATTAGTTATCAGATCTAGTTTTCTTTTTGTGTTTCTAGCTAGCTTTTTCAGTTTTGAGCTTAATGAATGTTTGGTTTTTAATTACTTTTAGTCTGGTCACCTAGCTAGGGTTTTATCATTACAGTTAATCAGTTAATAAAATTCGTAATTGTTCTTGTCAACTGGTAATAAGTAACAACTATCAGATTGGTTATGTTTTGGGATTTAACTCTGGTATAAACTGTAAAACTCATATCTTTATGCTTCCGAGCTTGTGAGAAGTATTGGGTATTGTTGGGAATTTTACACAGAACTTAATGCAACTTTTCTTATTTAATTAAGAGCTTGTTTAATTGAACAGTAAAAAGTTAGGGTTAATTCAAAAAGCTTGTTTTGGTTAACTAATTAAGGAAAAAGAGATTATACTAGAGCTTGTTAGTTTTTCTCAGTACCAGTTTAGATAGAACACATTCTGAATAACTAGATCTGAACTGATTGCATGATTAGGAAAGTCGCAACAGAACTGAAATCGTTTGTATTATTGACTTTCATTTAGTTTATTTTAACTTCATTCCTTAGTTTTTAGTTTAATTTAAAAACCCCCTTTTATATTTTTTGTTTCTTTGACTAGAATGTGCATGATGCAAAAAGGCATTGACTGTTAGGCTGTGTCCCTGAGGATTCGGCCCTGCTTCATTGTGCTATATTTTTGGTGCAACCAGCAGTGAAATTTTATTTGTTTAATACGCCCGTGATAACATGTTAACATGGGCTTGTAATACTGGGAGCACAGGATTTGTACTCGAGTAAAGGGAGTCACGAGGATACTAAGGAACTCGTTATGTGTGGGAAGTCTTTGATTATTTTCTAATGATTTTCATTGTTTATTTTCAGTATGGTGGTCTCTCGAAGTGGTTTAGGTCCTGGTGAGAGATCGGGTTCAAGCACTGTAGCCTGACCCTTGGATGATCATATGCGGGAGTTCATTTCGTCTGAGATTACCCGCAATATTTTAGAGCCGACTCATGTGATCTTTGTTTCGATCAAGGAGGGCATTCTGGAGCTGATGGAGAATCGTTTTGGTACATTCTGTCACACCCCAAAACCGGAACGGCGGAAAGGTTCAGGGGTGGAGGACGTGATGTTTAGTATCACAAGATATGCATTATAGTAAGCAAGTAATGAACAACCATTTCATTAGAAAGAAAGTGTTTACAATGTGTGTGTTCACAAAACATAGAATTCATAAGGAAATAACAACACAAGACTTGAAGCTACTATGCTCCATCTTCTGAATTCCCAGCACGAGTACCTAACTATTAGTCTCCTGAGAATACAAGTTATTTGAAAGATTTGATCAGCAATTAAGCTGGTGAGTTCATAAGATTTTAGTGATGTAAGTAAGTTGTAAAATGTAGTTGAAAATGTAGTAAGTTGTAAAATGTTGTAAGTTGTAAGTTCTGTTTACAAAAGTTCGCCTGTTCCTCTAGAAAATCCTATATTTCCTTCTTTAATGAAAGATAAGCAAAAATGACTCTACAATCCCTTCTATGAGCACTAAATGGATACAAGTTATATAAGACTCAGAGTAAACAAACAATCGATTGTGCGCATCTGCCCTAAGGCGGAAAGCACACATCCCATTGTTTGTTTGATCATTGTGGTATATAACCCTAGGGTATTCACCTGTTACTCATGGAGTTAATTGTAATGGTCCCTTTATATTTAATGAAAAGATTCTTTAAGAAAACCCTTATTTCTTATAAAAAAATGGTAACCACAGTGATCACTTCTATAATAACTTAGTTTATACTGGATATATATGATCTAATATCGGATAGAAAGTTAATTGGGTGAATCTGCCCTAAGCCCACAACCAAACAAGGAACAGGAAGTAAGGCGGAAAACACACATCCAACTACCTATTGGGTATTAGTTATATATAACCATGATGTATAAACTAAAGTATTATAGAGTTAATCACCTAAGGTCCTTTAAGTTTATACTGGTTTAATAAAATGGATTAAACCCTTTACTGGGAAGTTTCTAGTTTTGTATACTAAAGGTTCTGATTTGGAAAGTATGTTTTGCACTAGAAAACTGTGCATTAACTCTGTGTTCTATGACTTGACCCATACCTGGTACGCTTATGATGACTTAATGTATACTGAGCATATATATCAAGAATCGAATAGAAAATAGACTGGGTGAGTTCTTTCCAAGCCCACAACCAAACAAGGAACAGGAAATGAAGCGGATAGCACACATCCTATTACCTGTCGGACCCTATTGATATATATATATATATATATATATATATATATATATATATATATATATATATATATATATAACTTATATATATATATATATATCCTTTGATGTATACATTAAGGAATCATAAGGTTACCATTATGGTCCTCTCTACTAAACGTAGCCTTCTACCAAGGCATCTAATGTTATCTATGTGTGTTTCTTGCATGAGTTGTGTAATTTCCCAAATGAGACTATCATTAACCAAAAATATAGTTTTTACATTACTGTTTATTGTGAGAAGATCACAATGTGAATGAAATGGGGAAATAATAAAGTACTGTAGTGTTGTATTATAGTAACTACTGCTGTACTTTCTACCTTAAACCAATTGATATTTAAGGTATTCCCTACATTTTATATCTAGTTAGGACTCATGCTTAGAGCCTTGAAAACATCAAGAACACAAGAACAAAAGGAGTTTACGGCCAAGCCATCTCCCATGGCCGTAAACCCCTTTAAGGGTGCCATTTTGGCCATAAACCCTGCTAGATGTAAAGCTTGTGACCTAGAACCATTTATTGATGAGTATAAGACCTTAAACCACACTCACTTCATAATGTCCATGAGTTTACGTCCGTAAGCTCCTTTCTTGGCCGTAAACTCATGAAAAGCCTTCCTTATGATGGTCTTTATCATCCTTGTGTAGAGCAATGGTCCTTAAAAGCTTCCCTAGCCTTCAAACAAACACTTATGCATGTTTGACCATGAGTTTACGGCCGTAAACTCCCTTTGGCCGTAAACCCATGGTAGTAAACTCATATTAGTACCATTCCACTCTCCTTTGATGAATCACATGTGATTCCAACACTTAGTCAAAGTGTTTCCTAGTCCCGGAAGGTGTTTCCTTTCATATAGTTGCTTATAAACACTATATTCATGCCAATATATGTCATTTAGGACTTATTGTGTCTCGGGACTTCATTCATGGAACTTCTCATCCTTACACGCATATTCCTTGAATCACCCACATCAGGTGAGTTCATACCCCGTAATGAATCTTTTAAACTGTTTTAAATGCTTTTAAGGTGGGGGGGGGGGGGGAATACAAGTTGAACACATTGATAATTGTGTAAATTTTTTGTTATAAACATCTTTCAAAATGTTGCTTATGTCTTTTATAAGTGATCAAAACATTTCAAAAACTCTTTTAAAGTTATGTTACTTTATAGTTAATCAAACTCCATTTTTAAAGTACAAGCATAACTTAGTAGTAAAATGAGTCTTTTCAATAACAGTTCAAGTAAAAACATTAGTAAACTATAATAGGTATAGTTTAGGAAGATACTATTCATTACTTCTAGTACAATGAAGCATACAAAGAGTCAGTTCATACATGAGTCAAAACATACTATGATGAGAAACAAACAGAACATACATACATACTAGACAGAGAGAACATACAATACAGCTAGTACATACATTACATATACAAATATACAATAACATAAATGTGGACCGTCGTTCGGGGCATGGCATCACCTGTCATGGCTCGATTTGTAGCCAGAATCTCCTAGAGGGAGAGCGTGAATTTGCGTATAGATCTATACTGGATTGACTATCCTACACCTTGCTGTTAGCTACAGCGGGACTTGCAAGTCTACGGGTGCCAAATGTCATTTCTTCCGAGGTCTTTCATCGTCGTGTTATTAGTCGATAGTATGGTACAATATAGAGGCTTGAAATGGTTGATTTTGGCCAAGAACACTAGTGTGTGTTCTTGTTGTTCTTGGTGTTTCTTGAAGATCTAAGAAAACATGATTTGCATGGATGAATCATGTGGATGAAGCTAGTTAAGAAGGATTAACAACAAGTTAGAGAAAGAACACTTACACTTTTGAAGATCTAAGATGAAAAGTTGGATGATACTTGAGAGAGAACTCAAGTGTTCTTGAGGGAAAGTGAGATAATGAATGAAAATGAAGGAAATGAGTCCTTAAGGAGGAGTTTACGGCCCACCTTGAGTTTACAGCCGTAAACTCAAGTGTTGTGGCCGTGAACTCTTAATGAAGGGGTTAAGGCTTGATTTGTTGTACAGTTTCACTAGCAGGTTCATTCTAACACTCATTCCTTAAGTGTACTAGGCTTAAAACTCCTTAGAATGACCTTTAACCAGGCTAGAACTCATTACCAATGAGTCTGACACTCAGTTGAGTTGACTGACTGGGCTTTCAAAACAAAAAATTTTCTGGTTGTCACATCATCCCCCCGTTAGATGGAATTTTGTCCCGAAATTAGCTTTCTTAGTAGTACTTACTGGGGTTGCGCTCCTTTGATTGGCAGAATACCTACTCGTAGACCTGGCAACTTTGCCCTGATGTTCATGATAGGATTTATACTTGGTCCATCTATCATTACCTCGTGTATACAAGTCGTATATAATTAGGATTAGTAAGACGGTCGGATGTGCGACTCTGCCCCAGGTCCACAACCAAACAAGGAACAGGAGATAGGGCGGAAACACACATTCTAAATCTGCGTAATCATAATCATATACCACCCTCGCGTATACACTGAATAGTGATAGGTGGGCTGTATTCGTCCATAGCCTCTGTGCTTGAACTTGGCCTGTTGGACGAGTGGTATTTCGAGACGGTCTGCGGACATCTGACGATAAGGCTTCGGAGGACAAAGTACTCTTCGTACGAGTACTTCGGGGTTTAGAATACGAAAGATAAAACTGAGGTTTAAGTCGGACTGTCGATACGAATGACGAAAGTTTCGAGAACTTGCCGATCGAGGCGATAGAAACATATGAACTTAGTATGGTGAGGACCACGCCAATTCATGACGAATGATAGTAACGGACTCTTTACTGAACGAAGTTTTGGCCAATTTGAAAGAAATGTCTGTTATACGATGATGTATCCCTAGTGTGTTCGATAATGTACTCCTAGTGTGTTCGACAATGTACTCTTTGTAAATGATCCAGGGTTTTCTGTTTTCCCTTTGATGTTAACACTCCTACGTATCGTGTCGCTATGTGCGCATACATACTAATGAAAGTGCTTTAATAACTGGCGATGATACTTTATATCATGATCCTCCTTGGTATCACTACAATCGCCTGTCATATACAAGTTATGAATATTTAAGATGAATAAGACAGTCGACTGGGTGACTCTGCCTCAAATCCTCTTCCAAATAAGAAACAGGGATTAAGGCGGAATCACTCACTCTAAGCCTGCAGCTTCTTAGTTATTTACAACCATGATGTATATGCTACGCCATCATAACTTCTCTAAACGGATCTTTTAGTTCTCTTGAATACTGTGATCTATTTCAATATGTGAGTTATTATAATTACTTTTTAAGTGTTTTCCCCAAGTTTTAATCTCATATGAATATAAATTAATTTTCAAAGTAATTATTATTTCGAAAACGTACCGCTGCTCGTTGACGACTCCGGGGTAGATTCCCATGCGGTGATCATCAGAATTCGTCCATCAGCTCCTGAGTTCTTTGCTATCGGGCAGTCCCTCTGACTATGTCCAGTCTCACCGCAGCCATAACAGGCTTGGTTTTCTTCAGCTCCGGGGACTTGGGAGATCGGTTGAGCCGGTGCCCTGCAGAAACGGGCTGTGTGTCCCTTTCTATGGCAGTTCAGGCACTGCATTACCTGGCATACTCCGGTGTGGTGATAGTTGCACTTTCCACACTTCGGGAGGGTTCCAGCATATCGAATGGTCGGTGCTGGAGCAGCATGCGTTGTAGCGACATACATACTACTCGCTTGTTGCTCTTGCGGGGTGTCCTGTGTTGTTCGCTTCTTCTTCCTCTTGTTTCCCAACTTCTGTTTATAGTCCTTTCCCTTTAATGGCTCGGGAACGAGGACTTCCACACCATGGCAGACTCCATGGTCGATGAGTCGTTGGGCCAGGCGTTTGGCGCTATTGAATGTGGTTGGGTTAGAAGACAACACATCTCCTTGGGTCGGAGTAGTCAGACCCCAAATGTATCGTTCTATCTTCTTGCTCTACGGGGTAACCATCCCGGGGCATAGTGCTGCCAGGTCACAAAACCTGTCAGTGTAGGACACTATGTCTGAGCCGACCATCTTGAGCTCCCATAGTTCTTGTTCCAGCTTTTGAACTTCGCCCCTCAGGCAGTATTCTTCCAACATTAACTCTTTTAGGTTTTCCCAACCTATTGAGTTAGCCACTGATAGGGTCAGTGACTTAACATGGCTGTTCCACCATGTTAGGGCTTTGTTGGAGAAGGTGTAGGCAGCAAACTTAACTTTGCTCCCTTCTGGGCACGAACAGATTTCGAAGACCGAATCTGTTTTCTCGAACCATTGCATCAGAGCGATGACTCCACCATTCCCATTAAAGGAAAGGGGTTTGTAGTTGGTGAAGTCCTTGTAGGAGCACTCTCTCGAGCGCACGGGGACCTCACCTTGAGTAGAATGAACAGATGTTCCACTTCCGTTGGAACTGGTAGGATGATATTGAGCCATGGTTGTTGCCACAGCCGCAGCTACTGCAGCATTTAGAGTTTCCGCATCGATTTGTGGAGAAAGTATTGGAGTTATCGGAGTAGTGCATCTGTTTGATCTGCAAGGAGGCATCTTTGCTAAAAGAATACAAAGATGAGACGGAATAAGTCTAAAGCAATGGACACAGGCCGAAAGCTGAAAAGACAAGGTTATCCTAGTTCTGGGTGTATCGGGTCCTGACTTCCACAGGGTTCTAGAAACAATTCATAAAAGAGTCTATACCTAATAAACTCTATGAATTTGAAATGGCTATCCTCGAATGAATATATGTTGCCTGAATAACTGTTACCAGTTGCATGTAAGAAAATAATCCTAACACATAATGTGAGCAGTGTTTCCACTCGCTCATTAAGTTAACAAGATTATTATTTATTAGTGTGACGTGTAAGACGTTTTGGTTACTTCTGTTGATCCCTCTTTGAAAGCTCCTCATGAACTTGCTCTTGTTTCCTCCTGACTCTTCTGTTGTCTACTATGAGGAAGTGGTTACATCTATCTGGGCTTGTCGTGCGAGAATGGAAGTGACTAAAGAATCTATGAGATTTAGGGTAACTTTATGGGGTGATCCTTACAGAGTCCTTCTATAATTGTACAATGTATACAAGTTGTATATAATTCAAGATTAAATAGACCTTCGAATAAGTGATCCTACTCCAAAACCACAACCAAACAAGGAACAGGTAGTGAAGTGTAGATCACAAATTCTAAGTCTATAAAATCTCAATTATATATAACCTTGGGAGTATACATTGCAAGATTATAGACCTATCCGTAAGGGTCTTTTAAGTTATCACATATGTTGTTTACATGGTCTAAAATACTCCTATAGTACTTTAATGTAATCTTCTTGGTATGTTTCAAACTTGTTATCACGTTATGGTATCATAGAATACTCCTATACTATTCTAACTCTAATGTACTTGATCTAGTATTCTCTTCACTGGTGTTTAGATAAGTTTTAAGACTGTTGCAACACCACATCACTCCCAAACACATGTCGGTCACATCTTGAATGAATATAGTTGATCAGGCTATATTGATCCTAGCTATGATTACATAACTGTTCAGGTTTGACGACAGTGTTCAACCTTTAAATACTTTCATTCTGTTCCTCTTGTGATACTTGGTCTACATGTATAAGCAAGTAGGTATATTTTTATAACTTATCGTTATACTCTTAAAATATATCATTATCCAGAGCACTTAAGCCCCATTATATTTATGATTGTATATCTTTTATCGGTTGATATACTTAGTTCACTATAAACAACGCTCTGATACCAATCTGTCACACCCTAAAACCGGAACGGCGGAAACGTTCAGGGGTGGAGGACGTCATGTTTAGTATCACAAGATATGCATTATAGTAATCAAGTAATGAATAACCATTTCATTAGAAAGAAAGTGTTTACAATGTGTGTGTTCACAAAACATAGAATTCATAAGGAAATAACAACACAAGACTTGAAGCTACTATGCTCCATCTTCTGAATTCCCAGCACGAGTACCTAACTATTAGTCTCCTGAGAATACAAGTTATTTGAAAGAGTTGATCAGCAATTAAGCTGGTGAGTTCATAAGATTTTAGTGATGTAAGTAAGTTGTAAAATGTAGTTGAAAATGTAGTAAGTTGTAAAATGTTGTAAGTTGTAAGTTCTGTTACAAAAGTTCGCCTGTTCCTCTAGAAAATCCTATATTTCCTTCTTTAATGAAAGATAAGCAAAAATGACTCTACAATCCCTTCTATGAGCACTAAATGGATACAAGTTATATAAGACTCAGAGTAAACAAACAATCGATTGTGCGCATCTGCCCTAAGGCGGAAAGCACACATCCCATTGTTTGTTTGATCATTGTGGTATATAACCCTAGGGTATTCACCTGTTACTCATGGAGTTAATTGTAATGGTCCCTTTATATTTAATGAAAAGATTCTTTAATAAAACCCTTATTTCTTATAATAAAATGGTAACCACAGTGATCACTTCTATAATAACTTAGTTTATATTGGATATATATGATCTAATATCGGATAGAAAGTTAATTGGGTGAATCTGCCCTAAGCCCACAACCAAACAAGGAACAGGAAGTAAGGCGGAAAACACACATCCAACTACCTATTGGGTATTAGTTGTATATAACCATGATGTATAAACTAAAGTATTATAGAGTTAATCACCTAAGGTCCTTTAAGTTTATACTGGTTTAATAAAATGGATTAAACCCTTTACTAGGAAGTTTCTAGTTTTGTATACCAAAGGTTCTGATTTGGAAAGTATGTTTTGTACTAGAAAACTGTGCATTGACTCTGTGTTCTATGCCTTGACCCATATCTGGTACCCTTATGATGACTTAATGTATACTGAGCATATATATATCTAGAATCGAATAGAAAATAGACTGGGTGAGTTCGTTCCAAGCACACAACCAAACAAGGAACAGGAAATAAAGCGGAGAGCACACATCCTATTACCTGTCGGACCCTATTGATATATATATCCTTTGATGTATACATTAAGGAATCATAAGGTTACCATTATGGTCCTCTCTACTAAACGTAGCCTTCTTCCAAGGCATCTAATGTTATCCATGTGTGTTTCTTGCATGAGTTGTGTAATTTCCCAAATGAGACTATCATTAACCAAAAATATAGTTTTTACATTACTTTTTATTGTGAGAAGATCACAATGTGAATGAAATGGGGAAATAAAAAAGTATTGTAGTGTTGTATTATAGTAACTACTGCTGTACTTTCTACCTTAAACCAATTGATATTTAAGGTATGATGTGACCTGATTGTACCATACTATCGACTAATAACACGACAATGAAAGACGTCGGAAGAAATGACATTTGGCACCCGTAGACTTGCAAGTCCCACTGTAGCTAACAGCAAGGTGTAGGATAGTCAATCCAGTATAGATCTATACGCAAATTCACGCTCTCCCTCTAGGAGATTCTGGCTACAAATCGAGCCATGACAGGTGATGCCATGCCCCGAACGACGATCCACATTTATGTTATTGTATATTTATATATGTAATGTATGTACTAGCTGTATTGTATGTTCTCTCTGTCTAGTATGTATGTATGTTCTGTTTGTTTCTCATCATAGTATGTTTTGACTCATGTATGAACTGACTCTTTGTATGCTTCATTGTACTAGAAGTAATGAATAGTATCTTCCTAAACTATACCTATTATAGTTTACTAATGTTTTTACTTGAACTGTTATTGAAAAGACTCATTTTACTACTAAGTTATGCTTGTACTTTAAAAACGGAGTTTGATTAACTATAAAGTAACATAACTTTAAAAGAGTTTTTGAAATGTTTTGATCACTTATAAAAGACATAAGCAACATTTTGAAAGATGTTTATAACAAACAATTTACACAATTATCATTGTGTTCAACTTGTATTCCCCCCCCCCCTTAAAAGCATTTAAAACAGTTTAAAAGATTCATTACGGGGTATGAACTCACCTGATGTGGGTGATTCAAGGAATATGTGTGTAAGGATGAGAAGTTCCACGAATGAAGTCCCGAGACACAATAAGTCCTAAATGACATATATTGGCATGAATATAGTGTTTATAAGCAACTATATGAAAAGAAACACCTTCCGGGACTAGGAAACACTTTGACCAAGTGTTGGAATCACATGTGATTCATCAAAGGAGAGTGGAATGGTACTAATATGAGTTTACTACCATGGGTTTACGGCCAAAGGGAGTTTACGGCCGTAAACTCATGGTCAAACATGCATAAGTGTCTGTTTGAAGGCTAGGGAAGCTTTTAAGGACCATTGCTCTATACAAGGATGATAAAGACCATCATAAGGAAGGCTTTTGATGAGTTTACGGCCAAGCAAGGAGCTTACGGCCGTAAACTCATGGACATTATGAAGTGAGTGTGGTGTAAGGTCTTATACTCATCAATAAATGGTTCTAGGTCACAAGCTTTACATCTAGGAGGGTTTATGGCCAAAATGGCACCCTTAAAGGGGTTTATGGCCATGGGAGATGGCTTGGCCATAAACTCCTTTTGTTCTTGTGTTCTTGATGTTTTCAAGGCTCTAAGCATGATTCCTAACTAGATATCAAGTGTAGGGAAGAGTACTTACGATATAGAGGCTTGAAATGGTTGATTTTGGCCAAGAACACTAGTGTGTGTTCTTGGTGTTCTTGGTGTTTCTTGAAGATCTAAGAAAACATGATTTCCATGGATGAATCATGAGGATGAAGCTATTTAAGAAGGATTAACAACAAACTAGAGAAAGAACACTTACACTTTTGAAGATCTAAGATGAAAAGTTGGATGATACTTGAGAGAGAACTCAAGTGTTCTTGAGGGAAAGTGAGATAATGAATGAAAATGAAGGAAATGAGTCCTTAAGGAGGAGTTTACGGCCCACCTTGAGTTTACAGCCGTAAACTCAAGTGTTGTGGCCGTGAACTCTTAATGAAGGGGTTAAGGCTTGATTTGTTGTACAGTGTCTCTAGCAGGTTCATTCTAACACTCATTCCTTAAGTGTACTAGGCTTAAAACTCCTTAGAATGACCTTTAACCAGGCTAGAACTCATTACCAATGATTCTGACACTCAGTTGAGTTGACTGACTGGGCTTTCAAAACAAAACTTTTTCGGGTTGTCACACATTCCATACTGAGATGCTGGCTATGGTGGGTTCACGCTCTTTGACTTTTTGAGAGTTTCGTGCATGTGTGTCTCCCGAGTTCTTCAGGAAGAAGGACCCCATTGCTAGCAGATGGTGACAATGTCTTGGGATGACTTTGTTACAGGATGCAGGGCAGATTTTGCACCCCCTATTAGAGATTTAGCAGTTGGCGCGGGAGTTTCAAGACCTTTGCCAGACTACCAAGACGATGGCGGAGATCACTGCCATGTTCCGTGAGAGGGACTTGTTGGTTCCGTAGTATGTGGCAGACAAGGAGATGAAAAAGGCTTGGTACCATGATATGTTGAAGGATGAGATATGGGAGTTTGTGAGTATGTCTAGCTTCAAGACATTGGATGACATGATATTCCGGGCTCGAGAGCGGGAACTTGATCTGGAGATTGTAAGGAAGAGGAAACCGATTCAGGCGCAAGTATAAGAGGGCTCAGGTAATAATCCCAAGGTTATTGATTCGCGATCGATAGCCCAACACGGCCGGAGCCTCTTTGGAAAATACGGAAAGGCGTACGACGGAGTTTGTAGGATGGGTGGGTCCGGCTACAACAAGTGTTGCAAGATCGGCCACTTTAGCAGGGACTTCCCCACCATCCAGGTATCTGATCTGATTTTCTTCCATTGGAATCAGAGGGGCCACAAGAAGGCCAATTGTCTGATTTTGGTAGGAGAAGTGTTTGCAGAACCCGCTCCGATGATATTAAGGATCACTGACGGCTGCCAAGGCAAAGCGGATGAGCCATTTGTGAGGAGAAGATATTTCCAGTTGTCATCCAAGGAGGCTCGCGCAACACCAGATGTGGTTACGCGTATGTATTTTATCCATGTTTCATTTATTTCTTTGATGTTGATGCTTATTGTATTTGATGTTATATAGGGACGTTCCTAGTAAACAGTGTTCCAGCTTTAGTTCTGTTTAATTCGGGCGCCACCCGATCGTTTGTATCTCTTGCGCTTAGCAAGACATTCGGTGATGCTCCAGGGAGTTTGATTATCCATTAGAGGTAGAGATTTCTGATGATCGTCCAGTTTGGGTATCGAGGGTTCATCGAGGTTGTGTTTTGGAGCTATTTAGCGAGCGATATCTAATTGATTTGGTTCCTATTCCTTTGCACAAGAGCAAGGTGATCATGGGAATGGAGTGGATGATCCCTAATGGGGCGGTGATTGAATACAGGCACCAGTTAGTTCAAGTTCGAACCCCAAATGGGGGATAACTAATTATTCATGGCAAGGGTGCTCAGCGTGGGTTGGCTCTCTATTCAGCTGCGAGACCTAGGAGATACCTACAACAAGGTTGTTTTGGTTTCGTGTCTTATGTATTGGATACTAGGGAGGAGAAAAATAGTACGATTGATGATGTGTTGGTTGTTCGAGAGTAGTCAGATGTTTTCCTAGAGGACTTGCATGGAGTGCCTCCAGAGAGGAATGTGGAGTTCCATATTGATCTAGTTCCAGGTGCGGCTCCGATAGCCAAGGCACACTATCGATTAGCACTGTCGGAGATGCAGGAGTTTTCTACACAGCTGTAGGAGTTGTTAGACAATGGGTTTATCAAACCGAGTAATTCACCCTGTGAGCGTCGGTTCTGTTTGTGAAGAAGAAAGATGGCTCCCACGTGATGTGTATTGATTATCGGGAGCTGAACATGTTGATAGTGAAGAACCATTATCCGCTTCCGAGGATTGATGATTTGTTTAACTAGTTTCAGGGTGCGTCTTGGTTCTCCAAGATTGATTTGCGTTCAGGTTATCACCAGATGAGGGTTCAAGATGAGGATATTCAGAAACCAGTCTTTAGGACTCGTTACGGTCATTACGAGTTTGTGGTGATGCCTTTTGGGCTCACCAATGCACTGATAGCGTTCATGGATCTCATGAACCCGGTTTGTAAAATGATGCTGGATCGGTTAGTCATTATGCTCATTGATGATATCTTGATCTATTCTAAGACCAAGGTGCAACATGAGGATCATTTGCGAGAGGTTCTGGAGACTCTGAGGAGGGAGAGGCTATATGCCAAATTCTCTAAGTACGAGTTTTGGTTGCACAAGGTGTAGTTTATGGGGCACCTTGTCAACAAGAAGGGTATATTGGTCGATCTGGCCAGGATCAAGGTCGTGATGCAGCGGGAGGTTCCGAGGTCTCCATCCGAGATTCGAAGTTTCCTTGGTTTAGCTGGGTATTATCAGAGGTTTATTGATAATTTCTCCAGGATCGTAGTTCCCTTGACCGGGTTGATGAAGGAATCTGCTACTTTCCGTTGGGGGACTGAGCAGCAGGTGGCATTTGCGACCTTGAGGCAGAAGTTATGCAATGCCCCAATCTTGACCCTGCCAGAGGGTGTGGATGATTTTGGTGGTAAACTGTGATGTATCGATTTCTCGATTGGGTGTAGTTTTGATGCAAATGGGTAGTCTAATATCTTATGCTTGGAGATTGTTGAAGCCTCATGAGGCGAATTATCCCACTCTTGATTTGGGCCTGGGGTGATGGTTTTTCCCTCAATATTTAGCATCATTACTTGTATTGGGTTCGTTGTATCATTTACATGGACCACAAGAGTTTCTGGTATTTGATGGATCAACCAAATCTAAACATGTGGTAGTGTAGGTGGCTATATGTGGTGAAGGATTATGATTGTGAGATCTTGTATCACCCAGGAAAGGCTAATGTCGTGGCCGATGCTCTTATCCGGAAGGCGGCCGATACTCCCATCAGGGATGTTTGTTTGAGGATGAAAATAATTACCCTACTCTTGGAGCAGTTCGGAGAGGCTCAAGTAGAAGCTATGAAAGAGGAGCACCGGAAGAGTGAGCGTATAGTGGGTCAGGTGTCCTCTTTTCATTATGATAAACAGGGATTATTAACCTTTCATCGGAGAGTTTGGGTTCCATATTTCTCGGGTACGCAGCAAATTTTGATGGAAGAGGCGCATAAGTCGAAGTTTTATATTCATCCAGGAGCGACGAAGATGTATAGAGACCTCCGACTTGATTATTGGTTGTCCTGCATGAAGCGGGATATGGCTTGTTATGTGGAGATGTGTTTGACTTGTAGGAAAGTCAAGGTCGAGCATGTCACAACTAGCATCCTAGCTAGGAAATTCTATTCCTGTGTAACCATTCAACTATTGTAAATCTCATACTCTAAGTAAATCTTACTCAATGCTCATTTAGATTCATCAATTATGTTCATGAAAGAGTCTGAAGCCCTAAGAATCCCGGTTTAAGTCTATATTGGACTAGGATTTCCTTATTGGGCCTAATGGATCAATAAGTATTCAATTCAACTAATTTTGGGCTTGGAAACCCTATTTGGATTCTAAATGGACCCAACTCCCAAATCTATAACATTTTGGACCATTTGGTCCTAGAATGATTCATTCTAACTCTAATGGGCCTTATTGGGCCATAACTAATCCAATTAACCTTAGTGAGCCATAAGCCCGTTCTTTTATTCTATTTGGGCTGTGAATGCTTCGAAAGGCCCAATGGGCCGAAAACGTTTATGCTTAGGACCCAAATATCCTAACTAAAGTTAATGGGCCCAAACTACTCCACCCTTCGTGTTGGCCCAAAATCTCGGCCCATGTATAAAAAAAGGAAAAGAAGAGAATTAGGGGGGGGGGTTGAATTGGAGATGCCACCTCCATATTGCCCAACATGTATCAATGTTAAGACCTCCCATACATCCATGCTAGTCACCTCATCTCTCTCTCTACCCTCTCTTCTTCTACTCTCGGCCGAATACAACACACACACACACACAGACACTACACCAAATTCTCTCTATTACTCTCAAGAATCATTCACCTTCTTCCTCCAAAAATCTCAAAACTTTGCTTGGGTTTCAAGAGGATTTTCACAAGATAATCATCATTTCTTGGTAAGTCTTTACATATCCAAGTTTTATAACTCCATTTTCATGTTAGATCACTCTTTTAAGCAAAGTTTTTGGTGATCATACTCTTAGAAATCTTTTTAAGTTCGAGATCTACTCAAGGGAGTTTGCTAGGGCTCTTTGCACTTCTTCTTCAAAAACCGAAACATCAAGCAAAGGTGAGTTCATACCCCCTTGTTTTCGGTTTTCATATGATTTTTGGGGGAGAATGCAAGTAAAACGTGTAGATCTATCTGTTATATGCATGTTTTGTGTGAATTCTTAGTTTATTTGGTAAAAATGTGTTAGATCTTAGTGAATCTCGAAATTTTAAGTATTATGTAACAAAGATCTATGAACTACAACATTATATACATCATATTATCAAGCCAAAAGTGATTACATGTTTAAGATACAAAAGATTTCAACAAAAACCTTGTTAAAGGTCAAAATTGTCAAGAAAATAAAAGATAAGGATAAAAAGTGGCATTTATATTTTTATAAGGGCCAAACAGGTCCTACGTGTATAAAAAGGTATTTTTACGTTAAACATACTTTAAAAAGGGCCAAAAATAAAAATTTGAGCTTAATGGGCCAAAATCTTTGGGCCTCACGGTTTTGGGCCCAATTTGCGAAAAAAAATGAAGTTTTGGGATTTAAAAATGTTATTTGCCCAAAATTTGGGTCATAAATGTAAATAAACCAAATTTAAGGGTGAAAATAACATTTATTTTCAAATTGGACCAAAAATGTAAATTTTTCCAAAATTGGGCCGAAAGTGTAAATTTTTACAAACAAGGGGTTGAAAATGTACTTTTCTGTAAAACAGGGTTCTAAATGTGAAAATATAACTTTTGGGCTAAATCCGTGAAATTCCAAACATTTGGGACAAGATTACAAATTTTTATAAATTATGGACTAAAGTGTCATTTTTACAAAACTTTGGGCCTTGATTAAAAATTGGAGGTTTATTGGCCAAAAATGTCATTTTTATTAAAGAAAGCTTCTTATCATCCATCTAGTAAACCTTGAGCTAAAACAAACAACGGAACAAAACAAACGAACGAAATACGTCGATAACTATTTATTGGGCCTAATATTCACATTTCTTGGCCATTGTGCCCTAAGGGCCCAATTAAGTGTGTATTGAGCCCAATGTTTTCCATGACATGCTTATTGGGTTGTGCGACCCACTTACATGTTAATTTGGGCCTAAGTTATGGATTACATGTTTATTGGGCTTTTGTGGCCCATTTACATGCCTATTGGGCCTAAATTACCCTTTTACATGTGATTGGGCCTTTGTGGCCTAATTTCAAACTAACTAGATGGAATTAGATGTGTCGTTGGCGCTGTGTACGTTGTTTTCTTTTGTTATTTGAAACTGTAGTAGAAATCGGAGATGGAACCTACACACTTGTTCCTGGAAAGAGAAGCATTCCAGCAACAATGGTAAATGGGAAATAAGTAACCGTGCACCAATTTGTGTTTTAATAAAGTTATAGCGAGAAACTTACCGGTTGTCGATTACTATAACTAACGAAGCTACAACAATTTCTTTAAAATTAGTGTAAAGTCATTCCCCTCAATCGGATAAAAAATACAATCAAGTTTAGCTGATTAAAAGAAAAGAAGTTTTTTTTTTTCTGGAGTAATGACCATTTTGCCCTTAGACTAAGATAGCATTTTGTGAACCTCATTCTCTATGTTCTGTTCCCCAAATGTCATCTTGAATTTGTAGAAATGTCTTCATAAGTCGAATAGGTCCTTCTCCGTGTTTTGTTCTCCAAATTTCTTACAAACAGAGTGCAGACAACTGTGATTCATAATTGTTCAAAAAAAACATGATAAGAACATAATTTCTACGCTTGATAACATAACGAACAAAACAACAAACTTTTTTTACCTCATAAAACTGAATTACCATCCAATAGAGCATTAGGTAATGCATTTAGAGTGTTGCTACTTTTGTTCTTTTCTCTTGTTGACCCTACCAATACTTCAAAGAAGATAAAAACCACCTGAATAAACAGATGATAAAATTAAGAGATTATAAAAACATACGATTTTGAAAATAACCAAGTACCACTTCCATTGTCTTCAACATAATGTTTCAATTTTAAAGAAGAAGATATACTTTATGCAGTAATAACTACATCTGTCCCAAATCCTTTTAGTCTCAAATTCGCCAACTATATCTAAATAAATTTAAAAAAAAACCGCGTTATTTAAAAAAGAATTTAATGGTGGATTGAATTATGAAATTATAAAAGATACCTTCACTAGATTTTGTGCTTCTCGTCACTGATCCATAGAATTGCTTGAAGAAAGAATGCTTCAAATTTGATCATTAATTAATTAGGATAACATAATTAATAAAGATTTGAAGAACAAATTAAATTGGGGGAAAAAGATAATTAATTAATGGTGAAGCTGAAACAATATGATAATACCTTACCAGCCAACCTAAAAGAGCTGAACGTTTGCCAAAACCCAAGAACCGGTTCCTGATGAAATCATGATTTCTAACATTTGTGATTGTCGGTTCTTGAACTGCATGAAATTCTTCAGATTTGATATCCATAAAATGAAATGGAAGTATAAAAATTAGAGAGATCATGAAATCGATAGTAGCTATATTGTGATCGATATAACTTTAATCACCTTGTGTAGTGTTGAGATTTTCTTCTCTGATAGATGTTTCCCACTGCCTCCATTGGCGTATCTATATATTAATATGTTATTAAAAAAACATACACTAATCAATCAAGTGAAAGAAAACGGTTTCCAGGAGATCATAAAATTTACTAACCTGAAACCTTCCAAATACAACAGTGAGAACAGAAAATGTCACATGTATAACTGCTACTATGAAAATAAAGATGTGTAGATGATGCAGGACCTTGCGTGATAACAATGGCACCTTATTCTGTACTTGGAGAATGAATAGTGTGAATATTTGTACTATTTATTGGATAAATCAAGTTTTTCATTATTGTACAAAAGCTAGATTGATTTGATTACCCTGTCAGCACAATAACCTACTGAAGTTTCTTTATCTCCGAGCAATTGGCGAATAGTAGATGAGTTTTTTTACTTGGGATCAATCATCTTTTCTTTTGCTTTCAACGGGCAAGGAAGAAAGTGTTCCATGGTCATCTTGTTCACACAGATGTTAACAATCCTATCTTGACAAACAGACAATTCACAATAGTAGTGAAATAAACCTTAACAACATCAACTCTGCCCAAAAAAACAATAAAACTAATCAACAACTGGTGCACCAAAAAATACTAATAATGAAAAAGTTAAAAAGTTACCAACCTGATCTCCATCTGTACAAGATCTAATTAGATTAATATGAGGTTTCTGACGTCCCGTCTTCACCCTCGTTTAAAACCATTGCGGTTTTCATCCATTTTCTTGTAGTTTTCGTGACTACAAAATATTAAATTAAATAATAATAATTTAATGTCAAAAACCGGTAACCAAAGGTTAAGGTTAAGAAAGCATACCATTCTCTGTTTGGTCTCAAGACGGAGCTTTACTGAATTTGGCATGTCATATTCACCGTTCTCAAGGTGTCGTTCGTCTGGCCTAAGTATATGTTCATATCAACATTTATTTATAATCAACAAAAAATTATGAATATCAACCATTTGTCTTTACGTTCCTTATACTTTTAGCTTTCTTTTGTTATAAAGTAAGCATCTTTATGTGTTATTCTTGTTTGCATAAAGAGCGGAAGTCATGATCTTCTTATTGAGCTACAGTTAAAAATTTACAGTTTCTCATTTCATATGGTACATTGCTATTTGACACGTTTTGCTAAAATGAGATTTATAAAAGAGCAGTTTCGTCATTGCTCATCAACATCTCCAAAAAGATAAAGATATTTTATATGTTGAAAAGTAAGATTAAGATTTTCAACACTAACCCCGACATTGATGGTTTAAACAAAACATTAGATTGGTAACCCATATGCATAATCTACACACACATACACACACAAAAAAAACATTAAGCTAATTATAACGACAACTGTAACTTACCATAGCCAAATCTTTGCGCGGGTAATTGAAATTGTGGATAATACCAGATTAGATGGTTTTTGGTTGCCTAAAAAAAGCCCATGATGGTAACTGACATCATCGCAGGTTGAAAAGAACACCAAAATCTGAAAATCACAAAAGGATTGTTTTCTATAAATAGGGGTAAAATGGGCATTGACTTTCTTAAACTGTAAACATGAAAACTATATGTAGTTATGATAAAAAAAAATGAAAACTACATTCGGTTAACGTTTATAGAAGTAGGGGTAAAATGGCCATTAATGGATTAATTTTTTTTGTTTAACATTAAGGTTGATGTTTAAATGCAATTGACTTTCTTAAATTGTAATTAATTTTTGATTTAGTTAAAAAGGCACAGAAAGAACCGAACATGTCGTAGAAGGAGTTCGGCAAGGAGAGAACCGACTGAACAGACATCAATTGTGGTTGTGTATTCAGTTGCCCCGAATACAACTTCAGGTGCACAGTAATATTATGAACATATATACAATATATACAAAGATAAGTTGCATATAAATGACAAATGTGAAATTTTTCTATCTCTTTCTTCTGTTAAAATAAAAGATATTAGTCTAGGAAGCCTTATAATGAATATTAGAAATAAATGGGGAAAATGCATACCTAAAACTACAGATTCAACCGACGGTTGTTGCTCCACCAACGATTGTTGCTCCAAGTACAGAAAATAACAACGTATGTTCATTAAAATATATAGCATCCTACTTCCACTGTTAAAATTGGTTAGCTATTTCAAAATATAATGACAACAAATTACCTATTTTACCCTTTTGCAGACTTTTTTTTCGTCTGATTGCATTTCATTTCTAAGTCAATTAAGACGTTTGTTTAAATAATTATCATAACTTTTTTGTTTAATACTTACACTCCGTGTGCTTCCTTTTGTTTCTTGCTTGCTTTAATTCGGTTATGTGTAAGACAGCATAACCAAAAAGTTAGATGAAATGATGAAAATAGATTATACTTTTGTCTGGTACAATCCACCTAAAAAAATGTAAGATTTCAACAAAAATAAACAACACCATTATAAAAAAAAATTACCCTTCTTTTGCTCTACCAATACCCATATCACTTGGACTTTGATGTTTGTCTGCTTGGAATATCTATAATGCCCTGTGTAGTGTTGACTCCACTGTAAGGAATTTGTTTCTGCATTCCAAATGCAAAAATTATATAGGCAGAACCATGAGATTTTACTATGAAGAAATGAAAAGTTATTCACAAAGTCAATATTAACCTTGTAGTCTTGTACAATCCCATTGGAAAATCACAAAATGAAAGTCAAATGAAATTTAACGCAACACATAAAATCCAATCTGCAAGAAAATATTTCAAAGATGGAAGTTTAAGTTACAAACTGATTAGTTGGGTAGTGAATCAAGCCCTAAAATAAGCAGATGCAACATATATCATTAACAAAATTAAACAAAATAAACAATCAAATTTCAATGAAACCTAAAACTGTGTCTTTCAATTCACTAAACCAACCTAATATTGAAACAAAACCCTTCCTCGTCCCTTTCAATTCTTTGAAACCTGCAAAAGAAACAAATAGAAAAAGAATTTTATACCAGATATATTAAAATCCAAAAAAGCATAACACAATCTGTTGAAAGGGGGAGTGTTAGGGTTTAAGCAATTCACTAAGGGCGCTGATGATGAGAACGTTTAAATAAGAAAAAAAAAAAGAAAAAAAAAGGATGGAGTAGAAGGCGGACGATTGCTCTAACCTGGGCAATGGTCGACAATCGGAAGACGAGAAACGGTCTGATGGTCGTGGTGACTGTTTCGGTGAGTAAGAAGCAGAGAAGTCACAACACTGAGTTCGGTGTTCTCTGGTAGGCAGAAAAGATGAAAATTCGGAGGCGGTGGCGTCTACGGTTCAACTGGTTTGATGTTGGCCGACGACGGCCAATAGGAGACGCGGTGAACTGAATGGCGGTGACGATTGTGTTAAATTGAAGGGGCGGCTCCAAGCGTTAATCGAATGGAGACAACGAACACTGTCGTTGCTTCTAGGCGTTGCAAAAAATCAATCCATTTCTCAAGCAAGAAATAAACTCTTTCTGTGATGGCTGCTTTGATATACCTAATGAACCCACGAAACTCTCAACCCATTCTGTAGCTTCAAACCTCCTCCAAGGTACGAAAATTTTATAAAAACCTTAAGTTAATGGGATATTCGATTGCTATGATAGAACAAAACTGATACAGTCAAGAAAATGGGTTTTCTGCGTCAACACCGAATCTGACCTCAAATTCTTGAGGAAAGAAACCGAAAACCCTAAACTATAGAAAGGGAGAGAGAGAAAAAGAGATAGAAACAGAGGTTGCTGAATGAAATGAGGGAATCACAAATCTATTGGAAGCCATGAAAGCAAGAAAGATAAGAAGAAAGAAGCGAGGTATTGTGGTGTTAAAACGACTTGTTTCTCGAGAAAAGATGGGAAACGAAAATCACTTACAAAGTGAAGCTGTGGAGGAAGAATCGCAGAGCCACACATGAAGTGGTGAAAGGAAAGGAACTGGAACCTGGTTGACAGAGAAAGAGAATTAGAGAAGGATGGCAGCGAAGGCGGCAAATCGCAAGAGAAGAATAGAAGACAAGGATAACAAAATTAGGGTATTCTGTACCGATGTAATTGAAGGAGACGGAGGTAAAATTGTAGAGGGGTGAAGAACGAACTCCCTGGTGGTGGTGCGCAAACATCTTACCACCGTCGATCAATCTTCCGATTCATGGATTGCAACCCAGGTGAGGAAAGTAGGTGAAGTGAAGTGGTGTGGGTTTGAGGAAGTGAAGGGAATTCAAGAAGGAAATCGTAATAGTCAGTCACCGAGGGAGAGAGACGGTGTGGGAAAGAATTGAGAAAAGAGAAAAGGAAGCGGATAAAGGTACAGAAGATACCTGTAATGGTGGTGAAGGATTATGATTGGAGAAGAAGCCGGCAGGGAGAAGATAAGAACAGAAAAGAAGAATGAAAGAAGGAAATCGTAAGGCGTTAGAATGAAAAGAAGAAAGTTCAGTGGCAAAACAGGAAAGAGATAAAAGTTTACTGTTGCGGAAGGTTTTATGCTTTTATGTTATATATAATAGGGCTTGGAATGGAAATTTCATATGTTAGTAAGCCGTAACGATACCTTTATGTAATCATTAAACTTCGTAAACTTATTCATGTACCTTTCGAATACAAAAACATCACATATTCGTAAACATTAAACATAGTATAAAAAGAGGTTGAGAATCTAGTGAGACTTGTCGGTTGGCACCACTGAGTGTACAATCGTAGCCTGTAGTTATAATCAGAGTTTCCTGGTAGGAAATCGGGAGTTTGTGTATAGATCTATACGGGGTGACCCCCCACGCCTTAGTTGTTCGCTACAGCTAGACTAGGCCAGTCTAGGGCGACAACATCCTTAGCAAGACTGGCATTTGGAAAAATACCAAGACGGGCGACCTAGTCATTATCATGCATGGTTATAATGGCTCATATAGGGATTCAATACCAAAAGTAAACTTTCGAAGAAAAACTCTTCGATTGTGTCAATGCAAAACAACTTATTTAACGATACAAGAATCTAGACATTGTCACAAAACAGAAAATATCGGATTTTCTGGGGGAAATTATTCATATACATTTATCATTTATCCACAATACAATGAAAGTAAACTACTCTTTTATATGCTATAACTATGAAATTCACACATGCATTTATACTTGATTTTCATAACATTTTCAGACATTTTACAGAAAATATCGGATTTTCTGGGTTTTTATGAAAGATACTGATGAGAATTAAACTCAGATCGATTAGATCTTTCACAGGTAAAAGATAAAGATCAAACAAAACAAACACAATAACAGAATCAACAATATGCTTATGATTCAAATATAGTCACGCCTCAGCAGAGCTCTATGAAGAACTTCCACTGTAGAGGCGAGCTAGGGTTTACAATACTCAAAAAGAATAAAAAGCAAAGCGTGTTTTTCAAAAACTGCATGCATGCAGCTTAAATACTAAACCCTAGAGAAAAACATGCACGGTTGGACAGGCCCAAACCGGCAATCAAAATTGGGCTAAGGACCGAGCCCATGACGCAACACTATAAGCCCAACAATCTCCCCCTTTGCGTCGAATGAGGCGAGAGATCAATTTCTTTGAGTAGGCTTCACAGTCTTGACAACCTTGAACAGCCGAGGGATGATTGCAAGAAGTGTTTGCCGAAAATGAATGTACCATCGTAGCATGTTAGTAAACAACTTCTTATCGGATGTAGAATTCTGATTGCACTTGTGGATAATCTCCAAGATATGTTCCAAGCAAGCAGTTGAGAATAAGTGCTTATCACACCGAGCGAAGATACATTTTTGCTTTTCGCCTCTGACAAACATTACTGTGTGAGACTGTGGGTCGATTCTACCTTTGACCATAACATTCACATCGCCCATTCTGCCGGAAGGTTTGATCGTTGGACGCTTGTGAATGGCAGCGGCGATCTCTTGGTCCATTTTCGCCACTTCATGAATGTAGCGTACAAACATTCGCTTGATATGGTCAATGATCGGCTGGTACTCCTGTGGATTTGACATCAGGATGTTGTTGAGAAGTATCCAGTCGTGGGGATTGAGGTTTGGTAGATCAGCGAGGGTGAAGTTATGAACCGAGCCTTCAGAGCCTCGAGTCACTTTGAATTTCACATTGACAAACTTCCCTGCTGAGTAAGGCTTCAGAACCTTGACAATAGTAATCTTCTGTAAGCTCCATGTCAGGTGCTGTGGCTGAGCAAACTCCAGATAGAACTCCAAAAGATCCCGATCAACCTTCGGGTCTGGAGAGGGAATAGAAACAGTTGAGTTAAAGCAGTGAAAGATGAATGCCTTTCGCGTGATCGGCATGTCAAAGTGTGCATCCTTGGAGTTTTCAAGCCCAAACGACATCATAGGCTCAAGCCACAGTGCACAAGGTTCATCGATAGCACACTTTTGAAGCGAATCAAGAGTCCACACAGGAAAAATGGACTTCTTCTTTTCCAGGAGCTCTTTTTCTTTAAGCTCTTTTTCAAGCTCTAACGATTCCTTCATCAGTTTTTCTTCAAGTTCCTTATCAGATGCCTTTGTTTTCTGAAAAGGATTAGAGGGATCTGGTTTAAAAATATCTTCAATATCAACATCAGTATCATCATCGTCACCAATTTTCTTCTTCTTCTTCTTGCATCTATCACTGAACGAAGCTTCATTAACCTTCTGCTTCTCTCCCCCTTGTTTCGGTTGGACACCGGGCACCGAAACACCCTCAATACGACTAAGAATGGCCAGGGCAGGTCGAAGTTTATCAGCCAAATGCCTACGAGTGGTGATGGTGATGATAGGATCATGGGCTTCAAGGAGGTGAAGTAAGATGGAGTGAACATCAGCAACTAAGCTTCGAATAACTTCCCTCTCAGACTTCAAATCATTGAGTTCAGCGGTTGCAGTGCGAAGTTTGAGATTCTGGATTTTCAGTTGAGAGGTTTGCTTGTCGAGTTCATCCATGACTCGATTTTCAACTGCCAATTCTGCCTCCAGTTGAGTTAAGCGATCATTGACTTTATTGTGCAGATTGACATTTGCAGCTTCAATGGCGTTTCGGACAACTTCAAGATTAGCTCGTTCGGTTGCTAGAGAACGCTGAAGATTTGCAACCGAATCATTTACTGTCTGAGCATTCTTTTGAGCAGCAGCCTGCAATGAATCTAGAAATAGGTTAGCCTTGGAAATAAGTTTGTCGACTTTTGCGGTCGCCTCTCTACATTCGTTAGAGGAGGACTCGACTGCAAGCGAGGCCTTTTGACACTGAGAAGTGGAGGCGTCGATAGCCTTGGCTGCAGCAGAAAGGGATGCGCCATGTTCTTGTACAACAGAAGAAAATAATGCTTTGAGAGCAACATCTGAATAAGCCCCAGAGGAAGAAGAGGAAATAAGTTGATCAAGTTTATCATTGACTGCTTTGAGATGACGCTTGGTTACAGGTGCATCTTCATCTTCATCACTCTGGACACGGTAAGAACTGAAATAGGTGGAATCAAAATCCAAGTCCTCACCGCCAAGAACAGGGGTGGTATCAGTAGATGGGGTAGGTGATAAGGGTTTGGTTGTGACAGGAGGTTCAGTGGTAACAGGGGGGATAGGAGCTGAAGAATGAGCCTGTGTGGTAGTGGTAGTGTTGGTAAAGATTGGATTAGGGATTGAAGTAGTGTTAGAGGGTTGAGATGTAAAGATGGGAAATATAGGAGGGATGGATACTGGGACAGAAACGGGTGGAGGAGAAGGAGGGAGGGAGCGAACTGGAATTTCGGGGTTAGGAGAGCGAGGCGGGGTATTACCACGACCCGAAGCCTCCTCGTCAGAGCTTTCGCTTTCAGATTCTGAAGAAGGAGCAGATGTGTGTTGGGGAGGGACATACTCTGAGTCTGAATCACTTGAAGATTGGAGTATGAGTCTCCGAGCGGGCTTTTTCTGCTTCTTGGGATCAAGCTGGGACAGAGCAGCCTTGTCTGACCTTCGCTTCGTAGGGGTTTGCCCCTTGGTTGTTTTAGCAACCTTCGTCTCCTTCTTAGTCGCAGCTTTCTTTCCCCTCTTGGCTGGCTTGTCAGCTTCTCCAATGGAGTGAACCATGGCTAGGGTTAGTTCTCGTGGACCTGAAGAAGGAATCTCCATGTATTGTTGCAGAAGTTTACTTGCGGCAGGCAGACAAGCAAGCATGGTGTCAGGGATGGATCCAGTGAAGGAATACTTGGTGGGATCCGTGACAATGATCTTCGTTGTGTGAAAAGTAGCAATAGAGGAGAGAAGAGAGTCTGCCATGGTGTTTGTCGAGCTTTGTAATGGGTCTCGCAATCAGAATTACTCATAAATCGGAAAAGAAATCTAGACCTGGATTCGAATTTATGAAATGGATTGACATGATTCGGAACAAAAGTGTATTGGAACTGTCTTGATACCCTGTTCGCTTCGCCAAGCAGGTCTCTTAATAGAAGCTTAATAACATCGATCGAATGATGTTGGATTCGTAGTCTTACCTACGAACGAACGAAATTGACTGTGATATGGGTTTTACATGAACTGCAAACGAATCAATCTCAATTGGGATGAACGACGGTCAAATCGAAAAGTCAAAATCGCTATGAAAGTCTAACCTGCGAACGTTCGCCTGTGATTGGATTTGTTGACATGGATTCGCTTTGGGGTATAATCGACGGACCTAGAACGAACCTCGATCTAACTTGGGTTCGCGTAATTATGCTTGGATCGAAAGAGGGGAGGACCGAAAGCGAACCTGTGCTCGGACCGAACATGGTTTCGGTTCAATGAGCCTGGAACGAACTTGGGTTCGGTTGGTTGTGCTTGAAACGAAAGTGACTCAGATTCGCGTCTTCATGATAGGAAACGATGGAATTGATTGGAATCAGTACTTTGGTTTTCGTCTACGATTTGATTCGTTCCATTTGTTCTTTTAATCACAGACAAATTGGGGAAGAAGATAAACATATTACACTTATGGTCCCTGAAACTTCGGTGATTTGACTCCTTTGGTCCCTATGCGTTTCATGCCTTGGCAGTTTTGGACCAATTCCAGATTTTGTTGCAAATAAAGGGGTTTATTGGTGCATGATTACAATTTCAACCCCTGAGTTTATGGAAAGTGACAATTTCAGCCCATTTTTCGAAAAAGTTTACAATTTTAAGGGCTGGTGAACAGTTTTGAATTCTTTAACGCACATAATTTTTTTTCGTGAAAAAAAATAAAAATAAATAAAGATTCCATCAAGTCTTGGCGGTTCGGAAAGTCGTTTTTCGCAATAACGTCAAATTTTCACGACTTTTTCGGATTTTATACTTCATTGTATATATCATTTTGTCGCGGGGGAGCTTAGTAAATTTTTATCCATTCAAGATCATTCTCATGACCATTTGAAGGCTTTATAATCACATTTTTGATTATAAATCGGGGGAGAATTTGGTATGGCCATTCGAAATTGGATTTGTGACTTTTCAAAGTTGAAGATTTTTGATAAAGCTTGTGGTAGAATTATGAAGGTAGCTTTTACAGTGGAAGTTCTTCATCAAGCTCTGCTAAAGCTTTTACAGAGAAGTATCCTTTACAGCGGAAGTTCTTTATCGAGCTCTGCTAAGGACTTGTTATATCTCCGACTTCTAGTATTTTCTCGATCAAGTGGCGTTACGAATCTTAAAGTTTGGGTTGTTACATGATATTTTTTGATGGCTTATATCATTAGCTTATTTGAAGATCATTGTGACTTGGAGGGGGAGCTCTTCAAAGACAAGAAGTGATTCGGTTTCTTTGTTCTGAAATGGGTTTTTATGGCGGGTTTGGTTTTAATGAAGTTTTTTTGGGATTAAATTCGAAAATGAAGTTTAAAGACATTACTTCAGTGCTTGATTTATATATCCTAGAGCCCGTGTTTGAAGACTATTAAAGAATCAAGATTTGTGGATTGGTTCATCTATTCCTCGTTGCAAGTTCTTTTTATTTGCTAGATGCTTGTTTTGGAAGTGAAAGCATTGTCATCCATTCCATACTTTGAGGGGGAGATTGTAGGGTTTCAAAGCACTCCATGGATGATGGCAATGGGCCCCTTGATGAAGTGTAGGTTAAAAGCCCAAGACTTGTCTTTTCCCTATAAATAGTCATGTATTATTCATTATTAGGGTTAAGAGTGAGGCAAAATGTAGCCGCCACGTGAGGTTTCTTATGTAGTGTTAGATTCTTTAGTCTATGCTGAAAGTGTAATTTATTCCTCATGTTTTGAATAAATCGAGTGATCATTCGACCTAATCTTCATATTTGTGTTTGTTCTTATTTTTCGCATCTTGTTCATCAAATCTCAATTAGGGTTTTAATCCCAACAGATACAAAGACTTTTACTCAAACATACTTATGAACTCACCAACATTATATATGTTGACCGTTTTCAAAATAACTTGTATTCTTAGGTAATCGTTAAGCTGGAAGATATGCAAGTGTGTAGGGTTTTGTTTTATGTAACAACACTTATCGTACTTTTAACAATTTGAACTTATGTATTTTAACAAAGTACTTGATGTAAACAATGCTAGTCGTATTATGTAATGTTGGTGATGATCGTGTTATGATTCATGTATATTCATTGTGATGATCATTCAATTGTTAGTCACACGAGCCCCCGCACGTTTCCGTCGTCTGGTTCGAGGGTGTGACAGGTTGGTATCAGAGCAATGTTTATAGTGAGCTAGCATATCTAACCATACATGATATGCAACTATAAACACAATGGGACTAAATAACTCTGAAAAAAACAAAAATCTCACACTTATGTGCGCATACTAGGATAATAATCTAACAACATCTAATAAAAGCTTCTGGAGGAAATTGAGCGCTATGATTAAACCTGGGCAGTTATGTAGTCATATTAGGGATAAATATAGCCTGATCAACTATATTTATTCAGAATACGACCAACATGTGTTCGGGAGTAATCATAGAGGGAAATGAATCCAAGAGCCTACCTTAATCTCCAAAACTCTAGGGAACTCAAATCTAAATAATTAAAATATACTATAGGAATAATCAAAACATGACTTGTTCCCGCATTCCCATGCAGTCATCATAGATGATGATCAGCAACGAGTACATTTCTACAAAGCGCTAGTGGCTCAAGGGATGCTTGAGGAGGATCCCGAAGAAGAACAAGGAGGAGCCCATGACGTTGGGTCCGGCGAGTACACTGATACCGACTATGAGTTTGAGGGGACTGACGAGGACATGGAGGAAGATAGCGACACGAATGAGGCCCCTGTCGAACCACCTACCGATGAGGCACACTAGGACAACCCTACTCCGCTAGCGGATCCCATTGGTGAGGATCGTTCTCCGGAGGAAGAGGTCGCCACACTTCGGCATCAACTGTTTGCTATGGAGGCACGAGTCGTGCAAGTTGAGCAGGAGAGGGATGAGTTCATCGGAGAAATGACCGAGATGGCTCAGTTGTTAGCACAACATTTTGGGATATGATTTCGCTACCACATTTAGACATTTCTCAGGATTAGGGTACCTCATTAGTATTAGGTTTCTCTTAGGCGTACTATGCCATGTACTACCGACTCTATGTTTAAGTGATCACACTACTCATAGAGTCGTTATGCTGCCGTATTTTTATATTTTCCTCATGTACTGTATGCCTTCTAGCAAATTTTCGTGTATCAAAACTATTAGTATTAATGAAAATGCTTTATGTTTTATCGTAACGTTGTCATCTGTTATGTGTTTTATTTTCCTTGTTTTATGTTAATGCATGAAAGTACTTAAATACACACACTATACCCCTAGTCTATAGGATCACAAACTCTCAAAACAATAGGCACTCAACATCTTTCCATTCCATGACAGAAAGATGCCTCAAAGACCAAACCGTGGAAACAATGCAACACCGACCCGACCTGAGATAAACTCGGTTGCATTCCAGGCAGCAGTGTCCGCTGCGGTCACTGCAACACTTGTGCAGATACGCAATGGAAACAACGGAGAAGGCAACGGGCAGGGAGCCGGAAGCACCAATCAAGGGACAAACCACGGAGCCGCACGAGAATGGACCTACAAGGACTTCACCAACGCCAAACCTCGGACCTTTAATGGGACAGGAGGCATAATAGCCCTGAAGAGATGGATCGAGAAGGTAGAACCCGTCTTCGAAATCTGCGGATGTCCGGATGAGTGTAAGGTTAAGTTCGCAGCCTGCACGTTCATTGACCAAGGTCTCTCCTGGTGGAATGGCCACGTAGAGGCCATGACACTTCCGGTGGAAAACGCGATGCCCTGGGAAGAGCTGAAGGAGATGATGTTAGCAGAATACTGTCCTAGAGGTGAGATTCAGAAGATGGGACAAGAGTTGTGGAACCTCACGGTTCAAAGCACCAATATCGACGCATACATATCCCGGTTTAGTGAGCTATCTTTTCTGTGTCCCGGAATGATCACCTCAGAAGGGAAAAAGATTGAGAGGTTTATCTGGGAATTGACTGCACCTATCCAACGGAATGTCATTACGGCAAACCCTGAGACGTTTGATAGCGCCAAGAGACTGGCCAAGAAACTGTACGATCAAGGCAATAAGAAGGGTGCCAAGACAGTGGAAGCGGAGGTTAAGAAGGAAGAAGAGAACAAGAAGGGGAAAAACAACAAGCGAAAAGGAAAGCAAAACTCGGAATCGTCTAAGAAGCAACAAACGGTGTCTGTCCATGCTGCAACACAAGCTATCACCACACCACATGCTCCATCCTCACCCACGCCAAATGCTTCAAAGCAGTATTCAGGAATTCTTCCCAAGTGTAACAAATGCAACTTCCACCATCATGGAGAGTGCAGAGAAATGAGTTGCACAAGGTGCAAGCGGAAGGGCCATACAGCAAAGTATTGTAGGACTCAGCTCCCACAGAACCAGATGACAAACAACAACAACAACAACAACAACAATAACAACAACACCAATGTTGGAGCCAGCTATACCTGTTACGGATGTGGGAAGACCGGGCATTTCAGGCGAAACTGCCCCCGCGAACAATCAAGGGGCAGGAGCAGCAGGGAGAGTGCTGACAATGGGTCAGGGTGAAGCAGTGCAGGACCCATCCGTTATCACCGGTACGTTCCTACTTAACAACTCGTATGCATGCATCATATTTGATAGTGGGGCGGAACGAAGTTTTGTTAGTAATAAATTCAAACACTTGCTAAATCAACAACCCTGGAAGCTCAACGAAGCCTTTACGGTGGAAATGGCTAATGGGAAATCAGAAACAACATAAGATATCTATATAGGATGTACGTTAGCACTAAAAAATTACACCTTACAAATAAACTTAATGCCTGCAAATATTAGGAGTTTTGATGTGATCATCGGCATAGATTGGTTAAGCCCCCATCATGCCGATATTATGTGTCACGAGAAGGTCGTTCGCCTTCATCTTCCTAATCACGAAACCCTAATAATCTACGGAGATAAACCCGACGCAAACCTTCACCTTATCTCATGTATCAAGGCACAAAAGTGTCTACAAAAGAAGAACTATGCATTCCTTGCTCACGTGGTGGATAAAACCAAAGAGGAAGCGAGCATTCGCAACATCCCAGTGGCGTGTGACTTCCCGGATGTGTTTCCAGAAGATCTTCCGGGAATACCCCCAGAACGATAAATCGAATTCCGAATTGACCTAGTGCCTGGAGCCACTCCAATAGCCAAATCACCTTATAGGTTGGCCTCTGCTGAAATGCAAGAATTATCAAGCCAACTAAGCGAACTCATGGATAAAGGATTCATCAGACCCAGCTTCTCGCCATGGGGAGCTCCGGTTCTTTTCGTTAAAAAGAAAGACGGATCCTTCAGAATGTGCATCGACTATAGGGAATTAAACAAACTCACCATCAAAACCGGTATCCACTTCCACGAATCGATGATCTATTTGACCAGCTTCAAGGAGCTACTTACTTTTCAAAGATAGATCTGAGATCCGGTTATCACCAACTCAAATTTCGAGATGAGGACATTCCTAAGACCTCTTTCCGAACTCGTTACGGTCATTACGAATTCGTTGTAATGCCCTTCGGTCTAACAAATCCCCCCGCCGCATTTATGGACCTCATGAATCGAATATGCCTCCCATTCCTTGATAAATTTGTGATCGTTTTCATCGATGATATTCTCGTGTACTCTCGAAGTAAAGAAGATCATAGCCAACACCTTCGACAGGTTTTAGAAACCCTATGGGCTGAAAAGTTTTATGCGAAACTCTCCAAGTCTGAGTTCTGGCTCCGCAGTGTGAACTTCCTGGGCCATGTAGTCAGCCAGAAAGGAATACATGTGGACCTCTCCAAAAATCATAGCAATCGAAAGATGGGCAATTCCGTCAACGCCAACAGAAATTCGCCAATTCTTGTGTCTCGCAGGCTACTACCGAAGATTCATTCAGAACTTTTCCAAGATAGCCAAACCCCTCGCCACGTTAACCCAAAAAGATGTACCCTTCAAATGGAACGAAAAGCAAGAGTTTGCCTTCCAAACCTTGAAGCAATCCCTCTGTAGTGCTCTAGTGCTATCCTTACCGGAGGGAACCGAAGACTTTGTAGTTTACTGTGATGCTTCGAATCAGGGTTTAGGTTGTGTCCTCATGCAACGAGAGAAAGTAATTGCTTATGCATCCAGACAACTGAAAACGCATGAAGTAAATTACACCACGCATGATCTTGAACTGGGGGCGGTGGTCTTAGCCTTAAAAATTTGGAGGCACTACCTCTATGGTACCAAGTGCATCATCTTTACAGACCACAAGAGCCTCCAGCACATTCTAAATCAAAAGGAACTAAACATGAGGCAGAGAAGATGGGTTAAGTTGTTAAACGATTATGAGTGTGAGATCAAATATCATCTTGGCAAGGCTAACATGGTAGTCGATGCCCTGAGCAGAAAGGAGTACTCAAATCCTTGTGTGAAGACTCTGTCAATCACCATCCAATCTCATCTAGCTTCACAGATCAAGGAAGCTTAATTGGACGCATTGAAGCCATAGAATGTCGCTAGTGAATCGCTATGAGGAATGGAGAAGGAGCTCGAAGTTAAAGATGACGGAACCCACTACCTCATGAATAGAATCTGGATTCCCAAAATTGGGGGATTTAGAGAGGTAGTCATGCATGAAGCCCACAAGGCGCGATATTCTATACATCCGGGGTCAGATAAAATGTATTTGTATATCAAGCAGCAATATTGGTGGCCTAATATGAAGGCAAAGATAGCTACTTTCGTGGGCAAGTGTCTTACTTGCGCCAAGGTGAAAGTGGAACACCAAAAGCCCTCGGGACTATTGCAACAACCAGTGATACCCGAGTGAAAATGAGAAAGGATTACTATGGACTTCGTGACCAATTTGCCAAAGACAGCAGACGGATTGGATGCTATCTGGGTAATTGTCGATAGATTGACAAAATCCGCTCATTTCCTGCTAACAAAAGAATCCTACAAGATGGAAAAGCTTACCCGAATCTACATCAAGGAGGTTGTGAGACTCCATGGAGTGCCAGTATCTATTATCTCGGATCGAGATAGTAGATTTACTTCAATATTCTGGCAATCTCTTAAGAAGGCAATGGGAACACATCTAGATATGAGCACCGCCTACCACCCTCACACTGATGGTTAGAGTGAGCGTACCATCTAGACACTCGAGGATATGCTCCGAGCTTGCATGATTGACTTCGGCAAATCATGGGATGCCCCTTTGCCTCTGATCGAGTTCTCCTACAACAACAGTTACCATACGAGCATCAAGGTTGCCCCCTTTGAGGCTCTCTATGGTCGTAAATGTAGATCACCCCTATGTTGGGCCGAAGTGGGTGATACTCAACTAGCAAAAGGGCAATCGCCAGCCAGTTTTGTTACAGGACCCAAAATCATTTGTGAAACAATCGAGAACATAGTCCAAATCAAAGCTCGACTTCAAGCATCGCGAGACCGACAAAAGAGCTACGCTGACAAGCGGCGAAAGCCACTAGAATTTCAAGTTGGGGATCGCGTGCTATTAAAGGTCTCTCCATGGAAGGAAATGATTCGATTTGGGAAAAGAGGAAAATTGAACCCGCGGTACATTGGACTGTTCGAGATTCTTGCCCGGATTGGTCCAGTGGCTTACAAGCTGCAGCTACCTGTTGAGCTCAGCAACGTACACCCAGTGTTCCACGTCTCAAATCTGAAAAAGTGTCTATCAGATGAAACCCTTGTCGTCCCTTTGGAAGAGATTGAGCTAAATGAGAACCTCCTATTTGTCGAAGAACCAGTCGAGATTATGGATAGGGAGGTGAAGCGTACAAAGCAAAGTCGCATTCCGATCGTGAAGGTTCGATGGAGCGTGAAACGCGGACCGGAATTCACATAGGAATGTGAAAATCAGATGAAGCAGAAGTACCCACACCTATTCATTCCTTCACAATCCTAGTTTTCAAAAGAATTTCGGGACGAAATTCCCTCTAACGGGGGGATGATGTCACAACTAGCATCCTAGCTAGGAAATTCTATTCCTGTGTAACCATTCAACTATTATAAATCTCATACTCTAAGTAAATCTTACTCAATGCTCATTCAGATTCATCAATTATGTTCATCAAAGAGTCTGAAGCCCTAAGAATCCCGGTTTAAGTCTATATTGGACTACGATTTCCTTATTGGGCCTAATGGACCAATAAGTATTCAATTCAACTAATTTTGGGCTTGGAAACCCTATTTCGATTCTAAATGGACTCAACTCCCAAATATATAACATTTTGGACCAATTGGGCCTAGAATGATTCATTCTAACTCTAATGGGCATTATTGGGCCATAACTAATTCAATTAACCTTAGTGAGCCATAAGCCCATTCTTTTATTCTATTTGGGTCGTGAATGCTTCCAAAGGCCCAGTGGGCCGAAAAAGTTTATGTTTAGGACCCAAATATCCTAACTTAAGTTAATGGTCCCAAACTACTCCACCCTTCATCTTGGCCCAAAATCTCGGCCCATGTATAAAAAAAGGAAAATAAGAGAATTAGGGGGGGAGGGGTTGACTTGGAGATGTCACCTCCATATTGCCCAACATGTATTAATGTTAAGACCTCCCATACATCCATGCTAGTCACCTCATCTCTCTCTCTCCCCTCTCTTCTTCTACTCTCGGCCGAATACAACACACACACATACACACTACACCAAATTCTCTCTATTACTCTCAAGAATCATTCACCTTCTTCCTCCAAAAATCTCAAAACTTTGCTTGGGTTTCAAGAGGATGTTCACAAGATAATCATCATTTCTAGGTAAGTCTTTACACATCCAAGTTTTATAACTCCATTTTCATGTTAGATCACTCTTTTAAGCAAAGTTTTTGGTGATCATACTCCTAGAAATCTTTTTAAGTTCGAGATCTACTCAAGGGAGTTTGCTAGGGCCGAAAATCACCTCATCTCTTTCCACTTCTTCTTCAAAAAACGAAACATCAAGCAAAGGTGAGTTTATACCCCCTTGTTTTTGGTTTTCATATGATTTTTGGGGGAGAATGCAAGTAAAATGTGTAGATCTATGTGTTATATGCATGTTTTGTGTGAATTCTTAGTTTATTTGGTAAAAATGTGTTAGATCTTAGTGAATCTTGAAATTTTAAGTATTATGTAACAAAGATCTATGAACTACAACATGATATACATCATATTATCAAGCCAAAAGTGATTACATGTTTAAGATACAAAAGATTTCAACAAAAACCTTGTTAAAGGTCAAAATTGTCAAGAAAACAAAAGATAAGGGTAAAAAGTGGGATTTATGTTTTTCTAAGGTCCAAACAGGTCCTACATGTATAAAAAGGTATTTTTATGTTAAACATACTTTAAAAAGGGCCAAAAATGCAAATTTGAGCTTAATGGGCCAAAACCTTTGGGCCTCACGGTTTTGGGCCCAATTTACGAAAAAAAATGAAGTTTTGGGATTTAAAAATGTTATTTGGCCAAATTTTGAGTCATAAATGTAAATAAACCAAATTTAAGGGTCAAAATAACATTTATTTTCAAATTGGACCAAAAATGTAAATTTTTCCAAAATAGGGCCGAAAGTGTAAATTTTTACAAACAAGGGGCTGAAAATGTACTTTTCTGTAAACAGGGTTCTAAATGTGAAAAAATAACTTTTTGGCTAAATCCGTGAAATTCCAAACATTTGGGAGAAGATTACAATTTTTTATAAATTATGGACTAAAGTGTCATTTTTACAAAACTTTGGGCCTTAATTAAAAATTGGAGGTTTATTGGCCAAAAATGTCATTTTTATAAAAGAAAGCTTCTTATCATCCATCTAGTAAACCTTAAGCTAAAACAAACAACGGAACAAAACAAACGAACGAAATACGTCGATAACTATTTATTGGGCCTAATATTCACATTACTTGGCCATTGGGCCCTAAGGGCCCAGTTAAGTGTGTATTGAGTCCAATGTTTTCCATGACATGTTTATTGGATTGTGCGACCCACTTACATGTTAATTTGGGCCTAAGTTATGGATTACATGTTTATTGGGCTTTTGTGGGCCACTTACATGCCTATTGGGCCTAGATTACCCTTTTACATTTGATTGGGCCTTTGTGGCCTAATTTCATACTAATAGGGCTTGGAATGGAAATTTCATATGTTTGTAAGCCGTAACGATACCTTTATGTAATAATTAAACTTCGTAAACTTATTCATGTACCCTTCGAATACAAAAACATATCACATATTCGTAAACATTAAACATAGTACAAAAAGAGGTTGAGAATCTTGTCGGTTGGCACCACTGAGCGTACAATCGTAGCCTGTAGTTATAATCAGATTTTCCTGGTAGGAAAGCTGGAGTTTGTGTATAGATCTATACAGGGTGACCCCCCATGCCTTAGTTGTTCGCTACAGCTAGACTAGGCCAGTCTAGGGCGACAACATCCTTAGCAAGACTGGCATTTGGAAAAATACCAAGACGGGCGACCTAGTCATTATCATGCATGGTTATAACGGCTCATATAGGGATTCAATACCAAAAGTAAACTTTCGAAGAAAAACTCTTCGATTGTGTCAATGCAAAACAACTTATTTAACGATACAAGACTCTAGACATTGTCATAAAACAGAAAATATCGGATTTTCTGGGGGAAATTATTCATATACATTTATCATTTATGCACAATACAATGAAACTAAACTACTCTTTTATACGCTACAACTATGAAATTCAAACATGCATTTATACTTGATTTTCACAACATTTTCAGACATTTTACAGAAAATATTGGATTTTCTGGGTTTTTATGAAAGATACAAAGACTTTTACTCAAACATAATTATGAACTCACCAACATTATATATGTTGACCATTTTCAATATAACTTGTATTCTCAGTTAATCGTTAAGCTGGAAGATATGCAAGTGTGTAGGGTTTTGTTTTATGTAACAACACTTATCGTACTTTTAACAATTTGAACTTATGTATTTTAACAAAGTACTTGATGTAAACAATGCTAGTTGTATTATGTAATGTTGGTGATGATCGTGTTATGATTCATGTATATTAATTGTCATGATTATTCAATTGTTAGTCACAAGAGCCCCCAGACTTTTCTGTCGTCTGGTTCGGGGGTGTGATAAAGCATCAGCTACCTTATAGGCAAGATGGAGCCATTGGGAGTTCCCGTTTGGAAATAGGAAGAGATTACGATGGATTTTATCACAAAGCTACTACGGAATGCGTGAGGGGTAGATTTGATTTGGGTCATTGTGGAAGATTGACCAAGAGTGTGCATTTCATTCCTTTTCAGGAGAGCATTTTCGCGGAGAAGCTAGCAGATGTTTATATCTGGGAGGTTGTGGCACGACATGGGGTTCCACTCTCGGTGGTTTCGGATCGGGATGTTCGGTTCACTCCCAGGTTTTGGAAGAGATTCCATGAGGAGTTGGATACTTGTCTACTCTTCAGTACAACTTTTCATCCGTAGACCGATGGTCAGAGTGAACAGACTATCCAGACCTTGGAGGATATGCTACGGGCATGTGTATTGGATTTTGGCGGTAGCTGGGATATGTATCTCCCATTGGCTGAGTTTCTTACAAAAACAACTACCACGCCAGTATTGATCGACCTCCTTTTGATATGGTCTATGGAAGGAAATTTTGGACCCCAATTTTATGTGGCGAAGTTGGTCAGCGAGTCATGGGTAGCACATAAGTGGTGCTCCGAACTATCAAGTTCATCCAACAAATGCATGGGAGGTTGCTCACCGTGCATGTAACATTCCAAAATTCAAGACCGAAAATTTCATTTTTAATTAAGTTATTATAAAACCAATAGTATAAAAACATCCATAGTGTCATCCCATATCAAAATCAGTATGTCAATCATCAAAACATGTCATAATGAAACAATATCAGAGTATAATCTCAAAGATCTCATGTGCGGAAAGCATAGTGTGATACGTTGCGATCCTGTCGGCTCCTTTCCTGTTGGAAAAAAGTACCTGAAACCAAAACTGTAAACCGTAAGCACAAAGCTTAGAAAGTTGCCCCATCATACCACACACCATACAAATAACATACTATCAGGCATATCTGGGTGCCCGACTTACCCCTTCGGTCTCTTTCAACCGGTAACCACCTAACATATCTGGGTGCTGGCCTACCCCTTCGTTCTCTTTCAACCGGTAACCGCCTAGCATATCTGGGTGTTGGCCTACCCCTTCGGTCTCTTTCAACCGGTAACCGCCTTGCATATCTGGGTGCTAGCCTACCCCTTCGTTCTCTTTCAACCGGTAACCGCCTAGCATATCTGGGTGATGGCCTACCCCTTCGGTCTCTTTCAACCGGTAATCGGGGACTATTTCACCCCTACCACTACCACATAATAACCTAGCATATACAGATAAATCACATATGCCTAGCATATATGGGTGTTGGCCTACCCTTCGGTCTCTTTCAACCGGTAACCGGGGACTATTTCATCCCTACCACTACTGCATAATAACGTAGCATACTAGCACATAAAGCATAACAGATAGTGGCATACCAGACAATTATCACAAAGACAATCATCTCAACTATAATCACCTACTCGTGGGCCGACATTGGTGCCTTAGAGCCACTTCTACTGGAAGGTAACTCGCCTCACACTGCTGAAGTCCCGCGGACAAAACTCTAGTTGCTGGATGACAGATTCCTGAACTGCAACATCAAAATAACATCCAATTAATAATTGGGTTCTGATTCATAACCATAAGTCCATGCTTGGGGTAAAAGACTACTTTACCCCCTACTTAGCTTGATTCAAGCCAAAGGCCCAAAACTCAAAAAATGAACTAAAGCCCAACATATGGCCTAATTTTCCAAATTGGGCCCAAACCTTTACATGGTCTTACCCTAAGGCCCAACCTTTTAATCTAGTCCCAACACTTCGCATTCTGATGTTCCAATGTCTCTTAATCATCAAGGCCCAGTTATGGTCCATCTATGGCCTAATTTTCCAAATTGGGCCCAAACCCGTCACATGGGCCTTACCCTAAAGCCCATCCAAATATTCTAGTCCACATACTTTTTCTTGGATGGACCATCATTAGCCCAATCACCAAAGCCCAATAAAAAATCCCAACTCAAGGCCTAAGCAAAATTAGGGTTTTCACATAAAATGACGATTAGGGTTAAGTGTTCTTACTTAACCCATTAAGGACTTAATCTGTAACATACACGTTCAGTTATCGTGTTATGTAATTTTAAAAGTGAATAATATTATGAAATATTATATGAAATTTGAGTATTGAGTTCTAACAGATGGTTTTTTCTAGAAATGAAGTAAAACTATGTTTAGAATCAATCGAAAAATATTGAAAGTCTTATGAGATTCCAATCAAAGGACAAAGATCGAAATTTAACGAAAATATAAAATTTGAAATAAGTAAAATTTTATTATTGAAATTTGTAAATAATCTCGTTACAAACATTTAGGCGAAAACCTCATCGAAATCCGAGTTATAACGAAGAAGTTATGACCAATCGAAGATCCGCGACAAAACCGGCACGGCGCCGAATGACGTAAAAAGTGAGTTTTTGATAAACTAGTTTTTAGCCTTGGTGATCTAAATGAAAGTCGTAGTATTTTTTAAACCGAGAATTTTCATAAAAAGAACGTCCAAATCTGACTTCGTATGAGGAAGTTACGATTTTTCTAAGTTTCGGAATAGCAGTAGACAGTTAAAAACTCGAAATAAAGATCGAGTGATTTTTAGCCAACACAACCTAAACGAAAATCGAAGGTCTCGTTAAAAGTAGTACAACGGTAAAAAGACTAAAGAAAACGGACGTCGGATGAAGAAGTTACGAATTTTTAACGGATTTCCCTGTCCCGGTCTGTTAAAAATAATAATATTAAAAATAAAATCAAAATTAGCCGACGAAGTCTAAACGAAAGTTGTAGAATATATTCTCGCCTACGCGTACGTATAAAGGACGTCAAAAACGGAGCTCGTATGCGAAAGTTATAGATTTTAGAAGTTCGGGGCACAATTTCCGAGAATTTTCGCATGTGTAAGGCTAAGAAGCGGCCACGTCATCGGATCCTCGCAGCTCGCCCCGTGTCCGACCCGCATGTCGCAACCCTCACATCTGAAGCGCAGGTCCAATCTAAAGCCGACGCGTGTCCTCGCCTCGCGTCCAAGCCACCTGGCCTTCGCTGCTGTTGCCGCGTGCCTTCTCCCTTCGGCCGAAGATCCGAAGTTCCTCCTATAAATAGTAGGGTGCGAATCCTCCCGCGTAAGTTTGGAAAACTGCCCATTTTCACCCCTAAATCAATATTTCTTGAATTTCAACTTCCCCCGAAGCCTCGGGATCATACCAAACATCTGAAATACGTTCCAAAGTGCCCCAAGACCCCGAAAAATTTATCTTTTCGGTTTTGAAGCCCAACCCTCGCAAGGCCCGGTTTTCATCGAAGAAAGCTAATTATTATAACGAAGTGATGCACAAATTACTATTTTAACCCCCGATTAATTCACGGTGAGTTCAATATATAGGAACAAATGTATGTTATGTGTTATATGTGCTATTTGCTTTTCCGTGTTATCATCTCGTGTTATTATTTCCGCTAGTATGGTAGCAAAGTTGTATATGTAACCATGTGATCAGTGAAAGGACTTAGATTCATGGTAGTACTGGTATGTAGCCTCTGGCCATGTAGAGCATGTCTCGTAAGAGAATGACTTCTATTCTATGGCATTGGCAGAAGGTTAGATAGGGCTTTCAGCCTTAAATCTACCAAAATGCTTAAATCAGAAAGTGTATGTCTTCTATGCCATTTGGTCCGAAGCTTTATTGATATATATCAAGTATAGAAATTGTTATGTCTCATTGATTGTATATCTTTGAATCAAATTATTGATTGATATGGAAAGTTTGTCACATGATTCACATATGCCTTTGTGGTTTGATGTTCCTCTTTGCTTCTGCCATATTGAAGTATATATATGGCATAACGTTATATTGTATCTATTATTGAATTCACTAAGCGTCACCGCTTACCCCTCTCAATGTTTAACAAATTGCAGGAGATAAGTAACCAGTATAATCGTATACTATTGGAAGATTTTGAATAGTTTTGAAACTATTGTATTTTGTACTCATGTATGTATAAAACTATAGTATCCTGGGTAGTTATGTAACATATAACACTTTATAATAGTCGGTTTGTATCCAAATGTTTGTAATTGCATTATCAATGTAAAATATTCTTTATGTGAATATGCAAGTAGCATGTTTCAGAGTAACAATATTGTGAAATATGAAAGTGTGGGTCTTTCAATCACGGTATCAGAGCAATAGTTTAAGTGAACTAAATACCACGGATAGGTATTTAGACTTAAACCGTTGGAAGTTCAATATATGAACGGATTCATTATGAGTATATGGATACAAACCATAGGAAATACTTAAGTGGGGTATTGAGTAGTGATAAACCCTAGTATTCTAAAATATTAAGTTACTTTAAAAATTTTCAGAGAAATAGTTTAAGTGAACTAGGAATTTTGAGAATTTCTAGACTTAAACATAGATTGTTAAGGGACGATGATACGATGTGTATCTAGTATACTTTAGATTGAATACCTAAATGGACAAGCACTAGAATATTAGAGGAGATATGCCTTATATTCTAATATATGCTAAATGATAAATGAATATAGCATGCTTTAGGTTGCTTGCTTATATTGTTATTACTTGAGAGAGTTTAAGGTCTGTTGCCGACCTTGGTATGGAAGAAGAAATTTTAAGTATTCCATATTCTAAAATTTCCGTGTTATAACTGATAAGAAACTTTTCGAAGTGATAAAAATACGTATGATAGTCGACATCGATAATTTTATAGATAAACGATCGAGGGATATCGTAAAATAGTACTTATCAAGTGATATCGTAAATAGTGTATTAATACATATAGAGTGGTGTTGTACATTCAAACTATGTTTAGTGAAATAATAACACCGTTGGAAGAATGTTGTGTATTCAAAGTAAATTCGGACGAGACGAATGTTTTGGCATAACCGATGAAGTTGTTCCACCGTTGTCCAGATTGAAGCAATAATTGCTTATAGAGTAGGAAGAACCGAAGATGGTGATCAATACTTTGGCAGTATCGAAATTGATGTTGTGCAAGATTTAGAAGAATTAAATGAAGATTAAAGGAAAGGCTAATGATGTTTTCAGACACAATAGGCCAAGACCTTGTCAAAACATTGTGATGTAGTATGCAGTTCGAGTAGTAACCCTATACAGGATGCTTAGACTTAGTATTTAATAATACTGAATGACGATTGACTTCTATCACATCCTTATGAAAGTTCCATTGTGTGTTAAGCCGACTTTAACATACATGATTAGGATGGTGAATTACGTGATTTAGTGGTAAAAGGCTAAGTAACTTACTTGTCCAAGTAAGGTAGAATGCTTAGTTGAAGAAGATATACACTCATAGTGTTGTATGAGAAGAGATGTTGTAGTTAGGAATGAAAGAGAACTAATTTGAAAGTAGTAGAACATGCTGAGATGCAGCTATAATGCAGACTTCTTTAAATAGACTCTTATGAAGAAGACTTAAAAGATACAACCATGATAAGAAGACTTTCTCATATATAGGAATGACGATTTCATAGAAGGATAATGAAATAAACAAATATGCATGACGACTTGCATGAGTTAGAAGATGATACAGGTAGTTGGAAACCGTTTGTCTCCACACTGCTAGAATAAATTCTGGTGTAGTGTGTCTTGCACAGTAGACACTACCCGAGGAAGAATTTATATGAAGAATTTGGAAGTGAAACTCCTATCGATCTAGGAAAAGTATTAGGATATACTAAATCGAGCATATGCGTAAAAAGGATTCTAGAAGGCGAGTATAAGAAATCCAAGATATGTTTGATAGAAATGTGAAATCCCTAGTTGAGTCTAGGAGAAATTGTCGTATGTACTTGTTTGAACACATTCATGTGTGATAAGTCGCTTTGTGAAAACTTTTGAATGGTGACTTGGAAAACTGCGAGATAATACTTGGGAGGAGTATGAGTAGGTGTGAATATTAGTAGAGGCCTATACTACTGGAAGCACAGGACTCACACTTGGATCAAGGAAAGTCACAAGGTTACCAAGAAGCTAGAAATTGATTCCGTTTTTGTTCGAGTATTTCATTACCTTCGTTTCGGTGATGACTAAGAAGATGATTTTCGTTCAGACCTTAGTGGTCATAAATAATCGAGTCTGATTAATATAAATCTTCGAAGTGAGTTGATTGGTTCAGAGAACCATGTTTTGTGTAGCGACGAAACTTCAGTCGGAAGATTGAAGAAGGAGATGGTCGAGGTAGTCGATAAAAGTATAACAACCTTCATTAAGGGATTAAGCAACTATTAGCTAGAAATGCTACTAGTTATGAATATATTATATCATATTAGAACATGAAGGAAAGTTTCTTCTATGATAGTGTTCGACTAATAGAAATAAGAGTATGGTTCGTTGTGTGTCTTTTGCGTTATGAAATAAAAGGTCATTAGAATATGACCATTCGAGTTGTTGTTGTAGCAAAGTAAACACCTTATCTTGGGTTAAGTCTATAACCCAAATTCAAAAAGGAGTAAAAATCTGCAATGAGAATTGATTTTTCTCAGAGATTAGAACCGAAGGCCCAATAGAGAATGAAGAGCGAGTGCAGATTTGAGCGCCGCCATCAATTAATAAGTTTGAAGAGTTTGACAATCGTTTAGTTAAAGGCCGTACATTTCAGATTACCATAGAGGAGGCACACGAGGACCCGAATGTTGTGACTAGTTCATTTCTCGTCAACTCTGGATCTACTCTCATCTTATTTGATTCTGATGCCTTAGATTCTTTTGTGTCTCGTGAAATTGCGCATTCTTTTCAAATTTCTTGATATGCACTCGCGCAACCATTTCACGTAGATACCATAGGAAGTGTATCATTACTTGCTGGTAAATTCCATAGAGATTTTTTCATAACAACTGAAGGTTATAGTTTTCTTGCTAACCTGATTCCTATCTTCTTGTCGAACTTCGATATTATTCTCGGCATGGATTGGTTGTTACAGAACAACACAGAACTCAAGTGTTACGAAAAGATGGTACACATCCCTTTCAAATGGAAGGTTCCTATTTATGTCTTCGGTAACAAAGACTTAAAAATCTTAAAAATAATCTCTTTCCTAGAAACACGTAAACTTATATCGAAAGGGGATTCTGCTTATCTAGCCTATACAGTTGATACCTCAAAATAGGAGAAGAAAACTGTAAATAATATTCCCGAATATCCTGATGCTTATCTCGATGATTTGCCTAGACTATCCCGGATAGATCCAATGGAGAAATACGCACAAGTATACTTGGATGAAACTGTTGCGAGACATGTTGTACCGTTAAAGATTTCTTACGATCGTGATAGTATCTTCACTTATCATTCAGGGACAAGTATGCAAGGTGAATTGAGATCTCGTGTTACTCTTAGCACAGCTTATCATCCCCAGACAGATGGTCAGAAGAAGAGAACAATCCAAACAGTAGAAAATATACTGAAGGTATATATGAAGCACTATATGGGCGTAAATGTCATACTCCATTATATTGGCATGATGTAGGACAGAAAGTCCTTAGTGGCCCTGAAATGATTCAAGACACCACCGATAAGATTCAAATTGTATGATAAAGAATGAAAGCGGCCCAGGATCGACAGAGGTCCTATGCAAAAAAGAGGAGACGACCCGTAGAATTTCGGGTGGGTAATTTTGTAATAATGAAGGTATCCCCATTGAAAGGTATTAGGAGATTTGGGAAGAAAGAACGATTGGTAAGCAAGCATACCACTTAGAATTGCCTGAAGATTTGACAGATATTCATGATGTGTTTCATGTAAATTATCTGCGTAAAGGTTTAAGCATATATGATGAAACGCTCCTGTTATCGGAAGTGAAACTGGATAATAAAATAAGAATGAGATAAGAGCGAAATATCCTCATTTGTCTAAATCGTTGTGATTTCGGGGACGAAATCCTCAAAAGGCGGAGGTATTTGTAACATACACGTTCAGTTATCGTGTTATGTAATTTTAAAAGTGAATAATATTATGAAATATTATATGAAATTTGAGTATTGAGTTCTAACAGATGGTTTTTACTAGAAATGAAGTAAAACTATGTTTAGAATCAATCGGAAAATATTTGAAGTCTTATGAGATTCCAATCAAAGGACAAATATCGAAATTTAACGAAAATGTAAAATTTGAAATAAGTAAAATTTTATTATTGAAAGTTGTAAATAATCTCGTTAAAAACATTTAGGCGAAAACCTCATCAAAATCCGAGTTATAACGAAGAAGTTATGATCAATCGAAGATCCGCGACAAAACCGGCACGGCGTCGAATGACTTAAAAATTGAGTTTTTGATAAACTACTTTTTATCATTGGTGATCTAAGTTTCGGAATAGCCGTAGACAGCTAAAAACTCGAAATAAAGATCAAGTGATTTTTAGCCGACACAACCTACACGAGAATCGAAGGTCTCGTTAAAAGTAGTACAACGGTAAAAATACTAACGAAAACGGACGTCGGATGAAGAAGTTATGAATTTTTAACGGATTTTTCTGTCCTGGTCTGCTAAAAATAAAAATAATAAAAATAAACTCAAAATTAGCCGACGAAGTCTACACGAAAGTTGTAGAATATATTCTCGCCTACGCGTGCATATAAAGAACATCAAAAACAGAGCCCATATGCGAAAGTTATGGATTTTAGAAGTTCGGGGCACAATTTCCGAGAATTTTCGCATGTGTAAGGCTAAGAAGCGGCCACGTCATCGGATCCTCGCAGCTCGCCCCGTGTCAGACCCGCGTGTCGCAACCCTCGCATCCGAAGCAGGTCCAATCTGAAGCCGACGCGTGTCCTCGCCTCGCGTCCGAGCCACCTGGCATTCGCTGCTGTTGTCGCGTGCCTTCTCCCTTCGGCCGAAGATCCGAAGTTCCTCCTATAAATAGGAGGGTGCGAATCCTCCCGGGTAAGTTTGGAAAATTGCCCATTTTCACCCCTAAATCAATATTTCTTGCATTTCAACTTCCCCCGATTTTCATCGAAGAAAGCTAATTATTATAACGAAGTGCTGCACAAATTACTATTTTAACCCCCGATTAATTCACGGTGAGTTCAATATATAGGAACAATTGTATGTTATGTGTTATATGTGCTATGTGCTTTTCCGTGTTATCATCTCGTGTTATTATTTCCACTATTATGGTAGAAAAGTTGTACCTGTGACCATGTGATCAGTGAAAGGACTTAGATTCACGGTGGTACTGGTATGTAGCCTCTGGCCATGTAGAGCATGTCTCGTAAGAGAATGACTTCTATTTTATGTCATTGGCAGAAGGTTAGACAGCGCTTTCAGCCTGAAATCTACCAAAATGTTTAAATTCGAAAGTGTATGTCTTCTGTGCCATTTGGTCCGAAGCTTTATTGATGTATATCAAGTATAGAAATTGTATACTGTTGGAAGATTTTGAATAGTTTTGAAACTATTGTATTTTGTACTCATGTATATATAAAACTATAGTATCATGGGTAGTTATGTAATATATAACACTTTATAATAGTCGGTTTGTATCCAGACGTTTGTAATTGCATTATCAATGTAAAATATCGTTTATATGAATATGCAAGTAGCATGTTTCGGAGTAACAATATTGTGAAATATGAAAGCGTGGGTCTTTCATAATCCATTAAGTCCATCAATCTACTAGGCCAATCATACAGTGTAATTGGCCATAAGTCATACTTCAATCCACTGGTCCAAACGCGGGTCCCGTCAATCCAAAATTAACATCTTCCAAAATTAGGGTTTTCTAAACCCTAATTAGGGTTTCTAACCCAAGCACATGCCAATTAGTAAAACGGTTAGGCTTTCAGGTCCATTAGGTTTTCATTAGGTCAATTAGGGTTTCATTAGGTCGAGCACCACCCACTGCCACCTCGGGCGGTGGTGGTCGACGGCGGCACACAGCAGCAGCCACCACCTCACGGTGGTGGTTATGATTCTAGTCTAATCATGTCCAAGCATCCCAAAAGCAATCAAATCACACGCAAGTGCACACCGCCACCCAACACAGCGGCTGGTGGCGGCAGCCACCACCTCACAGTGGTGGTAGTGGGTTTTTCCTTGATTAATCCATCCAAAGTAATACATACAACATTACACTCATAATATACACTCACACACACACACACACACACACCAAGACACGCACACATCGACCACCACACGGCGGCTGGTGGTGGCAGAACAGAAAAAGGTGATGACAGCCACCATGGTTGGCATCCATGGTGGGTTTTCATGGTTTCCAGCCAATGAGCACACCCATACTCGTACAACAACACCAAAACACGCATACACACGAGTTGAACATGAAAAACACACACCATCAGAAATCTTATGGCGGCAGGCGGTGGTTTGCGATGATAGCCACCACCTCACGGTGGTGGTGAGTTTTCTTGAGTCCCTGCCAAGCAACACACGTCCACACGAACACCTACTCGTCGTGAGTTCAACACCGAAGTATACCCCAATCTCATCCACTCTCGTGGTGGCGCAAGGCATTCGGGGAAGAACGCCAGCCGCAATAGCCGCCCGAAATAATGTCTACGGCGACCGTACAGCAGAAGAAGAAGACGGAGAAGAGCGATACAGTTCGACCGGTCGTTGGGAGCAGCGAAAACAGAAAAGAAGAAGAAGAAGAAGAAGAAGAAGAGGCCTGCTCGTGGTTCTCGTCGGCAGCTAAACAGCGACAGTGCTGGATGGTGGGTCCTGACGACGTGCTGGATGGAAGTCGGCTGAGGATTGGCGGTCATTCAGAGCTTCGTCTGGTTGGAAAATGAGAGGGAATCGGGTGGCGGCTGGAGAAGAGCACAAGGTGGCTACTAGCAACGTTTTAGGGTTAGGGTTTGCTCAATGATACACCTTCAACCGGCAATGGAAGGCACGAGTTTAAGTCCCGTGACTCCATTCAAACTAGTAAACTAATTTGGCACCTCCGGTCCCTCCCATTCACAATCTTTTCAATTTAATTCCAAAATTTACCATTTAGCCCCTGCTCCCATAAATCCTTTCATAATAAATCCAACAATTATCAATCATACCCTGACTTCTAAAATCCTTTTCAATTAATCCATAATTTACCAAACAACCCTTAACCTTCAAAATTCTTTACAAACTAATCCAAAAATTACATTTTAACCTTTAAACTCTCAATTATGGCTTTTAACTCCCGAAAACCAACACCCTGCTAAGATATTATGGATTTAGAGCTACAGTAAAATATATTATGCATCTCGGGGTTTAGGGTTAATTATTTATTTAATTTAAACGGAACGTTACAGTACAGACCTGACAAAAGAGCTATGCTGATAGGCGCCAATTGAATTTGGAGTTTCAGGTCGGGGACATGGTACTCCGGAAGGTGTCGCCTTGGAAAGGTGTCATGTGACATCCCCTAATTTCTCGGCCAGAAAAGACCGAATTAATTTATGCTTTTTAAAATAAAATCAGAGAAATCTTTTTAAAAGATGTTGCGGAATTGGTCCCCAATACAAAATATGATAAAAGTTTGTCAAAACCATTTTTTAAGAAATATATAATTTCATTTCATATCAAAACCTCGGGATGTCATGTTCCGATACAGACCAAAAGCATAAACAAGACATTATAAGCCTTTCAACAGTTATATACAACTACTGGCCTATAATCCAAAAATCTCTCATCGTCCTCCGACTATGCTCGGGGTCCACTACCTGTAACATAAAAAGCTGAGTGGGTCAGGCTTGGGAGCCTGGTGAGCATATAGGGTTTTCAACCCACAGTAATAATAAACTTATTAAGTTCACCAATCAACAATAACCCTTATTACCCGTTCCCGTTATCCTCACTTTACGTCCTAAACACTTATCACAAGGGACCTAGCCTAAAGAATATCATCGGGATGGACACTACTGCTAAGGGGTTTCCTCAGCCATACATGTCCTAAAGGCAACCATGAGGGGGATGGAGTACAGCGAATGAACACTCTAGTTCATTACACCTACAGGTTGCGGGCCTGCCAGTGTTCCACTAGACTGTCTAGAAAGTTCGTGGTCGTCATCTAAACTCCGCTAGATGACTGGATCTCAAATCACATCGAGGCTCCTCATCACTTTATTTTATCACACACCAACTATCTACCCATGTTCTACCCAACATATTTGTAGATAAAAATGCTTATACAGTTTAAAACTTGTATAAAACATCAACTCAACAGTCACCTCAAATAAACAATTAATATATTTACACATAACACGTATTTTAAGGTAAATACTTCATATCTATGTGTAAAATGAAAGTGACTATACACTCACTTGTTTTAATGAAAATCGGGCAGCAATTCGTTTCCTAAAATGTTCGTTTCTAATAAAACCAGGAGTTTTATTCAGAAACCGGGCTCTGCGAGGGTCGGTCTTCGAAACCAAAAAGATAAATTTTCCGGGCTCTTCGTGGCGTATTCCGGGGGTTATAATCGATATCGGGGCTTTGGGGAATGTTAAGATGAAGAAAATATGGAAAAAGGGGTTAAAAGTGGCAAAACTCCAAAACTACCCGAGAAGGCTCGCATGACCCTTCTATTTATAGGAGTTCGAAGTCGGTCTTACAAGGGGGGGGGGGGTCATCAGGCGAGGACACGCGGCAGCAGGGCGAAGGCGCGTAGCACATGGCTCGCACGTGCGAGGGGCTCGGTGTTGGCCTCTGATTGGACCGCGGTCTAGTCCGAGACTTCGGACGTGGCACCCCCCTGCGAGACTCGGACATGTGATAGTAGACACGCGTCGGATCCTTAGTGCACCTCTTCGGATTTGCTATCCGGTTCGGATGACTCACGAGATCGGATGACTCAGCAGCATTTCGGACACGTGGCTCGCATGACTCACCAATTTCGGACACGTGGCACGTTCTAAGCGAAGGTGACGTGGCCGAAGCCACCTATGCGAAATTTCTCGGTTTTCGCGCCAAAACTTCTAAAATCCCTAACTTTCGCATACGAGCTTCGTTTTTTACGTTCTTTATATGCACGTGTAGGTAAAATTACGCTCTACAACTTTCGTTTAGACTTCGTCGGCTAATTTTTGACTTTTATTTTTATATTATTATTTTTAACAGACCGGGACAGGAAATCTGTTAAAAATTCATAACTTCTTCATCCGACGTCCGTTTTTGTCTGTCTTTTTACCGTTGTGCTACAAATGACGAGACCTTTGATTCTCATTTAGGTCGTGTCTGCTAAAATCGCTCGATCTAAAATTCGAGTTTTTAGCTGTCTACTGCTAAGCTGAAACTTCGAAAAATCATAACTTCCTCATACGAAGTCAGATGTTGGCGTTCTTTTTATACCTACTCTCGGTTTAACGAACACTACGAGTTTCTTTTAGATCACTAAGGCCAAAAAGTAGTTTATCGAAAACTCACTTTTTACGACATTCGGCCCGTGCCGGTTTTGTCGCGAAACTACGACAGGTCATAGCTTCTTCGTTATAACTCGGATTTCGGTATTCATTATATATCCGTAATCCTTGTCACGGCCACTACAAGTTTCTTAATAGATATCGGACTTATCTAATATTTAATTTTGATGCTCATTTTTATTCTTAATTAATTAAACCCTAATAATTAAACATTAAACACATAATTCACATAATATTCACATAATTCATTTTCATTTCTTCAAAGTGAGTTACAAAGGTTAACCTAGACTATAATGTCAATATTAATGCCTAGCCTAGAAACACGGGCATAACAATTCTCTCCCCCTTAGGATGATTTCGTCCACAGAATCACACATCAGCAAACAAATGCGGGTAGCGACTCATCATGTCACTCTCCGTTTCCCAAGTGAGATTTGGCGCATTCGTATGTTTCCAACGCACAAGCACTAAATCGACCATCTTGCGTCGCAACTTCTTAGTCTTACGGTCAACGATTGCCTCAGGTTCTTCGATCAACCTCTTCTTTTCATCCAACCTTAACTCAGAAATCGGAATTATGTCGGACACATCTCCCGTGAACTTTCTCAAATAACACACATGAAAGGTGTTATGAATACCCTCCAGTTCGTCCGGTAATTCTAGCTTGTAAGCTTGATTCCCGATCCTCTGAAGAACTTTAAATGGTCCAATAAACCATGGACTCAACTTTCTCCTTTTACCAAATCTTATAAGTCCCTTCCACGGCGAGACTTTAACTAAAACCGAATCTCCAACTTCGAATGATATCGGTTATCTCTTCTTGTCAGCATAGCTCTCTTGAGCAGCTAACATCCTTTCCCTAATCACTCTCAACTTCTTAGCAGTCTGATGGACTATTACAAGTCCCATAAATTGCTTTTCCCCAGCTTCCAGCCAACATGATGGCGTTCGACACTTTTCCCCATACAAAGTGTGATAAGGTGCCATCTTGATGCTTGAGTGGAAACTATTATTATAGGAAAATTCTACTAAAGGTAAATGTTCATCCTAGTTACCTTGGAATTCTAGGGTACTTGTTCTCAACATATCCTCCAATGTTTGAATTGTTCGTTCGCTCTGACCATCAGTTTACGGATGGTAAGCTATACTCAAACACAACTTGGTACCCAATTCCTCTTGTAGACTCCTCCAAAACCTTGAGGTAAAACGGCTGTCACGATCGGATACAATCGTTAACGGAACATCGTCTAGCCTCACAATTTCCTTCACATAAGAATTCGCAAGTTTATCCATAGACCATTTCTCGTTAGCGGCTATGAAATGCGCACTCTTAGTGAAGCGATCAACGACCACCCAAATCATGTCATGACCGTTCCTTGTTCTGGGCAGTTTAGTCACAAAATCCATAGTGATATCTTCCCATTTACCCATGGGTACAGGTAAAGGTTCTAAACTCCCATACGGTTTCTGATGTTGTGCCTTAACCCTAGCACAAGTTACACACTCGGCCACATACTTAGCAACATCGAGCTTCATCGTCGGCCACCAGTAATAGGGTTTTAAGTCCCTATACATTTTCGTACTGCCGGGATGAATCGAGTACATGGTCTTGTGAGCTTCTTCCATCAGAAGATCTCTTACTCCTCCCGTCTTAGGTACCCAAATCCTATCTTTGAATACCTTCAATCCCTGGCCGTTTGTATCAAACACCAATGTTTTTCCCAAACGTTCCTCCTTCCGGTCATTCTTTTCTAAAGCTTCCTCCTGAGCTTTCTTTATACTTTCCACAATTGTCGAGACGACTTCAATTCTCAGCGCTCTTGGCCTTCTCTTTTCAAGATTTACCTTCCGACTGAGAGCATCAGCAACAACATTCACTTTACCAGGGTGGTAAAGTATCTCACAGTCATAGTCCTTGAGTAACTCTAGCCAGCGTCGTTGCCTCTTGTTCAATTCCTTCTGATTAAAGAGATATTGAAGACTCTTATGATCAGTGAAAAGTTTGCATTTTGTACCGTAAAGATAGTGCCTCCATATCTTTAAGGCGAATACTACCGCTGCCAACTCCAGATCATGAGTGGGGTAGTTCTTTTCATGCTCTTTCAATTGTCTCGATGCATATGCTATCACCTTATCCCTTTGGGTCAGAACACAACCTAACCCAACTCCAGAGGCATCACTATAGATTGCGAAGTCATCAACTCCTTTAGGTAACGAAAGAATCGATGCTTCACACAATCTCTTCTTCAACTTCTCAAAGGCTTCCTTATGCTTCTCATTCCAAGCATAAGTAGCTCCTTTGTGGATCAAAGCTGTTAATGGAGTAGCGATCGAAGAAAAGCCTTGGCTAAATATTCGATAATATCCAGCTAATCCTAAAAAGCTTCTAATCTCCGTAGGACTTTTTGGTTGTTCCCACTTCATCACAGCTTCAATCTTTGATGGGTCAACCATTATTCCTTCTTGGTTAACCACATGACCTAAAAATTGGACTTCTTGAATCCAAAATTCACATTTGGAGAACTTTGCATACAGCTTCTCCTTTTTCAGGACTTCTAGCACCTCACGCAGATGCTTTTCATGATCCTGCTTGCTTTTCGAATAAATCAAGATATCGTCTATGAATACTATCACGGATTTATCAAGGTATGGTTTACAAACCCTGTTCATCAAATCCATGAAAGTTGATGGGTCATTGGTTAATCCGAACAACATAACCAAAAATTCATAGTGTCCATATCTTGTTCTGAACGCAGTCTTCTCGATATCCTGCTCCCTCACCTTTAGTTGATGGTATCCTGACCTAAGATCGATCTTCGAGAAATAGCTCGAACCTTGCAACTGGTCGAACAGGTCATCGATCCTCGGCAACGGATACTTGTTCTTTATTGTCGCTTTATTCAGCTCTCTGTAATCGATGCACATTCTCATGCTCCCGTCTTTCTTCTTTACAAATAACATAGGGGCTCCCCAGGGCGATGAACTAGGTCGAATGAAACCTTTGTCCAATAACTCCTGAAGTTGTGTCATAAGTTCTTTCATCTCTGTTGGTGCTAATCAATATGGTGCTTTTGCTATCGGCGTCGTTCCTGGTAACAAGTCGATACGAAATTCTACTTGTCGATCAGGGGGCAATCCGGGAAGATCTTCGGGAAAGACTTCCGGATAATCACACACCACCGGAATATTCTGCACCTCCTTCTTCTCCTTCTTAGCATCGATCACGAGCACTAGATATGATGTACATCCCTTGGCTAAACACTTTCTGGCTTTCATTAGGGAAATGATTCTAGAGTTTACTCTGCGTTTGTCTCCATACACCATAAATGACTCTCTCCCTGACGGGTTTACTTTTACTATCTTCTTCCTACACCATATTTCGGCGTCATTGGCGCTAAGCCAATCCATTCCTAAAACTATGTCGAATCCATTTAACTCGATAGGCAATAATTCCTCATGGAACTTATTCCCATCCAAGTCAATGAGGATATTTTTCATACGATGGCTAACAGGTACAAACTTGCCACTAGCAATCTCGACTAATAAGGCATTAACTAGTCTATCTACAGGCAAAGCTAGTTTGCTACCAAATTCATGCGATATAAAGGAGTAATTGGCTCCAGAATCAAACAAAATTTGGGCAGGCAATTCGTTTACGAGAAAGGTACCTGAAGCGACATTGGTTTCTTCTTTTGCGGCTTCAAGTGTCATCTGAAAGGCTCTCGCCTTTGGCTTTGGTGGTAGATTGGGCTTTGCTGCATCCTTCCTCTTTGGGCAGTCTTTAAAAACATGCCCTTCTTCAAGGCACTCAAAACATACCCTCTTGTCGTACGGACACACGTTGGCATAATGCCCAGTCTTTCCACATTTGAAGCAAGTCACCTCCTCACTACATTTCCCAGAGTGCTTTTTCTTGCACTTCTCACACCATTTCACTTCACCTCCTCCTCCTCCAAACTTCTTGGACTTAGAAAATTTGCTTTTCTTATTGGAACCTGAAGTTCCTTCAAATTTTCTCTTTTCACCAACTTCTACCCTCTCCAGACCCTTCTCTCTGATCTGAACCTCAACATTCTTAGCAGCCCAGATGGCGGCTTTCAAAGTGGTTGCTTGCTTAACCATCGAACCAAAGTCCGCTGGTAATCCGAGGGCAAACTTGTTAACCTTAGAGAGTTCAGTTGGAACTAGGTAAGGAACAAGCTTCATCTTTTCAGTAAAACTAGCAGCGTATTCAGTAATGCTCATCTTTCCCTTCTTTAAATTCTGGAACTCATTGTTGATTTCCAGAAGATCCTGCTCTGAGCAGTATTGCAATTTCAGCTGTACCACAAAATCTTCCCAAGATATCTTGCTAGCTTCTCCCTTGGGCATAGAATTAGCTAGTAACTTCCACCAGTTCAACACACCAGACTTTAACAGAGGAATTGCAAGTGCGGTCTTTTGTTTGTCGCTGCACTCACAACTTTCAAACATCGTCTCCATTTCATAGATCCAATTCATGACTTCCACCGGTGTCGGACTTCCAGATAGACATGGTGGTTTAGATGCCATGAAATCTTTGTATTTGCATCCGTGTCCATCAATTCCTCCATCCTGGTTGTTTTGTCTAACTATCGGTGGGTTGGCTTGACCAAAAGTCCCACTGTAGTTCCCTCCTACTGATTGCCCTTCATTCAATACGAGCTGTTCAACAGGTATCGTAGTCTCTTCCCTATGATGTTGTTGTAATCGCCTTGTCTCCTCCATCTGGAGATCTAACATCATCTGCATCATTGCTTGTACCCCAGCCATCGTCATTGGCTCAGGTGCAGCTCCTACAACAGGTACTTGCTCAACTACTTGAGGTTGAGGCTGTTGATCACTGTTTTCGTTTGCATTTGCAACTCCACTACGAGTTCTTGCCATTACAATCTATATACCGAATAAGGCGAATTTAGGTCTTTATCCTTGTTAGACTTTTCAATTCCCTAATCCCTCCGAAACGTTTACATGTTAGTTCTAATCTCATAATCATACACTTAGAATCCTACACACATAAGGTTTCCAGATCCGGTCGGCAACAGACCATAGATCCGAACAAATAATGGCACACATGGCAAACACATAGCATTTAGCACATAAGGGCATTTTAGGCATCTTTCCTAAAATAAACTAGTGCTCGTGTCTAAAATATGGTAGACACTCATCTCACAATCAACACTTAGCATTCTAAGTTTAAGTCTAGAAATCCTACAATTTCTTAGTTCGCTTAAACTAATGCTCTGATACCAACTGTGACATCCCCTAATTTCTCAGCCAGAAAAGACCGATTTAATTTATGCTTTTTAAAATAAAATCAGAGAAATCTTTTTAAAAGATGTTGCGGAATTGGTCCCCAATACAAAATATGATAAAGGTTCGTTAAAACCTTTTTTTTAAGAAATATATAATTTCATTTCATATCAAAACCTCGGGATGTCATGTTCTGATACAGACCAAAAGCATAAACAAGACATTATAAGCCTTTCAACAGTTATATACAACTACTGGCCTATAATCCAAAAAATCTCTCATCGTCCTCCGACTATGCTCGGGGTCTACTACCTGTAACATAAAAAAGCTGAGTGGTTCAGGCTTGGGAGCCTGGTGAGCATATAGGGTTTTCAACCCACAGTAATAATAAACTTATTAAGTTCACCAATCAACAATAACCCTGATTACCCGTTCCCGTTATCCTCACTTTACGTCCCTAAACACTTATCACAAGGGACCTAGCCTAAAGAATATCATCAGGATGGACACTACTGCTAAGGGGTTTCCTCAGCCATACATGTCCTAAAGGCAACCATGAGGGGGATGGAGTACAGCGAATGAACACTCTAGTTCATTACACCTACAGGTTGCGGGCCTGCCAGTGTTCCACTGGACTGTCTAGAAAGTTCGTGGTCGTCATCCAAACTCCGCTAGATGACTGGATCTCAAATCACAACGAGGCCTCTCATCACTTTATTTTATCACACACCAACTATCTACCCATGTTCTACCCAACATATTTGTAGATAAAAATGCTTATATAGTTTAAAACTTGTATAAAACATCAACTCAACAGTCACCTCAAATAAACAATTAATATATTTACACATAGCACGTATTTTAAGGTAAATACTTCATATCTATGTGTAAAATGAAAGTGACTATACACTCACTTGTTTTGATTAAAATCGGGCAGCAATTCGTTTCCTAAAACGTTCGTTTCTAATAAAACCGAGAGTTTTATTCAGAAACCGGGCTCTGCGAGGGTCAGGCTTCGAAACCGAAAAGATAAATTTTCCGGGCTTCTCGGGCTCTTCATGGCGTATTCCGGGGGTTATAATCGATACCGGGGCTTTGGGGAATATTAAGATGAAGAAAATATGGAAAAAGGGGTTAAAAGTGGCAAAACTCCAAAACTACCCGAGAAGGCTCGCATGACCCTTCTATTTATAGGAGTCTGAAGTCGGTCTTAGAAGGGGGGAGTCATCAGGCGCGGACACGCGGCAGCAGGGCGAAGGCGCGCAACACATGGCTTGCACATGCGAGGGGCTTGGTGTCGGCCTCTGATTGGACCGCGGTCTAGTCCGAGACTTCGGACGTGGCACCCCCCTGCGAGACTCGGACATGTGATAGTAGACACGCGTCGGATCCTTAGTGGACCTTTTCGGATTTGCTCTCCGGTTCGGATGACTCACGAGATCGGATGACTCAGCAGCATTTCGGACACGTGGCTCGCATGACTCACCAATTTCAGACACGTGGCACGTTCTAAGCGAAGGTGACGTGGCCGAAGCCAGTTATGCGAAATTTCTCGATTTTCGCGCCAAAACTTCTAAAATCCATAACTTTCGCATACGAGCTCCGTTTTTAACGTTCTTTATATGCACGCGTAGGTAAAATTACGCTCTACAACTTTCGTTTAGACTTCGTCGGCTAATTTTGACTTTTATTTTTATATTATTATTTTTAACAGACCGGGACAGGAATTCTGTTAAAAATTCATAACTTCTTCATCTGACGTCCGTTTTTGTCTGTCTTTTTACCGTTGTGCTACAAATGACGAGACCTTCGATTCTCATTTAGGTCGTGTCAGTTTTTTCGCGAACACTACGAGTTTCATTTAAATCACTAAGGCCAAAAAGTAGTTTATCGAAAACTCACTTTTTACGACATTCGGCCCGTACCGGTTTTGTCGCGAAACTTCGACAGGTCATAACTTCTTCGTTATAACTCGGATTTCGGTATTCTTTATATATCCGTAATCCTTGTCACGCTCACTACAAATTTCTTAATAGATATTAGCTTTATCTAATATTTAATTTTGACGCTCATTTTTATTCTTATTTAATTAAACCCTAATAATTAAGCATAAAACACATAATTCACATAATATTCATATAATTCCTTTTCATTTCTTCAAAATGAGTTACAAAGGTTAACCTAGACTATAATTTCAATATTAATGCCTAGCCTAGAAACACGGGCATTACATGTCATCGGTTTAGGAAGCGGGGCAAGTTGGGCCCCAAATATATTGGTCCTTTCAGGGTTATTTCCCGGGTGGTCAGGGTTGCTTGTCGTTTAGAGTTACCCGAGGAGCCCAATCAGTTTGATATCACTTTTCATATCTCTCAGTTGTGGAAGTGCTTGGTCGATGATTCTGCAGTGGTGTTGTGGGAGGACATTCGGGTAGACGAGTGCCTGAGTTACATAGAGAGACCGATTGTAATCCTAAAAAAGAAGAAGAAGACCTTGCGAAACAAGGTTGTGGGGCTAGTGAAGGTGCAATGCCAGCACCAGAAGGGTTCAAAGTGGACATGGGAGCCTGAAGAGTAGATGAGGGAGCATTACCCCGAGTTATTTGCGTTGGTGGACTTCAAGGACGAAATATGATTCAAGTGGGGGAGAATTGTAACGCCCGGTTCCCAGGTAAATTTCTTAAGTTCTTAAATAATTGATTGTTGCATAGAAGGTCATTACATTGGACGTAACGGATAGTTACGTCCGGCGTAACTCTTTAAAACATGGTCGAAATTCCCCTTGAGTACGTTGGACGTACTCGTGGAAATAGAAAACCACAAAATTTTAGGGTTTGGACCCTATAAAACTTCATTATCTCTCTTTAGGTTGGCCTTATCTTCAGCCTCCATCCTCTAAAACAGTCCCCTCGAAACCCTAGCCCTATTTGTGAGATTGTTGATCCATTTGAGTGATTTAGTGTGTTTTTGGTGCACTTTGAAGAAGAAGGGTCTCATTAGAAAAGTGTCGGTTGGCTTGGAGCTTGTAGATCCAGACTTTGTTCATCTTGATCATCCTACTGGAGGTATAAAGTCTCAACCTTTTTATACATTGCTTAGATCTAGTTTAGATTAGGGTTTTGGCATATTTTGGTCCCATGGGTTGATTCTTTCGAGTAAAAGTTACTCCAGAAGCTTAGGTTATCACTTCTTGATGTTTTCGAAGTCCCTAATGCATAAAAACCGTATCTTGATGGCTTTGGTTCTGTAACGCCCTGTTCCGAATCGCTTTCCTAATTCGGGAATGTGGCCTGAAGATAGGTTATCATAAGGCTTAGGGCCTTTGGATAAGAGAGATCTAGACCCATTTGGGTACAAATAATGTATTGGAGGTAATCCGGGAGTTTGGGTTGTGCATTGGAGCCAAGGGGCATATCGGTAAAGTGGTTGTTCGAGCTCTTTATGAATTTTGGATTTTCGTTCGGAAGGTTTTAAGGTGAGGATGAGTTGATAGATGTGAAGAGCTTCTCGCCACCTTTCCTTGGATATAAAGAACGTCAAAAACGGAGTTGAAACGAAGAAGTTATGGTCGTTTGAAGTTGGAGTAGTTCGGGTGAGTGATCGTTGACTTGTTGACCAAGTTCATTTAAGGCTCACGACGTGAGCATGAAGGGCTCAAGACGTGAGGAGCATCTGATGCACTAAAACCCTAATTTTTGGGTATTTAAAGGTATGATATTATTAGGTTTGCTCCTCCCCAGCCTCTTTCACTCCCAAGACCTCTGGAAACCCTAATCTCAGCCCCTATTGAAGTCCTTGATCATTCTTGGTGTTTTTCAAGAGTATTGGGTTCTTTGAAGCTCATTAAGGAGAAGAAGTTCACTGGTGGTGCATTTGTTGACATCTTGGTTGCTTCTGTTGGATAAGGTGTCTAAGTCTATAACTATTTCTGGTATGTACTTGACCCGACCCGGCATGGTCCATTTAGGTTGCATGGCACCATGCAATTGGATAAACTAAAATGAGAGAAATAACACTTATGGTTTGTTAATATATTATAAGTTCTAATATATTAATAATATTATTTAATTAGTTTGATCAAGAATTAATTAAGTGATCAAAAGATAACTAATAAAATATATGGGTAGATTATGTAAATCTTCCATATCTTATATAGTGGGCTAAGAGGCTCCATGGATTATCAAGTTGGGTTCCACCCATAGGATGTTGCATGGAGTTAACCCATGGATCATGAAATGAAGAGTCATGTTACATTAGGGTTTACCTAATGCAACACACTATATAAACAAAGGTGTTCTCCCCAAAATCGGCGACACTAAGAAACAAGAGGGCTAGAGCCGATTTTGCAAGTGTAAGATTCTCTCAAAGTTTACTCCTTTGCATTTGGTGTTGTGTGAAGCATTTGAGGCATCACACTTGGGGTGCTAGGCTCACAAGGTTTCGAGGATCATAATCAACAACAAGGTAAGTTATTCTATCTTTCATTCAAGTTAAAAATGTTCCCCATGTATGCTAGATAGGAATATAACCTTGGAATTCAACTTTGCATGATAATTAGACAAACATACATCCAAGGTTATTAGGGTTGCATGTACACTTAGGAAGTGTTAGAATGCTCAAAACCCATCAGTGGCATCAGAGCCTAGGCTTGTTTGTTGTTGTTTTTTTTTTGTGCAAACTGCTTGAAAAAATTGTTTTTCTGTTTTCTGCTCGTTTGCACTCGACGAGCAATTATCAAAATTACAAGTTTTTTAAGTGTAATTTTTGATTCTTGAAAGTGTTCATATTCATGTTCTTGAACTTATGAAGATTAGATGATCATAGGAATTGTTTGTAACCTTCATGGTAGTTTAATTCATGATCATAATGTGTTTTAATGGAGTCCATAACTTGTCCTCAAGTTATGGAAAACCAAAAGTCTCACTTTTATTAAAGCCATTAAAAGAACACAAGAGTTATAAAAATGAAGAGTCTTCATTTTTATTACTCAATTAATTCATAAGTTATAAGAAATGAAAAGTTTTGGAAGTTTACAAAACTTGCCCTCAAGTTTTGGAACAAGTAAAGTCTTGATTAAAACTTTAGTTCCAACCCTTAGAATTTTAAAGATTAAAATTCAACCCTTATACTTTATAATATTATAAGTTACTAATATATATATGTATAAGATCAAGTCATCTTACCGCTAGTACGCCTCATTCACGAAGCCGGTCTATAAGGGGGGTATAAGGTTGTTGCCTATAAAATGGCAACTTAATGGGTGTCCACTCTCTCCCACCGCTTCCTTGATCGGTGGAGGGTCGTTAGCCGAACGGGAAGGACAAGGACTTATAAATTCTCATTAAAAGTATGATGAATATCATAAAGTAACTAAATGCTTTTATTAAATTCCCAATCTTAGTTACTTTAGGAAAATGTGAATAAGGTGCTAATCCATGAAATTACTCTTTACACTTTGTTTAAGTCGTTAGTGGAGCTCGTGTGGTTAACCGGCACACTAACTTGGACTTAACAAGGTAGGTAAAGGGTGACTTAAAGTTTATTATAGGTCGGTGGAGCTCGTGTGGTTAACCGGCACATCGATTGAGTAATAAACATTAAGGGTACCAAGTGATTTGCATGGTTACTTCACACCTCGTTTTGTGATCCTCGGTATCCCAGTCACAAAACTTGGAGGGCACACTCGAGATTGAAACATGCCTTTGAAAAGTTCATTGAATCTCAAAAGAATCTAGGAATTTCTAAGAACCAATTAAAAACCTAATATCTATATTTCGTTTTTCATGGTGGAAATTGGTGAATCGTCATTCACCTACCTTTCAAATATGTTATAGCTTGGATTACGGCATACCTCTTCTAAGTTATAATATATTGTGATTGGATCCTAGCCTTAATATTACATTTGGGTGTTTTATTAAGGACTCTCTTAATATCTAAACTAATCTTGTTCTCTTCTTTCAGATGTCTTCAAACAATGCTGCTTCTGGCTCTAATCCTAATGGCTCCTTTACCCTTATGAACTTGTGTGGGAAAGTCACTTTTGATGGATCCAACTTCAATGAATGGATCAGAAACATCAGGATGATTACCCGCTACGAGGACAAAGAATATGTCCTTGACAAGGAGCTTAAGGAGATTGATGAGACCACTGCAACTCCCCAGGAGATCGCTGACTTCCGGGCACATGAAAGGGATGCTACAAAAGTGGCATGCATCATGTTGGCCACCATGACAGCGGAACTCCAAAAGTCCTATGAGGACTTCTACCCTTTTGAAATGCACCAAGATATGATGGAAAGATACCATCAAAGTGCACGACAAGAGAGGTATGAAATCATATGCTCTATCATAACAACCATGATGAAGGACGGGGAATCCGTCACGAGCCACATGCAGAAAATGCAAAGGTGTGTGGATCGGTTGCTGAAGCTTAATGTGAACTTCCCTGAGGAGCTTGCAATAGATATCATTTTGCACTCCTTACCATCGTGCTATGATCAATTTCGCATGACAAATCACATGAATAAGGAAGAGGTCACACTCAGCAAACTTCAGGGACTCCTCAAGACCGCAGAAACAGGTCTTAAGGGTAAGTCGGTTGTTAACACTCCTACTCCAATCTCCGCCCCAGTTTTGGCAATCGGGAAAGGTCGAGGGAAGAAGAGGAGGAGCTCTTCGAAGGGTACCAATGCTAGGACCCTTGATGGATCTTCTTCAAGTGGAACCAAGAAAGGTTTCGTCACTCCTTCTTCTAACCCAAAAGAGGCTGAATGCTTCTATTGCCATGAAAAATCACATTGGAAGCGGAACTGCCCAAAATACTAGCAAGATGTGAAGGATGGGAAAGTTAAACCCAACCATGCAGGTATTTACACTATCTTATTTAATAACTCACCCCATTCTAACTCTTGGGTCCTTGATACCGGTTGTGGTATTCATATATGTTCTGATTTGCAGGGACTAAGAAGAAGTGAGAATGTGGAGCATGGAAGAATAAACTTAATCATGGGGAATAGGAAAGCTTTACCTGTCACCAAGATTGGAGTTTATACTTTATCGCTAAGTAGTGGGTTTAGTTTAGATTTGAATAAATGTTGTTATTCGCCAGAAATGGCAAGAAATATTATTTCCTTTCATGCATTGTATAAACAAGGTTTCACCTTTTCATTTGATAATGAAGTTGGTTCGATTAATGTTTTCTTTAATAATGTTCTTTATTTTAAAGCATTACCTTGTGATGGTGTGTATGAAACTGTATCTGTGGTTGATAACTTAGGAAATAATATATTGTGTATTGATTCTGTTAATGATAATAACTTGGATAAATCATCATTATGGCATTGTCGTCTTGGACATATAAGCAAGAAACGCATAGGCCAACTCCAAAAGGATGGAGTATTGGAGTCATTTGACCTAAAGTCAGATGATAGTTGCGAATCATGCTTACTTGGAAAAATGACAAAGTCACCCTTCACAGGTTCTTGTGAGAGGGGTCAAGGTTTGTTGGATCTTATACACACGGATGTGTGTGGGCCCTTCAAACATGCCACAAGGGATGCTAATCGTTATTATTTGACTTTTACTGATGATTACAGTAGATATGGATATGTCTACTTAATCAAGCATAAGTTAGAGACTTTTGAGAGGTTTAAAGAGTTTAAACAGGAAGTCGAGAATCAATTGGGCAGGAACATTAAGATGCTTCGATCCGATCGAGGTGGTGAGTATCTTAGTTCAGAGTTCCTCGACTATCTTAGGGAATGTGGGATTGTCTCACAATTGACACCTCCCAGGACACCACAGTTGAATGGTGTAGCTGAGAGGCGTAATCGAACCTTGTTGGATATGGTTCGTTCCATGATGAGTCGAGCTTCGCTAACAATCTCATTTTGGTGGTATGCCTTAGAGACTGCCGCCCATATCCTTAATCTAGTCCCCACAAAGAAAGTTGCCAAAACTCCTCATGAGATGTGGACTGGTAAAGTACCCAAACTAGACCACATTAAGATTTGGGGTTGCGAGGCTTTCGTGAGACGCGAGACTCATGATAAGCTCGAACCTCGAAGTGAGAGGTGTATTTTCATCGGCTACCCACAGAAATCCTTTGGTTACCTCTTCTACAGACCTAGTGAGAATGTGGTATTTGTAGCTAGGAGGGCTTTCTTTCGAGAGAGAGAGTTCATAAGCCAAGGAGACAGTGGGAGGCAAGTTGACCTTGAAGAAATTCAAGAGTTAAGTGGTGAAGGAACTTCAAACCCTAGCACTCAACTTGAGGAGGAAACTCCTGTTGAGCCAATTGACAAGTCTGTACCTCTGAGGCGTTCCACAAGGGTTAGGAATGCACCTGAGCATTACTATGGATTCCATATTACTGCGGAAGGTGATACACTTATCAGTGATGAGACACTGATAGGTTTGGATGAACCTAACAGTTACGCGGAAGCCATGGCAGGCCCTGAGTCAGCCAAGTGGAAAGAGGCAATGGACAGCGAGATACAGTCCATGTATGACAATCAAGTTTGGAACTTGGTTGAGAATGTACCAGGTCGTAAGACTGTAGGGTGCAAATGGATCTTCAAAAAGAAGACCGACATGGATGGTAATGTACACACTTATAAGGCACGACTGGTTGCAAAGGGTTTCTCACAAACTCCAGGAGTTGATTATGATGAGACCTTTTCTCCAGTGGCCAAAACCGCTTTCCTTAATGGAAAGTTGGCTGAGGATGTTTACATGAGTCAGCCAGAGGGTTTTGTCAATACAGAGTACCCTAATAGAGTGTGTAAGCTTGAGAAATCCATTTATGGGTTAAAGCAAGCACCTCGCAGATGGAATCTTTGCTTTGATGAGAAAGTCAAAGAATTTGGATTTACTAGGAGTGAAGATGAATCTTGTGTATATGTCAAGGCTAGTGGGAGTATAGTTAGTTTTTTGGTATTGTATGTGGATGACATATTACTCATAGGAAATGACATCCCAACTCTGCAGGAAGTTAAGTCCTGGCTTGGGAAGTGTTTCTCTATGAAGGACCTAGGAGAAGTTGCCTATATTCTAGGGATAAGGATCTTGAGAGACCGGAGTAAAAGACTAATTGGACTTAGTCAGAGTACCTACTTGGATAAGGTGCTGAAGAGATTCGGCATGCAGGACTCCAAGAAAGGATAGTTACCCATCCAGAGTAACGCCAGATTGAGTAAAACACAAAGCCCTAGTACTGAGGCTGAGATAGCAGAAATGATTCGAATACCTTATGCTTCGGCTGTAGGATCGATCATGTATGCTATGACGTGTACTCGACCTGATGTAGCATTTGCTTTGAGCATGGTTAGCAGGTATCAGGGGAACCCTGGCAAGGCACATTGGACTGCGGTAAAGAATATCCTCAAGTACCTACGGAGGACTAAGGACTGGGTCCTTACCCTCGGTGGGAGTGAAGACTTGAGAGTTGTAGGGTATAGTGATGCTAGCTTTCAGACTGATAGGGATAATTTCCGCTCTCAGTCAGGCTGGGTCTTTACCTTAAACGGAGGAGCAATTTCTTGGAAGAGTTCCAAGCAAGAGACAGTGGCTGATTCAACTTGCGAATCAGAGTATATAGCAGCTAGCGAGGCAGCAAAGGAGGCGATATGGCTGAAGAACTTCATTGGAGACCTTGGAGTTGTACCATCTATTAAAGAGCCAATGGAAATTTTTTGTGATAGTGAAAGTGCAGTTGCCTTAGCCAAGGAACCAAGGGATCACGGGAGATCCAGACACATCGACAGAAAATACCATTTCATCAGACATCGAATAGAAGAAGGACTCCTCGTGGCAAAGAGGGTATCATCGGATGAGAATCCAGCAGATCCCCTCACGAAGGGACTGACTCGGGTTAAGCATCTCCAGCATGCTCGGAGCATAGGGCTGAAGGATGATATTAGATTTAGTAGTTAGATAACCTTGAAATTTGTAAAGTGTAATTCACATTAAATGATGAATAAAAGGTGTTTTATTTATGAGTAAAGTGTTGCTATCTCTTGTCGATCGTTTACTATATTTCTCTTGCATGTTTTGACTTCCAGAATAATTATGTTTGGTATATCATATTATTCGAACCTTCACAGTCGGTCATATGTCGGAAGTAGGTATGAATCAAGACTGTCATGATTGGTTGCAGAGGTCTAAGTTGTTGGACATGGCTACAACACTCATGAGTGCTCATAAGTTCTGAGCATTGGACTCAACCCACGCTCACTGGAATCACTTCATGGAATTTATCTCGAGTGATCGTGAGACGGTAATATCATATAAGTCTTCAAACCTAGAGATATGATTTGTTACTTATGAGTTGATTATGCATTGATTGTACGAAAACGCATTGGTAACTCGATGTTATAAAATGTGCTCTTGTGTATAATTCAATGAGTAGTAGAACAAACATATGAGTCGAAGTTTATCTGTTCCTTCTTGGATTAGAAGCTGATATTTGGGCCCCTCGATGATTTTGTTTTGACCTATGTACCGGGCCCGGTCAGAACTAAGTTGATGTGTTCAATTAAGTTCTTTGTCAAACAAATCGAAAATCGGGAAACAAACTGTTGGACAATAAGCAAGACATTGTTCCATGTATTTGTCCGGCTGATATCTAGAACAGAGGATTATATGATCACTTATCTTAAATGGCGGATCATCATCTTCTCAGTTCCGAGAGACCTTGAAAGAGCTACGATTGTTGATCGGTTCCTGAAGTCATACTTGCAGTTATAGTTATTTGACTTATCCAAGTGGGAGACTGTTGGATAAGGTGTCTAAGTCTATAACTATTTCTGGTATGTACTTGACCCGACCCGGCATGGTCCATTTGGGTTGCATGGCACCATGCAATTGGATAAACTAAAATGAGAGAAATAACACTTATGGTTTGTTAATATATTATAAGTTCTAATATATTAATAATATTATTTAATTAGTTTGATCAAGAATTAATTAAGTGATCAAAAGATAACTAATAAAATATATGGGTAGATTATGTAAATCTTCCATATCTTATATAGTGGGCTAAGAGGCTCCATGGATTATCAAGTTGGGTTCCACCCATAGGATGCTCCATGGAGTTAACCCATGGATCATGAAATGAAGAGTCATGTTACATTAGGGTTTACCTAGTGCAACACACTATATAAACAAAGGTGTTCTCCCCAAAATCGGCGACACTAAGAAACAAGAGGGCTAGAGCCGATTTTGCAAGTGTAAGATTCTCTCAAAGTTTACTCCTTTACATTTGGTGTTGTGTGAAGCATTTGAGGCATCACACTTGGGGTGCTAGGCTCACAAGGTTTCAAGGATCATAATCAACAACAAGGTAAGTTATTCTATCTTTCATTCAAGTTAAAAATGTTCCCCATGTATGCTAGATAGGAATATAACCTTGGAATTCAACTTTGCATGATAATTAGACAAACATAGATCCAAGGTTATTAGGGTTGCATGTACACTTAGGAAGTGTTAGAATGCTCAAAACCCATCAGCTTCATCAGCTAGTTGTGGAGCTTTTGGACCTTTATAAGTGCTCAAGCTCATACCTTTCCTTTCCTTTCTTGCTAGATCTAAGTTTCCATGCATTTTATGGCTTGTAATATTGGTTAGCCTGCATGGAATCCATAAAGTTAGCAACTTTATTGATTATTATGGCATCTTAAGTCTTATATGTTCTAGATCTGGACTTTGGTCATGGTTTTGGACTCCAAGTTTGAGTCTTGGCCCTTTTTCCTTCATTTTGACCAAGTTGGTGTTTAAGTCATATATTGGACATATGTGACTGAAAATTTTCGATTTTTATGGTCATTGGGGTCAAGGAAGACCTTATTTATGGATTATATAGTTTTGGGCCTTATTTATGGTATTGTGGGGCTAGGGGTAAAATGGTCATTTTACCCCAAGATTTGGATTAGGGTTCATGGTTTAGAACTTAGTTGCTAATTGGATTTTGTGTTAGTAATTTTTAGTATGGGAAGCCGTTAGGGCGGCAGCTAGGGAGTTCGGGTAGCGAGCTTCAGCATTCGAGGTGAGTTACCTTCCAGTAGAAGTGGGTCTAAGGCCATGATGTCGGCCCACTAGTAGGAGTTGTTTGTTAGATAATTGTCTTTGTAATAATTGTCTGGTTAGCCACTATCTGTTATGTTTTATGTGCTAGTATTGTATGATGTTATATGATAGTGGTAGTAGGGGGAATAGTCCCCGTATCAGGTCGAAAGGACCAAAGGGGTAGGCTGGGCACCCCGGTATGCCGGACAGTATGTTTATGTTATGTTATGTTATTCTGTGGTAGTGGTAAGGGGTGAAATAGTCCCCGTAACCGGTAGAGATACACCGTAGGGTAGGTCGGGCACCCCGATATGCCTAGCAGTGGGGTAGGTTTAGCACCCCGGTATGCTCAGCAGGGTAGGTCGAGCACCCAGATATGCCTGACAGGGTAGGTCGGGCACCCAAATATGCATGGCAGTACGTGATTTGTATGGTATGTGGTATGATGGGGGAACTCACTAAGCTTCGTGCTTACGGTTTTCAGTTTTGGTTTCAGGTACTTCGTTTTCAAAGGAAAGGAGTCGGCTCGATCGCAGCGCATCACACCACGATTTCCGCACATGAGATCTCTGGGATTACACTCTGATATTATTTTACCATAACTGTTTTTATTATTGGCACTTGGGTTTTCACATGGGATATTATTACGGATGTTTTTATATTGTTGGTTTATGAATTGTTAAACTAAAAATGAAATTTTTGGCCATGAATTTTGGGATATTACAGTTTCAACCATGCATGAGTCGTTGTTCATAATATGAAGTTAAAAGGTTAGAAATTGCTTTTGGGCTTCTTCGAGCCATGCAAAGGCATCAAATTGTCGAATTTATCATTTAAGATGTTCCTTAGGTTGAGATCTCTAAGTTAGATGAAAGGTCTTTAAGCATTAAGAGCTTACTAGCAAGATTTGGGCATCTAACGGGTACGCTGGGCGTACCTTCTTGGTGCGCTCGGCGTAACAGGTTTAGCCAGTGTTCCCTTTAAGTGATAGTCCAGTACACTAGGCGTACGCGTGGTGTACGCTTGGCGTACTCACCAGAAGGCCATTTGGGCCATTTTTGGGCCTCATGTCATTATGGATTTGGGCCATGGTTAGATGGGTCAATTAAGGGAAGGGTAAAATGGTCTTTTACCCTAGCATGTTAGAATATGATATGGACCATTTATTATGAGTTGTTCCCTGATTATTTATTAGGGTTGATTTTGGATATGTTCAGTATGAGGAGTCATTGTAGCAGCAGCCCAAGAGTGTGATTTGTTTATCTTCAGATTGAGGTGAGTCTCCTAACGGTACTTCTGGGTCGAGGGCACCAATATCGAACCACCGGATTATGTTTTAGGATAGTAGTGGTCTTTGTGACACTTACTGATATGTCTGTATATGCTTGTTGTCCTTGTGACTCTTGCTAGTATGATTGTATGCTTAGCTATAAGGGGTGAAATAGACCCGTATCGGTTGAAAGATACCGAAGGATTCGAATGGTCTCAGAGAGTCGGAAGGCACTCGGCTAGTCGGAAGGTAGTTAGGGAGTCAGAAGAGACTTAGAGAGTCGGAAGGGACTTAGGGGTAAAATAGATTCGTACATGCTTTAGTATGATATGTATGTATGATGTACGGTATGTGGTATTTGGGAGCTCACTAAGCTTTGTGCTTACGGTTTAAGTTTATGTTTCAGGTACTTCGAGTTCGAAAGGGAAGGGTCAGACCTGATCGCAGCTCATCCACCCGTGTCCAACATTTTATAATTTTCAGATTGTACTCGGATAACTATTTTCACATTGACATACTTTTGTTGGGTTGATTTGAAATTTTGATGGTTTTGGTTGACTTAAAAACGAAATTTTACATATGATTTTTTGAATGTTACAGTCGTTAAAGTTGGTATACCCAACTTCAACACCAAATGCCATGGACAAAAGGAAAGCCAATTCGGAGACATATTCTGATAGATTATTTCCAAAACAATAAAAAGGACTAAGAAAGCACAAATTCCCAGAATGTCTAAAACAGAATGAAACATAGAGAAGTGTCTATTTGATCAAGGATAACAAGACCCTACTACTATCCTTAGGATCAAGAGACAACTCGTTCTCCCAAGTGTTTTGTCTATGATCAGATTAATGAATCCACAACACCATTAGAATGATTACTTCTAATCCTTGAGTGTTTAACTAATGGAAAAGTACTGACATTTATAGGAATGTGCAGTTACTAAGAAGGAGTAATGGATTAAAACTAGAGGTGGTAATCGTGTCGTGTCGTGTCGGGTTCGTGTCATGTTGAAACACTAAACGGGTTGAAAGTGCCTAAACCTAGCGCAACCCCTTTAATTAACATGTCGTGTTGTGTCAACCCATTTATTTTTGTGTCAAGGTCGTCATGGGTTTCGTGTTAGGGGTATACCTTGAAATATGTCGTATCATGTGAGGTTAAAAGATGGAGCATGTTTAAAGAGTATGATTTGGGTAGGCGGAAAGGAAAAACTAATAGTTTGGAGGAGGAATAGATGAAGTCATAGCAAGTTCAGATGACAAAATTGAAAGAGTATGAGCTGGGGAGTTGGAAGACAAGATCATGAGAATGAGGGAGTGGTCAAAGGGACTGTATTGTTTGCGAGAGAACGGAAAAACTGAAAGTGAATTATTGATCTAGACAGCTAAGTCATTTCAACATTACAAAGCGACTGAATTGAATGGTTTTCTTTTACTTATGTCTTCGGTTTTGTATATTTCTAGTTTTTTTTAAAGAAGTAAGAAATCTTGCATATAAATAAACGTGTCATTTTTTAGTCATATTCGAGTTGAAATTCTCAACCCTAACCTTACCCGTTTAATTTTCATGTCGTGTTGTGTCAACTCGTTTAATTAAATAGGTTGAAATATCTTACCCAAATCCATTTATTTCGTGTCGAGTTCGTGTCGAGTTTCGTGTTGGATTTCGAGTCTTGCCAATTTTTGCCACCTCTAATTAAAACATAGGAATGAGTTTATTGATCAAGGATATCAACCCATGCTAGATCAAATGACAATTCAGTCTCAAAAAAGTTTAGTCTATGGTCATATGATTGAAAATGTTTATACAATGTTTAATGAGATGGTTCTAGCTTATTTAAGTAAAGAAAATTTTGTATGTTTTCTACTTAAAGGAAGTCATGAAATCTATGAAACTAGTATAGTAACAATAGTTCAACAATGATTCAAGTATTAGGATAAAACGCTTTTTGGAATTATCCTCTTAGATATATGAATGAGAGATGCATTACCAAATATCCAGTTATATATGATTTTGGAAATCATTAGACCTCAAGTTTTATGATAAATGCAAATCTCTATAGGGATGCTATTCGGGTCGGAACAGGATCGAATCGACCCGAACCCGAATAACCTGAAAACCAAATAAGGGTAATTGTATGAACCGAAAAATGAAATAAATATGCAATATGGGTTCGGTTCGGGTATTAATCGGTTTGGTTCGGTTCCGACCCGAATAATCCGAACTAGCAGTACAAGTAGTAGATTAGCACATTCAAATTCCAATGAGTAACATACATAACAACACATTGAAAGATTGAGTAGTAGATTAAGATACAATACGTACTTGAGTTTCTAGAATTGGAACCTAATTTTCCGTGACTTGAATGGAGTTCGATCACAGTAGAAACTAGAAAACGAGGATGAGCATAAGATATGTTTTTCTTGTGTGAATCAATCAAGAGCAAAGGAAATTACTGACCGATCAAGAAAAAACGCAAGCAAGCACAAATTAGTGATCGATCAAGAGAACACGCAATCATGAAAAATCAGTTTTCGATTTCATGAGAGTCGACGCAACCAAAATCAGTGGTCGGTTTTTTTTTTGATACATTGATCACTGGGTAACGAGAGAAAACACGGTCGATCAAGAGGATTAAAAATATGACTTTTCAAATTTGGATTCGGTCCTTTTGGCCTGATTAAGCCCTTATTCTGGTAACCCGTACCGAATAACCAGAAAACCGAATAAGCCTCATATAGATACTTGAAAACCAAATCAAATTGCTTATTCGGTTCGCTTCGGTTTTGGTTTCGGTTTAGTTTGGGTTTTTTATCCACATTCTCATCCCTAAATCTCTCTTATCAAGATGGAGGATGAACGCATTAATTGATGATGCAAATATATGTTGGAATTAGTTGACACTAATGGACCATTCATATTAACCACAAAACATGATAAGAGAAACTTTGTTACCTTCAAATGTATGATATTGTTTATCTGAATAAATAAAAGTCTAGAACCTTCAAGGTGTTTAGATATGTAACAAAATGAAGTTAAAAGTCAACTGGGAATGAGATAAGAAACTTATATCCAACATGGATAGTGAGAATCGTATTCATTATCTTTAATGATCATTTAAGGAATTGTGAAACAGTTTCACAAAGTGTCTTAACCCAAAACACTGCCACGAGCAATGTAGTTGGATAGAGAAACAAACAATTGTCAAATTTGGTAATAGATGAGTCATAATGTTCTTACTAACAATTCATGAACTGTATCAGGAACACTTTTATAAAATTCTTTGTTCTTGTACCAACTGAGAAGGTTTACAAAACACTCTATGAGATGTGTTATTTCGTTGGGCATCCCAACAAAACACTTTAGGTAGTTTTTTTATATAAACCTTATGAGAACAAAGAATTTGTTGCCTGAAGTGCAGTCTTTCCAAAGAGAGAGTTGGTATCCAAAAGAGATGGTTGGAGCCATATTGACCTTGATAAGAATCAAGGGTCAACCAACAAAGAACCTAAAGTTGACACCATCACCTAATTGGAGGTTGAGAGACCTATTGAGAAAAATAACATGCCTCCACTTTTTCGTCATAAGATCTGATAGGGGACGTCATGAACTTGGTTATATAGATACTATATTACTGGGTAATAAGTCAATGGTAGATTACGATAAGAGTCTATCAGCTATCGAAATCTATGGAAGGCCCTATCAGTCGCAACTGGAAGAAAGAATGTGGAAATGAGATTAAGTCCATGTATGTTTGAAACTTGAAATGATCAAACAGTTGGCCTTAAAACCGTATAATGTTAGTAGATCTTCAAAAGATTACACGCATGGATAGGAACACACACGTATCCAAACCAATATTGGTTGTGAAAGATGTGTAAGCTTGAGAAGTCCATTTGTGGACTATAAGAAGCATCTCATAATTGGATTATTTGTTTCAATGAGAAAGTCAAAAGATTGAATTTCGAGAAATAAAAGGTAAGCAATAAGTATGTCAAAGTTAGTGGGAGAGTTGTTGCCACCCTTGTACTATATATAGATAATATACAATTTATAGGAACCGATTTTCTAACTTTGCAAAGTGTAAAATCTTAACTAACATCACTACTAAGCATAAAATGATAAGTCCCAATCTTAGTAACAAGAGAAGATCGTCTATTCCCCATGATCAGATTCATCCTCCCATGCTCCACCTCTTCACTTTCTTTTAGACCCTGCAAATCAGAACAAATGTGAAAACCACATCCTGTATCAAGGACCCAAGAACGAGTAGATTGGGAGTTATTAGTTTGAATAGTGTATATACCTGCCAAAGATGGCTTCACCTTGCCATCCTTGATGTCTTGCAAGTACTTAGGGAAGCTCCTCTTCTAATGGCCTCGCTTTTGGGCCATTGCTAGATGACCCAACATGGGCCTTGCCCTACCAGTTAGCTTTGGGAGTAGCCTTCCTCTTCTTCCCTTTTCTTTGCTTAATAGTGAAAGCAGGAGCACTAGTAGTAGTAGGGGCTTGATTCTTTCCCTTCATTCCCGACTCAGCAGTCTGTAGCAAGTTATGGAGTTGGATCAATGTGGTTTCTGTGCTGTTCAAATGATAGGCCAAAATGAACTAATCATAACAATTGGAAAGGAGTTCGAGACCATGTCAATAACCAACTCCTCATTGAATTGCACATTGAGCCTAACAAGGCATTCCACGTACATTTGCATTATCTGTATGTGGTTATACAAAAAACTCTCCCTCTTTCATCTTGCAAGCCATGAGAGCTTTCACCATTTCATATTTCTCTTGACGATCTCGCTTGTGGTACTTTTCCAAAAGGTCATTGTTCATCTCATATGGCCAATAGTCCTCATAGACCCTCTGTAATTTGGGGACCATAGTAGTGACCATGATGCAAGTAACTTTTGTTGCATCGTCTTAATGTTTCGTTTAGGAGGCTAGTTGTTCTGGAGTAGCAGTGGCTTCATTGATTTCAACAAGTTCCTTTTCAAGGACATACTCTTTGCCCTCGAATCAAAGAGCCATATTTATGTTATGCATCAAATCATTATAGTTGGTGCCATCAAATGTCACCTTGGACACGATTGAGAGTAGAGAGAAACCTGAGTTGTGGGTAGATGATGAAGGAGCAGAAGCATCACTAGGAGTAGACATCTATAGAGAAAAAGAAAGGAAGTTTTAGTTAGATGATAAAATAATCCTTAATATTTAACCCATAATAAATATTTGAGGCTAGGACCCAACTATACAGTTCACAATCTAGAAGAAGAATGTCGTAATCTAATTGTAAATTTTATAAAGGTAGGTAAAAGCAATTTACCAATTTCAATCAAAATGAAATTCCTACATCTTTTAAGATTCATTGAATCTATTTATGGCATGTTTAATCTCATATTATGCTCTTCTATTTGTGACTGGGATACCGAGGATCACAAATAAGATGTGAATAACCACATAAATGTTCTTGGCAACCTTGATGTCATTTATTATCTCTAATTGATGTGCTAGTTAACCACACACGCTCCATCAACAATGATAATTCTCGAGATGCCCATTACTACTTTTTATAGTCCCTATTAGTGTGTTGGTTTACCACACATGCTCCACTAACGACATATAAATCATAATCTGCAATTTCAAGGATTAGCATACTTTTCATATTTTCTCAAAAGTAACTAGAGTGAGATTTTATAAAAGAGTTCTAGTACTTTAATAACATTATACTTTTAATGAAGTTAATGTCCTATCAGATCCATTCTTCTAACGACCCTCCACCAAACAAGGAAACGATGAGTGAGAGTGGACACTCATTCAAATACCATTTTATAGGCAGTTTCCTTATACCCCCCGTATAGTTCAGCTTCGTGAATGAGACATACTAGCGATCCGACTAACGTAGTCTTATACATATAGTAATTAACATATAATGATATATATATATATATATATATATATATATATATATATATATATATAAGGTGTATTTTAAAACTTTTCTAAAATACTAGGTTTAAATTAAATGTTCGAAATTAAAAAAATTAAAAATAAACCAATTAATATTTAATCTTTATCTTTTAATTAATAATTAATTAAATTAACTTAAATATTATGAGGATCAAATAATTATTTACCATTAACTATTAATCAAATAATTTAAATTTAATCCTAATCCATTTCCATCTATATTTTTTTAAATCAAGGGATAAGGGTTATCTAATTTTAAATATTCTATTTTAAACAATTAAAAGTAATAATTATCAAATAAAGAAACCCGAGAAATCCCTAGAAATTTGGAAAATAAGGGTGCAGGCTAGGGTTTTAAGAACCCTAGCCCAAGTCGAAATTTGCATCCTTTAGGGTTTAATTTATATAAACCCTAATATTTATCTATTCAACTATTATGCATATTCAATTGAAAACAAATGCTTTGATACAACTGATGGGATTTATAGGTTACAAAAACCATATTTTTGCGGAAAAACTTAAACCCTAAGTTTGCATGCAACCTAAAGGATCTATGTTTTCACTATTGGATGCAATAACCAATTGAACATCAAAAACCCTACAAGAACCCTAGTATTTTCAAAAATAACAAAAGCTTTTAGAAAAACATACCTCTTGATTATACTAGTAGATAATCAAATAAAATCCTTCTTGTAGTCACTTCGAAGCTAATAGCAGAATTCTTGTGCATCTGATGGTTCACACCCAACCCTAGCAAGAAGGAGGCTTAAAGAGAGAAGAGAGGGGTGTGACAACCAGAAATTTCTATCTTGTAAAGTCAATCAATTCATTCAAAAGTCAGACTTGTTTCTGTTATCTTTTAGCCTTGTTTAGGCTTTGTTTGAGAGTTCTAAGCCTAGTACAGTCAAGGATTGTGTGTTAGGAAGTGTTAGCTTGAGTTCATTGAGTCGCAATCGAGCCGGAAACACCATCAAAAAGGAGTTCACGGTCGTGAACCCATCCTTAGCCGTGAACATCCTCCATATATAAAAGAAATTGGCTCATTTTCTTCACTTCTTCAACTCTAGCCGTGAACACACCCCATTCTCTCTCAACTTTCTTTAACCGTGAACACTCTAAAGGCTTCCAATAAGTAAGTATTTCATCCATCATCTTATATGTCCATTTGAAACACTTGATTCCCCATGAAACAAACACCACTTTGCATGAATCTTCAAGAGTTCATGGCCGTGAACCCTTCATTGGGCTGTGAACCCTTCTTAGATGCAAGTATGGTCGTGAACCCTTCATAAGATCAAGGTTGGGCTGTGAACACATCATGTGTTATATGGTCGTGAACCATTATAAGGCCATTAACACTGCATGTGTGGTCGTGAACACCCTTCATTCAATCATATGTGATTCTAACACTCCATTAAGAGTGTTTCCTAGTTCCTAAGGTTGTTTCCATTACAAGTTAGTTGTAATATACACTAATTGTATACATATATGTGTCATTATATGCTTAATAGGATCCGTTTGTGCTTGAGACTTCACTTGGCATACTTAGCATCCTATATCGATCTTTCATTCGAATCACTCACTACAGGTGAGTTCATACCCCTATAATCCATCTTTTATATGTTTTTAAATGCTTTTAATGGGGGTAATACAAGTAGAACACAATGAAATTGTGTTAACCATTTACATGTGAAAACAACATCAGAAAGGATTTCTTATACTGTTGAAAACTCTTTTAAATCTCTTATAAACTTCTTTTATATCAAATCATATTCGTCTATCTATTTACGTATAAGTATGCTTTAATAGACTTAGGACAATTGCTAGATACCTTGACTCATGTTCCTTGTTTGGTTGTGGGCTTGGGGTAGGATCACTAGTTCGAATGTCGGTTAAATCATAGTTATACCTATTAAATACATATATGAATATTAAACCCATTTTTAAGGTACATACTTAACTTAGTTGTTTATGGTTAGTAATTGAGTCTTTTCTAGAAATCAGTAATAGTCAAACAATCATACTAGTAAACTATAATAGGTATAGTTTAGAGGATTACTACTTACTACTTCTAGAACAGGGTAACTTACAGGAGTCAGTTCATACATGAGTCAGTTCATACATACTATAACTAGAACAGAAAGGAACATACTATAACTAGAACAGAAAGGAACATACTATAACTAGAGCAGAAAGGAACATACATACTATAACTATAACAGGAAGGAACATACATACTATAACAAGAACAAGATAACATTAATGTGAGCCACTACTTCATGGCATAGCAATATACCGTTGTGTCACGTTTTGTAACTAGAGTCTCCTGGAGGGAGAGTGTGAGTTTGTGTATAGATTTATACGGGATTGACCATCCTACACCTTGTTGCTAGCTATAGTGGTACCTGCAGGTCTACGGGTGACAAATGTTATACCATTTCGACGTCTTTAGATCGTCGTTTTTTATACTAGTCAATCAAGCATGGTTATAGCCTCATCACATATTACCTTAATATAACTTATTGGTTTGAAGGTAGTTAGTACATAAGTAGTTACCTTATACAATACTACCGTACGTCTTCATTTTTCCCATTACATTCATATAGTGATATTCTCACATAAAAAGTAATGCAAACTATTTTTTTAGTAAAGATAGTCATAATCTATGGAAAACATTCATTTTACGAAACAAACTTACAAAACAGTCGGGTCTTGGTAGAAGACTACTTTCCATTTTAGTAGAAAATATAGGATTTTCTAGGAAGTATACAAACAATTACATCAAAACACTTACAAACATTTTCATCAAACTAATGAAAACATTTGACACTAAAATACTTAGGAACTCACCAGCTTAAATGCTGATCTACTCTTTCAAAATAACTTATATTCTCAGGTCACCAGTTGACAGGTACAGATGGCCAGGTTTTGAGATGACGAACAGTATTCAAGTCTCGTCTTTATTTTGATTTCATATTTTGGTGTCTTTCAAACTTTACATAGAACACACTTGTATTAACTATATTATTAACGCAATGGATGATGTTGTTTCTTGTTTTACTATTGTGCATTGTTATGATACTGTACATGACGTCCTCCGCCCCCGAACGTTTTCGTCGTTCCGGGTTGGGGGTGTGACAGATTGGTTTCAGAGCTTTGTTTATAGTGAATTAAGTATATCAACCCATAAAAGATATACAACTATCAACACATCGAGATTAAAACACTTTAACCAAGAGTTTATACTTTTAAAATAATAAAATATTTTACTAAAGTATACATACATGCATTCATACTAGGATCAGTGTCATACTAGAACAGAACAAAAGTATTGCGGTTGTTGGAAAGCACAAGTAGGCTTGGGGACATATAATCAGATCTGGGAGCGATATAGCCTGATCAACTATATCTTTCCGAGAAGTGATTAGCATGTGCCTAGGAACACTACTACAATGAAAACTTTAGAAAATAACATAAACTTAAAATACTATAGGAGTATTTTGCGATACTATAATTACTTATGTGAAAACTAAAAGGTCTTTATTAGTAGGTTAATAGTTGCTGAGTGGATACGCTAAGGTGATGTGTGGCTAAGGTGTCATAGACTTAGAATATGTGATCTTTGCTTTACTTCTTGTTCTTTGCTTGGTTGTGGGCTTAGAGTTAGGGTCACTTATTCGAAGGTCTATTATTTCTTGGTTACATATGACTGGTATGCACTACGCAAGTATTGAAGTAACTGGTAAGGATCATCCTATAATTATCTTAGGTAGTACGTCTATTATATGTTTCTTACATCCCTTTTCTCGCTTAGATAACATGGATGGATTTCATCTCCCTGGCGACCCGTACTTTCCCGATCAAGGGCATGGTGGATGGCTTGAAGCAGAACCTGAAGCAGAGAACCTGGTGGTCCCAGCAGTAGAAGACCCCGAGGAAAGTTCTGATGAAGAAAACGAGGAGGAATTCCAGGAAGACTCGGACTCAGAACCGGAGGTCTATAATCCACCCCAAGTTATGCAGAATCCTAACCCTCGTCCAGCTTTTCAAGGCCCGACGCCTCTGTGAGCGGTGAACTTGGGAAGGTAGAGCCACGAACAGGGACAACCACCTCCCTACAATGGCGACTGAAGCTTCTACAGTCTGAATGAGGGAGGCTCAGCAGACAGAGTCCTTCCTGTCTTGGTGTGTTGAGTTGCTCGCAATGCTAAACAGGGAAGAGCAAACTTCGACCAAGTCATGGAGATCCGTGTTAACTCCGGAGTCAACACAGTTTGTCTCTGTCATCTGACCGATGACCAGAACTTGGAAAGGACTCGCACTGATTCCCTACTGGTGGAGCTGAATGCCTGCCAATCTGAAGTTAGGGATCTTCGTCAGGACCAAGTGGTTTTGCAAAGGCGTGTTTGGGAAACTAAACAGCAGCTGGCTGAATCTAGGGCTGAATCAAGTACCAACCAGAACAACTCCCCTCGTGAGTAGAGCCTACTCTACTCTGTCTTTTGGATATAAATTAGGTCTATGTATAGACTCTAGTATTAATTTCCTGCTTATGTTAAGACCTTGAACTTTCAGTTTATTAGGTCTTTGTTCTATTAAAATTTTCTCAATTCTGGTGTGATGTAAGACCTACTCCAAGGTCATTTTTCCCGAACTTATTACATCTTTAAATACCAGTGATATTGACAAACATCTAATCTCATGGGAAAATCTTTATCCAAATGCTTTCATCCTTCTATTTTTAGATCTCCATTACAACCATACTCTCATCTATTTGTTGGGCTACGTTGATTTAGTCCATGAACCACTCTCATTATTCTCATTATCGAATGCTTATTATCATCTTCATCTTTGTAAACTTTCAGTTGAAAGATGCCTCCACGTCGATCAACGAGACGTAATCCTCCGAGAACTCCAACTCCACAACCACCTCCACCACAATATGATCCTGCAGCTCTCCAAGCTGCAGTGGCTGTGGTTGTTACGGCAGCCTTAGCTCAATTCAGCGCTAGCGGTACTAGCAGGAACCGCTGTACATTCTACTCAAGGTGATGCTCCGTGCGCTTTGGAGAATGTTCGTATAAGGACTTCACCGGCTGCAAACCCAGAGCCTTCAACGGCAGCGGTGGGATCATTGCTCTGTCGCAATGGCTCAAAAAGACTGAGTCGATCTTTAAGATCTGCTCCTGTCCGGAAGGAAGCAAAGTAAAATTTGGTGTCTGCACCTTCTCGGACCGAGCCCTCACATGGTGGAATAGCCATGTCAAGTCACTCACTCTAGTAGTGGCTAATGTGATGGGCTGGGAAGCTATGAAGGAGCTTATGATTGAGGAGTACTGCCCGAGGGGTGAAGTTCAAAAACTGGAACAGGAACTCTGGAGCCTAACCATGAAGGGCTCCGACATATTAGCCTACACCGCCAGGTTGAGTGATCTGATGGCTATATGTCCAGGAATGGTCCCTACTGAGGGGAAGAAGGTCGAAAGGTACATCTGGGGGCTAGTGTTTCCATTTCAGGGGAATGTTTTAGCTTCAAACCCCACTACCTTCGACAGTGCCAAGCGATTGGCACAGAGGCTCATCGATCACGGAGTCCGCACACCGACAACGACAACCCTTGTCGTCCCAGAACCATCCAAAGCCGTCGAGAACAAAAGGAAGTTTTGGGACAAGAAGAAAAGGAACGCAACGCAGACCTCTGCCAAGAAGCAGCAGGTCATGGCTATTCATGCCGCGACAGCACCTGCTGTCCCTGCGCCGGCAAAACAATACGCTGGAAGCCTGCCTAAGTGCAATAAGTGCAGCTTCGACCACAACGGCCCATGCCGGGATATGCAGTGTACCAACTGCAATAGGAAAGCATACACTGCCCGTTTCTGCAAAGCTCCGGCTAGGCCAATCACCCAGGTCCCTGGTGGTGGAGCAGGCCAGGCTTGCTACGGATGTGGCGAGGTTGGTCACTTCAAGAAGAACTGCCCGAAGGCAGGAAATGTCGGTGGAGTGGGAAGGGTTTTGGCGATAGGCCACGAGGAAGCGGTAGCAGACCCTACAGTGGTCACTGGTACGTTTCTCCTCGATAACTCTTATGCATGCATACTATTTGATAGTGGAGCGGAGAGGAGTTTCTTGAACCAAAAATTTACACACTTCCTTAAACAAAAACCACGAGCACTGAAAGAACCGTTCACCATAGAAATGGATAATGGAAAGACTGAGAGCACTAGCTGTATATACATAGGATGTACCCTAACTCTAGATAGCCTTTCTTTTCCAATCGACCTCATGCTTGTCTCAATTAAAAGTTTCGACGTCATTATCGTCATGGATTGGTTGAGTCTTCATCGTGCTGACATAATGTGTTATGAGAAGGCCATTCGTCTTAATCTACCATCTAACGAAACCTTAGTTATCTATGGCGACAAACCAGGCACGAACCTTCGAATCATTTCACGTATACAAGCCCAGAAGTACTTACGAAAGGAATGTCATGCATTCCTTTCTCATGTAGTCTATATGAGCCAAGAGACGAAAGACATAAAGAACATCCCAGAAGTACGCGACTTTCCCGACATCTTTCCCGAAGAACTACCAGGATTACCACCACAACGTCAAGTCGAGTTCAGAATCGACTTAGTTCCAGGAGCTACCCCAGTAGCCAAATCGCCTTATCAACTAGCACCAGCCGAGATACAGGAGCTATCTGGTCAACTGAATGAACTACTCAGCAAAGAGTTTATTAGACCAAGCTTCTCACCTTGGGGAGCACCTGTCTTGTTCGTGAAGAAGAAAGACGGATCGTTCTGTATGTGCATCAACTACCGAGAACTAAAGAAGCTTACTATCAAGAACCGATACCCTCTACCACGCATAGACGACTTGTTCGACCAACTGCAAGGGGCAAACTACTTTTCCAAGATTGACCTGAGATCCGGGTATCACCAGTTATGAGTTTTAGAGGAAGATGTTCCTAAAACAGCCTTCCGAACTCGTTATGGACACTACGAGTTTGTAGTGATGCCTTTCGGATTAACCGATGTGCCCGCAGTATTCGTGGACTTAATGAACCGGGTTTGCCGTCCTTACTTAGATCAGTTCGTTATTGTATTCATCGACGACATACTTATCTACTCTCGTAGAAAGGAGGAACATAGTCACCATTTACGTGAGATCTTAGAAACCCTACGAGAAGAGAAGCTCTATGCGAAGTTCTCTAAATTCGAATTTTGGATTCGAAGAGTTGAATTCTTGGGTCACGTGGTTGGTGAAGAAAGAATTCATGTGGACCCTTCCAAAATAAAGGCCATTGAGAGCTGGTCAGCTCCAAAGACGCCTACATAAATTCGTCAATTTCTAGGCCTCGCTGGCTACTATCGCAGATTTATTCAGAACTTCTCTAGGATCGCGAAACCACTTACTACATTGACCCAGAAAGGTGTGACCTTTGACTGGGAAGAGAAACAAGAGAAGGCGTTCCAAACGCAGAAGCGAGCCTTATGTAACGCACCGCTACTATCCCTCCCGGAAGGGATAGAAGATTTCGTGGTTTACTACGATGTATCCAACCAAGAGCTTGGTTGTGTTCTTATGCAACGAGGAAAGGTCATTGCATATGCCTCAAGATAGCTTAAGACACACGAAGTCAACTACACCACACATGATCTTGAGTTAGGAGCAGTGGTATTTGCTCTGAAGATCTGGAGACACTACTTGTATGGTACGAAAAGCACTATCTTTACAGACCACAAAAGCCTTCAACACATATTCGACCAGAAGGAGCTCAACATAAGACAACGACGGTGGGTTGAGCTACTCAATGACTACGAATGCGAAATTCGTTATCATCCCGGTAAATCCAACGTAGTAGCTGACTCCCTAAGTCGGAAAGAAAACTCTGGTCGTAGAGTCAAATCATTGACTATGACTATCCATTCACATCTGTCAACACAAATTAAGGAGGCTCAGCTCCCTGAAGCCTGAAAATGTGGCGGGTGAATCCCTTAGAGGAATGGATAAAAACTTAGAAGTCAAGGGTGGCGGAGCCTTGTACCTCATGGATCGGATCTGGACACCGAAGCTCGGTGGTTTCAGAGATGTGTTCATGTCCGAAGCACACAATACTCGATATTCCGTCCACCCAGGTTCAGATAAGATGTATATGGATCTCAAAAAGTTATATTGGTGGCCTAACATGAAAGCAGAAATTGCTACCTTCGTGAGCAAGTGTCTTACTTGCGCCAAGGTTAAGGTCGAATACCAGAAACCCTCAGGTTTACTTCAACAACCGGAAATACCTGAGTGGAAGTGCGATCAGATCATAATGGACTTCATAACCAAACTGCCCAAGACAACGGGTGGTGTCGATACCATTTGGGTGATCGTTGATAGGTTAACTAAGTCCGCACACTTCCTACCTATCAAAGAAACCGACAAGATGGAGAAACTAACAAGAACTTACATTAGGGAGATTGTACGACTGCATGGTGTTCCCATATCTATTATCTATGATAGAGATAGTAGATTCACTTCAAGATTCTGGCAGTCGCTACAAAGTTCCCTAGGAACTAGGTTGGACATGAGTACAGCCTACCATCCGCAAACAGATGGACAAAGTGAGAGGACTATTCAAACTCTGGAAGATATGTTGCGAGCATGTGTAATAGACTTTGGAAAGGCGTGGGATACTCATTTACCCTTGTCAAATTCTCCTACAATAACAGTTATCACACAAGCATAAAGGCAGCTCCATTTGAAGCCCTCTATGGCCGAAAGTGCAGATCCCCTCTATGCTGGGCTGAAGTGGGTGATACGCAGTTAGCTAAAGGACGAGTTCCTGACAGCACTCTCACAGGTCTGGAAATCATTCAGGAAACGACAGAGAAGATTGTTCAGATTCGTGAACGATTGAAAGCCTCTAGAGACCGACAGAAAAGCTATGCGAATAAAAGACAGAAACCTTTGGAATTCTAGGTTGGTGACCGTGTTCTATTGAAGGTCTCACCCCCTGGAAGGGCTTGATACGCTTTGGAAAGCGTGGGAAGCTAAATCCAACGCTTTGGAAAGCGTGGGAAGCTAAATCCAAGGTCCATAGGGCCTTTTGAGATTTTCGCTAGAATCGGCCCTGTAGCTTACAAACTCAAACTACCTCAAGAACTTAGTAATGTACACCCTACCTTCCACGTATCGAACCTGAAAAGTGTCTATCCGATGAAACTCTTGTTATCCCACTCGATGAAATCGAGATCAACGAGAGCCTCAACTTCGTGGAAGATCCAGTAGAGATCATGGACCGTGAGGTCAAGCAAACGAAGCAAAGTCGTATCGCGAAAGTGAATGTTCGCTGGAATGCAAATCGGGGACCTGAATTCACTTGGGAGCGCGAGGATCAAATGAAACTGAAACATCCTCATTTTTTCCCTTAGTTTATCTGTATTTGCTTAAACTCTAATTTCGGGACGAAATTCCCTTTAATGGGGGGATGATGTGACAACCTGAAATTTCTATCTTGTAAAGTCAATCAATTCAATCAAAAGTCAGGTTTGTTTGAGAGGTCTAAGCCTAGTACACTCAAGGATTGTGTGTTAGGAAGTGTTAGCTTGAGTTCATTGAGTTGCAATTGAGCCGGAAACACCATCAAAAAGGAGTTCACAGCCGTGAACCCGTCCTTGGTCGTGAACATCCTCCATATATAAAAGAAATTGGCTCATTTTCTTCACTTCTTCAACTCTATCCGTGAACACACCCCATTCTCTCTCAACTTTCTTCAACCGTGAACACTCTAAAGGCTTCTAAAAAGTAAGTAATTCATCCATCATCTTATTTGTCCATTTAAAACACTTGATTCCCCATGAAACAAACACCACTTTGCATGAATCTTCAAGAGTTCACGGCCGTGAACCTTTCATTGGGCCGTGAACCCTTCTTAGATGCAAGTACGGCTGTGAACACTCCATGTGTGGCCGTGAACACATCATGTATTTTATGTCCGTGAAACATTCAAAGGCCATGAACACTACATGTGTGGCCGTGAACACTCTTCATTCAATCATATGTGATTCTAACACTCCATTGAGAGTGTTTCCTACTTCCTAAGGTTGTTTCCCTTACAAGTTAGTTGTAATATACACTAATGGTATACATATATGTGTCATTATATGCTTAATAGGATCCGTTTGTGCTCGAGACTTCACTTGGCATACTTAGCATCCTATATCTATCTTTCATTCGAATCACTCACCACAGGTGAGTTCATACCCCTATAATCCATCTTTTATATGTTTTTAAATGCTTTTAATGGGGGTAATACAAGTAGAACACAATGAAATTGTGTTAACCATTTACATGTGAAAACAACATCAGAAAGGATTTCTTATACTGTTGAAAACTCTTTTAAATCTCTTATAAACTTCTTTTATATCAAATCATATTCGTCTATCTATTTACGTATAAGTATGCTTTAATAGACTTAGGACAATTGCTAGATACCTTGACTCATGTTCCTTGTTTGGTTGTGGGCTTGGGGTAGGATCACTAGTTCGAATGTCGGTTAAATCATAGTTATACCTATTAAATACATATATGAATATTAAACCCATTTTTAAGGTACATACTTAACTTAGTTGTTTATGGTTAGTAATTGAGTCTTTTCTACAAATCAGTAACAGTCAAACAATCATACTAGTAAACTATAATAGGTATAGTTTAAAGGATTACTACTTACTACTTCTAGAACAGGGTAACTTAGTTCATACATGAGTCAGTTCATACATACTATAACTAGAACAGAAAGGAATATACTATAACTAGAATAGAAAGGAACATAATATAACTAGAGCAGAAAGGAACATACATACTATAACTATAACAGGAAGGAACATACATACTATAACAAGAACAATATAACATTAATGTGAGCCACTACTTCATGGCATAGCAATATACTGTTGAGTCACGTTTTGTAACTAGAGTCTCCTGGAGGGAGAGCGTGAGTTTGTGTATAGACTATACGGGATTGACCATCCTACACCTTGCTGCTAGCTACAGTGGGACCTGCAGGTCTACGGGTGAAAATTGTCATACCATTTCGACGTCTTTAGATCGTCGTGTTTTATACTAGTCAATCAAGCATAGTTATAACCTCATCACATTTTACCTTAATATAACTTATTGGTTTTAAGGTAGTTAGTACATCAGTAGTTACGTTATGCAATACTACCGTACATCTTCATTTTTCCCATTACATTCATATAGTGATATTCTCACATAAAAAGTAATGCAAACTATTTTTTTAGTAAAGATAGTCATAAACTTGGGAAAACATTCAATTTACGAGAGAACAAACTTACAAAACAGTCGGGTCTTGGTAGAAGACTACTTTCCAATTTAGTAGAAAATATAGGATTTTCTAGGAAGTATACAAACAATTACATCAAAACACTTACAAACATTTTCATCAAACTAATGCAAACACTTGACACTAAAATACTTATGAACTCAACAGCTTAAATGTTGATCTACTCTTTCAAAATAACTTGTATTCTCAGGTCACCAGTAGACAGGTACAGATGGCCAGGTTTTGAGAAGACAGAGCGTATTCAAGACTCGTATTTATTTTGATTTGATATTTTGGTGTCTTTCAAACTTTACATAGAACACACTTGTATTAACTATATTATTAATGCAATGGATGATGTTGTTGCTTGTTTTACTATTGTGCATTGTTATGATATTGTACATGACATCCTCCGCGCCCGAACGTTTCCGTCGTTCCGGTTTGAGGGTGTGACAAGGGGAGATGGAAATTTCGACTGCGCCTTGGAAAAGAGGAGTGGCCAAAAATTGGATCCAATTGGGTCATTTTATAGTTGAATTAGGTAACCCTAGATAACCCTAATTTGAATATTATATTAATATCTCAATTTTGATAATTATTTACTCCCTAATTATCTATAAGGGATATTTAGAAACCCTAGAATTTTCCTTCCAGAATCGTACACCTCTTATGGAGGAAGGTTCTGGAACCTCTTGTTCAACTATTGAACAATTGCAATTAGGCCCCTACATTTTAATTAATCCAATTAATACCAAAATTAATTCTAATTAATTTCTGAAGGAAAGTTTATGGGATCCGACAAAGTGCACATTAGGGGTTCAGGAAGGAAAGTTTATAGGATACTAAGTTACAAGTGAGGGGATACAATCAAGCCAAATTAAAAGACTTGCTGGACACAACAGAACCTAGAAGTTTAAAAGATATGCAAGCGCTGAACAGGAAAATTAATGCCTTAGGAAGGTTCATAGCAAGGTCAGCGGGAAAAGCCCTGCCGTTATTTCAGACATTAAAGGGATGTGTTGACAAGGGTAATTTTGGCTAGACTCCAGAAGCAGAACAAGCACTGTGAAATTTGAAGAAGGGTATCCAGGTATTGCCAACCCTAGCAAGCCCCATCCCGGGCGATACGCTTTCAATATACTAGTTAGCTACCAACGATGCTATATAAGCAGTCGTGACAGTTGAACGAGGGGAGAGACAACTGCCAATATATTTTGTCAGCAGGGCGCTGCAAGGATATATAATATATATATATATATATATATATATATATATATATATATATATATATATATATATATATATATATATATAGCCAACGTCTATTTTTTTGGAAGACGAAGGAGGTTCCAGAAAACATATGTCGTTCCTTCATGTGTTTTTGGCATGCCTTCTAAGGGCGGTGGTTCTTTTTCTGTTGTCCATGTCATCCACTTGTCGAAGTGATCTCCATACAACCTTAAAAGTATTTTTTAAGGCACTGGGTTTTCGATCTCAATTTACAACATACAATGGCTTTTAAAATTCCAGGAGATGGTTTGAGGATATGCCAGGTGGACAAAAAATATTCTTTTATTAGAGCAGGAGATCACAATGATACCTCACATCTCCGACTCTCTGGTTTCCTTCCAAAGAGCATCTCTAACATGTTTGGTCTCATCAAATCTTACATCACTACCATTGTCATATCTTCTAAGTTGACTCACACCATTAGTCAACTATGACCGATGAATAAGTGATTGATTATATATTAGCTACTTTAAGGTCGGGACAGTGATCTCTTCATGACCATTACTTTACTCAGCAACAAGAATAAAGGGAACCCTTCGGGGGTTCTATTCTTATCTAATTCCTCATGAAGACCTAGCCACCTCTAGCCACGTCTATAGACAACACATTAGAATTTAGCTCATCCACCAAAAATGTCTCACGCCAAGACTTTAATGCTCCCCGTCGTAATTACAACAATAACAATGGGTACTACACCTCCAACAATAATTAACGAAACAACTACCATGGTGGCGGTAATAATGGACATGGTCGTAGATGTGTAAGAAACAATGGTGGACCACACTGTCAAATATGTGGCATACCAGTCACACAACATTAAACTATCATTACATGTTTAGTCATGCTTATCACGCATGAGAATCATGGTGGAAATAATGTGATCACATGAGGTTATAATCTTGATACTAGTTGTATATTGATACATGAGCAACAGACTGCCTTGCAAGTGATCTTGATCGTTTGACCATCCGAGAACGTTACCGTGGAATAGATCAAGTTCAATTGGCCAACAAACCAGGTTTGTCCATTTCCCATATTGGTCATTTTATAATTCCTAGTTTAGGTCGTCCTCTTACTCTTAAAAATATCTTACATGTTCCTCATATTAACAAACATCTTCTGTCTGCTCATAGATTTGTCTCGGATAATTATGTCTTCATTGAATTTTATCCTAATGTTTTCTTTGATAAGGACATGGTTACGAAAAAAACACTTCTACTCGATAGAAGCAAATGTGGTCTCTATCCGATGTTAGTCAGTAGTTCTTTTACTACTCCTGATCATTCTTCGTATAATACTGTTAACACCTCTTCATTGCAATGAGATCGAGGCACCGACCATCCTACTCCAATTCTTATTCATATAAAATGCAAAATCAACTAAAATTACTAAAATTTATTGAATCAAATGAGAATTAATATGGCTCTATACCATATGTTAAGAATTAACTACCACATAAAATGATTTCTTAATTAATTCTAATCAATTTTATATAAATCGAGTTATGATCATCGTAAGAACATACACAGTGAAGAATGATGTTAATCATTTGCCTTATGATCATCAATTTTCCAAGATGATGCACTATTATGATGTTGATAATTAAGTGATCAAATAAAATTGTTGTGAGACCATATTAGTCATTTAGGCTAGGGATGATCAAACGGACCGAACCGGCCGGAACCCGCCTGACCCGGACCCGACCCGGGAACCGGCTTCGGCCAAAATCAAGAACCGAACCGGCCCGACGGTTCTACCGGTTCCGTTTCTACCGGCTCCGGTTCCGGGTCCGGTTTTTGCCGGGTTTTCGATTTTGGAACCGGTCTGATTTGACACGCTTCCTTGTTGGGCTTGTAACTCATTCAATTTTTAACCAAATCAAGCGTTTTTATAGTCTAAACTTAACTACAAAACCTAAAATACGTGTAGCAAAAAGATTCAGGTAAAAAAAAAACTTAAATTGAGTGAGTTATGGACATTTGAACAACAAAGTCAGATTACGTTTAATTGTTGTAACATAAAAAAATTCTGATTTGACACCCTTCCTTGCGGGGCTTGTAACTCATTCAATTTTTAACCAAATCAATCGTTTTTATAGTCTAAACGTAACTAAAAATCTTAATCTACATGTAGGAAAAAGATTCAGGTCAAAAAAACTTAAATTAAGTGAGTTATGGACATTTGAACAACAAAGTCAGATTACGTTTAATTGATGTAACATAAAAAAAATTCTGATTTGACATCCTTCCTTGCGGGGCTTGTAACTCATTCAATTTTTAACCAAATCAAACGTTTTTATAGTCTAAACTTAACTACAAATCCTAATATACATGTAGGAAAACGATTCAGGTCAAAACAAGTTAAATTGAGTGAGTTATGCACATTTGAACAACAAAGTCACATTACATTTAATTGCTTAAACATAAAAAAAAAATTCTGATTTGACACCATTCCTTGCGGGGCTTGTAACTCATTCAATTTTTAACCAAATCAAACATTTTTATAGTGTAAGCTTAACTACAAATCATAATCTACATGTAGGAAAAAAAATTCAGGTCAAAAAAAGTTAAATTGAGTGAGTTATGCAACTTTCAAATTTTGAGTGAGTTATCCGGTCTGGTTCCCGGTTTTGGGCCGGTTCCAACGACCGGTTCTTACCGGGTCCCGGTTCCAAAAATTGACGAGATTATAGTACCGGGCCCGGCCCGACCGGTTCCATCGGATTCCGGTTCCCGGACCGGTTCCGGCCGGTTCCCCGGTCCATATGCTCATCCCTAATTTAGGCAAACCTTAAGGTATAAATAATAAGGAAATTATGTAATATAACCACAATTTAATGTGTATTTGAAAAATATTAACAAAAAAAATTGTTTTTTTTTTTGACAAAAATAACCATTTAGTCAGAATCGGCATTCTGAACTGAAAAAAATATTTTTTTTTCTGAAAAAAAAAGTACATTTCAGTTTGACATTCTGGAATTTCAGACCAACATTCCGGACTGAAATTTCGAAGTTCGAAAAAAACACGGTAATTTCAAAAACAAGTTTAAAATCCGATAAACAATTCCGGAATTTCGAGAAAAATTTTCGTTTTTTACTTAAATCTAACAAAAAGTTATTAAACATAATAATGTGACTTATATACTATATTAGGTCATAAAATCAGACATTTTGTTGAAAACGGTGACATTAAACACTTCGAAATGGTTGTGGACATAAGTAGAGAGATTTCTTCGGAAAAATAAATTGGAAAAAAACCAAAAAAAAATCTTGCGAAATTTAAACATCAAATCCGGAATGTAACATTGGCTAGTAAGTGATCATTTTTCAAAAACTGAATAAAAAATTATTAAAAAAAAATCATTTTAGCGAACTTAATTAAGTATCAAACATAATTGGATTAGTTTCCAATCAACACTTTGCTCGTTGGTATGTCAACAAATAACATCTTAGGATCTTATTTAAATATCATTTTTAAAGAATATGTAAGTCGTATAAACAAGCTATCGAATATATTGGAATCCACGAAGAATTTGTTAATTCATCAATAATATAATTAGCAAAATCCCCATCTTTCGACGGTCATGATAACTACATGACAACTACATGCCGATAGTAATATATGCCTCCTTTTTTTTAAAAGAAAATGTAATATTTTACTTATAAATTATCTTTTGACATTGTTGCTTTCTTTTGCTAAATTTGATCTAGTTATAATGTAACTTTGAGTTTCATTTAGCCGATCTAAACTTATCTTTTCCTAAGATATATATTAATTTTAGTTTTAGTTATCTTAAAATATTGCTACGTTTATCTAGAATAATTTGGTTTAAAGTTATTATGGGACTTTCCTCATACATAAATACATTAACAAGTGAATAATTTCAAATTTTGCTATATATGAATGTTCATGACAAATTGGGAGCATCTGTATTATGAAGGATTGAGAAAAATAGGTTTTGTTAGATAAATAATAATAAAGAACTAATACGATAAAATAAAAGGTAGCAATTACAAATTTGTTGGAAAATGTAATAAAAAATATGTTTTTTATTAAATTTTGGGCACAATTAAGTATAAATATATATTGTAGATTTTATTAATCTTTAGTGGATAATATTCTCCTCCATGAGAGATTCAAAACGATATATGTTGTGTACAAAACGCAGAATATATGAATAAAATATTGATGTTAAAAAATAAGTATTTAAAAATCAATTTAGCAAATAAAATGACTGTGAAAATATATTCTAGGAAAAAAAAACAAACTCTTAGTGGGTTGTTTCATAAATATATATAAATATATATTAAGAATACCACTTATTTTATTTTTGTACACTGCCACTTCATTCATCATTAGAGACCAATCTAAAATTTGTTTATCTTTTATAAAGATAAAATGTTCAATACCAATAATTGAACCAATCACACAAGTCTATTATCCAACGTTTTGTGATAATCTTATACAAAACTCTAATCAAACTAATCGGCCTAGTGTCTTTGACAACATGAGAATCTTCCACTTTAGGGATTAATGTGATAAAAGATGAAATACAACAAGATGGAATAAATCCCCGAGCTCCAAAACCGTCCATAAATCTACAATATCTCCTTTAATAAAGTCCTAGAATTTTTAACAAAAGAGTAGTTAAACCCATCTCGCCCTGACGCTTTGTCTCCACCATGATCCAACACCACTTGTTTAATATCTAATATCTTCCACTAAACTGCGTAGAAGTTGTGAAAATAAAAAAAAATAAAAAAAATAAAATAAAAAAGAAGAAGAAGAAGAAGAAGAATTTATCAGAAAGTCAAGTATTTAGTCGATAAGAGATTGCAAAGTATGAAGATCTTGAAATTATGAAGAAAGCCAAAAGTTCCAAAATGTCAAAAGTTGGGAAACGTAACAAGAAAAATAATGGCCAAAGTTTTTCAATGTATTGCAAAGCTGTAATTTTTAATATATGTTATTTTTTCTTTTAAATTGAGTTTAAAAGCTTGGAAACTTGGCAAACAAACCTTAAAGTTAGGGAGTTTTTAAAGGGTATATTCGTAGAAATGTTGAAATGAATATTGTTCAAATTGAATGGTGAACATTTATAAGGAGTGTAAGTACTCATTGATGCTGGGTCTAATTGGTAGGTTTAAGTTGTATTATCACATGTAAAATTGTTAAATGAAGTTTTGGTGTTATGGTATTGAAGTTGAATTGCAATTATGACTTGAAATCATTCTAGTTTTCTTGAGGACAAACAAAGAATAAATATGAGATATTTTGATATCGTCATAATTAGTTATATATTTTGAGCAAAATCAATTTCCAATCAAGTGTGAAATGCTAATATTCAACATCAATTTATAATAGTCAAAAAGAAAAAAAAAATAATGCTCAACAAGAAGTAGAAACTAATATTTAATAATTTTAATAAAAAAACTTATTAATCCAAAACATAATTTTGGTATAAAAGAGAGCAGTGATGGATTAGAACACAACATTTTGGTTAAATAAGTTTAGTGCTATTAAAAATTGAAATTTGAAGACACGGGTTTTAGAAAATAGGACATAAGAAGAAGAATAATTTGAAGAAAGTTACAATCGAGTGAATGTGATTATGTGAACCTTATCATAAGTTTGTATTCGAGTATAAAAAATGGGGATAGGCTTTTGATCATTAAGGTGAGTTTTCTGTTAGATTTACTCGAAATCACATGGTCTTCCTATGTGAAATTTCACACCTCAACTATCAGGTTTATCGTAGGGGCAAGATCAAGGCATATACACTTTGTGATTTGTGAAGGGTGAATATAATTTTTACAAATTACAGTGAGTGTACTAAATGATGTCTACCATTTTGCTCCGTTAATCCATTTCTTCTTAAGGCGCGAGCCATAAGCGAACTGTTAAATGATGATCATTGTTTGAGTGTGAATCTGAAATTGAATGGGTCTCCCAAATCAATCTTGGCTCCTTAGGCATCCGTTATTGCTCTTCCTTTCTTGGTTATTTAGCTTATTAAAAGAAAACAAAACATCTTTCTTATAAAAAAACTAGGTAACAAGAAATGGACACCTACCTTTTGAATGTCATTTGAAGGCCTTGGTTTGGAGTCCAAGTTTACTTGTGTTGGGTCGGACACGTTAAGGTTGTATTTGTACGTGAATAAACAATCTTATTTGTAAGTGAATAAACAATCTCATAAGATAACCTATTTTGTTGAGTTTACTATAATTTATAGTTTAGATACCATGTTTTAAAAAATTATTTAGGATAAGTTCTCGATAAACTTATGACGTTTTTTCTATAATTTTCCAAATATACCTAATAGCTTTTTCGTAGGGTTTCTAAATGTCATTGTGTCATTTCATATTTGAAAATAATTATTAGCTAATATTTATGAAATGGTATTATTTATCAGCTCAAAACTTGGTTAACATAAAAGATAGTTTTCAATTAAAAACTAAGACTTTATTCGGCAAATTGACAAATTAGCTTTTAATATAAACTAAATTATAAATGAACTATCTCAATTTGATTTATGAAAAAACTACTTATAAGCTATATTTTATAAGGCATGATAAAATATTTTTATGGTCTTATAAACGCTAAAATACAATAAAATAACTTATTTTATTAAAAAATCTAAATTTCAGCTAAAAACTATATTTTATGGAGTTTTTTTACCATGTTGGTGTTTTTTAAAAACTTATTTACCAAACAAGTGTAGTTTTAAACATATTTACCATTTAGGGTTATACCAAGTCAAAATAAAAAAAAATAAAAAAAAAAAAGAAAAAACGTAAGACGCAACCACAGAGAGCAGTCGACGTTCCGATACCATCCTCCAAAGTCGACTCTTCAATCGATTGCTTCTATCGTCTGTCGATTTCGGCCATAGCCGACGCCGGCGCCTCCGATTCCGGCCACAAACGGACGCCGGCGACTTGATTTCGGCGACTACTCAACTGCAAAAGACAACAGGTACCTGATTCTTCTTCGATTCTGGCCATAGACGACGTTGGTGAATCGGATTCTGGCCACAACAAACTCGGTTGTAGCTTGATTTCCTTGTAAGTCCGAATCCTCTTTTGATTTTTGATTTCAGCTTGTTAGTTTTGGATTGATTCCAACTATTATCTGCTATTGCATTCCACTGTTATTTGCTTATTTGCAAACTGTTACTCAACTTGATTTCTACTCTGATTCAACTTGATTTCTACTCTGATTTATAATTGTAATTTGCTTATTTGAAATTGTTATTCCACATTTGATTCCTACTTTGATTTACACTTGTTATTTGCTTCAACATTCATATTTTGGAGCAATTTTATGATTGAATGTATGTTTTGTTCTAGATGGAGGTTGTTACAATGCTTTGTTATTGGGGTGGGACAACCTGTGATGGACCAGACGGTATAAATTATAGCAAAGCTCCAAAAAAAGCAATCAATGTTAACCGTAGAATACAATTTGATGAATTGGTCGACCGTATATATATTGCTACATCTTTTGATAAACAACACCACCGCATCAACTTAATTTGTAGATATCCATCGGTTGGTATTGGAAATGTTGTAAAATACATTCCTCTTCCCATAAAAGATAATGATGATGTTGGCATCATGTTTGATGTGCTTCGTGTCCATCAAGAAGTAAGTAACATTGATCTCTATTTAGAGGTTGAAGACATTGATCAAATTCGACACATATAGATGGAATCTAGGTATAAACATTTGTGGTTTACATGATTTACAAGTTTCTACTTATTTTGAATGTGATAAGTTATTTTGTAATATTTATAGTAGAAATCATGAACCGGTTGTGCTAGAAGAGCAAAGGAACAATGAGTTACTATTACCTAATACGAACCATGTTAATGTCATATCAGATATGATTCATAATGAAGATTTCTACACAATTTCTCAAGCTGTTGTTGTGAGTAATGGAATAATTAGTGATAATGAAATTGATGAAGAATATGACATAGGAGAAGAATATGAAGAAGAAGATAGAGTTGACATCACTCAAGAACATGAACCACCACATGTAGATAGGGGTGAAACATCTTTTGACAACAACCATCAAGTACCATCAACTTTTACCAGTATAGAAGAAACAAATGTGATTAGTGATGGTAATTGGACTGTGTCACAATCAATAAGCAAGAATGATTTTACACGGGAGCTGGAAAAAGATTCTTTCAAGGATAAAGAAGAACTTATGAGAGCTATCAAGCTCCAATGCATTAAGACACATAGACAATTTGAGGTCATTGAGACACGCCCAACTCTATGGAGCATAAGATGCAAGTTGCATTTACAATCTGGTTGTAAATGGCAACTTCGTGCAAGTAAACGAAAACGAAGTGGAAATTTTGAAATTACAAAGTACATTGGTCCACATACTTGTTTAAACAACAATATTTCTTTAGACCATACAAACCTAGATGCAAGCTTGATCGCTCAGGAAACCAAACACCTTATAAAAGAGCAACCTTCTATTGGTGTTCCTGCTTTGAGAGCCGAAATAGTTGATAAATTAGGCTATACTCCTTCATACAAAAACCTTTGGGCTGGAAAGCAGAAGGCAATTGAACAAGTATTTGGCAATTGTGAAGAGTCTTATGCTGCTATACCAAAATTTTTGGGCGCACTTCAAAAGTCAATCCAGGGACTATAGTGGAGTGGTCTGTTTCGAGATCAACCGATGCAGTGGAGTTCAGACGTGTTTTCTGGGCTTTTGCTCCTTCTATTAAGGGGTTTGCACATTGTCGAACTGTGATTAGTATTGATGGCACACACTTGTATGGTAAGTACACAGGAAAGATGTTGATTGCAATAATAATCAGATTTTGCAACTTGCATTTGCTATTGTAGAAAATAAATCATATGATAGTTGGAATTGGTTTCTTTCTTATATAAAGAGTCATGTGGTGAAAGAGCGTGAAGTAATTTGTTTAATATCTGATTGTCATTTGGGAATCCTAAAGGTAGTCAATGAGCATGGATCTCCATGGTTAGAGCCACGTGGTTTTCATAGGTATTATTACTATTTTTTGTATAACTTTTTTCATAGTTATTATTTATAAGTAACATTATTTTTTTACTCTATAGGTATTGTTTACGACATTTTATCAACAACTTTAATGACAAGTTTCGCAATTCAGAATTGAAAGCTTTAGCTTATCGTGCCGGGAGTCAGAATCAAGTTCGAAAATTCAACTTCATCATGGAAGAAATTGGGAAGCTAAATCCACAAGCTTGACAGTGGCTAGAGAGACATCCACTTGATAGATGGACACTTGCACATGATGGTGGGAGGAGATATGGGCTTCTCACAACAAATTTGTCAGAGATTTTTAACAGTGTACTTAAAGGTGCTCGTTTTTTACCAATCATAACTTGTGTCCAACTTACTTTCTATAGATTGGTACATTATTTTGAAGTGAGGAGTCCTTTAGGATCTAGTGCCCGAGCTAATGGAGATGCATATACTCCTCAAGTTGTTGTAAAACAAGTGGCTTTGATGTCAAAAGCAAGTGCACACTCATTGAGATCTTTTAATGGAGAGAAAGGTATATTTGAGTTGATAACTCAAAGAGGAAAAAATGTGCAAGTAGTTAATTTGGACAAAAAAACCTGCACATGTGGTAAGTGGGAGATATTTAAATATCCATGTTCTCATGTTTTGAGTGTATGTGCCAAACTATCCTTGAATAGTTGGCAATATGTTCATAAATGTTACTCCATTGCAGAGTATTGTTCTACTTGGGCATCCGAGTTTTCCCCACTTCCTCATGAAGCGTATTGGCCACAATCTTCATCTAGACAATTACTTCCAAATTTAGAGCTTTTACGTAATAAAAAAGGTCGTCCTCGCTCAACAAGACTACGGAATGGAATGGATATCAAAGAAGGAAAAAATGGGTACCTTTGTGGGATTTGTAGGCAAAGTGGTCATAATCGGAAAAAATGTCCCTCTAAGCCAAGGTGAATGCAGTGACATTAAAGCTAATCGGTTCAATCAACAGAAATATTTATTTTTTCATTCTGTTTTTGTAAGAAGTCGTTTTTGTAAGAAGACTATATATGTACTTTTATCTACGAATATGTTGGGTATAACATGGGTAGATGAAATAGCTATTGTGTGATGAAATAAAAGGATAAGAGGTCTCGATGTTGATGATGTTCCAATATCTAACAAAATATAAATGTCGACCATGGACTTTTCTAGACAGTCCAGTGGAACATTAACAGGCTCGTAACCTGTAGATGTTCTTGAAACTGAGTGTTCACTAGGTGTTTCTGAACTAGGTGTTCATTAAGTATTTTTGAACGAAGTGTTCACCAGGTATTTTGATTTAAGTATTCACCAGTTGTAATCTAAATATCCTGGCAGCTGCGCCTAAAGGATAATATTGACAGTTGTGCCTAATAGATACAATATAATCCTGGCAGCTACGCCTAAAGGATAATATTGGCAACTGAGTCTAATAGAGAAAGTCACAATCCTGGTAGCTACGCCTAAAGGATAATATTGACAGCTAAGTCTAATAGAGAAAGTCACAATCCTGGCAGCTGCGCCTAAAGGATAATATTGGAAGCTGTGCTTAATAGAGAATGTCATAATTCTGGCAGCTATGCCTAAATAATAATATTGGCAGTTGTGCCTAATAGATAATATTGGTAGTTGTGCCTAGTAGAGAACATTGGCAACTGTGCTATTGGCAACGATGGACTTTTTGCCTATTCCTTAGGACAATCCTTTGGAATGAATGAGTGAATGATAGAGGATTCTTAGGGTGGAACCTTAAGAAACTGCAGAAGTATCCCTTAAGCAGTGTTGTTACCCCGATGATGATCCTTAGGCTAGGTCCCTTACGACAGGTGTTTAAGGACATAAAGTGAGGATAACGAGAATGGGTAATCAGGGTTATTGTTGGTTGATGAAATTAATAAATTTATTGTTGATTGAGGAAAATTAATAAATTTATTTATTGTGAGTTGAAAACCCTATATGCTTACCAGTCTCCCAAACCTGACCCACTCAGCTTTTTATATTACAGGTAGTGGAACAAAAGCATAGTTGGACGATGACGAAGGATTTTTGGATTATGGGCCAGTAGATGTAAATATCTGTTGTAAGGCTTATAATGTACTGTTTATGCTTTTGGTCTGTATCTGAACATGACATCCCGAGGTTTTGATATATAATGAAAATATATATTTCTTTAAGAAATGTTTTGATAAATTTTTATCATGTTTTGATTTGGGGACAAATTCCGCAACATCTTTTAAAAAGATTACTCTGATTTTATTTTAAAAGCATAAACTAAACCGGTCTTTTCTGGCCGAGAAAATTGGGTATGTCACAGTTGGTATCAGAGCATTAGTTTAAGCGATCTAGGAATTTGTAGAATTTTAGACTTAAACTTAGAATGCTAAGTGATGATCGTGAGATGATTGTGTACCATATTTTAGACACGAGCACTAGTATATTTTAGGAAGGATGCCTAAAATGCTTTTATGTGCTAAATGCTATATGTTTGCCATATATGCCATTATTTTTTCGGATCTATGGTCTGTTGTCGACCAGATCTGGAAACCTTATGTGTTTAGGATTCTAAGCGTACTACTACGATATTAGAACTAGAATGTAACGTTTCAGAGTGATAATGAAGATTTAAAACGTCTATCGTGAATAAAGATCTAAATTCGCCTAATTTGGTGTATATATCAAAATGGAAAGAACTCGAAGTGGAGCTGGAAATGCAAATAGAAATCAGCAACCTCAACCCCAAGTGATAGAACAAGTGCCAATAGTAGAAGCTGCACCAGAACCGATCACAATGGCTAGAGTACAAGCCATGATTCAGACAATGATGGCTGAATAAAGGGAGGAAATGAGACAATTATTGTTGAACAACAGGAATGAACCTTCAATACCTGTTGAACAACCTGAATTAAATGACAGTCAGTTAGGGGAGGAGAATTACAGTAGATCTGTTGGTCAAACTGAACCGCTTGTGGTTAGGAGGAATAACCACGAGGATGGAGTGGAGAGAAAGGATGCAAGTATAAAGACTTTATGACTTGCAAGCCGTCAACTTTCATTGGAAAAGAAGATCCCGTCGGAATAATGGATTGGATCTCGGAAATGGAATTGGCCTTCATGACATGTGGTTGTCAAGGCAAGTTACAAACCACATTTGCAGTGGCGCAGTGCGTCAGTTCAGAGGTGGCGCTGTTCACTGGTGGAACACTCTAGGGAAGACCCTAAGCCCTAATGAGCCAATGCAACTGACTTGGGCAGAGTTCTTGGTGCATTTCAAGCGCAAGCACTGCTCGGCCCAAAATGTGCTCGAGTTAGAGAACCAATTTCTGACATTAAAGAAGGGAAGCATGTCCATCGATGAATATACCAATAACTTCACATACAAAATGGAGTTTGCTTTGCGTATTGTCCCAGATGAGCTGATAAAAATTAACAGGTATGCAAAGGGACTTCCATGGGAGTATGCGGTGCCAGTGCGTCAGGAACTTACTTTGGAGGCAACTATCTGGGCTGCCAAGTCTGTTGAAAATATGATCAAGGGAAGAGCTGCCAGCAAAGTTGAAGTGGGCGAGAAAAGGAAGTTCGATGGATCATCAAAATCCAACAAGAAGAGCAAGTCTGGTTCAAATTTCGAAGGAGGAGGTGAAGCAAGATGGTGCGATAAGTGCAAGAAGAAACACTTTGGAAAATGTGGCGAGGAGGTGACATGTTTCAAATGTGGAAAGTATGGTCATTACGCCAATGAATGTACATTCAATAAATGGGTGTGTTATGAATGTAATGAAGAAGGGCACTACAAGCAAGACTGCCCAAAGAGGAAAGAAGCTACAAAAGCTAAACGTACCTCCGAAACCAAAGGCAAAAGAAGATCCTTAATGAAGCAGGCGAGGATGTAAGGGATCAGGAGTAAGGACTATATGTTCCAAAATCAAGATATAACGCAGCCATACAGATAGAATCTGGTAGTGTAGCCTATAAGAGGCATAGTATAGGTTAAACTAGAACATCTTTGTAATTGTTTTAAGAAATAATATAAACCTTCGTTTTGTTACCTGATGTGTCAAATGATTATGTGAAATTTTTGAATGGTGACTTGGAAAACTGCAAGACAATACTTGGGACGACTATGAGTAGGTGTGAATAGTAGTAGATAGGCATGAGCAAACGGACCGAACCGGCCGGAACCGGCCCAACTCGGGCCCGACCCGGGAACCGGCTTCGACCAAAATCAAGAACCGAACCGGCCCGACGGTTCTACCGGTTTCGGTTCTGGGTCCGGTTTTTGTCGGGTTTTCGATTTTGGAACCGGTCTGATTTGACACGCTTCGTTGCAGGGCTTGTAACTCATTCAATTTTTAACCAAATCAAACTTTTTTATAGTCTAAGCTTAACTACAAAACCAAAACTACGTGTAGGAAAAAGATTCAGGTAAAAAAAAAAGTTAAATTGAGTGAGTTATGCACATTTGAACAACAAAGTCAGATTATGTTTAATTGGTGTAACATAAAAAAAATCTGATTTGACACCCTTCCTTGCGGGGCTTGTAACTCATTCAATTTTTAACCAAATCAAGCGTTTTTATAATCTAAACTTAACTACAAATCCTAATCTACATGTAGGAAAAAGATTCAGGTCAAAACAATTTAAATTGAGTGAGTTATGCACATTTGAACAACAAAGTCAAATTACATTTAATTGCTGAAACATAAAAAAAATTCTGATTTGACACCCTTCCTTGAGGGGCTTGTAACTCATTCAATTTTTAACAAAATCAAATGTTTTTCTAGTCTAAACTTAACTATAAATCCTAATCTACATGTAGGAAAAAGACTGAGGTCAAAACAAGTTAAATTGAGTGAGTTATGCACATTTGAGCAACAAAGTCATATTACATTTAATTGCTGAAACATAAAAAAATTCTGATTTGACACCCTTCCTTGCGGGGCTTTTAACTCATTCAATTTAACCAAATCAAGAGTTTTTATAGCCTAACCTTAACTACAAATCATAATCTACATGTAGGAAAAAGATTCAGGTCAATAAAAGTTAAATTGAGTGAGTTATGCAACTTTCAAATTTTGAGTGAGTTATCCAGTTCAGTTCCCGGTTTTGGGCCGGTTCCAACGACCGGTTCTTACCGGGTCCCGGTTCCAAAAATTGACGAAATTATAGTGTCGGTCCCGGACCGACGGGTTCCATCGGGTTCCGGTTCCGGCCGGTTCCCCGGTCCATATGTTCATCCCTAGTAGTAGAGGCCTATACTACTGGAAGCACATGACTCACACTTGGATCAGGGAAAGTCACAAGGTTACCAAGAAGCTAGTAATTGACTTCGTTTTTATTTAAGTGTGTCGTTACCAGTGTTTCGGTAATGACTAAGAAGATGATTGATATTCCAACCCTAGAGGTCATATCAAATTGAGTCCGACTAAGATGAGTATGTTACGTGGTTTGGGGAAAGTTGAGTCCAAGGTTTATTGGACCGTTTAAAGTTCTTCATAGGATTGGAAACCAAGCTTACAACCTAGAACTACCAGAAGAACTAGATGATATTCATAACACTTTCCACGTGTGTTATTTGAGAAAGTTCACGGGAGAAGTTCCCAACATAATTCCAATTTCTGAGTTAATGATGGATGAAAGCAAGAGGTTAATTGAAGAACTTGAGGCAATTGTTGACCGTAAGACTAAGAAGTTGCGACGCAAGATGGTCGATTTAGTGCTTGTGCGATGGAAACATACGAATGGGCCAAATCTCACCTGGGAAACGGAGAGTGACATGATGAGTCGCTATCCGCATTTGTTTGCTGATATATAATTCCGGGGACGTAATCATTTTAAGGGGGGAGAGAATTGTAATGCCCGTGTTTCTGGGCTAAGCATTAAAGACGAGGTAATAGTCTAGGTCAACTATTGTAACGTGTTTTGAAGTAATAAGAATGAATTATGTGAGTTTATGTGCCTTCTATTTAATTATGATGATATAATAAATTAAGGATAAAAATAAGCGTCGAAAGTAAAATGTTAGATATAGCTGATATCTATGAAGAAAGTTGTAGTGGTTGAAACAAGGATTTCGGAGATATAAAGAATACCGAAATCCAAGTTATAGCGAAGAAGTTATGACCTGTCGAAGTTTCGCGACAGAACCGACACGACGATGTGTGACGTAAAAAGTGAATTTACGATAAAGCGCTTTTTAGCATTAGTGATCCAAACGAAAGTCGTAATGTTCGTTAAACGGAGAGCATGCATAAAAAGAATGTCTAAATCTGACTTCGTATGAGGAAGTTATGATTTTTCTAAGTTTCGGCTTAGTAGTATGTAGCCCGAAACTCGAAATTTAGATCGAGTGATTTTTAGCCTAAAAAAACTAAACGAAAATCGAATATCTTGTTGATAGTAGTTCAACGGTAAAAATACAGACGAAAACGGACGTCAGATGAAGAAGTTATGAATTTTTAACGGACTTTTCCTGTCCCGGCATGTTAAAAATATAACTTTAAAATTTAATTCAAAATTAACCAACGGAGTCTGAACAAAAGTTGTAGAGCACGGTCTCACCTACGCGTGGATATAAAGAACGTCAAAAACGGAGCTCGTATGCGAAAGTTACGAATTTTTGAAGTTTGAAAATTCGGAGTACGCCCAACGTGTTGGGTTTTGAGCATTCTAACACTCCTATGGTGTACATGCAACCCTATAAACCTTGGATCTATGTTTTCTCTATTATACATGCAAATATTAACTATTCCAAGGTTTCATCCTAACTAGCATATTATGAAGCACCTATACTACAAAGTTCTAGTTAGATGACATACCTTTTGATGTAGCTTGATGTCTTCAAGCTTTAAGAGTTTAGCCCCAATAGTGTGGAAGCCTCAAATGGAATCACAAATCACCAAAATACCTTGGAAGAACTTGAGAGAATATGTATGCACACTAAAATCGGCCCACTCTTATTTTCACACACTTGTACCAATTTTGCGAGCCAAGGACCCCTTTATATATTATGGAGGATTAGGGTTACATCCATGTAAACCCTAATACCCATGACCTTTCATTTACATAGGATCCATGGGTTAAAAGCTCCATGGACCATCCATGAAAGCTTAGCCCAACCTAAATGAACTTGGCCCATTCCATATATATAAGAGTCCATATTTAATTAGTTCTTTTTGATCACTTAATTAATTATAAATTAATTCTTGATCAATACTAATTAAATAATATGATTCCATATTAATATATTAGAACTTATAATATATTAATATAAATCATAAATATACTATTCTCAAAAGACTATCCATATAAATTGTGCCGGTGAAGTGCAACCCAAATGGACCATGCCGGGTCGGGTCAAGTACATACCAAATATAGTTATGGACTTAGACATTAATCCAACAGTCTCCCACTTGGATAAGTCTAAAACTATTATTGAGTATGACTTCAAAACCTAACTGGCAATCATAGCTCTTAAAGCCGCTGTCGAACTCTGACCTTGTCAATGACTTGTCCATTAGATAAGGGATCATATATTCCTCCATTCTAGATATCATATGGACTGAGACATGGATTATAATCATTCTCTCTGTCCATTTGTTGTTTCCCGATTTTCGATTTATGATGACTGACTGATTGAACAAATCAAATCAGTCCTGGCTTGGCCAAGCACTCACATGTGTCATCGCTAAATCATCGAGGGGCCCACAGATATCGCTTTTATCCTGAAGGTAAAAGGAATGGATAAACTTCGACTCATATGGCTTGTTCTACTACTTGTTGAATCATACACAAAGGCACGTTTTATAACATCGAGTTACCAAATGTGTTTTCGTGCAATCAATGTATAACCAACTCATAGTAACAACTCATATCTCTAGGTTTGAAGAATATAAGATATTATCGTCTCATGATCACTCGTGATAAAATCCATGAAGTGATTCAAATGAGCGCGGGTTGAATCCAATACTCAGAACTTATGAGCATTCATGAGTGTTGTAGCACCACTTTGTCCACCAACTTGGACCTCTACAAACCAACCCATGACAGTCTTGATTCATATCTACTTCCAACATATGACCGACTGTGGATGGTTTGAATAACTTAATCATTCAGGAAGAGCGACTTAGTTATTCTGGAAGTCAAAACATGCAAAGTGAAACACAAGAATAAATGAATCAAATATGGTATCAAACCCTATGAATATAAATAAACACTTTTATTTATCACCATACTGATTACTCATTATTCATTGTTTCGGTTTTATCAACTTTATACTTGAATTAAAAACACTAGTTGTCCCATGCTCCAAGCATGTACACTATGTTTTTCTTAAACAATAGCTTTGCCATACACCAAGTATGCACTCTATGTTTGTCTATGATCCTTACTTTGTGAAATAAACCAATTGAACATAATTTCAATGATTCTAATTTCACACTCCCAAATCCTTATCGAAAAATGTGAGAATTTCAAATTCCTATCATTTATCGAAATCTGTTTAGATTTTAAACTTATATGCACTGACCCTCCTGTAATGATGTAACACCGGGTTCATGGTATGATTTCATTTAAGTTTTTATCTTAATTTTGCCACGAACTCGGCGAGTCTGCGTCCCGACTCGCCGAGTAGCAGCAGCGTGGACACGGGATTTGAGCGGTGAACTCGGCTAGTCGATGCATGGACTCGGCGAGTCCACCTGTCTGGATGAAACTCTATTTTCAGACATTGCACCCTATTTTACCCATTCTAAAACACTCATTTCGTCCCATTCTCTTCCAGAAGAATTGGAGAGCGAAACCCTAGCCCATTTTGATCCTTGTGAGTGATTTTGGCTTGGTGAAGGAAGTTTGAAGCTTAAGAGAAGAAGGAGGAAGTTGGAGGGTGCAAGGAAGTGTGGTAGATCCGAAATCTACCCTAGGAGAAGCTCCTAACCAGGTAAGAAAGCTCCTTCTTAATCTTTAGTATAATAGATTCCCTTTTTGTCCCTTATATGTGGATTTCAAGACCTTAAACCTCCCAAACTCCGTGTGTTTATGCCCTAGGAGCTTAGATTTATGGTTTGGAACCATTGCATGTCTCAGATTTGGCCAGAATGGGTGAAGAGTCGAAGGGTACTCGGCGAGTGCCAAAGTGCACTCGGCGAGTTCCATGAAGATGGCCTTAGACTCGGCGAGTTGGATAAACAACTCGGCGAGTCCTATGAAGATTGTCTGGTACTCGGCGAGTCGTTCTTCAAACTCGGCGAGTCCCTTGAATATAGCCTTGAACTCGACGAGTTGTTCTTCCAACTCGGCGAGTCATATGATCAGTCACTAGGATAAGAAGGGTTTAAGTGTAGGAGGTCCAACCCTCCGTAGTCGCACGTGGAATTAGCAATTTAACGTGTAGCTATAGTCCCAGAATCTCCAAACCTCCAAGGTTGATGTTCGGATGGAAGATTGGAGCGATTTGTGAGATCTGTTCGTCGGACTCAGCGAGCTCCCCCTTGGACTCGGCGAGTCCAGTCGCGGGTTTGTTAGTTGTCCCCGTCTAGCGAGTCAGGCTGACTCAGTGAGTGGGAACAGGGACCCGATGAGTCAGAGTCGGGCTAGACACAGAAGGACTCGGCGAGTCGCCATATGGACTCGGCGAGTCGCCATATGGACTCGGCGAGTGCAGTCAATCAGAAGGTTGACTTTGACCACGGAGTTGACTTTGACCAGTCATTTGACCTTAGGGGTATTTATGAGTACCTAATCCATGTTTACGGATTTATAGCCGGGGGGGATTACCGGTGCGGCAGCCAGGCGTAGTCTGAGCAGGTTTTCGGCAGCTACTCTTGAGGTGAGTTTCCTTCCAGTAGGGACGGGTCTAAGGCACCAAGGCCGGCCCGTATAGACGATATGTTAGTATCAGAGTGTGGGCGGAGCCCGTATCTCATAGCTGAGTTTGATTGTGTTATATGCCAGTATGATAGAATTGCTTATACTTGTTGTCTGTGTGATACTTGTATGTTATGGTTTAGTAGCGGAGTGTGGGCGAGGCCCGTATCTCCATGGATAGTAGAGTGTGGGCGAGGCCCGTATCTCTATGGGTGTGGGCGAGGCCCGTATCCCTTAGTTACTCATTATATGATTGCATGGTATGTGGCATTATGGGGGAACTCACTAAGCTTCGTGCTTACGTTTTATAGTTTTGTTTTCAGGTATCTCTTCAGCTAGGGGAAAGGAGCTGGCGCGGTAGCGGCATATCACACACACTCTTGTTTCCGCACTATGGATTTTCTGGGATGTACTCTGAATATTTTACTATGATGTTACCGGTTTTCAGACATAAATTAATATTATGAATGTTTTGTAACGATGTTTTTATGTATTAACCTAATTTAAAAATGAAATTTTTAGCTGGTATTTTTCGGACGTTACAAGTTGGTATCAGAGCCCTGGTTTGAGGGATTCGGACACACCTTCGGGGGTGTCTGGACTCAAATCGAGGGATTAAAAGATTTTTATAAAGAAATGATTTCCTAAAGACTAAGTAAAAGGGGTTTCTAAAAAGAAAAAGGTGTGTGATGTGCGCGACCGGCCGAGCTCAAGTAAGTTTTTGATGGGTTTAGGCCATAAGAACATCCTATGTGCTCATACAAACCCTAATGCTTGGATCTAGGTTTCTCTATTGTACATGCATTCATCCAAGACTTTAAACCCTAGATCTAACATGTGATAATCAATATTAACATATGAATTAGGGTTTAGATCATACCTTGATTGTTATGTAGCAATAACAATCTCAAATCCTTCTTGTAATGACTTTAGAAAGCTTAGAGTCACAAATGTCACTCCTCTAATGGTTCACAAACACCAAGAGCAAGAGGATGAAGAGGAGAAGAAAAGGAGGCTCTCAAAAACGTATGGAAACCCTAGAAGGAAGCTTGTCCACGTTTTTGAGGCATAAGGGTTCTATATATAGTGAGGCTATTAGGGTTATCTAACAAGGAAACCCTAATTTGGATGCTTAAGCCCTAAGCAACCCATAGACTCCTTTCCTTAAGGGCCTTGGACGATTTCTAATGGGTTTCCCCATAGAATTCGTCCACTCCTTAATATAAGGCAATCCATAGCCCAAATTGCAATTATCTTATAATTACAATTCCAGTCCCTTAAGTTTAATTAATCTCTTTTAGTCACAAAACTAATTACTAATTAATTCTTGACTAATATTAATTAAACAATATGATTTCTCCTTTAATATATTATTCTCATAATATATAAATAAATCATATTTAATCCTTTCTCTCCATAATTCATCCTATCAAGTTGCTTTGGTGAAGGCAACCCAAAAGGACCATGCACCATCGGGTCAAGTACATACCAAAATAGTTATGGACTTAGACACTAATCCAACAGTCTCCCACTTGGATAAGTCTAATAACTATTCTGCGTATGACTTCAGATCCTGATCTGCAATCGTAGCTTTCCAAAGCCGCTGTCAACTCTGATCTTATCAGATACGCGTGTCCTTTAGATAAGGGATCATATATTCCTCCATTCTAGATATCGTATAGACTGAGACATGGATTTAAATCATTCTCTCGGTCTATGTGTTGTTTCCCGATTTCCGATTTATGACGACTGACAACAGACTACAATTGAACACATCAAATTAGTCCCGGCTTGGCCAAGCGCTTAGTTGTCATCACTAAATCATCGAGGGACCCACAAATATCGCTTTCATCCTACTTTGGATAAAAGGAACGGATAAACTTTGATTCAATGCTTGCTTGTACTCACTCACCAAATCACACACAACAATATGTTTTATAACACCAAGTTACTGGTGCGTTTACATATTATCAATGTGTAACCGACTCGCAAGATACAACTCACATATCTCGGTTTCAAGAATATAAGATGTTATCGTCTCACCAATCACTCGTGATAAAATCCATGAAGTGATCCAAGTGAGCGTGGGTTTATTCCAATGCTCAAATCATATTCATAAGCACTCATGAACGTTGCAGCAAACATTTGCTTATGTCTAATACACTTTAGACAATCCACACACCAATTCACGACAGTCTTCATTCATACCTACTTCCAACATATGAACGACTGTGGTCCGTTCGAATAATTTGATTGTTCTGAACCAATTTAATTATTCAGGAAGTCAAAACATGCAAAGTGAAACACAAGAATAATACTAATCCTATATGGTCCCAAACCTTTGAGTATAAATAAAACACCTTTTATTTATCACCATATCGATTACTCATTATTTGTAGTTTCGGGTAATCAACTTCTTACTTGAATTATTACTACACTTGTCCCATGCTCTCAGCATGCACACAATGTTTACCTACGGTCCTTTCTTTGTCAAATGAACACATTTCCAATCATACAACTTCCAATCCTTTTCATAAGTATAAGAATATCAAATTCTTGTTACTTATGCTAGATTCTAACATTTTATGCAATGATTCTTTCGTAAAGTCATAGCTCAAAATCATCAAGACTTTGCCAATCTCTATCAGAAACAATTCTATAGATATGATGTCTCTCACTCAAAGTACATTCCTTTGAACATCCTTCTTGCATAAAAGTTTCTAATCTAGACATAGATTCTTAATATCCAACTCCCAATATGGAAACATTTCCATATTTGGCATATGACAATTTATTCTTAATAGAATCTTATCTATTCATATTAAAGTCATCCAATACCATACTTCCAACTACTCACAAGTGACCAATCCTCAGCGAGCTTTGGATCGTCCTTTGATAGTTGTTTAATTATTTTAGTCAAAACCGATTCTTGTCCTTTTTCCCTCTAAATGCGCTAGACATTTTGAAAATTTTAGAATGGTCAAATATTATAGCACTTGCAATCGATCCTATACCCGAAGCATATGGAACACGATGCATAATGTCTTACATAAAGATATGATGCTTTATCCATCTTCTGCCATAATATTTTATGTGTCTCGTTCTTACAATTCGAACTATGAAGAGGGATGCCGTAATCATAATCGAAATTTAAGAACACACTATGTATCCTTTGACTAATTTTATTAAAATTTCTCAATCTAAGCTTTAGATTTTGAAACGAAGTACAATATTCTCTCCCTTAATTATAGCAAAACAATTTTTCAACCCTTACGACCTTGCAAAGTATAACTATTGTTTTCTATAATTAATATTGCTAACTTGCAATACTTGCCTTAATAATCATACAAGCACAACATTTATGCTCCCACAATCATGATGATTATTATCGTATAAGCATAACACTTATGCTCCCACTAGCTTTGACATGTTTTAGAAAACAACTGAACTTCCAGAAAACATTACTTATTGAATTTCTGAAGTTCATATTTCTAATACCTAATGCTTTGATAATCCTTTATCTAAGCTTCTTAAACTTATACACCTTTGCCTTAGATAGCTCATATGTGTGTCTAAACAATCTAGACTAATTGCCAAATCTCACAATCGAATTATGGAAAGGGATGCCGTAACCATAATCGAATTCGAGAATACAATTTTACAATCACTATCTTCTTAAAATCTCTCTTAGTGAAAGCATTTCCTCACAGTCATTTTCATGAAGGAGGGAATCTTATGACACTTAGATTTTAATGGTGTATGTGTTCCTATCCATGCGAATTTGTCAAAACCAAAGTTTGCGACAAATCCAAACTCATATGGACTGAACTTTCTCAATCTTGATTTCTTGCCTTATGGTAACACGAGTGCCCACCATGTCTTCCAAGTAGTTAAGCAGCTCACCCTTTCATATCAACGTACTTTTCATTGATCAGGGTGCTTGCCTTTTATGCGTTCAAATGAGAACTCATAGAACTCACATGCATAATTAACTTAATTGGAATGGCACAAAAACAAAATAATGTCAACACGATAGGTTGTAAACCTCAAGTCGTGTGCTAGTGATGATCGATAAGGTTTATTCTCGATTAGTTCTTGAAACTTTTCAAGACCATTAAGACTCCCACTGACTCCTTGACATATAAGATTCTTTTGTCAATAAACATTTCTCGACAAACAAATATTCAAGAGTTAGTGTAGTTTTTTATCAAGACAAAACACTTCACTACATTGGCCCTAGTTGGTCTTTGTCTTATCCAAGACATCACAACTTTCCAATTGTGCAAGAATAAGAAAACTTTTTCAAATTTCACATTTGATGAATGTTATAAACCTTCTTAAGACTTGTCACTCAATTCACAATCTTAACTCTAAGACTTGGTTTTGGAACGAAGTATGATTGACTTCTTGATTTAACCATTTCTTCAATTCTTGATTCCTCTTCTCAGACATACAATTGCACTTAAGACTCACTTAGAGGATCAATTGAGATATGGTTCTTAATCATTAAGATCTATCATAAAACATAATAAAAAGGTACTCTCCCTTCTTCTTAGAATAGAGAAACTTTTATCTTTCTGCCTACTTGATTCTTCTTATTCGTTCTGCTATTTATTGAAACTCTTTCAATCAATTGAGAATCACACTTAATCTCATAAGTATAATCATATTTACTTAACCTTAGTAAATCATGACGAATATCTTTGTTACTCTTGTGGTGGACTTGATCAACACACAACCTTGTGTACTCGATTTCCTAGTTCTTCACTTGACACTTTGTCAATGAATTAGTCTAATTTCCAAATATGAAATATCTCATTCATCATGCAACCAAGTTGTATGATTCCAAGTTTCTGTCCAATTGAAACTTGGGCGATGAGAAACTTTCCCTATTTGGTAAATTCTTGACCTTTCCACAAATAACATAATTAAGAATCAAATCCATTATTGCTAATAATAGAAACTTACATCAATTTTTCATACACGCCATTGCAAGGATAAATAAATAATATAAAATCAAAATCTATATTATTTGCGGAAAAATTTGTCCTTACAATGCAATTCAACTGAAAAACTATGTTGTTAAATATTCCTAAGCAATCTATTCTAACTCCAATTAGTAGCTTAAGATTCTAATCTTCAAGTAATGCGATCGAAATCCATTTCTTCACGATTAGATTCCGCTCACTTCTTCCCTTAAGATTCCTCTTTTTTCTTCGATCCTACAAGACATCGAAATGTAATCTTATCACATTATGTATTAAGAATCTAGAATAGGAACTTAAAAGAGTTAGTTAATGGATTTTACCTAAAGTAGAGCCATACGTTTTGACTCTCCCATCTCTTAGATCTCTTAGGTAAATAGGGCAGCTTCGTCTCCAATGCCCCTTCTCTTGGCAATAAAAGCAAATTGACTCTTTTGGAACAACACACGGAACTACTTCTGACTTTGCCTTTCTCTTATGATCAAACTTTTCGATCATGGCATGCCTTTCGTTGCCATTGTCTATATCCATAGAGGTCTGGAAGGCAGATCCACCAATCAAGTTTGCTTTTCCAGTGCGCCAAATCATTGCTGATTCAGCAGCAATAAGCATATAGGTGAGATCGATGAGGGTTACGTCGTGGTTCATCATATAGTACTCTCTTACGAACTCACTATATGAGTCAGGAAGTGACTGAAGAACCCAGTCAACAGCCAGCTCCTCACAGACAATAGATCCCAACATTCTTAACCTATCAATGTGTGACTTCATCTCTAGGACGTGTGCACACACTGACTTTCCTTCTTCATGTTTACTTGCCAAAAGGGCTTGAGTGATTTTGAACTTTTCAATCTTTTGAACTTGTGGGTTAGGGAGAACAATAGGAGGAGGTGGAGGATGTGAAGCATGATCTCGTGTTCCTCGATTGAATCGTGGAATATCATCTTCATGTGAAAAGCTTTTTCCACGGGATTTGGGAAGACCATAGTTGTCATACTTTGACATCTACAAAACAGGAGAAAAATTCAAGTTAGTTGATTGATTGAGTCCTTAATAAATCACCCAAATGAGATATTAAGGCTAGGACCCAACACAATACTCTACAACTTGGGAAAGGGATGCCGTAACCCAAATTGCAGAACATTTGAAGGTAAGTGAATGACGATTCACTAATTTCCACCATGAAAAACGAAAAAAATTTAAGTTTTAAATCTATTGAAAATTCCTAGATCTTTTGAGATTCATTGAACATTTCAATGGCATGTTTAAATCTCGATATGCCCTTCGATTTGTGACTGGGATGCCGAGGATCACAAAACAGGGTGTGAATAACCATGCAAACTTACATGGTGCCCTCAAATGTTACAGTCACCTATTCGATGTGCCGGTTAACCACACACGCTCCACCGAACTATGACAAACAATGAGTCACCCTTTGCTACCTTTGCTTAGAACCATTTAGTGTGCCGGTTAACCACACACGCTCCACTAACATCTTCGCAAGGGCACAAAGTGTAATTTCATGGAATTGCATCAATTCACTTTTGCCTAAAGTAACTAAGATTGGGAATTTTGTAAAAGCATTTAGTTACTTTTGTACTTCATTATACTTATAATGGAAGGTTTCTGTCCTATCCTACCCGTTCGGCTAACGACCCTCCACTAGTCAAGAGTGCGGTGGGTAAGAGTGGATACCCATTCAATCGCCATTTTATAGGCAATTTCCTTAAACACCCCTTATAGACCAGCTTCATGAATGAGGCCTACTAACGGTAAGACTGACTGTTTACTCATACATATATAATACTAGACTTTTAATGTTATATATAGTATAGGGTGTATTTTATACTTTTAAAATACTTGGTGGTCAAATTTAATAATTACACTTTTAATTTAATTAAATTGTAAACCAAAACTTTTATGGATTTATTAAATCTCTCTTAATTATACACTTTAATTAATTAATAAAACCATAAGGGTGTGAATTGAACTTTTCAAAACAATACTAGGGTTTTAGAATTTAACATTCCTAAGTTAAACTTTTAATCAACCTTTAAATTCCAAAACTTGAGGGCAAGTTTTGAAACATTTCAAAACATTAGGGTTTAGAATTTAAATATTTCAAAATCAAACTTTTCAATCAAAATTTAAATTCCAAAACTTGAGGGCAAGTTTTGAAACCTTTTTCAAAACATTAGGGTTTCAATTATTTAAATTTCAAAACAAAACTTTTGAGTTCAAATTTAAACTATAAAACCTAAAGGGAAAAAATTGAAACTTTTCATAACACAAGGATCAAATAACAAATAATATAAATTAAACAATTTATTTTATCATTATCTATATTTGACCTAATTTTAATTTCTTGCAAAGTAAGTTACCCAATTAATACAAATAATCAAACTTTATCATATAAGGAAGTTATTATCCAATCAATTGGTAATTATCTTTTGTTTAATCAAGGATATACTCATAAATATGTATAAAATCGGATTTTAATGATCTAAAACAGATAAGGCAAGTATCCATGAGTAAAACAGCAAGAAATCCCGAAAATAGCTCCATCTGACGCTCGAACTCGCCGAGTACCACAATGGACTCGCCGAGTTGAGGCCTACTCGCCGAGTACACTGTGGTACTCGCCGAGTTCATCAAGCAGGGAGCTCAAAAAACGTTTTTGCAACTTGAACAAACATACAAGGCATCAATACAATAGAAACCAATCAAGGCTCTGATACCACTGATGGGTTTAGGCCATAAGAACATCCTATGTGCTCATACAAACCCTAATGCTTGGATCTAGGTTTCTCTATTGTACATGCATTCATCCAAGACTTTAAACCCTAGATCTAACATGTGATAATCAATATTAACATATGAATTAGGGTTTAGATCATACCTTGATTGTTATGTAGCAATAACAATCTCAAATCCTTCTTGTAATGACTTTAGAAAGCTTAGAGTCACAAATGTCACTCCTCTAATGGTTCACAAACACCAAGAGCAAGAGGATGAAGAGGAGAAGAGAAGGAGGCTCTCAAAAACGTATGGAAACCCTAGAAGGAAGCTTGTCCACGTTTTTTAGGCATAAGGGTTCTATATATAGTGAGGCTATTAGGGTTATCTAACAAGGAAACGCTAATTTGGATGCTAAAGCCCTAAGCAACCCATAGACTCCTTTCCTTAAGGGCCTTGGACGATTTCTAATGGGTTTCCCCATAGAATTCGTCCACTCCTTAATATAAGGCAATCCATAGCCCAAATTGCAATTATCTTATAATTACAATTCCAGTCCCTTAAGTTTAATTAATCTCTTTTAGTCACAAAACTAATTACTAATTAATTCTTGACTAATATTAATTAAACAATATGATTTCTCCTTTAATATATTATTCTCATAATATATAAATAAATCATATTTAATCCTTTCTCTCCATAATTCATCCTATCAAGTTGCTTTGGTGAAGGCAACCCAAAAGGACCATGCACCATCGGGTCAAGTACATACCAAAATAGTTATGGACTTAGACACTAATCCAACAGTTTTCCCCAAAGTACCCATACAAGTTTACGTTATGATTATCAGTTTCAGTTTCAGTAGAACAGCATGCTAGAATAGGACTAAGGATCTAGGAATGATGCCTTATGTGCCTGCTTTATGTGTTTCGGCTTTTTGAGAATTGCATGCTAGTACAGATCAGTCAGTATGATAGCTAGAGTAGTATATACTTGATTATGTGTACTCAATGCGCAAATGCTGCTTGCTTTGTGCTATTAGGAGTTCTAGTCGTCTTTCACTAACTAGTGAACGAATATGCTAAGTTACGTATTGCAAGGATTAAATAATTTCAGAAGGTTGGGTCTAGCCCTATTTCGCAGCTCTTGTTTGAGTCCAACCGTTGTAGGGTAGGACCTCTCATTCGAATAATTATCTAGTCTGAGTAATATGTAATAGTATTCGCGAGCTAGTTAGGGAAAGAAACCAGGGACTTCTTGTCCAACTGATGGCATAGAGTGGGATGGCGATTACTTAGGGCAAGCCTAGGGCGAGAGTAGCACGAGAACCGCAATATTAGTATAAAGGACTTGGTTGAGTCGAGGCAATTCTTGAGGAAAGTACGGATAGACGTGGAAGGTAGTATGGGCCCGTACTACTGAAAACGGAGGATCCGTACTCGATTCAAAAAGGGCCGAGGCGAGACCGGGGACTAGTGGTATGTATGTGAGCCTCGCTAGTGGAATATCGTTTGATGGTGGTTATGCTATGTTTTTCAGTATGGTGACCACACGACAGGGAGCGGGAGGCTCAGGATCGGGATCGGGTTCGGGTTCAGGGTCCGAACCAATTGATGAGGGTCTACGCGAGTTCATCGCGTCAGAGATTACCAGGGGCATCCTTGAGTCGACTCCCCTCATCTTCGGGTCGATCAAGGAGGGTATTGTAGAGTTGATGGAGGATCGTCTCAGGGCGTTCAGGAGTGATATGGCGGCTAGCCAGTCAGGACCACGCACACTGTCCTTTAAGGACTTCAGGGGCAGTGGTGCATCAGATTTCCATGGGGCGAAGGACCCCATTGCTGCCAGACGATGGATTGCAGACCTTGAGTCTGCACAGCTGATCAGCTTCTGCCCCGAGGGGTCGAAGGTACGATTTGCAGCAGGGTGTCTACGTGACAGAGCTAGAGATTGGTGGGAGTCGGTTTGTGACTCTTTGGGAGCCGCGGCCATTGAGGCTATGACATGGCCGGACTTTGTGACACGATTCAGGGCGGAGTTCGCGCCTGCAGTGGAGCTCCAGTAGTTGGCACGGGAGTTCTTGGATATGAGGCAGACGACAGAGACAGTGGCGGAGATCACTGCCAAGTTCCGGGAGAGGGCATTACTGGTGCCCCAGTATGCAGGTGATGAGGATATGAGGAGGACCCGCTACCATGACATGCTGCGAGCCGACATTCGGGAGCATGTCAGTTTTTCAGCTTGCCCTACCCTGGATTCTATGATTGCTAGGGCGAGGGAGAGGGAGATAGATTTGGAGCACATCCGGAAGAGGAAGGCAGAGGAGGGACAGACGATAGGGGCTTCGGGAAAGAAGCCCAAGGGATCAGATGGTAGGCCGAAAGGCCATTCAGGACCGGGCCGCTGTAGGAAGTGTGGCAGGTCGCACGAGGGAGCGTGTAGATTAGGATCGACAGGCTGCTACAGGTGCGGCAAGACGGGACACTTCAGCAGGGATTGTACTGCCCCTGCTCCGGTTATTCAGACATCTGAGTTGCTGTGTTTCCACTGCAACCAGAGGGGCCACAAGAGGGCCAACTGCCCCCAGTTGACAGCAGCAACGCCAGTACAGGCGCCGGCTCCAGCGACCCTGCGGATTACAGATGGCCGGCAGGGCAAGGCAGAGGCTCCGGTGGTCAGGAGCCGGGCATTTCAGCTGACAGCCGAGGAGGCACGCGCTGCACCCGATGTGGTAACGGGTATGATTCTTTCCCTCTGACCTATTTATATGAGATTTATGATATTGATATGTGCTCTGTGTATATACGTTTAGGATCGTTCCATGTGAACGGTATTCCAATCCAGGTGTTGTTTGATTCGGGGGCTACCCGATCCTTTGTTTCTCTTGCACTTAGCAAGAAGTTTCCTGAGTCCTCGGGCATGATGGATTGCCCTTTAGAGGTCGAGATTGCGGACGACCGGTCGGTGCGAGCATCAGAGGTCTTCCGAGATTGTGTGTTAAGGTTGTTCGAAGAGCGGTATTTGGTTGACCTAGTTCCCATTCCATTGCAGGGAAACAAGGTCATTATTGGTATGGATTGGCTGAGTCCCAATGGGGCAGTGATAGATTGCGCGCAACAGTTAGTACGAGTCAGAGCCCCAAGTGGGGGAGAGTTAGTAATTCAGGGTGAGAGATCACAGCGAGGGCCAGCCTTCTGTTCGGCAGCGAGGGCAAGGCGTTACCTTCAGCAGGGTTGCGCAGGATATGTCGCATATGTCATGGACACCCGGGAGGCGGGTAAGGTGACGGTGGGCGATGTGCCCGTAGTACGAGAGTTCGCGGATGTATTCCCCGAGGAGCTGCCTGGGATACCTCCAGAGCGACAGGTGGAGTTCAGGATCGACCTAGTCCCTGGTGCGGCTCCGATAGCCAAGGCACCGTATCGGTTGGCTCCTCCTGAGATGCAGGAGTTGTCTACACAGCTTCAGGAGCTGTTAGACAAGGGTTTCATTAGACCGAGCAGTTCACCTTGGGGAGCCCCGATTCTGTTTGTGAAGAAGAAGGACGGGTCGCATCGGATGTGTATCGATTATAGGGAGCTGAATAAGGTAACGGTGAAGAACCGCTACCCACTCCCGAGGATTGACGACCTCTTTGACCAGCTTCAGGGAGCATCTTGGTTCTCCAAGATAGACTTGCGTTCAGGGTATCACCAGGTGAGGGTCAGAGAGGAGGATGTGCAGAAGACGGCATTTCGGACACGTTATGGCCACTATGAGTTCGTGGTGATGCCTTTCAGGCTCACCAATGCTCCTGCCGTGTTCATGGACCTCATGAACCGCGTGTGTAGACCGATGTTAGACCGGTCGGTGATAGTATTTATTGATGATATCTTGGTTTACTCCAAGACGCGAGAGCAGCATGAGGAGCATTTGCGGGAGGTTTTGGAGACTTTGAGAAGGGAGAACTTGTATGCTAAGTTCTCCAAGTGTGAGTTCTGGTTGCGCGAGGTGCAGTTTCTTGGGCACCTTGTCAACCAGAATGGGATTTCGGTGGATCCGGCCAAGGTGGAGGCCGTGATGAGATGGGAGGTTCCGAAGTCTCCATCTGAGATTCGGAGTTTCCTGGGATTAGCTGGCTACTATCGGAGATTCATCAAGGATTTCTCCAAGATAGCATTACCCCTGACCAGGTTAACGAGGAAGGCTGTGGTCTTTCGTTGGGGGCCTGAACAACAGGCAGCATTCGAGACACTGAGACAGAGATTGTGCGAGGCGCCAATCTTAGCCTTGCCAGAGGGCATGGAGGATTTTGTTGTATACTGCGATGCGTCCCTCTCAGGTTTGGGCGCGGTATTGATGCAGAGAGGGCATGTCATCGCCTACGCGTCGAGGCAGCTGAAGCCTCACGAGGCGAACTACCCGACGCATGATTTGGAGTTGGGAGCTGTTGTGTTCGCCCTCAAGATTTGGCGTCATTACCTCTATGGGGTTCGCTGTACGATTTACACGGACCACAAGAGTTTGAGGTACCTCATGGACCAGCCAAATCTGAATATGAGGCAGCGTCGGTGGCTTGATGTGGTAAAGGATTATGATTGTGGAATCCTTTATCACCCGGGGAAGGCCAACGTGGTGGCCGATGCGCTCAGCCGCAAGGCGGCGCCGATCAGGGATATTTGCATACGGATGACAGTGGTGACTCCACTTTTGGAGCGGATCCGGGAGGCTCAACAGGAGGCTATGAAGGAGGAACATCGGAAGAGTGAGCGGATTGTGGGACAGGTTTCCTCCTTCGACTATGACAGCAGAGGATTATTGACATTACACCGCAGGGTGTGGGTTCCATATCTCGGAGGCGTGCTCCAGGTTCTGATGGAGGAGGTGCACAAATCTCGATTCTCCATTCATCCAGGGGTAACGAAGATGTATAGGGATCTTCGTCTGGACTATTGGTGGCCCTGCATGAAGCGGGATGTAGCATGGTACGTTGAGCGGTGCCTGACCTGCAGGAAGGTCAAGGCCGAACACCAGAGACCGCACGGCAAGATGCAGCCGTTGGATATCCCGCTGTGCAAATGGGAAGACATCACGATGGATTTCATCACCAAGCTTCCCAGGACCACGCGGGGAGTGGATTCGATATGGGTCATCGTCGATCGATTGACCAAGAGCGCCCACTTTATCCCGATTCAGGAGAGCATCTCGGCCGAGAAATTGGCCGATATCTACATCAGAGAGGTGGTGGCACGGCACGGGGTGCCAGTTTCAGTGATTTCGGATAGGGATGTGCGGTTCACTTCTAGGTTCTGGAAGAAGTTTCATGACGAGCTGGGTACTCGTCTGCATTTTAGTACAGCCTTTCACCCGCAGACGGATGGCCAGAGCGAGCGGACCATCCAGACTCTGGAGGACATGCTACGGGCGTGTGTTTTAGACTTCGGTGGTAGCTGGGATACCTATCTTCCTTTAGCCGAGTTTTCATATAACAACAGCTATCACGTGAGTATTGACCGCCCTCCCTTCGAGATGTTGTACGGGAGGAAGTGCAGGACCCCGATATGTTGGGCCGAGGTTGGACAGAGAGTCATGGGGAGCACCGAAGTAGTGCTCAAGACGACAGAGAAGATTCAGCAGGTCCGGAGCAGGCTTCAAACTGCTCAGAGTCGGCAGAAGAGTTATGCCGATAGGCGCCGATCAGACCTGGAGTTCCAGGTCGGGGATATGGTTCTCCTGAAAGTGTCGCCGTGGAAGGGCGTCATCCGATTCAGGAAACGGGGCAAGTTGGGTCCCAGGTATATTGGACCGTTTAGGGTTGCAGCCCGAGTAGGGAAGGTGGCATATCAGCTGGACCTGCCAGCCGAACTCAGTCAGATCCACAGCACTTTCCACGTCTCCCAGCTGCGGAAGTGCATGGTGGACGATTCAGCAGTGGTACCTTTGGAGGACATCCAGGTTGATGACAGCCTGAATTATATCGAGCGGCCTGTGGCTATCCTAGACCGGAAGTCGAAGAAACTGAGGAACAAAAGGGTGGAGCTGGTGAAGGTGCAATGGCAGCATCGGAAGGGCTCAGAATGGACTTAGGAGCCCGCGGATGAGATGATGGAGCATTATCCGGAGCTGTTCCGGAAGGGAGCGGCAGACTTCGAGGACGAAGTCTAAAATAAGTGGGGGAGATTTGTAACACCGGGTTCATGGTATGATTTCATTTAAGTTTTTATCTTAATTTTGCCACGAACTCGGCGAGTCTGCGTCCCGACTCGCCGAGTAGCAGCAGCGTGGACACGGGATTTGAGCGGTGAACTCGGCGAGTCGATGCATGGACTCGGCGAGTCCACCTGTCTGGATGAAACTCTATTTTCAGACATTGCACCCTATTTTACCCATTCTAAAACACTCATTTCGTCCCATTCTCTTCCAGAAGAATTGGAGAGCGAAACCCTAGCCCATTTTGATCCTTGTGAGTGATTTTGGCTTGGTGAAGGAAGTTTGAAGCTTAAGAGAAGAAGGAGGAAGTTGGAGGGTGCAAGGAAGTGTGGTAGATCCGAAATCTACCCTAGGAGAAGCTCCTAACCAGGTAAGAAAGCTCCTTCTTAATCTTTAGTATAATAGATTCCCTTTTTGTCCCTTATATGTGGATTTCAAGACCTTAAACCTCCCAAACTCCGTGTGTTTATGCCCTAGGAGCTTAGATTTATGGTTTGGAACCATTGCATGTCTCAGATTTGGCCAGAATGGGTGAAGAGTCGAAGGGTACTCGGCGAGTGCCAAAGTGCACTCGGCGAGTTCCATGAAGATGGCCTTAGACTCGGCGAGTTGGATAAACAACTCGGCGAGTCCTATGAAGATTGTCTGGTACTCGGCGAGTCGTTCTTCAAACTCGGCGAGTCCCTTGAATATAGCCTTGAACTCGACGAGTTGTTCTTCCAACTCGGCGAGTCATATGATCAGTCACTAGGATAAGAAGGGTTTAAGTGTAGGAGGTCCAACCCTCCGTAGTCGCACGTGGAATTAGCAATTTAACGTGTAGCTATAGTCCCAGAATCTCCAAACCTCCAAGGTTGATGTTCGGATGGAAGATTGGAGCGATTTGTGAGATCTGTTCGTCGGACTCAGCGAGCTCCCCCTTGGACTCGGCGAGTCCAGTCGCGGGTTTGTTAGTTGTCCCCGTCTAGCGAGTCAGGCTGACTTAGTGAGTGGGAACAGGGACCCGATGAGTCAGAGTTGGGCTAGACACAGAAGGACTCGGCGAGTCGCCATATGGACTCGGCGAGTCCAGTCAATCAGAAGGTTGACTTTGACCAAGGAGTTGACTTTGACCAGTCATTTGACCTTAGGGGTATTTATGAGTACCTAATCCATGTTTACGGATTTATAGCCGGGGGGGATTACCGGTGCGGCAGCCAGGCGTAGTCTGAGCAAGTTTTCGGCAGCTACTCTCGAGGTGAGTTTCCTTCCAGTAGGGACGGGTCTAAGGCACCAAGGTCGGCCCGTATAAACGATATGTTAGTATCAGAGTGTGGGCGGAGCCCGTATCTCATAGCTGAGTTTGATTGTGTTATATGCCAGTATGATAGAATTGCTTATACTTGTTGTCTGTGTGATACTTGTATGTTATGGTTTAGTAGCGGAGTGTGGGCGAGGCCCGTATCTCCATGGATAGCAGAGTGTGGGCGAGGCCCGTATCTCTATGGGTGTGGGCGAGGCCCGTATCCCTTAGTTACTCATTATATGATTGCATGGTATGTGGCATTATGGGGGAACTCACTAAGCTTCGTGCTTACGTTTTATAGTTTTGTTTTCAGGTATCTCTTCAGCTAGGGGAAAGGAGCTGGCGCGGTAGCGGCATATCACACACACTCTTGTTTCCGCACTATGGATTTTCTGGGATGTACTCTGAATATTTTACTATGATGTTACCGGTTTTCAGACATAAATTAATATTATGAATGTTTTGTAACGATGTTTTTATGTATTAACCTAATTTAAAAATGAAATTTTTAGCTGGTATTTTTCGGACGTTACAAATGAATATGTACAAAGTCACAAAGACTTGTCAACAGTCATTATAAGGTATTCCAATGGAGATCAACTCCATGGAAACTAAGTCTCATATTCAAAGTACATTGCTTTGGACATGCTTCTTGCATTAAGTTTTCTAATCTTACACAGATAACTTCGACCTATGGAGACAACTTCATATTCTCATTTTGACTATCACTTCTGAATAAGAGATGCCTCTTTTCAGAATATGTCAATATGGTCCTTCCAAAATTAGCACTATACTTCCAACTGTCCCTGAGCAACCAATCTTTGGTAAACCTCAGATTGTCCTCGACAATTGCTTAATCATTTTAGTCATATCCAATTCTAGACCTTTTCCCTTCTTAATGCCTCTGGGCATCTGGAAAAATTTAGAAATGACAAATATTATAGCACATGCAATCGATCCTGTACCCAAAGCAACTGGTACACGATTCATGATGTCTCACATAAAGACATGATTCTAGACCAGTCTTTTGCTACAATATTTTTATTTGCCATGTTTTCAAAATTTGACTATGAAGAGGGATGTCGTAATCATAATCGAATTTTGAGAACGCAATATATAGAATTTCCTTAAGTTGAACCAATCCAACATGAAATTCATATATATATTCTTGACTAAAGATGATTAAGGTCTCAATCTAAGCCTTTAGAACTGAAATGAAGTATATCCTCTCCCTTAATTATAGCAAAACAACTTTTTCAATCCCTGCAGCCTCACGAATTGAAACTTTTGTTTTCTATAATTAACATTGCTAACTTGCAACACTAACAATAATTATCATGCTCCCACTAACATGATGATTATTAGCATAACACTTATGCTCCCACTAGCTTTGACTTGTACTCAGAAATCAGCTGGACTTCTAGAAATCAATACTTTATTGACTTTCTTACCAAAGTTTAGATTTCTGATACGAGATGCTTTGATAAAACTTTATCAAAATCATACACCTTTCCTTAGATAGCATGCATGTGTGTATAAACAATTTCATAACTATGAAAAGGGATGACGTAATCATAGTCTCAATTGTTTAGACCTTTTGCCATCTGCTTCAAATCTACTTGGTGGAAGTGTTTCCTCACCATCATTTTCATGAATCGGAGAGAAACCTTATGACCCTTAGATTTTATGGTGTATGTGTTCTTATCCATGTGAATCGTCAAAACCATAGTCACAAGACAAGGATAATGACAAATCCAAACTCATATGGACTGAACTTATGCAATCTTAACTTCTTGCCACCTGGCAGTACAGGGCCTGCCATTGCTTCCAAGTTGTTATGCAACCAATTGAGAACTTTCAGAACTCCTATGCAAAGCCAACTTTAACTGGAATGGGCACAGAATATGTCAACACGATAGGTTATAAACCTCAAGTCGTGTGCTAGTGAAGAACCTCAGGTTTTATTCTTGATTAGTTCTTGAAATTCTTTTTAGGATCTTTAAGACTCCCACTATCCTCTTGACATATAAGACTATCTTGCCAAATATTCAAGAGATAGTGCGGATTCTTTATCAAGACAAACACTTCACACAATTGGCCTTAGTTGGTCTTTGTTTTATCCAAAACATCACAACTTACCAATTTCAAATGTACAAGAGTAGGACACTTTTACTCTTACATTTGACAAGTGTTTTAACCCTTTCTTTAAGATATGTCACTCAAGTTACAATCTTGGAGTATGACTCTAAGAATTGTTTTGGAACGAAGTATGACTCATCTTCCTGATCTAACCATTTCAACAATTCATGACTCCTCTTCTTAGTCATAAGAATGCACTAAGATGACCTTTAGATGACTAATTGTGATATGATTTCTAAATCATTAAGATGATCACAAACATGATACTAAAGTACTCTCCCATCTTTTCAGATTTGAGAAACTTTTATCTTTCTGCCTAATTTGATTCTTCCCATTCGTTCTGCCATACATTGAGACTTTTCCAATGTTTCAGAATTATACTTAAACTTGTAAGTATAACCATATTTACTAAACTTTAGTAAATCAAATAGTCTTAACGAGCTTTGTGGTAGACATGACCAGTGCACAAGAATGTGTACTCGATCCCTTTAGTCCTTCACTTGACTCACACATCCATGTGAACAAGTAATTAGTCTTGATTTTCCAATGCTTGAAAGTTCTCATTCATCATACTATTCAACTTGCATGATTCCAAGTTTCGGTCCAATTGAAACTTGGGTGATGATGAACTTTCCTGATTTGGTAAATTTAGACACTACCACAAATGAAAGAATCAAATCCATTTTCCAATATTGCTGTCAGTGGAATCATATAAGCAACAATTTTCCACAAATGCCATTGTAAGGATACTTCAAATAAATAAAATTAAACAATTTTCTTTTATTTTAAAACTTTGCGGAAAAACTTATCCTTACAATCCACATGGAAAATTATTGTTATCTATTCCTTAGCAATATATCATAACTTCTTAAGCAACTGCTCAAAATTCTGATGCGATCGAAATCCACCTTCGCGATCAGAATCAGCATATACTTGCTTTAAGATTTCTCTCTATTCTTTGATTCTTAAAACATCAACATGTGACCCAGTCACATCATGTAATGAGGATCTCAGAATAGAACTTAACAGAGTTAGATAATGGGCTCTACCTGATGTAGAGTCAAACTTATTGACTTTAACATCCTTAGGTAAATTTGGCAGCTTTGCAATCAACGCCCCTTCCTTTGGCAAAATAAACATATGGACCCTTTGGTAATGGGACTATCTCAGACTTAGCCTTTCTCTTTACCATTTGGTCAACCGGGTTGACTATGGCCAATCCCTTTCCATTGGGAAGAGAATGCTTTTTCTGGATTTCCAGTGTCACCATTGTCACTGTCCATAAAGTTTTTGGGAAGTTGATCTTCTAATCAAATTTGCTTTACTATCGTTCGAAATCATTGCTGATTCAGCAGCACCAAGCAAATAGATATGATCATTAAGGTTCATGTCATAGTCTGTTTCATAGTAGTCCCAAAGGAACTCACTATGTGACTTAGAAAGTGATTGAACATCCAACTTTCTCAAGACTTTGACACTCAACTCTCCCGGCTTGTCAATATGTGACTTCATATCTAAGATGTGATCACACATAGACCTTGCTTGCCATTAGGGCTTGAGTGACCTTGAACTTGTGGGTTAGGGAGAATAATTGGAGGAGGTGGAGGAAGAGAAGTATGACTTCCATGAGCCAAACTCGGGAAGTCATATTCATTAGGAAAGCTTGGTTTGGGAAGATCATTGTTGTCTAAACCAGACATCAACAATGGGAGAAATTCACGTAAAGTTGATTTAAGTCCTTAATATAACACCCAATATGATATATTAAGGCTAGGACCCAACAAACTATTTTATAACTTGGAAGAGGGATGCCGTAATCCAAGCTATAAAATATTTGAAGGTAGGTGAATGACGATTCACCAATTTCCACCAAGATAAACGAAATGTATTATTAGGTTTTAATTGGTTTTGAAACTCCTAGATTCTTTTGAGATTCATTGAACTTTTCAATGGCATGTTTCAATCTCGAGTGTGCCCTTCAGGTTTTGTGACTGGGATGCCGAGGATCACAAAACAAGGTGTGAAGTAACCATGCAAATATACTTGGTACCCTTAATATTTACCCCTCAATCGATGTGCCGGTTAACCACACACGCTCCAACGATACTATGATAAACATTAAGTTACCCTTTGCCTACCTTGTTAAGTCCAGGTTAGTGTGTCGGTTAACCACACACGCTCCACTAACAGCTTAAACAAAGTGCAAAGTGTAATTTCATGGATTAGCACCTTATTCACATTTTCCTAAGTAACTAACATTGGGAATTTATAAGTGTTTAGTTACTTAGTATTTATCATTATACTTATAATGAAGGGAGAATTATAGTCTTTGTCCTACCTGTTCGGCTAACGACCCTCCACCGGTCAAGGAAGCGGTGAGTGAGAGTGGACACCCATTAAACTGCCATTTTATAGGCAGTAACCTTATACCCCCTTATAGACCGGCTTCGTGAATGAGGCCTACTAATGGTAAGACGACTTGCTCTTATACATATAATATATTAAACTTTTAATATTATAATAGTATAAGGGTGTATTTTAGACATTTAAAATACTTGGTGGTTTAATCTATTATTTAAACTAGACTTTTAATTTAATTAAACTCAAACCATATATTTATGGATTTAATAATACTCTTTTAATTAAACGCTTTAATTAACTATTAATAAAGTCCATAAGAGTTAATTTGAACTATTCAACAAAACATCATAATTCCAATTATTAAACTCAAAATTAAAACCAATTAATTAATTGTTTAAGTTATGAACCCAAGAGTTTTAGAATTCAATTCTTTTTTTCATAAAAAACTTTTCTCAAATTCCAAAACTTGAGGGCAAGTTTTGTAATTCTTGAAAACCTTTGGATTCCATAACTTATGGAATTAATGGTGTTTTATGATGAAACTTTCCATGTTCCATAACTTAAGAACAAGTTATGAAATTCTTTAAAACATTAACACCAAATTTTGTAACTCCATAAAAACTTTGAATCAAATTTTTTTTTTTTAAAAAAAAACTTTCATACGCATAACTTATGGAAGTTTCAAAAACCCTTAAAATCACAACTTTAAAAAAAACTTTTGAGCTCCAAAATTTTATGACAAAATATGTAACTCCTTAAAACATTTAGATCAAACTTTTAAAACTAATAAAATAATCATATCATTTTATCTTTTACTAAATTTGACCTAATTCAACTCATATAACAAATGATTCAAATTTTACAAATAATTCGTTTTTCACAAAACAAGTAATTATCTTAAAATTTGACAAACGTCATGTTTTTTTTTCCTTTTTTTTCCAACTTGAAAATAAAACATTTGCATCAATATAACAGAAAACAACCCATGGCTCTGATACCACTGTTGGGTTTTAAGCATTCTAACACTCCTATGGTGTACATGCAACCCTATAAACCTTGGATCTATGTTTTCTCTATTATACATGCAAATATTAACTATTCCAAGGTTTCATCCTAACTAGCATATTATGAAGCACCTATACTACAAAGTTCTAGTTAGATGACATACCTTTTGATGTAGCTTGATGTCTTCAAGCTTTAAGAGCTTAGCCCCAATAGTGTGGAAGCCTCAAATGGAATCACAAATCACCAAAACACCTTGGAAGAACTTGAGAGAATATGTATGCACACTAAAATCGGCCCACTCTTATTTTGACACACTTGTACCAATTTTGCGAGCCAAGGACCCCTTTATATATTATGGAGGATTAGGGTTACATCCATGTAAACCCTAATACCCATGACCTTTCATTTACATAGGATCCATGGGTTAAAAGCTCCATGGACCATCTATGAAAGCTTAGCCCAACCTAAATGAACTTGGCCCATTCCATATATATAAGAGTCCATATTTAATTAGTTCTTTTTGATCACTTAATTAATTATAAATTAATTCTTGATCAATACTAATTAAATAATATGATTCCATATTAATATATTAGAACTTATAATATATTAATATAAATCATAAATATACTATTCTCAAAAGACTATCCATATAAATTGTGCCGGTGAAGTGCAACCCAAATGGACCATGTCGGGTCGGGTCAAGTACATACCAAATATAGTTATGGACTTAGACATTAATCCAACACAACGTACTCGTGTAAGTGTTCCGGAGTCCGTCACCCTCCCTACTCCTTCGCATGAGAGCCACGAGTCGTAGCTTTGCCGCGTCCGATATGATCCCTTAGCACGCCCAGCATACTCTATGTACGCCCAGTGTACTGGCTGAAGAAGGAGTACGCCCAACGTACTCTAAAGTTACGCCCAGCGTAACTCGAGCTTTTAGCCCCTATAAATAGCGGACGATGCCGACCGATTTTTGGTTACAAAATTTCATTCTCTCACCCTATACTTTCTTGAATGTTGCAATAAATACCCTCAATCCTATTATATTATCCTAGCATCGTAAGCAAGTCCCGGAGAGCCCGAAGATCCCGAGAAAAAGAGTTTTTAAGCCGAAACTCTGCCCGCGTGAAGCCGGTTTTTAGGAAAACATCCCGGTTTTATCGGAAAAACGATCGTTTTAAGAAACGAAGTGCTGCCCGATTATTGTTAAATAAGGTGAGTGTATAGTCACTTTCATCTTACACATAGATATGAAGTATTTTATATAAAATACGTGCTATGTGTGTATATATATATATATATATATATATATATATATATATATATATATATATATATATATATATATATATATTGTTTGTTTATTTGATATGGATGTTGAATGAATGTTTTATACATGTTTAGAATGATTTAAACTGTATATGTACTTTTATCTACGAATATGTTGGGTATAACATGGGTAGATGAAATAGTTGTTGTGTGATGAAATAAAATGATGAGAGGTCTCGATGTTGATGATGTTCCAAGTTATCTAACAGAATATAAATGTCAACCATGGACTTTTCTACACAGTCCAGTGGAACATTAACAGGCTCGTAACCTGTAGATGTTCTTGAAACTGAGTGTTCACTAGGTGTTCATTAAGTATTTGTGGACGGAGTGTTCACCATGTATTTTGATTTAAGTATTCACCAGTTGTAATCTAAATATCATGGCAGCTGCGGCTAAAGGATAATATTGGCAGCCATGCTTAATAGAGAATGTCATAATTCTGGCAGCTGTGCCTAAATAATAATATTGGCAGTTGTGCCTAATAGATATTATTGGTAGCTGTGCCTAGTAGAGAACGTTGGCCGCTGTGTTATTGGCAACGATGGACTTTTTGCCTATTCCTTAGGACAATCCTTTGGAATGAATGAGTGAATGATAGAGGATTCTTAGGGTGGAACCTTAAGAAACTGCAGAAGTATCCCTTAAGCAGTGTTGTTACCCCGATGATGATCCTTAGGTTAGGTCCCTTACGACAGGTGTTTAGAGACATAAAGTGAGGATAACGAGAACGGGTAATCAGGGTTATTGTTGGTTGATGAAATTAATAAATTTATTGTTGATTGATGAAAATTAATAAATTTATTTATTGTGGGTTGAAAACCCTATATGCTCACCAGACTCCCAAATCTGGCCCACTCAGCTTTTTATATTACATGTAGTGGAACAAGAGCACAGACGAATGATTTTTGGATTATAGGCCAGTAGATGTAAATATCTGTTGTAAGGCTTATAATGTACTGTTTTTGCTTTTGGTCTGTATCGAAACATGACATCCCGAGGTTTTGATATATAATGAAAATATATATTTTTTTAAGAAATGTTTTGATAAATTTTTATCATGTTTTGATTTGGAGACAAATTCCATAACACCTTTTAAAAAGATTACTCTGATTTTATTTTAAAAGCATAAACTAAATCGGTCTTTTCTTGCCGAGAAAATTGGGGATGTCACAGAGAGAGAGAGAGAGAGAGAGAGAGAGAGAGAGTGTGTGTGTGTGTGTATGGGTGGTATTTTCTTTTTGTCTTTTTTTTTAATTTATGCAATAAAAGAAAAATAAGAAAACAAAATATGAAGGGTAAATCAGTCATTTTTTAGTTTTTCCAAAAACATTTGGACCAAACCTGCAATAGAATTCACTTTTTTGGACCAGCGGTGCAACTCCAAAACATTTTGTACCAAACATCAAATTTTTGACATACCACAGGGACCAAACTTGCAATTTTGTCTAATAACATATGTATTATAAGGATAAAAAACGAAAAAAAGAAGGAAAAAATGTTGCAAATGGCAAGTTAATTGGGTTGTAAGAGTGAAAAGTGAAAAAAAAAAGTTTTCCAAGTGGGGGGTGACTTATTAATAAAACGTAAAACTGTAAGGACAATTTATGTAAGTTAATATCAAAACAATTCAAAGATTAAATTCTACCCCAGCGACTTCTTGTACATGGTGCATAAACTTTTAGCTACAGTGTTCATATCTCACAAACGAATGTTTACTTATTGTATATATTTATAATGATTATATTGATAGTAAATTGAAAAGGGTAAAACGAAAGATATGTTAGGATATTGAGAATGAGGGAAGTCTTGAGGGAAGTCTTTGGAGATATTATAGCAAACTAAGCCCCATATATACACTTCTTACATCACTATATTACCAACTTTGCTCCATAAGGATCATATAACATTATTATTACCAAACATAACTTTTTTCTCTATAAAAGAAAGAATGCTTATCCCATCACATACTTTTCTTCATATAAAAAAAAATCATAATAAATTTGATGATACAACATTCATCCTTAAGAAAGTAAGTTGTCAATTTCATTGAAGGGATCCACAAGAATCTTGATTTTTAGTAGACAATTTCTTGAGAAATTCATAGGTGGTAATCATTGTAGTTGCAGACATCGACATCGAAATCCATCTCGGCCCCAATCCTCTGTAACACGCACTCAATCCACCTTCCGTCATCAACTTCCTCAACGTCGGCCCTATTCCCGGCTTCCCATTACATCCGTCGTCTAAAACTTGAAGTCTCGTTTTAATTGTATCCAATGGCATCGTAACCAACGCCGAAACCCCACTTGCCACGGCGGCGCTCGCCGCCTGCACCGCCACTACAGCTTTCGAATCCGGCGTAAACCCAACCCCTCCTCCACCACCACCGTTTCCGTCTCTTTTCAAATGATTACCAATCCCATCCCAAATCGAGCGGTGGGCCATGGAGTAAGACGCCCACCACACTGCATTCGACGGCGCGTATGTCAAGATCGAAATCCCAAATCCTCTGTATAACCCTCGAACGCCGTCGTGATGGATGATTTTCCGGAACGCGTCAATGCCGCCGGTGTATTTGAAACCAGTCATGGCGGTTGTATTAAGAGATTTACTACCTTGAACCATTAATCTCTGGCTCACAACATCGATTGGTGTCCAAACTAATTGTGCAGCCATGGCTGCGGTTACTCCAGCCGCAGCATTCGCAATCGCCGCCGCTTTGGCCTCTGTAAAACCCATCTTCACCGTCGCACAACCAACGCTACTCTTTGTCATTTCCAGTGCACCCATGTAAAGAGCTCTCGCCGGAATAGTACCCATTAACGACGTTCCAAATCCTCTATAAAAACCCCTCAAACCATCGTGTCGGAGAATCGATATCGCCATTTTGAAGCAAGGGGTGTCTTTCACAACCACTTGCTGCCGTGTTTTCAACACCACCGTCGGGTACAACGTACCGGAAACGCCAGAAAACAAGGCGGCGCCGAGGAAGAAAAACTTGGATTTATCGAGCATTTCCCAATCAATGTCAGCTGGGAGATGAATTTCCGTCCTGGAATCATCCTCCGCCACTCCCAAACTCATCTTCGCCACTTTCTCGCAGTTCGTCCGATCCCGATAACAATATCACTAAAAATCCTATTCAGTAATTTCTACTATCAACTAAGCTACTAGTCTTCTTAATCAATCAAATCAGAAATTCAGCTACTAGAAATAATAAGATCAAACCCCAAACCAGGCCGTTGACCAACAGCAAAGAACAAGAACCCGGATCCCAGAATTGGGGCTATGCTATGAAAGTTATCCGTTTGATTATATGTCTATGTGGGTTGATTGGATCTACTATCAATAACTTTTTTTTTTCCGTTTGCGAAGACAGATTTGTGAGCGGACGTGAGTTACCAGAAATGGATTGAACATATCCGGTGGTTGTGGTGGTTGATCGGAGCTCCGATTGTTGAGATTCTGAAGGGGATCATCGGAAAAGGATGCATAGAAAGATCTAACTGAGTAGTGAAGAAAGGAGAGAGAAAAAGATTAGCGAAATGGATTAGATTGGATTGAGATGAGGAATGTCTTATAATAGAAAATGGCGGATGAGAGAGTGGGTGGGGGAAGGAGGCGTCAATGGATTCTCAGGACCTGGATTTTCCGGATCAAGTGTATATGGGCACGTGTCAGTTAATGTTTCTGGGGCACTTGGATTGGTCTTTATCGTTAACGTGCTAATCCACTTGCGATGACACGTGTCAGTTGAATTTCCGAGGACGGTCTAGTCAGATGCGGTCTCGTTATTCGTTTTGGCCGGTTGACGGTTGCCCTTGGCATAGGGAGTAAAGAGGCATATTTGCATTCCGATCCTTGTAGTTTTGTTATTTTCAATAAGCCTACTTTAACTTAGAATATTTTAATACTTTCCATAATGCGAAAATCAAATATAAATTTGACATTTAGGCCATCCACATGCCATAATGTATCGAATTTATTAGATTTAATGAATTTTTATATTAAAGGTCTATTTTTCGTATAAATTTATCATTTAATTTTTAAATATATTGAATTTTATAAATTTCAGTTCAACAATTATTTAAAAATTTACAGAGTTTTTTCTTTGTTTAATAGTTCAATGAGCATTAAGATCCAAAATATTTTACTGCCAATTTAACATTTTACTATAGTTGAGGTTAATATATTGAATGAAAAATAGTCATCCCAACTTATTGAAACATTCCATTAAATCAATCATTATGGATACTCTTAGCTTCATAGCCTTGATAACTTGTGAAAACTTCCAAATATGGTTTCGAATTCACTATGAACCCCAATGATGAATACACTGTCCATGTCATGAGGATGTTGTTAGAATCTAAATTAATTTTGTATAAATGGTTGTCCATCTTTTGGTCTAAAATGATACCTTTGAAAGTAAGTTGCTTTATTTAGAGAGTTTCATTGGCTAGAATCCACGTGGCTAATGCTTTGATGGTTAGGGGTATTAACACTAAAAATATTATTTTCCCTTTATGCAACAAGGAGAATGAATCAACGAATCATATCCTCATTACTTTTGTGACTATACTCGGGAGGTACAAGATTGGATCCTTAAATGGTGGGGAGTTAAAGTAGAAGATTTTTAAATGTTAAGGAATTCGTTGATTATACGGCTATTTGGGAAAACTGTCCTAGAGAAAAAGAGATTCTAAATTTGGTGTTCTATTGTCTCATGTGGAATATTTGGTTTGCGAGGAATGACAAGATTTTTAAGAAAATTGATGCACCAACGACAAAAACCGCGGACAACATTATTTTGTCTTCCTATGTCTGGTATAAGCATAGAAGCAATCATGGATGTGGAGCGTGGACCGACCGGTGTATTTCGCCTTTCTCTCACTTTTTTTCTTAGTTTGTTCCTTTGTTAGTTTTTTATTATCTTTACTTTTCTCATTGTATTTGTATTCCTGCTTCGTTTTAGCTTCATGCTTGTGAATGTTTGTTTTTAATGATATTTGTCGTTTCCAAAAAAAGATACCATAATTTTTATCATGGATATGATTTATATATTTTGATATCTATTTATTAGCTGTAACTTATGACTATATATATATCATAGATATAGTTTCATAATCATGTAAATTTTTAGAACTTATGACTATACATCGCTAGATATAGTTTTAATCACGTAAGTTTTTAGAATTATGAATTTTGGATTGGAAATGGAGATAACAATACAAACATGGTAAAACAATGCCTTGTTGTAGCTTAGATAAGTAGGGGGACTTTTCTTGTATATTTACAAAAAGTAATTTGGTAACTAGAGTAACGTTGGAGGGGTAAACTGAAAATAGGGGAGACCGCAAGTTGTGTGTTAACCAGTGGGCTATTAAGATATCTTGTGGGTACCATGTATGTTGTTTTCCATTGATCATGTCGAAACAATATATATATATATAAACAAAAAAGTGCAGCACGTCGTTTATATAAATGTGATATATGGTTTATCGGCTTTTAAGAAGAAATAAATGCACAACACTAACAAATTTTAAATCTTTATTTTCGGATATTGAATCATGGCAGGGAGTTCAAAAAATAATGGAACTTAATAACATGGTTAGGATCTATGCAGCTATCGCGGTCACTTGCCGCGATTTAAAATAGCGGTTCTGACGTTGGGATAGCGGTTTATATATATATATATATATATATATATATATATATATATATATATATATATATATATATATATAATTGCAAAGAGTCATATAAAATGTAAAAACACATAACATAGTTATACAAGGTCCACATCCACATAACATATATTAAAAGAGTCTAAATCAAATTTCCAAACAGAAGATCAGTCGCGATCAATCGCAATCCATTGGTTCGGCTTCCGAGTCAACATCGTCTAATGCATTCACTTCTACATCAAGGTCCACATACACATCTTCTACTTCAACTCTAGTCTGGTCATGATCATCATCATCATCTCTATAACGCTCCCTTTTGCTCCTCGTACTAGGCCCGATGTCTACATTTCCACCCATCGCTTCTCGCACATCCGACCAAAGAAGACCATCATGTGAATCCACAAAGTCTTGAAGTTCAGCCTCTGTCGGTATCGTCCACTCGTCATTTTCCTCTACATCTCTCAACAAAATAGGATCAGTTTTGTTGCTTTTTAGAGATTCAAATCTCCTTTGTAACCTTGTGTTATATTGGATAAACACAAGGTCGTTGAGTTTTTGCTATAAAAGACAATTCCTTTTTTTGGAGTGTAACTAAAAGAAAAGAAATATGAAAAGTTAGTTAGAGTTTCAAACTTTCAATTAAACTAATGTAATCTATAATTTATAAAAAAAAATTGTTAAAAAGACTTGCATTGTCAAATGTACTCCAATTGCGTTCACAAGGTGAAGCACTACATATTTGACTAAGGACCTTGATAGCAAAATTTTGAAGCAAAGGAGTATCGATCCCATAAGAACGCCACCATATATCTATATTTTATAAATAAACATAAGTTAATAAAAAATAAGAAATAATAAGATTTGATTGCATTATAATTTTTTACTTACATGGTGCAACTTTCATTCTACTTCTTTTAGCGGCTGCAGATCCAAATTGGCATTCTGAATCAATGTAGATATTCAATTGTTGTCTTAAAAGATCATTCCTTGAGTCGTTGGTGGCTTTGATTAATCTTCTCATCACTTATTTTGATAGCAGAATAGTGGATTTGGGATTGATCGCATTAGCAAGAACAGCGCAGTCGTACTCGTAGCACGCAAGGAAAAATATGTTTGTGGTTGACTTGTTTCCAATTTCTTCCGATATCTAATTAGGTCACGAATTCAGAAAATAAGCGTGGGCTTATAGTATTCGCAGATGTGGGCTGATCCATACAAATAACTTATGTTTTTAATAAATATGTATAAAAAGCCCAAATAATCAAATATCGGAAAAGAAGTGGGACATCGGTTTGGAAATATCGGTCAAATCGCGGCTGATATCAGCAAGAATCCTGACTCCGATATTTTTGAACGATATTTGAAACCGTAATTTTCAAAACACCTGTGAAACGAGATCCCACCGAGATCCCACCGGGATCTCGGCGCTATTAACTGCCCAGGTTAGGATTCGTTGGACCGTTTGATGGGAGCAAAAACTATAAATTCCTTCATGGGCACATTAATGTAAAAATATTAAAAATCGTATTATTGAATTTGATGATACGACCACTCGTTACGGGCAACGTCGAAAGGCGTTATTCCGATGTGGCCAACAAAAAAACGGTGTCTTAACGCGCGAAACACCCCCCTCCCCGGTGGCGTTATTTGGTGTTGCGACATTAGCCTTGTTTGTGGTAACGGGAGGGAATGACTCCAATTTTGGTGAAATTTCTCAAACGGTCAAAATTTAAACCGTTTAAAAACCGTTACAAACCCCGCAAAAAAATATCTTATATATATATATATATATATATATATATATATATATATATATATATATATATATAATACACACATTTTATATCACTTTTACCTACAAAATTCATAATTTTATATGAATTACACATTTCTTTCAATTTATTTATCTTTTCTATTTTTCTATTTACAAAAAAAGATTATTTTGATCTGTTCTATCCATATAACGATGATAATGATGATGATGATATATTCATGAATATGATGTATCGATATTCTACGGACATGCTACCGGCAGATTCAGCTCCACTACTGACAAAGCGTGCGGCTTCAAACAGAGCTCGTGAAGAAGGGCATAGACGTCCAGTACACGATTATTTTGCGGATAGTTGTGTCTACCAACTTAGCGATTTCAAAAGAAGCTTTCGTTTGCGAAAAAATGTTTTTCAACGGATAATCAATGCATTGGAAAGCAGGTATCGTAAATACACTTTTTAGATAATTGTTTTTTAAATAACATAAATATACTTTTTAGATAATTCTTTTTTAGATAACATAAGTACACATTTTTTACAAATTAAATACATGTTTAGGTATGAATTTTTGCAAATGTGATATGATGCAAGAGGAAAACGAGATTTTACAGGGTTGCAAAAATGTGTTGCTGCAATCAAGCTTATGGCCATGGGGAGTCACCCAATTCCATTGATGACTATATGAGAATGTCGGAGCGAATTGCACGAGAAATTTTGTATAGATTGGCGAGAGATGTTATCGAAATCTTCGGTGACAAATACTTGCGTAAACCTTCATTGAATGACATGCGACAACTATATGCGACGCATGAAGATCGACATGGTTTGCCGGGTATGTTTGGATGCATTTATTGCACAAAGTGGATATGGAGAAATTATCATGTGGTGTGGAAAGGTCAATACACAAGTGGTCATCTTGGAGCGTCTTCTTTGGTATTAGAGGTTGTTGTTTCACAAGACTTACAGATTTGGCATGCTTTTTTCGGAGTTACGGGTTCTAACAACGACGTAAATGTTCTTGATCAGTCACCAATATTTCAAGACCTTTTGACAGGAAAGGCACCGGATGCTCCTTTCACAGTTAATAGAAATGAATATAAGCTTGGGTATTACCTTGCGAATGGAATATATCCATTATATTCCACGTTTGTGAAGGCGTTTCGACACCCGATAGAACCAAGAGACAAATTTTTCAAGAGAAGACAATAAGGAGCACGTACGGACGTGGAACGTGTTTTCGGAGTTCTGAAAACAAAATGACACATAGTTGAACATGCAACACGACCATATCACTTGGACACTCTACGAGATATTATGTAGGCATGTATCATAATGCATACCATGGTGATTGAAGATAAAGGACGAAACATTGCAAAGTATTCACATATAGAACCTGGACACATTCAATTTCAACTAGGGACATCAGAATACTTACATAGAGTTGTTGACATTCAAGACCAACGAAAACACAAGCAACTTCAAGAAAATTTGGTAGATTATATCTATGATCGTACCGAAGATGAATAATTTAGCGGAAAAAATGTAGTTTTTCGCATCTTTTATTGTTTTTTAGGTTTTTAAATGTTTTTTTCCTTTGTTGTAATTTTTTAATGTTATTTTTAGTTTAGGATTTATGGAAATTTTATTTTTAGTTTTTAAATGTTATTTTTAATTTATGATTTAATTTATATGATAATTTTAAATATTATGACATAAATAAAAAAACAAATGGGAAAAATAGAAATTAAAAACATAAAAAAATAATTAAAAAAGAAATAGAAAATAATGGGTGTTATCACATGCTATTTGGTGTTGTCCATTTCCACATTGGGTGTTATAACACCAAAAGAGTGACTAGGATGATGAGGTGGAAATTTTGGGTGTGATAATATGTAATAACATGTTGCATACACCCAGTAGCCTAAATAGTCCTTGGCCATCCTTGGCCACGCCATGGCAGCCAAACGACAAAACAGACGACTCTAGCAAAGTTGCCACACTGTGGTGACCTAAGGCCACACCATGGGCACTTAGTTCCTAACAACTTTATGGGTTAAGTCGTTTTCCTTGATTCCAAGGACTCCAAAGCTCAGATCTGGTCCATTTTATGGTAAAAAGAATAAAGTTTCAAACTTTATCTGTTAAGACTCTCTAAGAGATAAAGATCTCAAATCCATGGTCCAAAAAGGGCAAAAACACAAATTGGCTTAATCAATAAGCACTTAATCTTGAAGACCTCTTGTCCAACAATTCTAGAAAGATTTCTAGCACCATTACTAACATAAAAATCCATGATTTTCTTACATGCATGTCCAATGCATGTCTTGAACTCCTATTAGGTCAAAATGAGGGTTTATGGCAAAAGATCCATGCATGACACCAAAACTCATTCCTACTTCAGATCTAAAGCACCAAATACTCCAAATGGCCTAGAGATTCCTAAAGTTGCAAACTTTATAATATCTCACCACTCAAACCCACCAAGACATGAAAAAAGGGACAAAATCCAAAGATCTAGCAACTTAGCAAGGAAAAGGTTAGGTCTTGGACACTCACCATGTAACGCCCCGTTCCTGGTACGTATTTAGTTCTTTAATGTCATTTTATTAAGAGCTACTCGATGAGTAGTAGCCCTAACTCGTCGAGTAGATGCCAGGATGGGACGCGAGTTTAAGTGATCTACTCGGCGAGTCCGCGCCTTGACTCGACGAGTAGGCTAGTCTGGGCAAACCCTAATTTAGGGTTTGCACCTTATTTAAGCAACATTATGGGCCTCTTGTCCAGCCTCCATCACCTCCAGAGCATCAATCCCGAAACCCTAATCCTCCATAAGTGATCTTGAGTTTCTTTGGTGGTTTTGAGAGTTGTTTGGTGTATTTTGAAGCTAATGAAAGAGTTGGAAGGTAGAAGATTCAAGGGAGAAAGAGTAGATCCAAGAACAATATCAGTTTCTCTTCACTTTCTGGTAATCAAGCTACATACTTGACTTGTAGTTTCTTAGATCTTCTTGTTGCCATTTTTATGAAGTTTTGGATCCAAGAAGCTTGATCCTTAGGACTTGGACGTCCCAAGTCGATTTACACTCAGATCTGGAACCTTGGAGGGTCCTCATGGCATAAAAGTGCCATCTTTATGGCCATGAGAACCCCAAGAATGAAATAAACCCCATTTTTGGTCCTTTGAGCATAAAAGTCCCATGCATGAACGTAAAGTTCATGGCTTTACGTGTTATGCCGATCTTAGGAGCTTAGATCTACCTTCTGGGTGAGTTTTGCACATCAGAAATCGAATTATTAGACTTGGACATGCATGGACTCGACGAGTCGTTCTTGGGACTCAGCGAGTCGTGAGTTGGTGCCCAAACTGTTATGAACCAGAGGAACCCATTTTAGTTCAGAAGGGATTTGGATGAGTCCAGGGAAAGGACTCAGTAAAATAGACATAGCCATGGATCTGGAAACCATGGGACTCGGTGAGTGCAGGAACGTACTTGACGAGTCCAAGGCCATCTCCCAACTCATGAAGACGGACTCGACGAGTTGTTCATACAACTCGGCGAGTCACAGACTAGATACGTTCTTAAGATAAACATAAACTCGACGAGTTCAGGAAGAACTCGGCGAGTCAGATGAAGATTGTCTTGATGTTATGATTGATGGAGAACTCGTCGAGTTCTTGCTAGACTCGACGAGTAGGGTCGGGTTGGGGGTAGATGAGAGTGTTGGGACTCGTCGAGTTGCCGAGCCAACTCGACGAGTCCGGTCAACTGGGAATGTGACTGGACGAGAATATTATTGTTGACCAAGGGTGAAATGGTCATTTCACCCTGAGTTCAGTTATCAGTTTCTGACTATGTGTCATTGTGGGAATTATAGCCGGAGAGTCACCAGAGCAGCAGCCAAATATTTCTCACTCAGGGTTTCAGCAGCCAGACACACGAGGTGAGTGTCCCTTCAGTAGAAACGGGTCTAAGGCACCAAGGCTGGCCCGTAGTATGAGTTTATTATTAGTTGAGTGTGGGCGGGGCCCGTATCTCTTAGTTAGTTGAGTGTGGGCGGGGCCCGTAACTACTAGTAGCTTGGTTGCAATATGACTCAGGATTGAATGATAAATTTAGTATACTTGTTTCTATGTGATACTTGTGTGATAGAGTAGTAGCTGAGTGTGAGCGGGGCCCGTATCTCATAGTAGCTGAGTATGGGCGGGGCCCGCAACTCATAGCAGGAGAGTGTGGGCGGGGCCCGTATCTCAAGGATAGTGGAGTGTGGGTGGGGCCCGTATCTCCTAGTTAGCAGAATGTGGGCGGGGCCCGTATCTCCATGAGTGTGGGCGGTGCCCTTATCTCCTAGTTGCATGTTATATGTGTATGGTATGTGGTAGTTTGGGGAGCTCACTCAGCTTTGTGCTTACAGTTTTCAGTTTTGGTTTTAGGTACTTCCACTAGCAAAAGGAAGGGCTCAGGATGATCGCATGGCACACACCACAGTCTTCAGCCTGGGAGTTTTACTCTGATATTTTGGATATGATATTTTATATGAGATGGTGATATGATAACAGTTTTTATGAGATTTTGAGATACATGTTCCATGATTTTATACTATTGAAATGATATTTATGTTTGCTAAATGAGTTTGAAAACGAAATTTTAGGCTATTATTCTTAGGATGTTTCAAGTTGGTATCAGAGCCTTGGTTTGAGGGATTCGGGCACACTTTCGGGTGTGTCTGAACTCAAACTGAGGAAGTAGTATGAAACTTTCAAAAGAAAATCATTTTTACGAAAGGATTTTTTTTTAAAATAGAAAAGAACTTTGAAAAGAGAAAAGGGTGTGGTGCATGCAATCAGCCGAGCTCAAGTAAGTACTCCCAAATTACCCATACACGTTTATGCTATGTTATGATTATCAACTTTATTAGAACAACATGCTAGATTAGGACTAAGGATATAGGAAGGATGCCTTATGTGCCTGTTATATGTGTTCAGCCTTATAAGAACTACAAGCTAGCACATATTAGTTAGTATGATAGCCAGAGTAGTAGATGCTTGATTATGTGTACTCGATGCTGGAATGTTGCTTGCTTTGTGCTTTTAGGAGTCTTAGTTATCTTTCACTAAGTAGTAAACAAATATGTTATATTGCATATTGCAAGGACTAAATAATTTCAGGAGGTTAAGTCTAGCTCTATTTCACAGCTCTTGTCTGAGTCCAACCGTTGTAGAGTAGGATCTCTCATTCGAAGAATTATCTAGTCTGAGTAATATGTAACAGTATTCGCGAGCTAGTTAGTGAAAGAAAGCAGGGACTTCTTATGCAGCTGATGGCGGAGAGTGGGTTGATGATTACCTTAGGGCAAGCCTAGAAAGAGTTTAGTATAAGATCAGCAGTAGTAGTAGTAGTAGAAGGGACTTGGTGGAGCCGAGGTAGTTGTTGAGTAAAGTACGGATAGATGTGGAAGGTAGTATGGGCCCGTACTACCGAAAGCAGAGGATCCGTACTCGAATGAAGGAAGGTTGAGATAAGACCAGGGAACTTGTAGTGTATGTGATCCCTCCAGTTATATTAGTATTCTGATGTTTGTTATGATGTGTTTCAGAATGGTGGTTTTGCAACCCAGACCATCAGTCGACAGTTCAGGTGCCGGGGAGGGATCAGGCTTGGGTTCTGGAGCCGGACAGTTAGATGAGCAGACCAGGGAGTTTATCTCCTCGGAGGTCACACGCAGCATACTAGACCAGACCCCTGTGATTTTCGGGTCGGTCAAGGAGGGTATCTTAGAGCTTCTGGATGAGAAGCTGAACACGTTCCGTACTGAGATAGCGGCCATGATGGGATCGCGCACATTGATTTTCAGGGAGTTCAGAGCTTGTGGAGCTCCCGACTACCATGGGGCTCGGGACCCCATTGCGAGTACCAGATGGTTAGCAGATGCCGCCAATGCGTTCTGCACCAGTAGATGTCCCGAGGGGGACAAGGTTAGACTAGCATCCTGTCTTCTAAAGGACAGGGCACGAGATTGGTGGGAGGAGGTCAGGAGAGCCATTGGAGATGACATTGTGTTGGATGCGATGACCTGGAGTGATTTCACGAGCAAGTTCAGGGTCGATTTTGCACCTGTCATTGAGGTGCAGCAGCTTGCTAGGGAGTTTCAGGACCTCCAGCAGACGACAGAGACTGTGGCGGAGATTACCGCCAAGTTTAGGGAGAGGGCCCTTCTCGTTCCGCAGTATGTGGCGGACGAGGAGATGAAGAAGGCCCGATATCATGAGATGTTGCGGAGTGATATCCGTCAGTTTGTGAGCCGTTCCAGCTGCAAGATGCTGGAGGACATGATTGCGAGGGATCTTTAGAGGGAGATAGATTTAGAGATGGAGAGGAAGAGGAAGCCAGAGTCGGTATCTGGCATGGAGGGCTCGGGAAAGAAGCCCAAGACAGATTCCCGAGGGAAGGGCCAGCAGGGCCGAGGCCGCTGCGGCAAGTGTGGCATGTCGCACGAGGGGACGTGCAGGGCGGGGAGTTCGGGCTGCTTCAAATGCGGCTGAACTGGGCATGTGAGCAAAGATTGTACCACTACTTCTACCCCTGCTACCACCACAGCATCTGATCTGATTTGCTTCCATTGCAATCAGAGGGGACACAAGAAGTCCCAATGTCCGAGTCTAGCATCAGCAGGAAAGGTGGTGGCACCCGCTCCTGCTACTATGAGGATTACAGACGGCCGCCAGGGCCGGGCTGAGGCGCCAGTGGCGAAGAGCAGAGCCTTCCAGTTGACATCAGAGGAGGCGCGAGCGACTCTAGATGTGGTTACTGGGTCGTTCCTAGTGAACGGCATTTCAACTATGGTACTTTTTGATTCGGGGGCTACCCGATCATTTGTGTCGCTTGCGCTTAGCAAGCGATTTAGCAGAGCTCCGGGGGAGCTGGATTGCCCACTCAACGTGGAGATAGCAGATGACAAGACCGTCAGGGTCGCGAGAGTTCATAGAGGATGTACACTGCGATTATTCCATGAGCAGTTCCCAGTGGATTTGGTTCCTATTCCCCTGCAAGGGAACAAGGTTATAATGGGTATGGATTGGCTGAATTCCATTGGAGCAGTGATTGATTGTGAACTACAGGTTGTGAGGGTCCGCACTCCTAGTGGGGGAGAGTTAGTGATTCAGGGCGAGAGGCCACAGCGCGGACCGATTTTTTGTACAGCAGCGAGAGCGAGGCACTATTTCCAGCAGGGTTGCGCGGGGTACGCCGCCTATGTTATGGATACCCGGGATAAGGGTAAGACGACGGTTGATGATGTACCGGTGGTACTGATGGGTTTTGAGAATTCTAACACTCCTATGGTGTACATGCAACCCTAGAAACCTTGGATCTATGTTTGACTAAGATACATGCAAATAATTATTTTTCCAAGGTTCTTATCCTATCTAGCATGGCATGGGGAACTTGAATCAAATAAAGCTAGTAGAATTACTTACCTTGTAGTTGTAGTTGATTGCTTGGAGTTTTAGAGCCTAGCACCAATAGTGTGGATGCCTCAAATGGAAATCACAAATCACCACAAACTTGGAATTTTGAGAGAGTAGTAATCACCTTTCTTGAAATCGGCCCTCTTACTTTTCTCACCACATCAACTCGTCCAATTTCAAGAACCAAAGCCTCCTTTATATAGTGTGGTGGATTAGGGTTACATCCATGTAAACCCTAATACCCATGTCTTTTCATTTCCATGAGATCCATGGGTTAAAGCTCCATGGAGTATCCATGGACTTTCCATGCAAGCCTAGCCCATTCCAAATAAGCATTAGCCCACACTATATAAATACAAGAGCCCATATTTAATTAGTCATACTTTTGATCTCTAAATTAATTCTAAATTAATTATAGATCAATACTAATTAAATAATATGATTTTATATTAATATATTAGGACTTATAATATATTAATAAATCATAACTTATACTATTCTCAAACGATTATCCATAAATTGTTCGGGTGAAGTGCAACCCAAATGGACCATGCCGGGTCGGGTCAAGTACATACCAAATATAGTTATGGACTTAGACACTATATCCAACAGTCTCCCACTTGGATAAGTCTAATAACTATAGTTGCAAGTATGACTTCAGGAACCGATCAGCAATCGTAGCTCTTTAAACTCTGTTGAACTATGAAGCGCCATTTTAGATAAGTGATCATATAATCCTCTGTTCTAGATATCAGCCGGACAAATACATGGAACATGGTCTTGCTTATTGTCCAACATTTGTTTCCCGATTTCCGATTTGTTTGACATAGAACTTAACTGAACACATCAATTTAGTTCTGACCGGGCCCGGTACATAGGTCAAAACAAAATCATCGAGGGGCCCAGATATCGCTTCTAATCCTAGAAGGAACAGATAAACTTCGACTCATATGTTTGCTCTACTACTTGTTGAATTACACACAAAAGCACGGTTTATAACATCGAGTTACCAATGCGTTTTCGTGCAATCAATGCATAACCAACTCATAGGCAACAAATCATATCTCTAGGTTTGAAGACTTATATGATATTACCGTCTCACGATCACTCGAGATAAATTCCATGAAGTGATACAAGTGAGCGTGGGTTGAATCCAATACTCAGAACTTATGAGCACTCATGAGTGCTGTAGCCCCGCTTTGTCTAACATCTTAGACCTCTACAAGCCAACCCATGACAGTCTTGATTCATATCTACTTCCAACATATGACCGATTGTGGAGAGTTTGAATAATATGATATAAACCATAACATAATTATTCTGGAAGTCAAAACATGCAAAAAGAAATAATAGTAAACGATTGACAAGAGATAGCAACACTTTACTCATAAATAACAGCTTTTATTTATCATCAAATGTCAATTACATTTTACAAATTTCAAGATTATCTAACTACTAAAACTAATATCATCCTTCAGCCCTATGCTCCGAGCATGCTGGAGATGTTTAGCCCGAGTCAGTCCCTTCGTGAGGGGATCTGCTGGGTTCTCATCCGATGATACCCTCTTTGCCATGAGGATTCCTTCTTCTATTCGATGTCTAATGAAGTGATATTTTCTGTCAATGTGTCTGGATCTCCCATGATCTCTTGGTTCCTTGGCTAAGGCAACCGCACTATTGCTGTCACAGAAAATCTCCATTGGCTCCTTTATAGCTGGTACAACTCCAAGGTCTCCGATGAAGTTCTTTAGCCATATAGCCTCCTTTGCTGCCTCGCTTGCTGCTATATACTCTGATTCACAAGTGGAATCAGCCACTGTTTCCTGCTTGGAACTTTTCCAAGTAATTGCCCCTCCGTTTAGAGTAAAGACCCAGCCCGACTGAGAGCGGAAATTATCCCTGTCAGTCTGAAAGCTAGCATCACTGTACCCTACAACCCTCAAGTCCTCACTGCCACCGAGGGTAAGGACCCAGTCCTTAGTCCTCCGTAGGTACTTGAGGATATTCTTTACCACAGTCCAGTGTGCCTTGCCAGGGTTCCCCTGATACCTGCTAACCATGCTCAAAGCAAAGGCTACATCAGGTCGAGTACACGTCATAGCATACATGATCGATCCTACAGCTGCAGCATAAGGTATTCGACTCATTTATGCTATCTCAGCCTCAGTACTAGGGCTTTGTGTCTTACTCAATCTGGCGTTACTCTGGATGGGTAACTCTCCTTTCTTGGAGTTATGCATGTTGAACCTTTTCAACACTTTGTCCACATAGGTGCTTTGACTAAGTCCAATTAGTCTTTTACTCCTGTTTCTCAAAATCCTTATCCCTAGGATATAGGCAGCTTCTCCAAGGTCCTTCATAGCGAAACACTTCCCAAGCCAGGACTTTACTTCCTGCAGGGTTGGGATGTCATTTCCTATGAGTAGTATGTCATCCACATACAGTACCAAAAAGCTGACTATACTCCCACTAGCCTTGATATAGACACAAGATTCATCTTCACTCCTTGAAAAGCCAAATTCTTTGATTTTCTCATCAAAGCAAAGATTCCATCTGCGAGGTGCCTGTTTTAATCCATAAATGGATTTCTCGAGCTTACACACTCTACTAGGGTACTCTGTACTGACAAAACCCTCTGGCTGAACCATGTAAACATCTTCAGCCAACTTTCCATTAAGGAAAGCGGTTTTGACATCCATTTGCCATATTTCATAATCATGAAATGCAACAATGGCTAACAGAACCCTAATAGACTTAATCTTGGCCACTGGTGAAAAGGTCTCATCATAATCAACTCCCGGAGTTTGAGAATAACCCTTTGCAACCAGTCGTGCCTTATAAGTGTGTACATTACCATCCATGTCGGTCTTCTTCTTGAAGATCCATTTGCACCCAACTATCTTACGATCAGGTACATTGTCAACCAAGTTCCAAACTTGATTGTCATACATGGACTGTATCTCGCTATCCATAGCCTCTTTCCATTTAGCAGCCTCAGGGTCTGTCATGGCTTCCGTGTAGCTGTTAGGCTCATCCAGATTTACCAGTGTGTTATCACTGATAAGTGTCTCACCTTCTGCAGTAATATGGAAACCATAATAATGCTCAGGTGCATTCCTAACTCTGGTGGAACGCCTCAGAGGTATAGATTCTTCAGTCGGCTCAACAGGAGTTTCCTCCTCAGGTTGAGGGCTAGGGTTTGAGGTTCCTTCACCACTTGACTCTTGAATTTCCTCAAGGTCAATTTGCCTCCCACTATCTCATTGGCTCATGAATTCTCTCTCTTGAAAGAATCCTCTTCTTGCTACAAAGACCACATTATCACTGGGTCTGTAGAAGATGTAACCAAAGGATTTCTGTGGGTAGCCGAGGAAAATACACCTTTCGCTTCGGGGTTCGAGCTTATCGTGAGTCTCGCGTCTCACGAAAGCCTCGCAACCCCAAATCTTGATGTGGTCTAGATTGGGAACTTTTCCAGTCCACACATCATGAGGTGTTTTGGCAACCTTCTTTGTAGGGACTAGATTAAGGATATGGGCGGCAGTCTCTAAGGCATACCCCCAAAATGAGATTGGTAGCGAAGCTCGACTCATCATGGAACGAACCATGTCCAACAAGGTCCGATTGCGCCTCTCAGCTACACCATTCAACTGTGGTGTCCTAGGAGGTGTCAATTGTGAAACAATCCCACATTCCTTAAGATAGTCAAGGAACTCAGTACTAAGATACTCACCACCACGATCGGATCGAAGCATCTTAATGTTCCTGCTCAACTGATTCTCCACTTCTTGCTTAAACTCTTTGAATTTCTCAAAGGTTTCTGACTTATGCTTGATTAGGTAGACATATTCATATCTACTAAAATCATCAGTAAAAGTCACATAGAACCGATTAGCATCTCTTGTGGCGGTTCTGAAGGGTCCACACACATCCGTGTGTATGAGGTCCAACAAACCTTCACCCCTAGCACAAGTGCCAGTAAAAGGTGACTTTGTCATTTTACCAAGCAAACAAGATTCACAACTATCATCTGACTTTAGGTCAAATGACTCCAAGACTCCATCCTTTTGGAGTTGGCCCATGCGTTTCTTGCTTACATGTCCAAGACGACAATGCCATAAGGATGCTTTATCTAAGCTAGTGGAAGAGTTAATACACAATACATTATTTCCTAGATTATCTACAACAGATACAGTTTCATACACGCCATCACAAGGTAATGCTTTAAAATAAAAAACATTATTAAAGAAAGCATCAATACTACCATTATTATTATCAAAATAAAAGGTAAAACCTTGTTTATACAATGCATGAAAGGAAATAACATTTCTTGCCATTTCTGGCGAATAATAACATTTATTCAAATCTAATGTAAACCCACTATTTAGCACTAAGGAATAAACTCCTATCTTGGTGACAGGTGAAGCTTTCCTGTTTCCCATGATCAAGTTTATCTTTCCCTGCTCCACATTCTCACTTCTTTTTAGTCCCTGCAAATCACAACATATGTGAATACCACAACCTGTATCAAGGACCCAAGACTTAAAATGAGGTGAGTTATTAGACAATATAGTGTATATACCTGCATGGTTGGGTTTTACTTTCCCATCCTTCAAATCTTGCTGGTACTTTGGGCAGTTTCGCTTCCAGTGCGACTTTTCATGGCAATAGAAGCATTCAGCCTCATTAGGGTTAGCAGAAGGAGTGACAAAACCTTTCTTGGTTTTGCTTGAAGAGGAGCCTTCAAGGGTCTTACCCTTGGTACCCTTAGAAGGGTTCTTTCTCTTCTCCCCTTTGCCATGCCCGATTGCCAAGACATTGGCCGCAGTTGGAGTAGGAGTAGGAGTAGTAACAACCGACTTACCCTTTAGACCACTTTCGGCGGTCTTAAAGAGTCCTTGAAGTTTGCTGAGGGTGACTTCTTCCTTGTTCATGTGATATTTCACGCGGAATTGATCATAACACGATGGCAAGGAGTGCAAAATGATGTCTATTGCTAACTCCTCAGGGAAGTTCACATTCAGCTTCAGTAAACGGTCCACATACCTTTGCATTTTCTGCATGTGGCCCGTGATGGGTTCACCATCCTTCATTCGGGTTGTTATCATGGAGGAGATTATTTCATATCGCTCTTGACGAGCACTTTGATGGTAGCGGTCCATCAAGTCCTGGTGCATCTCAAAAGGATAATAGTCCTCATAGGACTTTTGGAGCTCGGCTGTCATGGTGGCCATCATGATGCATGCCACTTTTGTAGCATCTGTTTCATGTACCTCATATTCAGCAAGCTCTTCAGGAGTAGTAGTTGGCTCGGGTACCTTCAGCTCCTTGTCGAGAACATATTCTTTGTTCTCATACCGAGTGACCATCCTGATGTTTCTGATCCAATCTGTAAAGTTGGACCCATCAAAGATGACTCACCCATAAAGATTCATGAGAGAGAAGGAGCTAGTAGGGTTTGAGCCAGAAGCATTGTTATTGGAAGACATCTGAAAAGAAGAGGGAATAGATTAGATTAGATATAGACATAGTCCTTAACAAAACACCCAAATGTAATATTAAGGCTAGGACCCAACACAATATTTTATAACTTAGAAGAGGGATGCCGTAATCTAAGCTATAAGATATTTGAAGGTAGGTGAATGACGATTCACCAATTTCCACCATGAAAAACGAAATATTTAATTAGGTTTTAATTGGTTTAGAAACTTCTAGATTCTTTGAGATTCATTGAACTTTCTTCAATGACATGTTTCAATCTCGAGTGTGCCCTTCAAGTTTTGTAACTGGGATGCCGAGGATCACAAAACAAGGTGTGAAGTAACCATGCAAATTACTTGGTACCCTTAATGTATTACCCCTCAATCGATGTGCCGGTTAACCACACACGCTCCATCGATACTATGATAAACATTAATTCACCCTTTACCTACCTTGTTAAGTTCAAGTTAGTGTGCCGGTTAACCACACACGCTCCACTAACGACTTAAACAAAGTGTAAAGTGTAATTTCATGGATTAGCACCTTATTCACATTTTCCTAAAATAACTAAGATTGGGAATTCAATAAAGTTTCGTTACTTTAGTATTATCATTATACTTTTAATGAGAATTTATAAGTCCTTGTCCTACCCGTTCGGCTAACGACCCTCCACCGATCAAGGAAGCGGTGGGTGAGAGTGGACACCCATTAACTTGCCATTTTATAGGCAACAACCTAATACCCCCCTTATAGACCGGCTTCGTGAATGAGGCGTACTAGCGGTAAGATGACTTGATCTTATACATATATAAATATTATTAAACTTATAATATTATAAAGTATAAGGGTTGAATTTTAACTTTTAAAATTCTAGGGGTTGGAACTAAAGTTTTTAATATGACTTTACATGTTCCAAAACTTGAGGGCAAGTTTTGTAAACTTTCAAAACTTTTCATTTCTCATAACTTATGAGTTAATGGTTATTAAAAATGAAGACTCTTCATTTTTTGTAACCTATGTGTTCTTTTAATGGTTATTTATAAATGTGACTTTTGGTTATCCATAACTTAATAACTAGTTATGGACTCCATTAAAACACATAAAGATCAAGAATTAATCTAATCAATTATTAGCACATAATTTCTATGATCTTCTAAACTCATATGTTTATGAATGTTCATATCAAAAATTTCAAGAATCGTAAGTACATATACAAAACTTGAAATTTTGATACGAGCTTTTGAACAAAACTTCGATTTTCAAGTTTTTTTTTTTTTTTTTTTTTTTTTTTTTTTTTTTTTTTTTTGCATCTAGTATCAAATAAACAAACCAGGCTCTGATACCACTGATGGGTTTTGAGCATTCTAACACTCCTATGGTGTACATGCAACCCTAGAAACCTTGGATCTATGTTTGACTAAGATACATGCAAATAATTATTTTTCCAAGGTTCTTATCCTATCTAGCATGGCATGGGGAACTTGAATCAAATAAAGCTAGTAGAATTACTTACCTTGTAGTTGTAGTTGATTGCTTGGAGTTTTAGAGCCTAGCACCAATAGTGTGGATGCCTCAAATGGAAATCTCAAATCACCACAAACTTGGAATTTTGAGAGAATAGTAATCACCTTTCTTGAAATCGGCCCTCTTACTTTTCTCACCACATCAACTCGTCCAATTTCAAGAACCAAAGCCTCCTTTATATAGTGTGGTGGATTAGGGTTACATCCATGTAAACCCTAATACCCATGTCTTTTCATTTCCATGAGATCCATGGGTTAAAGCTCCATGGAGTATCCATGGACTTTCCATGCAAGCCTAGCCCATTCCAAATAAGCATTAGCCCACACTATATAAATACAAGAGCCCATATTTAATTAGTCATACTTTTGATCTCTAAATTAATTCTAAATTAATTATGGATCAATACTAATTAAATAATATGATTTTATATTAATATATTAGGACTTATAATATATTAATAAATCATAACTTATACTATTCTCAAACGATTATCCATAAATTGTTCGGGTGAAGTGCAACCCAAATGGACCATGCCGGGTCGGGTCAAGTACATACCAAATATAGTTATGGACTTAGACACTATATCCAACAGGTACAAGAGTACCCGGATGTATTCCCGGAGGATTTGCCTGGGATACCTCCTGGGAGATAGGTTGAGTTCCGGATTGACCTGGTCCCTGGTGCGGCTCCGATAGCCAAGGCACAGTATCGGTTGGATCCTCCCCGAGATGCAGGAGTTGTCTACGCAGCTGCAGGAGATGCTAGACAAGGGTTTTATCAGGCTGAGCAGTTCGCCATGGGGAGCCCCGATCCTATTTGTGAAGAAGAAGGACGGGTCGCACCGTATGTGCATTGATTATCGGGAGCTGAATAAGGTGACGGTGAAGAACCGTTACCCACTCCCGAGGATAGATGATTTGTTCGATCAGCTTCAGGGAGCATCTTGGTTTTCCAAGATTGATCTACGGTCCGGATATCACCAGATGCGGGTCAGAGATGATGATGTGCAGAAGACCGCTTTTAGGACCCGCTACGATCATTATGAGTTTATGGTGATGCCGTTTGGGCTCACCAATGCTCCAACCGTGTTCATGGACCTCATGAACCACGTGTGGAGGCCGATGCTGGATCAGTCTGTGATAGTATTCATCGATGACATCTTGGTCTATTCCAAGACAGAGGAGCAGCACGAGGAGCACCTGAGGGAGGTGCTAGAGACCTTGAGGAGGGAGAGGCTTTTCGCAAAGTTCTCAAAGTGTGAGTTCTGGTTGCGTGAGGTGCAGTTTCTGGGGCACCTTGTCAACCAGAGGGGTATATTAGTTGATCCGGACAAGATAGAGGCCGTGATGCAGTGGGAGGTCCCGAGGTCTCCATTCGAGATTCGGAGCTTCCTGGGCCTGGCAGGGTACTATAGGAGATTCATCCAGGACTTCTCCAAGATAGCAGTACCATTGACCCGACTGACCAAAAAGTAGGTAGTGTTTCGCTAGGGTCCTGAGCAGCCGACTGCCTTTGAGACGCTCAGGCATCGATTGTGCGAAGCGCCGATTCTTACCCTGCCAGAGGGAGTAGATGACTTTGTAGTCTACGGTGACGCTTCGATCATAGGTATGGGAGCAGTATTGATGCAGCGGGGGCATGTGATAGCTTATGCCTCGAGACAGTTGAAGCCTCACGAGGCTAACTACCCGACACATGATTTGGAGTTGGGGGCTATAGTGTTCGCCCTCAAGATTTGGCGGCATTACCTCTATGGGGTCCAGTGTACTATTTACACAAACCACAAGAGTTTGAGGTACCTCATGGATCAGCCGAATCTGAACATGAGGCAGCGTCGGTGGTTAGATGTGGTAAAGGATTACGGTTGTGAGATCCTCTACCACCCAGGCAATGCCAACGTAGTGGCCGACGCCCTGAGCCTCAAGGCGGTAGCGGCTCCGATTCGAGATATCTTCTTGAGGATGACAGTAGTTACTCCACTGTTGGAGAAGATTAGGGAGACGCAGGTTGAGTGTATGAAGGAGGAGCGCCAGAAGTGTGAGAGGATAGTTGGCCGAGTGGCTTCGTTTGATTATGACAGTCGGGGATTGTTGGCCTTGCATGGGAGGGTCTGGGTACTGTATTGGGGAGGAGTACGACAAGTTTTGATGGATGAAGCCCACAAGTCTCGGTTCTCCATCCATCCAGGGGCGACGAAGATGTACAGGGATCTTCGCCCGGATTATTGGTGGCCCTGCATGAAGCGGGACATCGCCTGGTACATCGAGAGGTACCTGACCTGCAGGAAGGTCAAGGCGGAGCACCAGAGGCCGCACGGCAAGATGCAGCCGTTAGATATTCCCGTGTGGAAATGGGAGGATATCACTATGGATTTTATTACCAAGCTTCCCAGAACCGCACGTGGGGTTGATTCGATATGGGTAATCGTGGATCGATTGACCAAGAGTGCTCATTTTATACCGATCCAGGAGAGCATCTCGGCCAAGAAGTTGGCCGAGATTTATGTGCGAGAGGTAGTGACATGTCATGGAGTGCCTGTCTCGGTGGTGTCAGACCGAGATGTCCGGTTTACTTCCGGATTTTGGAAGCGGTTTCACGACGAGATGGGTACTCGTCTCCATTTCAGCACCGCTTTCCACCCACAGACGGACGGGCAGAGCGAGAGGACGATTCAGACTCTCGAGGACATGCTTCGGGCATGTGTGTTAGATTTCGGTGGCAATTAGGATACGTATCTTCTATTAGCAGATTTTTCGTATAACAACAGCTACCACTCCTGTATAGACCAGCCTCCCTTTGAGATGCTCTACGGGAGGAAGTGTAGGACCCCAATCTGCTGGGGTGAGGTCGGTCAGAGAGTCATGGGGAGTACGGAGGTAGTACTCAAGACCACGAAGCGAATTCAACAAGTCCGAAGCATGCTCCAGACTGCTCAGAGTCGGCAGAAGAGTTACGCCGACAAGCGGCGTTCGGACTTGGAGTTTCAGGTGGACGATATGGTCCTCCTGAAATTGTCACCCAGGAACGGTGTTATCAGATTTCTGAAGCGGGGCAAGCTGGGCCCCAGGTTCATTGGTCCGTTTAGGGTTTTGGACCGGGTAGGGCGAGTTGCTTATCAGTTAGATCTCCCAGAAGAGCTCAGCCAGATCCACAACACATTCCATGTTTCTCAGTTGCGGAAGTGCTTAGTGGATGAGTCAGCAGCGGTACCCCTTGAGGACATTCACGTTGACGTGGGAGCCCGAGGAGGAAATGAGGGAGCACTATCCGGGGTTATTTTCAGATTTAGTAGACTTCGAGGACGATGTCTGAGACAAGTGGGGGAGAATTGTAACTCCTCGTTCCGGGTACGTATTTAGTTCTTTAATGTCATTTTATTATGAGCTACTGACCGAGTAGTAGCCCTAACTCATCGAGTAGATGCCAGGATGGGACGCGGGTTTAAGTGATCTACTCGGCGAGTCCGCGCCTTGACTCGACGAGTAGGCCAGTCTGGGCAAACCCTAATATTTAGGGTTTGCACCCTATTTAAGCAACATTATGGGCCTCTTGTCCAGCCTCCATCACCTCCAGAGCATCAATCCCAAAACCCTAATCCTCCATAAGTGATATTGAGTTTCTTTGGTGGTTTTGAGAGTTGTTTGGTGTATTTTGAAACTAGTGAAAGAGTTGGAATGTAGAATATTCAAGGGAGAAAGAGTAGATCCAAGAAAAACATCAGTTTCTCTTCACTTTCTGGTAATCAAGCTTCATACTTGACTTGTAATTTCTTAGATCTTCTTGTTGCCATTTTTATGAAGTTTTGGATCCAAGAAGCTTGATCATTGGGACTTGGACGTCCCAAGTCGATTTACACTCAGATCTGGAACCTTGGAGGGTCCTCATGGCATAACTGTGCCATCTTTATGGCCATAAGAACCCCAAGAATGAAATAAACCCCATTTTTGGTCCTTTGAGCATAAAAGTCCCATGCATGAACGTAAAGTTCATGGCTTTACGTGTTATGCTGATCTTAGGAGCTTAGATCTACCTTCTGGGTGAGTTTTGCACATCAGAAATCGAATTATTAGACTTGGACATGCATGGACTCGGGGAGTCGTTCTTGGGACTCGACGAGTCGTGAGTTGGTGCCCAAACTGTTATGAACCAGAGGAACCCATTTTAGTTCAGAAGGGATTTGGATGAGTCCAGGGAAAAGACTCAGTGAAATAAACATAGCTATGGATCTGGAAACCATGGGACTCGGCGAGTGCAGGAACGTACTTGACGAGTCCAAGGCCATCTCCCAACTCATGAAGACGGACTCGACGAGTTGTTCATACAACTCGGCAAGTCACAGACTAGACACGTTCTTAAGATAAACACGACGAGTTCAGGAAGAACTCGGTTAGTCAGATGAAGATTGTCTTGATGTTATGATTGATGGAGAACTCGTCGAGTTCTTGCTAGACTCGACGAGTAGGGTCGGGTTGGGGGTGGATGAGAGTGTTGGGACTCGGCGAGTTGTCGAGCCAACTCGGCGAGTCCGGTCAACTGGGAATGTGACCGGACTAGAATATTATTATTGACCAAGGGTGAAATGGTCATTTCACGCTGAGTTTAGTTATCAGTTTCTGACTATGTGTCATTGTGGGAATTATAGCCGGAGAGTCATCGAAGCAGCAGCCAGATAATTCTCACTCAGGGTTTCAGCAGCCAAACACATGAGGTGAGTGTCCCTTCAGTAGGAACGGGTCTAAGGCACCAAGGCCGGCCTGCAGTTGAGTGTGGGCGGGGCCCGTATCTCTTAGTTAGTTGAGTGTGGGCGGGGCCCATAACTCCTAGTAGCTTGGTTGCAATATGACTCAGGATTGAATGATAAATTTAGTATATTTGTTTCAGTGTGATACTTGTGTGATAGAGTAGTAGCTGAGTATGGGCGGGGCCCGTATCTCATAGTAGCTGAGTGTGGGCGGGGCCCGTAACTCATACCAGGAGAGTGTGGGCGGGGCCCGTATCTCTATGAGTGTGAGCGGGGCCCGTATCTCAATGATAGTGGAGTGTGGGCGGGGCCCGTATCTCCTAGTTAGCAGAATGTGGGCGGGGCCCATATCTCCATGAGTGTGGGTGGGGCCCGTATCTCCTAGTTGCATGTTATATGTGTATGGTATGTGGTAGTTTGGGGAGCTCACTAAGCTTTGTGCTTACAGTTTTCAGTTTTGGTTTTAGGTACTTCCACTAGCAAAGGGAAGAGATCGGGATGATCGCATGACACACACCACAGTCTTCAGCCTGGGAGTTTTACTCTGATATTTTGGATATGATATTTTATATGAGATGGTGATATGATAACAGTTTTTATGAGATTTTGAGATTCATGTTCCAAGATTTTATACTATGGCAATGATATTTATGTTTGCTAAATGATTTTGAAAACAAAATTTTAGGCTAGTATTCTTAGGATGTTTCACACCAAGGTCTAGAAGATGTGCTAGCTGATAAAGATGATGCTTGCAAGGTAACTACTAAACCAAGGGCTTCCTTCTTCTTCAAAGATAAATAAAAACACCAAGAATGTGTTCACAAATGCAATGGAGGCTAGGGTTAGGGTTCCTGAGCTTGAGAGGGTGATGTAGTCTGAGTGATCTCAAAACCCTAGCCATAATGCCTTTTAAATAGGACCCTTTAAATAAAAACACCAAAAAGAACTACCACGCCATGGCACCTATGGCCACACCGTGGCGGGTCATTTAATTCCCATGATCATAAAAACACTGCCACGTCGTGGTGAATCTCCACCACGTTGTGGCCACCCAAAATGAAAGTTTAACATTCAAAAACAACTCATACCGGGAATGGGTGTTACAATTTTCTCCCACTTAAATTAGATTTTGTCCTTGAAATCTATTCTCATACCATAGGGTCTCTAGCTTAAGACTTTAAAAAATAAGGCGATAGGGAAATGCACCGCGCTTCCACTCTCGGAGTAAGCAGTCGTGGGTCTTTCAAGCCTGACTCCTTCCACGCGAGTTGAGATCACTTGAGTGTCAGCACTTACAACCATCAACACATGAGTTCCCAAAACTAGGTTCATGAGCCAATTCGAGAAGAGACTCTAGCGGTTTGAATCACAACTACTACGACATATCTTGATCAGTCGACCGCTTACCAACACCTCTGCAGAATTTAATGAGAAACAATCAACCTAACAAAAAACACAACTCCACACAACATCCTTAATCCACAAAAGAAGAATCCACTTCTTAATCCACTTCACAATCCACGACTTGCATAATCCAAAGTCATACTCAAATTTCAAGGAAACAGAGTCACGCCATTTGTCACCCATGCTGCCCAATACACGCAACCTAACCCCACCACGTCCTCCTGCCTTGAGCCACTCATCGAACATCTAAAATAGGAAACACATCCTACACCCTAGCTTCCAACCTCACACACTGACGCATCATAGAAAAATCCTTACAAAACCCAACAGACAAGGCGAAACCACCCTTTTTTTAACAACTATGCTAACTGAAAATCCACATATTTTATCGGTCCTAGACCTGCTCGGCCTAACAACGGTCAAACTAACCCCACATATAAATACACTAACGCGAAGGAAACCAAGAAATCACATACTAAACTAGACCATGCTCCTATTTGGCTCTAACAGCCCTGCTCTGCTATCCACAGACAACACTCGGGCTTACCCCCGATCTGCTAACCAATAACTGTGCTCGAGCTAACCCCCTATCCACTAACTAATAACTGAACTCCCAACTTAACATAACGCACATCGACCCCAACAAGATTTAACTAACCCTACTAGGTCTTTACGCCATGACTCATACTTCCAACCCCAATCAAACAAGAACATACAAGGAAGTCCTCCTCACAATCCTCAACCTGGGCTTCTAACACCCTAGAGTCTAAGCTCCAAGGACGAATTATAGATTACTAATACCACCAAAAATAAGATGATTTGAAAAGAAATCCAACAGCTGACGATGACCCCGATGCGATAATCAGAAGACCGACAAATTCGTGAAAATCGAGCACTGGAGAAATCTAACTGAGAACTGAACCTTGGCATAATGTCTTCTTGCTGTGAGGTTTCCACTCTCCCCAAGTTAGAATATTCTAGAACCTGAGAACTTCAACAATCCTTCAAATCTTAGGCCAGCATGAATTTTATTACTTGATCCTCGCCCTTAACATCCAGATAGTTAGGAAAATATGCACCCACAACAACATTCACTAATTCTAAACACGAAAGAAAAACTCCAAGGACAATAATCAATCTCTTGAATATAAAAAATTACATAAAACCAGAGCTAAATAAGATAATTTCATTCAACTGATCATTCGAGATTACAACTGAACTTCCAGAACATAAATGGAAAATACAATGATATCAATAATGTAATACACGACCAAATCAAAGATCTGATAACTCAAATCTCGGTCTCTGGGACTCCGGCCGTCCCATAACATCCGTCAGGTAACTGCCACGCTAGGGGTGCAGGGTTCTGAACCTCGCCGAAAATAAGAAGGGGACAATGAGCTCTGATGTGGCCCTCCTGGCTGCAATGGAAACAAACCCGCATATTCTGCTTGTAGTTCCTAGTAGAATGCGCCTCCTTGCCATACTTACGACATGCAGAAAGATATGCGCCTCCCACTATGAAACTACCCGCAGCTGCCACACTCGGAACTCCTCCCATCATCTGGTCCTGAAATCAGGTCGGCGGACTTGAACTGCTTGGCCGCTGACTGACACTGTCCTGAAGCTTCCCTCTCCTCATTTCTCTGTATCTCCAACTCAATCTCCCTCCTCCTGGTGCTTGACTGCAACTCAGTCATGTCACACCCCAAAACTGGAACGGCGGAAACGTTCGGGGGTGGAGGACGTCATGTACAATATCACAACAATGCATAGTAGTAAACAAGCAACAACATCATCCATTGCATTAATAATATAATTTAATACAAGTGTGTTCTGTCAAGTTAAATAGACACCAAAAATATGAATCAAAATAAAAGATGAGTCTTGAACAAGCTCCATCTTCTCAAAAACTGGCACCGGTACCTGTCTACTGGTGACCTGAGAATACAAGTTATTTTGAAAGAGTTTATCAGCTTTAAAGCTGGTGAGATCATAAGTATATTAGTGTCTGTGTTTGTATGAAAGTGTTTGTAAGTATGTAATGTATAAGTTTGTAATTGTTTGTAAATTGTTTGAACTCTCCTAGAAAACCCTATGTTTCCTACTAACAGTAGCCTTCTACCAAGGCATCTAGTGGTCGTGTGTGTGTCTCTTGTAAGAGTATGTATTTTCCCAAATCTGACTATCATTAACCAAAAATATAGTTTTTACATTACTGTTTATTGTGTGAAGATCACAAAGTGAATGCAATGGGAAAATGAAATAGTACTGTAGTGTTGTATTAAGTAACTACTGCTGTACTAACTACCTTAAACCAATTGTTATTTAAAGTACCATGTGATCGGACTGTACCATACTACCGACTATAACCACGACGATGTAATACTTCGGAAGAAATGACGTTTGGCACCCGTAGACTTGCAAGTCCCACTGTAGCGAGCAGCAAGGTGTAGGATAGTCAATCCAGTATATATCTATACACAAACTCAACGCTCTCCATTTAAGGAGATTCTGGATACAAAACGGGCCATGACAGGTTATGCCATGCCCCGTTACGTGGCTCACATAACTGTATTAGTGCACTGGTGAATGTATTGTATGTACTAGATGTATTGTATGTTCTCTCTCTGTCTAGTATGTATGTATGTTCTCTCTGTATGGTATTGTTTGTTTCTCATCATAGTATTCTCTATCTGTATGTTATGTTCTCTCTGTATGGTATTGACTCATGTATGAACTGACTCTTTGTATGTTTCACTGTTCTAGTAATAATATTAGTATCTTCCTAAACTATACCTATTATAGCTTACTGGTAATGTTTGTTTGAATGTATGAACATGTTTGTATACCTTTGCTACCCAAAGGTATTGAATAGAAAGAAGTAACTTTTATATCTATATACATATACATAATATATGACTAGGATTCAAACGACCTTCGGACAAATAACCGATACCCTAAGTCCATAACCAAACAAGGAACAGGAGGCAAGGTGAGCTATCAGTCCTAAGTCCTTTCAATCCTACTTATATAACTATATCAATATAGATACACATTTAACAGAATATAAGTTTAAAAGAGTTTAATAAAAGTATTTGACATCTAAAAGAGTTTGTAAAACAGTTTGAAGTAGTTTGTTTGATAACACAGTTTGAAAAGTAAGAAATCCACTTGTTTGGTAGTTATTAATCACATGTGATTGATATAATAACTATAATAGTTTAACTTGTATCCCCCCATAAAAGCATTTAAAAACATTTAAAAGGTTAATTAAGGGGGTATGAACTCACCTGTAGTGAGTAACTCGAATGAAAGATCGATATAGGATTGTTGGGTGTCAATTGGAGTCTTGAGCACAAATGATTCCTATTTAACATATAATTACACATATATGATTACATTCCACGTATATAACCACTTAAAGTGATAGGGACACGCCTTAGGGACATAAAAACACTTAGAATTAAGTGTTACCAACACCTATGGTTGCACATAAGAGGTGTATGGCCCTATATTTGAGTGTAAGGCCACAAAGTCATGGGTTTTATGTGTGTGCGGCCAGGGTGTGCGGCCAGGGTATGTGTGCGGCCAGGGTGTGTGTACGGCCAGGGTGTGCGGCCAGGGTGTGTGTGCGGCCGCACACTCACTATGAAGTGTGCCAAAACGTGTTTCCAAGCCTTAGGAATGTTCTAGGGAAGGTGTTTTGACCATTGGCTAGCTGGAATGGAAGTTTGTTGCCGTATTAGACCCTTAAAAGGGTGAGTGCGGCTACACTTGGTGTGTGCGGCCGTACATATGGTGTGTGCGGCCGTACACACTTGAAGATCATATGAAATGGCGTTTTTCATGTGTAAATTCAAGGGTCTTTAGCTTATAACAAGCTATTGCAAGTGTATACCCGATTTAGAGGCTTAAAAGTGTAGTTAAAAGCCCAAAAAGTAGTGTGTGTTCTTGGTGATCTAACACCGATTAGGTGTTTTCATGGATCAAATCAAGGGAAAAGGCTAGTTAAGGTCAAGTATTAGCTAATCAAAGAAGGAATCACTCACTTGATTGAAGATTGAAGTGAAACTTTGGATGATACTTGAGAGGAAACGAGTTCTAGCCTTGAAGAAGTGGAAAAAGTGTTCAAAATGACTAAGTGTTGAATATATAGGTGGGAGTGTGCGGCTGGGATGGGTGTGTGGCCGCACACTCGGGTGTGCGGCCGCATACACCTTGTGTTGGTGTGTTTGGCTCATTTGCAAGGTGTTACACTCACAAAACTCATCCCACGACTCATACCCTGATTATACTAGGTTTTAAACACTGTAATTGACTCTAAACAGTGCTAGAAAATAGCAAAAACGAGTCTGACCTTCCTTGATTTGAATAAGTGTATAAGATAAAAATTTCGGATTGTCACATCATCCCCCCGTTAGAGAGAATTTCGTCCCGAAATTAGAGTTTAAGCAATTACGTTATTACAAATAACTAAGTAAGAAGATGAGGATATTTCAGTTTAATCTGATCCTCTCTCTCCCAAGTAAATTCAGGTCCTCGCTTGGCGTTCCAGCGAACCTTCACTATCGGGATACGGCTTTGCTTTGTTTGCTTGACGTCTCGGTCCATGATCTCTACAGGTTCTTCCACGAAGTTGAGGCTCTCGTTGATCTCGATCTCGTCGAGTGGGATTACAAGAGTCTCGTCGGACAGACACTTTTTCAAGTTCGAGACGTGGAAAGTAGAATGTACATTACTGAGTTCACGAGGTAAATTAAGTTTGTAAGCTACATGGCCGATTCTCGCGAGAATCTCGAAAGGCCCTATGTATCTTGGATTTAGCTTTCCACGCTTTCTGAAGCGTATCAAGCCTTTCCAGGGTGAGACCTTCAATAGAACGCGGTCGCCCACCTGGAATTCCAACGGTTTCCTTCATTTATCTGCGTAGCTTTTCTGTCGGTCTCTAGAGGCTTTCAATCGTTCACGAATCTGAACGATCTTCTCTGTCGTTTCCCGACTGATCTCCGGACCCTTGAGAGTGCTTTCAGGAATTCGTCCTTTACCTAACTGGGTATCACCCACCTCAGTCCAGCACATAGGGGATCTGCACTTTCGGCCATAGAGGGCCTCGAATGGAGCAGCCTTTATGCTCGTGTGATAACTGTTGTTGTAGGAAAATTCGACAAGGGGTAAATGAGTATTCCATGCTTTCCTAAAGTCGATCACACAGGCTCGCAACATATCTTCCAAGTTTTAGATAGTCCTCTCACTTTGTCCCTCGGTCTGTGGATGGTAGGTTGTACTCATGTCCAGCCTAGTTCCTAGGGAACTTTGTAGCGACTGCCAGAACCTCGAAGTGAATCTACTATCTCTGTCCGAGATAATAGATATGGGAACACCGTGCCGTCGTACAATCTCCCGTATGTAAGTTTTTGTAAGCTTCTCCATCTTGTCTGTTTCTTTGATAGGCAGGAAGTACGCGGACTTGGTCAATCTATCGACGATGACCCATATGGTGTCAAGTCCACCCGTTATCTTGGGCAACTTGGTTATGAAATCCATAGTGATCCGTTCCCACTTCCATTCCGGTATCTCCGGTTGTTGTAGTAGACCTGAGGGTTTCTGGTATTCGACCTTGACCATGGCGCAAGTAAGGCATTTACTTACGAAGGTGGCAATCTCTGCTTTCATGTTAGGCCACCAGTATTGCTTTTTAAGATCCAGATACATCTTATCTGAACCTGGGTGGACGGAATAACAAGTGTTGTGCGCCTCGTTCATGACCAAGTCTCTGAAACCACCATGTTTCGGGGTCCAGATCTGATCCATGAGATAATAAGCTCCGCCACCCTTGACTTCCAAGTTCTTATCCATCCCTCGCAGGGATTCACCCGCCACGTTTTCAGGTTTCAAAGCGTCGAGCTGAGCCTCCTTAATTTGTGTGGACAAGTGTGAATGGATAGTCATAGTCAATGATTTGACTTTACGACCAGAGTATTCTTTCCGACTTAGGGCGTCAGCTACTACGTTGGCTTTACCCGGATGATAACGAATTTCGCATTCGTAGTCACTGAGTAGCTCGACCCACCGTCGTTGTCTCATGTTGAGCTCCTTCTGGTCGAATATGTGTTGTAGGCTTTTGTGGTCTGTAAAGATAGTGCTTTTTGTTCCATACAGATAGTGTCTCCAGATCTTCAGAGCAAACACAACTGCTCCTAGCTCAAGATCGTGGGTAGTGTAGTTGACCTCGTGTGTCTTCAGCTGTCTCGAGGCATAGGCGATGACCTTACCTTGCTGCATCAGAACACATCCGAGCCGTTGATTTGACGCATCACAATAGACAACAAAGCCTTCTATCCCTTCGGGGAGGGATAGTATCGGTGCGGTGCACAAGGAATGCGCGACATTCCTTTCGTTTCTTGGCTCACATCGACCACATGAGCAAGGAATGTGCGACATTCCTTTCGCAAGAATTTCTGAGCTTGAATGCTCGAGATGATACGAAGGTTCGTGCCGGGTTTGTCGCCATAAACTACTAGAGTTTCGCCAGACGGCAGATTAAGGCGAACTGCCTTTTCGTAACACATGATGTCGGCACGATGAAGACTCAACCAATTCATGCCGATAATGACGTCGAAACTTTTAATTGAGACCGACATTCGATCGATCGAAAATGAATGGCTATCTAGTGTTAGGGTACACCCTATGTATATACCGCTAGTGCTCTTTGTCTTTCCATTAGCCATTTCTACAGTGAACGGTTCTTTAAGTGCTCGTGATTTTTGCTTAAGGAAATGAGCAAATTTTTGGTTCACGAAACTCCTCTCCGCTCCACTATCAAACAGTATGCATGCATAAGAGTTATCGAGGAGAAACGTACCAGTGACCACTGTGGGGTCGGCAACCGCCTCCTCGTGGCCTATGGCCAGAACCCTTCCCACTCCACCGGCATTCCCTGCCTTCTGGCAGTTCCTCTTGTAGTGGCCCACCTCGCCACAACCATAGCAAGCTTGGCCCACACCAGCTCTGAGGACTTGGGTGATTAGTTTTGCTGGAGCCTTGCAGAAGCGGGCAGTGTGCCCCTTCCTGCTGCAGTTAGAGCACTGCATTTCACGACAGGCTCCACGTGGTGGAAGTTGCACTGGTTGCACTTAGGCAAACTTCCAGCGTACTGCTTTACCGGAGCAGCAACGGCAGGTGCTATCGCAGCATGAACTGCCATGACCTGCTGCTTTTTGGCAGCCTTCTTCTTCTTTTTGTCATCCCAGAACTTCCGCTTGGGATCAGCGGTTTTGGCGGGTTCTGAGATGGCCATGGTTATTGTTGCGGCCGGGGTACGAACCCCATGGTCTATAAGCCAATGTGCCAATCGCTTGGCACTATCAAATGTAGTGGGGTTTGAAGCCAAAACATTTCCCTGGAATGGAGGCACCAGCCCCCATATGTATCTTTCTATCTTCTTTCCCTCTGTATGAACCATGTTGGGACAGAGGGCCACCAGCTCACAGAACCTGGCGGTGTAGGAGACTATGTCGGAGCCCTTCATGGTTAGGCTCCACAGTTCCTCCTCCGGTTTTTGGATTTCGCCCCTCGGGCAGTACTCTTCGATCATTAGCTCTCTCAGAGCTTCCCAGCCCATAGCATTAGCCACCACTAGAGATAGTGACTTGACATGGCTATTCCACCATGTCAGGGCTTTTTCCTCAAAGGTGCAAGCAGCGAACTTGACCTTGCTCCCTTCTGGATAGGAGCAGATTTCGAAAACCGATTCGGTCTTCTCGAACCATTGCGAGAGGGCAATGACTCCACAAGTCCCTCTAAAGGACTTGGGCTTGCAGTCAGTGAAGTCTTTGTAGGAGCACTCTCTCAAGCGCATAGGAGCTTCACCATGAGTAGATTGAACAGGGGTTCCTCCTCCAGTGGAACCAGAAGAATGATATTGAGCCATGGCTATAGCCACAGCCGCAGCTACATCAGCATTCAGAGCTGCCGTATTGATTTGAGGAGCAGGTGGTGTTGCAGTTGATGGAGGATCGCGTCTTGTTGATCGACGTGGAGGCATCTTTTAACTATAAGTTTAGAAAGATGAAGATATTGATAAGAATTTAACAGGAAAATTGATGAGAATGACTCATGGACTAACTCTCCATAGCCCAACAGCAAAATTGAATAGTATGATTGATTGTAGATGATATCATTTGGATAATAATTTCCATGAGGTTAGATATCTGTCAATGATACTGGAATTACAGATGTAATAAGTTCGGGAAAAATGACCTAGAAGTAGGCTTTACATCAACCAAGATGGGAAAATTTTGACAGAACTACGACCTAATCAAGACCTAACAGGTCTAAGATTTACAAAGATAGGAAATTAAACTAGAGTTTTTACATAAACTATGTTATATCAAAAAGAGAAGTCGATGAGACTCTATCGGCGACGAGAACTACTAGAGTGAGTTCTTGACTCCGACATAAGACGTTCTATGTCCCTCACGCGCTTATCCGATCTTGCTTGCTGAGCTCGAAGTTCCCCGACTTCAGCTTGGGTTTTAGCAAGTTCCCTCTACAGAGCTGCATTGCGGACCTGAGTCCTTTCATTAGCAGACTCTAGCTGGCGAATGCGGACTGTGTTAACGCCAGAGTTGGCGTCAATCTCCACGATTCGGTCGATAGTTGCTCGACTCTGTTCGGTGTTCCGAGAGATTCTACGAACCATGATGGGTAGGACCCGGTCAGCTGAACCTCCCTTGGTGATGTTGTAGAAGCTTCTGTCTCCATTGTAGGGAATGGGTTGACCCTGTTCCCGACTCCATCTGTTCAAGTTTGTGGCCCACAGAGGTGTGGGTCCTTGAAATGCTGGACGAGGGTTTGGGTTTGGGTCTTGAGCAGCTGGTGGTAGGTTGTTGACTTCTGGCTCTGAGTCAGAACCATCAAAAAAACCCTCAGCATAGTGATCATCCAAAGGGATGGAATGATCATCCTCTGGCTCCTCTCCGAGCCATCCAGCATTGCCGTGGTTGGGATAGTACGAGTCTCCGGGAAGATGGAATCCAGCCATGATATCTATGCGAGAAAAGGGGGTATAAGAAATAACTAGATAGACGCACTAATTAGATAATTATAAGATGATCTTTATCAGTTACTTCAACATTTGCGTAGTGCATACCAGTCATATGTAACCAAGACAGGATAAACCTTCAAATAAGTGACCCTAACTCTAAGCCCACAACCAAACAAGGAACAGGAAGTAAAGCAAAGATCACAGATTCTAAGTCTATGACATCCTAGTTACATATAACCTTAGTCTATCCATTCTGCAACTATTGACATACTAATAAAGACCTTTTTAGTTCTCAGATAAGTAATTATAGTAACACAAAATACTCCTATAGTATTTTAAGTTTATGTTCCGTTCTATTGTTTTCATTGTAGTAGTGTTGGTAAGTTTTTAGACTTGTTGCAACCTCACAACCACACTTAGGCATATGCTAGTCAATCCTCGGATAATATAGTTGATCAGGCTATATCTTCCCAGATTTGACTATATGTCTCTAAGTCTACTTGTGCAGCCCAACAATCGTAATACTTTCGTTCTGTCCTAGTGACACTGATTTTAGTATGAATGCAGGTATGTATACTTGGTTAAATATTTTATTATTTAAAAGTATAAACTCTTTATCAGAGTATTTTTAAATCCCGCTGTGTTTATAGTTCGTATATCTTTTATGGGTTGATACACTCGATTCACTATAAACAACGCTCTGATACCAATCTGTCACACCCCAAAACTGGAACGGTGGAAACGTTCGGGGGTGGAGGACGTCATGTACAGTATCACAACAATGCATAGTAGTAAACAAGCAACAACATCATCCATTGCGTTAATAATATAATTTAATACAAGTGTGTTCTGTCAAGTTAAATAGACACCAAAAATATGAATCAAAATAAAAGATGAGTCTTGAACAAGCTCCATCTTCTCAAAAACTGGCACCGGTACCTGTCTACTGGTGACCTGAGAATACAAGTTATTTTGAAAGAGTTTATCAACTTTAAAGCTGGTGAGATCATAAGTATATTAGTGTCTGTGTTTGTATGAAAGTTTTTGTAAGTATGTAATGTATAAGTTTGTAATTGTTTGTAAATTGTTTGAACTCTCCTAGAAAACCCTATGTTTCCTACTAACAGTAGCCTTCTACCAAGGCATCTAGTGGTCGTGTGTGTGTCTCTTGTAAGAGTATGTATTTTACCAAATCTGACTATCATTAACCAAAAATATAGTTTTTACATTACTGTTTATTGTGTGAAGATCACAAAGTGAATGCAATGGGAAAATGAAATAGTACTGTAGTGTTGTATTAAGTAACTACTGCTGTACTAACTACCTTAAACCAATTGTTATTTAAAGTACCATGTGATCGGCCTGTACCATACTACCGACTATAAACACGACGATGTAAGACGTCGGAAGAAATGACGTTTGGCACCCGTAGACTTGCAAGTCCCACTGTAGCGAGCAGCAAGGTGTAGGATAGTCAATCCAGTATAGATATATACACAAACTCAACGCTCTCCATTTAAGGAGATTCTGGATACAAAACGGGCCATGACAGGTTATGCCATGCCCCGTTACGTGGCTCACATAACTGTATTAGTGCACTGGTGAATGTATTGTATGTACTAGCTGTATTGTATGTTCTCTCTCTGTCTAGTATGTATGTATGTTCTCTCTGTATGGTATTGTTTGTTTCTCATCATAGTATTCTCTATCTGTATGTTATGTTCTCTCTGTATGGTATTGACTCATGTATGAACTGACTCTTTGTATGTTTCACTGTTCTAGTAATAGTATTAGTATCTTCCTAAACTATACCTATTATAGCTTACTGGTAATGTTTGTTTGAATGTATGAACATGTTTGTATACCTTTGCTACCCAAAGGTATTGAATAGAAAGAAGTAACTTTTATATCTATATACATATACATAATATATGACTAGGATTCAAACGACCTTCGGACAAATAACCGATACCCTAAGTCCACAACCAAACAAGGAACAGGAGGCAAGGTGAGCTATCAGTCCTAAGTCCTTTCAATCCTACTTATATAACTATATCTATATAGATACACATTTAACAGAATATAAGTTTAGAAGAGTTTAATAAAAGTATTTGACATCTAAAAGAGTTTGTAAAACAGTTTGAAGTAGTTTGTTTGATAGCACAGTTTGAAAAGTAAGAAATCCACTTGTTTGGTAGTTATTAATCACATGTGATTGATATAATAACTATAATAGTTCAACTTGTATCCCCCCATAAAAGCATTTAAAAACATTTAAAAGGTTAATTAAGGGGGTATGAACTCACCTGTAGTGAGTAACTCGAATGAAAGATCGATATAGGATTATTGGGTGTCAATTGGAGTCTTGAGCACAAACGATTCCTATTTAACATATAATTACACATATATGATTACATTCCACGTATATAACCACTTAAAGTGATAGGGACACGCCTTAGGGACATAAAAACACTTAGAATTAAGTGTTACCAACACCTATGGTTGCACATAAGAGGTGTATGGCCCTATATTTGAGTGTAAGGCCACAAAGTCATGGGTTTTATGTGTGTGCGGCCAAAGTGTGTGTGCGGCCAGGGTGTGCGGCCAGGGTGTGTGTGCGGCCAGGGTGTGCGGACAGGGTGTGTGTGCGGCAGCACACTCACTATGAAGTGTGCCAAAACGTGTTTCCAAGCCTTAGGAATGTTCTAGGGAAGGTGTTTTGACCATTGGCTAGCTGGAATGGAAGTTTGTTGCCATATTAGACCCTTAAAAGGGTGTGTGCGGCTACACTTGGTGTGTGCGGCCGTACACACTTGAAGATCATATGAAATGGCGTTTTTCATGTGTAAATTCAAGGGTCTTTAGCTTATAACAAGCTATTGCAAGTGTATACCCGATTTAGAGGCTTAAAAGTGTAGTTAAAAGCCTAAAAAGTAGTGTGTGTTCTTGGTGTTCTTGGTGATCTAACACCGATTAGGTGTTTTCATGGATCAAATCAAGGGAAAAGGCTAGTTAAGGTCAAGTATTAGCTAATCAAAGAAGGAATCACTCACTTGATTGAAGATTGAAGTGAAACTTTGGATGATACTCGAGAGAAAACGAGTTCTAGCTTTCAGTAGTACGTGCCTATACTACATTCTATACCTATCCGTAATAGACTCAAAATTCATCCCAAGGTCCTAAGTCACTATACTAGACTACCCCTAAATGTGCTAACACCGACATGCTCCTATGAGCTACAACTAACTTCCTAGGTACTCCTCCTAGGATCGTCCTCGATCCCGCACCGCTGGTTGCTTTGTGCATGCTTGTTGTACACAATACAAGTTCAGATAGAATGTCGAATAATCGACTCTATCAGAAGTCCATAACCAAATAAGGAACAAGAAATAATGCTAAGTCAATCATTCTAAGGCTATTTAATCCCGACCATATACAAATATACAACATACACCTAGAAATCACATAATCAAATAACATATATCAATCAATTCCCTATACCATAAGACATCACAAAAATCATGCATTACTATCCAACAGTTCCTAAAACAACCTTAGCTTATCCACTAGCATGCTTTTCTAACGATTCACATATTAGCAAGTTCAATTTCAGCACATATAAAAAGTATTGGTATTTTTGGAACCACTCTCCTGTTCGGGCTCTGGCTGACTGTACACACTGCATCTTCCTGTAAAACCAAGGTTAAGTTACAGGTCCATGTTCCCGATCCCAAGCCAACAATCAAACAAGAACATGATGAGAGACTGAGCCTATATCCCTAACCTAACCCTTTTATTATAAATTTATTTTTCAAAAAACGTTTTGTGAAAATCCTCGGATCCTAGTTTGAGTTTGGATTCACAGAAGTGTTCCTCCAAATCCCTCAAACCAGGGCTCTGATACCAAATTGTAACGTACCATTTTCACAACCAAGAAAATTCATTTTTATTAAGGTAAAACTTCACAATTATAAAATCCATATTGACAAAACCATTTGTTACAATTTACATTTATTGAAATTTAGAGTAATATAATAAGCGCGGAATCTTCGTTGTTGTTGATGAATGTATACAATCATGTATTTCCCTTCCTATGATAAACGATGATACCTAAAAAACAGTAACAACTGGGTAAGCACGAAGCTTAATGAGTTTCCCCCAAAATACCGCACAAAAAAACATATACAAATATGTATACTGGGTCCATAATCATCGGATTGGATTAACCCGGGTATGTTGGCCTGCCATCTCAACCAAACTGCTCTTCTCGAGCCTCCGTGCCTACGACTTACAGTCGGCCCGCACCTGGTCTCTTGGCCTACAACATATAGCTAGATTGCATCAACCTCATTCGCCACCATATGTCGACATATAAGCAATCAAGGATCAAGTAGACATATAATACATGAAATTACCAATCATACAACTTACTACCGCCTACTAGACCCCTCACAGCACACTGCTCCGCTACCACCTAATCTCCATGGAATGCCTAACCATAAGTAACCATATGTGAGATAGCCACCCGAATAGATGATCCTACTCTAGAGCCACAACCAAACAAGGAATAGGAAAGAAAGACTAGATCAAGATTTCTCAGGCTATCTATCCTACATGACTACATACAAACCCTAGGGCACTCCACTAGATGATAACCAGCCTACAGATACTCTAACCAACATACCACTACTGCTGTATCCTAACACAGAAGGATATATATATATATATATATATATATATATATATATATATATATATATATATATAAATCTAGCAGATCACTACAACATAGAAACATCCTATACACAAGGATACATAACCAAATCTCCTAGGAATGTGTAACTATATGTACCTAGAGGTGCGATAGACACCCGGACAGGTGATCCTACTCTAGAACCACAACCAAACAAGGAGCATGCAAGAAAGCCTAGATCAAGAGTCCCCAATCTATCCTACGTGACTACATACAACCCCTAGGGCATCCATATACTAAATGATAACCAAAACTAGTGGGCCGACATTGGTGCCTTCCACCCATGGGTACAGTAAGGAAAATTCAACTAGAATAAAGAACCTAGAAACACGGCGACATGCTTCCCTTTCTGCACTGCTTTCTCTTGCGAGCCCTCTAACACCAAAACATGGAAGTATCTTAATCAACAACCCAAATCCTTCAAGTTTTACCTAAATTCAAACTTGGTCAAAAAGTAAACGGTCAATGGTCAAAAGTCAAAGGTCAACCTTCAGCTGGTCGCCACGCCGTGGCCATCCTTGGCCACGCCGCGGCAGCCAAACGACAAAACATACATCTCTAGCTTAGTCGCCACGCCTTGGTGACCTAAGGCCACGCCATGAGCACTAGGTTCCTAACAGCTTCATGGTTTAAGTCGTTTCCTCGATTCCAAGGACTCCAAAGCTCTGATTTGGTCCATCATATGGTAAAAAAATGATAAAGTTTCAAACTTTAACCCTTAAGACGCTCCAAGAGATAAAGATCTCAACTCAATGGTCCAGAAGGGAAAAACACAACTTGGCTTAATCAATAAGCACTTAAACTTGAAGACCTCTTGTCCAATAATTCCAGATAGGTTTCTAGTACCATTACTAACATAAAAATCCATTCTTTTCAGACATGCATGTCCAATGTGTCACACCCCCAAACCGGAACGGCGGAAACGTTCGGGGGTGGAGGACGTCATGTACAGTATCACAACAATTGCATCATAGTAATCAAAGTAAGCACAAAAATTACATTGAATAAGTAGATTATTTACTTTGTTCGATACATAGTTTGTATACAGCACAAGTATAAAAAAAGTATAAAAGACGCGACTCTAAAAGCTCCGTCTTCTCAAAAGTCTACAGGAGTACCTGTCTACTGATTTCCTGAGAATACAAGCGGTTTTTGAAAGAGGATCAACATTAAAGCTGGTGAGTTCATAAGTATGTTTTTGTAATAAAAACCTGTCTGTGAATCTGTAAAATGTTTGCATGTTCTCAAGAAAATCCAATATTTTCTTTAGTATTGAAAAGTAGTCTTAAACCCTAAGACCGAAGTGTATGTTCGTTACTGTGTTCTTGTAGTTGTATGTGAAAGTGTTAGTTTATATGTCTGGATACCACCAGTGGAATTGTATAGTATTGTTTTGTATAAAAACTATGGTATGAAATCCCTGGCTATCACCAGTAATGTATAATGCGTTGTGTATGAAAACCCTGGCTACCACTAGTATGTATAGTATGTAAATGTATAAAAACCCTAGAATCCTCCACTATGTATAGTAGTTCTATTAATTTAAAATAAAACTAATTGAAGTTGTTTACCATTCATTCATTAATCGTATTATTTAGTTACAAATTTATGAGTTGTTATAACCATACTTGACCATTGAATTTCCTGAACGACGTTCTTCAGGCATCGGAATCGAAATGACTTTGTCACCTAGGCCTGCCGGCCTAAATATAGCTAACAGTTGCGGTGCGGGATTGTCAGTCCCGTATAGATCTATACAAAAACTCACGTTCTCCCATCAGGACACTAGGATTATAATCTCAGGACTTTTGTTAGTACTTAGGTAAGTACGTGAAGATGCTCACTCATAAAATGCTATACTAACGATTAAGTGCAGAATAAAATGAATCCTATGAATTTAAATGACTGTTTGTATAATCCATAACTATACCTAATATAGCTTATATGTTTATTCGCATTGTATCTGTGTTTCGTGCATTGATAATGTAATTGTTCCATAAACTATTCCTATATAGTTTATATGTTTTTTAATGTATAAACTCTAGAATTGATAAAACCATGTGTGGAATCCCAAACTACACCTATTATAGCTTGCATGTATGTTATGTATTCAATTCGTGTATTATACTGAAAACTTTGCAATTATGGTTGTATGTTGAAAACTTCCCTTATGCTCAACATATTACAAAAGGGATAAAATATCTAAGTGTTTTATAATATGTAATGATCTCTTGATTGTATCGTTTCCATAAGTTTTAATCCTGTTAAAAATCTTTATATAAAATCACAAGATTTCTTTGTGTTTTTCTTGTATTCCCACCGGAAACGTTAGAAACAGTAAAAGTGTAGGGGTATGAACTCATAGTTGATTATGTGTACGAGCTCGACAGCAAAACCGGAAAGATGACCCTCGAGTTGGAATACGCGGAATTTACGGTATCCTAATGATAATTTAACACACCATTGTATTTAAAGTAGCGATTCCATTAATTGAAGTGTTAGAAAACACTTTCTTTTGGGTTAGGAATGTTATCGAGACTTGCTTGAAGCGGAAAAAGAAGGTCTACAACCAAAGTTCACTACTCAAGACTGTGTTGCGGCTGTGAACTGTTTGCGGTCGTGAACGGGTTTGCGGTCGTGAAAGTTTTGCTGCCGTGAATGGTTTGCAGCCTGTGAAGATTTGAAGGCTGTTCTTGGTGTTCTTGGTGAAAAACTTGAAGATTTGAAGATTCGATCTTAATGATATGAATGTACTTGGGAGAGATTTGAGAGAGTTTTTGGGTGAAAAAGATGAAAAATGATGAATCTCTCCGGGAAAAATATATATACCGGTTGGGTTTACGGTCGGAGGTGGGTCCCCAACGGTAAATGGTTTGCGGTCTAAGAGTTTACGGCTGTAAACGGGTTTACGGCCGTAACACTTGGCTGGAAAGAGTTTTGCTGATTTTTCGAAAGAAACTTGCTTTTTCGAGTGTTTTTGGCTCCAAAGGATTATATAAATTTTATTTATCTATATTAAATTATTTTCTAACCTTCACGAGCTTAACGGAATAAATAAAATTCAAAATTTTATTTAACAGAATTGACTTTTGTTGACTGGAAAGTATTGGGTTGTCACATCATCCCCCCCGTTAGAGGGAATTTCGTCCTGAAATTCCTTCTAAAACGAATACAATAATGGACTAGGGAAAGAGATGCGGATACTTCTGTTGCTTCTGGTCTTCTCGCTCCCAAGTGAATTTGGGTCCCCGCTTGGCATTCCAGCGAACCTTCACTATCGGTATGCGACTTTGTTTCGTTCGCTTGACTTCCCTATCCATGATCTCGACTGGCTCTTCCACGAAGTTAATACTCTCATTTATCTCCATTTCATCGAGTGGAATCACGATAGTCTCGTCGGATAGACACTTTTTAAGATTTGACACGTGGAAGACGGGATGAATGTTGCTAAGTTCTTGTGGTAACCGGAGTTTGTAAGCTACGGGACCGATCCTAGCAAGGATTTCGAATGGTCCAATGTATCTCGGATGCAGCTTTCCACGCTTTCTGAAGCGTATCATGCCCTTCCAGGGTGAGATCTTCAACAGGACACGGTCACCAACCTGGAATTCCAAGGGTTTTCGTCTTTTTTCGACGTAGCTCTTTTGTCTATCTCGGGAGGCTTTTAGTCGTTCTCGGATTTGTACAATATTTTCGGTGGTTTCTCGGATGATTTATGGGCCAGTGAGAGTGCTATCGGGGACTTGAACTCGGATTTGTACAATATTTTCGGTGGATTAATGTCTAAGTCCATAACTATATTTGGTATGTACTTGACCCGACCCGACATGGTCCATTTGGGTTGCACTTCACCGGCACAATTTATATCGATAGTCTTTTGAGAATAGTATATTTATGATTTATATTAATATATTATAAGTTCTAATATATTAATATATAATCATATTATTTAATTAGTATTGATCAAGAATTAATTTATAATTAATTAAGTGATCAAAAGGAACTAATTAAATATGGACTCTTAGATATATATGTGTAGTGGGCCAAGTTCATTTAGGTTGGGCTAAGTCTTCATGGATAGTCCATGGAGATTTAACCCATGGATCCTAGGAAATGAAAGGTCATGGGTATTAGGGTTTAACCCTAATCCTCCACACTATATAAAGGGTCTTATGGTTCATGAAATTAGGCTAGTGGCTAGTGTGGATACACTAAAGAGGGCAATAACCGATTTCATAAGTGTGAGCCAAGTATCCATATTCTCTAAAGGTTTTCCAAGGTGTTTTGGTGATTTGTGATTCCACTTGAGGCCTCCACACTATTGGGGCTAAGCTCTTAAAGTTCAAGACTTCAAGCTTCATTAAAAGGTATGTATTCTAACTTGTTATATTACCCAAGTATCAAGGATTGTATGCTAGATAGGGTAATACCTTGGAATATTCATATTTGCATGTATAATAGAGAAAACATAGATCCAAGGTATTTAGGGTTGCATGTACACTTAGGAGTGTTAGAATGCTCAAAATCCAACAGAGAATTCCATAACTTATTCTTCAACAGTGGTATCAGAGCCATGGGTTGTTTTCTGTTATATTCATGCAAATGTTTGATTTTCAAAGTTGAAAAAAAAAAGAATTGACATGAAGTATAATTTCCTCTCCCTTAATTATAGCAAAACAACTTTTTCAACCCCTACAACCTCACGAATTGAAACTTTTGTTTTCTATAATTAACATTGCTAATATGCAATACTTATCATAATTATCATGCTCCCACTAACATGATGATTATTATCATAACACTTATGCTCCCACTAGCTTTGACATGTATCCAGAAATTACTGGACTTCTAGAAATCAATACTTTATTGACTTTCTTACCAAAGTTCAGATTTCTGATACTAGATTGCTTTGATAAGGCTTTATCAAAATTATACACCTTATTTTAGATAGCTCACAGGTGTGTCTAAACAATTTCAGAACTATGAAAAGGGATGCCGTAATCATAGTCTTAATTGTTTAGACCTTTGCCATTTCTCATAAGTCCATGTAAGTGTGCCGGTTAACCACGCACGCTCCACTAACGACTTTGAGAACTGCAAATATCACAATTGCTATCTACTTAAAATCTACTTAGTGAAAGAATTTCCTCACCATCATTTTCATGAATCGGAGAGAAACCTTATGACACTTAGATTTTATGGTGTATGTGTTCTTATCCATGTGAATTTGTAAAACCATAGTCACAAGACTAGGTTAGTGACAAATCCTAACTCATATGGATTGAACTTGTGCAATCTTAACTTCTTGCCACCTGGCAGCTCAAGGGCCTGCCATTGCTTCCAAGTAGCTATGCAAACAATTGAGAACATGTAGAACTCAAATGTATAGCCAACTTAACTGGAATGGGCACAGAAATGTCAACACGATAGGTTATAAACCTCTAGTTGTGTGCTAGTGATGAAATATAGGTTTTATTCTTGATTACTTCTTGAAACCCTTTCAGGATCTTTTAGACTCCCACTGTCTCCTTGACCTATAAGACTTTCTTGCCAAATATTCAAGAGATAGTGTGGATTCTAATCAAGACAAACACTTAATACAATTGGCCTAAGTTGGTCTCTGTTTTATCCAAAACATCACAACTTACCAAATTCAAATGTACAAGAGTAGAAAACCTTTTACTCTTACATTTCACTAGTGTTAATAAACCTTCTTTAAGATGTGTCACTCAAGTTACATTTGTGGTGGGCTTGATCAGTTTACAAGAATGTGTACTTGATCCCTTAGTCCTTTACTTGACTCACACATCCATGTGAACAAGTAATTAGTCTTAATTTTCCCATGCTTGAAAGTTCTCATTCATCATACTATACAACTTGCATGATTCCAAGTTTCTATCCAACTGAAACTTGGGTGATGAGAATCTTTCCTTATTTGGAAAATTTAGACACTACCACAAATGAAAGAATCAAATTCATATTTCCACTCTTGCTATTAATGGAATCATATAAGCAACAATTTTTTTTTTCCACAAATGCCATTGTAAGGATATTTTAAAATAAATAAAATCAAATTTTTTTTCCTTTTATTTTAAAAACTTTACGGAAAAACTAACCTTACAGTGCAAAAGCACATGAAAACTTTGTTGTTATCTATTCCTAAGCAATATATCATAACTCCTAAGCAACAGCTCAAAATTCTGATCACAGAACCATGCGATCGAGATCCATCTTCGCGATCAGAATCAACATATACTTCCTTTAAGTTTCTTCACTTTTCTTTGATTCTTAAAACATCAACATGTGACCCAGTCACATCATGTAACAAGAATCTCAGAATAGAAACTTAACAGAGTTAGATAGTGGACTTTACCTAAAGTAGAGTCAATCTTCTTGACTTGATCAACCTTATGATCTTTCAGGTAAATAGGCTGCTTCGCAATCAATGCCCTTCCTTTGGCAAGAGAAACATAGGGACTCTTTGGGAATGGTACATGGGACTATCGCAGACTTAGCCTTTCTCTTTACCATTTGGTCAACCTAGTTGACTATGGTCAATCCTTTTCCTTGGGAATAGAAGGCTTTTCTAGATATCCAATGTTACCATTGTCAATGTCCATGGTAGTTTGGGAAGTTGATCTACTAATCAAATTTGCTCTCCCAGTGCTCCAAATTATTGTTGATTCAGCAACATCAAGCAAATAGATAAGATCATTAAGGGTCATGTCATAGTCTGTTTCATAGTAGTCCCAATGGAATTCACTATGTGACTTAGAAAGTGATTGAACCACCAACTTTCTCAAGAGTTTGACACCTAACTCTCCCGGCTTGTCAATATGTGACTTCATCTCCAAGATGCGATCACACATAGACCTTGCTTGCGAATAGGGCTTGAGTGACCTTAAACTTGTGGGTTAGGGAGAATAATTGGAGGAGGTGGAGGAAGTGAAGTTCCAAGAGATTTGGGAGGATCATAGATGTCTGAACCAGACATCTTTTTGGGAGATATTCAAGATAGTTGATCTAAAGTCCTTAATATAACACCCAATATGAAATATTAAGGTTAGGACCCAGCAAACTATTTTATAACTTGGAAGAGGGATGCCGTAATCCAAGCTATAAAATATTTGAAGGTAGGTGAATGACGATTCACCAATTTCCACCAAGATAAACAAAATTTATTATTAGGTTTTAATTGGTTTTGAAACTCCTAGATTCTTTTGAGATTCATTGAACTTTTCAAAGGCATGTTTCAATCTCGAGTGTGCCCTTCAGGTTTTGTGACTGGGATGCCGAGGATCACAAAACAAGGTGTGAATAACCATGCAAGTATACTTGGTACCCTTAATATTTACCCCTCAATCGATGTGCCGGTTAACCACACACGCTCCACCGATACTATGATAAACATTAAGTTACCATTTGCCTACCTTGTTAAATCAAGCTAGTGTGCTGGTTAACCACACACGCTCCACTAACTGACTTAAGCAAAGTGCAAAGTATAATTTCATGGGTTAGCACAAAATTCATATTTTCCTAAGTAACTAAGATTAGGTATTAATAAGAGTTTAGGTACTTAGTATTTATCATTAATACTTTTAATGAAGGGAGAATTATAGTCCTTGTCCTACCCGTTCGGCTAACGACCCTCCACCGGTCAAGGAAGCGGTGGGTGAGAGTGGACATCCATTAAACCACCATTTTATAGGCAGTAACCTTATACCCCCCTTATAGACCGGCTTCGTGAATGAGGCCTACTAATGGTAAGACGACTTTACTCTTATACATATATATAAATATTATTAACTTATAATATTATAAAGTATAAGGGTTGAATTTTAACTTTTAAAATTCTAAGGGCTTAACTTGGAATTAAAGTATTCAGAAGTGAAAACTTTACAAATTCCAAAACTTGAGGGCAAGTTTTTTGAAACTATTCAAAACTTTTCATTTCATAACTTATGAGTTTAATGGTTCATTAAAATGAAGACTCTTCATTTTTTATGTAACCTCTTATTCTTTAATAACATTTTTAAAGAAGTGACTCTTAAACATCCATAACTTGAGGACAAGTTACGGAGTCATAATACTATTTAATGAAAAAGACTCTTCATTTTTTTATGTAACCTATGACACTTTTATGAGTTTTAAGATTCATAAATGTGACCTTTTATGTAACTTGAGGACAAGTTACAAAAACATATTTTATGAACTACCTCTAGATTAATTAGGATTGAAAACAACTAAAACACAAATTTTTTTTCATTAATCTAAACTAACTCATAAATCAAGGAAACATAAAACTGTTGGTAATCCATAACTTATGGAGTTAATTGCTTGTTTTATGATGAAACTTTTCATGTTCCATAACTTAAGAATAAGTTATGGAATTCTTTAAAACATTAACACCAAATTTTTTAACTCCATAAAAACTTTGAATCAATTTTTTTAACTCCACCAAATTTTTTAATCATCTATAGTCAAGAATATATATATGAATTTCATGTTGAATTGGTTCAACATAAGGAAAAACTCTATATATTGTGTTCTCAAAATTCGATTATGATTACGGCATCCCTCTTCGTAGTCAAATTTTGGAAACATGGTAAATAAAAATATTGTAGCAAAAGACTGGTCTACAATCATGTCTTTATGTGAGATATCATGAATCGTATCCCATTTGCTTTGGGTACAAGATCGATTACATGTGCTATAATGTTTATCCTTTCTAAATTTTCCAAATGCCTTGGGGCATTAAGAGGAAAAGGTCTAGAATTGGATATGACTAAAGTGATTAAGCAATTGTCGAGGACAATCTAAGGTTTACCAAAGATTGGTTGCTCAAGGACAATTGGAAGTATACTGTTAATATTGGAAGGACCATATTGACATAGTCTGGAAAGAGGCAACTCTTGTTCAGAAGTGGTAGTCAAAATGGGAATATAGAGTTGTCTTCATAGGTGGAAGCAATCTGTGTAAGGTTAAAGAAACTTAATACAAGAAGCATGTTCAAAGCAATGTGCTTTGAGTTTGAGACATCGTTTCCATGGAATTGCTCTCCATTGGAATACTCTGTAATGATTGTTGCCAAGTCTTTGTGGCTTTGTGCATAATCATTACAAGAGGAACAGTGCATATAAGTTTAAAATCTAAACATATTTCGATAAATGTTAGGAATTCTTACATTTACGACAAGGATTTGGGAGTGTGAAAAGAGAATCATTGATCTAGATAAACATAGAGTGCATACTTGGTGTATGGCAAAGCTATTGTTTAGAAAAACATAGTGTACATGCTTGGAGCATGGGACAACTAGTGTTTTTAATTCAAGTATAAAGTTGATAAAACCGAAACAATGAATAATGAGTAATCAGTATGGTGATAAATAAAAGTGGTCTATTTATATTCATAGGGGTTGATACCAAATTTGATTCATTTATTCTTGTGTTTCACTTTGCATGTTTTGACTTCCATAATAATTAGGTTATTCTTCCGGAATGACTAAGTTCTTCAAACCATCCACAGTCGGTCATATGTTGGAAGTAGATATGAATCAAGACTGTCACGGGTTGGCTTGTAGAGGTCCAAGTTGGTCGACAAAGTTGTGCTACAACACACATGAGTGCTCATAAGTTCTGAGTATTGGATTCAACCCGCGCTCATTTGAATCACTTCATGGATTTTATCACGAGTGATCATGAGACGATAATATCTTATATTCTTCAAACATAGAAATATGAATTGTTACTATGAGTTGGTTGTACATTGATTGCACGAAACCGCATTGGTAACTCGATGTTATAAAACGTGCCTTTGTGTATGATTCAACAAGTAGTAGAACAAGCCATATGAGTCGAAGTTTATCCATTCCTTTTACCTTCGGGATAAAAGCGATATCTGTGGGCCCCTCGATGATTTAGTGATGACACATGTGAGTGCTTGGCCAAGCCAGGACTGATTTGATTTGTTCAATCAGTCAGTCGTCATAAATCGAAAATCGGGAAACAACAAATGGACAGAGAGACTGATTATAATCCATATCTCAGTCCATATGATATTTAGAATGGAGGAATATATGATCCCTTATCTAATGGACAAGTCATTGACAAAGGTCAGAGTTCGTTCACAAGATCAGAGTTCGACAGCGGCTTTAAGAGCTACGATTGCCAGTTGGTTTTTGAAGTCATACTCAATAATAGTTTTAGACTTATCCAAGTGGGAGACTGTTGGATTAATGTCTAAGTCCATAACTATATTTGGTATGTACTTGATCCGACCCGGCATGGTCCATTTGGGTTGCACTTCACCGGCACAATTTATATGGATAGTCTTTTGAGAATAGTATATTTATGATTTATATTAATATATTATAAGTTCTAATATATTAATATATAATCATATTATTTAATTAGTATTGATCAAGAATTAATTTATAATTAATTAAGTGATCAAAAGGAACTAATTAAATATGGACTCTTAGATATATATGTGTAGTGGGCCAAGTTCATTTAGGTTGGGCTAAGTCTTCATGGATAGTCCATGGAGATTTAACCCATGGATCCTAGGAAATGAAAGGTCATGGGTATTAGGGTTTAACCCTAATCCTCCATACTATATAAAGGGTCTTATGGTTCATGAAATTAGGCTAGTGGCTAGTGTGGATACACTAAAGAGGGCAATAACCGATTTCATAAGTGTGAGCCAAGTATCCATATTCTCTAAAGGTTTTCCAAGGCGTTTTGGTGATTTGTGATTCCACTTGAGGCTTCCAAACTATTGGGGCTAAGCTCTTAAAGTTCAAGACTTCAAGCTTCATTAAAAGGTATGTATTCTAACTTGTTATATTACCGAAGTATCAAGGATTGTATGCTAGATAGGATAATACCTTGGAATATTCATATTTGCATGTATAATAGAGAAAACATAGATCCAAGGTATTTAGGGTTGCATGTACACTTAGGAGTGTTAGAATGCTCAAAATCCAACAGTGCAATCGTACTATCTCTTGGATGTAGGTTCTAGTCAGTCTCTCCATTTTGTATGTTTCCTTGATTGGTAGGAAGTGGGCGGACTTGGTCAATCTGTCGACGATCACCCAAATAGTATCATGACCACCCGTCGTCTTAGGTAACTTGGTAATGAAATCCATTGTGATCCCCTCCCACTTCCACTCAGGTATCATTGGCTATTGAAGTAAACCTGAGGGCTTTTGGTATTCTATCTTGACTTTGGCGCAAGTTAGGCACTTGCCCACATAGGTAGCAATCTCTGCTTTCATGTTTGGCCACCAATATAGCTTCTTGAGATCCAAATACATCTTATCTGAACCTAGGTGAATGGAATATCGAGTTTTATGGGATTCATTCATGACCACCTCTCTGTAACCACCGAACCTTGGTGTCCAGATCTGGTCCATGAAATAACGAACCCCGTCACCCTTGATTTTGAAGTTCTTCTCCATTCCTCTTAAGACTTCATCTGCCACATTATCTAGCTTCAAGGCATCTAGCTGAGCCTCTTTGATCTATGTGGCTAGATACGAATGGATTGTCATGGTTAATGCCTTCACCTGACGACCTGAGTATTCCTTCCAGCTAAGGGCTTCCGCTACTACATTGGCTTTGCCCGGATGATAGAGAATTTCGCACTCGTAATCATTGAGTAGCTCTACCCATCGCCGTTGTCTCATGTTGAGCTCCTTCTAATCAAAGTTGTGTTGTAGGCTTTTGTGGTCGGTGAAGATAGTACACTTAGTACCATACATGTAATGCCTCCATATTTTCAGTGCGAAGACCACTGCTCCCAACTCAAGATCGTGAGTAGTATAATTGACTTCATGTGTCTTTAGTTGTCTCGAGGAATAGACAATAACCTTTTCTCGCTGCATAAGTACACAGCCTAGCCCCTGATTAGATGCATCACAATAAACTATGAAGTCCTCTGTCCCTTCAGGAAGAGACAAGACAGGTGCGCTGCCCAGGGCTTGCTTCAGAGTCTGGAACGCATTGTCTTGTTGTTTTCCCCAACTAAAGGTTACACCTTTCTGAGTCAGGGCGATAAGAGGCTTAGCAATTCTAGAGAAGTTTTGGATGAATCTGCGATAGTATCCAGCAAGACCCAAGAATTGACGGATTTCTGTGGGCGTCTTCGGTGCTGACCAATTCTCTATTGCCTTAATTTTGGAAGGGTATACATGTATGCCTTCTTTGCTAACCACATGACCCAAGAAAGTTACCTTCCTAATCCAAAACTCGCACTTAGAGAATTTTGGGTAAAGCTTTTCTGCTCTCAGTGTTTCTAGAACTTGTCTCAAGTGCTGACTGTGTTCTTCCTCGCTTCGTGAATAGATAAGTATGTCGTCTATGAATACTATCACGAACTTGTCTAGGAATGGACGGAACACCCTATTCATCAGGTCCATGAATATGGCGGGTGCGTTGGTTAGACCAAAGGGCATCACTAAAAACTCGTAGTGACCATATCGAGATTGGAAAGCTGTTTTCGGAACATCACTCTCCTGGACTCGTAGCTGATTGTACCCTGATCTCAGGTCTATCTTTGAAAAGTAGCTAGCTCCTTGAAGTTGATTGAAGAGGTCGTCGATTCTGGGAAGAGGTTTGCGGTTCTTGATAGTGAGTTTGTTGAGCTCACGATAATCTATGCATATCCGGAAAGATCCATCCTTCTTCTTAACGAACAAGACCGGTGCTCCCTAGGGTGAGAAGCTTGGTCTAATGAATCCCTTGCTGAGCAGTTCGTTAAGTTGGCTGGATAGTTCTTGCATTTCCGCTGGAGCTAGACGGTAAGGGGATTTGGATACGGGGGTAGCTCCGGGAATTAAGTCGATTCGGAACTCGACTTGACGCTTTGGAGGAACTCCGGGAAGATCCTCGGGGAAGATATCGGGAAAGTTGCAGACTTTGGGGATGCTCTCGAGGTCTTTAACTTCTTGCTTTTCGTTTACAACATGGGCTAGGAATGTGTGACACTCCTTTCGTAAGTATTTTTAGGCTTTGATGCACGAAATGATACGAAGGTTCGTGCTGAGTTTGTCGCCATAGATAACGAGGGATTTGCTAGATGGCAGATTGAGGCGAATGGATTTTTCGTAACAAAGGATATCAGCACAATTGGGGCTCAACCAATCCATGGCGATGATTACATCGAGGCTTTTTATGGAAATCGGCATAAAGTCGATTGGAAAGGAATAATCGTATAAAGTGAGGGTGCATCCTACGAATACGTCGTTAGTACTCTCTTTCTTTCCGTTAGCCATTTCGACGGTGAACGTTTTGGTTAAAGGTTGGGATTTATGCTCAAGTAGATGTTTAAATGCATGACTGACAAAACTTCTCGCCGCACCACTATCAAAGAGAATGCATGCATAAGAGTTGTCGAGGAGGAACGTACCCGTAACTACAGTGGGATCAACAACTGCCTCCTCCTAGCCTATTGCTAGAACCTTCCCTGTGTTGCTGGCAGTTGTTGCTTTGGGGAAATTCCTCTTGAAGTGCCCGGTTTCTCCACAACCATAACAGACTTGGCCTACTCCCGCTCTAGGACCCTATTTGGCTGGTTGGACTTGTGCTGGAGTCTTGCAAAAATGAGATGTGTGCCCCTTTCTACCACATTTGTCACATTGCATTTCCCTACAAACTCCCAAGTGATGGAAGTTGCATTCGTTACACAAGGGTAGGTTTCCAGCATAACGACTGGGGGTTGTTGGAGTAGTGGGAACAGCAGCAGGGACAATAGCAGCGTGGACTGCCACAGTCTGTTGCTTCTTGGAGGGCTCTTGTGAAGGCTGGCCCTTGTGTTTGTTCCAGAACATTTTCTTTCCACCACTTTCTTTAGGTGGTTCAGGAGCGGCTGCTACGGGTTCATGACTATCTTCGTGATCTATCAAGGTCTGCGCCAGACACTTGGTACTGTCGAATGTGAGGGGTTTAGCAGCCAAGACGTTCCCATGAGTCGGGGGTGTCAATCCCCATATGTACCGTTCAACTTTCTTGTTTTGCGGGGTGGCCATCCCGGGACACAGAAGAGCCAGGTCGTTGAACCTAGCAGTGTACGCAGCAATGTCGGAACCCTTCATCTTCAGGTTCCATAGCTCTTGCTCCAGCTTTTGTATCTCGCCCCGTAGGCAGTAGTCAACAAGCATTAGTTCTTTCAAATTCTCCCAACCCATGGCATTGGCCACCGGCAGAGTTAGGGATTTGACTAGGCTGTTCCAGCAGGTTAATGCTCTATATATGAAGGTGCAGGCGGCAAACTTCACCTTGCTTGCCTCGGGGCACACACAGATTTCGAAGATTGATTCGATCTTCTCGAACCAACGGGTTACGACAATGACACCTCCATTGCCGTCAAAGGATTTGGGCTTTGCGTTCATGAAGTCTTTGTAGGAACACTCCTTCGGGTTTCCCTAGCCACCATCGAGGTTGAGGGGATGGGTACCACTACCCGATCCGCTAGTGCCGCTAGAATTTATCTGCGACATGGCAGCAGCCACGGCGGCTGTAACTGCTACTTGGAATACATCAGGGTCGAACTGAGGAGGTGGCGGCGGTGGAGGATCGTTGTTCTTTCGGTTGGAATTCTTCTTCGGATGCACCTTTCTCTAAAAAGATTCAAGAAGAAATGACAATAATTCCTCTATGCCTGTCATGAGTCAGTTGATTTTGGAACAAGATATATCTTAACCCAATAGATAAAGTGTTCTATTAAGTGATTTTACAGAGGAAGCCTACTAATATAAGTAAACAATCGCTAGAAAAGCAACACTTGGAATGAAATCTGTACGACATGTTTGGCTCTAGATAAAATACTCTTATAGTATTTTAGGTTGCGTGTTATGTTCTATTGTTCCTTTGTTTGTATAGAGTTTGGTAAGTTTTAGACTTGCTGCAATACCACCATCACTCCCAAACACATGTTGGTCGTATCTCAAATAAATACAGTTGATTAGGCTATATTTATCCCAGATATGATTACATAACTGTCCAGGTTTAACAGCAGTGTCCAACATCTAAATACTTTTGTTTTGTACTTCTTGTAATACTGGTTCTGATATGTATGTATACTTGTATACTTTTTTTTAAAATACTTATATTTTAAAAGTATACTTTTAGTTCAGAGCACTTTGGCCCCTTAGTGTTTATAGTTGTATACCATGTAAGGTTTGATATACTTAGTTCACTATAAACAATGCTCTGATACCAATCTGTCACACCCCCAAACCGGAACGACGGAAATGTTCGGGGGTGGAGGACGTCATGTATAGTATCACAACAATTGCATCATAACAATCAAAGTAAGCACAACCATTACATTGAATAAGTAGATTATTTACATTTGTTCGATACATAGTTTGTATACAGCAAAAGTATAACAAATGTATAAAAGACGTGACTCTAAAAGCTCTGTCTTCTCAAAAGTCTACAGGAGTACCTGTCTACTGATTTCCTGAGACTACAAGCGGTTTTGAAAGAGTATCAACATTAAAGCTGGTGAGTTCATAAGTATGTTTTTGTAATGAAAACCTGTCTGTTAATCTGTAAAATGTTTGCATGTTCTCAAGAAATCCAATATTTTCTTTATTATAGGAAAGTAGTCTTAAACCCTAAGACCGAAGTGTATGTTCGTTACTGTGTTCTTGTAGTTGTATATGAAAGTGTTAGTTTATATGCCTGGATACCACCAGTGGAATTGTATAATATTGTTTTGTATGAAAACTATGGTATGAAATCCCTGGATATCACCAGTAATGTATAATGTGCTCTGTATGAAAACCCTGGCTACCACTAGTATGTATAGTATGTACATGTATAAAAACCCTGGAATCCTCCAGTATGTATAGTAGTTCTATTAATTTAAAATAAAACTAAGTGAAGTTGTTTACCATTCATACATTAATCGTATTATTTAGTACCAAATTTATGAGTTGTTATAACCATACTTGACCATTGAATTTCCTGAACGACGTTCTTCAGGCATCAGAATCGAAATGACTTTGTCACCCAGGCCTGCCGACCTAAATATAGCTAACAGTTACGGTGCGAGATTGTCAGTCTCGTATAGATCTATACAAAAACTCACGTTCTCCCATCAGAACACTCTGGTTATAATCTCAAGACTTTTGTTAGTACTTAGGTAAGTACGTGAACATGCTCACTCATAGAATGCTATACTAACGATTAAGTGCAGAATAAAATGAATCCTATGAATTTAAATGATTGTTTGTATAATCAATAACTATACCTAATATAGCTTATATGTTTATTCGCATTGTATCTGTGTTTCGTGCATTGATAATGTAATTGTTCCATAAACTATTCCTATATAGTTTATATGTTTGTTAATGTATAAACTCTAGAATTGATAAAACCATGTGTGGAATCCCAAACTACACCTATTATAGTTTGCATGTATGTTATGTATTCAATTCGTGTATTACACTGAAAACTTTGCAATTATGGTTGTATGTTGAAAACTTCCCTTATGCTCAACATATTACAAAAAGGGATAAAATATCTAAGTGTTTTATAAAATGTAATGATCTCTAGATTGTATCGTTTGCATAAGTTTTAATCTTGTTAAAAATCCTTTATATAAAATCACAAGATTTCTTTGTGTTTTGCTTGTATTCCCCCTGAAACGTTAGAAACATTAAAATTGTAGGGGTATGAACTCACAGTTGATTATGTGTACGAGCTCGACAGCAAAACAGGAAAGATGACCCTCGAGTTGGAATACGCGGAATTTACGGTATCCTAATGATAATTTAACACACCATTGTATTTAAATTAGCGATTTCATTAATTTAAGTGTTAGAAAACACTTGCTTTTGGGTTAGGAATGTTACCGAGACTTGTTTGAAGCAGAAAACGAAGGTCCACAGCCAAAGTTCACGGCTCAAGACTGTTTGCGGCCGTGAATGGTTTGCAGCCGTGAACGGGTTGCAGCCTTTGAAGATTTGAAGGCTATTCTTGGTGTTCTTGGTAAAAAACTTGAAGATTTGAAGATTCGATCTGGATGATATGAATGTTCTTGGGAGAGATTTGAGAGACTTTTTGGGTGAAAAAGATGAAAAATGAGGAATCTCTCTGGGAAAAATATATATTCCGGTTGGGTTTACGGTTGGAGGTGGGTCCCCGGCGGTAAACGGTTTGCGGTTCAAGAGTTTACGGTCGTAAACACTTGGCTGGAACGAGATTTGCTGATTTTTCGAAGGAAACTTGATTTTTCGAGTGTTTTTGGCTCCAAAGGATTATATAAATTTTATTTATCTATATTAAATTATTTTCTAACCTTCACGGGCTTAACAGAATAAATAAAATTTAAAAATTTTATTTAACAGAATTCAGCTTTGTTGACTGGAAAGTATCGGGTTGTCACACAATGTATGTCTTGAACTCAAATTAGGTCAAAATGAGGGTTTATGGCCAAAAATCCATGGATGACACCAAAACTCATTCCTACTTCAGATCCAAAGCACCAAATACTCCAAATGGCCTGGAGATTCATAAAGTTTCAAAGTTTATCAGATATGACCACTCAAAACCATCTAGACATGAAGAAAAGGGACAAAATCCAAAGATCTAGCAACTTAGCAATGAAAAGGTTAGGTGTTGGATACTCACAAAGGTCCAGAAGATGTGCTAGTTAACGAAGATGATGCGTGCAAGGTAACTACCACACGAAGGGCTTCCTTCTCCTTCAAAGATCAGTAAAAATACCAAGAATGAGTTCATAAATGTAATGGATGCTAGGGTTAGTGTTTCTGAGCTTGAGAGGGTGATGGAGGCTGAGTGATCATGGAACACTGGCCATAATGTAGTTTAAATAGGGCCCAAAGCCCAAAAATTAGGGTTTCGGCCACGTCGTGGTGGGCCATTTAATTTCCACGATCATAAAAATAGTGCCACGCCGTGGTGAATCTCCACCACATCGTGGGCAGCCAACAATGAAAGTTTAACATTCAGAAACAACTCATATTGGGAACGGGTGTTACATTTCATGAGCAATGTCTGGAATGGTTCATATCATTGCCACATCAAGCTAAAAACTAATGAAACATATATAACTTCTATTTCTCTATTATTCGTTTCAGATTTAGGGGATTGTTTTTTGAGAGTTTTAAGTGATTCCCAAAAGGTGTACTTCTAAATCTTCAGATCTACCATGTTGAACTTCTCTAAAACATTTGGGATATACTTTTATTGTGAATGTTTGAAGGTTCCCAAAGTTATATCTCTAACTATACTCATCCCCAAAATTTGCTTCGCAACAACTAAGTTCTTCATCTCGAACTCTTTGGATAACTGCTTTTTTAACATGTTGCTCCAATTAACCAACATATCATCAACATAATGAAAGACGACAATCAATGAATTCTTGAACTTATTTTCGTAGCAATTGATATTTGCCATATTTATACACATTTTAGGCAATATTTTAGTACATTTTATTTAATATTTTGGTTATTTGCAGAGATATTTGTCACTTATTGGATTTAAATTGTATTTTGTAGTGAAAAGGAACACTCTTGAAGAATAGGGACCAACATTGACAAGAATTGGAACTTTGGAGGATGGAAGCTTAAAAGAAGAAAATTCCATCGAAAAACCCAACTCACGACATGGCCATCAACATCACGATGTGGAGTGTGTATTCTAGAAGATAAGTACGCTAAAAGTCATAATCCTTGCCCGATAAGGATTTGTATCAAAGCCACGACGTGAAACCCCTGTTCACGTTGTGAATCACGTATTTCCCAAAACTATAAATTATCCTTCATTTTTACGACTTGGGGAGGGTTTTTGAGAGTTCTCTGGAGGAAAGGTATTCTGAGGAACCGATTTTGGAGTCCAGAAAATGCACAAAGCATTCTTTGGAATGAGAATTGCTTGGAGATCAAGAGATTGAAGAACACATCATCAGATTGGTTTGGTTTACTTTAATCATGTCAACTTATATTGAGATTGTGTTTATGTTTTCAGCCATGAGTAACCGAATTTAGTTGCTTTCGTTTAGCTAGATGAAGCTTTAACTCTATGGTTTAGTTATCTAATTTATGGATTTTAATAGTTGGTTCTATGCTTGTGTTTGATTATCATTGTCTAGCATATTGATATTTATGACTTTGATTGCTTGAATTCAAGTTCTGTGTAGCTTAGTGACCATTAAATTACATGAACTTGTTACCTAGTAGTTTAGTGACTATTAAATTACTAGAGTTAGGATCGACCATATCTTAGATAAGTGATAAAAGTAACTAATTTAGCTGTGCTGGAGAACATAAATTATGACCATAATTGTGTTTGCTTAGATAAATCTTACATAGCCCATCTATAATTAATAACTAATTCTGTGTTTTTATTACGTACGACCATACAAGGTAGTTCATGAATTGGTGAGAAGATTAGTAAATTTAGACTTTAATTGCTAATTGAATAGTAATTGGTAACCAACTTTAATAATCCATAATTAGTAGCTAACCATAGAGGAGAAATGAATTCGAACTACACGGAAATGTTTTTAGAATATTGATTAAACAATTAGCTAAGTGTTTAAGTTTGTCTGAACTTGTAAAATCAGATAAAAACAATTTTAAATCTTTGCTTGTTTTAGGTTAATTTATAGTAATTATTTTAGTTAATTAAATCCGTTCCACGCGTTTGACCCCAACTTACTTTACTATACTATAATCTGACTAGGTACACTACCTATCGGTGCAAAAGTAGATAAGCAGTAAGGATATAAATTTAAAACTAGATAGGTATCGTCTGCCCCATATCAAGTTTTTGGTGCCGTTGTTGGAGAGCCGTTATTTTAGTTTATAATATAATTGCTTTAGGTTAATCGATCCTTTTTATGGGGTAAAAACTGCAAAAAGTTAATTTTCAGCAAAATTTAATTTTTGTTCCAAAACCTCGGCTTCATGATGCGGTGGCCTTCCCCACGACGTGATATCTGTGATTTTAATATTTTTAGTTTTTCGTTATGTCGATTTGTTCTGCTTCACCACGAGGTGGTATCATTACCATGACGTGGCGAACGTTCAGTAGCCATTTTTAAATAGTTTTTGTTCATTTTTATGTTTTTATTTTTGTTTTGTTGTAGTAGTATATGACTTGTGGATCAAACACACATTTGACACCACCACTTGAAGATCCGGAGTCAGCTTTTCATAAAAAGAAGGACAAGAACGAAGAAGAATCAAACGCACCAAAGAAATCACCATTCATGGATCTAAACTCAGTTTTTCGTAAAAAGAAGGACAAGCACATAGGAGAATCAAGCAACTCCCCGAAAGACGAAGGCACTTTTGAAGGCATTGAGAACACTCCTAATGAAAAGGAAGCTGGTTACGAAACAAAAAAGTACTAAAACCGAAAGAGATCCAAAAGACAAAATGACGGACATTGCTGACATGAAAATGAAGGCCTACAAAAAAAGAATACGAGAGGACACCGGTCCTGGACTTGTACAACCCACAATTCCCGCTACTGCTACCTTCGAGCTTAAGGGAAATATCCTTATTGTGTTAAAGGATATTCCATTTCCCAGAAAATACCATGAAGATGCATATAAGCACCTCGATGAAGTCAATGATATAGCCGACTATTTCAACATTCCTAATATTCCTCGAGAGACTGTCTTGCTATGAATGCTTCCGGTTACTTTTAAAGGAGCAGCTAAAGATTGGTTGAAGGCACTTTCACCAGGTTCACTCACCACTTGAGCACAGATGGATGAAGAATTCCTCCAACAATTTTTCCCACCATCTAAAGTTTCCAAAGTCAAGAAGGCCATAGCAAAATTTGAGCAACAAATGGGAGAGTCCTTGTATGAAGCTTGGGAGAAATACAAAGGGTTAATCAGAAATTGTCCCCAAAATGATTTAAACGAGCAACAAGAGGCTTCAATCTTCTATGATGGGGTGAATGTCACGACAAGGAAACTCCTTGATTTGCAAGGACCTTTAACTAAGAAGAATCCCGTTGAGATAACAGAATTAATCAAAGAATTTTCGAAGCATTCACAGGAATATCACAACCCTTGTAATGATGGAACAAGGGGAATCGGGAAAGGCGCATCGGAAGATGCGGCGGTGGTTATCGCAATGTTAAGTAATATGGATAGAAGAATGAACAAGATGGACCAATCCATACATGCGATACGTGTGGGTTATGAGAATTGCAATGGTCCACATTTGACCAAAGATTGCCAACTTGATGAGTACGGGAATAGGAAGGATTAAGTCTTTTATTCAAGTGGAGACCGAAATGATGAAGACCGGAGGAAGCTGAAGAAGGAATGGTTGCCTTAAGATGAGTACAAAAAGCAAAAAGAAGAGAATTATAAGCAAAAGGCAAGAGGTTTTTATCAAAAAGAAGAACCGACACCCGAAAAGAAAAAGGACTTTGAAACAATGCTCGCCCGCTTTACAGCCACGTCAGAAAAGAGGCATGATGAAACTGATGCAACGATGAAAGATTAGCTAGTTCTAATTCGAGATCAACAAGCTTTACTTAGAAATCATCAAGCGTCCATCAAGAATATTGAAGCTCAACTCAGGTAATTAACTACATTGGTTAACGAGCGGTTACCTCCTATATATCCCGATAGGAAATTGCAACCACATGTCATGGCCATCACTACTGAAGAAGACACCATTTCTAAGTTCCTAGAAGCATTGGAAGAAGAGGAAAAGCAGCCTGAATCATAGCCAAAGTCGATAAAAATCAAAGACAATAATGTTGTTGAATTACAGACCTCACGACGTGAGGATTCAATCATCACGAATTGGGCCCAGTCTAGGCAGAATATTTTTGTTGATGTGGAAGCTTATCAACCTCCTTTAACATTTCCTTCTCGAGCCAAAGTTGACCCACTGGAGCAAGAACATATCAAATTTATGAAGCAAGTAAAGGGTATTCCGTTTAATACTCATTTTATTGAATCCTTGGAACAAGTACCCGAATATGCCAAATTTCTTCAAGACTTGCTTGACACTCGCCAAAAACTGGAAAAGACCTCCAAGGTAGTCCTTAGTGAGCAGAGTTCTATGGTTATTATGGAAGGGATACCAAGGACGATGGCAGATCCTGGACGCCTTACAGTTCCATGTGAATTTGGAAATAATATGAAGACGTATGCTTTAGCCGATTCTGGAGCAAGTATAAATTTGATGCCTTATTTAATTTATCAAAAGCTCAACCTTCCAGAATCAAAGGCTACTAGAATGACAATTTATATGGCTAATCGTTCAGTGACTCACCCTAGAGGCATAGTTGAGGACATTTTAGTGAAAATTGGAAAATTTATTTTCCAATTGATTTGGTAGTGCTAGATATGAAAGAGGATAAAGATGTCCCAATTATCCTTGGACGACCTTTGCTTAATACCACACGAGCCTTGGTCAATATTTGCAAGTCCAAGATTACCTTACGAGTGAGAGATGATGAAATGACATTTGGAGTTGGGATTCAAAAGATACTATGCTCAAAATGAAGTATTCTTTATGGGTGAAGTAAACGAGCTTCAAGAGTTAGAGAAATTAATGGAAAAATAAATTCAAATAATAGAACAAGTCAAGCGAACTAAGCCTAGAGCTTCAATTGCAATGGTTTTTGAAGTCTTTGCTTATAAAACTCCAAGTTCTCTAGTTAGTGATGAAAGTGAAGAAAGTTTGGTGTCAAGTGATGAAGAAGAAGAAGTTACACAAGACTTGAGACAACCAACTTTGGACAAGGTGGATGTCGAAGATAAGGAGGTACAAAAAGAAAAAGAAGGGCCTAAACTTGTTATGAAGAATAATGGGATGAAATGAAAGCACAGAGAAGGTGATTCTAAAGTGAAAAAGGAGAATTCTAAGGAAGCTTATTTAAGAAGAGTGCAAGCATAGAAGAAGAAATGGAAGGAGAAAAAGGTGCACATGGTGATTGAAATCCCAACCGATTCAAAGTAGGGCGGCATGGAGTCCGACTCATGACTCCAATAAAAAGAAGTGCTTCTCGGGAGGCAACCCAAACTTTGTTTGTGTTTTTCTTTTTATTTTTATTTTAGTTTTTGCGTTTTTGATTTTTTCATATTTATCAGGATACATAATAATCATAGTCATTTTGATTTTTAGAAAGGTAAAAATCAAGTGTGGGGTCCTTTTCGTAAATGAAAATATTTTTATGAACAACATTTTTTTAATAATAATCATATTTTACATAAATTAAATGAAAAGGAAAAAGACTAGTTTTATGGATCATATGGACTAAAGATTAATACTCAAATTCAAAGTTTTGAGCCTAACATTGCAACAACCCATAAAAATTAGCCCAGTCATGGTCCAGGACGTGAAGTCCAAATTCATGACGTGGAGTGGTCAAAACTCACGACATTCAGTCAGCATATCAGTCACTTTATTCAAACGTTTTTGTTCATACATTACGAGGTGATATTGGAACTGGTCCCCCCACACTTTGATTTCAACTGCATTCTTCGTTTTTCTTGCTTCTTTTCTACATTACGTCATCAAAGGTAAGTTCTCCAAGATTATTAATCTTTAATTTTCTAGTTTTTTAGGCATCTTGACTTAGGGTTTGTTCTTAAAGCTTTAATGCCCAAATTGAGTCGTTTTGTCAAGTGAATCATGGTTGCATGTGTGTTAAAAATCCTTAGAATAGCAAATTACACAAACCCCAAAAATCAATTTGAGTTCGGTTTGACATTGGAATGAACGACTTCATTTTTCATCAAGAACCGACATCACAACGTGGTCTTCGTGACCACGACATGAAAATTGGGCGGATAGTTTTCTATTTTTCTGCTTATTGATGAATGGATTGGTGGTTTTGGTGTTTTGTTTGCTGTTACTTTTTCAGGTACCATGGGACCAAGGCGTGCAATTCCGGAAGAATAAGAACACATTGATGTTCGTAGTATCCATCCAATTTACCGATTTCCACAAAATGTTTCGCAATCCATGCTAAACAACTATTCAAATAAGCTTGGATGGTTGTACCATCAGGAGTTTGCAATAACACCATTGGTCGATTGGTCATGGCTACGTGGGGTTGGTATGGTAACGAAAGTGGAACAATATTGTTCAAAGTTATTTGTAGGAGAAGGTTTCACTTTCCAGTGCAACGGGTGGCACAATTTATTTTCTATTCAAGAGCCCGTTTATCGAGAATTATCTGTTGAATTCTTTGCAACTGTCAGTTTTAAAGAACGGACAACCGACCCGACATTACAACCGGGCCCTTACATTCCAATTGGGTGGTGTTTATAGAGAATGTAGCATTCGTGAATTTTCATGGAGAATGGGGCTATATACTGAAGAAGAAACACAATCACCATATTTTATCTTATTTCTACAAGGTTGTGTTCGAGATTTTACTATAGGATTACTTGACGTGCAGTTTTGGAGAACCATCTCCAACCACGAGTATAGTTTGTGAGATGCTAGCGAAGGGAAAATTCAGTCTCCTATCTATCGGTTCTTACATCGCCTTGTCACTTTCACTATTAACCACAAACATCATGGAGACAAGGTGCCTTCACAGAATTTGTTTTATATTTGGAGCATAATCACGCCAGGAGTTTTTGTGACCTTCCATACATGCATGAAAGATTTTTAGGGATGAAGGAAATAAATTCTCGGCCTAGTAGTCCCATTACTGGTAGACATTTGGTCACTCGCATAGCTCGCTCATATGGGATTTTGATTCCTAACTTTATTAGGAATCTGACACGTTTTAAAGATTCTAATTTGTTGACTCATTTTTTGAGTCTTATGCGAGTTGTGGTGAATACTGGTGGGGGATATGTCATACCCCCGGAAGATGATGAGAAACCAATTGGTCATAAAGGGAAGAAAACCAAGGTAAACGGGAAGGAGAAATGTTAGAGCTCGTGGGGAACTAGGCCGACAACAACAACCACCTCAACCATTTGAGGGTGGGGTACCAACCAACCCATTCAAAAGTCCGGTTGGTACTTATTTGGATAATCTCCGTGGGGGTGTTAATTATCAAAATCAAGCAATCTATGTTTTATTTACACACCTTAATGTTGAGCGACTGCCGACCATGCCGCCACATTACCCGTATATTCCGATATGGGATGAGCTATGGACGAGGCAAGGAGTTAGAGTCGGGACAAGTGGAGCACAAGAGGAAGATGATGATTATTGATTCTATCCTTTTATTAGTTGTTATTTATTAGATTATTTTAGTGTGTTTTGTTTTTGTTTTTGAGTTTTTTTATTTGGTATGTTAAAAGCTTGTAACCAAATTATGCGATGATTGTTTTTCTTGTTTCCACAATTCGTTTGTTTTGTTGTAGATTTAGTAGAATATCGCGAGACAAAAATGAGAGAATAGAGATAAGACTGTATGAGAAAAGTAGTTTAATTTAGAGTTATGAGTCGAAGCTCATAATTTTTAATAAGTATGGGGTCAATATCATGCGAAAAGAGACTAGAGGAGGAGAGAGTCTAGAAATATTGATTTTTGAGAAGAGCCATAATCCATTAAGAAGGTCTAATTAACATTACTTGCATGGAAGAAGTCTTTCAAAACTTTTTTCTAGAACTCCCAGTTTTCACGACATGGCCTTTATCTGCACGTCGTGACTTTGACGCCATCATGATTCATAGTACAATTTATTACGACACCACGACGTGATTCCTCTTACCACGCCGTGAGCAGTAAAAACGACATTTATTTTACTCTTCCAACTGTACAATGTGGAGTATGCTTTCCCATATTGAGATGCTATGCTTTGAAGATCTTATGCACCACACTTGTTGAAAATGCACGTTTCGGATTCACATTTTGCTGGAACAATTACGTATCTCAGAAGATCCAAGTGCCAATCACATACTCAAGGTGTTCAAGTTTTCCACATGCGTTCTGAAATCGATCTCGCCACTACTACCCCAGGGGAGTCTTTTCCTTTTTCTCCCTTTTATTGCTTTGAAATTATTTTATGCATACAATGAGGGCATTATATGTAATAAATGTGGGGTAGGGGGTAGAAAAAGTAAATTTAGGAAATTTAAAAATTTAGAAATAGATTTGAAATAATAATCTAAAAATTGAATCTAGTGATAATAAAAACTAAAGTTACTAGTGTTGCATGGGATGATCTAATGCGAGCTCAAATGTTTAATTGAGCCAACATATGTTATAGTATATTTGTGGCTTCCTATTCTTAGTGAAAAGTCATGAGATATGAAAGGTAATATGGTAGTTTATATGGCATAATAAGTTTTGCATTCTGTACCTGAAATCTATCCAGGAGAGCTTATGTAGTCATTGCACTTAGACTAATACGTCTAACCAATAAAGGTTGAAGTTAAGCTCCCTTTCTTAAGCATGTAGGATTTGAGCAAAAAAAGTGAGATATATAAAAAAAGAGAGAGAAATTACCAAAAAGTTGTAAGAATTTTGGATCTGTCAAAGTATAAAGACCGAAATATCAAAATTCTGAAGAATCAAAAAATTTGAAGATACCAAAAATCAAACAATAACGGTTGTGAATTAAAAGAAATCAAAGAGAAAATATCAATGAAGTGAAGAAATTCCAAGAGCTCCATTCTGGTATCAAAGTTGTAATTTTTCTAGATTATGTATACTTGGGTAGCTTAACCAAAAATACCTTGAGGTTAAGAAAGATTTCTGAGGATGGATTCGGAGGGTTGCAGAAGTGAGTGTCGTATAAGCTAAGGGGTGAAGGTTCATAAGGATTGTGAGTATTTAGGATTGGGAGGTTATTAGGAATCTCAGACACAAATATGCGCATTGAGGTCTTGGTATAATGGATGAGTTCAAAATGGATTGTCGTATGTGATATTGGTGATGAGAGTTTGACTTAAAATAAATTAGTTTTGTTTGAGGGCAAGCAAAGGATAAGTGTACGGTATTTTGATATTGCAATATTTATACACACTAGGCAATATCTTAGTACATTTTATTTAATATTTTGGTTATTTGCAAAGATATTTGGTACTTATTGAATTAAATTGTATTTTGCAGTCCAAAGGAACACTCTTGAAGAATAGGGACCAAAATTGACAAGAATTGGAACTTTGTAGGATGGAAGATTAAAAAAAGAAAATTCCAACAAAAAACCCAAGTCACGACGTGGCCATTAACATCACGACGTAGACTGTGTATTCTAGAAGATAAGTACGCGGGAAGTCAGAATCCTTGCCTGATAAGGATTTGTATCAAAGCCACGACGTGAAACCCCTGTTCACGTCGTGAATCACGTATTTTCCTAAAAGTATTAATTATCCTTCACTCTTACGATTTGGAGAGGCTTTTTGAGAGTTTTCTGGAGGAAATGTATTATGAGGAACCAATTTTGGTGTCCAAAAAGTGCACAAAACATTCTTTAGAAGGAGAATTGCTTGGAGATCAAGAGATTGAAGAACACATCATCATATTGGTTTGGTTTACTTTAATCATGTCAACTTATATTGAGATTGTGTTTATGTTTTCAGCCATGAGTAACCGAATTTAGTTGCTTTCGTTTAGCTAGATGAAGCTTTAACTCTATGGTTTAGTTATCTAATTTATGGATTTTAATAGTTGGTTCTATGCTTGTGTTTGATTATCATTGTCTAGCATATTGATATTTATGACTTTGATTGCTTGAATTCAAGTTCTGTGTAGCTTAGTGACCATTAAATTACATGAACTTGTTACCTAGTAGTTTAGTGACTATTAGATTACTATAGTTAGGATCGACCAAATCTTAGATAAGTGATAAAAGTAACTAATTTAGCTGTGCTGGAGAACATAAATTATGACCATAATTGTGTTTGCTTAGATAAATCTTACATAACCCATCTATAATTAATAACTAATTCTGTGTTTTGCTTATGTATGACCATACAAGGTAGTTCGTGAATTGGTGAAAAGATTAGTAAATTTAGACTTGAATTGCTAATTGAATAGTAATCGGTAACCAACTTTAATAATCCATAATTAGTAGCTAACCATTCAAACTAAACAAAAGAGTTTTTAGAATATTGATTAAAATCATTAGCTAAGTGGTTAAGTTTTTCTGAACTTGGCCATCAACATCACGATGGAAGCTTAAAAGAAGAAAATTCCATCGAAAAACCCAACTCACGACATGGCCATCAACATCACGATGTGGAGTGTGTATTCTAGAAGATAAGTACGCTAAAAGTCATAATCCTTGCCCGATAAGGATTTGTATCAAAGCCACGACGTGAAACCCCTGTTCACGTTGTGAATCACGTATTTCCCAAAACTATAAATTATCCTTCATTTTTACGACTTGGGGAGGGTTTTTGAGAGTTCTCTGGAGGAAAGGTATTCTGAGGAACCGATTTTGGAGTCCAGAAAATGCACAAAGCATTCTTTGGAATGAGAATTGCTTGGAGATCAAGAGATTGAAGAACACATCATCAGATTGGTTTGGTTTACTTTAATCATGTCAACTTATATTGAGATTGTGTTTATGTTTTCAGCCATGAGTAACCGAATTTAGTTGCTTTCGTTTAGCTAGATGAAGCTTTAACTCTATGGTTTAGTTATCTAATTTATGGATTTTAATAGTTGGTTCTATGCTTGTGTTTGATTATCATTGTCTAGCATATTGATATTTATGACTTTGATTGCTTGAATTCAAGTTCTGTGTAGCTTAGTGACCATTAAATTACATGAACTTGTTACCTAGTAGTTTAGTGACTATTAAATTACTAGAGTTAGGATCGACCATATCTTAGATAAGTGATAAAAGTAACTAATTTAGCTGTGCTGGAGAACATAAATTATGACCATAATTATGTTTGCTTAGATAAATCTTACATAGCCCATCTATAATTAATAACTAATTCTGTGTTTTTATTACGTACGACCATACAAGGTAGTTCATGAATTGGTGAGAAGATTAGTAAATTTAGACTTTAATTGCTAATTGAATAGTAATTGGTAACCAACTTTAATAATCCATAATTAGTAGCTAACCATAGAGGAGAAATGAATTCGAACTACACGGAAATGTTTTTAGAATATTGATTAAACAATTAGCTAAGTGTTTAAGTTTGTCTGAACTTGTAAAATCAGATAAAAACCATTTTAAATCTTTGCTTGTTTTAGGTTAATTTATACTATAATCCGACTAGGTACACTGCCTATAGGTGCAATAGTAGATAAGTAGTTAGGATATCAATTTAAAACTAGATAGGTATAGTCTGCACCATATCAGAAATCACTCTTCGATGTCCATTCCTCCTTATGAAATCATCAAACTTCTAGTACCACTGCCTTGGAGTTTGCATTAATCCATACAAACTTTTCTTCAACTTGAACACACTGTTTTCCTTCCCAACAGCTTGAAAACTTTATGGTTATGCCATGTAGATATACTCATTCAGATCATCATGAAAAAAATCAGTCTTCATGTCTAACTGGTCTATGTGTAGATGTGACAACCGTCAAAAATTGAGTCAAGTCAAAGTCAAACAAAGTCAACAAGTTAAAACCAATCGACTCAATTAACCCTTGTATATTAGGGTTTACACTATGTAATTACTGTACAATGCAATATCTTAATGAGAGAAACATCATTTGGAAAGTTCGTGTGTTGAATTTCCTAAGTAAACATTGAACCAAAACGATAAAACATTATTGCACACTCATCGGGAGTGTGTACGACACTAAAACACGGTTTAACGGGGTTTACGAACCTTGCGTTGTGAAGCCGGACACTCAAATTAATCACAAACGAAACCTCTCTAAATCGTTTTCACTCTATCTCTTTCTATTTGAAATCTCTCCCAAATCTCTCTCAAAAAGTTACTTTAACTTTTTGTAATCATTTGGGTCATATCGACCCTTAACCGGGTCAAAAATCGCTTGAAACGGGGTAAAAACAGGTAAAATAGCCTTAAGGACCGAAGCCTCTCAAGACCGAAGCCTCTCATGAGAAGCCTCTCAGGACCGAAGCCTCTCAGGACCGAAGCCTCTCATGAGAAGCCTCTCAGGACCGAAGCCTCTCATTAGAAGCCTCTCAGGACAGAAGCCTCGCATGAGAAGCCTCTCAGACAGCCCATGCGAGAGGTCTCGCAGACGGCCCCTTTTTACCGGTTTTTCGACTACGACTTCGTTTTAACTCCGTTTTTTATTATTTTAACGTGGGATTTTCACCCAAAACTTTATTTTATAAACTAAGGCCCCAAAATATATAAATCTCCAGGGTTTTTATAAAAATATATTAAAAGAATTAGTGGTTGAACTAATTATTGAGAGAATATTTGCTTTTCCTTAATTTATGGCAAAAGCAAATCACCACCACCTCACTCTATGATTAGCCACTCTTTCCCACTACCCCTTGTCACCTTAGTGGACCTTTACACCCAATCTCCAGCTCTTCCCACGTTCTAAGAGCTGGAGAATTGGTCATCTCTCCTCATTCTCATTAACTTCTTTCATTCTACACTTAGCAACCAAAGAACACTCTCCAAAATTCTCTCATCTTTTCTCTCAACTTCAAGAACTTCAAGGCTTTCTCCAGGGATTTCTTTCTTCAATTAGTAAGTATCTTCATCATTCATATAATTATTACACTCCATTCTACTCAAATCATTGATATCTTACACAAATTCCATCTTATTCGGTGTTAGATTTTCGAATCATCAAGACATCTTCTTAGTGTTCTTGGGTTGAACACTTCCTCTCTCTTACTTTCATCTACTGAAACCACATAGGGTGAGTTCATACCCCTACATTTACATGTTCTTCTTAAGTTTTAAGGGGGGGAATACAAGTAAAATCATCAAGAACACAATTAAACTTTTTCTAACAGATTACATCAGAAAAGATGGACTTCGATTACGGACTGTTTTGGTCAACTTAAATATTTTATTTTTCAAAACCGTTCCAGGTGCAAGTAGTTCAAACTCTTAGCTTTAAAATGGCTACTTGCACATCTCAATATGATTTTTCTACAATTTATGGTGATTTTTACAAAACTGCCTATCATTTCAGAGGCAAACCCGAACCAGTCTGTGATTATGAACATTTTCACCTCTGTTAGAAATCACTAAAAATCATGATAAAATTTACGAACAAACTAGACTCATATTCCAAACTCTCAGAATTTGCGGATTTGGATTTGGAGCTTTGATGATTTTTCTATAAATTTTCTAAGAACAGTAACAGAAACTGTATTCAACAAAAAGCTGCTGTCAATTTCATTTCACCTTGTAACATGTTGAGCAAGGTGTATATCTTTTTGTGATTATATGTTATTGCAATATATGACATTTTATCTTAATATTTAGACACACATCAGTTTACAAATGGATTTGGACATATAAAATATAAAGAATAACAAGTGATTATAATCAAAGTACAACCGATACATTCAAACATTTAATAAACTATTTTGAATATAGTTTGTATACATTACAACGTACTACCCTTGGTTGATAAACTATAATAGGTATAGTTTATGATACATTACATAATACATACATTTAAAAAGGGTACATTTATACAAAGGATATTTTCATTAAGCAAGGTACGGCCATACGGTACCAAGTTTTCATAACACGTAATTCCGTTAATGACTTTATGAAACATTACATAACACATACATTTAAAAAGGGTACATTTATACAAAGGATATTTTCATTAAGCAAGGTACGGCCATACGGTACCAAGTTTTCATAACACGTAATTCCGTTAATGACTTTATGAAACATTACATAACACATACATTTAAAAAGGGTACATTTATACAAAGGATATTTTCATTAAGCAAGGTACGGCCATACGGTACCAAGTTTTCATTACACTACACGTAAATTCGTTAATGACTTTGTGAGACATTTACTTCAAATTACCATTAAGTCCTGTATTGTAACCAGAGTCTCCTTGAGGGAGAGCGTGATAGTTGTGTATAGATCTATATTGGGTTTGACAAACCCACACCTAAACTGCATGCAACAGTTAGACCGATAGGTCTGGGGTGACAAATGTCATAACATTTCCGACGCCTGAAGAACGTCGTTTCAGGCCAACTAGGTCATAGCATGGTTATAATAACTCACATGTGGTATTAACAAACATAGAATTTACGGGGATTTCACTAAAATCAAACGAGTTTATGTCGATTTAAACTTGCATTGTTTTACTATAAGGAACGAACACTACTTGTACATTTCGGCCTTTGGGTTTTAAGACTACATTTACACATTAAGGGAAAATATTGGATTTTCTGGAACGAACACTACTTTTACAAGAAAAGACTTTAATAAACTCACATAAAGTATTAATGAATATTGGAATTTACGGGAACTTCATTAAAATTAAATGAGTTTACGTCGATTTAAACTTACATTATTTATTATAAGTAAGAAAAGTTACTTATATATTTCGGTCTGTGGATTTAAGACTACATATACATTTTAAGGAAAATATTGGATTTTTCTAAAACAAATACTACTTTTACAAATGAAAGGCTTTTAATAATACCAAACAAAAGCTTATGAACTCACCAACCTTTGTGTTGACACTTTTTCAAACAACTTGTATTCTCAGGAAATCATTAAACAGGTAACCAAGTGCTTTTGAGGATGGGACGCTAAGGCGTCTACTATTTCATATTTTGTCAACATATTGTAATTGATTCGTAAACATGTAATTCATACAATGATGTAACTTTTTCAATTATATATATGATGGTTGTGTTTGCTTGAATTACTATTACAATTGTTGTTATGATACTATACATGAAGTCCTCCACCCCCGGACATTTCCGCCATCCTTGGTTTGGGGGTGTGACAGATTGGTATCAGAGCACAGTTTATAGTGAATTAAGTATATCAAACCACATAAGATATACAAACTATAAACACAATTGGGACTAATAGTCTCTGATTTGTGCATTTTTCAAATAAATATACTTTTAGAAAATGAATGGTTTCTTATTAAAAGTATAAATACATGCATACATGCTCACATAGTGTCATAACTAGAAGAACATAAAGTAAAAGAAGAGGAGTTGTACATTATGGGTATGCCTTGGTATATGTAAATCAAGTCTGGGAAGGATATAGCCTGATCAACTATATCTGTCCGAGGAGTGACTTGCATATACTGGGGGATAGTCATAATGGGCAACAAATCTAACAACCTAACTACACCCTACATGGAATACTTTAAGAATCGAATCTAAACACCTAAAAATACTATAGGAGTATTTGGTGATACTATAACCAACTTATGTGAAAACTAAAGACCTCTATTAGTAGGCCTATGATAACTGAGTGCACACGCCAAGGTTATACATAATTAAAGATATTATAGACTCAGAATCTATGACTATTGCTCTACTTCCTGTTCCTTGTTTGGTTGTGGACTTAGAGTAGAGTCATTTATTCGAAAGTCTATTCTATCTCAAATTATGTATAACTGATATGCACTACGTGATTATAGACGTAATTAATAAGGATCACCCCTATAAGTAATTATAGGATTAGGCGTCTATTAATTATCTCTTCTACCCCTATTCTCGCACGAGCAACATGATGTGTAAATTTTAACGCCCGTACAAAACCTACTTCTACCCACTACCATAACTCCGTCTCCAAGACGTTAATAGAAACACCAAGAATAGTTCACTAAAGTGCGAAATTATACATGTGTATATAAATGGTAAGGATATTTACTAAAAGGTTTATCAATGAAATAGGCATGCATTTTATTTCATTGAATCTCACTACTTGGTATTACAAACAATTTACAACTGGTAACTCTAAGATTCTTTAGGTGTACCTCGAAGTTATGTGTAATTAAGGAATGATTGACCTAGAAATGGTGAGTCCGCCTTAGGACCTGTTCCTTGTTTGGTTGTGGACTTAGGGTAGACTCATTAGGATCAACAGTCTAATAAAATTTTAATTACACATAACTGGGGGCATGTCAAGTGAATCTTAGGGGTGGATCAGACATGGAACAAATCACAAGATTATAATCAAGTTATTCCTACTAAATTCATAAGTCTATTTATATAGACCTCTGGTATAGAGTCTCGGCGTAGTCGTGTCGGCAATCTAGAATATGGCTAAATACATAATACAAACTATAATACCTAAATTATACAAAATTTTCTGCATTAAAAATCAATAGACAAATACATAAAATGAAACTAAAAAGGGTATCAAACTATCAAGAGAAAAACACATACAATGTAGATTAAAATCCACTAATTATAACAAAATGGCTAAGGATTGTTAAGTCCTCTCTTCTTATAAATAGCTTTGAAGCAAGCTTGCCTAAGCTTCTTTGTTCTTTCTGTCAATTCCATACCTGGCAATTTCTCCATCATCTTCTTGTGCCCTTCTAACGTCTCTATCTCCTCCTTTAATCCCAACTCCTAATTTTTTTTTTAAAAGGTAGATGAAATATATTTTTCATGTGAGTTCACAAAATTTACAATGAGTTAAGTTTATATAAATATAAATCAGGAAATCGTAGTAAATCAATTGATTTGATGTGGCATATGCCTAGGACCTATGTTTAGTTATAAAGAAACTAACAATTAAAATTTTAGAAAATACCAAAACTACTTTGATTACCAAGTGCATGAGTAATGTATAGAAGGTTATTATCATAATTTACCTTGGCATTTTCAATGAGGGATTGAAGGCTCTTAAGTTTTCTATGAGGCCATCTGTTTATGTTTAGCTCTCTGCATCTTTTCTTCAACACTGTTAAACTTATCCCTAGTTCCTTTGCTGCTATGATTATCGGCATCTCAAAGTACTTCTCTATCTCTTTAAACTCCAATGGTCTCAATCTCTTTGCCACCTTCCGGTCACCGTGATCAGTGGTGGCAGCACTAGAACTACATGTAGCCTCACCACCGGATTTACAGTCTTCACTGAAACTAACCAATGGTAAATTACCATCCTCCCAACAATCCCATAAGCTTATATCTTCAAGGGGATCAAGATCGTGAAACTCATTTCTAGAAATGATATTTTGATCTTTGTTAAGTACTGTGGAAACGTTCTGATCGAGCACTTCATGCAATTTTTCCGACAACTCGTAATCATGATGGTTGAGCATGTCACCACTGCAAAAATCCAAAAAAAAAACTCAAGATAATCAAATCCAACACGATGAAAGACTCTTTTTGATCACTACAAATCCAAAACAAGTTTTGATCAATGTCGACAAAATCACTTTTCTGTGCGTAAGATGGTGTAATGAGTGACGTTTATATATACCTGAAAAGATCTTGATGATCAAAGTACTGAAACCAATCGAGGTCATCTATGGGGTTTTGATGATCTGCAGGTGGATCCATTTGTGAGGGAGAAGTTAAAAGTCGCGGTAAGAATGTGATGATTTATATAAGTAAAGTGGGAGAAGTAATTAATAGCAAATTGTTGGGAATGCAACAAAACAAGTTAAGCACTTCTGAAAAATTGATAAATGATTTCGGTAACACTCGCGGAATATAAACTAGTGAAAATTACAAATGAAATGGAATATATATAGTCTATGATGTTATGGTTATTGTGTATCTAACAAATGAAGAGAAAATGAATATATATATATATATATATTCTTTGAGCCGTAACCTTCTTCTTCAATTCACACACATATACGTATATGTTGCTGCAAATTATGACTTGTGTGCCTCATGCATTTAATGCATCACATGCCTACTGCATATTCTTGACTTTGAAGCTACGTACCAGTTTCCAATTTCCCCAGTAGCACAGTTTTCATTAGAAAGTACTCCAAGTCTTCACACATGAACCAGTTAGAAAGTACTCCAAGTCTTCACACATGAACCAGTTAGAAAGTACTCCAAGTCTTCACACATGAACCAGTTAGAAAGTACTCTAAGTCTTCACACATGCAAATTATGACTTGTGTGTCGCTATAGGTATGTCGTTGGCTCTTGTTAAAAACCTATAGCGACAACAAGTCATCGTAATAGATTAAACCTGTGGTGACGACAAGTCGTCGCTATAGGTAACTAATAAAACTTTTTTTTTAACCCCGAAAATATGATTGACAAAATCTATCCGACGAGACCCTCGTAATACCACTCGACGAAATCGAAGTTAACAAAAAACTCCACTTCGTGGAGGAACCAGTCAAAATCATGGATCGGGAAATCAAACGAACGAAACAAAGTCGTATTCCCATTGTGGAGGTCCGTTGAAACGCTAAATGAGGGCCTGAGTTCACCTGGGAACGCGAAGATCAAATGAAACAAAAATACCCACATCTTTTCCCAAACTCTTGATGTCCCAGTCAAATGCAAATTTCGGGACGAAATTCCTTCTAACGGGGGGATGATGTGACAACCGTCAAAAATTGAGTCAAGTTAAAGTCAAACAAAGTCAACAAGTCAAAACCAATCGACTCAATTAACCCTTGTATATTAGGGTTTACACTATGTAATTACTGTACAATGCAATATCTTAATGAGAGAAACATCATTTGGAAAGTTCGTGTGTTGAATTTCCTAAGTAAACATTGAACCAAAACGATAAAACATTATTGCACACTCATCGGGAGTGTGTACGACACTAAAACACGGTTTAACGGGGTTTACGAACCTTGCGTTGTGAAGCCGGACACTCAAATTAATCACAAACGAAACCTCTCTAAATCGTTTTCACTCTATCTCTTTCTATTTGAATCTCTCCCAAATCTCTCTCAAAAAGTTACTTTAACTTTTTGTAATCATTTGGGTCATATCGACCCTTAACCGGGTCAAAAATCGCTTGAAACGGGGTAAAAACAGGTAAAATAGCCTTAAGGACCGAAGCCTGTCAGGACCGAAGCCTCTCATGAGAAGCCTCTCAGGACCGAAGCCTCTCAGGACCGAAGCCTCTCATGAGAAGCCTCTCAGGACCGAAGCCTCTCATTAGAAGCCTCTCAGGACAGAAGCCTCGCATGAGAAGCCTCTCAGACAGCCCATGCGAGAGGTCTCGCAGACGGCCCCTTTTTACCGGTTTTTCGACTACGACTTCGTTTTAACTCCGTTTTTCATTATTTTAACGTGAGATTTTCACCCAAAACTTTATTTTATAAACTAAGGCCCCAAAATATATAAATCTCCAGGGTTTTTATAAAAATATATTAAAAGAATTAGTGGTTGAACTAATTATTGAGAGAATATTTGCTTTTCCTTAATTTATGGCAAAAGCAAACCACCACCACCTCACTCTATGATTAGCCACTCTTTCCCACTACCCCTTGTCACCTTAGTGGACCTTTACACCCAATCTCCAGCTCTTCCCACGTTCTAAGAGCTGGAGAATTGGTCATCTCTCCTCATTCTCATTAACTTCTTTCATTCTACACTTAGCAACCAAAGAACACTCTCCAAAATTCTCTCATCTTTTCTCTCAACTTCAAGAACTTCAAGGCTTTCTCCAGGGATTTCTTTCTTCAATTAGTAAGTATCTTCATCATTCATATAATTATTACACTCCATTCTACTCAAATCATTGATATCTTACACAAATTCCATCTTATTCGGTGTTAGATTTTCGAATCATCAAGACATCTTCTTAGTGTTCTTGGGTTGAACACTTCCTCTCTCTTACTTTCATCTACTGAAACCACATAGGGTGAGTTCATACCCCTACATTTACATGTTCTTCTTAAGTTTTAAGGGGGGGAATACAAGTAAAATCATCAAGAACACAATTAAACTTTTTCTAACAGATTACATCAGAAAAGATGGACTTCGATTACAGACTGTTTTGGTCAACTTAAATATTTTATTTTTCAAAACCGTTCCAGGTGCAAGTAGTTCAAACTCTTAGCTTTAAAATGGCTACTTGCACATCTCAATATGATTTTTCTACAATTTATGGTGATTTTTACAAAACTGCCTATCATTTCAGAGGCAAACCCGGACCAGTCTGTGATTATGAACATTTTCACCTCTGTTAGAAATCACTAAAAATCATGATAAAATTTACGAACAAACTAGACTCATATTCCAAACTCTCAGAATTTGCGGATTTGGATTTGGAGCTTTGATGATTTTTCTATAAATTTTCTAAGAACAGTAACAGAAACTGTATTCAACAAAAAGCTGCTGTCAATTTCATTTCACCTTGTAACATGTTGAGCAAGGTGTATATCTTTTTGTGATTATATGTTATTGCAATATATGACATTTTATCTTAATATTTAGACACACATCAGTTTACAAATGGATTTGGACATATAAAATATAAAGAATAACAAGTGATTATAATCAAAGTACAACCGATACATTCAAACATTTAATAAACTATTTTGAATATAGTTTGTATACATTACAACGTACTACCCTTGGTTGATAAACTATAATAGGTATAGTTTATGATACATTACATAATACATACATTTAAAAAGGGTACATTTATACAAAGGATATTTTCATTAAGCAAGGTACGGCCATACGGTACCAAGTTTTCATAACACGTAATTCCGTTAATGACTTTATGAAACATTACATAACACATACATTTAAAAAGGGTACATTTATACAAAGGATATTTTCATTAAGCAAGGTACGGCCATACGGTACCAAGTTTTCATTACACTACACGTAAATTCGTTAATGACTTTGTGAGACATTTACTTCAAATTACCATTAAGTCCTGTATTGTAACCAGAGTCTCCTTGAGGGAGAGCGTGATAGTTGTGTATAGATCTATATTGGGTTTGACAAACCCACACCTAAACTGCATGCAACAGTTAGACCGATAGGTCTGGGGTGACAAATGTCATAACATTTCCGACGCCTGAAGAACGTCGTTTCAGGCCAACTAGGTCATAGCATGGTTATAATAACTCACATGTGGTATTAACAAACATAGAATTTACGGGGATTTCACTAAAATCAAACGAGTTTATGTCGATTTAAACTTGCATTGTTTTACTATAAGGAACGAACACTACTTGTACATTTCAGCCTTTGGGTTTTAGACTACATATACATTTTAAGGAAAATATTGGATTTTTCTAAAACAAATACTACTTTTACAAACGAAAGGCTTTTAATAATACCAAACAAAAGCTTATGAACTCACCAACCTTTGTGTTGACACTTTTTCAAACAACTTGTATTCTCAGGAAATCATTAAACAGGTAACCAAGTGCTTTTGAGGATGGGACGCTAAGGCGTCTACTATTTCATATTTTGTCAACATATTGTAATTGATTCGTAAACATGTAATTCATACAATGATGTAACTTTTTCAATTATATATATGTTGGTTGTGTTTGCTTGAATTACTATTACAATTGTTGTTATGATACTATACATGAAGTCCTCCACCCCCGGACATTTCCGCCATCCTTGGTTTGGGGGTGTGACAGTAGATACGAAGAACACTTTAGATTGTGGTAATCTTCATAACCATGGATAATATCTTACTGTAATTAGCCTATCTTTCTGTTCGAACCCATTCACCATTAATTTAGTCTTGTATTGTTTGTTGTCATTGGCTTCATCCTTGACTTTGAATACCCATTTATTATGAAGTGCCTTCTTCTTTGTTGGTGACATGAAAAGAAACCAAGTCTTGTTCTTGTCAAGTGAGCATAATTCATCCTCCAAAGTCTTTTTGTACTTAATAATCAATATGTAGTTTGCTGGAGGAACATACCATGCCGGAGGGTACCTAAAACGAGTGAATCTCTAAAGAATTGAAGGTTTTACTTTGATATGATCGACTTTCTCACTGCCATTTTCGGATCACTTTCTAAGGCTTCACTGCCTTCTGGTTCTCTCCTACTTATTTTCAATATATATTACTAAATTTATTATCTCTCCCACTACTTCCACATCATTTTTTATTATCTGGGTATTGGAAGTTCTCACAAGATCTTCTTACCTAATCCCTTTAAACACCACCTTACTTTTTGGTACATAATTTCAGTTTTATACTTCAAGATTTATGCTTTTATCAAATTTAGAAAAAAATTTCTTTATAAAAGGCCTCTTCGTTGAATGTCACATGCTAGCTTCGAACAATACTTTAATTCTGATTATCTTAAAACTAGTACCCCATATCATCAATTCCTTACCCAATAAAGTAGCATTTTCCCTTCATTTTAAGCCTGTCTTTTTCCATGCCTTTAATTTTGACATACAAAAAGGCATCTGGTAACTCTCACATGTGCGAGAGGGACTTATTGCCATTACCATTCCACTTATGGAATCTTGAACCCTAAGGGGACTGATGGTCCTTTCTTAATTAAGTATGACATGGTAATGATGACATCTGCCCAAAATGTCTTCAACAACCCCACATGTTGAGGAATCTTTAAATCTTCAACATTTAAATTTTGTGGTTCACATAATTATCAACAAACTTTTTGCTACTGTATTTGCCCCTATTACATGACTTTAGGCACTTCACTTCAAGATTTATCTCATTCTCTACAACATCTTTCCACTTCGTTAAGGTTATAAAGACTTCAAATTTATTATTAAGAAAATAAACCCATACCTTACTTATGGAATCATCTATGAAGGTAAAATAGTAACGAGACCCATCAACTGAAGATACTGTAGTTGGTCCGTAAACATTTGAAAGAAAGAGTTTAAGCTTTGTTGCCTTTATAAATTGTCCTTTTTTTAAAGTGAGCTTCTACTTACCCAGAACGCAAGATTTACAATATTCCAAATTAACACTTTTCAACTTCAAAATCTTTTCCTTCGTTACCAACATCCTCAGTCCCTTCGCACTGATACATTTAAGCCTTTGGTGTCATAGAGTAGAATTCTTTGCATTTTATTTTGCTGAATTTGTTCCCCACTTTTGGCCTTTAGCAATTACTAAATTCCCCTTCGCTATCTTCCATTGGTGATTACCAAAATCAACATGATGTCCTTTATCATCTAATTTCCCTACTGATATCAACATTCTCTTCAGATCTAGAATATACTTGGCATTCTTTAATGTTTACTTCGAACCTATAGTTGTCTGGAGGAAAACATTCGTAACTCCTATGATATCAAGACTCTTGTTATCTGGAAGTGGAACCTTACCTTGTAACGCTTGAAATTTTGCATTACATCTTTGTAATGATTTGCATGGAACGAAGCACCCAAATCCATTATCTGGGATTCTACGGAACTTTCAACGCAACACATAAGTGCATCATATGAATCTTTTGTCAAATTAATTTCCTTTTTTCCGTTTTCTACCGAAGGCTTTGGATATTGATTCTTGAAGTAACCATTTTATTTGCAGTTCCAACATACAATATCCTTTCTGCTTTTTAATCCCCCTCTCTTTTTTGATTTTGATCTTCCTCTACCATTACCTCTGATGTTTGATTTTCTCCGTTCTCTTCAGTTCTTAGCATATATACTCAGTAAGGAACCTAAAAATTAAGGAACGAAAAAACCAATATTGATAGTTGGATGCCATATATCAACGGCCAAAAATAGCATGTCAAATGTTATTTGCACAACTATGCACAAGATTATAGCAAAAGCACAAAAAGATATTTTAAGATAATATGTAAGAGTCCTCTAAAACTAGACATTAATATCTGTGGGTAATATATTTACGCCTAAATATTTCAAGTATAATTTGTTAATTGTCGACATTGAATGTGAATGATCAGTGTGTAGAAAAACTCTATAATATCTAACGATTTCTTAATGTAGACGTCATTCATATATGAATGATCAATATACTAATCACAAATATCTATGTAAATGAGAGTTGATTTCACTACTAGAAAAGAAGGGGTTTTGCTACAGGAAAATAACTACGGAAAATTTTCGTAGGTAATTAGCTACATAATACCAACGGAATTCCTATTGAATGGGAAGCCCTAAATTGGTAACGGAATAGCTACGGAATAGCTACAGAATAACGACGGACGCACATCCGTAGGTATTCCGTTGGTAATTAGCTACAGAATAGCGACAGAAGTAAGTCCGTAGGTATTCCGTAGGTAATTAGCTACAGAATAGCTATAGACTACCCACATAAGAAAATAGATACAGAATAACTACGAAATACCAACGATTTTATAATTTTATTATTATTATTATTATTATTATTATATTATTATTATTATTATTATTATTATTATTATTATTTTTCAATATTCAAGTCTTAATTTTTTTTTGAATCGTTTTGTTTTAAATATTTAAAATACAAACAATTAAAAATCATACTAATAGTACTAATAATAATAATATTTATAAACATAATTATAGTACATAATAATCGTAACCAATGTGCTTAACACACAAACAAATGAACAAACGAAAAAAAACAACGTTTAACACATCATTAAGGTGAAATAATATACATTTAATGTATGAATAATAGAAAATGATGATAATCAGAGGAAATATGTATATTTGTATAAGTAAGTGTATGTATGTATTTATGTATATATGTATGTATGTCTGTATGTATGTATGTGAGTATACGTACATATATTTATGTATGTGTATGTGTGTATATATATGTGTGCTTATGTATATGTACGCGTGTGTGTATATATATATATATATATATATATATATATATATATATATATATATATATGTGTGTGTGTGTGTGTGTGTGTGTATGTATGTATTTGAGTATGTATATGTATGTGTGTATGTGTATCTGTGCGTATAAATGGTTTTATGTACATTTATATGATGCATAACTTTGTGAAAACAAAACAATCAAAGAATAATGATGTTGTGAAAAAAAATGAAACGAATAAAACAACATTTGACCCTAGAAAAATAGAAAAAAAAACGTAGGTAATCCGTAGGTAAATACCTACGGATTACCTACGGATAACCTTTATCTGTAGGTAATCCGTAGGTATTTACCTACAGATTACCTATAATTTTTTCTATTTTCTAGTTTTTAAGGGCAAATATTGTTTTTTCAGTTTCATTTTTTTTCACAACATCATTATACTTTAAATGCTTTGCTTTCACCAACTTATACATAACATAAACTTACATACAAAAGTATGCATTGCTAGACCCCATTAGTCATTTACAACTTTATTAGTCTTTTTTTATATAATATAAATGAAAGTTATTTTCTATACACTAATACAAATAAGTACACATATTTACATACAAACCATATGTATGTATTATGTTCAGTATATCACGTATTTGTTTAACGAGGTTAATTGTAGCTCAAGAACAAAGATAAATAGCTTTTTGTATCATATATAGTAATGGGTTATAATGATGCACATTCTTGTATATACGTTTATATGATGTATAATTTCGTGAAAACAAAGCAATTAAAGTATAATGATGTTGTGAAAAAAAATGAAACCGAAAAAAACAATATTTGCCCTTAAAAATTAGAAAAAAAACGTAGGTAATCCGTAGGTAAATACCTACGGATTACCTATAGATAAAGGTTATCCGTAGGTATTTACCTACGGATTACCTACGATTTTTTTTTCTATTTTTCAAGGGTCAAATGTTGTTTTTTTAGTTTCATTTTTTTTCACAACATCATTATACATCATAAATATACGTTTGTATGTATGTTTATGTGATGTATAAATTAGTTACAACAAAACAATCAAAGTATAATGAAGTTGTGAAAAAAATGAAATGAAAAAAACGACATTTGACCCTTGAAAAATAAAAAAATCAAAAAAGACCGTAGGTAATCTGTAGGTAAATACCTACAGATTATCTACCGAATACCTTTATCTGTAGGTAATCCGTAGGTATTTACCTACAGATTACCTACAGTCTTTTTTTATTTTTCTATTTTTCAAGGGTCAGATGTAGTTTTTTTCGTTTTATTTTTTTCACAACATAATTATACTTTGATTGTTTTGTTTTCACCGAGTTATACCTAACATAAACTTACATACAAACGTATGTACCATTAGAACCCATTACTCATTTAGTACTTTTTTTTTATATAAATCAAAGTTATTTTCTATACACAAATACAACTAAGTACACACATTTACATACACACTATATGTATGTATTATGTTTAGTATATCATATATTTGTTTAATGATGTTAATTGTGGCTTAAGAACAAAATGTAGATTGCTATTTGTTTATTATGTATATAGTAATGGGTTCTAATGATGCATACGTTTGTATGTATGTTTATGCTATGTATAAATTGGTTAAAACAAAGCAATCAAAGAATAATGAAGTTGTGAAAAAAAATGAAATGAAAAAAACAATATTTAACCCTTGAAAAATAAAAAAAATCAAAAAAGACCGTAGGTAATCTGTAGGTAATTACCTATGGATTACCTACCGATTACCTTTATCTGTAGGTAATCCGTAGGTATTTACCTACAGATTACCTACAGTAGTTTTTGTATTTTCTATTTTTAGAGGGTTAAATTTCGTTTTCTTTCGTTTTATTTTTTTCACAACATAATTATACTTTGATTGTTTTGTTTTCACCGAGTTATACATAACATAAACTTACATAGAAACGTATGCACCGTTAGAACCCATTACTCATTTAGTATTTTTTTTATATAAATCAACTTTATTTTCTATACAAAAATACAAATAAGTACACATATTTACATACACACTATATTTATGTATTATGTTTAGTATATCATGTATTTGTTTAATGATGTTAATTGTGGCTTAAGAACAAAACGTAGATTGCTATTTGTTTATTATGTATATAGTAATTGGTTCTAATGATGCATACATTTGTATGTATGTTTATGTTATGTATAACTTGGTTAAAACAAAGCAATCAAAGTATAATGTAGTTGTGAGAAAAATGAAACGAAAAAAATGAAACGAAAAAAACGACATTTGACACTTGAAAAATAGAAAAATAAAATATGGTCGTAGGTAATCTGTAGGTAACTACCTACGGATTACCTACCGATTACCTTTATCTGTAGGTAATCCGTAGGTATTTACCTACAGATTACCTACGATAGTTTTTGTATTTTCTATTTTTAGAGGGTTAAATTTCGTTTTCTTTCGTTTATTTTTTCACAATATCATTATACTTTAATTACTTGGTTTTGACTAAGTTACACATAATATAAACACACGTACAACCATGTTCACCATTAGAACCGATTACTCATTCAAAGTTTTATCCTTATTATTTGTATAAATGCATGTTATTTTCAGTACTATAGAATATACAGACACACATACATACAAACCCATATGTATGTATCATACTTAGTATATCATGTATATGTTAATGATGGTTAATTGTGGTTCAAGAACAGACATATATAGTTTTTGTATTATGTATTATGTATAATAATGGGTTCTAATGGTGTGCACGGTTGTATGTACATTTATATTATGTATAACTCTTTGAAAACCAAGTAATTAAAGTATAATGATGTTGTGAAAGAAATAAAACGAAAAAAACGAAATTTTACTCTCGAAAAATAGAAAATACAAAAACTATTGTAGGTGATCAGTAGGTAAATACCTACTGATTATCTACATGAAAAAGTATATTATTTTAATGGTTAAAATTGGTTTTTAGTATATTATTTAAAATTTAAAATTTTTATTTTAAAAACATGGAAAATGTTAAATAATAAGATAATAATAATTTATTTATAAAACTTAGTACTTATATTTTCAATTAACTTAATATTTTGATTACCTACGAATTTCCTACTGTTTGGGTTACCTACCCATTTCCTACGGGCCAAAATTCATAAAACCCATTGCAATGGGATTTCATTAGGTCAAAAATTTCTAATCTCCCGCCTGATCTAATTTCCCTTCCAAATGGTTGACGAAATTGGCCATGCTGGATCTGTTCTCGCTGCCAGAGTCGACCGCCACCAACGACATCGTACTACTCCCGTTACTCTTCTCCTCCATCTCGCCTACTCCCGATTTCTTTGATCTCCCTGCACCCTATTTGGATTCCACTGTGCTTTCCGGAATCGATCAACGCCATCCCCACTGCTTTCGACTCCTCCTCACTATATCTCATGTCGCCCCTCTGCCTTCTCTTACTCTCTCATCGTACATCGCCATCATTGATTCAGCATACACCACCGGTCTATTTCAACGCCACCGCTCCACCAAAGCTAAGCCTCGTTGAAAACCCTGACCGGTTCACCTCGTCACTGCCACCACCGATTTAGGAAGACGAAGCTCGCCGGAAACCCTCACCATCGTTGTCAGCCTTGCGGATTACACGGCCATCCACCATCATCGTCCAGGATCCGTATCCGATCACCCACCGCTGTCAGCCACCATTGTAAACCTACTGTTGTCAGTCAGCCACCATCCTCAGCTTTACTATTGTAAGGTAAATTAATAGAAGATAGCCTAAGTTAGTTTGAACCATTAAGAAAGTTTGAAATTATAGATATGCATTCAAATCCAATCTAATGACCTTGATAGTCAAACCCCTAACTTCTGTTATAATTTTCAAATGGAGCTGGTTTATATGTGTGTTTATAACTTCTGTTGTAATCTATTTCTATTTGTGCCTTGTAAGCTTTGAAGTGCAACAAGGTTGAATAGATTAGTTTTAACAATTATTAGAAACATGCTTCATGTGGAATTACATGTATTTTGATCATAATCATTTTAAATAGATTATTTTTACTTATTTATATTAAATAATTATTTCATATTTCGAATATAATTAGAGGGTTTTTTTTTCAATCTTCCTAGGACCAATATTAAATAATTAGCTAACAAACTTGGCTTTTCATGTTAAAGAAGCTTACTAATGCTATATGCAGGAAAGCAGAATGCTTTTGGAAGTTGGAACTTGGAAGATGTAGTAAGCTTGCTGAAGTTTAAGATTCGGTGTTTGGAAATTGTACGTAGTTCATGGGGACACATTCTTGCTTGTTGTTGGCTTGTTGCTTTCAGGTAGTATATAGTTAACGACTTTTACGAAAATAATGATCCAATTTTATTAATAAAGTATTTTGGGATTTTAAAAGCAAAGTACATTGCTATTATGGATAGTATGTTCTTAAAATGAATTAAAAGTAAAGTACATTGCTATCATGTTTTAAAGTTGAATTACATTTACTAACTCGATGTGTTTGTCATGCTGTTTTTAGGTAAATGAGTTGCGACAACAAGTGTTAAACATGCAACAAGCCATGAATCAAAGGTAAAGTCAAATGTATTTGCAAATGGAACGAATGTGAAATGAAATGGAATTGCAAATGCAACGACAATTGGTGTCCTTTTATGAGACAACTCAACCCGTCCGGTAGTCCACTAAGTATTTCTTAGTTTTTGTTTTAAAACACTTGATGAATGTTATGTTATTGACTAGTTCTTAGTTTTTGTCATGGCATTGTAATAGTATTTTGAGTATTTGAATGTATGAATGTTATGTTATTGACTATTTTAATGTTAATGAATGTAATAGTATTTTGACTATTTTTTGGTTATTTTTGTGTTATTTTTGAGCAGAAAATTTGGATATTTTTTAAATTATAAATTTAATATAGCAACAAAATTGTGACATAATTGTGACATAATTGTATTCAATAAAAGCTGTCAAAAAATAATATTTTGTAGGTATTCTATAGGAAATAGAGTCCAATACAGTCCGTAGGTATTCTGTAGAAAAAAAGAGGTGGTAGGTATTCTGTAGGAAAATAATCCGTAGGTACTCCGTAGTAAATAAACTTTGTAGGCATTCTGTTGGAAAATACTCCGTAGGTATTCCGTAGTAAATAAAGTTTGTAGGTATTCTGTAGGAAAATAAACCTGTAGGTAATCTGTAGGTAATCCGTAGTAAAAGAGTTTTGTAGGTATTTTGTAGGTAAATTTCCTACAGAAAATTCCGTAGGAAAGGCGTAGGAAAGTTTGTAGGTGATTCGTAGGAAAAAATTACCCACGAGGGTTTTTCCTACAACCCGTTTTTTGTAGGAATTCTGGAGGTAACGCCTTGTTCCTACAAATCTCCTACGAATACTGCCGTAGGTGATTACCTAGTTTTCTAGTAGTGTTTGAACATATAAAAATTATATCACTTATTCGGATATGACTTGGAGTAAATTCGTTATCATATTTTGAAAGTATTTTAATTTTTTGATCATTCACATCTGAATTTACTTAAATTCAAAGGTCAATTTCCTCAAATTTATATGTCAATTAATATTGCAACCTTTTGTGAAGGAAGTCCCTTGATTAAAACATGATCACATAGTTGGTGCTTCGTGAAATTAATTTTTTTTGGAACCCCTAAAACACACACCTTTACTTTGTCCATGACTTGTGTTGAACCCTCAACCCTAGGGGGAGAAACATCTCTTTAACACCTTGATACCGCTAGGCCAAAGGCCCTTTGGTGCTTGGTGAAATTAATTGACAAAGCCTTTCATGTCATATATCTACATCAACAAGCTGAGATTCAACATCTTATTGCTTTGTAAAATTGTTAATGACGTTTCCGATTCCACAAATTCTATCAACTTTCTAAGATTCTACATTATCTATCACTTTGATGGAAGCCAACATGAATAGGTTGGGAATGGTACATAATAATTACATTGGAGGCCTGAGAGCAGCAGCACCAACTGGTTGTGTTCTGTGAATATTTTGGGTCGTAGGCCAAGACATGATGTGAAGGCTTATGCTTTCCAGTTGATCCACCGCTCCAACAAGAGTATCCCTTATATCATCATGATCGCAGCAGTGTAATAAACCATCTGAGCTAACCATTGTAGGCATCACATTTTTACCTTCTAAGCGTGATATCACAACCATATGCCCCATTTCAATCGAATTCTCAAACAGTTGTCTCAGACCAGCACGATCAGCAGCTGAGCCTATTGTCACCGCAAAAAGGCACACAAAACCCTGATACATTTACAGATTTTAGAACATCGTATTTTAAATTAAGTAACTAGCTAATAATAACAATGTCAGCAAAGTGAATTTCACTGATATATATTCGGTAGATTTTCTTTTTATAATGTCTTAATAAAAGTAGATTAAACGTACAATGTTATAAGGGGTGGATTTTTTAACAGTATGTGAACAAGAAAATAATCTAAAGCACATTGTCGTGTAACATGGTAACATATGTAAAAACCTAAGATACTATAATAAACAAATTAATAAAAGGTAGGTTCCTATTTTTATATTTTGTTCTTGCTTATATTTTGCTATAGACTTCTAGTTTACACATTATTTTCAAAATTTTATTTTTGTCAAACCAACTATAAAGTAGAAATAAAATCTGTTAAACCGATAAAATATACGCTTCATGCCTTCAAGATAAAAACATGTATTTTTATATTTATATAATTGTTGGAACACATGCACTACGCTTTCTTGATAATAACAAGAATTCTGGCTCCACATGTTGTAATTATGCATGAAAATGGATCTGTGAAATGACGAATGTACCCCTAGCAGTAAGAGTATCGATGTTGTTACCTCATCCGTCCTTTTGACATCGATCCCAAATCTGTTTTCTCCAGGTTCGGGTATCAATTCAATTGGAATTTCTTCTGTTCCTGGCAAAAACCACAACCTTATTCCATGCACGATCTGTGTCGGAACCCTACTTGAATTACATTTCTTCTGAAAAATCAACAATCATGGAGTTTATATTTGATCTTGAACCCAATCAAATTATATACTAGATTCATTAAAACTTTCACAAACGATACCGAGGATGAAATCTGTTCAGTCTGGATGTTAACAAACACGATAGGAGTTCCAGAAGAAACCGCTGCAGAAAACCAAGCCATTGCTCTGGTGGTCGTTGAATTAACGTCGAGTTCATTTGCAAGAGGCATGAAAAGAATAGAACTAACGACTGTAGACCGGTGGTCTGGCAGATAAGTTGCCACTTTCCTCCTCCACTCGTACTTTATTGCCTCTTGATTAAATCCTCGAGGAACCACATTCACCGCTCTCCTACTCATTTCTGCATGTACATTCAAGAAAACAAAAATCAATTCAAAAAATGAAAAAATCAAGAACGCTTATCAAGGATGCTACAAATCTTTTTAGCAATGAAGGATCCATTTCGTTAAAGTAAATGTGTCTAGTTAATTTGAGACTTGAAAGTACAGTGGCAAAAATCATATTTTGGTGGTTAAGAGAGAAATTAAGCTACCTTGAAGTTCAGTGCATTGATCGAAATCCAAGTTGTCTAAAACTGCGACATGTTTATCATTAGAAGCAGCTCGAAAACTACATTTTCGATGCAATCTGAATCGCTTTTCTTGCACTACACGAACACATAAATGTACCATTTGATTACCCCTTCGAACCTTCAACCAAACTAACCCCTCATCGTTCTTTTTGCTCATCCTTCTCAATTGTAACCTAAGCTCGGCTTTCCCTTTTGTTGGTACAAACAACTTGTCCTCAATGTCTTCGAGGGTACAACTATCCGCAGCAGCAATACCTTCAATAATGTCTCCCGGTAAGGGCATCCCCTCATCCCATTCCTCCACATCCTCTTGTTTCACATGTTTCACGCAAACTAACATATGTGGAAAGCTTGTTTCGTTGGTTTTCATGGCGGAAACGTTATACTATCTGTTTGAGGTTCACGATATTATATATATATACATTTACACATATATGCACGGATAATTCAAGAAAAAGAATTTGTGTTGTAGATGGAGATTATATTGATGAGTGTCTTTGTTTCCTTTAGAATTTTGTTTATGCCATATGATTGTTTAGCGTGTTGATAACTTCTAGGTTTTGTGAAGCGGCCGGCTTTCATAGTTCTTGTTTCTTTGTTGGAACTGTTGGAATAATCTTATTTGCGAAACTGTAAATAAAAATAAAAAATCAAAGCAAGAACACTTATTTAACCGATGTTTTAAAAACCGGTTTTAGTTGAATCGGTATGATGACCAGTTTCCGGTTCGACCGCGATGAACCGGTTACTATAATTTTCATATGTATTTTGCTATTTTCATACACACCCATACATACTACCTATATACATAAATACATACATCAAGAATTTGACGTCCATAACTTTAAACATTAAAAATACACATAAAACAACTTGTAAATCAATTCAAATACATTAAAAAAATAGAAAACTTAAGTTTTACATCAATCCATGTGTTTTTATTCAATTAACAGGTTCAACCGATTAAATTTTAACCAGTTCAACCGGGTTTTTGTAAAAATCGACCGATTCATTCCGGTTCAGAAATAAATATAAAACCGGTGCTACTTAAACCGCTCTCAATGCTTTAAAAACCGGGTTTTTAGTTGAATCGGTATGGTGACCGGTTTCCGGTTCAACTGGTTTAACCGGTTCGACCGCCGGGTGAACCGGTTACTATTGTGTATTTTTCTAATGCATAAAAGTACAACCCTTTGAATCATCTTCCTAATCCACACAAAATGTTTTCATCGGTAAAAGTAGGGAGAGATAGCTGTGATATTCTACTGATGGCAATCTACTGCCGGCGAAAAATCGACCAAGGGGCGGTGTTCACTAGCCGGTGAAATGAGACACGTAAGCCTACCGACGGTGAGATCGTTACGCTACCCTTTAGCCTACATAAATAAATAAATATAAACCAAAAACTCATATTTATTTACTTGGGGGATCTAGCCCAAATGTATCAAAAGTGTAATTAGGACGGCTGGTAGCCTGAGTGGTTAAGTGTTGAATTCCTCTTTAATACAAAAAAATATAGAATAGAGGTAGTTTAAAATGTCTTGGACAACATATTTTGATTAATGAATACGAAACATTTCAATAATCACGAAATAAAAAAGTCCTAAAAATAACCAATTGCTTTTTTCTCTTAATATTAATTTGATTATGTTATTAGTACCGGTGCTTGCTGACAAGAATTGACTAATCTAAAAGAAATTCTGAATGTCTAACTTTCATTATAGTAACTATCTAAGTTAATTTATCTAATGAAATACTTACGTATAAACAAAAGTAATGTGTCTACTCCCCCTCAGTCTTGACGAGGTTAGATGTTCCAGACCGAAATCATAAGAATAACACTACAAGAATTTATCTTAATTAGTGTCGAATATGATGTGGTCACTAATAGTTAAAGAGTAGTCATTACAATGATTTAGTGACTAAAATTCTTATACTTACATTTCATTATTATAGGTCCGTCAGTAAACTAATTAGAGACCAATATATATAAATAGTCAATAATTGTAACTAAAGTATAATGATCACTATACCTATGACCACTTACTCTGTTACTAAATTTAGTCACTAATCAATGAATGTCGTCACTATTTTATCTAATCAGTGAACATAAAAAGTCACTAGTTTTAGTTACTATGTTAATGACTATAGTGATTGCCGTGTTATTTTTACACTAAATGTTCTAGGTTTTAAATTTGTAAATCCTTATTTAAACTAACCATTTAGGTGTTGTTTGTTTTTTCGGAGACAAAATGTCTGCAGTCTGCGGACCACATCTGCAAACCTCTGCTCTAGAAGAGGTGGACCAAATGTCTGCAGTCTGCAAGAAAAAGACTGTTTGTTTTTTAACGTCTGCATGTTGTTAAAATATACTAAGATTTAGATATACCGGTTTTTTTAAACATAAAAATATTACAAAAAACTAAATTTGTCATCAACTATAACTTCAACGACTAAATAAAACATACAACTAATTTACAAATATAGTTTGGGGTGAGCAAAAACGGAATCGATAATTTTTTTTGATAAAAACGCAAAAAACCGAAAATAACAAATTGAAACCGATACAAAATTCGATGATGTGATGATTCGAAGGGCTAAAACTATATTGGGATTCAATAATCAAAATATAAAATGAACTTAGTTATTAATGTGGTATAAATTATGATAACTGAAAAATAAAACTTCATTAAAATTTTTGATATTATATATATAAACTAATTAATCAATGATATTGTTTATATCCTAAATAACATAAAAAAAATTACCAGATTTACTTACATTGCACAAAAATAAAAATATCTATAAAACTTTGTCAAAATTATTTGGATAAATATATTATTTGAATAGAAAAACATATAGATAATCATATGCATAAACATTTGGGTTAATACATAATTATGATATAAAAAAACAATAAATAAAGTAACAAATAAATACATAAAAAAAGGAGGAGGACAAAAGTATAAAAAATAAAAAACCACACTAAAAATTACAATTTTTTTTTCTTTTTTAAAAGTTAAATACATATCGTGGAAGAGGTAAGAAAATGCTAGAAGATGTTAGAAGACATAGGTTCATATCTGTGCCAAGAAGAGGACGTGCATACCTTTTTAGGTCTGCGGTCTTCTAAAAAACAAACAGTTTGCGAGACCAAACGTCTGCACGTTGTCTGCGCGACGCAGACATAAGAGGTCAAGAAGAGCTTTTGCAAAAAAAACAAACACCACCTTAGTAACATACTAACAAAGAGTGGACCTGATCGTGTAATAATATAGTTCTGATAAGTAAGAGTATCGAACTCAAAGGAAGGAGTAAGATTTAATTTAGATAATAAACCAAATAATTAAACTAGAAACATAAAGGTAAAAGGGGGGGTTTTTGTTTAACTAATTTAAACTTGATTTGTAGCCAAACTAAAGCAAACAAACGTAAAGAACTTGTTTTAAACAATCGATCTAAAGTATTTCCACTTAGATTCTGAATCCTCCTATCTTCCTATGGTTGATTTATTAGAGTGCAATGGATTTAACAAGTGGATTACCGATTATTATAACGTTAGTTATCTTGATCCTATGAACTAATACAAATAGTTATATAACAACTAACACAATGATCATGCGATTATCTAACTAAATAACCAATTAAATACTCGAATTATAAATGAATTGATCTAACAATTTCTTATCAAAATATATAAGTGGTCACTAATAGTTAAAGAGTAGTCATTAAAATTATTTAGTGACTAAAATTCTTTTAGCTACATTTCGTTATTATAGGTCCGTCCGTAAAGTAATTAGAGACCAAAATATATAAGTGGTCACTAAATTGTAACTAAGGTATAATTATCACTATATCTATGACCACTTACTCTATTACTAAATCTAGTCACTAATCAATGAATGTCGTCACTATTTTATCTAATTAAAAATAAAAGGGTCACTAGCTTTAGTTACTATGTTAATGACTATAGTGATTGTTGTGTTATTTTTATACTAAAATTACTAGGTTTAAAATTTATAAATCCTTATGTAACCTAACCACTTAGTAACATACTAACAAGCAGTGTACCCGATCCTGTAGCAATATAGTTATGATAAGTAAGAGTATCGAACTCAAGGGAACATATATGATTTAATTTAGATACTAAAGCTAATAATTAAACTAGAAACATAAAAGTAAAAATGGGTGTTTTTGTTTAACTAAATTAAACTTGGTTTATAACCAAACAAAAGCAAGCAAATGCAAAGAACTTGTTTCAAATAATCGATTTAAAGTACTTCCACTTAGATTCTGAATCCTCCTATCTTCCTATGGTTGATTTATTAGACTGCAATGGATTTAACAAGTGGGTTACTGATTATTATAACACTAGTTATCTTGATCCGATGAACTAATACACATAGTTATGAAACAACTAACACAATGATCTTGCGGTTATCTAACTAAATAACCAATTAAATACTCAGATTATAAATGAATTGATCTAACAATTTCTTATCAATATTTACTACAATTAATCTAGCATAGCATGTATGTCTAATACTGTAACATACACGTTCAGTTATCATGTTATGTAATTTTAAAAGTGAATAATATTATGAAATATTATATAATTATGAGTATTGAGTTCTAACAGATGGTTTTTACTATAAATGAAGTAAAACTATGTTTTGAATCAATCGGAAAATATTGGAAGTCTTATGTGATTCCAATCAAAAGACAAATAGCAAAATTTAACGAAAATATAAAATTTGAAATAAGTAAAATCAAAAGACCAATCGAAGATCCGCGACAAAACCGGAACGGCGCCGAATGACGTAAAAATTGAGTTTTTGATAAACTACTTTTTAGTCTTGGTGATCTAAATTAAAGTTTTAGTATTTGTTAAACCAATAATTTTCATAAAAAGAACGCCCAAATATGACTTCGTATGAGGAAGTTATGATTTTTTTAAGTTTCAGCTTAGTAGTAGACAGCTAAAAACTCGAATTTTAGATCGAGTGATTTTTAGCCGACACAACCTAAAAGAGAATCGAAGGTCTCGCCAATAGTAGTACAACGGTAAAAAGACTGACGAAAACGGACGTCAGATGAAGAAGTTATGAATTTTTAACGGATTTTCCTGTCCCGGTCTGTTAAAATTAATATTATTAAATATAAAATCAAAATTAGCCGACTAAGTATAAACGAAAGTTGTAGAGCATAATTTTCCCTACGCGTGCATATAAAGAACATAAAAAACGAAGCTCGTATGCGAAAGTTATGGATTTTAGAAGTTTTTGGCACACAAATCGAGAATAATTGCGAAATCCGAGAAAAATCGCATGGCCTGAGTTCGGCCACGTCACCCTCGCTCCTCGCGCGACACGTATCCGATGCGAACCACGTCACCCGCTCCAGGCGCGCCCCGTGTGCGACGTCGATGACTCAGCCGAAGACCATCCGACGCGTGTGCTGCTTCCGGTCCGATGCATGCCCTTCTCGCATCCGAGCATCGCACCTGCTGCCATGTGTCCGAGCCTTGCACCACCTGCCCCCCTTTCCTCTCGTTTCGGATGCGAGGCTCGCACCTATATAAGGGTGCGAGACCTCCCCGGTAAATGTTGGAAAATTGTTACTTTTCACCCTTAAACTCATATTTTAACTATTTCCACTTCCCCCGAAGCCCCGGTATCATTTTTAACACCCGGAACACGCCCCGAAGTGCCCGACAATCCCGAGAAATTTATCTTTTCGGTTTGAAGCCCAATCCTTGCAGGGCCCGGTTTTCAAGAAAACTCCCGATTTTCATTGAAGAAAGTCAATTATAGTAACGAAGTGCTGCCCAAATTACTATTTTAACCCCCGATTATTTCACGGTGAGTTCAATATATAGGAACAATTGTATGTTATGTGTTATATGTGCTATGTGCTTTTTGGTTGTTATTATTTCCGCTATTTATGATAGCAAAGTTTTACCTTTGACCATGTGATCAGTGAAAGGACTTAGATTCATGGTGGTACTGGTATATAGCCTCTGACCATGTAGAGAATGTCTCGTAAGAGAATGACTTCTATTCTATGGTATTGGCAGAAGGTTAGACAGGGCTTTCAGCCTGAAATCTACCAAAATGTTTAAATCAGAAAGTGTATGTGTAACATCCAAAAATTTTAAGCCAAATTTAAACTTTTTCAACCATGAAACGAAATAGTGTTTTACAAAATGTTTTCAAAATGTTATTCATCAAAGTGTCCCATAAATGTAATTATATGGATGAGGAGCGGTACGGTCAAGCCTTCACCTTGCCATGATCTCCGGAAGTACTTGAAACTATAAACTGAAACTGTAAGCCCGAGGGCTTAGTGAGCTACCCCCAAAATACCAATACCACACCGGTAATACCATATAAATAACAGATAATCAACAACGTGCATACTGGGCCTTCGGACTGACTGGACCGCCCTGCAGGGCCTACAGTCTATTTGGATCTATCCCGAGCCTTCGGTATGACTGGACCGCTATACGGGCCTACAGTCTATCCGGACCGCTCGTAGGGTATGTTGGCCTTCAACACAAAGCATGACCGCCTCAACCTAAACATCAAGCAAATAACCATGTGCACATGACCAACATATACTAGCATATATAAATATCAGATATAACTGTCTAACAGATCATTGATCATAGCAATCTCCCATAACCAGAGCACCGACCTAACCAGGTCACTAACATACCAATCCTAACGGATCATAAGAGCATAACAACATAATGTCTATCCCGATACTGATCTAACAGGTCATCACCACATGTAGCATACTGTAACCAAGATAACAACTAAAAGGGCCGACCTTGGTGCCTTAGACCCTATTGATATAGTGAGGATAACTCACCTTGCGACTGCCGACTGGAAATAGAAAGCTCAACTCTTGAATCACCGTCACGAACCCTACCACCTATACCCAACACATCATAAGGTTTATAAATTCCTGAGTACCCCAGAAGTCAACTGGTGAACCCTTGGTCAAAGTCAAAGTCAACTGTCAAGGTCAACAGTCCATGTTGACCTCAACTTGTGGAGTACCCTCAGCTACTCGCCGAGTTTCTTGCAATACTTGTCCGCTCGCCGATTCACCAGAGTGACTCGTCGAGTTCCTAAGGCTTGTGGTTGAAGCTCCACGGCTACTCGTCGGGTTTCCTTCTTGCACTCGATAAGTCCACACGCATCCATTAATTGGGAAACCCTAACTAACTCACCGAGTTGTTCATCCAACTCGTCGAGTCTACGGCAATCTTCATCGGGCTCGCCGAGTTGTTCACCCAACTCGTCGGGTCCATGCCCATCTTCATATGACTCGCCGAGTCGACCATGTGACTCGCCGAGTCCCTTCAGTCCTTCCACCATACATACACTTTTTAAGCCATGCCAAGGCTCCAAATTGCAGATCTAACTTCCTTAGGCATGCTTATCACGTAAAGTTGCAAACTTTACGTGCATGCTGTAGTGACAAAGAACATGGTTTGGCATGCGGAATTAAAGTTTGCACAATTGAACATGGTGATTTGGGTATTCAAGAGATGTATTGATTGTATATGGTGTTACACAAAAAGGATCTAGATCTAGACTACATAAATAACACACACTTACACACTCACTTTTACATCTCTCTAGCACACCTCTACAAGTGGACTAAACCCACCTTATATAGAGGCGTTTACATGTCTCTCTCTCACTCTCTATCTCTCATGTGTCAACAAGGCTAATACTCCACATGCAAGTGGGTTTTACAAAAGTCAAACATTACAAAGTCATTCAAGGAAAACTTTGTACCCCAACATTCTCCCCCTCAAAGTTAGGAATGAATGACCCACTTCAAATCTTCCAAAATCGAGCAACTACGCGATCCGAGCCTCAAAGGTGACACATGTCGAAACGAACTTCAATCTTCAATTCTTCCATGATTCTTCAATTTGGGCTCTAGGATGTGAGACCATACAAACCGAGCATCAACGAATGATCACGAGCTTCTCAAACTCCAAATTGATCACCAAAAGTTGAGCATAAAACACACCCCAAAAATCTTCAATAAAACCAAACCCATTTCGAATACATTACTTCTGAACTTCCAATTTCATCATTTCGTAAGCTTCAAAAATTAAGGTCACTTCGGTCTTCAAATCCGCGTAATATGAAAAATTCAAGTTCGAATTTCCATATAAATTTCTCTCCCTTTTTATAATCGAAAATTGATTATAAAACCTTCAAGGAAAGAGAATGTGCTCTATTCGGAATTTTTCGTGTCAAAACTCCCCCTTAACATGTGGCATAAACTTTGTGCTTCAATCCGGAAAATCCAAAAAATATTGAATTTTTAGCTTCGTTCACGGACCGCCTTTGACAAAATTTCTCAAAAATGGGTAGAAATTGTCAATTTCAAAATTCTGCAGTGACCCGGCGCGCCCAAAACAGCAAAATATGCAAAACTCTCACCTTTTTCCAAAGCTGGGTAGAAAGCGTCAATTTGCACAAACTACAGGGGCTTGAAATGCATTTTCTTCAATTTTCAGCAAAAACAGTCCTTTTTTGAATTTGGGTATGAACCGCCAAACATTCGAAACCTCAGGGACTATTTTCGAAAATTCTGCCCTTTGTTCTCAAATCATACGAAGAATCCCCTAAATATACGAAGTTTCAAAATTTTTCGAATTTGGGTGAAAAGTGTCAAACATTCGAAACTTGGGTTAATTTTCGAAATGTCAAATATTTGAAGGTACAGGGGCCAAATTCGAAAATTTTGCTATTTGCCTTCAATTCATTATAAGCTTTTTCAAATTATACGAAGCCTTGATCATTCATACAAACTTTGCATATTCGTGCAAAAGTCAAGGGACCATTTTCGAAAGTTTCATCTTTTCTTAACGAAAGTATAAGCACCAAACAAAACTATCTTTTCCCCTAATTTCGTACGAATTCACAGCATCATTTGAACGAAACTTTTTCATTCATATCAACGAAAAATTTTCATCTTCTTCAATTTCGTTTCCCAGCCATCATTCACTTCATATGAAATCATCACAAAAGACACTTTCGTCCTTCCCAATCAACAGATGACCATCATTTACGAACCCAACTTCAATTTTTCGTTAGCAATCAACATTTACGATTCGTTGATTCCAATTCGTCTTCAAGTAACAAAGAAATATCGACTACCAATATTTGTCTGATACCAAAATCAAAACATCCAATTTCGAATCCTCAAAATCAGTCAAACTCAACATAAACAGCAACAGGATTCGAAATCAAGACACAACTTCCCAGTCGATTTCAAAAACAGACTTGTTCGATTCATCAATCACACTTCGCTTTTATGTAACCCAACACAAATTCGATTATCAAAGAAACTTCCAATGAAAACGAATCCAACATCCATCGACACCACCGACTGATTTCATAGCCATTTCGTGAACAAACTCCATTAACCATTCACTCACATTGCTTCTTTGCTCATCGATTCTTTTACCAAGCCTTCGTCAGTTCATCAAATCGACTCCAACCCAATTCATTGAACATCGACCTTTCTTGTAGTCGGTTTCTTCTTCCCAGCACATTCCAAATCGACATCAGTACTTCGATTAGAATCAGCAAGTATCGACTCAAATTCAAAGAATCGAATTCACAGATTGTTGATTCTACTCCATCCTCAAAACCGACATTGACATTAACACGTCGAGTTCATCGCTTCCATTTACAGTTCATTCGTCAAAAGAAAACCTTCGTTCCCAAATCTTTATTTTAATCCAAATACGACCGACAACAATTTCGATTCCAAAACAAATACCATTCAATTTTCAATCGACTCAAATCAAGTATAACAGAATCGAAATCGTTTTCAAATCACAGTCTAAATCGATATAAACCTCAGTTAATGAACCAATTTTGACTTTTGGCGTTGACCATCAAAATCGAATCGATCAAGAATTTTGATTCTAAATCAATCAATGAAGATTGATGAAATGTTGAAGCAAATTTCTAGAGCGAAGTCGTAAAACAAACAAGTAAATTGGAACTAAACTCGAATCTTGATGAATGATACTCGTGAATTAGAAAGCAGATGAAGTTGTCGATGAAAGTTTAATCAATTGTTTGAAACAGAACTTACTCGATTTGTCTGATTAATAAAAGAAACCTGATGAACAGTAATGGACTTCTGAATTTGGGCTCGAAGAAAAATAAAACGAATGTAAATTTGATTGGGCTTCAAAACAATAACAAATCAACGAAATTGTGAATTAGACATTGGAACAGTAATGGATTAAATCTTTTGGATTTAGATTTGGGCTTGATCTAAACAATAATTTGTTGAATCACCAATGGGGTAAAAACAGATTAGATTCAATGAAACAAGTCGATCAAAATTCAAAACGTAACGCACGATTCCACAAGATTATGAGAGATCATAGAGAGAGACTCACCAAAATTGCTCAAATTGCGACAAAAGTTGCCAAACCGAGAATCGTTCTTCAAAAATCACCTTGATCTTGAAGACCCGCTCTGATACCAATTGTAATGACAAAGAACATGGTTTGGCATGCGGAATTAAAGTTTGCACAATTGAACATGGTGATTTGGGTGTTCAAGAGATGTATTGATTGTATATGTTGTTACACAAAAAGGATCTAGATCTAGACTACATAAATAACACACACTTACACACTCACTTTTACATCTCTCTAGCACACCTCTACAAGTGGACTAAACCCACCTTATATAGAGGTGTTTACATGTCTCTCTCTCACTCTCTATCTCTCATGTGTCACAAGGCTAATACTCCACATGCAAGTGGGTTTTACAAAAGTCAAACATTACAAAGTCATTCAAGGAAAACTTTGTACCCCAACACATGCAAGGCTTTTAAGACCCTAAAATAACAAAACTATGCTTGCAATGAAGTTACACCCTTGAGGGGAAGGCTCATACTAGGCAAAGCTAATGACTTTATGAATCTAGAGGTCAAGGGGAGTCCAGATCTGAAGTTACAACTTCAGATCTTGACTTAAGCACAAGAAACCTTTCTTAAACTCATGCAAAAGAGGTTAAAAGAGAGATGAGCCAAAGAAACATCTTAATACCTTCCATAGAGTGACAACTGATGAATCTCTTAGCTCCCCACGAGTTCCTAGCCTTGATTTTCTTGCTTCCCAAAGTGTTTTCTCCTCCAAAATCCCTCCTCTAAGCTTGGACACACCAAAAGAACACACACACTCGATTTAGGGCCTGAGAGGGACAAGAAGCAGTAAAAGGGAGGCTGGGGGAGGCCAATGATCCTTTAAATAGGGTGCAAAACCCCGGAAATTAGGGTTTCATCCTCCAACTCCTACTCGTCGAGTCCCTTTTTGGACTCAGCGAGTAGGTCACTAAAACATGCGGACAAACCCGCTGCTACTCGAAGAGTAGGGCAACCAACTCGTCGAGTAGACCTTGAAATTAAGAAAATTCTTATATAAAATCGACACCTGAGAATCGGGGCCTTACAATTCTCCCCCACTTGAACTAGACTTCGTCCTCGAAGTCTGCTGGGGTAAACAATGCCGGGTAATGCTGTCTCATCTCAGCCTCCGACTCCCACGTCCACTTGGATCCCCTCCGATGCTCCCACTGTACCTTCACCACAGGTATCTCCTTGTTCCGCATAACTTTCATCTTCCTCTCCAGAATGGCCACAGGACTCTCCACATAATTAAGGCGTTCATCGATCTGAATATCACCCAACGACACTACTGCCTCCTGATCCAAAACACACTTTCGCAACTGCGAAACGTGGAAAGTGCTATGAATTCGGCTAAGCCCCTCCGGTAGCTCTAGCCTGTAAGCCACCTTGCCAACCCTGACAATGATCCTGAACGGCCCAATGTAACGGGGACCCAATTTCCCCCTCTTCCTGAAGCGGATCACACCCTTCCAGGGTGAGACCTTCAGGAGTACCTTGTCACCCACCTGGAACTCTAACTCAGACTGACGCCTGTCGGCGTAACTCTTCTGCCGACTCTGAGCGGTCTGCAATCGCTGCCTAATCTGCTGAATTTTCTCAGTAGTCTGCAAGAATACTTTCGTCTATCCCATCACCATGGCAGGACACGATCTCGCGAACGTACATGTCAGCCAACTTCTCGGCCGACAAACTCTCGCGAATAGCCAAGAAATGGGCACTCTTGGTCAACCGATCCACGATGACCCATATAGCATCAATTCCCTTCGCCGTCCTCGGCAACTTGGTAATGAAATCCATCGTGATCTGTTCCCATTTCCACATGGGAATCTCTAGAGGCTGCAGCTTACCATGCGGCCTCTGATGTTCAGCCTTGACCATCCTACAGGTCAAGCACCTCTCAACATACCAAGCGATTTCTCGCTTCATACATGACCACCAGTAACTCAAACTCAAGTCTCTATACATCTTGGTGGCCCCCGGGTGAATAGAAAAATGAGACTTATGAGGGCGGAAGACATCGAAACCCAAACCCGACCGCATCGGGTCAATAATCCCCGACTATCCTGCGCAATCCGGGTATTCTCACCCTTGATCCTCTCCAGCTTCCAATTCTCCGGTCGCATGCCCTCAACCTGGGCAGCTCTGATCAAACTCACAAGCGGAGAATCCACTGCTATCCTCATACATACCGCTGGGGTGGAAGACCCATCTGACCTGCGGCTCAAAGCATCCACAACCAGATTCGGTTTACCAGGGTGGTAAAGGATCTCGCAGTCGTAGTCCTTGACTACATCCAGCCACCTGCGCTGCCTCATGTTCAGGTTCGGCTGATCCATGATATGTCTCAAGCTCTTGTGATCCGTGTAAATGGTACAACGGACCCCGTAAAGGTAATGTCTCCATATCTTGAGGGCGAACACCACCGCCCCCAGCTCCAAGTCATGCGTAGGGTATCTCGTCTCATGCGGCTTCAACTGTCGCGACGCATAAGCGATCACTCGTCCCCTCTGCATGAGGACCACCCCCAAACCTGTGATGGATGCATCACAGAACACCACAAAATCCTCAACTCCCTCCGGTAGTGTCAAGACTGGAGCCTCGCATAACCACTGTCGGAGGGTCTCAAACGCCCTCTGCTGCTCAGGTCCCCACCGGAAATCCGCCCCCTTCCTCGTCAGACGAGTGAGGGGTACTGCAATCTTGGAGAAATCTTGTATGAATCTCCGGTAGTACCCTGCCAATCCCAAAAAGCTCCTGATGTCTGAGGGAGATTTCGGAATCTCCCACTGCATCACCGCCTCAACTTTGGCCGGATCGACCAAAATCTCCTCCTGGTTAATGAGGTGCCCAAGGAACTGGACCTCTCGCAACCAAAACTCACACTTCTACAACTTGGGATAAAGCCGTTCTCGCCTAAAAACTCCCAATAGCTCCCTGAGGTGCTCTTCGTGCTGCTCTCGGGTCTTGGAATACACCAAGATATCATCTATGAACACAATGACCGAGCGATCAAGCATCGGTCTGCAGACCCAATTCATCAGATCCATGAACACTGTCGGCGCGTTGGTGAGCCCAAACGGCATCACCACGAACTCGTAATGACCATAACGAGTCCGAAACACGGTCTTCTCCACGTCCTCCTCTCTGACCCGGACCTGATGATACACCGACCTCAAATCTATCTTGGAGAACCAAGATGCCCCCTGCAACTGATCAAAGTGGTTATCTATCCTCGGGAGTGGATAACGGTTCTTCACCGTCAACTTGTTCAACTCCCTATAATCAATGCACATCCGGTGCGAGCCATCCTTCTTCCTGATGAAGAGGATCGGTGCTCCCCATGGAGAGCTACTCGGACGAATAAACTGCTTACCCAGCAGCTCCTGCAACTGAGATGACAACTCCTGCATCTCTGGCGGTGCCAAACGGTACGTCGCCTTAGCGATAGGGGCCGCACCCGACACTAGATCAATCATGAACTCCACTTGCCTCTCCGGAGGCACTCCAGGTAACTCCTCCGGAAACACGTCAGCAAACTCTCTAACCACCGGGACCTCTGAAACTGAAGTCTGATCCCTGACCCGCGTATCCACCACACACACTAAATAACCGGCACACCCGTGCTGAATATACCGCCGAGCCCTGGCTGCCGAACAAAACCCTGATCCTTTTCTGGTGCCCTCACCATATACCACCAGTTCTCCTCACTTGGGGTTCGAACTACTACTCGCTGTCCCTCACAATTGATCATGGCGCCAAATCGACTGAGCCAATCCATCCCCACAATCACACATACTTCCCCCATGGGAATAGGAATCAAATCTATCGGGAAGGATACCACAAAAATCTCCAACTCACATCCCCGGTAGACCGAAGAAGCAGAAAACCTGTGTTGTTGGCGATAGAAACCGCAACGGACACTCAAGCTCATCTACCGGCACACTGAACCCCCTACTGAAAGTCTGAGATACAATCGACCGACTCGCCCCCGAGTCGAATAAAACCAATGCAGGCAAAAAGTTTACTAAAAACGTACCTAAACATAGGTACAACAGATAAGCATAATACATGTATGATAACTGAAATAAAGAATAGAAACATACCAGCAACCACATCCGGTGCTGCCCTGGCCTCCTCGGCCGTGAGCTGGAAGGCACGCCCCTGAGCCTTCGGAGGCTCCGTCTTGAGTGGCCTCCCATCTGCAATCCTCAACGTAGCTGGCGCGGGAACCTCCGCCGGCTTGGCGGCGAGCTGCGGACAGTTGGTCTTCAAATGACCAACCTGATGAGAGTGATAACATATCCTCATATCTGTCGGAGGGGCGGACTGGCGACAGTCCCTGACATAGTGCCCCTCCTTGCCACATTTGTGGCAACCACCACCTGCTCGACAAACTCCAGAATGACCCCTGCCACACTTTCCACAAGTGCGGCTCTGCTGACCTCCGGTCCTAGTATCAGCGGTCTTAGACCGCTTAGGTGTCGGCTGAGACTGTGCCGGAACCTGACGCTGCTCCTTCATCTGCATCTCTATCTCCAACTCACGCCGCCACGCGACTTCCTGAAGATCCAGAAGAGTATCACAAATGTTGCGTAGCAACAAACTGACGGATATCGTTTTTGAGCATACTCAGATAACGGGTCATCTGAGACTGCTCGGAAGCAAACTCCGGGCAAAACATAGCCCTCTCCGTGAACATGCGGGTGATCTCCATCACCGACTCTCCATCCTGCCTTAATGTCAAAAACTCATGAGCAAGCCGCACCCGTTCCACGCGGGGAACATAGTGGGTGCGGAACATATCCCTGAACTGCTCCCAAGTAATAGCATCTCTCTGATCATCGGTGTACGACCCAGTCGTCAGTCTCCACCAGTCCTTGGCCCCAAGCCTCAGCAGGTTCAGGGCACACCTGACCTTCTGGTCAGTAGGACACGAGCACGTGAAGAAACAACCCTCCACGTCAGATAACCACCTCATAACCCTGATCGCATCCTGTGTACCATCAAACGTCGGGGGCTTCGTGTTATCAAAGTCCCGGTACTAGAAAGCCCGGCTGGCTCCTCCTCCACCCCGTGCCGCTGTTACAGCCGACGTGGCTGCAGCGGCAGCCGTCTTTGCTAAGGCTGCATAACGCTCATCAAAGTACTCGACCATAACTGTCTTGATCAACCCAAACATCTCTGGTAGTTGCGCTCGAAACGCAGTAGCAATCTCATCATGCAGGATCTCCCGAATCCTGGCATCCAACTCCTCTGTCCCTATCTGCACCACGGGCTCAGGAGCTATAGGCTCATCCGGGCCTCCGCCCCCTGATCCTGATCCTGATCCTGATCCGGTCGTAAAGCGTCTCGTCATCACCATACTGAAAATATGCCCAAGGCGTCAGATAAACAATATAATATCGGGAGACCAATTCCCTCAAACACTAGGGGTTGTGATTTCCTTGCTACGCGTATGGGTCCTGTGCTTTCAGTAGTACGGGCCCATATTACCTTCCACACCTACCCATATTTGTCTCAAGTATCACCACAACACCCTAACAATAGACATCAACATAGCAAGCGCTCAACCCTCACTCCTAGAGGAATGTGAAACTATCTCACAACTGGCCTGATGCGGGCCCTAGTGTGGAGGATCGGGCCCTTGCGTTCCTAGAGGCCCAAGATCGTGTGACTAAAGGGGCTTCACGGAAATGGCCATAACTTTGGCTACAAATCTCCGTTTCGGGCCTACGACCAGTCAAATCGAAGCTTGGAGCAAGGAGCACGTCTAGATAAGTTTCCGAAGGGGACTTACCTATTTTTGAGTCCAGAAATCGCTTTTTAAATGGAGTTATGAACAATTTTGTTATTTTTCCTTAATTTTTGGGTTTTGTTTTATGGTTTGTATTTGGCCCATGGACTTTTAGGGTTTCATTTTAATTTCTGCTTCTTATTTAACTGTTTTTGATGTAATTTGGATGGTCGATCATCAATTTTATGAACTTTCGATTTTCTCCCAAATTCTATGTGTTAACCCAGATTTTGAAGCCAATCCCACGGTATTCGTAGAATCAACGTGGTTTTGAAGAGATTGTCCTGGCTATTCTTTTAGAATCAACAGGTTCATTCTTGGTTATCTTTGTGTTGTTTTTTTGCGCTGCATCAGTTGGTATCAAAGCCGAAATCCTGGTTCAAAATGCCTCCGAGGAGAAACAGGACGCCCGCTAATGTTCATGAGCAAGAACTAGAAGAATGTATTATGGCACGAATGGAGGAGAGGATGGATCAAATGGTTGACCAATTGACTGATAGGATGGTCGAACTGATGAATCGAGGAGGGCAAATGTCTCGAACACATTCTCAAGTGGAAGATGGTGAATTTGGGAACCCGTTCGGCGGCAGTGACGGTTCATATTCTGAAGACGATCTAGAAAGGCGGCCAAGGCGTGATCATAGAGGTGACAATAGGCGTTGGGAGGCCGGAATGAGAATTGATATCCCAGAATTCGATGGGGTCAGTTTGAATCCGGAGGGGTTCATCGACTGGTTGGCTACTGTTGAGGAAGTTTTTGAGTTCAAAGAAGTCCCTAAAAACAAAAAAGTGTCATTGATTGCTACCAGGCTACGTGGTAGGGCATCTGCATGGTGGCAACAACTGAAACTGACACGAGACAGGCTCGGAAAGTCAAAGGTCATGACTTGGAGGAAGATGAAGAAGTGTTTACGATCCAACTTCCTACCCCATAACTTTCAAAGGTTGATGTACCAACGGTTGCAAAATCTGAAGCAGGGTGCCAAATCAGTTGACGATTACACAACTGAGTTCTACCAATTGATTGCCCGAAACGATATCCAGGAGACAGAGGAACAACTCGTTGCTCGATATATTGGGGGTCTACGGGTCCAAATCATGGACTCTGTAAATATGTTTGACCCGATATCTATTTCTGAAGCGCACCAACGGGCGTTGGCTTTTGAGAAACAAAGTCGTCGGGTGGGCGGTTCGTCTTCAACTGCTAATATTGGAGGAAGTTCCGGGACGGGTGGTATGGTACCCCGTGTTGTGCCTAATCAACAAAGACCGACATCTAACAGTGTTGGACCAAATCCTAGGACAACTGTTAGTAGCAGCTTGAAGTGTTTTAGTTGTGGGGAGACAGGTCACCGACAATCAGAGTGCAAGAAGGTCGGAAAACGTCATTTGTTTGCTGAGCAAGATGATTGGCAAAATGATGATGCCGGTGAAAATTACGAAGATCCCCCTGTGTATGACGAAGAGCATCAATGCGAAGAGGAAGTTGTAACTGGAGATGTGGGGGTAAATTTGGTGGTAAGGCGGTCTTGTTTTACACCAAAAGTTATTGGTGATGATTGGCTCAAACACAACATCTTTCAGTCGACATGTACTATTTTGGGAAAGGTTTGTACTTTTGTTATTGATTCAGGAAGTTGTGATAACCTTATATCTGAAGAAGCAGTTCAAAAGTTGGCTTTGAAAACAGAAAATCGCCCTAAGCCTTACAAGCTACAGTGGCTTAAGAAGGGTGGCGAGTTCACTGTATCTAAACGAGCCCTTGTTCAATTTTCTGTTGGTACGACGTATAAAGATGATGTGTGGTGTGATGTGGTTGCTATGGATGCTTGTCATTTGTTGTTGGGCAGACCTTGGGAGTATGATCGTAACATAGATCATAACGGGCGGACTAATACTTACAGTTTCTTGTTTGGTGGTGTGAAGATAACATTGGTTCCCAGTAAGCCAAAAGAGCCAGTTCCGAGACCTTCGGGTACTCTACTGACCCTTAATCAGTTTGAAGACGAGTTGGAGGCGGAAGGTGAAATTTTTGTATTGCTCGGGAAGGAAGTCGCTAAGGAGGTTGAAATTCCTGAGGCTATGGTTCCTCTGCTAAAGGAATTCGCTGATGTTTTCCCTAATGAATTACCTGATGGTTTGCCACCTTTACGTGACATCTAACATCATATTGATTTACAACCAGGAGCTCAGTTGCCTAATAGGCCACATTACAGAATGAGTCCCGGAGAGCATGAGGAGTTACGACGACAGGTGGAGGACTTGATTTCAAAAGGTCATGTTCGGGAGAGCATGAGCCCGTGTGCTGTTCCTGCTTTGTTGACTCCTAAAAAGGATGGTACTTGGCGTATGTGTGTTGATAGTCACGCCATCAATAAGATCACGGTGAGGTACAGATTTCCAATTCCTCGACTTGATGACCTACTTGACCAGATTAGCAGTGCCTCTATCTTTACGAAACTGGACTTGAAGAGCGGGTACTATCAGATACGACTTAGGCCTGGGTATGAGTGGAAGACTCCCTTCAAGACTCGTGAAGGATTGTATGAGTGGTTGGTGATGCCTTTCGGTTTATCAAACGCTCCTAGTACATTTATGCGTGTGATGAACCAGTTGTTCAGGCCCTTTATTGGTAAATTTGTAGTCGTTTATTTTGATGACATACTTATTTACAGTGCTACTTTTGGTGAGCATGTCAACCATGTGAGGCAGGTTTTGACCGTACTTCGACGGGATAGTTTGTATGCAACTATGAAGAAATGTGTGTTTATGGTTCCTAAAGTCTTGTTCTTGGGGTACGTTGTTTCTGGGGAAGGAATACAGGTGGGCGAGTCTAAAGTAGCAGCTGTCAGACAATGGCCAAGTCCAACTACCATCACTGAAGTTCGAAGCTTTCATGGCCTTGCTTCATTCTATAGGAGGTTTATTCCAAACTTTAGTTCTATTATGGCACCGGTGACCGATTGTATGAAAGGGAAGGCCTTTACTTGGACCGAAGCAGCAGAATCAACTTTCCAATTAGTAAAAGAGAAGCTTACTACATCACCGATCCTTGTAGTGCCAGACTTTTCTCAAGTGTTTGAATTACACACGGATGCTTCCAAGGTTGGGATTGGAGCAGTTCTAAGTCAAGGAGGACGACCGGTTGCCTATTTTAGTGAGAAGTTGACGGGGCCAAAGCTGCATTATAGCACTTATGATGTTGAGTTCTATGCAGTGGTCCAAGCTGTAAAGCATTGGCGCCATTATTTATTTCATAAGGAATTTGTTTTGTTCACAGATCATGATTCATTCAGACATATTCGCAGTCAAGATAAGGTGTCACACAAACATGGGAGGTGGATGTTGTTCTTGGAAAAATTCACTTTCATGGTGAAACGCAAGTCTGGGATGTCAAATCGAGTGGCTGATGCATTGAGTCGGAGGAGTAATTTGCTAGTTTCCTTGAGGGTTGGTGTGCCGGGGATGGATGTCCTCATGGAGCAGCTAACGGTTGATCCTTATTTTTCTGTTGTTCTGCAGGGTATACAATCTGGATAGATGTCTGATTTTCTACTGCATGAAGGTTTTCTTTTCAAAGGCAATCAATTGTGCATCCCTGATTCTAGTCTCCGCCTTCAAATCATTAGGGAGCTGCATGGTGAAGGGCATGTCGGCCGAGATCGCACTTTACAGTTGGTACAATCATCTTATTTTTGGCCTACAATGCGCAAGGAGGTGGATAGATATGTTAAACGGTGTCGAATCTGTTAGGTGTCAAAGGGCACATCTACCAATGCAGGACTCTATATGCCTTTGCCTGTTCCATCACAACCTTGGGTAGACATCAGCATGGATTTTGTGTTGGGTTTACCACGTACTCAACGGGGAAATGATTCAATATTTGTGGTTGTTGATCGTTTTTCTAAGATGGTGCACTTTATTCCTTGCAAAAAGACGACGGATGCAGTTAATGTGGCCCAGTTATTCTTTCAAGACGTCTACCGTTTGCATGGATTGCCGTCTTCTATTGTTTCAGATCGAGACACTAGGTTTTTGAGTCATTTTTGGCGCAGCCTATGGAAAATGGTGAACACTCAGCTCAATTTTAGTAGTGCATATCATCCTCAAACGGATGGCCAAACAGAGGTTGTTAATCGATCCCTTGGTAATATTTTGCGGTGTTTAGTGGGTGATCATGTGAAGACCTGGGATCAGAAGCTTTGTCAAGCTGAGTTTGCTCATAATCATGCTATCAACCGAAGTACTGGATATAGTCCATTCCAGGTGGTCTATTCTGTTCAGCCACGGGGACCACTTGATTTGATGTCACTGCCTGTTTCTAGGGTTGTTCCAAAGAAAGTGCAGGATTTTGTTGGAGGACTGCATGATGTTCATAAGGCTGTTCATGACAACTTGGTCCGAGCTAACTCCAAGTACAAGCAAGATGCAGATAAAAAACGCAGACAAGTTGATTTTGAAGTAGGTGACTTTGTTTGGGCTGTTTTGACTAAAGTTCGTTTTTCGGTTGGTGAGTACAACAAGCTGTCAGCTAAGAAGATTGGACCGGTGGAGATTGTGGAGAAGATTAATTCCAATGCTTACCGTCTACAGTTGCCAAGCCACATTCGTTGTTATGATGTTTTCAATGTAAAGCATTTGCTTCCTTATTATGGGGATTCTTCTGATGATGACCATGGTACACATTCGAGGTTGAATTTTGTCTACCCAGGAGGGGATGATGCGGGCCCTAGTGTGGAGGATCGGGCCCTTGCGTTCCTAGAGGCCCACGATCGTGTGACTAAAGGGGCTTCACGGAAATGGCCATAACTTTGGCTACGAATCTCCGTTTCGGGCCTACGACCAGTCAAATCGAAGCTTGGAGCAAGGAGCACGTCTAGATAAGTGTCCGAAGGGGACTTACCCATTTTTGAGTCCAGAAATCGCTTTCTAAATGGAGTTATGAACAATTTTGTTATTTTTCCTTAATTTTTGGGTTTTGTTTTATGGTTTGTATTTGGCCCATGGACTTTTAGGGTTTCATTTTAATTTCTGCTTCTTATTTAACTGTTTTTGATGTAATTTGGATGGTCGATCATCAATTTTATGAACTTTCGATTTTCTCCCAAATTCTGTGTGTTAACCCAGATTTTGAAGCCAATCCCATGGTATTCGTAGAATCAACGTGGTTTTGAAGAGATTGTCCTGGCTATTCTTTTAGAATCAACAGGTTCATTCTTGCTTATCTTTGTGTTGTTTTTTTGCGCTGCATCATGGCCTCACGGCTTCTCCCGACCCATCCATCCATGAAACTTCCACCAACCCTGCATCATTACTGTATGCTAGCCACACATAACGCCGGACCCGATAGACTTTCGAATATCCAATCCTGCCATAAGGTCGAATCAAACATTCTCAGACTATAAGATCTTGATTATGCACAACCGTGATGCATACACTAAACAGCTACAGTAATGATGTCAATTCCATATAAAAGAAACCCTAGGCTAGTAGGCATCATATAATCAGGCAAGTCTATCATGCAATTCCTGAAGACCCCTAGCCTAGCACTAGCATGCAGTTCTAACAGATCATAATATCAAATAACTGTATGGTATTTTGGGGTCTACTTACTGGCTCCGGCTGATCGTACACTCTGCATCCTCCATCCGTTATTTTGAAAACCACTTTAGAATTTATTCTAAAAATTTCCTTAATTTGAGACTGGATTCACACGAGTGTTCCTCCAATTCACTCAAACCAAGGCTCTGATACCAACTTGTAACATCCAAAAAATTTAAGCCAAATTTAAACTTTTTCAACCATGAAACCAAATAGTGTTTTACAAAATGTTTTCAAAATGTTATTCATCAGAGTGTCCCAGAAATGTAATTATATGGATGAGGAGTGGTACAGTCAAGCCTTCACATTGCCATGATCTCCGGAAGTACCTGAAACAATAAACTGACACTGTAAGCCCGAGGGCTTAGTGAGCTACCCCCAAAAAAACCAATACCACACCGATAATACCATATCAATAACAGATAATCAACAACATGCATACTGGGCCTTCAGACTGACTGGAACGCCCTGCAGGGCCTACAGTCTATCTGGATCTATCCCGAGCCTTCAGTATGACTAGACCGCTATACGAGCCTACAGTCTATCCGGACGGCTCGTAGGGTATGTTGGCCTTCAGCACAAAGCAGGACCGCCTCAGCCCAAACATCAAGCAAATAACCATGTGCACATGACTAACATATACTAGCATATACAGATATCAAATATAACTATCTCACAGATCATTGATCATAGCAATCTCCCATAACCAGAGCACCGACCTAACCAGGTCACTAACATACCAATCCTAACGGATCATAAGAGCATAACAACATACTGTCTATCCCGATACCGATCTAACAGGTCATAACCACATGTAGCATACTGTAACCAAGATAACAACTAAAAGGGCCATCCTTGGTGCCTTAGACCCTATTGATATAGTGAGGATAACTCACCTTGCGACTGCCGACTGGAAATAGAAAGCTCAACTCTTGAATCACCGTCGCGAACCCCACCACCTATACCCAACACATCATAAGGTTTTATAAATTCCTGAGTACCCCAGAAGTCAACTGGTCAACCCTTGGTCAAAGTCAAAGTCAACTGTCAAGGTCAACAGTCCATGTTGACCTCAACTCGTCGAGTACCCTTAGCTACTCCTCGAGTTTCTTGCAATACTTGTCCACTCGCCGAGTCACCGGAGTGACTCGTCGAGTTCCTAAGGCTCGTGGTTGAAGCTCCATGGCTACTCGTCGGGTTTCCTTCTTGCACTCGACAAGTCCACATGCATCCATTAATTGGGAAACCCTAACTGACTCCCGAGTTGTTCATCCAACTCATCGAGTCTACGACAATCTTCATCGGGCTCGCCGACTTGTTCACCCAACTCGTCGGGTCCATGCCCATCTTCATATGACTTGCCGAGTCGACCATGCGACTCAACGAGTCCCTTCAGTCCTTCCACCATACAAACACTTTTTAAGCCATGCCAATGCTCCAAATTGCAGATGCAACTTCCTTAGGCATGCTTATCACGTAAAGTTGCAAACTTTACGTGCATGCATGGCTTTTAAGACCCTAAAATAACAAAACTATGCTTGCAATGAAGTTACACCCTTGAGGGAAGGCTCATACTAGGCAAAGCTAATGACTTTATGAATCTAGAGGTCAAGGGGAGTCCAGATCTGAAGTTACAACTTCAGATCTTGGCTTAAGCACAAGAAACCTTTCTTAAACTCATGCAAAAGAGGTTAAAAGAGAGATGAGCCAAAGAAACAACTTAATACCTTCCAGAGAGTGACAACTGATGAATCTCTTAGCTCCCCACGAGTTCCTAGCCTTTGATTTCCTTGCTTCCCAAAGTGTTTTCTCCTCCAAAATCCCTCCTCTAAGCTTGGACACACCAAAAGAACACACACACTCGATTTAGGGTCTGAGAGGGACAAGAAGCAGTAAAGGGGAGGCTGGGGGAGGCCAATGATCCTTTAAATAGGGTGCAAAACCCCGGAAATTAGGGTTTCATCCTCCAGCTCCTACTCGTCGAGTCCCTTTTTGGACTCGGCGAGTAGGTCACTAAAACACGCGGACAAACCCGCTGCTACTCGACGAGTAGGACAACCAACTCGTCGAGTAGACCTTGAAATTAAGAAAATTCTTATATAAAATCGATACCTGAGAATCGGGGCGTTATAGTATGTCTTCTGGGCCATTTGGGCCGAAGCTTTATTGATGAATATCAAGTATAGAAATTGTCATGTCTCATTGATCGTATCTTTGAATCAAATCATTGATTGATATGGAAGGTTTGTCACATGATTCACATATTCGTTTGTTGTTTCTTGTTCCTCTTTGCTTCTGCCATATTGAAGTATATATATGGAATAACGTTATATGGTATCTATTATTAACAATTGCAGGTAATAAGAATCCAGTATAGTCATATACTGTTGGAATATTTAGAATAGTTTATACTATTACTTTTGTACTTGGGTTTACGTATGTATAAAAGCTTAAATATCCTGGGTAGTTATGTAATATACTAAAACTTAGTCGGTTTGTATCCAATCTTTTGTAATCAAATTATCAATGTATAATATTGTTTTTATGAATATGCGTGTAACATGTTTTGAAGTAACAATTTTCAAGTATGAAAGTTTGGGTCTTTCAGAAATATGAAAGTTTAGATAGGGGTTCTTTCAATCATGGTATCAGAGCAAAGGTTTAAGTGAACTAAATACCACAGATTGGTATTTAGACTTAAACCGTTGGAAGTTCAGTATATGAACGGATTCATTAGGAATATATGGATACAAACCCTAGGAAAGATTTAAGTAGGGTATTGGGTAGTGATAAACCCTAGTATTTTAAAATATTAAGTTACTTCAAATTTTTTAGGGAATTAGTTTAAGTGAACTAGGAATTTTGAGAATTTCTAGACTTAAACATGGATTGTTAAGTGATGATGATACAATGTGTATCTAGTATACTTTAGGTTGAATACCTAAATGGACACAAGCACTAGAATATTAGAGGAGATATGCCTTATATTCTAATATGTGCTAAATGATAAATGAATATAGCATGCCTTAGGTTGCTTGCTTATATTGCTATTACTTGAGAGAGTTTAAGGTCTGCTGCCGATCATAGTATGGAAGAGGAAATTTTATGTATTCCAGATTTAAAAAATTTCTATATTAGAACTGATATGAAACTTTTCGAAGTGATAAAAAGACTTATGATAGTCGACATCGATAATGTTATAGATAAACGATCGAGGGATATCGTAAAATAATACTTATTAAGTGATATCGTAAATAATGTATTAATACCTATAGAGTGGTGTTGTACATTCAAACTATGTTTAGTGAAATAATAACACCGTTGGAAGAATGTTGTGTATTCGAAGTATATTCGGACGAGATGAATGTTTTGGAATAACCGATGAAGTTGTTCCACCGCTGTCCAGATTGAAGCAATAATTGCTTATAGAGTAGGAAGAACCGAAGATGGTGATCAATACTTTGGCAGTATCGAAATTGATGTTGTACAAGATTTAGAAGAATTAAATAAAGATCAAAGGAAAGGCTAATGAAGTTTTCAGTCTCAATAGGCCAGGGCCTTGTCAAAACATTGTGATGTAGTATGTAGTTCGAGTAGTAACCCTATACAGGATGCTCAGACTTAGTATTTAATAATACTGAGTTACGATTGACTTCTATCACATCCTTATGAAAGTTCCATTGTGTGTTAAGCCGACTTTAACATACATGATTAGGATGGTGAATTACGTGATTTAGTGGTAAAAGGCTAAGTAACTTACTTGTCGAAGTAAGGTAGAATGCTTAATTAAAGAAGATATACACTCATAGTGTTGTATGAGAAGAGATGTTGTAGTTAGGAATGAAAGTGAACTAATTTGAAAGTAGTAGAACATGCTGAGATGCAGCTATAATGCAGACTTCTTTAAATAGACTCCTATGAAGAAGACTTAAAAGACACAACCATGAGAAGAAGACTTTCTCATATATCGGAATGACGATGTCAAAGAAGGATAATGAAATAAACAAATATGCATGACGACATGCATGAGTTAGAAGATGATATAGGTAGTTGGAAACCGTTTGTCTCGACACTGCTAGAATATATTTTGGTATAGTGTGTCTTGCAGAGTAGACACTACTTGAGGAAGAATTTGGAAGTGAAATTTCTATCGATCTAGGAAAAGTATTAGGATATAATAAATCGAGCATATGCGTAAAAAGAATTCTAGAAGGCGAGTATAAGAAATCTAAGATATGTTTGATAGAAATGTGAAATCCCTAGTTGAGTCTAAGAGAAATTGTCGTATGGACTTGTTTGAACACATTCATGTGTGATAAGTCGCTTTGTGAAAACGTTTGAATGGTGACTTGGAAAACTACGAGATAATACTTGGGACGAGTATGAGTAGGTGTGAATAGTAGTAGAGGCCTATACTACTGGAAGCATAGGACTCACACTTGGATCAAGGAAAGTCACAAGGTTACCAAGAAGCTAAAAATTGATTCCGTTTTTGTTCGAGTATTTCATTACCTTCATTTCGGTGATAACTAAGAAGATGATTTTCATTCAGACCTTAGTGGTCATAAAGAAGCGAGTCTGATTAATATAAATCTGCGAAGTGAGTTGATTGGTTCAGAGAACCATGTTTTGTGTAGCGACGAAACTTCAGTCGGAAGATTGAAGAAGGAGATGGTCGAGGTAGTCGATAAAAGTATAACAACCTTCATTAAGGGATTAAGCAACTATTAGCTAAAAATGCTACTAGTTATGAAGATATTATATCATATTAGAACATGAAGGAAAGTTTCTACTATGATAGTTTTCGACTAATATAAATATTAGTATGGTTCGTTGTGTGTCTTTTGTGTTATGAAATCAAAGGTCATTAGAATATGACCATTCGAGTTGTTGTTGTACCAAAGTAAAGACCTTATCTTGGGTTGAGTCTATAACCCAAATTCAAAAAAGGAGTAAGAGTCTGTAATGAAAATTGATTTTTCTCAGAGATTAGAACCGAAGGCCCAATAGCGAATGAAGAGCAAGTGCAGATTTGAACGCCACCATCAATTAATAAGTTTGAAGAGTTTGTCAATCGTTTAGTTAAAGGCCGTACATTTCAGATTACCATAGAGGAGGCACAAGAGGACCCGAATGTTGTGACTCGTTCATTTCTCGTCAACTCTAGATCTGCTCTCATCTTATTTGATTCTGATGCCTTAGATTCTTTTATGTCTCATGAAATTGCGCATTCTTTTGAAATTGCTTGATATGCACTTGCGCAACCATTTCACATAGATACTGCGGGAAGTGTATCATTACTTGCTAGTAAAGTCCATAGGAATTTTGTCATAAAAAATGAAGATTATAGTTTTCTTGCTAACCTGATTCCTATCTTTTTGTCGAACTTCGATATTATTCTCTGCATGGATTGGTTATTAAAGAACCACACAGAACTCATGTCTTACGAAAAGATGGTACGCATCCCTGTCAAAGGGAAGGTTCCTATTTATGTCTTCGGTAAACAAAGACTTAAAAATCATAAAAATAATCTCTTTACTAGAAACCTGTAAAGTTATATCGAAAGGGGATTCTGCTTATCTAGCCTATACAGTTGATACCTCAAAAGAGGAGAAGAAAATTGTAAATAATATTCCCGAATATCCTGACGCTTATCTCGATGATTTTCCTAGACTATCTCGGATAGATCCAATAGAGAAATACGCACAAGTATACTTGGATGAAATTGTTGCGAGACATGTTGTACCACTAAAGATTACTTCCGATTGTGCTAGTAGCTTCACTTCTCATTCAGGGACAAGTATTCAAGGTGAATTGAGATCTCGTGTTACTGTCAGCACAACTTATCATCCCCAAACAGATGGTCAGAAGAAGAGAACAATCCAAACAGTAGAAAATATATTGAAGGTATATGAAGCACTATATGGACGTAAATGTCATACTCCATTATGTTGGCGTGATGTTGGACCGAAAGTCCTTAGTGGCCCTGAAATGATTCAAGACACCTCCGACAAGATTCAAATTGTACGATAAAGAATGAAAGCGACCCAGGATCGACAGAGGTCCTATGCAGAAAAGAGGAGACGACCCGTAGAATTCCAGGTGGGTGATTTTGTAATACTGAAGGTATCCTAATCGAAATGTATTATGCGATTTGGGAAGAAAGAACGATTGGTAAGCAAACATACCACTTAGAATTGCCTCAAGATTTGACAGATATTCGTTATGTGTTTCATGTAAGCTATATGTGTAAATGTTTAAGCATATATGATGAACCGATTCCGTTATCTGAAGTGAAACCGGATAATAAAATAAGAATGAGATAAGAGCGAAATATCCTCATTTGTCTAAATTGTTATGATTTCGGGGACGAAATCCTCAAAAGGAGGAGATATTTGTAACATACACGTTCAGTTATCGTGTTATGTAATTTAAAAGTGAATAATATTATGAAATATTATATAATTATGAGTATTACGTTCTAACAGATGGTTTTTACTAGAAATGAAGTAAAACTATGTTTTGAATCAATCGGAAAATATTGGAAGTCTTATGAGATTCCAATCAAAAGACAAATATCGAAATTAAACGAAAATATAAAATTTAAAATAAGTAAAATTTTATTATTGAAAGTTGTAAAGAATCTCGTTAGAAACATTTAGGCGAAAACCTCATCGAAATCCGAGTTATAACGAAGAGGTTATGACCAATCGAAGATCCGCGACAAAACCGGCACGACGCCGAATGACGTAAAAAGTGAGTTTTTGATAAAGTACTTTTTAGCCTTGGTGATCTAAATGAAAGTCGTAGTATATGTTAAACCGAGAATTTTTATAAAAAGAACGCCCGAATCTGACTTCGTATGAGGAAGTTATGATTTTTCTAAGTTTCAGCTTCGCAGTAGATAGTTAAAAACTCGAATTTTAGATCGAGTGGTTTTTAGCCGACACAACCTAAAAGAGAATCGAAGGTCTCGTCAATAGTAGTACAACGGTAAAAAGACTGAAGAAAACGGACGTCGGATGAAGAAGTTATGAATTTTTAACGGATTTTCCTGTCCCGGTCTGTTAAAAATAATATTATTTAAAATAAATTCAAAATTAGCCAACGAGGTCTAAATGAAAGTTTTAGAGCATAACTTTCCCTGCGCGTGCATATAAAAAAACGTCAAAAACGGAGCTCGTATGCGAAATTTATGGATTTTAGAAGTTTTTGGCACAAAAATCGAGCATAATTGCGAAATCCGAGAAAAATCGCATGGCCTGAGTTCAACCACGTCACCCTCGCTCCTTGCGCGACACGTATCCGATGCGAGCCATGTCACCCTCTCCAGGAGTGCCCTATGTCCGACGTCGATGACTCAGCCGAAGACCATCCGACGCGTGTGTTGCTTCCGGTCCGACGCGTGCCCTTCTCGCATCCGAGCCTCGCACCTGCTGCCATGTGTCCGAGCCTCGCACCACCTGCCCCCCTTTCCCCTCGCTTCAGATCCGAGGCTCGCACCTATATAAGGGTGCGAGACCTCCCGGGTAAATGTTGGAAAATTGTCACTTTTCACCCTGAAACTCATATTTTAACTATTTCCACTTCCCCCGAAGCCCCAGTATCATTTTTAACACCTGGAACACGTCCCGAAGTGCCTGAGAAGCCCGAGAAATTAATCTTTTCGGTTTGAAGCCCAACCCTCGCAGGGCCCGGTTTTCAAGAAAACTCCCGGTTTTCATTGAAGAAAGTCAATTATAGTAACGAAGTGCTGCCCAAATTACTATTTTAACCCCCGGTTATTTTACGGTGAGTTCAATATATAGGAACAATTGTATGTTATGTGCTATATGTGCTATGTGCTTTTCCGTTGTTATTATTTCCGCTACTTATGATAGCAAAATTATACCTTTGACCATGTGATCAGTGAAAGGACTTAGATTCACGGTGGTACTGGTATGTAGCCTCTGACCGTGTAAAGCATGTCTCGTAAGAGAATGACTTCTATTCTATGGTATTGGCAGAAGGTTAGACTGGGCTTTCAGCCTGAAATCTACCAAAATGTTTAAATCAGAAAGTGTATGTCTTCTGGGCCATTTGGGCTGAAGCTTTATTGATGAATATCAAGTATAGAAATTGTCATGTCTCATTGATCGTATATCTTTGAATCAAATCATTGATTGATATTGAAGGTTTGTCACATGATTCACATATGCCTTTCTTGTTTCTTGATGACATATGGCATAACGTTATATTGCATCTATTATTGAACTCACTAAGCGTCACCGCTTACCCCTCTCAGTGTTTAACAATTGTAGGTAATAAGAATCCAGTATAGTCATATACTGTTGGAAGATTTAGAATAGTTTATACTATTACTTTTGTACTTGGGTTTACGTATGTATAAAAGCTTAAATATCCTGGGTAGTTATGTAATATACTAAAACTTAGTCGGTTTGTATCCAGTCTTTTGTAATCAAATTATCAATGTAAAATATTGTTTTTATGAATATGCATCTAGCATGTTTTGAAGTAACAATTGTCAAGTATGAAAGTTTGGGTCTTTCAGAAATATGAAAGTTTAGAAAGGGGTTCTTTCAAATACTTTGTTATATATTCAAGTTAACAATTATGTTATCTAACCTTACGATTTGGTCAATCACTAGTCTTAACAGTTTATTGTCATAAACTAATTAAAATCCAAGTTCATATAGTCAGACTGGTCCTCTAAACTATAATAAAGTAAATTGTAGATAAGAAAAATTAAAACTTTATAAAATATGGTAAACGATCAATCATACATAATAAATAATCAAACTTTATAAATCCATGTAACAAATCAAACTATAGTATTTAGGATTCATCTACATCTAAGAGGTAGTAAAAGGGTTTTAACTCATAATCCCTACTAAAAAACTAGAAAAACAATTATAAAACTATTGTTAAATATTATGTCTAAGAAAAACCGAATGATTAAACAATGATTTCACGCTTCGATCTTCAAAATTGTGACAACCGTCAATTTTTGGTCAAACGAAAGTCAAATCGGTCAACTCATCTAACCATTGTGTATTAGGGTTTACCTTATGTTTACTATTGTACGATTACCTATCTTAATACAAAATATCACTTAGAGGTTTCATGTGTTCAGGAAATCTAAGCCCTAATCAAGATAAGTGATGTAACCACTCGATAAAAAACTATTACATACCCTTCGGGGGGCGTATAACACTCATAACGAGGCTTAACGGGGTTTACAAACCTTGCATTAAGAGGCTAAAAACTAACCAAGGTCGCAAACAAAGTCTCTCTCAATCTCTCTCGCTCTATCTCTCTCTCCCAAATCTCTCCCAAAATCTCTGTCAAAATCCATTTTAACTTTTTTTAATCACCCGGGGCATCCTGACCCTTAACTTAGTTAAAAACCACTTGAAACGGGAAGATTATTTGAAAATCAGCCATATAGGGCCGAAGCCCCCTTAAGGACCGAAGCCTCCTAGAATCGAAACCCCTGGAGCCGAACCGACTTAGGACCGAAGACCGAACCTGCTGTGAACCGAGCATGCTTAAGAACCGAACCTTCGGTCCGAGTGACCATTCAGTCTGAGAGACCTACCTTCGGTTCTGCGACTATTGGCCCCCCTCCACTTTCGGTCCCTCCACTTCGGTTCCTGATGCGACATCGACCTCCGGCGGCTCTTCTTCTCTTCTGCTGCGGCGGAGATCTGGATATCACAGTGCAAAGTCGTTAGAGCCGTCCCAGGGACTGTGCCCCGGGAGCGGACTCCAACGGTCAAGTTAGATCAGCTGAAAGATCTGAGATGGTTCTCCATAGCTGGAGAGGACCATCTTGGTGCTGGTGGTGGTGTATGGTGGCTGACGGCGGCGGGTGGTGGCTGAGGCACCCGACCGGAGTATAGTGTGACGGCTGAGCCAAGGGGAAGATCCCCCCTCATGGAGGAGGTACTGTTCATTATATAGGGGACAATTAGGTCAGGCCTTGGGCCAGCCCAATTCAGGCCCAACTAGCAAGGAGCTGGGCAAGGTCGCCCGGAGGTGCCGGGCGGGGCTGGCGGGCGCGCACCAGGAAAGGATGGCAGAGGAGCGCCAGGCGAGGGAGCGCCTGGCCGGGCCGGCAGGAGAGTCCCCAGCAGGGCTGGGAAGGGAGTTCCCAGCAAGGGTGGCAAGGGAGCGCCAGACAGGGCTGACAGGAGCGCGCCAGGCCAAGATGGCGCGCTAGAGCAGTCTAGGCCATGCCAATGGACCATATATCATCAAGTCCCCCCAGTCTGGTGTTATTGGTACGCGGCCAATGACATCGGACTGGACTAAGTCATATAAACCAGCAGGAGAGTCCCCAGCGAGGCTGGCAAGGGAACGCCAGGCAGGGCTGGCAGGAGTGCGCCAGGCCAGGCTGGTGCGCTAGAGCAGTCTGGGCCATGCTAATGGACCATATGTCAACAAGTCCCCCCAGTCTGATGTTATTGGTACACGGCAATGACATTAGACTGGAACTAGTCATATAAACTGTGCGTCGTCAAGTCCCCCTAGTCTGATGCGATTGGGTTGCTAACAATCGGATCAGACTAGATAAAGCACCAAAGCATTAAATAATAGAGAAAATGACCGAACCTTGCCCACGAGAGCCGTGGGGTTATGCGATGAGCCAAATACTGCTTGAGCTGACTTGATGCTCCTTCATTGAGAGGAGTGTGAGCCGATCGGTGCGATGCAACGTAACTATTGTTGCGATCATGCGGACCGAGGCGACTAAAGAGTGTTCCACGACACTGATGTCGATGGAATGTCGGGTCGGGGTAGCTAAGAAGCGTAAGCTTGCCATTCAGTCCCTGAGACTGTTATCCGACATGATTGTTGTGGTAGCCATGCGAGATGGGATGTCACCAGTAACCATCTACATATTCTGCATCAATAACCGCCTTGAGGGTCTTTCTTGCTCGGGCTCAACCTAGCTGGATTCCCCCTAGTCTGATGTGGGTAGCGTAGGTAGCCGGATCAGACGTGATATAAGTGGCAGTTATTCCGAGAGCTGTGCGATGTTGCTAGCGAGGGTCACGTAGTGAGACTATTGCCGATAGCCAAACAATAGAATTGTTGAGGGATAGGCAGTGAGGCTATAGGTTGGGGTTGCACAGCAAGACCATTTCCGAGAGCCAGGAAACAGAGGTGTTGTGGGGTATGCGGCGAGGCTACAGGTAGGGTTGCACAGTGAGACCATTTCCGAGAGCCAGGAAACAGAGATGTTGTGGGGTACGCGGCGAGGCTACATGTAGGGTTATGCAGCAAGACCGTTTCCGAGAGCCAGGAAACAGAGATGCTGTGGGGTACGCGGCGAGGCTACAGGTAGGGTTACGCAGCAGGACCGTTTCCGAGAGCCAGGAAACAGAGATGTTGTGGGGTCGTAGGTAGCAGGGCCACTGTCGGGATGACCTTCTTGCTGGAGAGTATCCTCACTATAGCATGATGTAATGTAGATAACACTTAATCGATCGTCCGAGAACAAGAGAACCATGATGACTGTGAGAGAGGAAGCACCAAGATCATGGTGTGGAATAAGCTTGTGATGCACGACTTATGGTGCGCGACGATGCGCGACTTATGTTGCGCGACTTAGGAGAGTAGCTTGGGCTTAGCAGCCAGCGAACATGGAGATGTCATGCGAGAAATCCTCGCATGTAACGGATCGGGTTTGGTTGCTAACGATCGTAGATAACTCACGCGGAAGAGCGTCGCGTGGAATGGATCGAGCTTGGCTGCCAGCGATCGTAGATCACGCGGGAGAGCGTCGCGTGGAACGATTGGAGCATGTTGCTATAATGGAGTCGGGCTAAGAAGCCAGGCGACTCGAGGCAAAGGTACTGAACATCGCATGCGGAGCTTGCCGCTATAATGGAGTCGGGCTGAGAAGTCAGGCGACTCGGGGCGAGGGTACTGAACCTCGCGTGCGGAGCCTGCCGCTATAATGGAGTCGGGCTGAGAAGCCAGGCGACTCGAGGCGAGGGTACTGAACCTTGCCTGCGGAGCTTGCCGCTATAATGGAGTCGGGCTGAGAAGCCAGGCTACTCGGGGCGAGGGTACTGACCCTCGCGTGCAGAGCTTGCCGCTATAATGGTGTCGGGCTGAGAAGCCAGGCGACTCGAGGCGAGGGTACTGAACCTCGCGTGCGGAGCTTGCCGCTATAATAGAGTCAGGCTGAGAAGCCAGGCGACTCGGGGCGAGGGTACTGAACCTCGCATGATTGTGTTGGATTAATGTCTAAGTCCATAACTATAATTGGTAAGACTTGACCCGACCCGGCATGGTCCATTTGGGTTGCATGGCATCATGCATTTGGATAGACTATAATGAGAGAAATAACACTTAAGGTTGGTTAATATATTATAAGTTCTAATATATTAATAAGGTTATTTAATTAGTATTGATCAAGAATTAATTTGGAATTAATTAAGTGATCAAAAGGAGACTAATTAAATATATGGGTTGATTGTGTAAATCATTCATTCTTATATATGTGGGCTTGTGATCCAAGATTTCTTATGTTGGACTAAGTCCATGGGGTGACCCATGGATACTCCATGGAGGTTAAAATCCATGGAGCATAAGGAATGGGTAAAGTTATGAGTTACATGGTGTAACCCTAATAGCCACCATATAAAAGAATCCCATGGCTTAAGAAATCGTGCACTAATGTGTGAATATGAGGGCTAGACGATTTCATGGAGTGTTCCATTTCTCTCAAGTCATTCCATGTGCATTTGGTGTTGTGTGAACCATTTGAGGTGTCACACTTGGGGCACTAGGCACTCAAGCTTCATGGAGACAAGCTACATCAAACAAATGTATGTATTCTATCCATTTGATTACCCAAGTATCAAGTATTGTATGCTAGATAGGGTAATACCTTGGAAAGTTCATAATTGCATGTATAATAGAGAAAACATAGATCCAAGGTATATAGGGTTGCATGTACACTTAGGAGTGTTAGAATGCGCAAAACCCATCAGTGGTATCAGAGCCAGGTTTTGTTTTCTTGTTATACTTGCAAAATTAGCTGAAAAATCGAATTGTATTAGTTTAAAAGTTATGCTAATTACTTGAAATTTTTTTTGATGTGAATTATCTTTGTTCATATGAGTTTATTAGATTAATAGAAAAGTTAATTGATTATGTGTTTTCAATCCATTTTAATCTAAGAGTTGATTCTAAAATGTGTTTTTGTAACTTGTCCTCAAGTTATATGAAAAGTCACATTTAAGTTGCATAAAACTCATAAAAAGTTGGCAATGGTTACAAAAATGAAGAGTCTTGTCCTCATTAAATGGTTTTATGACTCCATAACTTGTCCTCAAGTTATGGAGGTTCAAGAGTCACTTCATTAAATGATAAAATGTGTAACCTTAATTAGTTCCATAAGTTACAAAAATAAAGAAAAGTTACATTCTTTTATTAGTTTAAAGTCTTCCATAACTTGTCCTTAAGTTATGGAACTTGAAGAGTTTTTTTAATTAAAACTACTTTAAACACATAAGTTATGGAATTAATTAATTTTGAATATTTTCAAAACTTGCCCTCAATTTTTGGAATTTGTAAAGTTTTCCCCATGAATACTTTAATTCCAAGTTAGCCCTTAGAATTTAAAAGTTAAAATTCAACCCTTATCTTTATAGTATTATAAGTTAATAATAAATATATGTATAAGAGCAAGTCACTCTTACCGTTAGTAGGCCTCATTCACGAAGCCGGTCTATAAGGGGGGTATAAGGTTACTGCCTATAAAATGGCAGTTTAATGGGTGTCCACTCTCACCCACCGCTTCCTTGACTGGTGGAGGGTCGTTAGCCGAACGGGTAGGACAAGGACTATAATTCTCCCTTCATTAAAAGTATTAATGATAAATACTAAGTAACTAAACTTTTTATAAATTCCCAATCTTAGTTACTTAGGAAAATGTGAATAAGGTGCTAATCCATGAAATTGCACTTTGCACTTTGTTTAAACCGTTAGTGGAGCGTGTGTGGTTAACCGGCACACTAACCTGAATTTAACAAAGTAGGCAAAGGGTAACTTAATATTTATCATAGTATCGGTGGAGCTCGTGTGGTTAACCGGCACATCGATTGAGGGGTAAATATTAAGGTTACCAAGTATATTTGCATGGTTACTTCACACCTTGTTTTGTGATCCTCGGCATCCCTGTCACAAAACCTAAAGGGCACACTCGAGATTGAAACATGCCATTGAAAAGTTCAATGAATCTCAAAAGATCTAGGAGTTTCAAATCCAATTAAAAACCTAATTACATTATTTCGTTTTTCATGGTGGAAATTGGTAAATCATCATTTACCTACCTTCAACTATTTTATAACTCGGATTACGACATCCCTCTTCCAGTTATAAATAGGTTGTTAGATCCTAGCCTTAATATATCGTATTGGGTGTTATATTAAGGACTTTAGATCAACTATCTTGAATATCTCCCAAAAGATGTCTAGTTCAGACATCTATGATCTTCCCAAATCTCTTGGAACTTTACTTCCTCCACCTCCTCCAATTATTCTCCCTAACCCACAAGTTCAAGGTCACTCAAGCCCTAATGGCAAGCAAGGTCTATGTGTGATCACATCTTAGAGATGAAGTCACATATTGACAAGCTGGGAGAGTTGGGTGTCAAAGTCTTGAGAAAGTTGGATGTTCAATCACTTTCTAAGTCACATAGTGAGTTCCTTTGGGACTACTATGAAAGAGACTATTACATGAACCTTAATGATCATATCTATTTGCTTGGTGCTGCTGAATCAACAATGATTTGGAACGATAGTAAAGCAAATTTGATTAGAAGATCAACTTCCCAAAAACTTTATGGACAGTGACAATGGTGACACTGAAAATTCAGAAAAAGCATTCTCTTCCAATGGAAAGGGATTGGCCATAGTCAACCCGGTTGACCAAATGGTAAGGAGAAAGGCTAAGTCTGAGATAGTCCCATTACCAAAGGGTCCATATGTTTATTTTGCCAAAGGAAGGGGTGTTGATTGCAAAGCTGCCAAGTTTACCTAAGGATGTTAAAGTCAATAAGTCTGACTCTACTTCAGGTAGAGCCCATTATCTAACTCTGTTAAGTTTCTATTCTAAGATCCTCATTACATGATGTGACTGGGTCACATGTTGATGTTTTAAGAATCAAAGAATAGAGAGAAAGCTTAAAGGAAGTATATGCTGATTCTGATCGCGTAGGTGGATTTCGATCGCATCAGAATTTTGAAGCTGTTACTTAGGAGTTATGATATATTGCTTAGGAATAGATAACAACAAGTTTTTCCGTATGCATTTGCACTATAAGGATAAGTTTTTTCCACAAAGTTTTGAAATAAAATAAAAGTTTTTAATTTTATATTTATTTTAAATATCCTTACAAGTGGCATTTGTGAAAAATGGTTGTTTATATGATTCCATTGATAGCAATATTTGGAAAAAAAATGGACTTGATTCTTTCATTTGTGGTAGTGTCATAATTTACCAAATAAGGAAAGATTCTCATTCCCAAGGCTTCAGTTGGATAGAAACTTGGAATCATGCAAGTTGAATAGTATGATGAATGAGAACTTTCAAGCATTGGAAAATTAAGACTTGTTCACATGGATGTATGAGTCAAGTTAAGGACTAAAGGGATCGAGTACACATTCTTGTGTACTGGTCAAGTCCACCACAAAGCTCGTTAAGACTATTCGTCATGATTTACTAAATTTTAGTAAATATGGTTATACTTACAAGTTTAAGTATAATTCTGAAACATTGGAAAAGTCTCAATGTATGGCAGAACGAATGGGAAGAATCAAATTAGGCATACAGATAAAAGTTTCTCAAATCTAAAAAGATGGGAGAGTACTTTAGTATCATGTTTTGTGATCATCTTAATGATTAAAGAACCACATCACAATTGGTCTTCTAAGGACATCTTAGTGCATTCTTATGACTAAGAAGATGAGTCATGAATTGTTGAAATGGTTAAATCAAGAAGATGAGTCATACTTCGTTTCAAAACAAGTCTTAGAGTCATACTCCAAGACTATAAGTTGAGTGACATATCTTAAAGAAAGGTTTATAACACTTGTCAAATGTAAGAGTAAAAGTGTCCTACTCTTGTACATTTGAAGTTGGTAAGTTGTGATGTTTTGGATTAAACAAAGACCAACTAAGGCCAATTGTGTGAAGTGTTTGTCTTGATAAAGAATCCGCACTATCTCTTGAATATTTGGCAAGATAGTCTTATATGTCAAGAGGACAGTGGGAGTCTTAAAGATCCTAAAAAGAATTTCAAGAACTAATCAAGAATAAAACCTGAGGTTCTTCACTAGCACACGACTTGAGGTTTATAACCTATCATGTTGACATATTCTGTGCCCATTCCAGTTAAAGTTGGCTTTGCATAGGAGTTTTGAAAGTTCTCAATTGGTTGCATAACAACTTGGAAGCAATGGCAGGCCCTGTACTGCCAGGTGGCAAGAAGTTAAGATTGCATAAGTTCAGTCCATATGAGTTTGGATTTGTCATTATCCTTGTCTTGTGACTATGGTCTTGATGATTCACATGGATAAGAACACATACACCATAAAATCTAAGGGTCATAAGGTTTCTCTCCGATTCATGAAAATGATGGTGAGGAAACACTTCCACCAAGTAGATTTGAAGCAGATGGAAAAAGGTCTAAACAATTGAGACTACGATTACGGCATCCCTTTTCATAGTTCTGAAATTGTTTAGATACACATGCATGCTATGATTTTGATAAAGTTTTATCAAAGCATCTCGTATTAGAAATCTGAACTTTGGTAAGGAAGTCAATAAAGTATTGATTTCTAGAAGTCGAGCTGATTTCTGAGTACATGTCAAAGCTAGTGGGAGCATAAGTGTTATGCTAATAATCATCATGTTAGTGGGAGCATGATAATTATTGTTAGTGTTGCAAGTTAGCAATGTTAATTATAGAAAACAAAAGTTTCAATTCGTGAGGCTGCAGGGATTGAAAAAGTTGTTTTGCTATAATTAAGGGAGAGGATATACTTCATTTCAGTTCTAAAGGCTTAGATTGAGACCTTAATCATCTTTAGTCAAGAATATATATATGAATTTCATGTTGGATTGGTTCAACTTAAGGAAATTCTATATATTGCGTTCTCAAAATTCGATTATGATTACGACATCCCTCTTCATAGTCAAATTTTGAAAACATGGCAAATAAAAATATTGTAGCGAAAGACTGGTCTAGAATCATGTCTTTATGTGAGACATCATGAATCATGTACCATTTGCTTTGGGTACAGGATCGATTGCATGTGCTATAATATTTGTCATTTCTAAATTTTTCCAAATGCCCAGAGGCATTAAGAAGGGAAAAGGTCTAGAATTGGATATGACAAAATGATTAAGCAATTGTCGAGTACAATCTGAGGTTTACCAAAGATTTGTTGCTCAGGGACAGTTGGAAGTATAGTGCTAATTTTGGAAGGACCATATTGACATATTCTGAAAAGAGGCATCTCTTATTCAGAAGTGATAGTCAAAATGAGAATATGGAGTTGTCTCCATAGGTGGAAGTTATATGTGTAAGATTAGAAAACTTAATGCAAGAAGCATGTCCAAAGCAATGTACTTTGAATATGAGACTTAGTTTCCATGGAGTTGATCTCCATTGGAATACCTTATAATGACTGTTGACAAGTCTTTGTGACTTTGTACATATTCATTACAGGAGGGTCAGTGCATATAAGTTTAAAATGTAAACAGATTTCGATAAATGATAGGAATTTGAAATTCTCACATTTTTCGATAAGGATTTGGGAGTGTGAAATTAGAATCATTGAAATTATGTTCAATTGGTTTATTTCACAAAGTAAGGATCATAGACAAACATAGAGTGCATACTTGGTGTATGGCAAAGCTATTGTTTAAGAAAAACATAGTGTACATGCTTGGAGCATGGGACAACTAGTGTTTTTAATTCAAGTATAAAGTTGATTAAACCGAAACAATGAATAATGAGTAATCAATATGGTGATAAATAAAAGTGTTTATTTATATTCATAGGGTTTGATACCATATTTGATTCATTTATTCTTGTGTTTCACTTTGCATGTTTTGACTTCCAGAATAACTAAGTCGCTCTTCCTGAATGATTAAGTTATTCAAACCATCCACAATCGGTCATATGTTGGAAGTAGATATGAATCAAGACTATCATGGGTTGGTTTGTAGAGGTCCAAGTTGGTGGACAAAGTGGTGCTACAACACTCATGAGTGCTCATAAGTTCTGAGTATTGGATTCAACCCGCGCTCATTTGAATCACTTCATGGATTTTATCACGAGTGATCATGAGACGATAATATCTTATATTCTTCAAACCTAGAGATATGAGTTGTTACTATGAGTTGGTTGTACATTGATTGCACGAAAACGCATTCGGTAACTCGATGTTATAAAACGTGCCTTTGTGTATGATTCAACAAGTAGTAGAACAAGCCATATGAGTCGAAGTTTATCCATTCCTTTTACCTTCGGGATAAAAGCGATATATGTGGGCCCCTTGATGATTTAAAGATGATACATGTGAGTGCTTGGCCAAGCCAGGACTGATTTGATTTGTGCAATCAGTCAGTCATCATGAATCGGAAATCGGGAAACAACAGATGGACAGAGAGAATGATTGTTAATCCATGTCTCAGTCCATATGATATCTAGAATGGAGGAATATATGATCCCTTATCTAATGGACAAGTCATTAACAAAGGTCAGAGTTCATCGACAAGGTCAGAGTTCGACAGAAGCTTTTGAGAGCTACGATTGCTGATCGGTTCCTGAAGTCATACACAATAATAGTTTTAGACTTATCCAAGTGGGAGACTGTTGGATTAATGTCTAAGTCCATAACTATAATTGGTAAGACTTGACCCGACCCGGCATGGTCCATTTGGGTTGCATGGCATCATGCATTTGGATAGACTATAATGAGAGAAATAACACTTAAGGTTGGTTAATATATTATAAGTTCTAATATATTAATAAGGTTATTTAATTAGTATTGATCAAGAATTAATTTGGAATTAATTAAGTGATCAAAAGGAGACTAATTAAATATATGGGTTGATTGGGTAAATCATTCATTCTTATATATGTGGGCTTGTGATCCAAGATTTCTTATGTTGGACTAAGTCCATGGGGTGACCCATGGATACTCCATGGAGGTTAAAATCCATGGAGCATAAGGAATGGGTAAAGTTATGAGTTACATGGTGTAACCCTAATAGCCACCATATAAAAGAATCCCATGGCTCAAGAAATCGTGCACTAATGTGTGAATATGAGGGCTAGACGATTTCAAGGAGTGTTCCATTTCTCTCAAGTCATTCCATGTGCATTTGGTGTTGTGTGAACCATTTGAGGTGTCACACTTGGGGAACTAGGCACTCAAGCTTCATGGAGACAAGCTACATCAAACAAAGGTATGTATTCTATCCATTTGATTACCCAAGTATCAAGTATTGTATGCTAGATAGGGTAATACCTTGGAAAGTTCAAAATTGCATGTATAATAGAGAAAACATAGATCCAAGGTATATAGGGTTGCATGTACACTTAGGAGTGTTAGAATGCGCAAAACCCATCAGATTGGGCGTAGCACCTCACAGTCTATGCGTCTAGCTCGTGTGATCAGTCTGGGTTAAAGTGGAATAGTACCTGATGCTTTGCTGCATCGCTGGTCGTACTAATAATTGATGCCTCAGTGTCTTGACGGTGTGTCGAGGGCTATGCGGGGATGCTACTTAGAGCTGGATAGTGTAGCTACCGTCAAGTGGTGTGTAGCGAGACCGCCGTCGAGAGCTGGTCATCAGGGCCGCTGAGAACTGAGCATCGAGCTGCTAGCGATAGATGAGCAGCACGACCACTGAGAGCCGGGCAACGAGACTACCGAGGGTTGAACAACGGGGCTGATCTTTCGACTCGAAATATTAATGCCACCTCGGGAGTGCACTATTATGTATAACATTAGATCTTCATCTACTTTAACTCTGCCCCTTCGTAATATTGTCGTACCAACCATTCCCCCCCCCCCTTTTTTTTTTCTTAAAGGAGGCGATGAAAGGGAAAAATGGATGTATAGCCGCTGAAAGCAGATATACATAGCTGCTGGAAAGAGCTAGGCGATCCAAGTACTAACAAAAACTGGGTAGCACAGCTGGCGAGAGCTGAGCAGCGCGACTGCTGGGAGTCAGACAAAGTAGCTGCTGATGATTGGGCTTTGCGGCTGCTGAGCTAGGTACTGTCGCTACTGAAGGTCGAGCTGCGCGACTACTAAGAGCTGGGCAGTAAGACTAGCGGGGGCCGGTCAACATGAATGTGAGAGCTGATTAACAAGACTTCCCATGATTGGTTAACACGGCTGCTGATAGCCGTGCAACGCAGTTGCTGATGTCTATTTCGAAATGCTTCACTAGATGTAGTAGCATATTACTCTTCTCCTCCCCCCTTTTTTTCCTTTTTTTTTAAAATGTGAGAGTGGGTCGGAACGCATTAACGAATCTTTTGCAATTTGAATTTTTTGGGTGAGATCACGGCCTACGAGTGTTGGGCGGACTGCAATTTATATTCTGGAAATTTATTTTGTTGGGCTGAATTGCAGCATTTGGGTCTTGAGCGGCTAATTGATGATTTTCAAAAATAACCTATTATTGTCGTTTAGGTGATAGCCCAAAATAGAGATTGTGATGGCCCATGTAGAGGAATCCAAAATGATGACAGCCCATTTTAGAGGGCCTACTTACGAATTCATGAGCCCAAAATAAATATACGAGTCCCAAATATCACCTATCTATTTATTAATATTCCCAACTGAAAAATAATGGCCCATGTCCGAGTTGTGGGCCTGCTTAGGAAATGATCAGGCCAAAGTGAAATTATCGCCGGTGCCCTAATTCCTTTTCTTTCGTTTGTGTGAAATGTATTGCGTAGGTGGGTTCTATGCGCTTTTTGGAGATGAAAAATCGCGTCTGAAGGTAATCAGGTAAATCAACGATCTTGCGCCCAGGTGATCGGCGATTAGAAGTTGCGATTCTCGTCGTTGGCTGTCGTTGTCGGAGGTCGGACAGCGATCTGATAGCGACATTGGCTATGTGGAGGGAAATCGGAGTGACCGGTGAAGGTGGGAGCTGCTGTTGGGGCGCTCGTCGGAATCAGACATGACCGGTGGCCTTCCAAATCCGGCCTACAGTGGTTACTGTTGCTCGAACCGACCGGTGATATTCGGATTCTGACCTCCGGTGATTGGTTTTGAGGTTTGCTTGTCGGAACTTTTGCTTCTTGGACGAAATGAATCAGGGTTGACCGGCCGTGCTTGAAATGCGCTCAGCTGTGGCGGTTGCTATCGCCGGTGGTCGGCTGGTGGCGCTTCAGGTCTGGTCACCCGTGGAGAATCAAGAGACATGAGGCGATCAAACTGCCCTGTCGGAGACGTTGGCTAAAGACGACTGGCGAGGTTGGAAGTGGTAATGACTGCTGATATTTCGGCTCCGACGGTTGGCCCGGTGGTGGTTGCGGGCTTATACAGGTGCTGATCCCGGAGAGATAATCGGGAAGTTTGGTATATGAAAGTTGTCCCCGGTCTTCTGAGGGAAGAGGTGGACCAGGTGGGTCCCCACGGGTTTTTTATTTTGTTGACGACACTGTCTCTGGTGCACTGTGCACCCTTATCCCCCTCTTTTTTGTTTTGTCGTTTGTAAACTTATACAAACTTAGGAGTGACAGCTCATTTTTGTATGTTGTAGAGATTTTCCACTGTGTATATACACATGTTTTTTTTTTGTATGCATCCTCTTGTTCCTTTTGTATCACTTTTCTTACGGAACTTCTCTCTACCCCCTCTCTTCCCTTTTTTTTTACTAAGCAGCAAATTTTAAGAAGGGTAAGGTAAAACTTTGAGGTAAAAATACCATGTCATGGATTTTGGAATGTACAATTAACATAGCTGTGTTCACAACTTAAATGAACTTGTACACATAAACCCATCTCTGAAATGAACTTGGATATTATATGAACAGAAAAATAGATGGTAAAAACTCAATAAGACCTCCTTCCTCTCTTCTTTTTTCATATATATTCTCAGAGGTGGAAGAAAACACCAAATAAACATTTTAGTAAAACGTACAAGCATCCCAGCCATGGTTACAAATAAATGTTCCATAGATTAAAGTTCTATGCAGAAAATCTCAACGAAATTTCAACAATTCGATTTTCTGATAACATATGAACTTAAGATGGGATAAAAAGCTTCTTTTTCTTGAAACTTACTGAACAGACCCCAAAGCATTATCAAAACAGACTTGAGAAGGTCTTGTTCATAGAAAATTATGAACTAAAAGTTTTTTTTGCTAATCATGATCTGAAAATAGAACAAAAGCTTATAGAGGCTTATTTTCCCCTCATCTTGTTCAATAAACCATCAAGATAAACTGGAATGAGGTAGAACTCAGAAAAACTTCTGTTCTTTTCCCAAACTTCTACCCAGTAAACAACAAAAATTTCTTTTCTTTTCAGACTTGCTGAAAAACACCAAAACATAAACAAAAAACGATTCTGAAAGGGTTTTCTTCCTAAACTTTCTTTCCTTCTCAAGATGTGAGCAAGAAACAGATCTGGAAGAAATTTTGTGTCTCTATCTCTAAGGTCTTAGAGAAAACACTGAGTAAACAACTTCAAAGAAGTCTTTCAAAGAAAATCACAAACTGAAGGTGATTTCTTATATAAAATAAACTGAAAATAAAGTAAGTATTTACCAAAAGTTCTTCAACTCTCAAGTTGCATCCATAAAACACCAATATATGAACGTAAATGGAAGAAAGCTCATAAAAACCTCCTTTATCCCCGAAAATTTAAATAAAGACGGGTTTGAGCTGGTGTTTCTAAACTTGAGAGGTGATTAAGTGAACAAAAACGTACAGATCTGAAGATCTGAACCAAAAAACGTTGATAGATCTAAAATGTCTTTTAAGCTTCATAAATGTTCAGATGAGTTAAAAACTCAAAAGATCTTGAGATCTAAGCCTCCAAAGGTAAATAGATCTACAAATCTGAACTTGAAAACGAAAATAGATCTAAATATTTGAACTGAGAAATGGAGTAGATCTTGAGATCTAAATGATGGCTTAACAGATCTGAAGAGATCTTGTCAAGAAACACATTGATCTGAACAGATCTTGGCAGAAGCCAAATGGATCTGAACAAATTTATGCCAAACATGAACAGATCTGAACAAATCATACTAGAGATTAACAGATCTGAAGAAACCTGAGATGAAAACACATCAGATCTGAGGAAAAAACGAGCTTGAAAGCAACTGAGGCTTTTGCTACTTGCTCGAATCCGGGATGGCTCCAAATGATGCGACATCGACCTCCGACGGGTCTTCTTCTCTTCTGTTGCGGCAGAGATCTGGACATCACAGTGTAAAGTCGTTAGAGCCGTCCCAGGGACTGTGCCCCGGGAGCGGACTCCGACGGTCAAGGTAGATCAGCTGAAAGATCTGAGATGGTTCTCCATAGCTGGAGAGGACCATCTTGGTGCTGGTGGTGGTGTATGGTGGCTGACGGCGGCGGGTGGTGGCTGAGCCACCCGGCCGGAGTATAGTGTGGCGGCTGAGCCAAGGGGAAGATCCCCCCTCATGGAGGAGGTACTGTTCATTATATAGGGGACAATTAGGTCAGGCCTTGGGCCAGCCCAATTCAGGCCCAACTAGCAAGGAGTTGGGCAAGGACGCCCGGAGGCGCCGAGCGGGGCTGGCGGGTGCGCCCCAGGCAAGGCTGGCGGGCGCGCACCAGGAAAGGATGGCAGAGGAGCGCCAGGCGAGGGAGCACCTGGCCGGGCCAGCAGGAGAGTCCCCAGCATGGCTGGCAAGGGAGTTCCCAGCAAGGTTGGCAAGGGAGCGCCAGGCAGGGCTGGCAGGAGCGCGCCAGGCCAGGATGGCGCGCTAGAGCAGTCTAGGCCATGCCAATGGACCATATATCATCAAGTCCCCCCAGTCTGGTGTTATTGGTACGCAGCCAATGAAATCGGACTGGACTAAGTCATATAAACCAGCAGGAGAGTCCCCAGCGAGGCTGGCAAGGGAACGCCAGACAGGGCTGGCAGGAGCGCGCCAGGCCAGGCTGGCGCACTAGAGCAGTCTGGGCCATGCTAATGGACCATATGTCATCAGTTCCACCTACTTCGGTCCCTAGACCTCACAACCGAACTTCGCCTCTGACCCCTATACTTCGCATGTTCGCTTCTTTCTTCCCGGTTTTTGACCAATTTCGCGTTTTAAGCCCATTTTTGATGATTTTGACGGGGAATTTGCACCCAAAATCATATTTTGACATATACGACCCCATAGATTCATATTTTAATCATATTTTGGATAAATCTTTACCATAAATAATATTTTTTGTACAAGACATTATTTAAGGGTTGGTTGACTTTTCCAAGAAGTTATTGATGGGTTTTAGGTACAACAAATAAACTAGAAAACAATTCCTAAGTTCACATGCAACCTACTTTGGATCTATGTTTTAACTATTGAACATACAACTTTGAATTGCAATACAAGAACCCTAGAGGAGAGAGGCTAATTTTGAAATTAACAAACTAGGGTTTAGGGTTTACATACCTTTCAATTGTTATAGCAAACAATTGATATTCCCTTGGTCTTGATCTTGATCTTCTTGGAAGCTTTAGCACCACAAGTGTAATGCCTCTAATGGAATCACACCCAAGAACTAGCAAGAAGGAAAGTAGAAGAGAGAGAGGAGAGGGAGTATGCAAAATCTCGGCCTTAGGGTTTCTTCAAAAGAAAGAGTACCAAAAACATGAACCAGGAGGCTCCTTATATAGCTGAGGGATCTAGGGTTTAAGGGAAACCCTAGTTATCCTTTGCTTAGGGCCTAAGCAAACCCAAAGGCCTTATCCAAGCCCCTATGGACGAAATTATTAGGGTTTCCCCTAAAGATTTCGTCCACCCTCTTCCAAGGGGGTTCTAGAGCCTTCCACTCAACTATTAGATAATTGCAAACTAGTCCCTGCACCTTATAATTAATTCTTTTAACCCCAAAATCAATTCTGATTAATTTCTGGCTAACAATTAATTAAACATAATGATTTCTAATTAATATATTAATCCATTAACATATTAATAAATCATTTATATATTTATTAATATCTCTCCTTTCATAATTTCCTTGTCCAGTTGCTAGGTTGAGGGCAACCCAAAAGGACTGTGCTGCTATCAATTCAAGTACATACCAATTATAGTTATGGGCTTAGACACCTAATCCAACAGTCTCCCACTTGGATAAGTCTGTAACTATAATTGCTAGTATGCCTTCTAAATTTGACCAGCAAATTGTAGCTTCCAAAAAGCTGCTGCCGAACTCTGACCCAGTCAGTTACGTGTCCTAAGATAAGTGATCATATAACCCTTCGTTCTGCTTGATATCCCCAGACAAAAGACATGGAATGTAATCAATCTGTTTGTCCAGAATCTATGTTTCCCGATTCCTGATTTGTGATGATGTAGGACTTCTAATCGAACACATCAATTTAGTCCTGGCTGGGCCCAGCACATAAGTCAACACCAAATCATCGAGGGGACCACAGATATCGCTTTTCCTGTTAGGGCAAAAGGAACGAATAAACGTTGACTCATATGCTTGTATCTTTTACTCATCAAATTATGCATGACAATACGTTTTATAACACCAAGTTACTGATGCGTTTTCGTATCACCAATGCACAACCGACTTGTAAATTACAACTCATATATCTTCGTTTCAAGATTATAAGATATTATCGTCTCAGTATTACTCGTGATGAATTCCATGAAGTAATACTCTGAGCGAGGGTTTATCCAATACTCAAATCTCAATTTCTGAGTACTCATGAACGTTGCAGCAATTCTATTGCCATGTCTATCCTTAGACAATCTGCAATCCAATTCATGACAGTCTTAATTCACTACTTACTTCCAAGAGTACGAGCGACTGTGGAGTTTGAATAATCTCATTATTCAGGAAGTAAAACATGCAAAAATGAAACACAATAATAAACAATTGACAAAAGGTAGTAGCCAAACTTATAAATAATACTTTATTATTTAATCACCAAAAGTCAATTACATTTACTTTGTTACAAGTTTCAAAAACTAATCTAACTACTAAAACTAATATCATCTTTCAGTCCTATGCTCCGAGCATGCTGAATATGCTTAGCCCTACTCAGACCCTTTGTGAGAGGATCTGCTGGGTTATCTTCAGATGACACCCTCTTTACTATAAGATGGCCTTCTTCTACTCTATGTCTGATGAAATGGTACTTTCTGTCGATATGTCTGGTCTTACCATGATCTCTCGGTTCCTTTGTCAAGGCAACCGCTCCTTCATTATCGCAGAAAAGTTCCATAGGCTCCTGGATGGTTGGAACAACTCCGAGATCCCCGATGAAGTTCCTCAACCAAGCTGCTTCTTTCGACGCTTCACTTGCTGCTATGTACTCTGATTCACAAGTAGAATCAGCCACCGTATTTTGCTTGGAACTCTTCCAAGTAACTGCTCCTCCATTCAGTAAAAACACCCAGCCCGACTGAGAACGGAAGTTATCTCTATCCGTCTGAAAGCTGGCATCACTGTAACCATCTACTCTCAAAGTATCACTGCCACCAAGCACAAGGACCCAGTCCTTTGTCCTTCGCAAATACTTGAGTATATTCTTAACTGCTATCCAATGAGCTCTACCTGGGTTTCCCTGATAGCGACTGACCATGCTCAAAGCAAATGCCACATCAGGGCGAGTACATGTCATAGCGTACATGATCGATCCGACAGCGGAAGCATAAGGTACACGACTCATGTCATCTATTTCAACATCTGTACTTGGGCATTGAGTCTTACTCAATTTGGTATTGCTCTGGATAGGTAGCTCTCCCTTCTTGGAATTTTCCATACTAAACCTCTTTAGTACCTTATCCAAGTATGTGCTCTGACTAAGTCCAATTAGTCTCTTCTTTCTATCTCTCAATATTCTAATCCCAAGAATATAGGCAGCTTCTCCAAGGTCTTTCATGGCAAAACACTTTCCAAGCCAAGACTTAACTTCTTTCAAGGTTGGAACGTCGTTACCAATGAGTAATATGTCATCGACATACAACACCAGAAAAGTTACTATACTCCCACTAGCTTTGATATACACACAGAACTCATCTTCACTTCTAGAGAAACCAAATTCTTTGACTTTCTCATGGAAGCAAAGATTCCAACTGCGAGATGCTTGTTTCAATCCATAAATGGATTTCTCAAGCTTGCACACTCTATTAGGGAACTTTGCATCAACAAAACCCTCTGGCTGACTCATGTAAACATCTTCAGCCAACTTCCCATTAAGGAAAGCAGTTTTGACATCCATCTGCCAGATTTCATAATCATGAAAGGCAGCTATGGCGAGCAATATCCTAATAGATTTAATCTTAGCCACTGGCGAGAAGGTTTCATCATAGTCAACCCCTGGGGTTTGAGTGAAACCTTTTGCAACCAGTCGAGCCTTGAATGTGTGCACATTTCCATCCATGTCTGTCTTCTTCTTGAAGATCCATTTGCACCCAACTGTCTTACGACCTGGTGCACTATCAACCAAATTCCAAACTTGGTTGTCATACATGGACTTAATCTCGCTGTCCATTGCCTCTTTCCACTTGGAAGCCTCTGGACCTTCCATTGCTTCCTTATAAGTGACTGGTTCATCTAAGTTTACCAGTGTTCTGTCACTTATGAATGTGTCACCATCTGAAGTAATATGGAAACCATACAACTCAGGTGGCACACTCACCCTAGTGGATCTTCTAAGAGGTAATGAGTTATCGATTGGTTCAACAGGAACTGTTTCCTCTGGTTGAGTGCTAGTGTCATCTAAGGTTCCTTCATTGGCTGAATCTTGAATTTCTTCAAGGTCAATAGTGCTCCCACTGTCCTCTTTGAATATGAGCTCTCTTTCAAGAAAGACTCCTCTTCGTGCTACAAAGACCACGTTTTCACTAGGCCTGTAGAACAAATATCCAAAAGACTGCTTTGGGTAACCAATGAAAACACATTTCTCACTTCTAGCTGCTAGCTTGTCGTGAGTCTCTCGTCTTACGAAAGCTTCACAACCCCAGACTTTAATATGTGCTAACGAGGGAACTTTCCCTGTCCACATTTCGTGAGGTGTTTTGGCAACCTTCTTTGTAGGGACAAGATTGAGGATGTGGGCGGCTGTCTCTAAGGCATACCCCCAGAAGTGAATAGGAAGCGAAGCCCGACTCATCATAGAACGAACCATGTCTAACCAGGTTCGATTGCGCCTCTCAGCTACACCATTTAACTGTGGTGTCCTAGGAGGAGTCAATTGTGAGACTATCCCACATTCTTTCAGATAGTCGTTAAACTCGATACTAAGATACTCCCCGCCTCTATCGGATCTAAGTATCTTTATCTTTCTGCCCAATTGATTTTCGACTTCATGTTTAAACTCTTTGAACTTTTCAAAAGTTTCTGACTTATGCTTGATCAAGTAGATATATCCATATCTGCTATAATCGTCAGTGAAAGTCACATAGAATCGATTAGCATCTCTTGTAGTTGATCTGAAGGGCCCACACACATCTGTGTGTATGAGATCCAACAGACCTTCACCTCTTTCACAAGACCCTGTGAATGGTGATTTTGTCATCTTTCCCAAAAGACAAGATTCACACATATCATCTGACTTTAGGTCAAATGATTCCAACACTCCATCCTTTTGGAGTTGGGCTATGCGTTTCTTGTTAATGTGTCCAAGACGACAATGCCACAAGCATGCCTTGTCTACACTATTAGACAAGTCAATATTAAGTACACTATTTCCTAGGCTATCAACACAAGTCACTGTTTCATACACACCGTTACAAGGCAAAGCTTCAAACATAAAAACACCATTCTTATAAACAGAAATTGAACCATTCAAATCATTAAAAGAATATGTAAAACCTTGTCTGAACAATGCATGAAATGAAATAATGTTTCTCGTCATCTTAGACGAATAGCAACAATTTATTAAATCTAATCTAACATCATTACTAAGCAGAAGCTGATAAACTCCGATCTTGGTTACTGGTGAAGACTTTCTGTTTCCCATGATCAGGTTTATCCTTCCTCGCTCTATCTCCTCACTTTCCTTTAGACCCTGCAAATCAGAACAGATATGAAAACCACATCCTGTATCAAGGACCCATGAACGAGAAGATAATGAGTTATTAGCAGAAATAGTGTAAATACCTGCCGAAGATGGCTTCACTTTGCCATCCTTGATATCTTGCAGATATTGTGGGCAAGATCTCTTCCAATGCCCCTTTTGGTTGTAGTAAAAGCAAACTGCCTCTTTTGGATCAGAAACATGGGGAGTGGAACCATTGGGCTTAGCCTTTGGGCCATTACTAGATGACCCAGCTTGAGCCTTGCTCTTCCAGTTTTGCTTGGGAGGACCTTTCCTCTTTTTCCCCTTTCCCTGTCCAATAGCCAAAACAGGGGCACTAGCAGGTGTGGAGGGTATACTTTTACCCTTCATCCCTGCCTCAGCTGTCTGTAACAAGTTGTGCAATTGGGCCAAGGTCTGCTCAGTATTGTTCAAATGGTAAGTTAGAATAAACTGACCATAACATTCAGGAAGTGAGTTCAAGACCATGTCAATGGCCAATTCCTCATCAAAGTGAATATTGAGCTTGACCAAACGCTCTATGTAGCGTTGCATTCTTTGCACATGTGACACAACCGACTCCCCATCTTTCATCTTGCAAGCCATGAGTGACTTGACTACTTCGAACTTTTCTTGACGAGCTCGCTTATGGTACTTTTCCATAAGGTCCTTGTTCATCTCGAAAGGCCAGTAGTCCTCATAGTACCTCTGCAGTTCTGGGGACATAGTTGCCACCATGATGCATGCCACTTTGGTAGCATCATCGTAATTTTTCTTGTAGGCAGCAAGATCTTCAGGAGTAGCTTCATTCTCATCAAGCTCTTTGAGCTCCTTTTCAAGAACATATTCTTTGTTCTCGAAACGAAGAGCCATCTTGATGTTGCGCATCCAATCGTTATAGTTTGAGCCATCCATAACGACTTTGGAGCATATATTGAGCAAGGAGAAGTTCTGGTTGGAGGAGGATGAAGTAGAAGTGTTTCCAGGAGTAGACATCTGAAAAGAAAGAAAGTTTTAGTTAGATTTCAAGATACCTTAATAGAATAACCCAAAGATATAATATCAAGGTTAGGATCCAACTATGAAGATTCACAACTCAGAAATGGGATGCCGAGATCCAAGTGCAAATTTCATAAAGGTAGGCGAATGACGATTCACCAATTCCACCATTAGACGAAACAAACGAAGTGAAATTCCTAATTCTTTTGAGATACATTGAAGCTATTCAATGGCATGTTTTAATCTCAGATTATGCTCTTCTATTTGTGACTGGGATGCCGAGGATCACAAACAAGATGTGAATAACCATGCAAATGTGCTTGGTAACCTCATTGTCTTTATCATTAACTATTGATGTGCTGGTAAACCACACACGCTCCATCAAAATGACAATTATGAGATACCCATTGCTACTCTTTATTAGTGCCTTTTAGTGTGCTGGTTAACCACACACGCTCCACTAACGACCAATAAAGCATAATGTGCAATTTCATGGATTAGCATACTTTTCACATTTTTCCTAAAGTAACTAGAGTTGGGATTTTGAAAATAATGTTCTAGTATTTTCTTTAATATCATTATACTTTTAATGAGAAGTAGTTGTCCTATCAAATCCGTTCTGCTAACGACCCTCCACTAATCAAAGAAGCGGTGGGTGAGAGTGGACACCCATTCAACTACCATTTTATAGGCAGTTTCCTTATACCCCCCTTATAGATTAGCTTCGTTAATGAGGCATACTAGCGATTTGACTGACCATATTCTTATACATATATAATATTAAACTTTTAATTATAATATATATATAAGGTGTGTTTTAAAACATTTTAAAACTTCAAGGGTTTATAAATTTCGAAATTTAAGCTATTAAATTTAAATTTAAATAAACCAATTAACTAGATTTAATATTTATCTTTTAATTAACTATTAATCAAATTATTAAATCTTGTAAGGATTATCTAATTAAATTAATCCATTAATTTAATCCTAATCCTTATCCCTCTAAATTTCGAAAAATAGGGTAAGGATAATTATCCAATTAATCTAATTAAGTAACAATTATCCAAAAACAAGAAACCCTAGTTATCCTCTAGCATATTTCGAAATTTACAAGGGAGGAGGCTAGGGTTTTCAAAACCCTAACCCTAATTTCGATTAGGGTTCTTTGGAGGCTAGGGTTTTCGAAAAAACCCTTTGATCCAAAACCCTAGAAATCGAAAAATTGGCCTTTAGGGTTTAATAGCTATAAACCCTAATTTGCAATTCAACAATTGTAGCAATTCAATTTAAAACAACAATGGCTCTGATACCACTGATGGGTTTTAGGTACAACAAATAAACTAGAAAACAATTCCTAAGTTCACATGCAACCTACTTTGGATCTATGTTTTAACTATTGAACATACAACTTTGAATTGCAATACAAGAACCCTAGAGGAGAGAGGCTAATTTCGAAATTAACAAACTAGGGTTTAGGGTTTACATACCTTTCAATTGTTATAGCAAACAATTGATATTCCCTTGGTCTTGATCTTGATCTTCTTGGAAGCTTTAGCACCACAAGTGTAATGCCTCTAATGGAATCACACCCAAGAACTAGCAAGAAGGAAAGTAGAAGAGAGAGAGGAGAGGGAGTATGCAAAATCTCGGCCTTAGGGTTTCTTCAAAAGAAAGAGTACCAAAAACATGAACCAGGAGGCTCCTTATATAGCTGAGGGATCTAGGGTTTAAGGGAAACCCTAGTTATCCTTTGCTTAGGGCCTAAGCAAACCCAAAGGCCTTATCCAAGCCCCTATGGACGAAATTATTAGGGTTTCCCCTAAAGATTTCGTCCACCCTCTTCCAAGGGGGTTCTAGAGCCTTCCACTCAACTATTAGATAATTGCAAACTAGTCCCTGCACCTTATAATTAATTCTTTTAACCCCAAAATCAATTCTGATTAATTTCTGGCTAACAATTAATTAAACATAATGATTTCTAATTAATATATTAATCCATTAACATATTAATAAATCATTTATATATTTATTAATATCTCTCCTTTCATAATTTCCTTGTCCAGTTGCTAGGTTGAGGGCAACCCAAAAGGACTGTGCTGCTATCAATTCAAGTACATACCAATTATAGTTATGGGCTTAGACACCTAATCCAACAGTTATGACACCATACCTACTTTATGTCACTATTCACTCCTTACCACATCAAATCACAATCCTTTTATGCCTCTTCCAACACTCCATTTGACTTACTTACACTAAATCCACCTAACAGATCTATATCTCACTTACTCCCCAAAATAATCATTCACCACATTCAAAAAACAAATACTCACTCTCTTTCATTCTCAAATTTTCCTCCCTGGAACCAAGAACTGCAGGAAGTCACGAGCTCTTCCTCTATTGTTGGTAACTTCTTCATTTCCACTCTTGAATATTCTGCACTCCTACACTCATATCATGGATTTCTTATGCAAATATCGTCATATTTGTTCTTAGATCTTCAAATCCTCAAGCATTCTCCAAGTGTTCTTGACTTGGAAACCCCCCCTCTCTTTGTAACAACCCAATTTTCAAGGCCAAAAATTTCATTTTAATTAAGCAACTCATAAAAATAGTTTACCAAAAACATTGTCAATGTCATATCAATTTATAAACTATAACTACGTGTCTTAAATCCTATCATTAACAGTAATAAAAATCAGAGTACAATCCCAGAAAACTCGATGCGGAATCATGTGTGGGTGTGATGTGCCGCTACCGCGCCAGCTCCTTCCCCTTCGCTGAAGAGGTACCTGAAACAAAACTGAAAACCATAAGCACGAAGCTTAGTGAGTTACCCCATCATACCACATACCACACAATCACATAGCATACACACCGCTGGACAATTCTGGGGTGCCCGACCTACCCGGTCCGACCATTCTGGGGTGCCGACCTACCCTGTCAAGCAGTTCTGGGGTGCTGACCTACCCATGTCAAACTATTCTGGGGTGCTGACCTACCCTTCGGTCCTAACAACCGAACTCCAGGGACTATTTCACCCCCTACTACTACCAACACACATATCATAATATAATCATACTGTTAGGCATATCTGGGGTGCCCGACTTACCCTTCGGTCCTAACAACCGAGATACAAGGACTATTTCACCTCCTACTACTACCACATAATAACATAGCATAAACATGCTGTCAGGCATATCTGGGGTGCCCGACCTACCCTTCGGTCCTAACGACCGAACTTGGGGACTATTCTCACCCTACTACCACTATCACAGATAACATATCATGCTATCACATAAACATATTAGGTAGTAGCAACCCAGATGAATATCACAAAGACAATCATCTAACATACAACTCCTACTGGTGGGTCGACATTGTGGCTGTAGACCCACCGCTACTGGAAGGTAACTTACCTTACAGTCGCGTAGTGTCTGCACTAATATCGGTATGGAAATCGACCCTCCCCAACTCCTCAATCCCTACACAAAAACTCTTCTAAGTTATCAACTCATACTCGTAAACCTTACAAGGGTCACTCAATCCCAGTCAGGGTCAAAGTCAAATTTTGGTCGAAGTCAACATCTGGTTGACTGGACTCGCCGAGTTGGTCCGCAAACTCGTTGAGTCCCCGTATCCACAAAATGCCATAACCCCGTTCCTACTCGCCGAGTTCGTTCTTGAACTCGCCGAGTTCATCTTCATCCATAAGAAGATGTTCAGTCTATGACTCGCCGAGTTCCCATTGAACTCGCCGAGTCCGTCTTCATAAGTTGGGAGATTGCCTGGGACTCGTCGAGTCTGTTTATACACTCGCTGAGTCCTATGATTTCCAGCTCTAAGGCAAACCCCTAGCAGGCTGAGTGTTCCTTCCACTCAACCAAAACCATTCCCAGAAGACGTTTTGGGGGAAAAGCGTCCCGACTCGCCGAGTCTACCAAGTGACTCGCCGAATCCCTCTTTGTCCAGGACTAAACAGTCGATTATACTGGGTCTTAATGCATCCAAATCATAGATCTGACCTCCTAGGGCCCCTTTTATACGTAAAGCTACGAACTTGATGTCCATGCATGGAGTTTTTGGCTCAAAAGGATATAAAATGGGGTTTATAAGATGCATGGGCTTACCATGGCCATAAAGTTGGAACCTTTATGCCATGGGAACCCTCAATGGTTCCAGATCTGAAGCTAACACTACACAATATGAGCCAAACCCAAAGGTGGCTTAGAAATGTCCCAAAAATGGCAAGATCCAAGTCTTAAAGGAGATCTATCAAATGATAAGTCGAGGTTCAAGCTTTTTACCTTGAATGAACTAGAAATGGAGCAAAATCTCTGGATCCACTTGCTTCTTCAAGAACTCCCAAGCTTCCACTTCTTCCTTCAACTTCAACACACACACAAAAGGCACCAAAAGGCTCAAGAACTCACAATAAGGGCTAGGGTTTCGAGTTAGGGTATTCTGGAAGTGAGAGGGACGGTGGACGCTGGTTTGGTACGAGTTAAGTTGTTTAAATAGGGTGCAAACCCTAAATATTAGGATTTTTCCAGACAGCTCCTACTCGTCGAGTCGGTCTTCCGGCTCGTCGAGTAGGTCACTTAAACCCCCGATCCAACAGTCGAGTCTACTCGAAGAGTTGGCCCCCAACTCGCCGAGTCCCAGAGTAAATTGCCATAATTCTTGAATTTAAATACGTACCAGGAATCGGGTGCTACAAATCTCACCCACTTATTTTAGACTTCGTCCTCGAAGTATGCTGCTGAATCTGGAAAAAGCTCGGGGTAGTGCTCCCTCATCTCTTCTTCCGGCTCCCAAGTCCATTCCGACCCCTTGCGGTGCTGCCATTGCACCTTCACCAGCTCCACCCTCTTGTTCCTCAGATCCTTCGACTTCCTGTCGAGGATCGCCACTGGCCGCTCAATGTAGTTCAGGCTGTCATCCACCTGAATATCCTCCAAGGGCACCACTGCCAAGTCGTCCACCAGGCACTTCCGTAACTAGGAGATGTGAAACGTGCTATGAATCTGAATGAGTTCGGCTGGCAGGTCCAGCCTATACGCCACCTTGACCACCCGGGCGACAACCCTGAAAGGTCCAATATACCGGGGGCCCAACTTGCCCCGCTTCCTGAATCGAATGACGCCTTTCCAAGGTGACACCTTCAGAAGGACCATATCCCCGACCTGGAACTCCAAGTGCGAACGGTGCTTGTCGGCATAACGTTTCTGCCGACTCTGAGAAGTCTGAATCCTACTCCTAACCTGCTGAATCCTCTCTGTTTTCTTGAGCACCACCTCGGTGCTCCCCATGACCCTCTGTCCGACTTCACCCCAACATATCGGGGTCCTGCACTTCCTCCCATACAACATCTCAAAGGGAGGACAGTCGATACTCGCATGATAGTTGTTATTATAGGAAAACTCAGCCAAAGGAAGGTAAGTATCCCAGCTACCACCGAAGTCTAGAACACATGCCCGCAACATATCCTCTAAAGTTTGGATAGTCCTCTCACTCTGACCATCCGTCTGCGGGTGAAAAGCGGTACTAAAGTGCAGACGAGTACCCAACTCGTCATGGAACTTCTTCCAAAATTTGGAAGTAAACCGCACGTCTCGGTCCGAAATCTCCAAAACTGGCACCCCATGCCGAGCTACTACCTCTCGGATGTAGATATCGGCCAATTTCTCGGCCGAGATGCTCTACTGGATCGGTATGAAGTGAACACTCTTGGTCAATCGATCTACGATGACCCAAATCGAATCCACTCCCCGCGCAGTCTTGGGAAGCTTTGTGATGAAATCCATAGTAATATCTTCCCATTTCCATATAGGGATATCCAACGGATGCATCTTGCCGTGAGGCCTCTGGTGCTCAGCCTTGACCTTCCTACAGGTCAGGCATCTCTCAACATACTAGGCCACATCCCGCTTCATGCAGGGCGACCAATAATCGGGACGAAGATCTCTGTACATCTTCGTTTCCCCAGGATGAATCGAGAATCAGGATTTGTGCGCCTCCTCCATCAGAACCTGGCGTACACCCCCGTGGTATGGAACCCACACCCTATGGTGTAGTGTCAATAACCCTCGACTGTCGTAATCGGAAGAGGAAACCTGGCCCAAAATACGCTCGCTCTTCCGATGTTCCTCCTTCATAGCCTCCTGCTGGGCCTCTCGGATCTGCTCCAAAAGCGGAGTCACCACCGTCATCCGCAAGCAAATGTCTCTGATCGGGGCAGCCTTGCGGCTAAGAGCATCGGCCACCACATTGGTCTTCCCCGGGTGGTAAAGGATCTCGCAATCGTAATCCTTCACCACATATAACCACCAACGATGCCTCATGTTCAAATTCGGCTGATCCATGAGGTACCTCAAACTCTTGTGGTCAGTGTAGATGGTACAGCGGACCCCATAGAGGTAGTGTCGCCAAATCTTGAGGGTGAAGATGACCGCCGCCAACTCCAAATCATGTGTTGGGTAGTTTGCTTCGTGAGGCTTCAGCTGCGTCGAAGCGTAAGCGATAACGTGCCCTCTCTGCATCAATACCGTACCCAACCCTGAGATGGACGCATCACAATATACCACAAAATCCTCCACGCCCTCGGGCAGGGCGAGGATCGGCCCCTCGCATAGTCTCTGTCTCAACGTATCAAACGTTGCCTGCTGCTCAGGCCCCCAACGCAAAACGACGGCTTTCTTCGTCAGCCGGGTAAAAGGTACGACTATCTTGGAGAAGTCCTGAATGAATCTCCGATAATAGCTTGCCAGTCCGAGGAAACTCCGAATCTCAGATGGAGACTTCGGAACCTCCCATCTCATCACGACCTCCACCTTGGTCGGGTCAACCAATATCCCGTTCTGGTTGACAAAGTGTCCAAGGAACTGCACCTCGCGCAACCAGAACTCGCACTTGGAGAACTTGGCATACAAGCTCTCCCTCCTCAGGGTATCTCACACCTCTCGCAAGTGCTCCTCATGCTGCTCCTGTGTCTTGAATAAACCAATATATCGTCAATGAAAACTCTCACAGACCGATCCAACATCGGCCTGCACACGTGGTTCATGAGATCCATGAATACGGCAGGAGCGTTGGTGAGCCCGAAGGGCATCACCACGAACTCGTAATGGCCATACCGAGTTCGAAAAGCAGTCTTCTGTACATCCTCCTCTCTGACCCTCCTCTGGTGGTATCCTGATCGTAAGTCTATCTTGGAAAACCAAGACGCTCCCTGAAGCTGGTTGAACAAATCATCTATCCTCGGGAGTGGGTAACGATTCTTCACCGTTACCTTGTTCAGCTCCCGGTAATCTATGCACATGCGATGTGACCCGTCCTTCTTCTTGACAAACAGGATCGGGGCTCCCCAAGGCGAACTACTCGGCCTGATAAATCCCTTGTCTAACAGCTCCTGCAGTTGCGTAGACAACTCCTGCATCTCGGGAGGAGCCAACCGATATGGTGCCTTGGCTATCGGAGCTGCACCAGGGACTAGGTCGATCCTGAACTCCACCTGTCGCTCCGGAGGTATCCCAGCCAACTCCTCTGGGAATACATCCGCGTAATCTCGCACCACCGGAACATCTGTCACCATCGTCTTATCCGCCTCTCGGGTATCCATAACATAGGCGACATACCCAGCGCAGCCCTGCTAAAGATAGCGCCTAGCCCTCGCGGCTGAAGATAGCACTGGTCCGCGCTGTGGCCTCTCGCCTTGAAGCACCAGCTCTCCCACACTCGGGGTTCTGATCCGAACTAACTGCTGCGTGCAGTCGATCACTGCCCAGTTGGGGCTCAACCAATCCATGCCTATAATCACCTTGTTCCCACGCAACAGAACGGGAACCAAGTCTACCAAATAACACTCCTCGAACAACCTCAAAACACAGTCCCTAAAAACCTCTGACGCTCGCACTGATCGATCATCCGCAATCTCGACCTCCAGAGGGCAATCCAACATGCCCGAAGAATCAGGGAACCTCTTGCTAAGCGCAAGAGAGACAAATGATCGGGTAGCACCCGAATCAAACAACACCTGAACTAGGATACCGATCACATGGAACGATCCTAAACAAGACACATCATATGAGACATCAATATCATAAGCAACATAAAATAAAAGATAGGGAGAAGAAACCATACCCGTCACCACATCGGGTGCGGCGCGAGCCTCCTCGGTAGTCAACTGGAAGGCTCGGATCCTCACTACTGGAGCCTCTGTCTTGCCCTTCCGGCCATCAATAATTCGCAGGGTCGCTGGAGCCTTCATTGGCGCTGCTGCTGTCAACTGAAGGCAATTGGACTTTTTATGGCCTCGCTGGTTGTAGTGGAAACACAACAACTCTGATGTCTGGAAAATAGGCGCAGGGGCGGTACAATCCCTGCTGAAGTGCCTCGTCTTGCCGCATTGTAGCAGCCAGACGCTCCCAACCTACAAGCTCCCTCATGTGGTCTGCCGCATTTCCTGCAGCGGCCCTGGCCCTTCGGCCTAGTATCTGCTCCCTTGGGCTTCTTCCCCGAAGCCCCAGTAGTCTGCTCTGTCTCAGCCTTCCTCTTCCGGATGTGCTTCGGATCAATCTCCCTCTCCCTCGCCCTGCCGATCATGGATTCCAGGGTCGGACATGCTGAGAAGCTGACATGCTCCTGAATATCAGCTCTCAACATGTCGTGATAGCGGGTCCTCCGCATATCCTCATCTCCCGCATACTGGGGCACCAACAATACCCTCTCCCGGAACTTGGCGGTAATCTCCGCCACCGTCTCTGTCGTCTGACTTATATCAAGGAAATCCCTGGCCAACTGCTGAAGCTCCACAGCTGGCGCAAACTCGGCCCTGAACTTGGTCACAAAGCCCGACCAAATCATAGCCTCAATAGCCGAGGCTCCTAACGAGTCGCCAACTGACTCCCACGAATCCCTGGCCCTATATCTCAAGCAACCTGCGGCATATCGCACCTTCGACCCCTCAGGGCAGAAGCTCGTCAACTGTGCAGACTCAATGTCTGCAATCCATCTCCTGGCTACAATGGGGTCCTTAGCCCCATGAAAATCCGACGCACCACTGCCCCTGAAGTCCTTGAAGGACAGTGTGCGTGATCCTCACTGACTGAACGCCATATCGCTCTTGAATGCCCTGCGGCGATCCTCCATTAGCTCAATTATCCCTTCCTTGATCGACCCGAAAATCACCGGGGTCGACTCAAGGATACCTCTCATGATCTCACATGCTATGAACACACGTAATCCCTCGTCCAGTGGCTCGGAACCCGCACCCGCACCTGATCCTGAACCGGATCCTGATCCTGAACCTCCCCCTCCATGACGTGTGATCATCACTATTCTGAAACATAACACATAATCGTCAGAATCATACATAAACCTCGGGAGGTTTCATACACTCTACAAGTTTCCTGGTTCCATCTCGACCCTCCTTGACTCGAGTACGGATCCTCTGCTTTCAGTAGTACGTGCCCATACTACCTTCCACATCTATCCGTACTTTCCTCAAGGATTGCTTCGACTTCACCAAGTCCCTTCTACTACTGCTTCTCTCTTTGCTAATGCCATCCTAGGCTTACCCTAGGGTAACTCTCCGGCCTACCCTTCGCCATCAGCTGCATAAGGAATTTCTGCTACATTTACCTAACTAGCTCGCGAATACCATTACATATCACTAAGACCATATAATTCTTCGAATGAGTGGTTGTCCCCTACAACGGTTAGACTCAAACAAGAGCTGCGCAGTAGGGCTAGACCTAACCTTTTGAAATTATGTAGTCCTCGCAATATGTAACTTAATGTATTCGTTTACTAGTTAGCTAAAGATAACTAGAACTTCTAAAAGCACGAAGCTAGCAGCATTCAAGCATGGAGTAACCATACCAAACATGTCCTATTCAGGCCATCACACTATTGACCAATCATCTCTAACATGTAATCTAATAAGCACATATAACAGGCATATAAGGCATCTTCTTAGATCCTTTAGCCCTAATCTAGCATGCCGTTCTCATACATATACAATAGGAATATAAGGCATCCTTCCTAGATCCTTAGCCCTAATCTAGCATGCAGTTCTCATAATCATATCGTAACATAACATGTATGGCTATCTTGGGGAAAGCTTACTTGAGCTCGGCTGGTCGCGCACATCACACATCATGCTCTTTTTCTTAAAACCTTTCATTTTAAATTTTAGAAAAACTATTTTCTTGTATGAAAATCTTTCAAGCCCTCGATTTGAGTCCAGACACCCCCGGAGGTGTGTCTGAATCCCTCAAACCAAGGCTCTGATACCAACTTGTAACAGACCAATTTTCAAGGCCAAAAATTTAATTTTAATTAAGCAACTCATAAAAATAGTTTACCAAATACATCGTCAATGTCATATCAATTTATAAACTGTAACTATGTGTCTTAAACCCTATCATCAATAGTAATAAAAATCAGAGTACAATCCCAGAAAACTCGATGCGGAAGCATGTGTGAGTGTAATGTGCCGCTACCGCGTCGGGTCCTTCCCATTCGCTGAAGAGGTACCTGAAACAAAACTGAAAACTGTAAGCACGACGCTAAGTGAGTTCCCCCATCATACCACATACCATGCAATCACATAGCATACATACTGCCGGGCAATTATGGGGTGCCCGAACTACCCGGTCCGACCATTCTGGGGTACCGACCTACCCTGTCAAGCAGTTCTGGGGTGCTGACCTACCCATGTCAAGCCATTCTGGGGTGCCGACCTACCCATGTCAAGCCATTCTGGGGTGCTGACCTACCCTTCGGTCCTAACAACCGAACTCCGGGGACTATTTCACCCCTACTACTACTAACACACATATCATACCATAATCATACTGTCAGACATATCTGGGGTGCCCGACCTACCCTTCGGTCCTAACGACCGAGATACGAGGACTATTTCACCTCCTACTACTACCACATAATAACATAGCATAAACATGCTGTCAGGCATATTTGGGGTGCTCGACCTACCCTTCGGTCCTAACGACCGAACTTGGGGACTATTCTCACCCTACTACCACTATCATATATAGCATATCATGCTATCACATAAACATATTAGGTAGTAGCAACCCAGATGAATATCACAAAGACAATCATCTAACATACAGCTCCTACTGGTGGGCCGACATTGTGGCCGTAGACCCACCGCTACTGGAAGGTAACTCACCTTACTGTCGCGTAGTGTTTGTATGATATCGGTATGGAAATCGACCCTCCCCGGCTCTTCAATCCCTACACGAAAACTCTTCTAAGTTATCAGCTCACACTCGTAACCCTTAATAGGGTCACTCAATCCCAGTCAATGTCAAAGTCAACTTTTGGTCGAAGTCAACATCTGGTTGACTCGACTTGCCGAGTTGGCCCGCCAACTCGTCGAGTCCCCATATCCACAAAATGCCATAACCCCGTTCCTACTCGTCGAGTCTGGCAAGAGCTCGACGAGTTCGCCTTCAACAACACTGTTGGATAAGGTGTATAAGTCCATAACTATTTCTGGTATGTACTTGACCCGGTTTGGCATGGTCCATTTGGGTTGCATGGCATCATGCATTTAGATAGACTAAAATGAGAGAAATAACACTTATGGTTTATTAATATATTATAATTTCTAATATATTAATAATATTATTTAATTAGTATTGATCAAGAATTAATTTGGAATTAATTAAGTAATCAAAAGAAGACTAATTAAATATATGGGTTGATTGTGTAAATCATCCATACTTGTATAGTGGGCTAATGCTCCATGGATTATCAAGTTGGGCTAAAACCCATAGGATGCTCCATGGTGTTTTGAACCCATGGATCATGGAAATGAAAAGCCATGACAATTAGGGTTTACATGGTGTAACCCTAATTGTAACACACTATATAAGCTTCATGTTCTTCACCAAATTCGGCCACTAAGTAAGAAGTGTGAGGGCTAGCTGATTTCAAGAGTGTATCATTTCTCTCTAACTTATTCCAAGTGCATTTGGTGTTGTGTGAGACATTTGAGGCATCACACTTGAGGTGCTAGGCTCACAAGGTTCTCAATAAATTCAAACTACTACAAGGTATGTTTTTCTTACTTACTTTTATGTTTAAAAGTTCCCATGTATGCTAGATAGGTTATGAACCTTGGAAAAATCAAATTTGCATGTATCATAGTAAAACATAGATCCAAGGTTTCTAGGGTTGCATGTACACCATAGGAGTGTTAGAATGCTCAAAACCCTACAGAGGTATCAGAGCCTAGGCTTGTTTATTTGATACTTGATGCAAATTGTTGAAAAAACTCAAGTTTTCTGCATTCCGCAGCATGAACTCGTTGAGTCCATGGGGGGACTCGACGAGTCCATGAGTAAATTCATCCTACTCGTCGAGTAGGTTCGTGCACTCAACGAGTAGGAGCCCCTGAATGCAGATTTTCGAGTTTTGCTACTGGAAATGGACTAGAAACATTACCCTAAACTGTTTTGGTGTTTTAAAACTTGTTTTAGATGGTGTAATGTTTGTGCTAATCCATTTACAATGGCTAATATCAAAATTCCATGTTTATATGTGTTCATATGTTCTTGAAATTTTGATATGCATATTCATGTTCTTATGAGTTCTTGATAGATCATAGGAATTACTTGTTAAATTGTTTAATGTTTAATTCATGATCATTATGTGTTTTAATGGAATCCATAATTTTTCCTCAAGTTATAGATTACCAAAAGTCATTCTTTTAAAGTCCATTATTAAACACATAGGTTACATAAAATGAAAAGTCTCATTTTATTAATCCATTAACTCATAAGTTATGAAAGATGAAAAGTTTTGAAAGTTCCAAAACTTGCCCTCAAGTTTTGGAACATGTAAAGTCACTTTAAATACTTTAGTTCCAACCCCTAGAATTTTTAAAAGTTAAAATTCAACCCTTATACTTTATATTATTATAAGTTTAATAATAATTATATATGTATAAGAACAAGTCGTTTTACCGTTTGTAGGGCTCATTCACGAAGTCGGTCTATAAGGGGAGTATAAGGTTGTTGCCTATAAAATGGCAGCTTAATGGGTGTCCACTCTCACCCACCGCTTCCTTGACTGGTGGAGGGTCGTTAGCCGAACGGGTAAGACAAGGACTTTAAATTCTCATTAAAAGTATGATGAAAAAAATAAAGTAACTAAATGTTTTAAAAATTTCCAATCTTAGTTGCTTTAGGAAAATGTGAATAAGGTGCTAACCCATGAGATTACACTTTGCACTTTGATTAAGTCGTTAGTGGAGCGTGTGTGGTTAACCGACACACTAACATGGACTTTACAAGGTAGGAAAAGGGTAACTTAATGTTTATCATAGTATCGATGGAGCGCGTGTGGTTAACCGGCACATCGATTGAGGGGTAAATATTAAGGTTACCAAGTAATTTGCATGGTTACTTCACACCTTGTTTTGTGATCCTTGGCATCCTAGTCACAAAACCTGAAGGGCACACTTGAGATTGAAACATGCCATTGAAAAGTTCAATGAATCTCAAAGAATCTAGGAGTTTCAAAACCAATTAAAACCTAATAATTTATTTTGTTTTTCATGGTGGAAATTGGTGAATCGTCATTCACCTACCTTCAAATATTTTATAGCTTGGATTACAACATCCCTCTTCTAAGTTATAAAATATTATGTTGGGTCCTAGCCTTAATATTACATTTGGGTGTCTTATTAAGGACTATCTTTATATCTAATCTAAACTTGTCTTTCTTCTTTTTCAGATGTCTTCCAACAATGTTGCTTCTGGATCAAACCCTACAAGCTCCTTCTCTCTCATGAACCTTTGTGGGAGAGTCATCTTTGATGGTTCTAACTTTATGGATTGGATCCGGAACATCAGGATGGTCACTCGGTATGAGGACAAGGAATATGTCCTCGACAAGGAGCTTAAGGAACTTGAGTCTACTACTACTCCTGAGGAGATCGTTGAATACCAGTAACATGAGAGAGATGCTACCAAAGTGGCATGTATCATGTTGGCCATAATGATAGCCGAGCTCCAAAAGTCCTATGAGGACTACTACCCTTTTGAGATGCACCAGGACTTGATGGACCGCTACCATCAAAGTGCTCGTCAAGAGCGGTATGAAATAATCTCTTACTTGATAACAACCAGGATGAAGGATGGTGAACCCATCACGGGCCACATGCAGAAAATGAAAATGTATGTGGACTGTTTGCTGAAACCGAATGTGAACTCCCAGTGGAGTTGGCAATTGATATCATTTTGCACTCCCTACCTTCGTGTTATGATCAATTCCGCATGACATACCACATGAACAAGGAGGAAGTTACACTCAACAAACTTCAAGGACTATTGAAGACCACAGAAAGTGGTCTTAAAGGTAAGTCGGTTGTTACTACTCCTACTCCTACCGCGGCCCCTGTCTTGGAAATCGGGCAAGGTAAAGGAAAGAAGAGGAAGAGCCCTTCGAAGGGTACCAAGGGAAAGTTTATTGATGGCTCCTCTTCAAGTGGAACCAAGAAAGGTTTCGTCACTCCTTCTGATAAACCTAAAGAGGCTGAACGCTTCTATTGTCATGAAAAGTCACACTGAAAGCGAAACTGCCCAAAGTACCAGCAATATGTTAAGGATGGGAAAGTAAAACCCAACCATGCAGGTATTTACACTATATTGTCTAATAACTCACCCTATTCTAATTATTGGGTCCTTGATATAGGTTGTGGTATTCACATATGTTGTGATTTGCAGGGACTAAGAAGAAGTGAGAATGTGGAGCATGGGATGATAAACTTCATCATGGGAAATAGGAAAGTTACACCTGTCACCAAGATTGGAGTTTATTCTTTATTGCTAATTAGTGGGTTAACATTAGATTTGAATAAATGTTGTTATTCGCCTGAAAAGGCAAGAAATATTATTTCCTTTCATGGTTTGTACAAACAAGGTTTTACCTTTTCATTTGATAATGACAGTGGTGGTATTAATGCTTTCTTTAATAATGTTCTTTATTTTAAAGCATTACCTTGTGATGGTGTGTATGAAACTGTGTCGGTTGTAGATAACCTAGGAAATAATGTATTGTGTATCGATTCTTCCACTAGTTTGGATAAAGCATCATTATGGCATTGTCGTCATGGACATGTAAGCAAGAAACGCATAGGACAACTCCAAAAGGATGGAGTCTTGGAGTCATTTGACCTAAAATCAGATGATAGTTGTGAATCTTGTTTACTTGGGAAAATGACAAAGTCGTCCTTCACTGGTACCTGTGCTAGGGGTGAGGGTTTGTTGGATCTCATACATACTGATGTGTGTGGACCCTTCAGAACTGCCACAAGGGATGCTAACCGCTTCTGTGTGACTTTTACTGATGATTTTAGTAGATATGGATATGTCTACTTAATCAAGCATAAGTCAGAGACCACTGAATGATTCAAAGAGTTTAAACAGGAAGTGGAGAATCAGTTGGGCAGGAACATTAAGATGTTTCGATCCGATCGAGGTGGTGAGTATCTTAGTACAGAGTTCCTCGACTATCTTAAGGAGTGTGGGATTGTCTCACAATTGACACCTCCCAGGACACCACATGTTAATGGTGTGGCTGAGAGGCGTAATCGGACCTTGTTGGACATGGTTCGTTCCATGATGAGTCGAGCTTCGCTACCAATCTCATTCTGGGGGTATGCCTTAGAGACTGTCGGCCATATCTTTAATCTAGTCCTACTAAGAAGGTTGCCAGAACACCTCATGAGATGTGGACTGGAAAAGTTCCCAATCTGGACCACATCAAGATTTGGGGTTACGAGGCTTTTGTGAGGCGTGAGTCTCACGATAAACTCGAACCTCGAAGTAAGAGGTGTATTTTCATCGGCTACCCACAGAGATCCTTTGGTTACCTCTTCTACAGACCCAGTGATAATGTGGTCTTTATAGCAAGGAGAGGAGTCTTTCGAGAGAGAGAGTTCATAAGCCAAGGAAACAGTAGGAGGCAAATTGATCTTGAAGAAATTCAAGAGTCAAGTGGTGAAGGAACCTCAAACCCTAGCAATCAACCTGAGGAGAAAACTCCTGTTGATCCGACAGAAGAGTCTGTACCTCTGAGGCGTTCGAGGAGAGTTTGGAATGCAGCTGAGCATTACTATGGTTTCCATATTACTGCGGAAGGTGATACACTTATCAATGATAACACACTGGTAAGTCTGGATGAACCTAACAGCTACACAGAAGCCATGGCAGGCCCTGAGGCTGCTAAATGAAAAGAGGCTATGGACAGCGAGATACAGTCCATGTATGACAATCAAGTTTGGAACTTGGTTGACAATGTACCAGGTCGCAAGACAGTCGGGTGCAAATGGATTTTCTAGAAGAAGACCGACATGGATGGTTATGTACACACTTATAGGCGCGACTGGTTGCAAAGGGCATTTCTCAAACTTTGGGAGTTGATTATGATGAGACCTTTTCACCAGTAGCAAATATTAAGTCTATTAGGGTTATGCTAGCCATTGCCGCATTTCATGACTATAAAATATGGCAAATGGATGTCTGTGACATCCCTATTTTCACGGCCAGAAAAGACCGATTTTGTTTATGCTTAATAAAAATAAGAGTACCTCTTTTAATAAAAAGGCTGCGGAATTTGTTCCCAGAAAAACATGATAAATACGTTATCAAATCATTTCCGAAAACAAAAAGTATTTTTATCCATTTTAAAACATTTGGGATGTCATCGCCAATACATAAACATAAGCATAAACAGAACTTACATTCATTTACACTAGTGTTCTGCATCTCTTTTAAATCCCTCAGTGTAAAGTAGCTTCATATCGACACCTGTGATACAAATACGCTTGAGTGGGTCAGGTTGGGAAACCTGGTGAGTACATAGGGTTTTCAACCCACAATAATATAATTATTATGTTAAACATCAAACAATCAACCCAATTACCCATCCCCATTATCTTCATTACTCTTAAGGATCTACCCTAAGATTCAGCTATTCCTCGTTCATTCATTCATAAGGAGTATCCTAAGGAATCGGCACTAAGTCGACATAGTCGCCAAGGTTTATCTCGTTTATTGACAATATCGTTTTCGAGAGTCGACTCGCAATACCTGTCAATGGGTTTTTAGAGTACACCGGGTGAACACATCGTTCACAACACCTACAGGTTGCGAGCCTGCTAGTGTTCCACTAGACTGTCTAGAATAGTCCGTGGTTGTCATCCATACTCTGCTAGATGACGGGGCCATCGCTTGGGTAATCATTTGGCTCATCGTTTTGGCTCATCGTTTTGGCTCATCGCTTTGGCTCATCGTTTGGGCTCATCGCTTTGGCTCATCACTTAGGTCATCGCTTCGCACCATATTTTATCACTCATATATAATCGCTCATCATTCATCTCATCTTTCATCACTCATCATTTTTCTCATCTCTCATCGCTCATCATTTATCTCACCTCTAATCTACCCATGTTTTCCCAACACATTTTGTAGATATAAAATAAATATACAGTTTAGATCATTTAAAACATGTATAAAACGTTTCATCCAGCATAGACAACAAGTATTCAGACAGTATACACACATAGCACGTAATTTATAAAATACTTCATATCTATGTGTAAGATGAAAGTAACTATGCACTCACCTGGTAAGGTGGTGACTCGGTACTCGGACAACACTTCTTTATCTCAAAACAATTTTTCCCTTGACAAAACCTAGTATCAATACCACTAGGGTTTAGTCTAACGTTAACCGCGACTAATTAATAGTCTAGCTATTATTACTATTATATACGAGTTAAGCAACACTCTTATATAACTAATAATAATAGCCCAAATACTCATTATAAGGTCCTAATAACATTACTATATTAAAACATAAGCTATACTAAAGATAGGTTAGGCATAGCTCACTTACAACGGGTTTTCTTGAAAACCGGGCTTCGCCGGAGCAGCGCCCGAGCCGAAAGGCTCTTTTCTTGGAGCTTCGGGAGCCTCAGGGCTTCCTTCGGGTGCTAGGGGGTTTATCTAGGCTTAGGGGGGGGTTGGGGCCTAGAGAGAGAGTTTAGAGAGAGAGAGAGAGAAGAGGTTGGAATGATGTGAAGAATGAGGGAACCTGGCACCTCTATTTATAGGCTGGAAAACAGCTCTACTCATCCAGTAGGAGGTCCTAATCGTCGAGTCCATGCCACATGTCACCTTCTGGTGGCTAGCCTTGGGGAGGAAGCAACGGCAAGGATTGCGCCACGTCACCCGATTTCGCACAACAGCCTCCCGACTTAGAAAAATCATAACTCTCGCATACGAGCTCCGTTTTCGACGTTCTTTATATCCATGCGTAGGTAAAAACAAGGTCTACAAATTTCATTTAGACTCCGTCGGCTAATTCTCGACCGATCGTAAATTTAACAGTAGGAGGTGATTAGACTGTTAAGTGACCTCGAAGAATTCATAACTCCTTCATACGGACTCCGTTTTCGTCTGTCTTTTTATCATTGAGTTCCTATTAATGAGATCTTCAACTCTCATTCAGGTCGCATAGGCAAAAAACCGCTAGAACTAAAATTCGAGTTTCGGGCCGTGCACTTCTATGCCAAATCTAAGAAAATTCATAACTTCCTCATACGAAGTCAGATTTGGGCGTTCTTTTTTTTGTATGTTCTCGGTTTAACGTATACTACAACTTTTGTTTAGATTACTAAGGCTAAAAACTCTTCTATCGTAAATTCACTATTTATGTCTCCCGGTGTCGTGCCGGTTTTCCCGAAAAACTTCGACGAGCCATAACTTCTTCGTTATAACTCGGATTTCAACGTTCTTTATATGTACAGAACCCTTGTAACATATACTACCACTTGTTTAAGATTATTCATTCTAAATAATCTTCCATCAAAAACTCATTTTTGATGCTCATTGTCTCTAAATTGAGTAGCCCGGATTTACGGGCGTTACAATTATCTCCCCCTTAGGATGATTACGTCCCGGAATCATAAACGAAACAAGGTGGTATAATGACTCCTTACGTTATCTCTTCATCCTAGGTAATAACCATAACTTCTATGTCGCTGCGAACGAGTATCTAACTCTTGGACTCCTTGACTGCAGGCGGTGCTCGATCTTGCACCTGCTCCGTTAGACTCCAAATTATGACCTTCAAGTCACAATCTCGATTCTTACTGGAGACTCATTCTTCTTCTTAACAAACTTAAGATAAGTTCTTTTATCACTACAATGGATCGATATGTCATATTCTAATGACCTATCATCGTATGTTGTAACGCTCAGACTCAGGTCTCTTAGAGTCAAATTCCAGAATGGAATATACTTTCCTTCATGTTCTGATCACATCTTAAAAGGTAGCATTTCTAGCTACAAGCAATTATCGCGATACCTCTACTGATCGCTTTGATTTCAATCTTCTGGCTTAAGTCAGATGCTTCATCGAACTTGGTTCTCTGAACCACGTAACATACTCATCTTAGTCGGACTCGATTTGATATGACCACTAGGTCGAAACAACAATCATCTTCTTAGTCATTACCGAAACAATGGTAACGACATACTTGAATAAAACGAAATCAATTACTAGCTTCTTGGTAACTTTGTGACTTTCCCTGATCCAAGCGTGAGTCCTGTGCTTCCGGTAGCATAGGCCTCTACTACCATTCACACCTACTCATATTCGTCCCAAGTATTGTCTCGCAGTTCTCTAAGTCACCATACAAGAAAATCACATAACAACTTAACACATCAGATAGCAAAACGAAGGTTTTATAATATTCCTTGAAACGATTACATAGGTGTTCAAGTTCACCCTAGACTATGCCTCTAACAAGCTACATCATACAATACTATGGCTACTACATAACTCGATCTTCGAATATGAAGTCCTCATTCTTGATTCCTCGCGTTGTTATCTTCTTCGTCGAGGATCATGTGAAATGACCTTGGCTTTGGCGGTGCATTTGGCCTTGCTGCTTCGTTTTTCTTTGGGCAGTCTCTAGAAATATGCCCTTCTTTGTTACATCTGAAACATACCTTCTTGTTGAATGTGCACTCGTTTGTGTAATGGCGAGACTTTACACACTTGAAACATATCACTTCTTCGCCACATTTTCCTAAGTGTTTCTTCTCGCACTTATCACACCATCTTGCTTCGCCTCTTCCTCATCCTCCAAACTTCGAGAATTTACTCTCCTTGTTGGGCCTTGAAGATCCTTCAAACTTCCTCTTTTCTCCTGCCTTATCTTTTTCTAGACCCCTTTCTCTTATCTGGGTCTCTATATTCTTAGCTGCTCTAACGACTATTTTCAAAGTAGTTGCCATTTTGATCGTTGGGCCAAAGTCTGCGGGCAGTCCGTTAGCGAACCTATCTATCTTGGAGAGTACAGTAGGCACCAAGTAGGGAAATAGCTTCATCCTCTCAGTGAATGCGGTGGCATACTCATCAACACTCATCTTCCCTTTCTTCAGGTTCTGAAACTCGTTGTTTAGGTCTATCAGATCTATTTCTAAGCAGTACTGCAGTTTTAACTACTCCGTGAATGCTTCCCAAGCCATTTGTATGGCTTCTCCTCGTGGCATTGTATCTGCCAACAACTTCCACCAACTTAACACTCCGGTCTTTAGTTGTCTGACTATAAAGACTGTCTTTTGCTTATCGCTGCAGTCACAGCTCTCAAATACCATCTCCATCTCGGAGATCCAGTCCATAATCTCCACTGGTTTTGGGCTTCCAGAGAGACTCGGTGGTTTTGCACCCAAGAAATTCTTATACATCCACCCATCCTTGTCATTTCCCTTCTCCGGGCCATTCCTCCTTGCCCCTTGGGTTCCAACCTGACTCACAGTGCGGCTATAATTTCCTTCCTCCGATTGTTCAGTGATCAACTCAGGTTGCACAATGAGCACCATAGGTTCATCCCTATTTTCATGTAACATCTGCCTCACCTCTTTTCTTTACTCAGCCAGCATAGCCCGAATCATGGCTTGTACTCCAACCATAGTGATTGGCTCAGGAGTGGCTACTACAACATGTATTTGCTCAATCACTGGTGGTTGAGGCGGTTGATTTCTATTTCCATTCGCGTTTCCACTTCGGGTTCTTGCCATTTCGTTCTATACACCAAATCAGACGTTCGGTGCGAAACGACGAGAATTAAGATAGGAAAGATTTTATTTACGTTCGACGTGTAAATCTCCCTATTACTCCAAAAAGTTACATGCCAGTTCTAATAACGTAATTAAACGTTTAGAAGTATGAACACGTAAAGTTTCCAGATCCGCTCGGCAACAGATCATAGATCCGATCATATAATGCATATCATAAATCATTTAGGACATAAAAGCATGTTAGGCATTTTCCTAAATAACCTAGTGCTTTTGTCTATTCATGTGTACTTCCTAAAATATATTAGACACACTCCTCACGATCATCGCTTAGCATTCTAAGTTTAAGTCTAGAAATAAATCCTTATTCCTAGTTCGCTTAAACTAATGCTCTGATACCAACTGTGACATCCCCATTTTCACGTCCAGAAAAGACCGATTTTGTTTATGTTTATAAAAATCAGAGTACCTCTTTTAATAAAAATGTTGCGGAATTTGTTCCCAGAAAAACATGATAAATACGTTATCAAATCATTTCTGAAAAAAAAGTATCTTTATCCATTTTAAAACATTTGGGATGTCATCGCCAATACAGAAACATAAGCATAAACATAACTTACATTCATTTACACTAGTGATCTACATCTCTTTTAAATCCCTCAGTGTAAAGTAGCTTCATATCGACACCTGTGATACAAATAAGCTTGAGTGGGTTAGGTTAGGAAACATGGTGAGTACATACAGTTTTCAACCCACAATAATATAATTATTATGTTAAGCATCAAACAATCAACCCAATTTCCTATCCCCATTATCTTCATTACTCTTAAGGATCTACCCTAAGATTCAGCTATTCCTCGTTCATTCATTCCTAAGGAGTATCCTAAGGAATAGGCACTAAGTAGGCATAGTCGCCAAGGTTTATCTCGTTTATTGACAATATCGTTTTCGAGAGTCCACTCGCAATACCTGTCAATGGGTTTTAAGAGTACACCGGGTGAACACATCGTTCACAACACCTGCATGTTGCGAGCCTGCTAGTGTTCCACTAGACTGTGTAGAATAGTCTGTGGTTGTCATCCATACTCTGCTAGATGACGGGGCCATCGCTTGGGTCATCGTTTGGCTCATCGTTTTGGCTCATCACTTTGGCTCATCGTTTGGGCTCATCGCTTTGGCTCATCACTTAGGTCATCGCTTCGCACCATATTTTATCACTCATATATCATCGCTCATCATTCATCTCATCTTTCATCGCTCATCATTTTTATCATCTTTCATCGCTCATCATTTATCTCACCTCTAATCTACCCATGTTTTTCCCAACACATTTTGTAGATATAAAATACATATACATTTTAGATCATTTAAAACATGTATAAAACGTTTCATCCAGCATAGACAGCAAGTATTCAGACAGTATACACACATAGCACGTAATTTATAAAATACTTCATATCTATGTGTAAGATGAAATTAACTATGCACTCACCTGGTAAGGTGGTGACTCTGTACTCGGACAACACTTCTTTATCTCAAAACAATTTTCCCTTGACAAAACCTAGTATCAATACCACTAGGGTTTAGTCTAACGTTAACCGCGAGTAATTAATAGTCTAGTTATTATTACTATTATATATGAGTTAAGCAACACTCTTATATAACTCATAATAATAGCCCAAATACTCATTATAAGGTCCTAATAACATTACTATATTAAAACATAAGCTATACTAAAGATAGGTTAGGCATAACTCACTTACAACGGGTTTTCTTGAAAACCGGGCTTCGCCGGAGCAGCGCCCGAGCCGAAAGGCTCTTTTCTCGGAGCTTCAGGAGCCTCGGGGCTTTCTTCGGGTGCTAGGGGGTTTACCTAGGCTTAAGGGGGTTTTGGGGGCTAGAGAGAGAGTTTAGAGAGAGAGAGAGAAGAGGTTGGAATGGTGTGAAGGATGAGGGAACCTGGAACCTCTATTTATAGGCTGGAAAACAGCTCTACTCATCGAGTAGGAGGTCCTACTCGTCGAGTCCATGCCACATGTCACCTTCTGGTGGCTAGCCTCGGGGAGGAAGCAACGGCCAGGATTGTGCCACGTCACCCGATTTCGAGCAGCCTCCCAACTTAGAAAAATCATAACTCTCGCATACCAGCTCCGTTTTTGATGTTCTTTATATCCATGCGTAGATAAAAACAAGATCTACAAATTTCATTTAGACTCCGTCGGCTAATTCTTGACCGATCTTAAATTTAACAGTAGGAGGTGATTAGACTGTTAAGTGGCCGCGAAGAATTCGTAACTCCTTCATACGGGCTCCGTTTTCGTCTGTCTTTTTATCGTTGAGTTCCTATTAATGAGATATTCAACTCTCATTCAGGTCGCATAGGCGGAAAACCGCTCGAACTAAAATTCGAGTTTCGGGCCGTGCACTGCTATGCCAAATCTAAGAAAATTCATAACTTCCTCATACGAAGTCAGATTTGGGCGTTCTTTTTTTGTATGTTCTCGGTTTAACGTATACTACAACTTTTGTTTAGATTACTAAGGCTAAAAACTCCTCTATCGTAAATTCACTATTTACGTCTCCTGGTGTCGTGCCGGTTTTGCCGAAAACTTCGACGGGCCATAACTTCTTCGTTATAACTCGGATTGCAGCGTTCTTTATATGTACAGAACCCTTGTAACATATACTACCACTTGTTTAAGATTATTCCTTCTAAATAATCGTCCATCAAAAACTCATTTTTGATGCTCATTGTCTCTAAATTGACTAGCCCGGATTTACGGGCGTTACAATGTCAAAACGGCTTTCCTTAATGGAAAGTTGGATGAGGATGTTTACATGAGTCAGACATAGGGTTTTGTCAGTGCAGAGTACCCTAATAGAGTGTGTAAGCTTGAGAAATCCGTCTATGGATTAAAGCAAGCTCCTCGCAGATGGAATCTTTGTTTCGATGAGAAAGTCAAAGAATTTGGCTTTTCGAGGAGTGAAGATGAGTCCTGTGTATATGTCAAGGCTAGTGGGAGTATAGTTAGCTTTTTGGTATTGTATGTGGATGACATACTTCTCATAGGAAATGACATCCCAACTCTGCAGGAAGTGAAGTCTTGGCTTGGGAAGTGTTTCGCTATGAAGGACCTTGGAGAAGCTGCCTATATCCTAGGATAAGGATTTTGAGAGACAGGAGTAAGACACTAATTGGACTTAGTCAGAGTACCTACTTGGATAAGGTGCTGAATAGGTTCAGCATGCAGAATTCCAAGAAAGGAGAGTTACCGATCTAGAGTAACGCCAGACTGAGTAAGACTCAGAGCCCGAGTACAGACGCTGAGATAGTTGAGATGAGTCGAGTACCTTATGCTTCCGCTGTAGGCTCGATCATGTATGCTATGACTTGTATTCGTCCTGATGTGGCCTTTGCATTGAGCATGGTCAGCAGATATCAGGGGAACCCTGGCAAGGCTCACTGGACTGCGGTAAAAAATATTCTCAAGTACCTGCGGAGGACTAAGGACTGGGTCCTTACCCTCGGTGGGAGTGATGAATTGAGAGTAGAAGGGTATAGTGATGCTAGCTTTCAGACTGATAGGGATAATTTCCGCTCTCAGTCAAGTTGGGTCTTTACCTTAAATGGAGGAGCAATTTATTGGAAAAGTTCCAAGTAGGAGACAGTGGCTGATTCAACTTGTGAATCACAATATATAGCGGCAAGCGAGGCAACAAAGGAGGCTATATGGCTAAAGAAGTTCATTGGAGACCTTGGGGTTGTACCAGCTATAAAGGAGCCTATGGATATTTTCTGTGATAGTGAAAGTGCAGTTGCCTTAGCCAAGGAACCAAGGGATCACGGGAGATCCAGACACATCGACAGAAAATACTATTTCATCAGACATCGAATAGAAGAAGGACTCCTCGTAGCAAGGAGGGTATCATCGGCTGAGAACCCGGCAGATCCCCTCACGAAGGGACTGAGCAGGGTTAAGCATCTCCAGCATGCGAGGAGCATAGGGCTGAAGGATGATATTAGTTTTAGTAGTTAGATAGCTTTGAAATGTGTAAAGTGTAATTGACATTTGATGATGAATAAAAGTTGTGTTTATTTATGAGTAAAGTGTTGCTAGCTTTTGTCAATCGTTTACTATCATTTCATTTTGCATGTTTTGACTTCCAGAATAATTATGTTATGGTATATCATATTATTCAAATTCTCCACAGTCGGTTATATGTTGGAAGTAGATATGAATCAAGACTGTCATGAGTTGGCTTGTAGATGTCTAAGATGTTGGACATAGCAAAGTGTTGCTACAACACTCATGAGTGCTCATAAGTTCTGAGTATTGGATTTAACCCACGCTCACTGGTATCACTTCATGGAATTTATCTCGAGTGATCGCGAGACAGTAATATCATATAAGTCTTCAAACCTAGAGATATGACTTGTTGCCTATGAGTTGGTTATACATTGATTGTATGAAATCGCATTGGCAACTCGATGTTATAAAATGTGCCTTTGTGTATGATTCAACAAGTAGTAGAACAAGCATATGAGTCAAAGTTTATATGTTCTTTCTTGGATTAGAAGCGATATCTGGGCCCCACGATGATTTTGTGTTGACCCATGTACCGGGCCCGGTCAGAACTAAGTTGATGTGTTCAATTAAGTTCTATGTCAAACAAATCGGAAATCGGGAAACAAACTGATGGACAATAAGTAAGACATTGTTCCATGTATTTGTCCGGATGATATCTAGAACAGAGGATTATATGATCACTTATCTTAAATGGCGTATCGTAATCATCTCAGTTCCGAGAGACCTTGAAAGAGCTACGATTGCTGATCGGTTCTTGAAGTCATACTTGCAGTTATAGTTATTAGACTTATCCAAGTGGGAGACTGTTGGATAAGGTGTCTAAGTCCATAACTATTTCTGGTATGTACATGACCCAGTTTGGCATGGTCCATTTGGGTTGTATGGCATCATGCATTTGGATAGACTAAAATGAGAGAAATAACACTTATGGCTTATTAATATATTATAAGTTCTAATATATTAATAATATTATTTAATTAGTATTGATCAAGAATTAATTTGGAATTAATTAAGTGATCAAAAGAAGACTAATTAAATATATGGGTTGATTGTGTAAATCATCCATACTTGTATAGTGGGCTAATGCTCCATGGATTATCAAGTTGGGCTAAAACCCATAGGATGCTCCATGGATACTCCATGGTGTTTTGAACCCATGGATCATGGAAATGAAAAGCCATGACAATTAGGGTTTACAGGGTGTAACCCTAATTTTAACACACTATATAAGCTTCATGTTCTTTACCAAAATCGGCCACTAAGTAAGAGGTGTGAGGGCTAGCCGATTTCAAGAGTGTATCATTTCTGTCTAACTTATTCCAAGTGCATTTGGTGTTGTGTGAGACATTTGAGGCATCACACTTGAGGTGCTAGGCTCACAAGGTTCTCAAGGAATTCAAACTACTACAAGGTATGTTTTTCTTACTTACTTTTATGTTTAAAAGTTCCCATGTATGCTAGATAGTTTATGAACCTTGGATAAATAAAATTTGCATGTATCATAGTAAAACATAGATCCAAGGTTTCTAGGGTTGCATGTACTCCATAGGAGTGTTAGAATGCTCAAAACTCTACAAACAGATCGGACAATCTTCCACCGACTCGCCGAGTTCGTTCTTGAACTCGCCGAGTTCATCTTCATCCATAAGAAGATGTTCAGTCTATGACTCGTCGAGTTCCCATTGAACTCGCCGAGTCCGTCTTCATAAGTTGGGAGATTGCCTTGGACTCGCCGAGTCTGTTCATACACTCGCCGAGTCCTATGATTTCCAGGTCCAAGAAAAACCCATAGCAAGCTGAGTGTTCGTTCTACTCAACGAAAATCATTCCCAAAAGACATTTTGGGGGAAAAAGCTTCCCGACTCACCGATTCACCCAAGTGACTCGCCGAGTCCCTCTTTGTCTAGGACTAAACAGTCGATTATACTGGGTCTTAATGCATCCAAATCATAGATCTGACCTCCTAGGGCCCCTTTTACACTTAAAGCTATGAACTTGATGTCCATGCATGGGGTTTTTGGCTTAAAAGGCTATAAAATGGGGTTATAAGATGCATGGGCTTCGCATGGCCATAAAGTTGGCACCTTTATGCCATGGGAACCCTCAATGGTTCCAGATCTGAAGTTAATACTACACAATATGAGCCAAACCCAAAGGTGGCTTAGAAATGTCCCAAAAATGGTAAGATCCAAGTCTTAAAGGAGATCTATCAAATGATAAGTCAAGGTTCAAGATTTTTACCTTGAATGAACTAGAAATGGAGCAAAATCTCTAGATCCACTTGCTTCTTCAAGAACTCCCAAGCTTCCACTTATTCCTTCAACTTCAACACACACACAAAAGGCACCAAAAGGTTCAAGAACTCACAATAAGGGCTAGGGTTTCGAGTTAGGGTATTCTGGAAGTGATAGGGACGATGGAGGCTGGTTTGGGACGAGTTAACTTGTTTAAATAGGGTGCAAACCCTAAATATTAGGGTTTTGTCCAGACAACTCCTACTAGTCGAGTCGATATTCTGACTCATCGAGTAGGTCACTTAAACCCCCGATCCAACAGTCGAGTCTACTCGACGAGTTGCCCCCAACTCGCCGAGTCCCAGAGTAAATTGCCATATTTCTTGAATTTAAATACGTACTAGGAATCGGGTGCTACACTCATCAACATCCATCTCAAAGAATCACTCAAGGTGAGTTCATACCTCCTTCTTTTCATGTTTTTATCTAGTTTTATGGGGGAGAATACAAGTCAAAACATCAAAAACATGCTTAAACTCAAATGACATCTTTGGACAGAAAAGTTATGGCTCAATCACGATCTGTTTCACCACCTTAAAATCCATAACTTTAAAAACTGTTCAATATGAAAATTGTTCAAGTTCATACCTTTAAAATAACTACTTGCACAAGTTCATATGATTTTTCTACAATTTATGGTGATTTTTACAAAACTGTCTATCACTGTAGCAAAGATTTCGGACCAGTCAGTGAAAATGGTCATTTTAACACTAGTTAGAAATCATTAAAAATCATACTAAAAATTGTGAGTATACTAGACATATTTCTGAACTGCCAGAGTTTACGGATTTAGATTTCGACTCACGATGATTTTTCTGTGATTTTTACAAAACAGGGACAGAAAAGTAAAAATTTATAACTAACAGTTTACAAGTTATTCACACTTTGTAATGTGTTGAGCAAAGTGTTTATCTATGATGACTACATATTTTACATGTGTTTTCTGTTAAGTTACATTTAAATAACAGGAATTACTCATTCATTGTAAGGGTTCTTAGTCATTACAAACATACAAGATGAACTATAATAAGTATAGTTTATGTTTTGCTAAATTACTAATCAATATGAAAAGGTTCAACTCTCACTACAAATGGGTTTTCATCACTAAATGATAAACTATAATAGGTGGATTTTATGGTTCCTTATACTGCAAATACACTACAGAAAGGGGTTCAGTTACACTACTACAGAAAAAGTTTTTCATTCACTCAACACGTAAACTTGTTAACATAAATTGTGAGACACTACTTCATTGTACTCTTAGAGTACGGGTTAAAAATTCCTGTAAGTTATAACTAGAGTCTCTTGTAGGGAGAGCATGATAGTTGTATATAGATCTATATTGGGATTGAAAACCCACACCCAAGCTGCTTGCAACAGCTCGGCGGGCAGGTCAGGGGTGACAAATGTCATAACATTCCAACGCCTGAAAAACGTCGCAGCAGGTCTACTATGTCATAGTATGGTTATAGCGACTCACATAGGGAGATAACGGCACATATAGTTTACGGGACTTCTTATATTAAGAAGGGTTTTATTTATTTAAAAATTTCATGTACCATCATAAGTATGGAAAATACTTGTACATTTCAGTCTTTGGGTTTTAAGACTACAAAATATTTTATAAGGAGAATATTGGATATTTCTTGAACAAACACCACATTTACAAATAACAAATTTCAACTCTTCATACAAAAACTTATGAACTCACTAAATTAATTGTTGACACTCTTTCAAAATTACTTGTATTCTCAGGTAATCAATAAAAATAGGTAACTACAAGCTTTTGAGGATGGAACGCTACGGCGTTTGACAAACTATTTTTGATATCATATTGTAATCGATTTTGAAACATGTAACATTTGAAACCATGTAACCATTTGATTATATTTATGATTGGTTGTATGTACTGTGATCACTATTATACACGTTGTTATGATACTATACATGAAGTCCTCCACCCCCGGTCGTTTCCGCCATCCTCGGGTTGGGGGTGTGACAGATTGATATCATAGCATTGTTTATAGTGAACTAAGTATATCGAACCACATAAGATATACCAACTATAAACACATTGGGCCTAAAACTCTCTGATTAAACATTTTCATACAACTATACTTTTAGAAATAAAATATATTTTTTAGTAAAAGTATAGGTACGTGCATGCATGATGTTATAGTGTCACATCTAAGAAAAACACGAAAAATAAAAATAGATGAGTGGTACACTATGATTATGCCTTGGGACATGTAATCAAGTCTGGGACGAATATAGCCTGATAAACTATATTCATCCGAGAAATGACTAGCATATGCCAGGGGATAGTCGTAGTGGGAGACAAGTGTATCAACATACCAAAACCCATACAAGAATTGCTCTAAGAATCAAACAAAACGTTTAAAATACTATAGGAGTATTTATTATTACTTTAGCGCAATATTTCTAGAATCATTATGTGCCTGTTACACCCCTATTCTCGTACAGACGTCATGGCAGGATTCCATTTACCTGGAGACCCCTACTTTCCGAACTAGGGAAACGGTGGTTGGTTAGAAGAAGAACCAGAAGAAGATCCCGAGGGAGTGTTCGAGGAGGAACCCGAAGAAGAGGAAATGGAGGAAGATAAAGAAGAGAACTCTGAAAAGGAACCCAAGGTTTACGATCCACTCGCTGCTCATGCCCCTGGACGAGACTTCCAGGGCCCGACGCCCCAATGGGGGGTGAATCTGAGATTGTGGAGCCGAGAACATGGCCAACGCCCTCCTTATGGAATGGACAGAGGTTTCTACTACCTCGACGGGGGAGGCTCGGCAGACAGGGCTCTCCCTGACATTGTTTACCGCATCGCTCGCCACAATCAGCAGGCCAGGGCATCCGCCAACCAGATTTTGGAGGTGGGTGCAACCACGGAGGTCACTGCAGTCCGCCTTCGTCGCTTAGACGAGGATCACGACCGCACTAGAGATCACACTGAGGCCCTACAGAGGGAAGTTACCACCGACCGGAGGGAAATTCGAGAATATCTAGAGCGTCAGGCCATGATGGAAAGATGATTGATGGAAGCAGAACGCCAAGCGGCTGAGGATAGGGAAGAGGTTAGGGCAATGCGTACACACATGGCCGCCTTGCAGGGACCAGCTAATGTCACACGCCTCGAGTAGTGCTTTCACTACTCACATTTTGTTATAAACTAGGTTTATGTGTATGCGTTGGTGCTACTCTCCTGTACGTATAGGTTCAATCCTGCGATTAAGTGATTACACTAGTCGAATGATTTATTTGCTGTCAAAATCTTATTTACATTAATATGATGTAGACCTACATCAGGGTCAAAATTTCCAAACACTATGTACTAAATCATATTAATGAAATGTGCATGCATATTATTTCATTGGGAGCACTACAGTACATTCATAACAGTGTTTATCGTTACTTGGTAAAGTCTACGATTGTTTAGTGTATATAATAAAGTTATATATAGTTATGAGTCTATCGATTTAGAAATGGTGTCTCCGCATTAGATCCTGTTCTTTGTTTGGTTGTGGGTTTAGGGCAGATCAATTAGATTTAAAGATCTATTAAATCTTAATTGTGTATAACTAAGTATACACCGAGCGATTGTAGTAAGGACCTAGTATGGATCAAGTCACAAGAATTCGTTTGAAACAGTACTATTAAATTCATAAGTTTATTTTACATAGACTTCGATTATGAATCGCTTGCAAATACTTTAAAGTCGGGACATAATACAGATAATCTAGTGCAAATAAAAATCGACTTATCACTACTATTAAGGACTTACCATCACTTCGTCTTTAAAAACTTGTGGCAGAATTATGCCACCACGGAGAAATCCCAGGCGTTCCAGCAACGCACCACCACCACCTCCGCTACCACCATAGTTTGATCTCGCAATGTTCCAAGCTGTCGTAGCAGCAGCCGTGGCAGCCGTAATGTCACACATCGGTACAAATGGCACTAGTGGTTCGGGAAGTGAAGCCACACAGTCTAATTAGGGAGACAGTCAGGGACGCGCTAAAGAATGTGCCTACAAGGATTTTACTAATGTCAAACCCAAATCCTTTGATGGAAGCGGGGGCGTGATCACTCTGATGCAATGGTTCGAGAAGACTAAATCAGTCTTCGAGATTTGTCCCTGTCCGGAAGCTAACAAAGTCAAATTCGCAGCTTGTACTTTCACTGACCGAGCTCTTACCTGGTGGAACGGTCGCGTAAAGTCGTTAAATCTTCCAGTGGCGAATGCAATGGGCTGGGAGGATTTGAAGGCCCTAATGCTGACCGAGTACTGCCCGAGGGGCGGGATTCAGAAACTAGAACAGGAACTCTGGGCCTCAAGATGATCGGCTCTTACATCGCAGCTTACACTGCCAGATTCAGCGATCTGGCCATACTATGTCCCGGGTTGGTCACCCCGGAAAGTAAGAAGGTGGAGAAATACATCTGGGGACTAACCCCCAGATTCAAGGGAGTGTGTTGGCATCAAGACCAACTACCTTTGACAGTGCCAAGGAGCTAGCACAACAACTCATTGACCATAAAGTCAACCATGACACTGTGGCGGCCACCCCTGATCAAGGAAAAGGGGGAAACAACAAAAGAATGTGTTGGAACAACAAGAAGAGCCAGCCGGCCCAGGATCCAGCCAAGAAACAACAAATAGTGGTGGTTCGCGCTGCCACTAACCCCGCCGCTCCAACACCACTAAGGCAGTATGCTGGGAACCTCCCCAAATGTAACAAGTGTAACTTCCACCATACCGGCCCTTGCCGAGAGATGCATTGCCGCAACTGCAACAAGAAAGGGCATACCGCTCGTTTCTGCAAGTTGCCAACCCAACAAACCACCTCGGCCGCCAACGTCGGGGCAAGTCGAGCCTGCTACGGCTGCGGGGAGACTGGGCACTTCAAAAGAGATTGCCCAAAGGCAAAGAACACAAATCTCGGCGGTGTCGGAAGGGTCTTGGCCTTAGGGCAATGGGAAGCTATGGAAGATCCCACGGTGGTTACCGATACGTTTCTCCTCATTAACTCATATGCATGCATATTATTCGATAGTGGAGCGGAGAGGAGTTTCGTTAGCCACCAATTCAAACAATTACTAAAAAAAATCCCCAATCATTAAAAGATGCATACGTCGTAGAAATGGCAAATGGGGAGGTAGAGAGAACTAACAATATATACACAGGGTGTACCCTTACTATAGATAACCATTCATTCAAAATCGACCTAATGCCTGTCAAAATAAAAAGCTTTGATATCATCGTTGGCATGAATTGGTTAAGTTCAAATCGCGCTGAAATTCTGTGTTACGAAAGGGTCGTTCGTCTTAATCGGCCAAGTGGCGAAACGCTCGTCATTTATGGCGACATACCTAGTACAAACCTACAAATCATCTTTTGCGCCAAAGCCCAAAAAGTATATCCGCAAGGAATACCACGCCTTCTTAGCCCACGTAGTGGATAAGAAACAAGAGGTAAAGAACATCAAAGACATTCCGGAGGTCTATAATTTCCCTAACGTATTTCCAGAAGTCCTTCCTGGAGTTCCACCCGTACGATAAGTCGAATTTCGAATCGACTTAATTCCCGGAGCTACCCCCGTAGCCAAAGCGCCCTACCGCCTAGCGCCAGCCGAGATGCAAGAACTATCCAGCCAACTAAACGAACTGCTAAGCAAAGGGTTCATCAGACCACGCTTCTCGCCTTGGGGTGCACCCGTTCTGTTTGTGAAAAAGAAGGATGGATCGTTCCGCATGTGCATCGACTACCGCAAGCTAAATAAGCTTACCATAAAAAACTGGTACTCTCAACCCCAAATCGACGACCTATTTGACCAACTCCAAGGAGCATCTTACTTCTTAAAGATCGATCTGAGGTCGAGATACCATCAACTACGGGTCCAAGAGGAGGATGTTCCTAAAACGACGTTCAGGACTCGGTATGGTCACTATGAGTTTGTAGTGATGCCTTTTGGTTTAACATACGCACCCGCAGTTTTCATGGATCTAATGAACCGGGTGTGCCGACCTTACTTAGACAAGTTCGTGATTGTCTTCATAGACGACATTCTAGTCTATTCAAGGAGTGGGGAAGAGCATAGCCAACATCTACGACAGGTATTGGAGACACTAAGGGCAGGGAAATTATATGCAAAATTTTCGAAGTGCGAATTTTGGATCCGAGAAGTAGACTTCCTCGGTCATGTGGTTACCGAGAAAGGGATAAACGTGGATCCCTCCAAAATCAAGGCAATCGAGAACTGGTCAGCACCAAGGACACCTACAGAAATCCGTCAATTCTTAGGCCTCGCTGACTACTAACGGATGTTCATCCAAAACTTCTCCAAGATTGCCAATCCACTTACCATCCTTACTCAGAAGGGTGTAACTTTCAACTGGGGAGAGAAGCAAAAAGTCGCTTTCCAAACACTAAAGCAGGCCCTGTGCAGCGCCCTGATTTTATCCCTACCAGAAGGAAATGAAGACTTTGTGGTCTACTGCGACGCATCAAACCAGGGTCTTGGATGTGTGTTAATGCAACAAGGAAAGGTCATTGGCTACGCATCGAGGCAATTAAAAACACACAAGGTCAACTACGCCACACATGACCTCGAATTGGGAGCAGTAGTATTCACCCTAAAGATCTGGAAGCACTACCTTTACGAAACAAAGTGTACTATCTTTACCGATCACAAAAGCCTTCAGCACATCCTCAATCAAAAAGAGCTCAACATGAGGCAGAGACGATGGGTAGAACTACTGAATGATTACGAGTGTGAGATTCGTTATAACCCAGGTAATGCCAACGTAGTAGCTGACGCCTTAAGTCGAAAGGAATACTCGGGTCGCCGAGTAAAGTCCTTAACCATGACAATCCATTCGCACTTGTCCACGCAAATCAAAGAGGCCCAACTGGAAGCATTGAAACTAGAAAATGTGACAGGAGAGGCGTTAAGAGGAATGGATAAGAACCTCGAAGTCAGGAACGATGGAGTTCGTTATCTCATGAATTGGATCTGGACACCGAAGTTCGGTGGATTTAGGGACGTCGTCATGAATGAAACACACAAAACTCGATATTCCATACATCCTGGTTCAGACAAGATGTATCTAGATCTTAAAAAGCTTTATTGGTGGCCAAACATGAAAGCTGACATCGCTACCTTCGTGAGCAAGTTCCTGACTTGCGCCAAGGTCAAGGTAGAATACCAAAAGCCCTCGGGTTTGTTGCAACAACCAGAGATACCCGAGTGGAAGTGGGAGCGGAGCACGATGGATTTGATAACCAAGTTACCCAAGACAGCAGGTGGTCTCGATACCATTTGGGTGATCGTTGACAGGGTGACCAAATCCGCACACTTCCTGCTAATCAAGGAAACCGACAAGATGGAAAAACTGACCAGAACATACATTAAGGAAATCATGTGATTGCATGGCGTACCAATATCCATTATCTCCGACATGGATAGTCGATATACCTCACGGTTCTGGCAGTCACTTCAAAAATCTCTAGGGACTAGGTTGGACATCAGTACAGCCTACCACCCACAAACCGACGGGCAGAGTGAGTGAACTATAAAAATGCTAGAAGACATGCTAAGAGCGTGTGTGATAGATTTTGGTAAAGCTTGGGATATCCATTTACCACTTATCGAATTCTCCTACAATAACAACTATCACACTAGCATCAAGGTCGCACCATTCGAAGCCCTCTATGGACGCAAGTGGAGATCACCATTGTGTTGGGATGAAGTGGGTGACACACAACTAGCTAAGGGACAGGTCCCTAACAGCACTCTCACTGACCCGGAAATCCTAAGAGAAACGACTGAGAAGATTGTTCAGATTCGAGAACGATTAAAAGCTTCTAGAGACAGACAAAAGAGCTATGCCGATAACAGACGGAAGCCCTTGGAATTCCAGGTCGGAGACTGGGTGCTGTTAAAAGTCTCACCCTGGAAGGGATTAATACGTTTTGGATCACGTGGGAAACTAAATCCAAGGTATATCGGGCCGTTTGAGATCCTCGCCAGGATTGGCCCAGTAGCATACAAGCTTCGACTGCCGCAGGAACTCAATAATGTTCATCCTACCTTTCATGTGTCCAACTTAAAGAAGTGCTTGTCCGATGAGACTCTCGTCATGCCTCATGACGAGATTGAGATCAACGAGAATCTCCATTTCGTAGAAGAACCGGTAGAAATCGTGGACCGAGAGATCAAAAGAACAAAACAAAGTCGCATTCCCATTATGAAGGTCAGATGGAACGCTAAACGAGGACCCAAGTTCACCTGGGAACACGAAGATTAGATGAAACAAAAGTACCACATCTTTTCCCCAACGCCTGAAGTCCCAGTCGAAACGCTAATTTCGGGACGAAATTCCTTCTAACGGGGGGATGATGTGACAACCGTTTAGTACAAAGTATCACTTAGAGGTTTCATGTGTTCAGGAAATCTAAGCCCTAATCAAGATAAGTGATGTAACGACTCGATAAAACACTATTACATACCCTTCACTGGGCGTATAACACTCATAACGAGGCTTAACGGGGTTTACAAACCTTGCATTAAGAGGCTAAACACTAACAAAGGTCGCAAACAAAGTCTCGCTCTCTCTCTCTCTCTCTCTCCCAAATCTCTCCTAAATCTCTCCCAAATCTCTCTCAAAATCCATTTTCACTTTTTATAATCACCCGGGGCATCCCGACCCTTAACTTAGTCAAAAACCACTTGAAAAGGGAAGATTATTTGAAAATCGGCCATATAGGGCCGAAGCCCCCTTAAGGACCGAAGCCTCCTAGAACCGAAACCCCTGGAGCCGAACCTACTTAGGACCGAAGACCGAACCTGCTGTGAACCGAGCATGCTTAAGAACCGAACCTTCGGTCCGAGTGACCCTTCGGTCCGAGAGACCTACCTTCGGTTCTGCGACTTTCGGCCCCCCCTCCACTTTCGGTCCCTCCACTTCGGTTCCACCTACTTCGGTCCCTAGACCTCACAACCGAACTTCGCCTCTGACCCCTAGACTTCGCAGGTTCGCTCCTTTCTTCCCGGTGTTTGACCACTTTCGCGTTTTAAGCCCATTTTTGATGATTTTGACGGGGAATTTTCACTCAAACTTATATTTTGACATATAAGACCCCATAGATTCATATTTTAATCATATTTTGGGGAAATCTTTAACATAAATAATATCTTTTATACAAGACATTATTTAAGGGTTGGTTGACTTTTCCAAGAAGTTATGACACCATACCCACTTTATGTCACTATTCACTCCTTAGCACATCAAATCACAGTCCTTTTATGCCTCTTCGAACACTCCATTTGACTTACTTACACTAAATCCACCTAAAAGATCTATATCTCACTTACTCCCCAAAATAACCATTCACCACATTCTTAAAACAAACACACTCTCTCTCTCTCTCTCATTCACAATTTTTCCTCCCTGGAACCAAGAACTCCAGGAAGTCACGAGCTCTTCCTCTATTGTTGGTAAGTTCTTCATTTCCACTCTTGAATATTCTACATTCCTACACTCATATCATGGATTTCTTATGCAAATATCGTCATATTTGTTCTTAGATCTTCAAATCCTCAAGCATTCTCCAAGTGTTCTTAACTTGGAAACCCCCCTCTCTTCAACATCCATCTCAAGGAATCACTCAAGGTGAGTTCATACCCCCTTCTTTTCATGTTTTTATCTAGTTTTATGGGGGAGAATACAAGTCACAACATCAAAAACATGCTTAAACTCAAATGACATCTTTCAACAGAAATGTTATCGCTCAATCACGATCTGTTTTGACCACCTTAAACTCCATAACATTCAAAACTGTTCAATATGAAAATTGTTCAAGTTCATACCTTTAAAATGACTACTTGCACAAGTTCATACGATTTTTCTACAGTTTATGGTTATTTTTACAAAACTGTCTATCACTGTAGCAAAGATTTCGGACCAGTCAGTGAAAATGGTCATTTTAACACTAGTTAGAAATCATTAAAAATCATAATAAAAATTGTGAGTATACTAGACATATTTTCCGAACATCTGGAGTTTACGGATTTAGATTTCGACTCACAATGATTTTTCTGTGATATTTACAAAAACAGGGACAGAAAAGTAAAAATTTATAACTAACAGTTTACAAGTTATTCACACTTTGTAGTGTGTTGAGCAAAGTGTTTATCTATGATGAATACATATTTTACATCTGTTTTCTGTTTAGTTACATTTAAATAACAAAAATTTCTCATTCATTGTAAGAGTTCTTAGTCATTACAAACATACAAGATGAACTATAATAAGTATAGTTTATGTTTTGCTAAATTACTAATCACTATGAAAAGGTTCAACTCTCACTACAAACGGGTTTTCATCACTACATGATAAACTATAATAGGTGTAGTTTATGGTTCCTTACACTAAAAATACACTACAAAAAGGGGTTCAGTTACACTACAGAAAAGGTTTTTCATTCACTCTACACGTGAACTCGTTAACGTAAATTGTGAGAAACTACTTCATTGTACTCTTAGAGTACGGGTTAAAAATTTCTGTAAGTTATAACCATAGTCTCTTGTAGGGAGAGCATGATAGTTGATATAGATCTATATTGGGATTGACAACCCACACCCAAGCTGCTTGCAACAGCTCGGCCGACAGCTCAGGGGTGACAAATGTCATAACATTCCAACGCCTGAAAAACGTCGCAGCAGGTCTACTATGTCATAGTATGGTTATAGCGACTCACATAGGCAGATAACGACACATATAGTTTACAAGACTTCTTATATTAAGAAGGGTTTTATTTATTAAAAAATTTCATGTACCATCATAAGTATGGAAAATACTTGCACATTTCAGTCTTTTGGTTTTAAGACTACAAAACATTTTATAAGGAAAATATTGGATTTTTCTTGAACAAACACCACATTTACAAATAACATATTTCAACTCTTCATACAAAAACTTATGAACTCACCAACTTAATTGTTGACACTCTTTCAAAATTACTTGTATTCTCAGGTAATCAATAAAAACGGGTAACTACAAGCTTTTGAGGATGGAACGCTACGACGCTTGACAAACTATTTTTGATATCATATTGTAATCGATTTTGAAACATGTAACATTTGAAACCATGTAACCATTTCGATTATATTTATGATTGGTTGTATGTACTGTGTTCACTATTTTACTCGTTGTTATGATACTATACATGAACTCCTTCACCCCCGGACGTTTCCGCCATCCTCGGTTTGGGGGTGTGACAAAAATGATGGTTTTATCGTGTTCTTCTGCCTTCAAATTGACCCACAGGGGTTCTGGATGACTTCTATCATCATAACAAAGGTTTTATTCAACTGCAAACATAATTTGGGTTGAGAAATCACGTATTTATAGAGTCTCATAAGTCACGTCACTAAGCTTGAAAAGTTGCGCCGCTAAGCGTTATCTGCCCCAATGGTTCTCAAATTCCACCAACTCTTCTCGATGCTATTCTTCATCCTTCCCCATATTTTATGGCTAATTTGCTTTTGATCCTTATCAGCTCCATTTCGGTCTATATCTTTTCCTTTTCTTTTCAACTCCGAATCTAAACTATATTTATCAATATTAGGCATATTAAATATCCATTATCTTAAAACACAATATTCTAGAACAATATATTAAGATAAAGGCCTACAAATTTATGACTAATTTAGGCAATATAGTGATGAAATATATGGCCACCAAGAATTTATTTGTTACAGACCAAAAAATTGGTCACTAATCAGGAAGTTGATTGATTAGGGGCATCTCAAAAAGTGATGAACGACGGGCTGAGACATTGTTCTACATTCAATTATTCAAAAAGGTCCAACAAGAAATATTGGATTTCATATGATATTTAACATATATTTATCTTTTATATGTTTATCTTATCTTTTTAGTTAGACTTAGTTGTCTGCTATCTTTATATATATATATATATATATATATATATATATATATATATATATATATATATATATATGAGCGGGTTGTTTGAATCCCTAAATTTCGATCTACAACAATCCTCCATTAATGGTAGGAGACGATGACCCCAATCAAATCGAAACCAGAGAATCCTCCAGCGGGACTATTGATCATAGATCGCCTTACTACCTTCATCCATCTGTCTATCCTAAACAACTATATGTAAACGAAGCTCTTACCGACAATAACTACTCAGATTGATCATATAAGATGAGTAATTTTCTCTTTGTCAAGAACAAATTCACTTTTGTTGGCGGTACCATCAAGAAGCTAGAAAAGGGTTCTGCAAACTACTTGTCCTGGATGCGATGTGACACGATGATAAAGGGATGGCTTACCACTGCCATGGAGAAGAGCATTCAAAATAGTTTGAAGTATCCAAGCACCGCGTTGGAGATATTGACATATCTTCTCGAAAGGTTTGGCAAGGAAAGCGCCCCTCGTGCATATGAACTAAAACAAAGAATCGCCATCACCAAACAAGATGGTGCCTCTATGTCATCTTATTACCCAAAACTTTGATTGTTGTGGGATGAAACTCAATCAATTTAGCCCCTCCCTTGCTTTTAATGTAACGACTATTCTTGTGATATTAGCAAGAAGATGATGAAATACCAAGAAAAGGAATGGTTATATGAATTTCTTATGGGTTTAGATGATGACTTCACGGTGATTAAGACTCAAATATTGGCCAATAAACCAAAACATTCATTGGGAGCTTCCTACTATATCGTCGCTAAACATGAGAGACAAAATGCGATTTATAATGACAAAAGAACACCACCAGAATCGGTTACACTCAAGGCTGAATAGAGGCGAGATTATGACATCGCAAATCAACCAAAGGAAAGACGCTACTCAAAAATTTTTAAGGATAACAAAGATAACGGACATTGTTCTTTTTTCGGGATAAATGGCCATAAACGAGAGCGATGCTTCAAGTTGGTGGGTTATCCCAAATGGTGGTCCAGGAAGAAGGTAGAAAAGAGTAAACCAAAGGCTGCATGCGCCAAATCTGCTTCCAATCCCATAGAAGGCCTAATCGATGAACTACAAAATTTTCGTTAACCACTTCTCTGGAACCGATTGCAATGAAAGAACGGGATGCATCACTAACATGGCAGGTAAAGGCGGAGTGGGGGGGGGGGTGAGAGAATGGATTGTTGATTCGAGTTTCACACAGCACATAACCCATTCCCCAGGTATTCTAAAAAACAATGAAATTGTTTTGTTTGAACCACCAGTCGTTATTCTAAATGGAAAGGCCATTCCTTTCAAGGGTAGGGTGAATTCACACTCCTATGGGGAGTTAAAATAAATGCAGTCATTTATGTACTTGATTTTAAATGCAATCTTCTTTCTATTGGTCGCTTAAGAAAAGACCTTTAATGTGATGTAGCCTTCTTTCCTGATATTTGTGTTATGCAGGGGTTACATGTGAGTTGGTTTAAGTAAGGAGGATGTAGTAGTTACTGTAGGTGCCGATGGTACCAATGTCAATGAAGGTGTTGAGGTTGTGGTAGTAGATGAAGGTGTTGATGATGTGGTATTCGATTTCGGTGCTGAGGATGGTGTCGATGACGTAGGTGATGAATTTTTGGTTTTAGATGTAGGTGTTGAGGATGGTGTCGATGATGTAGGTGTTGAGTTTTTTTCGTAGATGTAGGTGTTAGGAATTCGGTAGTGATCGATGTACATGTTGATGATGGTGTCGATGATTTAGGTTTACATGTTTTGGTAGTAGATGTAGGTGCATTGGAGGTGGTCGGTGATTTTGAGAAGTCCACATCTTCATCAACTAAATGTTCTCTTAAGAATATTGTGGTTGAAGTCCTATTATGGTTCAAAACCTAAGGTGCAATGAATTAAACCATGACCCATATGAATTAATGCCATTACCCTTAAACCCTAACCCATATGACTTAATGCCATTACCCATGGATGACATATGGGTCATGGGTCATGTAGTAGTTGCTTATAGTGTCATAGTAAGACCCATGGATGACATATGGGTCATGGGTGATATGGTAGTTGCTTGTGGGTCATGGGTCGTGGGCCGAATTTGGAATGTCTAAAATATTGCACAATATAATTGAAAAGACAATAAAAACAAATATTGTCATAATGGAATAGAAACTTTAAAAACGTCGTGGATTTTTAATCAAAATAAATAAAACCTTTTTAATATCATTAATAAAAACAATATACATACGGAAATTAAATAACAAACAATATAATATAGGTTGGTTTTGGTAATTTCAACATACATATTAATGAACACTTAATATCCGATAATAAAGAAGTGCATGACCAAAATATTTGCATATGCAGTTACACACATTATAAAGAGATATCAAAAAAACGATTAAACTAAATAACACTATTTCGAACCCTTAAACGACATCATTGAAGAACCGTGTTTAGAAACTCCCTCTTCCTCTTGATGTTTCTAGCCAACAGTAGTATATAGTCTATTAAATGTTGATTCTGATCTCTCATGTATGACTTCGCCACACCCAAATCGTATTTTGCATCTGTTACATCCTCTGAGACTTCCTCCTTCGACAGAGCATCTAGAACATTTTCTTTCTCTCGTCGTTCAATAATCGTCATAGTAGAACCTCTATTACTCTCATTCTTAATTCCAAACCTTCGAGGTCTTCTCAAATGGCGGCGATGAAATCTTCCTTCAAGGTTGCGTTTGATGCAAGATAAGTCATTAATTTTGGATTAAAGAGGTAGCTTTTAACGAATGAAGGAAGAGAAAGTGGGTTGGAAAAGGAATTTTTAACCGTTTATTTATAACTCTAACTTGACGTCTTTAGATGGGTAAGTCATGTGTTATTATTAATATGTGAGTATAAAATGAGTGGACGACATTATTTTGTATTTATCCTTTCCAACTAATACCCCTATATATTAATTAGGCGAGATCTTCAAATATCTACACTTTATATCTATAAAATCCCCCACATATGTAAATTATCTAACACCACATCTTGTAAATCTAACTCCATTCCAAAAGAAAGGCTTCTTCATCGAATGCTAACATTTCTTCTCCTATTCTCTATGATGTAAAAAAGCTCGCTCCCACTAAAAGTATCGATGATGCATACTCATGTATTCACGTGAATGCAATTAGAGCAAGGCGTGAGAGCGCCAACCAGAATGATGAGGAGAAGCGAAGACGAATCGAGTCAACTAACTTGATTTACAAAGATGTTGTATCCAAATATCTTTATGACGAGATCAGGATGGAAAAACAAGAAGTTAAATATCTTGAAGACCTTCGTGACATGATGAAACATATAAATAAGAAATGTAACCAGCTTAGTAAATTGATTAGATACTTTTAGTTGAATATTCTGTCATTTTAATATTAAGACTTTGTTATCTATAATCAATATTTTTAATATATAACTAGTTTTTTTATTCTATGTTATTCTAAAATTTTTATGCCAATCTTGTATATTTTGTTATTATGATTCATATTCCAACCATAAATTGATTAACAATATAAAAATCAAACATGAAATTGATAAATATAAATATAAATCCAAATATATTAGCTATCCTAACATTTAATAGATTGATTTACATACCTTCACTTACAACATTGGAGACATAAAATAATTCCCTATTTGAACTTATTTGTTTTGAAAAAAAATTCGTTTGTAATCCAACATTAATCATTGTATTTACAAGTACAATTAGGTTATCTTCTCATTAATTAATGAGTTTTTGATAAGGCATAGATCAATTGCACTGGTTGTGTACTAAAAAAGGTTAGTTTTTTCTTTTTTGAATAATGAGTTTTGACAAAACTACCCTTAGTAATAACATATTAGGAATTATTCCAAGGGAAATTTGGTCTTTTTGCACTCTACATATTTTACGCGCCAGGATGTTTCCAACGTCATCATGTCGTTTCGGTTCTTCAGGCCATTTCGACCGTCTCCGATCCTCCCCAAGATCAAACTGCCGACGACCAAATAAAACCCCAAAATTCTTGATAGAGAATCGTTATAATAATCAATTTTCACCATGATTATTGAATCTGGTACTTCTTCCACAATCAGTGCATCAAAGTAAGTTTTTTTCTTCCCTCGTAAATTGTAATCGATTTCTGTATTTCACATTTACCCCTTTTCTTCTTAAAAAATGATATAAACTTATGTAATGTCCATTTTGTTAGTAGAATGTCGAATACAAGAGTGTGTATTTCATTGGATGATCTTCCTATAGAGATTCAGATTCGGATTATTGCAACGTTAGGGTCAGAATCCGCTAAAGACATTATGTTTGCAAGAGTTTGGTAATTCTCATAAATATTAACTTATGAAAGTTTGTTTTTTTAAGTATAACTTTTTTTTATTAATTATTAACTGTAAATTTCAATTTTTTAAGTTCGAAAAAGATGAATGCAGGGGGGAAGAAAGTGAAGTGTTCAAACAAGCATCCCTCGATGAGTTTCCTATTACTGAAGGGTTGGGTTCCAAAACTCTTAACTTTGACACATGTATATACAACCGTGCAGATCTCGGTAACATAGAAGCAATTTATAGACAATGAGTGATATGTGTAATTTGAGTAATTTTATATAATTTAATTTAATTTATTTTAGTGTATTTGGTTTTAAGGATATTGTTATTCTGTTAACAGGAGGAGTAATTTTGTAAGGGACATTTTGATTTAGGAATGAGGTTTTGATTGATGTGGGAGATGATCATCATTGCGAGGAAAATTATTTGCTTAGGGTGATATACATATCAAAAGGGCCTCCTAAATATGATCAAGGTAACTATAATATATATGTACACTACATTTTGTATATAGTTAATACATGTTTATAGTTTGTACAATGTATTGGCCACATAAATCTTTAATTTTAATATTAATGTCAAAAAATAGATTTTAGAATATTTATGATGTGTTGTAAAATTTCCAATACAATTTGAAACTACTTGATTGGATTGTAAGTTTTTTTAGTGTGTACTTGTAGTTTTGGTTAGACTTGATGAGTATTTCCATAGGGATGCTCCATATTATTCAGAGTATGTAGACTATGTCGAGAGTGCCATAGAATTGTTGAGTAATGTAGGTGTTGTTTATAAACTTACAACTGATAACATCACCTTCCAGTGTGAAAAGGCAAATCATTCTGTTGAATGGGCATTTGCGCCAATTTTAGACGAGGATGGCCCATAGAAGTATTGCAAAGTTTGTTGTTGGTATGTAGAGTATGGTAAATTTGTAGGTTTATTTGGAATGTGTAATAATTAATAATGGTTTGTAAATGTTGTGAGTACTCTTTTTTTTGGTTTTTTTGTGGATGTATATATATATATATATATATATATATATATATATATATATATATATATATATATATATATATATATATATATATATGGATGACAAATGAAAAATGGTTGTAATTATTAAGTAATGACTTTCAATCGTGTTTATATAATGTTAGTAAAATTAAATAGTTGTGTTATAATTATCAATTCATTCATTTATGTTAATTTAGTGTATGTTACTTTATTTACAATGGGTGTATTTTATATACAATTTTATTTAGTTTAGGTTGTTATTTTGTTAATGAGTATAATAACGTTTTTATATTTGTTATAACCTATAATTATGTATAGAATTTCAGTAATAAATTTATGTATGTTGCTATATTTAAAGTTTTGAAATATTGAATAATATGTACCATATACTTTGAGCTAGTATCAATACACCACATCAAAATCAGGATGAAGGGTTGTCGACGGTTCCCTCATACACTTTTTCTTTGAAATTATGTTGTGTAATTCTCAATTCCAGTTAAAACTTTCTATAAATATGCTAGGCCTTTATCAAATCATCAAAGTGATTGACTTGCAAAAACGATAAAACTGTAAAGATTGATTCATCAGTCGGTCAATTTGTGAAACAAATTATAGTAAAGGTACATTTGCAATATTTATATTGTACATACGTGATTATTTTAAATTCCATCTATCAAATCGAAGCCATAGTAATGGAGATAATATTGTGTCCTTTAAATGTATATGATATAGATTTAACATCTTGAACAACACAAATACAACGTGGATATATGAAAGAAGAGATGATCGTGGTTTTCTCTCTTCTGTTTTCACACAAGGAGTGAAAAATATTCATAAACTTTGCTGCCAGTAAAGAAAGGTTTATCGACCAAGATAGAATCAAATGTCCATGCATGAAATTTTATAACATACCATATGTGGAGCCCGATGCTGTAAAGCATCATTTGTACAAGCCATGTTTTATTCCAAATTATTGGCTTTGGGATATACATGGCAGCACATCCGTTGATGACAATACGTTTTTAAGGGTGGATGAGTCATACACAACTTTGAATTAAGATTATGAATGTAGTTATAGAGAAATGATTATAGATACAATGGCTCTTGATTTTTTTACTAGTAATCCTGAGGAGGAGCTAAAGTCAGAAGATATATATATATATATATATATATATATATATATATATATATATATATATATATATATATATATATATATATATATATATATATATATATATATATATATATATATATATATATATATATTTGGCTCCTCCTCAGGATTACTAGAGGCAGAAGATAAAGAGTTGTGATCCGGATGTAAAAAAGTCATACAACTGTTTGTTGTAGCTATACTATTAAATATAAAATTCGAGTATCACATGCTTGAACAATGTCACGATGCTATCTGGTAATTGATGATTGATGGGTTACCTGAGGAGAATAATAAGGTAGGTAGTTTATACGAGAGCAAACACTTAATACATACACTAGGTTTACCTGTGGAGGTGATTGACTGTTTTATTTCTGGATGTATGATATATTGGAGGGGAGACCAAGAGCTTTATTGGTGAAAATTTTGCAATGCACATAGGTACAAACCATAAAAAAAATTCCACACATCCGCATGTACCCTTTTAGAGAATGCATTACTTTCCTTTGACTCGAAGGCTAAAGAGAATGTATGCTTCACAGAACACAACCGCTTCCATGCTTTGACACTCCGAGGATCATGGACATGATGATGGTGTAATGTGTCATCCATCCGATTCTGAAGCTTGGAAGCACTTTGACATAATTCATCCTTTATTTGCAGCCGAAATACGTAATGTTATATTAGGACTTTGTATAGATGGGTTTGCACCACATGGAGCATTTGGAAACCAATATTCATCTTGGCTTATTATTATAACACCTTATAATTTTCCACTTTCTATGTGCATGAAAGAGCCATACATGTTTTTGACTGCAGTTGTGCCAAGACGAACAAATCCTAAGCATAAAATAGATGTATTTGTACAACCGATTGTTGCAGAATTGGAGCAGTTATTGCAGAAAGCATATTAACATATGATATATCTTTAAAGCAAAATTTTCAATTATGAGCAACTTTGATGTGAAAAATTAGCGATTTTCCAGGTTATGCAATGTTGTCAGGATGGTCTATAGCAGGTAAGCTAGCATGTCCACATTGTGGGAAATATACAAAAGCATTCATGCTAAAGAATGATAACAAGATGTCATGGTTTGACTACCATAAAATATTCCTCCAGGAAATCATCGATATATAAAGGATAAGAATAAGTTCAAAAGGAATCGTGTAGTGACAGAAGGTCCTCCTCCAAATAAGAATGCTGAAAAAAGTTGAACGAAAATTAAAAAATCAGGTTTGTGAAATGTGAGGGAACTAAATGTTGATGATATAAACATAGCATGTGGAAATGGTTGGAAAAAGAAAAGCATATTTTGGGATTTACCATATTGGAAAACAAACCTCATTAGACATAATTTTGATGTTATGAATATTGAGAAAAATGTATTTGAGAACTTTTTTTTACACTGCAATGGATGTCAAAGCGAAGACAAAGGAAAATTCAGCAGCGAGAAAAGATCTTAATCTTTATTGTATAAGAGAAAAGGAATCGAAGAAGAGAAAAAATGGTACTATGCTCTAGATAAGAATCAAAAGAAGAACATATATGAATGGGTGGATAAACTGTGTTTCCCCAATGGTTATGTTTCTAATTTAGGGAGGTGTGTTGATTTGACTGCGTGTAGAATGTCCAGAATGAAAATTCATGATTGTCATGTTTTTATGCAAAGGTTGATGCCAATTGCATTTCGTGAGATGCTGCAAAAATATGTGTGGGAAGCATTAACAAAGTTGAGTCTTTTCTTCAAAAGATTAACTGCAAAATCAATCACTACACAAGACATAGAAAGGATTGAAGCCGTGATCCCAATAATTCTATGTAAATTAGAGACCATCTTTGTCCCTGATATTTTTAACCCCAGGGAACATTTACCCGTACATTTTCCATACGAAGCTAAGATAGCTAGTCCCGTTTAATATCGTTGGATGTATCCATTTAAAAGGTTCGCCTGTTACATTAAAATTTTGTTGGATTATGGTGTCTAAGCCAGTAACTAAATTGGTATATTCTTGAATTAAGAGCAAAGTGATTTTGGGTTGCCCTCATAACCAGAAATAGATAGAAATGATATTATGAGAGAGAGAGAGAGATGTTTTGTTAATATATATTATGTGATTAATATATTAACTGGGAATAGATAATTGATATGTTAATTTGTTATGTGATTAATAAATTAATATTGGATCACAGCTAAATAATTGATTTGTTAAATTATGGTTAATAAATTAATAAGAAATCAATTAGAATTAATTAATTATTAATCAGAATTAACCGAGAATTCATTTGGGATTAATTGGAATTAATTAAAGGTGTAAGGGGTGAATTATAATTGCTTAGTAGTTGAACAAAAGATGCAATTCTAGAATCATCCAAGGGGTGAACGAAATTGGGTGTCTTTCTAGAGTTTCTAGAAGCCTCCTGGTTCCATAAAAGGAAATGATTCGAATTAGGATTAAAGCTATTATTTAATTAATTCAAATTCTGCTTTCCTTGCAAGTTACCTACACTATAAATAGGACCTCAAGACCATCAATTTTTGTTCATGACATTCCTAACCGTATTAGGAACGAAATTTACTTCTTTTCCCTCTCTCTCATATTTATTCAAAGGTTTCTAGGGTTTTGGTTGTGAGCCATCAGAGGCACGAGATTTCTGGTGCTTACTTTCTGAAGCTTTTTCAACAAGGAATTTTTTGATTATTTACTACAACAATCAGAAGGTATGTTCCATTGTTTGTTACAATCAATAGAGAAAACTTAGATCTAATAGGTTGCATGTGAACTTAGGGTTAAGTTTTTCCACCACATATTTTTTTGTAACCTATAAAACCTATCAAATGTATGTTCAATTTTTGTAAGTCGTACCTCTACTTAATTTACATCTATTTTACTATAGACATCTAAAGCAATTGAAAAAAGATGTGAAAATTAAAGCTTGAGTGGAAGGGTGCATTGTGAATGCGTACTTGCTTCGTGAAGCATCACAATTTTGCTCTCATTATCTAGAAAGTGGTGTACCCACATGTAACAGAAAGTTTCCTCGAAATTGTGATTGAGGAGGAGATGAGCAATCTGATAATGATGACAATGAAAATTTAGATATAATTTCATATCCATGTCGTCATTATGGAAAACTGAAGACTAGAATGTTGGCTGATGAAGAATTCAATGTTGCCCATTCTTACTAACTCCTTAACGAAGATAAGATAAATCCTTACATCGGGTAATATATAATTTCTTTTTTAAGATACTATATTCATTTGTTGTTTAATTTCTCCAAATAACATTATCATGATTTTGTTTATTACATCATATTAATTTTAAAAATGTAATTTAAATGCTAATACAACAAATTTGAAGATCACTTGAAAGATCTTCTTGGGGACATGGATAAACATGAGCTTGCAACTGAAATGGAGAAGAACTATGCATCATCGTTTCAAAACTATGTGGGTGTTAAAGTTTTTATTATTTTAATTTATTATTTTTTTGTTATAGTTATAATAAGTGCTTCACTATTTGTCATATAGGCACGAAATAAAGAGATAAAGAACAAGTATATATTTGACCTTTCCAAAATCCCATTGAGGACAGTGAAATTATATAATGTTTACTTTGTAAATGGTTACAAGTTTCATACTAAAGCTCACGGTCTGAACAAATCAACAATGAATGGCATATTGTGTATTAGTAGCCAAGGAGGTGATTATTATGGTCAGCTAGTGGAAATTTTAGAAGTCGAGTACCCTGGTTATTAAGGAAAAAACACAATTTTTTTTAAATGTCATTGGTACGATCCAACAACTAACAAAGGAGTTAAGGTTCACAAGCAATATGACTTGGTTGAAATAAACGTCAAAAGGAAATACAAAATGTTTGATCCATTTGTTTTAGCCATGCAAGCCACTCAAGTGGCAGTTCTTTTCCCAAGTTTGAAAAGAAACAACTCCGACTGGTTGGCTGTATTGAAAGTTAAACCTCATGGTTGGACTAATGTATATGAAAATGATAATAAAAAATGCATTGCTTTCCAAGAGGATGAAGTTGTATAAAATGAAATCATTACACCAGCTACAAATACATACGACTATGATGAGCAGGACATGTCAAACAACAATTCTGATGATGAAAATTGCATCGATGAATAAAGTGAATTTCATGATGACGACAATGATGGTATTCCTGACAGCGAGGGTAGTTATAGGTATAGTACATTGAGAAATGAAAAATAATAGGAGGAGGAAGAAGATATTAAGTAAATCTTATGTTGTTTCTTTAAGGATGGTTACATTGTATAATATCTAGTTTTTTTATGCGAATTGGTAAATGCAATGTTATGTATTAGTGCCCTTTGAGAGAATTAAATATAGTTTTCTCATTCTTTCGTACATATCAAGTATTTACTACAAGGAGACATGTGTTTTGATATATTTGTACGTACAATATTTTTATTAAATATCCAATGAAGTCCACTTATAAGTTGTAATGCGGTTTCTTTAATTTGGAATGGTATAAACTTATTCAAGATACAATATAGTACACGACAACAAATGTTTCTTCTTTCATGTAGTAGCAAAAACATATATAAAATTCAATAATAAATAAACAAGCTATAATATCACTTCAAATACATATCATTTAAACCATAGGTTACCAATTACATTGATCATAATAACAATTCCTCCATTTCCATTCCAGTCTTTAATAATTCAATTACATAAATAGAAAGATTAAACATACAACATCCCAACAAAGAAATAAGCCAAACAAACCAACATGAACTTGATAATTCCATCTTGACAACCTTCAACTCGATGGTCATTACCATGTTCATTAGTATCTCGAATAACAAGTTGAAGCGGGGCTTCATTGACATGAAAATTGATAGGAGCATCAGGGCGGGGGGCATCTAAAATTATATGTTCACCATTGACTTGAGCTCTCAGTTCATCCATCTTCTCTCTATACCACTTGTCCGAGAGTATTTGGTTCAGTCCAATGAAAAAACCCACAATTTATGTCTTCGTCATTGTAGTTTGTGCAGCCAATGAACCTGCGACTAGGATTCTTTCACGTCCATGCCGTCCACATTCCAAGCAGATATGCACATCCACACAATCTCAAGTTACTGGTTGAAGAAGACGACATCGATTTGCCCTAATTTCTCTTTCTTCTGCTTGTGGGTTTGCGATACATGGGTGTTGGAAGACTTGATTTATGCAAATAAGTTCCAAAATATGGAAATATAATGTAAAATAATTTACAAAAAAATAATTTCTAACAACTTAGCTAGGTTTTTTTTCCATATCAAACAGGCAACGAAAATAAAATTATGTAGCACAATTTTTTAGGTAAATTGCTATCAATTATACTTCCATACTAAAGCAACTATGGAATTTTATTCCGTTGAAAAATTATGTTCCTGATTAACCACGGTATTTAATTCAATAATAGAATTACAACAGAAAGTATTTTCATAAAAAAAGTTCGTTGCAACTTCGCAACGAATGGTTTTTCCATAGATATATCGGTAGCAATATACCAATGGATTTCGAGTCAGTAACAATTTCCATAGAAATTCCCATGTTCACTACCGAAAATTAATTCTGTGGAAAATGTGGTAGCGAATTAGCTATGTAACGTCATTCCGTGGCACGATCCGCTGCAGAAATAACTACGAACATACGTTCCATAGAAACATTCCTTAGCAATATCAGTTTTTTATTGTAGTGTATATTATATGATTAATATATTAATTAGATAGATAATTGATTTATTAATTTATTATGTGATTAATAAATTAATGCGAGATCGATAGTTAAATAATTGATTTGTTAATTTATATGATTAATAAATTAATGTGAAGTAAATAAGTATTAATTTGAAATTAATGCATGATTAATAGGATACAATTAAAGGTGCAAGGACTGAACTTTAATTGTTCAATAATTGAACGAATGAGAGGATACAGAACCTTCCACAAGTTGGAAAGTTTTAAGGACCCTTTTAGGTTTTTGGAAGCCTCCAAATGATAATTAAGAAACTAGATAATTACCTGATTTGAAATATATTATTAAATGTTCAAATTTGGGGGTTTTTAGGGTTTCCAAGCATCTAAAAATAGGACCCTTGAGTCAGCTATTTTTCATGAACTCTTGTACCAAGAGAATTATGATTTCTCTTACTCTCCTGCTCTCTCCTCTTTTGTCTTCTAGTTCTAGGGTTTGGGTATGATCCATTAGAGGCGTATTACTTTTAAGGCTTGCTTTCCAAGATCTACAAATAAAGGGATTCTAGGAATTGTTTACTACAACAATTCAAATGTATGTAACCCTAGATCTATTAATTTCTATTATTGTAGGATTCTTGTAGGGTTCTTGGTATTCATAATATGTTGCTTTCAAATGTGAAGACATAGATACTTATAAGTTGCATGTGCCCTTAAGTGTTAAGAGATTTTCCACATTATACATGTATTTATAACATATAAAACCTATCAATATAACGCATGCAGACATGAACCTAGAATCTGACTGAACCGCCCCTTGGGGCCTAAAATATAGTTGGATCTCTCCCTTGGGCCTACGGTCTGAGTGGACTGGCTTGCAAGGTCTACATTACACCTAGACCACCTAGGTATCCTGGCCTACTATACAAATCATGACCACCTCAAACCAACAAAAATATGTTGAAATATGCTAACAAATAAACAATAACCGACAAACACGGGTAATCATACTGATCTATCAATCTAAAATATAACTACAACATACCAACATCCTACACATAAGGGTACATATTAAAGTACAAAGTATAGTGAAAAACTCACCTAGACTAAACAGTGAAAGCTCAACAACATTTTCAGCAATAGAACAGCTAGCTCGAGCTACCTAACGTCAAACCAAGACTATCCCTTAGCTAAATATTTCATTATGTCAAAGTTTGACCAAAATTCAAACTATTCAAAAAGTTAGCGGTCAACGGTCACCTTGCTGCGGCAACTACAAGACAAAACTATCCCGAAAACCCACTCCTACGTCGTGACTAGCATCATGCCATGTCGTGGGCACGTCTGAATAAAATAGACGCATTGAATCACACCACCACATTGTGGGCCTTCTTAGGCCACGTCATGGTTTTCAGTCAGGAAAACATTTCTTTCCGTAAGGGCTTAATACATTAAGACAACCCCTAAAAACTTTCCAGAAGGCATATTTATATTGGATCAGGTGTGTAAGCCCATAACTATAATTGTTATGTACTTGAATTGATAGTATCACAATCTTTTTGGGTTGCCTTCATACTAGCAACTAGACATGATGACTTTTGGAGAGAGAGGTTGAATTTATTATTTGGAATAATAAATTGAAATAAATGATTTATTAATGTATTATGAAAATAATATATTAATTAGAAATCGTGTTATTTAATTAATATTTAATCAGAAATTAATTTTGAGATTAAAGGAATTAATTAAAAGTACAGTGGCTTATTTGCAATTAATTAATAGTTGTGGTTTGGGCTCTTGGATCACTTTAAAAAGGGTTGGCCGAAATGTCTAGGGAGGCCCAAAGGATTTTCGTCCAAGGCCTTAAGAAGGTCGATCGATGGGTTGCTTAGGCCTTAAGCTGGAAATTAGGGTTTCCACTTGCAAACCCTAGCTTTGGGACTAAGCAACCTTAACTATAAAAGGAGCATCACCCCTTGAAGTTTCGGCGATCCTTTTTGAAACCATAGAAGAGCTGAAAATTTGAGCAACTCCCTCCTATCTCCTCTCATTCTCTTACTTGGTGTGTTTGTGAGCGATTAGAAGTGTTACACTTGTGACACTTGTACTCAAAGTCACGATCTTCAAGTAATCCATTGTTATTACAATAATAAAATAAAGGTATGTCTTCTAATCCCTATTTTTTTTTATTTCAAAAATAGTAGATGCATGCTGGGGTGTTAAGTTTTGTGTTCACTCCTTGTATGTCTAATATAGAAAACCTAGATCCAATTATTTAGGGTTGCATGCACACGTAGGATTGTTTGTATGCGCAAAACCCATCAATGGTATTAGATCTATTGGTTTTATTTTCAATTAGATTTGATGCAATTGATTGAATTTGACAAGATTAGGGTTTATGGCAAACCCTAGGCCTTGGATTGTTTGCAAATTAGGGTTTCATAACCCTGGTTTTCGAAAATTGCTAAGGGTTTTTAAACCCATTCCTTTGGCCTCCATATTTTTGAGATCTAGGGTTTCCTAACCCTAGGGTTTTCGAAAATTAGATAAGGTTGAAAGCCTTGCCTTCCACCCCTAGTCATCTATTTCGAATTAGGGTTTTGGATAGAGTAGTTATGATTGGTAATTATCTTTTAATTATTAACTAGATAATTATAGGATCTTATAATTATCCCTCCCAATATTTAATATCTAAGGGGTAAGGGATTAGGTTAAATTAAATTGTTTAATTTAATGGATAATCCTTAATTGGTTTGATAATTTTATTAAAGGTTTAATTAATAGATAATTATTAAATCAAAGATTTTTAAATTTTTAAATTTAAATTAAAATTGTTTTTAATTTTCAAAATTTTAAATGAATTTAAAAACCCTAGTATTTTGAAACGTTTGAAATACACCCTTATACAATATGTAATATTAAAAAGTTTAAATATTTACTATACGTATAAGACAAGTCACTCGAACCGCTAGTACGCCTCATTCACGAAGCCGATGTATAAGGGGGGTATAAGGAAACTACCTATAATATGGTAGTTGAATGGGTATCCACTCTCACCCACCACTTCCTTGATTGGCGGATGTTCGTTAGCCGAACGGGTTTTATAGGGCACTTAATTCTCATTAATAAGTATAATGGAATAAATAAAGTAACTAAATGTTTTTTTTATTAAATTCTCAATCTTAGTTACTTTAGGAAACTGTGAATTTGATGTTAATCCATGAAATTACACATTCCACTTTATAAAAGTCGTTAGTGGAGCGCGTGTGGTTAACTGGCACACTAATATGGACTTATAAAGGGTGGCAATGGGTGTCTCGTAAATTATCAATGATTAATGGAGCGTGTGTGGTTACCCGACACATTAATTAGGTGATAAATGACATTGAGGGTACCAAGCTAGTTTGCATGGTTATTCACAGCTTGTTTGTGTTCTCCGGTATCCCAGTCACAAATGGTAAGGGCATAATCGAGATTAAACATGTCATTGAATAGTACAATGAATCTCAAAAGATCTAGGAATTTCATTTAAAACTAATTCATTCATATTTCATTTTTAGTGGTGAAATTGGTAAATTGTCATTTACGTACCTTTAAATAATTTACAATTAGATTACGACATCCATCTTCTGAATTGTGAATTATTTAGTTAGATCCTAGCCTTTGGGTGTTATATTGAGAATTTCCTTATCTAATCAAAAACTTGTTCTTCTTTTTAGATGTCAACTTTCAACAACGCTTTCGGTTCCTCCAACAACAAATCCAACCACTTCTCGCTCTTGAGCATCTACTCAAAAGTAACTTTTGATGGTACCAATTATAACGATTGGATACGCAACATCAAGATGCCTTTTCGCTTCGAGGACAAGGAATTTTTTCTCGAAAAGGAGTTGAACGAGATCGATGAAACTAAAGCTACTCCTAAAGAAATAGTTGAGTATAGAAGAAACTGCAACGATGCGACCAAAGTATCATGCATCATGGTTTCCATTGTGACTCCTGAGCTACAAAAGTTCTATGAGGACTATTGTCCGTATGAGATCAACAAGGACTTTATGGAAAAGTAGCATCAAAGAGCTCGTCAAGAAAGATATGAGATAGTCAAGTTTGTCATAACCAGCAAGATGAATGACATAGAGTCTGTCACGACCCACTTGCAACGCATGCAACGTTGTGTGGATCGTCCGTTGAAACTCAATGTGAACTTCGATGAGGAATTGGCTATTGAAATAGTCTTGCACTCATTTCCTAGTTGTTATGATCAATTCGTTATGACTTATCATCTGAACAAGGAGGAAACCACATTGAGTCAACTCCAAATCTTGCTAAGAACCACCAAAAGTGGAACGAAGGGAAAGAGTATTGCCTCCACTCCTGCTACTGCTGCTCCCGTCTTGGCCATTGGGCAAGGGAAGGGGAAGAAGATGAAAGCTCCTCAAAACAGAATTGGAAGGGAAAGTCTCAAGCCGGTTCATCAAGCAATAACCCTAAAGGAAAATCTATTGTTAATGCCCCCCGTCTCTGACCCCAAAGAGGCTACTTGCTTCTACTGCTATGATAAGGGGCATTGGAAACGAATCTGCCCTAAGTACTTGCAAGATATAAAGGATGGCAAGGTTAAACCAACATCGACAGGCGTTTACACTATTCTATCTAAAAACTCATCACATTCGAATTCTTGGGTCCTTGATACAGTATGTGGTGTTCACATTTGTTCTGACTTGCAGGGGCTAAGAAGAAGTGATGATGTGGAGCATGGCAAGATGAACCTGATTATGGGCAACAGGAGATCGTCACATGTTACCAAGATTGGTGTTTATTCTTTAGTGCTTAGTAGTGTGTTAAGTTTATATATGAACAATTGTTGTTATTCGTTAGAAATGATGAGGAATATTATTTCTTTTCATGGTTTATACGGACAAGGTTTTAGATATTCTTTTTAAAATGAGAATGGTTCTATTAGTGCTTATTATAATGGTGTATTTTATTTTGAAGCATTACCTTGTGATGGCGTGTATGAAACTTTGATGGTCGTAGACAATTTAGGTAATAGTGTTTAACATATTGATTCATGTAATGGTTTAGACAAAGCATGCTTATGGCATTTTCGTCTTGGACATGTCAACAAGAAGGGCATTGCCCAACTCCAAAAGGATGGAGTGTTGGAATCATTTGATATAAGGTCAGATGATAGATGCGAGTCTTGTTTGCTTGGAAAGTTTACTAAATCACCTTTCACTGGTTCTTGTGAAAGAGGTGAAGGATTGTTGGATCTCATACATACTGATGTGTGTGGGCCCTTCAGATCCACCACAAGGGATGAAAATCGATTCTATGTGACTTTTACTGATGATTATAGCAGATATGGACATATCTACTTCATCAAGCATACGTTAGAAACCTTTGAAAAGTTCAAAGAGTTCAAACATGAAGTCGAGAATCAATTCGGCAAGAAGATCAAGATGCTTACATCTGATAGAAGTGGTGAGTATCTTAGTATCGAGTGTCATGACTACCTCAAGGAATGTGGAATTATTTCACAATTGACACCTCCTAGGACACCACAACTTAATGGTGTGGCTGGGAGGCGTAATCGAACCTTGTTGGATATTGTTCGTTCCATGATGAGTTGAGCTTCACTTCCAATCTCATTCAGGGGGTATGCCTTAGAGACCGCCACACATATTCTTAATCTAGTCCCAACAAAGAAGGTTGCCAAAACACCTCACGAGATGTGGACAGGGAAGGTTCCCTCGTTGGCACATATCAAGGTTTGGGGTTGTAAAGATTTCGTTAGACAAAAGACTCACGACAGGCTTGAACCTCATAGTGACATATGTATTTTTATCGGCTACCCACAAAAGTCGTTTGGATGTTTGTTCTACAGACCTGGTGAAAACGTGGTATTTGTAGCATGAAGAGGAGTCTTTTGCGAGAGAGAGATCATATGCAAAGAGGATAGTGGGACTACAATTGATGTTGAAGAAATTCAAGAGTCAAGCGATGAAGGAACCTCTAATACTAGCGCTCAACCTGAGGAAGAAATTCCTGTTGAAACAGTTGACGAGTCGTTACCTCTTAGACGTTCCAACATAGTTAGAATGACACCAGAGTTTTATGGGTTCCATATTACTGCAAATGGTGATACGTTTATCAGTGATAATGCACTGATCAATTTGGATGAGCCTTCTAACTACAAGGAAGCTATGGTGGGCTCTGAGTCTGCCAAATGGAAAGAGGCAATGGATCGCGAGATTAAGTCCATGTATGACAACCATGTTTGGAATTTGGTTGACAATGTACCACATCGTAAGATAGTTGGGTGCAAATAGATCTTCAAGAAGAAGACCAACATGGATGGAAGGGTACACACTTTCAAGGCGCGACTGGTTGCGAAGGGCTTTACTCAAACCCCAGGGTTTGACTATGATGAGACCTTATCACCAGTGTCTAATATTAAATCTATTAGGGTTATGTTAGCCATAGCTGCATTTCGTGATTATGAAATTTGATAGATGGATGTCAAAACCACTTTACTTAGTGGAAAGTTGGTTGAGGATGTTTACATGAGTCATCCAGAGGGTTTTGTGGATGCTAAATACCCTAATAGAGTGTGTAAGCTTGAGAAATCAATCTATGGATTGAAACAAGCTTCTCGCAGATGGAATCTTTTCTTTGATGAGAAAGTTGAAGAGTTTGGGTTCACTAGAAGCGAGGATGAATCTTGTGTATATGCCAAAGCTCGTGGGAGTATAGTCACCTTTCTGGTATTGTATGTTGATGACATACCACTCATAGGAAACGATGTTCCAACCTTGCAAGAGGTTAAGTTTTGGCTTGGAAAGTGTTTCACTATAACGGATCTGGGAGAGGTTGCTTATATTCTGGGAATAAGAATTTTGAGAAATAGGAGTAGAAGACTAATTGGACATAGTCAAATCACGTATTTGGATAAAGTGTTAAAGCGTTTTAGCATGGAAAATTCAAAGAAAGGAGAGTTGCCTATCCAGAGTAATACCAAGTTGAGTAAGACTTATAGTCCAAGTACCGATGCAGAGATAGCAGAAATGAGTTGAGTTCCATATGTTTCTCCCGTTGGATCGATCATGTATGCTATGACATGTACTCGCCTTGACGTGGCTTTTGCTTTGAGTATCGTTAGTCGATATCAGGGAAACCCGGGTAAATCTCATTGGATAGCGGTCAAAATATTCGTAGTTTTAGTGATTAGATAGATTTTTAGAAACTTGTAACAAATAAATGTAATTAACATTTGATGATTAAATAATGGAGATTTATTTATGAGTATTGTTTACTATCTTTTGTCAATTGTTTATCATTGTGTTTCATTTTTGCATGTTTTACTTCCCGAATAATTAGATTATTCAAATATCCACAGTCGATCATACTTTCGGAGTAAGTAGTGAATTTAAGACTGTCATGAATTGGGTTGTAGATTGTCTAAGGGATTAGACATAGCAGTGGTTTACTGCAATATTCATGAGTACTTTTGAAATAGGGATTTAAGTATTGGATTAAACCCACGCTCAGTGAATTACTTCATGGAATTTATCACGAGTAATTCTGAGACGATAATATCGTATAATCTTTAAATGGAGATATATGAGTTATTGTTTACGAGTTGGTTGTGTATTGACAATGTGCAAACGCATCAGTAACTTGCTGTTATAAAACGTGTTGTTGTGCATGATTTGATGAGTAAATAATGCAAGCATATAAGTCAAAGTTTATTCATTCCTTTTCCCTAATGGGAAAAGCGATATCTTGGTCCCCTTGATGATTCGGTGTTGACTTGTGTGTCGGGCCCGGTCAAGACTTGATTGATGTGTTCAGTTCTAGTTCATCATCATTACAAATCAGAAATCGTGAAACAAACTATTGGACAATGAGAATTATTATGTTCCATGTCATTATTCCACATGATATCTTGCAGAACGGGGGATTATATGATCACTTATTTTAAAACACGTTACTGACTAGTTCAGAGTTCGACAACGGATTTGAAAGCTACAATTTGCTAGTGAATTTTGAAGTTATACTTGCAACTATAGTTGTTAGACTTATCTAAGTGGGAGACTATTGGATTAGGTGTCTAATCCCATAACTATAATTGGTATGTACTTGAATTGATAGTAGCACAGTCCTTTTGGATTGCCTTCATAATAGCAACTAGACACGATGAATTTTGGAGATAGAGGTTGAATTTATTATTTGGAATAATAAATTGAAATAAATGATTTATTAATGTATTATGAAAGTAATATATTAATTAGAAATCATGTTATTTAATTAATATTTAATCAGAAATTAATTTGGAATTAATTTTGGGATTAAAGGAATTAATTAAAAGTATAGGGGCTTATTTGAATTTAATTAATAGTTGTGGTTTGGGCTCTTGGATCACCTTGAAAAGGGTTGACCGAAAATTCTAGGGAGGCGCTAAGGATTTTCGTCCAAGGCCTTAAGAAGGTGGATCCGTGGGCTGCTTAGACCTTATGCTGGAAATTAGGGTTTCCACTTGCAAACCCTAGCTTTAGGACTAAGCAACCTTAACTATAAAAGGAGCCTTACCCCCTTGAAGTTTAGGCCATCCTTGTGAAACCCTAGAAGATCCGAAAATTTGAGCAACTCCCTCCTCCCTCCTCTCTCCTCTCAATCTCTTACTTGGTGTGTTTGTGAGCCATTCGAAGTGCTACACTTGTGACACTTGTTCTCAAAGTCACGATCTTCAAGTAATCCATTGTTATTACAATAAAAAAATAAAGGTATGTCTTCTAATCCCTATTTTGTTGATTTCAAAAAAAGTAGATGCATGCTGGGGTTTCTAGTTTTGTGTTCACTGCTTGTATGTCTAATATAGAAAACCTAGATCCAATTATTTAGGGTTGCATGCACACATAGGATTGCTTGTATGGTCAAAATCCATCAATGGTATCAGAGCTGTTGGTTTTATTTTCAATTAGATTTGATGCAATTGATTGAATTTGACAAGATTAGGGTTTATGGCAATTAAACCCTAGGCCTTATATTTTTAAACCCTTTCCTTTGGGCTCCATATTTTTAAGATCTAGGGTTTCCTAACCCTTGGGTTTTCAAAAATCAGGCAAGGTTGAAAGCCTTGCCTTCCACCCCAAGTCATGGATTTCGAATTATATTTTTGGATAGAGTAGTTATATTTGGTAATTATCTTTTAATTGTTAACTAGATAATTATAGGACCTTATAATTATCCCTCCCAATATTTGAAATCTAGGGGGTAAGGGATTAGGTTAAATTAATTTGTTTAATTTAATGGATAATCCTTAATTGATTTGATAATTTAGTTAAAGGTTTAATTAATAGATAATTATTAAATCAAATGTTTTTAAATTTTAAAATTAAAATTACAATTGTTTTTAATTTTCGAAATTTTAAATAAATTTAAAAACCCTAGTATTTTGAAATGTTTGAAATACACCCTTATACAATATGTAATATTAAAAAGTTTAAATATTTACTATACGTATAAGACAAGTCACTCGAACCGCTAGTACGCCTCATTCACGAAGCCGATATATAAGGGGGGGTATAAGGAAAATACCTATAAAATGGTAGTTGAATGGGTATCCACTCTCACCCACCGCTTCCTTGACTGGTGGAGGTTCGTTAGCCGAACGGGTTTTATATGACACTTAATTCTCATTAATAAGTATAATGGAATAACTAAAGCAACTAAATGTTTTTTATTAAATTCCCAATCTTAGTTACTTTAGGAAAATGTGAATTTGATGCTAATCCGTGAAATTGCACATTGCACTTTATAAAAGTCGTTAGTGGAGCGCGTGTGGTTAACTGACACACTAATATGGACTTATAAAGGGTGGCAATGGGTGCCTCGTAAATTATCATTGATTAATGGAGCGTGTGTGGTTAACCGCCACATTAATTAGGTGATAAATGACATTGAGGGTACCAGGCTAGTTTGCATGGTTATTCATACCTTGTTCGTGATCCCCGGTATCGCAGTCACAAATGGAAAGGGCATAATAGATATTAAACATGTCATTGAATAGTACAATGAATCTCAAAAGATCTAAGAATTTCATTTAAACCTAATTCATTCAAATTTCATTTTTCGTGGTGAAATTGGTAAATCGCCATTTACCTACCCTTAAATAATTTGCAATTAGATTACGACATCCATCTTCTGAATTGTGAATTATTATTTGGATCCTAGCCTTAATATTTCATTTAGGTGTTATATTGAGGATTTACTTATCTAATCAAAAACTTGTTCTTCTTTTTAGCTGTCAACTTTCAACAACGCTTATGGTTCCTCCAACAACAACTCCGACCACTTCTCGCTCTTGAGCATCTGCTCAAAACTAACTTTTGATGGTACCAATTATAATGATTAGATACGCAACATCAAGATGACTTTGCGCTTCGAGGACAATGACTATGTTCTCGAAAAGGAGCTGAACGAGATCGATGAAACTATAGCTACTCCTAAAGGAATATGCGACCAAAATGTCATGAATCATGGTTGCCACTATTACTCCTGAGCTACAAACGTTCTATGAGGACTATTGGGCGTATGAGATGAACAAGGACTTGATGGAAAAGTACCATCAAAGAGCTCGTCAAGAAAGATATGAGATAGTCAAGTCCGTCATAACAAGCAAGATGAAGGACATAGAGTCTGTCACGACCCACTTGCAACGCATACAATGTTATGTGGATCGTCTGTTGAAACTTAATTCTAACTTCGATGAGCAATTGGCTATTGACATAGTCTTGCACTCATTGCCTAGTTTTTATGATCAATTCGTTATGACTTATCATCTGAACAAAGAGGAAACCACATTAAGTCAACTCCAAAGCTTGGTAAGAACCACCAAAAGTGGAACGAAGGGAAAGAGTATTGCCTCCACTCCTGCTACTGCTGCTCCCGTCTTGGCCATTGGGTAAGGGAAGGGGAAGAAGAGAAAACCTCCTCAAAACAGAATTGGAAGGGAAAGTCTCAAGCCGGGTCATCAAGCAATAACCCTAAAGGCAAATCTAGTTCTGATGCCCCCCGTTTCTGACCCCAAAGAGGCTACTTGCTTCTACTGCTATGACAAGGGGCATTGGAAACAAATCTGCCCCAAGTACTTGCAAGATATAAAGGATGGAAAGGTTAAACCAACATTGACAGACATTTACACTATTTTATCTAAAAGCTCATCACATTCGAATTCTTGGGTCCTTGATACAGGATGTGGTGTTCACATTTGTTATGAATTGCAGGGGCTAAGAAGAAGTGAGGATGTGGAGCATTGGGAAGATGAACCTGATTATGGGCAATAGGAGATCGTCACCTGTTACCAAAATTGGTGTTTATTCTTTAGTGCTTAGTAGTGTGTTAAGTTTAGATTTGAACAATTGTTTTTATTCGTTAGAAATGATGAGGAATATTATTTCTTTTCATCGTTTACACATACAAGATTTTAGATATTCTTCTGAAAATGAGAATGGTTCTATTTATGCTTATTATAATGGTGTATTTTATTTTGAAGCATTACCTTGTGATGGCGTGTATGAAACTATGATGGTCGTAGATAATTTAGGTAATAATGTTTAACATATTGATTCGTGTAATGGTTTAGACAAAGCATGATTGTGGCATTGTCGTCAAGTCCATGTATGACAACCAGGTTTGGAAATTCGTTGAAAATGTACCACGTCGTAAGATAGTTGGGTGCAAATGGATCTTCAAGAAGAAGACCGACATTGATGGAAAGGTACACACTTTCAAGGCACGACTGGTTGTGAAGGGCTTTAATCAAACCCCAAGGGTTGACTATGATGAGACCTTATCACCAGTGGCTAATATTAAATATATTAGGGTTTTGTTAGCCATAGCTTCATTTAATGATTATGAAATTTGACAGATGGATGTCAAAACCACTTTACTTAGTGGAAAGTTGGTTGAGGACGTTTACATGAGTCATCCAGAGGGTTTTGTGGATGCTAAATACCCCAATAGAGTGTGTAAGCTTGAGAAATCAATTTGTGGATTGAAACAAGCTTTTCGCAGATGGAATCTTTGCTTTGATGAGAAGGTTAAAGAGTTTGGCTTCACTAGAAGTAAGGATGAATCTTGTGTATATGTCAAAGATAGTGGGAGTATAGTCACCTTTCTGGTATTGTATGTTGATGACATACTACTCATCGGAAACGATGTTCCAACCTTGCAAGAGGTTAAGTTTTGGCTCGGAAAGTTTTTCGCTATGACGGATCTGGGAGATGTTGCTTATATTCTGGGAATAAGGATTTTGAGAAATAGGAGTAGAAGACTAATTGGACATAGTCAAAGCACGTATTTGTATAAAGAAAGGAGGGTTGCTTATCCATAGTAATACCAAGCTGAGTAAGACTCAGACTCCAAGTACCGATGCAGAGATAGAGGAAATGAGTCGAGTTCTATATGCTTCTACCGTTGGATCGATCCTGTATGCTATGACATGTACTCGCCCTGACGTGGCTTTTGCTTTGAGCATGGTTAGTCGATATCAGGGAAACACGGATAAAGCTCATTGGATAGCGGTCAAAATATTCTTAGTTTTAGTGATTAGATAGATTTTTAGAAACTTGTAACAAACAAATGTAATTGACATATGATGATTATATAATGGATATTTATTTATGAGTATTGTTTACTATCTTTTGCCAATTATTTATCATTGTGTTTCATTTTTGCATGTTTTACTTCCCGAATAATTAGATTATTCAAATATCTACAGTCGATCATAGTTTGGGAGTAAGTAGTGAATTAAGACTGTCATGAATTGGGTTGTAGATTGTCTAAGGGATTAGACATAGCAATGGTTAGCTACAATATTCATGAGTACTTTTGATATAGGGATTTAAATATTGGATTAAACCCACGCTCGGTGAATTACTTCACGGAATTTATCACGAGTAATTCTGAGACGATAATATCGTATAATCTTTAAATGGGGATATATGAGTTATTGTTTACGAGTTGGTTGTGTATTGATAATGCGTAAACGCATCAGTAACTTGATGTTATAAAACGTGTTGTTGTGAATGATTTGATGAGTAAATAGTGCAATCATATAAGTCAAAGTTTATCCGTTCCTTTTGTCCTAATGGGTAAAGCGATATCTTGGGCCCCTCGATGATTTGGTGTTGACTTGTGTGTCGGGCCTGGTCAGGACTTGATTGATGTGTTCAATTAAAGTTCCTCATCAATACAAATCGGAAATCGGGAAAAAAACTATTGGATAATGAGAATTATTATGTTCCATGACATTTGTCCACATATCTTGCAGAACGGAGGATTATATGATCACATATCTTAAGACACGTTACTGACTAGTTTAGAGTTCGACAACGGCTTTGAAAGCTACAATGTGCTAGTCAATTTTGAAGTTATAGTTGCAACTATAGTTGTTAGACTTATCCAATTGGGAGACTATTGGATTAGGTGTCTAAGCCCATAACTATAATTGGTATGTACTTGAATTGATAGTAGCATAGTCCTTTTGGATTGCCTTCATACTAGCAACTAGACACGATGATTTTTGGAGAGAGAGGTTGAATTTATTATTTGGAATAATAAATTGAAATAAATGATTTGTTAATGTATTATGAAAATAATATATTAATTAGAAATCATGTTATTTAATAAAGATTTAATCAGAAATTAATTCGGAATTAATTTTTCGATTTAAGGACTTATTTAAAAGTACATGGGCTAATTTGTAATTAATTAATAGTTGTGGTTTGGGCTCTTGGATCACCTTAAAAAGGGTTGGCCGAAAATTTTAGGGAGGCCCTAAGGATTTTCGTCCAATGCCTTAAGAAGGTGGATCCATGGGCTGCTTAGACCTTAAGCTGGAAATTAGGGTTTCCACTTGCAAACCCTAGCTTTGGGACTAAGCAACCTTAACTATAAAAGGAGCCTTACCCCGTTGAAGTTTCGGCCATCCTTGTGAAACCCTAGAAGAGCCGAAACTTTGAGCAACTCCCTCCTCTCTCCTCTCATTCTCCTGCTTGGTGTGTTTGTGAGCCATTAGAGGTGTTACACTTGTGACACTTGTTCTCAAAGTCAAAATCTTGAAGGAATCCATTGTTATTACAATATAACAATAAAGGTATGTCTTCTAATCCCTATTTTGTTGATTTCGAAAATAGTAGATGCATGCTAGGGTTTCTAGTTTTGTGTTTAATGCTTGTATGTCTAATAGAGAAAACCTAGATCCAATTATTTAGGGTTGCATGCACACATACGATTGTTTGTATGCTCAAAACCCATCAACTTACTCCATAAAGGACCATAAAAATCATTACTTTATGCAAATGCATGTCGAATATATGTCCTTCCTAAAACTTAGTCAAAATGGCCAAAAATAAGATCCTGCTCGAAGCATGGTGCCCAAACCATCATGAAAGACCAGATCCATAGACTAAAATACTCTTCTGATAAGGTGGAATGATAAAGTTGCTAACTTTATTACATCCAACAACACAATCTTATTTTAATGGACCAAAAACAAGCTTAGAATCAAGATCTAGCAACTTATAAGGATAAATATGGGAACTTGAATCATGCCTAAGGTCCAAAAGATAGATGGAAGTTGAAATCTTTTGATGCAAAGCTCCAAAACACAATCTTGCAAGCAACTCCCTTCTAAAAATCACCAAAAGTCTTACAGAATGGATGAGAGAAGAGAGGGGTGGATCAAAGTGTGGAAAAGGAGGCTAAGGTTTCTCTCAAGAGGCTCTTGATATGATGCATGATAGAAAAATACCCTAAAAACATGTAACCATCCTTTAAATACATAGAAATCCATAAAAATTCATAGGCTTGTGTCTGTTGTGGCGATTACCACGCCATGGAAAACAATTCTCCGCTCTGTAGCGATTACCACGTCGTGATGATGGGTTTTCACCGAAATCCAATCCAGCTTAAAACAGTCATAATTTCTTCGTTTCAACTCCACTTTCCGCGATCTTTATATCCACACGAAGGTTCAATTCTATCTAATTTCTATTGACTAAAACATACGAAACTAAAATCATTAATTCATGCAAGAAGCCCGAATTATCACCTTTCGTATTTTACCCTTTTCTTCAAAGCATAATTCGAGGACTTTAGTCACTTAATTAACATTATTAATAACCGATAGGGTCTAAACTCTATTTCTTCAAAGCTCAAGACCTTTATACTCTTAATAAAATTTTGAGGACATCTAAGCAACAGAGATGTTGTAAAACTTTGCCTATATGATCTAGAGGTCGTGCCTCCTCAAGTGAAGATTAGTGGTTTATCTTTTAAAGGGTCATTTTAACACTCGTGTTTTCCCTCTAGGAATTAAGAAGATAATGTAATAGTTAGGGTAAACAATTGTAACCTATTTGATATACTAAAAGAAAATTTTGTGAAGACTACGTGTTCTATGTGTAAATATTTATGGTATACGTAATTATAGCAATATAATAAAATAAGAATAAAATTCACATCTAAATAGAATAATAATTAGGATGAATATCCTTGACGAAAGTTGAAGTAGTCGTGACAAGGATTTCGGAGATATAAGGAACACCTAAATCAAACTTATAAAGAAGAAGTTGTGATCCGTTGAAGTTTCACGATTCAAACCAATACGACAACACGCGTCATAAAAAGTAATTTTTTGTTAGATTACTTTTTTGCCTTAGTGATGTAAAGAAACGTCGTAGTAGTCAATAAACTGAGAGCGTGCATATAGAGAACGTCCAAATCTCACATCCGAAGAGGAAGTTATGACTTTTCTAAGATTCAGCGTAGTAGTATGCAACTCAGAAATCAAATTTTAGATCGATCGATTTTTAGCCAAAATGATCTAAACTAAAATCGAAGATCTCATTAATAGGAGTTCAACGATATAACGATAGTTGAAAACGGACGCCGGATGATAGAGTTATGCATTTTATACGGGCTTTAACAGTCTAAGCATGTGTGAATAAATACAATCAAAACTAGCTGACGAAGTCTAAAAGAAAAGTCGTAGACCTCGTCGATAACTATGCGTGGATATGAAGTACGTCAAAAATGGAGTCCGTATGAAGAAGTTATGCGATTTTGAAATGTTGAAATTCGTTACGCACTTGTGCACGACGCTCGTACCTTCTTGAAGGGGAAATGTGGCTCCAACTAAAACCAGCCACGTGTCAGCTGCAGATAGGGCCGACCAAGCCAGTTCGCGGCGTGCATCTAGTCTGGGCGCGACACTTGTGCACGACGCCAGAAATGGAGTCCGTATGAAGAAGTTATGCGATTTTGAAAATTTAAAATTCGTTGCGCACTTGTGCACGACGCTCGTACCTTCTTGAAGGGGAAATGTGGCTCCAACTAAAACCAGCTACGTGTCAACTGCAGATAGGGCCGACCAAGCCAATTCGCGGCGTGCATCTAGTCTGGGCGCGGCACGCATAGGGCATTTTGGCTCTATAAATAGATGGTCACCCCTATTTGTTCCCACACCCTCCATATAATTCTCTCTCGATAATCTTCGGTTTTTCCGTAGTTTTTAGTATTCCATAGTAGCGCTACAACCCCTAACAGCCCGACATCTAGTGGTTATAAGCCTGGAGTTCCACCAGTGCGATTTCTAGACTTTTGTCTAGGGAATCTCTGTAAGTTAAATTACACTCTATATTATTTTATTGTAATTTGTATTGAAAATTCATAGTCATTTTTATGAATTGATAAATAAGATTTGTCAGTGGTTCCAACGTCATATACTCATTGATCTACTTACGCAAATGATGTATAGGCTGGATTTAGGGATGTGTTTAAAGTAGGATTCCAAAACAATATACTCTATATACGAAACGGACCCTACATCTGATATGATCCTACTTGGTTGTCTTTTATCAGCAATAGATTAGTAGACATTGGGATTGTTGAGGAATCTAGACTATTAATTAGTTCTAAGAGGTAATACACTAAGACTTAGAGAGAATTCAACCTAGGTCATATTAAAGGAAAAGCTAAGTCCTGAAGCGAAGCGCTCTCCAACTTTCCAGTCATCCACTTTAACAAGTAAGTTCATAGTTACTTTCATCTTACGCATAAATATAAAGTATATAAGATAATTACGTGCTATACGTGCCTAGTGTCGGTGTTCCTGATATCTATCCTAGATGAATGATTTATACATGTTTTACTTGATTCAAACTGTATATGTATTTTAATACCTATAATATATTAGGTAGAGATAGGCAGATAAAATATGATATAGATGATGAGAGACGAAAGATGAAATAGATAATGAGAGGCCTTGACTTTAAAGATGATCTAGTCATCTAGCAGAGTATAGATGATGACCATAGACAATCAAGTGGAACACTAGCAGGCTCGCAACCTATAGGTGTTTTTTAATTAAGTGTTCACAAGGTGTACTCCATTCCCCCACGGTTGCCTTATTGACATATAGTGCTAAGGAATTACCTAAGCATTATTGTATATACAAAAGATAATCCTTAAGATAGGTCTCTCGAATTAGATGCTTTAGGGACAGAGAGGGAGGATAGCAAGAATGGATAATCGGATAGAGTCATTTGATAAAAATATATGAATAAAAGAAATTAATTATTGTGGGCTGAAAACCCTATGTGATCAACAGGATCCCAAGCCTGACTCACTTAGTTTCTTGTATCACAGGTAGTGGCACGAGAGCACATGTGTGATGATTGATGAGATATTTATGGATTATAGGCCAGTAGAATAACAGATGTTTGTAAGGCCTGTGTAATTTCCGTTTATGCTTATGTACGGTATTGACGATGACATCCCAATGTTTTTAATATAAATCAAATAAATTTCTTTATAGATGTTTTGATAATATCATCATCATGTTATTGGTAACAAATTCAGCGATATTATTCTTAAAAAAAAGGATACTCTGATTTTAAATAAGAATAAATAAATCAGTCTTTTTGGCCATGAAATTGGTGATGTCATAGTTGGTATCTAAGCATTAGTTTAAGCGAACTAGGAATTTGTAGGATTTCTAAAATTTAAACTTAGAATGTGAAGCAATGATTGTGAGATGAGTGTTGGCTAGATTTTAGGTAGTATACCTGAAATGACACATGTACTAGCTTATTTTAAGGAAGATGCCTAAATTGATTTTTATGTGGTAAATGATTTATATTATAGCCATAAGATGCCTTATACGCTTTAGGATGCTATTATTTGATCGGATCTATGGTCTATTGCCAACCGGATCTGGAAATTTTATGTGTTCATGTGTCCAAACGTTTAGTCACAATATTAGAACTGACATATAATTTTTCGTAGTGATAAGTAGATTTATATGTCTATCGTAAATAGAGCTTTCCCTACCTTAATTCTCGTCACTATACACTGAACGCATGCTTTAGTGTATAGAACGTCGTGGTCAGAACAGGCAACAGTATAGGAAACGCTAATGGAAACCAACAGCCTGAGCAATGAGTGATTGAGCGTGCACCTGAAGAAGTGCGAGTAGCTGAACCTGTCATCATGGCAACACTTAGGGCTCTATTAGGCGAACAAAGAGAGGAAATGAGGCAGATAATCTGTGAGAACGGTAGAGAGCCTATGGCGCTTATTGAACAACTTGAGTTGAATATAGAGCAGTATGACGAAGGGAACTATAGCAGGACTGTTAGTCGGGTAGAACCCCAAGTGGTTAGAAGGAATAATATTGAGGAAGGAAATGAAGGAAATGATGGATGTGAGAGTAAGTATAAAGACTTCATGGGTGCCAAGACACCAAGTCTTTCTGGAAGTCCAAAGCTAATAGAGATTATGGACTAGATCTCCGAGATGGAGACGGTATTTGAGAGCTGTAACTGCAGCAACAAGCAGAAAATTGTCCTTGCAGTCAAGCAACTGAAGACTGAAATTTTAAGTTTGTGGAAGTTGTTGGAAGATACAATGCATCAGGGAGAAGCCTTGAGGATGTATTGGGATGCATTCATCGAGAATTTGAAGATGCAGTACTGCTCGGAGGTAGATCTAATAGACCTGAATAACGAGTTTCAGAACTTGAAGAAGGGGAAGATGAACATTGATGAATATGCCACCTCATTCACCGAAAAGATGAAGCTATTACCATACTTGGTGCCTACTAAACTCTCCAAGATGGAGAAGTTTTCTAACAGAGTATCAGCGGACTTTGGTCCAACGGTAGATGAAACACCCCAAAAATAGCGAGTAGAAACTTCATATTTAAATAAATTAAGGCCATTCATTCATTGTTCTAAAAGACGATCAGAGTCAAAGTGTTCTCAAAACATCAAAGTAATTCGTAAAAATTCAGTGCAGAATAAAACTTCAGGGGATGCAGTGCGATTAAGCCGGGCCCTTTCTTTTGAAAACAAAGTACCGGAACCCATAAACATAAACTGTAAGCACAAAGCTTAGTGAGTTCCCCAGAGTACCACATACAACAAATACACATATAACAACACGTGGCTGTGTCACGTCCGTATCAACCCCACATGACAACAAATAGTTGTGTCTTGTCCGTATCAACCCCATATAGCAGCAAATAGCAGTGTCAAGTCTGTATCAACCCCATATGAAAACAAATAGATTTGTTAGGTCCGTATCAACCCCATATGACAACAAGTAGTCGTGTCGGGTCCGTATCAACCCCAAATGACATCAAATAACTGTGTAAGGTCCGTACAACCCCCGAGTCCATATCAACCCACATACATAAGCATACAGACATATAAAGATGATTCACAAAGACATCAAGCACATACAAGCATATCAGTAAGTGTCAAAAAGATCACTACTATCCTATAACATAATCCAGTGGGCCGGCATTGGTGCCTTTGTCCCACAAGCACAATGAGGAGACTCTGAACTATTCAACAGAAGCCCAACAACTACCTCAAAATCAAAACATCCCAACCCAAGCTTCCTAAAGCCAAACTGAAACAATTCCTTAGCCAACTGTTCAATTCTACTCAAGTTTGACCAAAAGTCAAACTGGTCAAAGGAAGTCAACAAAAGTCAAAGTCCATGGTAGTTGAGTACGCCCAGCGTACTCAACTTACGTCCAGCGTGCATGATCTCAGCCTAGTACGCTAAGCGTACTCCCAGGTCCGCCCCATGTATACGAGTTGGTTGCAATATTCAAATTAAGCACTTTATCCTTTGAGGCCTTTTGTCCAGAGTTGGTTCCAGTACGAGCTGGGTCTAAACCCTATTCCCTTGAAGCCCAAGGCCTTTACTTGATCCATTTAGTGTATGCAATCCATAAATAATAAACTTCTTGAAACAAGATGTTACAACTCTCCCCACTTAAATTAGATTTCGTCCTCGAAATCACTCATTACTACTTCCTCTGCTAGGCTAGTCGGTCCTGCCCGAACTTCCTTAATTCCATTAATACTGAAGATTCATCACATACCGACGACCGTCTCCCAACCTTGCCATCCAAACCCCATCTTATCAAAAATCACTTATCCCTCTAAAAGAATGAACCTTAACACTCTGCCCTCAGCCGATGAAAGAAACCCAACTGCTCTGCCTGAGAACTAAAACAACTACCTTACTCTTCCCAACTGGAATACCTCAAATCATAGTGACAACCACTCAAAGTAGGAAACATCTCGAAAATTGGAACCCATCAATTTAAACCCCATAAATTATTCCCTTATCATCTCAGGTGTACCTCCACCCGACAAATCACTCGAGACATTCACAATGAACTTCATGACTCAAGATTCCATAATCGATACCCAACATTTGTAACGAAACTCATGATAAAAAGCTCGCAAGCAAATGAAATTCATAATGAAAACACCCCGCGAGAGACTTCTGATGCACAACTATTACTCCCAACAACCGTTAACTGCCCGCCTGATCCAAACCAGTTGGTCACTGAGTCTCCTGAATCCCACAACACAATAACACCCAAATATGCCAAGAAAAATAACTATCCAAAACCTAAGATTATCAATCAAAAGACTATTGGTTCCCACCAATATAAATCATACAACCACTGGTCCACGATACATTGCGGCACCCTCTAGCCATTAGAACAACAAGCTCTCGATACTGCGCCGATCTTGCCGCTATTCTACCACTGTCCTGAAGACTCACGACTAGCACCACATGAGCCTAAAGATACTCAACAACCAATTTACCGACTCGCAGGGACCCAAAAAACATCCCCACTAAATGCTAATTGAACACAACAAATGTCGTACACTATTATTAAACATAATTTCTTTTATAATACAGGTTGTTACCAATGCAAAAACAGACAAAACCATGGTCACACACAGTCATAGACCGAGATAAGCAGTCGTACTCTTGTTCTAATTCAGAAGTTATGAATCAAATAAAAACGATGCCAATAATCTGAATCAAGTGCTCTCATTCCATCACACTCGGTCCACAAACACTATCTTGTGACCACAATCGGGGCACTACCACAATGTACACCCCCAAGGGGAGACACATAACCAACCTTGGATCTACTGCATTCCTTCTTCCTCACAACCTTACGCAAAGGGTGAGGTACCAATAGATCTAATGAAAGGATGAACCTCAGTCATTAGCAGAAACATCATCATTACGGCCAAAGACTAAGATCTCATACCTTGATTGAAACCGAATGGATCCCACGAATACGCAAATATCTCGATAAAACATCCAAAGACATTAGAAATGTTGTCAAACTCTGGTCGGATTAATCTAAAAACCAACCCTTCAGTTGCAAAGCCACACCTGAAAAACTAAACAACCCTGCCTCAACATCTGAACTTCCAGAATTCAAGAACATCTGCCAAACTTAAGCCTGATATGAATAATAATTTCATAACCAACCACTAAGGGTACCCCTACCCAGAAACGAAAATGGACAATGTACATATTGTGAAAATAGGTTGACGCGTCCATTGAACTCCAACTGATACAAATCTAAACTTCTGAAGAACCTCTGTTATCGACAACGAACAAACATACCAACAATCGAGAGTGCATTGACAACTAATCCATTGATCCAATACACTAATGGACAAAGTCCATGAGGGACTAAACATACCAACTTTGAAACTAATTGACTAACCAGCAACTGCCCAACCTAGACTACAAATATCAATCTATATAACAAGCTGACAAATCTCAACAATCGATATTTAACCTGAGCGACCAAACGCCTCTTGACCACTTCATCGACATTCTTGAAACGAACCCCTGGCTACAAAGAGCTCCTTGACCAACAACTTCATTCCGCGAACACAACGCTTGTATTGCTGAACAGATACATCTGATAGCAACTTGCTCAACACTCCCGTCTTGACCAACCTGAACCAAAGTTTCGCATACCCAAACCGCAAATACATGTGAACCATTCTTCTGAGACCACAAACTCTAACAGATCGGTGATCCTCCAACCATAATACCCAATTCTCCCCCACTAAGGGTTCGAACTACCACCAACTGGCATTACAAATAGACCAACTCTCAAAAAGGTTCAACCCAAATACATAGCATCCCATAACTTTGGAATGTATAACACAACGCAAGATGATCTCCCAGATCAAGACCAAGAAAAATCAAAAAGATTCCGAATCTCAAAAAGATTCTGAATCTCAAAAACTTCCCAATCATAACCACCTGTAATCATCAAGAATCCCATGCAGATGCATAAACAATAATTATGATAGTACCTTAATAGCACCGATTCTCTATCTAGAAACAAATGGACTACCACACACCTCGTCTACAAAAGTTGTCGTTCCCAATTCACTTCCTTGATCACATGAAACAATCAACCAGCACCTGACCTAAATATATTCAAGGAAGCAGACCCTTGATCTCATCTCAAGGAAAACCTACCACAAGAATCCTCTTGTGCATCACGACACTGCCATACTTGCCGCCAAAGAAAACCGAAATCATCTAGAATCATGTTGGATCTACACCCCAACTCTGAAAATCACATATCTGCTCTTTCTTTCCTTCGAACACGAATTTCTGAAAGAACATAACTCCATCGTAGATAGTGACATCCCAATCCATGTGCCAATTACTCAGCATCCGGCTGGCATCCTCGAGATGATCATCACAATCACTTCCTTCTTGAGTCCTACGAGTCAACTGCCACTACCTCGAGCAAGGCCCTCGGGACCTCAAATCAACTAACTCACATGGCTCTACGCCATTCAATTCCAAACTGACAATGCCACTAAGGCTGGAACAAACACCATAACCGAAAAAAACCAAGAAAGACGAAAACACATTGTAATGAACCATGGTTCCAAAGCATACAATCTACCCTCAATCACCACCTTATAATCCTTTAAATTTTCCTTAATTCGAGTATGGATCCCGTGATTTCAGTAGTACGGGCCCAATACTTAAGGGTTTTGAGCACTATAACAATCCTATGGTGCACATACAACCCTAGATGCTTTGGATCTAAGTTTTATCAAGTTATACATGCAATATCATTTGTTCCAAAGCATACACCCTAGCTAGCATGAAAATGGAGATATACAACATAAAAACTAGTTAGATGAATACCTCTTTGTTGTAGCATGTAGAACCTTTCCTTTAAAGAGCTTAGCACCTCAAATGTGATGCCTCAAATAAGTCACAAACACCAAATGCAAAAGGAGGCTTGTGAGAGAGAGGTTAGGAAGCACAAATCGGCTAGGGTTAAACCTTAGAACTCTTGTAGCCGATTTTAGGGTGCTAGGGGTTACTTTTATAGTGTGGAATTCCTAGGGTTTCTTATATCTAAACCATAATTCACCATGACTCTTCATATTTGATGGCCCTTTGGACTAAACACTAATGGACTCTCATATAGATTTAGTCCATGCCTAATCATGGATCATTTACCCAAACTATAAGTATCACTGATTTACCTAATCAGACCTCGTAAATCTAATCAGTCTGTTTTGATCACTAAATTAATTCTAAATTAACTCTTGATCAATAATAATTAAATAATATGATGTCTCATTTAATATTTTATTCATATAATATATTAATAAATCACAAATAATCTCTTTTTCAAATATCCATCCTATCAAATTGCTCCGGTGAAGGCAACCCAAAAGGACCATGCTACTATCGGGTAAAGTACATACCAATTATAGTTATGGGATTAGACACTTAATCCAACAGTCTCCCACTTGGATAAGTCTAATAACTATAATTGCCAATGCAACTTAAAAATCCGATTAGCAATCGTAGTTCTCAAAAGCCGCTGTCGAACTCTGATTTAGCCAATGACACGTCCTTTAGATAAGTGATCATATAATCCTCTGTTCTTCAAGATATCATGTGGACAAAGTCATGGAATAAAGTCATACTCATTGTCCAACAATTTGTTTCCCGATTTCTGATTTGTTTGACATAGAACTTATTTGAACACATCAATTGAGTCCTGACCGGCCCGACACATAACTCAAAAAAAATCATCGAGGGGCCCAAGATAACGCTTTTAATCCACTTAGGATAAAAGGAACAGATAAACTTCGACTTATATGCTTGTACTAATTACTTGTTTAATTATACACAACAATACGTTTTATAACATCAAGTTACTGATGCGTTTTCATGCTATCAATGCTCAAAAAACTCGTAATCAACAACTCATATATCTTGGTTTGAAGACTATACAATATTATCATCTCACAATCACTCGTGATAAATTCCATGAAGTGATTCATGTGAGCGTGGGTTTAATCCAATATTCAAATTCTTATTTCAAGAGTACTCATGAACGTTGCAGCGAACCTTTGCTATGTCTAAAACACCTTAGACAATCTACAAGTCAATTCATGACAGTCTAACCTCATTACCTACTTCCAAAGTATGATCAATTGTGGATAGTTCGAATAATCATATTATTCTGGAAGTCAAAACATGCAAAAAGTGAAACATAAAATAAACAATTGATAGAAGACAGTAAACTTTACTTATAAAGAAAACTTTTATTTTTTAATCATCAAATGTCAATTACATTTATTTATTACGAGTATCTAACTATCTATCTAATCACTAAAACTAATATCGTCCCTTATGCCAATGCTCTTAGCATGCTGCAAATGCTAAACGCTACTCAGTCCCTTCGTAAGGGGATATGTTGGATTATCCTCTGACGATACCCTCTTCACTATGAGGAGTCCCTCTTCTACTCGATGTCTTATGAAGTGATTTTTTTGTCGATGTGCCTGGATCTGCCATGATCCCTCAGTTCCTTGGTTAAGGCCACCGCACCCTCGTTGTTACAGAAAATTTCCATAGGCTCCTTTATAGCTGGTACAACTCCAAGGTCTCCGATGAAGTTCTTTATCCATATTGCCTCCTTCGACGCTTCTCTTGCTACAATGTACTCAGATTCGTACGTTGAATCAACTACAATCTCCTGTTTGGAACCTTTCCATGTTACTTCTCCTCCATTTAGGGTAAATACCCAGCACGACTGAGAGCGGAAATTATCTATGTCGGTCTGAAAGCTGGCGTCACTATGCCCTGTCACTCTCAAGTCATCACTCCCACCAAGGGTAAGGACACAGTCTTTAGTCCTCCGCAGGTACTTAAGAATGTTCTTTACTGCTATCCAGTGAGTTCTACCAGGATTCCCTTGATATCGACTAACCATGCTTAATGGAAAAGCCACATCAGGGCGAGTACATGTCATATAATACATGATCGAGCCAACGACGGAAGGGTATGGTACTCGACTCATTTCTGCTATTTCAGCATCGGTACTCGGACTATGAGTCTTGCTTAGTTTGTTATTGCTCTGGATTGGCAATTCTCCTTTCTTGGAATTATCCATGTTGAAACGTTTCAACACCTTGTCCAAGTAGGTATTTTGACTAAGTCATATTAGTGTTTTACTCCTATTTCTCAATATCCTTATCCCTAGAATGTAAGTAGCTTCCCCAAGGTCCTTCATAGCGAAACACTTCCCAAGCCAGTACTTAACTTCCTGCAAAGTTGGAACGTCGTTTCCTATGAGTAGTATGTCATCCACATACAATACCAGAAAGCTAACTATACTCCCACTAGCCATGACATATACGCAAGACTCATCTTCGCTTCTCGAAAATCCAACCTCTTTGACGTTCTCATCGAAACAAAGATTCCATATGCGGGATGCTTGCTTTAATCCATAAATGGATTTTTCAAGCTTACACAGTCTATCATGGTACTTCGCATCCACAAAACCCTCTGGCTAACTCATGTAAACATCTTCAGCCAACTTCCCATTAAGGAAAGCGGGTTCGACATACATCTGGCATATTTCATAATCATGAAACACAACTATGGCCAGCATAACCCTTATAGACTTGATCTTCGCTACTGGTGAGAAGGTCTCCTCATAGTCAACTCCGGGAGTTTTATTAAAGGCCTTTGCAACCAATCGCGCCTTATATGTGTGTACTTTCCCATCCATGTCGGTCTTCTTCTTGAAGATCCACTTGCATCCGACTGTCTTACGACCTGGTACATTGTCAACCAAGTTCTAAACTTAATAGTTATATATAGACTGAATCTCGCTGTCCATCGCCTCTTTCGATTTTACAGACTCTTGGCCCGCAATAGCTTCCTTGTAGTTGTTAGGTTCATCCAAATTTACCAGTGTGCTATCACTGATAAACGTATCACCTTCACTTGTTATATGAAAACCATATAACACAGGTGGAACACTAACTATGCTAGAACGTCTCAGAGGTAAGGGTTGGTCAACTGTTTCAACAAGAGTCTCATCCTCAGGTTGAGTGCTAGTGTTAGAGGTTCCTTCATTGCTTAACTCTTGAAGCTCTTCAAGGTCAATTTTCCTCTCACTATCCTCTTGGCATATGAGCTCTCTTTCACGAAAGACACCCATTCGTGCTACGAAGACCACATTCTCAGTAGATCAATAGAACAAATATCCAAAGGATTTTTGTGGGTAGCCAATGAAAATACAACGCTCACTACGAGGTTTGAGCTTGTCGTGAGTCTCTTGTCTTACGAAACTTCCCTGTCCATATTTCGTGAGGTGTTTTGGCAACCTTCTTAGTTAGGACTAGATTAAGGATGTGGGCGGCAGTCTCTAAGGCATACCCCAAGAATGAGATAGGTAATGTGACAACCGTCAAATTCAAGTCAAAGTCAAAGTCAACAAGTTAAACTGGTCAAACTTAATTAGTACTTGTATGTTAAAAGTTATTCTATGTATAAAAATGTGCATTTGTATGTCAAGAATTCAAGTGTCTCGAAGAATCTATGTGTTTAGCAATGTAAAAACCCTAAAAAGGGAGTTAAACGAATCAAAACACGACTATGGACCCTTTTGGGGACTAAAAGCAATCATAAACGAAGCATAACGGGGTTCACGAACCTTGCATTACGAGATTATACGATGATAATGGCTAAAAGTAAATCTCTCCCAAATCTCTCTAAGTATGTGAAATCTCTCCCAAATCTCTCTAAGTATGTGAAATCTCTCCCAAATCTCTTTAAGCATGTGAAATCTCTCCCAAATCTCTCCAAGTGTGTGAAATCTCTCCCAAATCTCTCCAAGTATGTGAAATCTCTCCCAAATCTCTCCAAGTATGTGAAATCTCTCCCAAATCTCTCTCAAAATCTCTCTCAAATATTTATAGTCAAACGGGTCATCCCGACCCTTAAATTGGCCAATAACCACTCAAAACGGGAAGTTATATTGAAAAACCCCTCTTAGGAACCGAACCTCTTAGGAACCGAACCTCTTAGGGCCGAACCCTTCTATTAGAGCCGAAGCCTCTCAGAACCGAAGCTGTCAGAAGCGAACTTATCAGAAGCGAATTGCCTTCTCGGACCGAACTCGGTAGACCGAAATGGACCGAACCCTGATGCAACCGAAATAGACCGAGGGCTCGGTCTATTTCGCTTCCCTCACCACTTCGGACCGAGACCCCTACCTTCGGTCCCTTCTCCCTTCTCTCGGTTCCTTCCCTACCTTCGGTCCTCAGCACCCCCAAGAGCCAAACCTCGCAGGTTCGCTCCTTAAGCCCGGTTTTCGACTACTTTCGCTTCCTAAGCCCGTTTTTTACGGGGATTTTTCACCAAATTCATATTTTTACCATTTTAAACCCCCAAAACTCATATTTTATTAAATTCTCAAGGACTTATTAATTAAAAATCATTATTTTACATTAAGAGAAATATCTAAGGATGTTTACACCACAAGTGGGTCAAGTGTGCCCACTCGCCTTCCGTGTGTCATCTCCTCATTAGCCAACCTTATCCACATCACACTAACCAAGGCAAAGATCCTTTCAACCTTGCCACTTGCTCCAGCAACATCTATATAAAGAAATCCATAGAGGATTTCTTTGTTCACTTCGATCAAATCCTTCACTTACACACTTCTCAAACCTTCAAAAGAGCCTCTTTTTCTCTCTACTTCCAGCCACTTTTTGGAAGTGTTCTTGAGCTATTATCTCACTTCTTGGTAAGTATTCCACCTAAACTCAAGTGTTATTCCATGTTTTCATAACATCCTTGAATCATCTACACACATTTAACCCCAAACATCGTTCTTAGGATCATCCAACAACTTACGTGTTCATCAAGTGTCCTTGACTTGATACTCCTCGCCTTCGACCTTCCATCCTTCAAGAAATCACTCAAGGTGAGTTCACACCCCTACATTTTCTAGTTTTCTTTAGTTTTCAGGGGGGAATACAAGTTACAACACCAAAACATAATCAAAACTTAACTTGACAGCTTACAACAGAAAAGTTATGACCTGTTCACGAACTGTTTTACCCAACTTAAGCTTAATATTTTTCAAAACTGTTTAATATGCAAATAGTTCAGGTTTATACCTTTAAAATGACTAGTTGCACATCTCCATACGATATGTATACAATTTATGGTGATTTTTACAAAACGTCCTATCACTGCAGCAACAAAATCAGACCAGGTTGTGAAGATGAACATTTTCACACTGGTTTGAAACCACCAAAAATTATAGGAAAATTTATGAAAATAGTAGACTCTTTTTCCAAACTCTCTGAGTTTACGGATGCAGTTTTCGACTTACGATAATTTTTCTATAAATATTCTAAAACAGGGATAGTTAAGAGTAAAACTGTCGAAAAAAAAATGTTTAAGAGTCATTCACACCTTGTAACATGCTGAGCAAGGTGTGTACGATTTACACTTAGTAATTTCAATGTCATTTTATTGAAATACAAAGACATGCATAACAAGGTTTCAGTCAAACATACAACACTTTTGATAAACTATAATAGGTATAGTTTGAGCACTTCATTTAACAAGGAAAACAGTAACACAATCGATTCACAAAACGGGCATCCCACTACATACTACGTGAACTTGTTAATGAATAAAATTTGTGAGACATTCTCCTTCGGGGTACTCTTAGGTACCACATAAAAGTCTTGTAGTTATAATCAGAATCTCCTAGAGGGAGAGCGTGATAGTTGTGTATAGATCTATACTGGGTCTGACAAACCCGCACCTAAGCTGCTTGCAACAGCTAGACCGACAAGTCTGGGGTGACAAGTGTCATAACATTCCGACGCCTGAAGAACGTCGCATACGAGGCCTTCTAATCTTTAGTATGGTTATAACATCTCACATTGGGGTATTAACAAAACATACAGTTCATGGAAATTCTAAGACTTTACACAAATGAGTTTTATTTAAATACAAAACCACACATAAGTATGACGATTTACTTACACATACTAAGTCTTGGTTAAGATAAGACTACAACAAACCTTTTACAAAATATTGGATTTTCAGGAAACAAACTTGTGACAAACTTTAAGGAAACAACATTCATTTTTATAAAATGCTTATGAACTCACCAGCTTTATGCTGATACTCTTTCAAAACAACTTGTATTTTCAGGTAATCAGTAATTCAGGTAACACAAGATGTGTGAAGTCAAGACGCTAAGGCGTAGATTCTTTTGCGATATTTTGAACATCATATGTAATTTATTTGGAAACATGTATTTTGAAACGATGTAACCTTTTAAATTATATTTATGATGGTTGTGTTACTTTCTTCACTATGGGTATGATACTGAGCATGACGTCCTCCGCCCCCGAACGTTTCCGCCGTTCTAGTTTGGGGGTGTGATAGATTGGTATCAGAGCTTTGTTTATAGTGAACTAAGTATATCGAACCACGTAAGATATACAAACTATAAACACAACGGGACAAAATTCTCTGACGTAGCTTTTAAAAAGTACTTTTAAGAATAAAAATTTGTACTTTTTTAAAAAGTACACATACAATCGCACTCATTAATTCAGTATCATAAAGGCAATAACATGAAAGTATCAAGACGAGTTGGACACCATGATCCAGCTTCGGGGTATGTAGTCAGATCTTGGATGAATAACATGAAAGTATCAAGACGAGTTGGACACCATGATCCAGCTTCGGGGTATGTAGTCAGATCTTGGATGAATTTAGCCTGATCAACTATATTTAGCCAAGGTAGGACCAATGTATGCCGAAGAAGGATCATGATGAGCAACAAGTCTGCAACTTACCAAAGATTTCAAGAATCAAACATAAAAAAAAATACTATAGGAGTATTTTGACACAAAAAGACGTAATAATCACAATTGCAAAAACTAGCTTCTTATTCCCAAAATTTCTCGCGATATCCTTCTTATCCCTATTCTCGTACAGGCATAATGGCAGGATTTCACTTGCCGTGTGATCCCTACTTCCCCAACCAAGGGAATGTTGGCTGGATTGAGGAAGACCCAGAAGAAGATTTCGAGGAGGAACCCATCGAGGATGAAGAACCCATGGAGGAGGAAGAATCAGTAGACGGTGAAGAGGAAGAAGACTCAGATGGAACCGACTCCGAACCTGAAGTTTACAATCCACACCCTGCCCCGATCCCTCCGTAGCATTTCCAGGACCCGATGCCCCAATAGGCCGAAACTATACATCGATGGAGCCGAGAGTAAGGTCAACGACCTCCCTATGGCATGGAACGAAGTTTCTACGACCTCAGCAGAGGAGGGTCAGCCGACCGAGCCCTTCCTATCATGGTTCGCCGTGTTGCACACCACGAAGAGCAAACAAGGGTAAGCACCCGCCACCTCATGGAAATTGGGGCAACTAGCCAAGTCAACTCCGTTCGCATTCGCCGGTTGGATGATGACCACGATCGAACTCGAGACCGCACCGAACTTTTTCGACGGGAAATGGCCGCAAACCGAGCTGAAGTGCAAGAACTCCGAGAACACCGAGCCACTCTAGAAGGACGTCTGGCAGAAGCAGAGCGCCAAGCGGCAGAATCCAGAGCCAAAATGAGGAACTTCGTGTCTACACTTCATGATCCTCAGAGCTCCAACCGACGCAAGTAGTACTTGCACTGCTCGCTTCAGTTTAACCTATTTTGCGGATAAATATTACTGTTACATTCTAGTATTCTATGTCCGATCCCGCAATTTCAGTGTTTACACTTTCGGGATCTGTTAGGCGGTCAAAAAATTTCCATACATTGATGTAGCATAGACCCCTAGTAGGGTCAAATTTTCCCAAGTATTGTATACTATGTTATATCAATGATATTGACACGCTATTTTTTTTTATTGAGAACACTACATCAGATTCATAACATGAGCTATCTTCAGATAAAATTTACTGGTGGTCAATCTATGATTGTCTGATGTATAAATCAAAGTTATATGTAATTGAGACCATGTCGACCTATAAATGGTGGTTCCGCCTTGGATCATGTTCCTTGTTTAGTTGTGGGCCCAGGGCAGACCCATTAGATTCGAAAGTTTATTAAATCTTAATTACATGTAAATATTCTACATCAAGCGATTGTTGGATGGACCCGGTATGGATACTATCACAGGCATTTCACGTGAATCAATACTATCAAAAAGCATAAAGTCTATATTTCACTATCTATAGACTTCGGGTATGAATAGATTCTTACAAAATCTTTACAAGTCGGAATCATGATGCATATAAAGAACTAATTATGTTTAGTCTTAACTCTCGACTTGTGATTGGTATCAAAGACTTATTGTCTTTTTCATTCTTGATATGGCAGAAAATGCCACCTCGTAGAAATCCTAGACGCGGCGGCGCCGCAGGAGCTGCAGCGCCACCACCACCTCCACCGCCCCCTCAGTTCGACCCAACAATGTTCCAGGCTGCCATGACAGCCGCAGTGGCAGCCACGATAGCCCAAATCAACCCCAGTAATTCAGGAGGTGCGGGTAGTGGTGCCTCCAACTCTAATAACGGGGACGGCCAGGGACGCTCGAGGGAGTGCACCTACAAGGACTTTACTAACGGCAAGCCCAAAACCTTCAACGGAAGCGGAGGTGTCATAGCCTTACCACAATGGTTCGAGAAAACCGAGACCATTTTCGAAATATGCGCATGCCCTGAAGCAAGCAAGGTTAAATTTGCTGCATGCACATTCTCCGATAGAGCCCTCACCTGGTGGAAAGGCCACGTCAAAGCACTAACCCTCCCGGTGGCTAATGCAATAACATCGGAAGACCTGAAAACCATGTTAATGAAAGAGTATTGCCCCAGGGGCGAGATACAGAAGCTGGAAGAAGAATTTTGGGGACTCAAAATGACAGGCTCTGACATCCTGTCATACACCTCAAGGTTCAGCGATCTAGCCATGCTGTGTCCCGGGATGGTTCCTACTGAAAGAAAGAAGGTAGAAAGGTACATATGGGGAATATCTCCCCAAGTCCAAGGAATCGTGTTGGCCTCAAACCCAATTACCTTTGACAGTGCCAAGGAACTGGCACAGCAACTCATTGACCATAAAGCCAGCCATGACACTGTAACAACCACCTCCGAGCAAGCAAAAGGGGGAAACAACAAAAGGAAGTTTTAGGACAAGAAGAAGGGCCAACCTGCCCAAGACCCTGCCAAGAAACAACAAGTGGTTGGTGTGCACGGTGCCACAACCACTGCCAACGCAGCTCCGATACGACAATACGCCGGGAACCTACCCAAGTTCAACAAGTGCAACTATCACCATAACGGTGCATGCCGTGAAATGCATTGCAGCAACTGTAACAAAAAGGGGCACACCGCCCGATTTTGCAGAGCTTCGGTCCAACAAAACGCACAAGCTGCCAACGCCCGAGCAAGCCAGGCCTGCTATGGTTGTGGAGAAGCAGGACACTTTAAGCGAAACTGCCCAAAAGCAAGAAACCCTAACCCCGGCGAAGTGGGCAGAGTTTTGGCGATAGGTCATCAGGAAGCCGTCGCAGATCCAACTGTGGTCACCGGTACGTTCCTCCTCAACAATACATACGCATGCATTCTTTTCGATAGTGGCGCGGTGAAAAGCTTCGTGAGCCACCAAATTTAAACGCTTGCTTAATCAAACACCACAAACAATAAAAGACACATTCACCGTAGAAATGGTTAACGGAAAAACAGAGAACACAAACGACATATACACCAGGTGTACCCTCACCTTAAACAATTATTCTTTCCAAATCGACCTTATGCCGGTCAACATAAAAAGTTTTGATGTTATCATTGGCATAGATTGGTTATGTCCTCACCATGCTGAAATCCTATGTCACGAAAAGGCCGTTCGCCTTAATCTGCCAAGTGGCGAAACTTTCGTCGTTTATGGCGACAAACCTAGCTCAAACTTCCAGACCATCTCTTGTGTCAAGGCTCAAAAATATCTCCGCAAGGAGTACCATGCCTTCCTAGCCCACGTCATAGACAAGAAACAAGATGTAAAAGACATCAAGGACATTTCGGAGGTCTGTGATTTCCCTGATGTATTCCCGGAAGACCTTCCAGGAGTGCCCCCTGCTCGATAAGTCGAATTCCGAATCGACTTAATTCCTGGAGCTACCCCCGTAGCCAAGTCGCCATATCGCCTAGCCCCGGCCGAAATGCAGGAACTGTCCAGTCAACTGAACGAACTGCTGAGCAAAGGCTTCATTAGACCAGGCTTCTCGGCTTGGGGAGCACCAGTTTTGTTCGTCAAGAAGAAGAACGGCTCGTTCCGCATGTGCATTGACTACCGTGAATTAAACAAACTCACCATTAAAAACCGATAAACTTTGCCTCGAATCGATGACCTCTTCGACCAGCTACAAGGAGCAAGTTTCTTCTCGAAGATTGACCTTAGATCTGGGTACCATCAACTACGAGTTCAAGAAGAGGATATTCCCAAGACAGCTTTCAGAACGCGCTATGGTCACTACGAATTTGTAGTGATGCCTTTCGGCTTAACAAATGCACCCGCAACGTTTATGGACCTAATGAATCGGGTGTGTCGACCTTACTTAGACAAGTTCGTGATTGTTTTCAACGATGATATACTAGTCTACTCCCGAAGTAAGGAAGAACACAACCAACATTTACGTCGAGTCCTGGAAACGCTGAGGGCGGAGAAGTTGTACGCAAAATTCTCAAAGTGTGAGTTCTGGATTCGAGAGGTGAATTTCCTCGGACATGTAGTCAGCAAGGAAGGAATACATGTGGACCCTTCAAAGATATAGGCAATTGAAAGTTGGGCAGCACCAAGAACACCCACAGAAATCCGACAATTTTTAGGACTCGCCGGTTACTATCGAAGGTTCATTCAAAACTTCTCCAAAATCGCGAAGCCCCTCACCACCTTGACTCAAAAAGGAGTAACGTTCGTCTGGGGGGATAAGCAAGAGGTTGCATTCCAAAAACTAAAGCGAACTCTGTGCAGTGCTCCGATCTTATCCCTATCAGATGAAACCGAAGACGTTGTGGTTTATTGTGATGCATCAAAGCAAGGTCTAGGGTGTGTGTTAATGCAACGAGGAAAAGTCATTGCCTACGCCTCAATACAACTGAAGACACACGAGGTAAACTACACGACGCACGATCTCGAATTGGGAGCAGTAGTTTTCGCCCTAAAAATCTGGAGACATTACCTTTACCGCACCAAGTGCACCATCTTCACCGATCACAAAAGGCTTCAGCATATCCTCAATCAAAAAGAACTCAACATGAGGCAAAGGCGATGGGTAGAATTACTAAATGATTACGAATGTGAGATTCGTTATCACCCCGGAAAATCCAACGTGGTTGCAGACGCTTTAAGCAGAAAAGAGTACTCGGGCCACCGAGTAAAGGCGTTAACCATGACCATCCATTCCCACCTGTCCGCACAAATCAAAGAGGCACAGGAAGAAGCCTTAAAACCAGAGAATGTGACAGGTGAAGCATTGAGAGGAATGGACAAAATTCTTGAAGTTAGGGATGACGGCGCTCGTTGTTTAATGAACCAGATCTGGACACCAAAATTTGGTGGATTCAAGGACGTTGTCATGAACGAAGCTCATAAAACTCGCTACTCTGTGCATCCCGGCTCAGACAAGATGTACTTGGACCTCAAGAAGCTATATTGGTGGCCGAACATGAAAGTCGAAATATCTACCTTTGTGGGCAAGTGCCTGACTTGCGCCAAGGTCAAGGTAGAGTATCAAAAGCCCTCGGGACTACTTCAACAACTAGAGATACCCGAATGGAAGTAGGAGCAGATTACGATGGATTTCATTACCAAATTACCCAAGACAACGGGTGGACTTGACACCATTTGGGTAATCGTCGACAGATTAACCAAATATGCACCCTTCCTACCAATAAAAGAGACAGATAAAATGGAGAAACTAACAAGGCTCTACATTAAAGAAGTCGTGTGACTTCACGGAGTACCGATATCCATCATCTCCGATAGAGATAGTCGGTTCACGTCACGATTCTGGCAGTCACTGCAGAGATCTATGGGGACTAGGCTGGACATGAGTACATCCTACCACCCACAGACTGACGGGCAGAGTGAAAGAACCATTCAAAAGTTAGAGGACATGCTAAGAACTTGTGTGATAGACTTTGGAAAAGCTTGGGATACTCATTTACCTCTTATCGAATTCTCATACAATAATAGTTATCACACTAGCATCAAGGTTGCTCCGTTCGAAGCCCTCTATGGCCGTAAGTGCAGATCACCCCTATGTTGGGCTGAGGTGGGCGATACGCAACTAGCAAGAGGGAAGTCCCTAACAGCGCACTCACTGGCCCGGAGATCATAAGGGAAACAACCGAAAAGATCGTCCAAATCTGAGAACGAATGAAGGCTTCGCAAGATCGACAAAAGAGCTACGCAGATAAGAGACGAAAACCTTTGGAGTTCCAAGTTGGGGATCTAGTACTTCTGAAAGTATCACCTTGGAAGGGATTAATACGTTTTGGAAAACGTGGGAAACTAAATCCAAGGTATAACGGATCATTCGAAATCCTCGCCAGGATTGGCCCGGTGGCATACAAGCTACGATTACCACAGGAACTCAATCACGTTCATCCTACCTTTCATGTGTCAAACCTGAAGAAATGTTTGTCTGATGAGACCCTCGTCATTCCTTTGGAAGAAATTGAGATCAACGAGAACCTCCACTTCGTAGAGGAACCTGTTGAAATCATGGACCGAGAAGTCAAATCGACGAAACAAAGTCGCATTCCCATCGTAAAGGTCCGCTGGAACGCCAAATGAGGACCCGAATTTACTTAAGAACGTGAGGACCAAATGAAACAAAAATGCCCACATCTATTCCCCAACCCTTGAAGTCCCACTCAAAAATGCAAATTTCGGGACGAAATTTCTTCTAACGGGGGAATAATGTGACAACCGTCAAATTCAAGTGAAAGTCAAAGTCAACAAGTCAAAGTCAACAAGTCAAACCGGTCAAACTTAATTAGTACTTGTATGTTAAAAGTTATTCTATGTATAAAAATATGCATTTGTATGTCAAGAATTCAAGTGTCTCGAAGAATCTATGTGTTTAGCAATCTAAAAACCCTAAAAAGGGAGTTAAACGCATCAAAACACGACTATGGACCTTTTTGGGGACTTAAAACAATCATAAACGAAGCATAACGGGGTTCACGAAGCTTACATTACGAGATTATACGATGATAATGGCTAAAAGTAAATCTCTCCCAAATCTCTCTAAGTATGTGAAATCTCTCCCAAATCTCTCTGAGTATGTGAAATCTCTCCCAAATCTCTCTAAGTATGTGAAATCTCTCCTAAATCTCTCCAAGTATGTGAAATCTCTCCCAAATCTCTCCAAGTATGTGAAATCTCTCCCAAATCCCTCCAAGTATGTGAAATCTCTCCCAAATCTCTCCAAGTATGTGAAATCTCTCCCAAATCTCTCTCAAAATCTCTCTCAAATATTTATAGTCAACCGGGTCATCGCGACCCTTAAATTGGCCAATAACCGCTCAAAACGGGAAGTTATATTGAAAAACCCCTCTTAGGAACCGAACCTCTTAGGGCCGAACCCTTCTATTAGAGCAGAAGCCTCTCAGAACCGAAGCTGTCAGAAGCGAACTTGTCAGAAGCGAATTGCCTTCTTGGACCGAACTCAGTAGACCAAAATGGACCGAACCCTGATGCAACCGAAATAGATCGAGGGCTCGGTCTATTTCGCTTCCCTCACCACTTCGGACCGAGACCCCTACCTTCGGTCCCTTCTCCATTCTCTCGGTTCCTTCCCTACCTTCGGTCCTCAGCACCCCCAAGAGCCGAACCTTGCAGGTTCGCTCCTTAAGCCCGGTTTTCGACTACTTTCGCTTCCTAAGCCCGTTTTTGACGGAGATTTTTCACCAAATTCATATTTTTACCATTTTAAACCCCCAAAACTCATATTTTATTAAATTCTCAAGGACTTATTAATTAAAAATCATTATTTTACATTAAGAGAAATATCTAAGGATGTTTACACCACAAGTGGGTCAAGTGTGCCCACTTGCCTTCCATGTGTCATCTCGTCATTAGCCAACCTTATCCACATCACACAAACCAAGGCAAAGATCCTTTCAACCTTGCCACTTGCTCCAGCAACATCTATATAAAGAAATCCATGGAGGATTTCTTTGTTCACTTTGATCAAATCCTTCACTTACACACTTCTCAAACCTTCAAAAGAGCCTCTTTTTCTCTCTACTTCTAGCCACTTTTTGGAAGTGTTCTTGAGCTATTATCTCACTTCTTGGTAAGTATTCCACCTAAACTCAAGTGTTATTCCATGTTTTCATAACATCCTTGAATCATCTACACACATTTAACTCCAAACATCGTTCTTAGGATCATCCAACAACTCGCGTGTTCATCAAGTGTCCTTGACTTCATACTCCTCGCCTTCGACCTTCCATCCTTCAAGAAATCACTCAAGGTGAGTTCACACCCCTACATTTTCTAGTTTTCTTCAGTTTTCAGGGGGAGAATACAAGTTACAACACCAAAACATAATCAAAACTTAACTTGACAGCTTACAACAGAAAAGTTATGACCTGTTCACGAACTGTTTTACCCAACTTAAACTTAATATTTTTCAAAACTGTTTAATATGCAAATAGTTCAGGTATATACCTTTAAAATGACTACTTGCACATCTCCATACGATATTTATACAATTTATGGTGATTTTTACAAAACTTCCTATCACTGCAGCAACAAAATCGGACCAGGTTGTGAAGATGAACATTTTCACACTGGTTTGAGACCACCAAAAATTATAGGAAAATTTATGAAAATAGTAGACTCTTTTTCCAAACTCTCTGAGTTTACGGATGCAGTTTTCGACTTACGATATTTTTTCTATAAATATTCTAAAACAGGGACAGTTAAGAGTAAAAGTGTCGAAAAAAAAATGTTTAAGAGTCATTCACACCTTGTAACATGCTGAGCAAGGTGTGTACGATTTACACTTAGTAATTTCAATGTCATTTTATTGAAATACAAAGACATGCATAACAAGGTTTCAGTCAAACATACAACACTTTTGATAAACTATAATAGGTATAGTTTGAGCACTTCATTTAACAAGGAAAACAGTAACACAATCGATTCACAAAACGGGCATCCCACTACATACTACGTGAACTTGTTAATGAATAAAATTTGTGAGACATTCTCCTTCGGGGTACTCTTAGGTGCTACAGAAAAGTCCTGTAGATATAATCAGAATCTCCTGGAGGGAGAGCGTGATAGTTGTGTATAGATCTATACTGGGTCTGACAAACCCGCACCTAAGCTGCTTGCAACAGCTAGACCGACAGGTCTGGGGTGACAAGTGTCATAACATTCCGACGCCTGAAGAACGTCGCATACGATGCCTTCTAGTCTTTAGTATGGTTATAACATCTCACATGGGATATTAACAAAACGTACAGTTCACGGAAATTCTAAGACTTTACACAAAGGAGTTTTATTTAAATATAAAACCACACATAAGTATGACGATTTACTTGCACATACTAAGTCTTGGTTAAGATAAGACTACAACAAACCTTTTAGAAAATATTGGATTTTCGGGAAACAAACTTGTGACAAACTTTAAGGAAACAACATTCATTTTTATAAAATGCTTATGAACTCACCAGCTTTATGCTGATACTCTTTCAAAACAACTTGTATTCTCAGGTAATCAGTAATTCAGGTAACACAAGATTTCTGAAGTCAAGACGCTAAGGCGTCGATTCTTTTGCGATATTTTTGAACATCATATGTAATTTATTTGGAAACATGTATTTTGAAACGATGTAACCTTTTAAATTATATTTATGATGGTTGTGTTACTTTCTGTGACAACCCCAAATTTCAATTCTGTACAACTATTCACTTCAATAGAAGTCAGAACAGTTTCTGCTAACTTTCAAGCTTTCTGGAGTAAGTTTGAGTGTTTAGAAGTTAGTACTTCAGGAGATAACAGGAGAGAGGATGCCCTAGGGTTTATTGTGCAACAATAATGTCCCAAAACTCCAAGAGTTTGGAGTTTACGGCCTAAACAAAGATGTTTACGGCCGTAAACCCTAAAAGGGGGTATAAATATGACACTTAGTCATTATTTACCACTTTTTCACATTTTCAAGATCCAAACTCAAATCCTGTCAAGTATCATCCAACTTTTCTTCTTGATATTCAACTTTATAAGTGTTTCTATCCCTAAAAATTTGATATCTTACTTAATCTAGTGATCTTACATGATTCCATCCGTGAAATCATTCCAAAAGTGTAGATCTTCAACTTTCACCAAGAACACCAAGAACACACACTAGTGTTCTTGGACTTTTAGCACCTTTTCAAGCTTCTACCTAGTAAGTACTCTTACCCTAGTGTATTATAAGACTTGTTACACTTCTAATCATCAAGAAAACACCCAAGAAACACAAGATCAAAGGTGTTTACGATCCAAGATGTTCTTGGACCGTAAACCCTAATAAAGGGGCCAAAATGTGCCCTAGTCCCTTACCAAGCCTTGGATACTAATCTAGATCATATCCTTAAAGTGCTTAGGAATTGAAACATCAAAAAGACCATAAACCATTTGGGTTTATGGCCGTAAACCCAAGGAGAAGTGGTCCAAGGACCGTAAACTGCACAAAGAGTGAAATGGTGCCCTAATCACTTTCAAAGGCTTAGATATGAAGTAGGAATGCTTCTTATGACCTTTTAGGCTTCAAAACTCAACATGGTAAAAGTACCATGAGTTTATGGCCGTAAACTTGTGGGTTTACGACCGTAAACTCAATAAGAGTTGGTCACAAAACCGTAAACTCCAAAGGAGTTTACCCTTGAACCCTAAACTCAATTACAAGGTCCTACCACCCTTAGATGCAATCCTTAGGAATTATAGCACTTAAAGCAAGTGTTTTACATGTCTTAGGATGTCTTAAACTTGGTTAATTAGTTGTTTTATGACTAATTGGAGACATATATGTGTTATTATATGTTAACTAGGATCATTGTGTGTGTACAAGTCTTCACTTGACACTTAGCATCCTACATCATCCGTTCATCCAAACCACTCACTACAGGTGAGTTCATACCCCTTAATCAATCCTTTTAAATTATTTTAAATGCTTTCATGGGGGGGAATACAAGTAGAAAATAGGAAGTTATAGAATCAATCGTATGTGATTTATAACTGTGTTTTCAACCAACTGATTTCACATACTTCAAAATGTGTTAAATACAATGGTTTTCAGTTATTTTATTCTTTGTTATCAAATGAACTACTTTTGAATCGTTTTATAAACTGACATCAAGTCATTATTACTTATTGTTCAAAACTCTTAAATGTATTACAAAACCTCTTTCAACTTATTGTTAAAAACCATATCTATACACTTATGTTTCATACATATATGTATTGGTATGAGCGCTTTCATTCTTTCTTCAGTTCCAACACTCTTGTGTAGCAAGGGTGTATAAACCTACTTGGACATTCAATCTACATTCCAGTAAACTACTATAGGTATAGTTTAGGAGATACAAAATATTATTCCTAGTACAAGGAATTACACAAGAGTCAGTTCATTCATGAGTCTATACAAATATACTAAATACTATATGAAGAGATACTATTACTTGTTATACAGAGAGAAATACTATATACTATACAGAGAGAGATACTATATATACTATACGGGACTGACCATCCTACACCTGGCTGCTAGCTACAGCAGGACCTGTTCATCGACGGATGTTCTCGGTTGTACTGTTCGGCGAGTTTCCACGCCGTGATTATCCTAAGGCAAAAGGATACGATTTCAATGATTATATAATTTTCCATATTACTTTTATTTTGTGACACATTCACATAAACGATGAGGTAGACTATATATTTATAATAGTAGTTGCACATGGGAAAAACCTTCATTGATACAGAAATGCAAACCTTCAAAGTATTCGGGTCTTGCTAGAAGACTACTTTTTTTTTACTAGTAGGAAATATGGGATTTTCTAGGGTTTTCACACTTATACTAAATGTTTCAATAAACATTTACAAGTCTTTCATAACAGCTTTTCAAATCAATGACACTAAAATACTTATGAATTCACCAGCATTATGCTGATCTACGCTTTCAAAATAACTTGTATTCTCAGGTCACCAGTAGACAGGTACGATGACCAGGTTTTGAGAAGACGGAGCACAGACAAGACTCGTCTTTTATTTTGATTACATATTTTGGTGTCTTATTACTATGAAAGAACACTCATGTATTAAAACTTTACTTTTAATGCAATGGATGATGTTGTTGCTTGTTTACTACTTTGCACTGTTATGATACTTTACATGACGTCCTCCACCCCTGAACGTTTCCGCCGTTCTTGGTTTTGGGGTGTGACAGATTGGTATCAGAGCATTGTTTATTGTGAATTGAGTATATCAACCCATAAAAGATATACAGACTATAAATACAACGAGATTAAAATACTCTGACCAAGAGTTTATACTTTTAAATAATAAAATATTTAAACTAACTATACATGCCTGCATTCATACTAAAAATCAGTGTCACAATGACAAAAACAAAAGTATTACGATTGTTGAATATCACAGGTAAGCTCGGGGATGTATGGTCAGTCCTGGGAGTGGCATAGCCTGATCAACTATGCTGGTCCAAGGAGTGATTACCATATGCCCAAGAATGGTTGTGATATGGCAACAAGTCTAAAAACTTACCAACACTACCACAATGAAATACTATGGGAATATTTGGTGTTACTATAATTACTTATCTGCAAACTAAAAATGTCTTTATCAGTAGGTCAATAGTTGCTAAGTGGATACACTAAGATTATATGTACCTAGGACGTCATAGACTTAGAATCTGTGATCTTTGCTTTACTTCTTGTTCCTTGTTTGGTTGTGGGCTTAGAGTTAGGGTCACTTATTCGAAGGTCTATCCTGTCCTGAGTACATATAACTGGTATGCACTAAACAAGTATTGGAGTAACTGATAAAGATCATCTTATAATTATCTAATTAATACGTCTATTTAGTTATTTCTTATATCCCTTTTCTCGCGTAGATATTATGGCTGGATTCCATCCCCACGACGACCCGTACTTCCCAAACCAAGGCGATGCTGGATGGCTAGAGGAAGAACCAGAAGATGATCACCCAATCCCTTTGGATGATCGCCATGTTGAAGGCTTTTCTGATAGTTCTGACTTAGAGCCTGAAGTCAACAACCTACCCCAAGTGGGTCAGGCCCCGAATCTCAACCCCCAACCCGCGTTTCAAGGTCCCACACCCTTGTGGGCAACAAACTTGAATCGCTGGAGCGACGAACAGGGTCAACCCTTACCCTACTATGGGGACCGAAGCTTCTATGACATTAGCGGAGGTGGCTCTGCGGATCGATCTCTGCCTGTTATGATCCGTAGGATTGCTCAAAATGTTGAGCAAGGTCAAGCAGCCATCGACCGAGCCATGGAAATTGATGCCAACTCGGGCGTTAACACCGTCCGCATTCGACATCTGGAAGACGCTGTCGAAGGGACGAGAAGAACCAATGAGACTCTGCGGCAACAGTTAGCTGCATCTCGGACCGAAGTCATAGAACTTCGAGTTCGTCAGAGGGCTCACGAGCGACATCTCCAAGAGGTGGTACGTCAACTGGTGGATATGAGGATTCTCCCCAGGAATTCCCATCGCCGGTAGAAGATGTCTAGTACATCTTTTCTTTAGATATAAGGAATAGCCTTTCCTAACTAAGCTCTAAGTAGCACTTTTCTATAAAATATTCCTGTCTCTCAAGTACTTTCTTAGATTTCTAAACTGTCGACATTTTCCTTATGGTATGATGTAAGACCTATAGTTAGGTCATTTTCCTGAACTCATTTACATCTTATATACCAGTAATTTCAGCAGTTATCTAATCTATTTAGAAATTCATACTCTCATTTGATATCGAACTATGGCGACTTAGTTCACAAGACACTGTCATTCTTTATACTATTGTATTCTTATCATTGTTTCTATCTTTTAAACTTGAAGTTAAAAGATGCCTCCTCACAGAAATCCAAGGCGTAACAATAATAACGAAACACCGATACCACCACCTCCACTACCTCCTCAGTTCGACGCTGCTATGTTCCAAGCAGCTATCACGGAGGCCATAGCGGCTGCCATGTCACACATCAATACTCCTGTCCCTAGTGGATCGGGAACAGGTGCACCTCCTCCCAACCATGGCGAGAGTCATGGGCACCCTCGGGAATGCACCTACAAGGATTTTACAAATGCCAAACCCAGAAATTTCAATAGAACTGGAGGGGTTATGATCTTAAGGCAGTGGATAGAAAAGACAGATGCAGTCTTTGAAATCTGCGCCTGCCCAGAGAACAATAAGGTCAATTTTGCTACTTGTACCTTTTCTGACATGGCTTTAACTTGGTGGAATGGCCACGTTAAGTCACTGACTCTGATAGTGGTAAATTCGATAAGCTGGGAGAACTTGAAAGCCATGCTGATGAGAGAGTACTGTCCACGAGAGGAAATTCAAAAACTCGAGCAGGAACTATGGGGTCTTGTAATGGTTGGTTCTGACATATCAACCTATACTAATAGATTCTGTGATCTGGCAATTCTTTGCCCTGATATCGTTACTCTAGAGAGCAAGAAAATAGAGAGATATATTTGGGAACTGTCGCCCCAGATCCAGTCAAGTGTGTTAGCATCAAGGCCTGTTACTTTTGACAGCGCTAAAGAGCTGGCACAATCTCTTATAGATCACGGAAACTACCAGAACCCAACAATTTCTACACCCGAGCAACAAAAGGGAAACAACAACAACAACAACAAGAAAAAGGGGTGGAACAAGAGGAAAAGCGGGACTTCACAAGAATCCTCAAAGAGACAACAACTAGTTACAATCAATTTTGCCACGGTAACTCCTGTTGTCCCTGCTAATCCCTTACCAGCGAAGCCTTATGCCGGTAATCTTCCGAAGTAGCAACAAATGCACCTTCCATCACAACGGACCTTGCCGGGAAATGCAGTGCACTAACTGCAACAGAAGGGGGCATACTGCCCGTTTCTGCAAGACTCCAGCAAGGCCGAGCGCTCAAGTTCCTAACACCGGTGTGGGCCAAGCTTGCTACGGTTGTGGCGAAGTGGGCCACTATAAGAGGAACTGCCCTAAGGCAGGGATAGCTGGCGGAGTAGGAAGAGTTCTGGCCATAGGCCACGAGGAAGCGGTTCCTGACCCCACAGTGGTCACTGGTACGTTTCTCCTCGATAACTCTTATGCATGCATACTTTTCGACAGTGGAGCGGAGAAAAGCTTCGTAAACCAGAAATTTGCACACTTGCTTAAACAAAAACCGCGTGCACTAGATGAATCATTCACTGTAGAAATGGCAAACGGGAAAATGGAAAGTACTAACTGCATATACGTAGGTTTTACTCTAACTTTAGATGGTCATACTTTCAAAATAGACCTCATGCCGGTCCCAATTAAAAGTTTCGACGTCATAATCGGCATGGATTGGTTAAGTCATCGTCGCGCCGACATCATGTGCTTTGAGAAAGCAGTTCGTCTTAACCTCCCTAACAACAAAACCCTAGTTATCTACGGCGACAAACCTAGTACGAACCTTCGCATCATTTCGTGTATCCAAGCTCAGAAGTGCTTGCGAAAGGAATATCATGCATTCCTCGCACACATCGTCGATACGAGTCAAGAAGTGAAAGACATTCAGAACATCTCAGAAGTACGCGACTTTCCCGACATCTTTCCAGAAGAACTACCGGGATTACCACCTCAACGCCAAGTCGAGTTCAGAATCGACTTAGTGCCAGGGGCTACTCTAGTAGCCAAATCTCCATATCGTCTGGCACCGGCGGAGATGCAGGAACTTTCCAGTCAGCTTAACGAACTTCTCAAGAAGGGATTCATTAGGCCAAGCTTCTCACCATGGGGAGCACCCGTCTTGTTCGTCAAGAAGAAAGACGGATCGTTTCGTATGTACATCAACTACAGGGAACTCAACAAGCTTACCATTAAGAATCGTTATCCCTTACCCCGCATTGACGATTTATTTGATCAACTTCAAGGAGCCAACTACTTCTCGAAGATAGATCTATGATCCGGGTACCACCAAGTACGAGTGTTAGAGGAGGATGTTCCTAAGACAGCCTTCTGAACTCGTTATGGACACTACGAGTTTGTAGTGATGCCGTTCGGATTAACAAACGCGCCCGCAGTATTCATGGATTTAATGAATAGGGTGTGTCGTCCTTACTTGGATCAGTTCGTCATTGTCTTCATCGATGACATACTCATCTACTCTCGAAGTAAGGAGGAACATAGTCAACACCTACGAAGAGTCTTTGAAACATTACGATCGGAGAAGCTCTATGCGAAGTTCTCTAAGTGCGAATTTTGGATTCGAAGAGTCGAATTCTTGGGCCATGTAGTTAGTGAAGAGGGAATTCACGTGGACCCCTCCAAAATCAAGGCCATTGAGAACTGGTCAGCACCGAAGACACCTACAGAAATTCGTCAATTTCTAGGTCTCGCTGGCTAATATTGCAGGTTCATTCAGAACTTCTCCCGAATTGCGAAACCTCTTACAACACTGACAAAGAAGGGCGTGGCCTTTGACTGGGAAGAGAAGCAAGAGAGAGCATTCCAAACGCTCAAGCGAGCCTTGTGCACCGCACCAATACTATCCCTCCCCGAAGGGATAGAAGACTTCGTTGTCTATTGTGATGCTTCAAATCAAGGGCTCGGCTGTGTTCTGATGCAACGAGGAAAGGTCATCGCATATGCCTCGAGACAGCTGAAGACACACGAGGTTAACTACACCACCCACGATCTTGAACTAGGAGCAGTTGTGTTTGCTCTAAAGATCTGGAGACACTACCTGTATGGTACAAAAAGTACTATCTTTACAGACCACAAAAGCCTACAACATATATTCGACCAGAAGGAGCTCAACATGAGACAACGATGGTGGGTCGAGCTACTCAGTGATTACGAATGTGAAATTCGTTATCATCCGGGTAAAGCCAACGTAGTAGCCGACGCCCTAAGTCGGAAAGAATACTCTGGTCGTAGAGTCAAATCATTGACTATGACTATCCATTCACACTTGTCCACGCAAATTAAGGAGGCTTTGCTCAACGCTTTGAAACTTGAAAATGTGGCGAGTGAAACCCTAAGAGGGATGGATAAGAATTTAGAAGTCAAGGGTGGCGGAGCCTTATACCTCATGGATCGTCTGGACACCGAAACACGGTGGCTTCAGAGACTTGGTCATGACTGAGGCACACAACACTCGTTATTCCGTCCACCCAGGTTCAGATAAGATGTATCTGGATCTTAAAAAGCTATACTGGTGGCCTAACATTAAAGCAGAGATTTCTACCTTCGTAAGTAAATGCCTTACATGCGCCAAGGTCATGGTCGAATACCAGAAACCCTCCGGTCTTCTACAACAACCAGAGATACCGGAATGGAAGTGGGAGCGGATCACTATGGACTTCATAACCAAGTTGCCCAAGACAACGGGTGGACTTGATACCATATGGGTCATCGTCGACAGATTGACCAAGTCCGCACACTTCCTGCCTATCAAAGAAACAGACAAGATGGAGAAGCTTACAAGAACCTACATTCAGGAGATTGTACGACTGTACGGTGTTCCCATGTCTATTATCTCGGACAGAGATAGTAGATTCACTTCGAGGTTCTGGCAGTCGCTACAAAGTTTCCTAGGAACTAGGCTGGACATGAGTACAGCCTACCATCCACAGACCGACAGACAAAGTGAGAGAACTATCCAAACCTTGGAAGATATGTTGCGAGCCTGTGTGATCGACTTTGGGAAGGCATGGGATACTCATTTACCCCTTGTCAAATTTTCCTACAACAATAGTTATCACACGAGCATAAAGGCTGCTTCATTCGAGGCCCTCTATGGCCGAAAGTGCAGATCCCCTCTGTGCTTGACTGAGGTGGGTGATACCCAGTTAGCTAAAGGACGAGTTCCTGAAAGCACTATCACGGGTCCGGAGATCATTCGGGAAACGACAGAGAAGATCGTTCAGATTCGTGAACGATTGAAAGCCTCTAGAGACCGACAGAAAAGCTACGTTGATAAACGAAGGAAACCGTTGGAATTCAAGGTGGGAGACCGTGTTCTATTGAAGGTCTCACCCTGGAAGGGCTTGATATGCTTTGGAAAGCGTGGAAAGCTAAATCCAATATACATAGGGCCTTTCGAGATTCTCGCTAGAATCGGTCCTGTAGCTTACAAACTTAACTTACCACGCGAACTCAGTAACGTACATTCTACTTTCCACGTCTCGAACTTGAAAAAGTGTCTGTCCGACGAGACTCTTGTAATCCCACTCGACGAGATCGAGATCAACGAGAGCCTCAACTTCGTGGAAGAACCAGTAGAGATCATGGACCGGGAGTTCAAGCAAATGAAACAAAGTCGTATCCCGATAGTGAAGGTTCACTGGAACGCCAAGCGAGGACCTGAATTCACTTGGGAGCGAGAGGATCAGATGAAACTGAAATATCCTCGTCTTTTTACTTAGTTATTTGTAACTACTTATTTGCTTAAACTCTAATTTCGGGACGAAATTCCTTCTAACGGGGGGATGATGTGACAACCCGAAATTTCTATTCTGTACAACCATTCACTTCAATAGAAGTCAGAACAGTTTCTGCTAACTTTCAGGCTTTCTGGAGTAAGTTTGAGTGTTTAGAAGTTTGTACTTCAGGAGATAACATGAGAGAGGATGCCCTAGGGTTTATTGTGCAACAATAATGTCCCAAAACTCCAAGAGTTTGGAGTTTACGGCCTAAACAAATGTTTTTACGGCCGTAAACCCTAAAAGGGGGTATAAATATGACACTTAGTCATTATTTACCACTTTTTCACATTTTCTAGATCCAAACTCAAATCCTCTCAAGTATCATCCAACTTTTCTTCTTGATCTTCAACTTTGTAAGTGTTTCTATCCCTAAAAAGTTGATATCTTACTTAATCTAGTGATCTTACATGATTCCATCCGTGAAATCATTCCAAAAGTGTAGATCTTCAACTTTCACCAAGAACACCAAGAACACACACTAGTGTTCTTGGACTTTTAGCACCTTCTCAAGCTTCTACCTAGTAAGTACTATTACCCTAGTGTATTATAAGACTTGTTACACTTCTAATCATCAAGAAAACACCCAAGAAACACAAGATCAAAGGTGTTTACGGTCCAAGATGTTCTTGGACCGTAAACCCTAATAAAGGGGCCAAAATGTGCCCTAGTCCCTTACCAAGCCTTGGATACTAGTCTAGATCATATCCTTAAAGTGCTTAGGACTTGAAACATCAAAAAGACCATAAACCATTTCGGTTTATGGCCGTAAACCCAAGGAGAAGTGGTCCAAGGACCGTAAACTACACAAAGGAGTGAAATGGTGCCCTAATCACTTCCAAAGGCTTAGATATGAAATAGGAATGCTTCTTATGACCTTTTAGGCTTCAAAACTCAACATGATAAAAGTACCATGAGTTTACGGCCGTAAACTCATGGGTTTACGACCGTAAACTCAATAAGAGTTGGTCACAAAACCGTAAACTCCAAAGGAGTTTACCCTTGAACCCTAAACTCAATTACAAGGTCCTACCACCCTTAGATGCAATCCTTAGGAATTATAGCACTTAAAGCAAGTGTTTTACATGTCTTAGGATGTCTTAAACTTGGTTAATTAGTTGTTTTATGACTAATTGGATACATATATGTGTTATTATATGTTAACTAGGATCATTGTGTGTGTACAAGTCTTCACTTGACACTTAGCATCCTACATCATCCGTTCATCCAAACCACTCACTACAGGTGAGTTCATACCCCTTAATCAATCCTTTTAAATTATTTTAAATGCTTTCATGGGGGGGGGGGGGGGAATACAAGTAGAAAACAGGAAGTTATAGAATCAATCATATGTGATTTATAACTGTGTTTTCAACCAACTGATTTCACATACTTCAAAATGTGTTAAATACAATGGTTTTCAGTTATTTTATTCTTTGTTATCAAATGAACTACTTTTGAATCGTTTTATAAACTGACATCAAGTCATTATTACTTATTGTTCAAAACTCTTAAATGTATTACAAAACCTCTTTCAACTTATTGTTAAAAACCATATCTATACACTTATGTTTCATACATATATGTATTGATATGAGAGATTTCATTCTTTCTTCAGTTCCAACACTCTTGTATAGCAAGGGTGTATAAACCTACTTGGACATTCAATCTACATTCCAGTAAACTATTATAGGGATAGTTTAGGAGATACAAAATATTATTCCTAGTACAAGGAATTACACAAGAGTCAGTTCACTCATGAGTCTATACAAATATACTAAATACTATATGAAGAGACACTATTACTTGTTATACAGAGAGAAATACTATATACTATACAGAGAGAGATACTATATATACTATACGGGACTGACCATCCTACACCTGGCTGCTAGCTACAGCGGGACCTGTTCATCGACGGATGTTCTCGGTTGTACTGTTCGGCGAGTTTCCACGCCGTGATTATCCTAAGGCAAAAGGATACGATTTCAATGATTATATAATTTTCCCTATTACTTTTATTTTGTGACACATTCACATAAACGATGAGGTAGACTATATATTTATAATAATAGTTGCACATGGGAAAAACCTTCATTGATATAGAAATGCAAACCTTCAAAGCATTCGGGTCTTGGTAGAAGACTACTTTTTTTTTACTAGTAGGAAATATGGGATTTTCTAGGGTTTTCACACTTATACTAAATGTTTCATTAAACATTTGCAAGTCTTTCATAACAGCTTTTCAAATCAATGACACTAAAATACTTATCAATTCACCAGCTTTATGCTGATCTACGCTTTCAAAATAACTTGTATTCTCAGGTCACCAGTAGACAGGTACGATGACCAGGTTTTGAGAAGACGGAGCACAGACAAGACTCGTCTTTTATTTTGATTATATATTTTGGTGTCTTATTACTATGAAAGAACACTCATGTATTAAAACTTTACTTTTAATGCAATGGATGATGTTGTTGCTTGTTTACTACTTTGCACGGTTATGATACTTTACATGACGTCCTCCACCCCTGAACGTTTCCGCCGTTCTTGGTTTTGGGGTGTGACACTTTCTTCACTATGGTTATGATACTGAGCATGACGTCCTCCGCCCCCGAATGTTTCCGCCGTTCTGGTTTGGGGGTGTGACAGGTAATGAAGCTTGACTCATCATAGAACGAACCATGTCCAACAAGGTTCGATTGCACTTCTCTGACACACCATTAAGCTGTGGTGTCCTAGGTGGCGTCAATTGTGAAACAATTCCACATTCTTTAAGATAGTCGTGGAACTCAAAACTCAGATACTCACCACCTCGATCGGATCAGAGCATCTTTATCTTCCTACCCACTTGATTCTCCACTTATTGCTTAAACTCTTTGAACTTTTCAAAGGTTTTTGACTTGTGCTTGATTAAGTAGATATACCCATATCTGCTATAATCGTTTGATAAAGGTTACATAGAAGCGGTTAGCATCCCTTGTGGCGGATCTGAAGGGCCCGCACACATAAGTGTGTATTAGATCCAACAAACCCTCACCTCTTTCACAAGTACTAATGAAAAGTGACTCGATCATCTTTCCAAGCAAACAAGATTTGCATGTGTCATCCGACTTTAAGTCAAATGACTTCAACACTCCATCCTTTTTGAGTTGGGCTATGCACTTCTTTTTGACAAGTCCAAGACGAGAATGCCACAAGCATGCTTTGTCCAAACCATTGGATGAATCAATATGCAATACAATATTTCCTAAGTTGTCTACTACTAGCACAGTTTCGTATTAACCACTACAAGGCAATGCTTCAAAATAAAATTTATCATTATAAAAAGCATTAATAGAACCAATTTCATTGTTAAACGAAAATCTAAAACCTTTTTCATACAAACCATGAAAAGAAATAATGTTTCTCGCAATATATGAAGAGTAGCAACTATTGTTCAAATCTAGCCCTAACCCATTACTAGGCAATAAAGAATAAACTCCAATCTTGGTGATAGGCGACGCTTTCCTATTCCCCATGATCAAGTTCATCTTCCCATGCTACACCTACCTACTTCTTTTTAGACCCTGCAAATCAGAACAAATGTGAAAAACACATCCTGTATCAAGGACCCAAGAATTAGCATGTGATGAGTTCTTAGATTGAATATGGTAAATACCTACGAAGTGGGCTTTATCTTCCCATCCTTAATGTCCTGCAAGTATTTAGGGCAACTTCATTTCAAATGCCCTTTTTCATGACAATGGAAGCACTCTGCTTCCTTTGGATTGGTTGAGGGAGTAGCAGAACCGCCTTTAGACCCACTAGAAGAGGATCCATCACGAGACTTTCCCTTGTGATTCTTTGTAGGAGCTTTCTTTGTCTTCCCTTTACCATGTCCAATTTACAGGATTGGGGTAGCAGCAGTAGGAGTGGGTACAACAGACTTGCCTTTTAAACTACTTTCAACAGTTCTCAGAAGGCCTTGAAGCTTTCTTAGGGTGACTTCCTCCTTGTTCATATGATAAGTCATTCGGAACTGATCATAACAAGAAGGTAAGGAGTGTAGGATAATGTCAATAGCTAACTCTTCGTCGAAATTGACATTCAATATTTACAAGTGGGCCGTGATGGACTCTCCATCATTCATTTTTGTTGTTATCATGGAGATAATGATTTCATACCTTACTTGCCAAGCACTATGATGATACCTTTCCATCAAGTCTTGGTGCATCTCGAAAGGCCAGAAGTCCGCGTAGGACTTCTGAAGCTCAAAAGTCATAGTGGCTAGCATGATGCACGACACCTTTGTCGCGTTCTTCTCATGAGCCCTATACTCAGCCAGTTTCTCAGGAGTAGCAGTTTCTTCATCAATATCCTTTAGCTCTTTATCGAGGACATATTCTTTTTCCTCGTATCGAATGGCCATAAGAATGATACGAATCCAATCATTAATGTTTGAGCCATCGAAGATTACCCTCCCACATAAGTTCATAAGGGAAAAAGAGCCAGAAGCATTTGAAGCGTTGTTTGAAGCAGACATCTGCATAAGAAGGACAAGTTTCATTAAATAGAAAATCCTTAATATAGCACCCAAATGAAATATTAAGGCTAGGACCCAAACACAATCATTCAGAACTTAGAAAAGGGATGACGTAATCTAATTGCGAATTATTTGAAGGGAGGTAAATGACGTTTTACCAATTTCACCACCCAAAACTAAAATTTAATGAATTAAGTTTTATGAAATTCCTAGACCTTTGAGATTCATTGAACTTTTCAATGGCATGTTTAATCTTGATTATGCCCTTCAAGTTTGTGACTGGGATACCCAGGATCACAAACAAGGTGTGAATAACCATGCAAATGTTCTTGGTATTCTCGATGTTATTTATCACCTAATCAATGTGTCGGTTAACCACACACGCTCCATTGATCTATAAAAAACATCGAGCTACCCTTTTCCACCCTTGTTAGTCCAAGTTAGTGTGCCGGTAAACCACACACGCTCCACTAACGACTTGGCAAGGTGCAAAGTGCAATTTCATGGAATAGCACCATTTTCACATTTTTCCTAAAGTAACTAAGATTGTGAATTTATGAAAAACATTTAGTTACTTTTATAATTATCATTATACTTTTTAATGAGAATTAATGTCCTATCATACACGTTCGGCTAACGACCCTCCACTAGTCAAGGGAGCGGTGGGTGAGAGTGGACACCCATTCAATCGCCATTTTATAGACAATTTCCTTATACCCCCCTTATAGACCAGCTTCGTGAATGAGGCCTACTAACACTAAGACTGACTGTCTTATATATATATATATATATATATATATATATATATATATATATATATATATATATATATATATATATATATATATATATATATATATATAAGTATTAAGCTTTTAATATTATAATAGTATAAGGGTTGAATTTTACACTTTTAAAACTCTAGGGTTTAGAATTTAAATATTGCAAAGTTAAAACCTTTTAAATTCCAAAACTTGACGGAAAGTTTTGAAACCTTTCAAAACTTCTTAGGTCATTTTGAAAACAATTAAATTAATCATATAATTAACTATACCACCAAATTGACCTAATCTAATTTCATATATCAAAATGATTCAAATCAAATTTTACAAATAATTAGTTTTTTCACGAAATCAAGTAATTATCTTAAAATTGACAACCATCATTCAATTGGATGAGGATAATCATTACCTTATAAGAAAAATCGATTTTTAACAGTCAAAACAGTTTGTGGTAATGATTCTATTCCAAAACAGGCCAAAAAACTCAAAAATTTGCAAGCAGACGATCCTACTCATCGAGTTCATTGCATGAGCTCGACGAGCTCATCACATATGATCCAACTCGCCGAGTTTCCTTATGGGACTCGACTAGTCCAACAGTCAGTGGCCAAAAATGACATTTTTTCAGGTTTGAAAATCAAACAATTGCATCAATATAACAGAAAACACCCTAAGCTCTGATACCACTGAAGGGTTTTGAGCACTATAACAATCATATGGTGCACATACAACCCTACATGCTTTGGATCTAAGTTTTCTCAAGTTATACATGCAATTTCATTTCTTCCAAAGCGTACACCCTAGCTAGCATGCAAATGGAGATATACAACATAAAAACTAGTTAGATGAATACATCTTTGTTGTAACTTGTAGAACCTTGCCTTTCAAGAGCTTAGCACCTCAAATGTGATGCCTCAAATAAGTCACAAACACAAAATGCAAAAGAAAGCTTATGAGAGAGAGGTTAGGAAGCACAAATCGGCTAGGGTTTCACCTTGGAACTATTGTGGCCGATTTTAGGGTGCTAGGGGTTACTTTTATAGTGTGGAATTCCTAGGGTTTCTTACATGTAAACCCTAATTCACCATAACTCTTCATATTTGATGGCCCTTTGGACTAAACCCTAATGGAATATCATATAGGTTTAGTTCATGCCTAATCATGGATCATTTAGCCCAAACTATAAGTATCACTGATTTACCTAATCAGTCCCTGTAAATTTAATCATTCTCTTTTGATCACTAAATTAATTATTGATCAATACTAATTAAATAATATCATTTCTCAATTAATATATTATTCATATAATATATTAATAAATCACAAATAACCTCTTTCTCAAATATCCATCCTATCAAATTACTCCGCTGAAGGCAACCCAAAAGGATCATACTACTATCGGTTTAAGTACATACCAATTATAGTTATGGGCTTCGACACCTAATCCAACAAATACTACCTTCCACACTTATCCGTACTTTCCTCAAGGATCGTTTCAGATTCTCTAAGTAACTACTCATTTCTATTATCGTCCGATCCAATCACATATACATGCTCTCAACAATACACACCGCTAAACAGTGCACCGATTCCTCTAAGGCACTTCCTAGGCTCTCCTATGATTCCTACCTCACCCTTCCCTCAGTTGTTGAAGAACCCCTACTAATACCAGCTAACTACTTCGTGAATACAATTACATGCAACAAAATTTAAATAATCTTTCGAATAAAAGACCCAGTCCTACAACGGTTAGACTCAAACGAGAGCTGCGCAATAAGGCCAAATCAATCATTCTATAATTATTTAACTTTTATAGCATGTAACTTAACATATCCATTAAAAAATTAGCTCACATAAATATAAGTCCCACAAATCACAAAGCAAGCAGCATTCGGGCAGCAACACCCTAAAAGATAAAGGCATCCTTCAACTCACTTGCTGCTACAAAGTTAGGAACCTCCACTAACATTGTCGGTTGACTTATGCATGCAAATTATACACAAAACGGGATCATATAGACTGTAAAATAAATGATTCTATGATAAGCCCACAACCAGACAAGGAACATGAAATAAGGCCAAATTAGTCCTTCTATGGCTATATGATCTTAATCGTATACAATTTTTAAAGCATATACTTAGCAATCAATTCCATCAACATTGATTCCAATTCTGACATAGGATCCAGTTCGTCCTAGGCTATCAAGAATCACAAATCAAGCCATTCTATCCAACAATGGAAATCCACACTAGCATGCAGTTCTATCATGCAAATACAGGCATATCACCTAGCATTCTATCATGCTAATTCTGAGTCGATCCTTATCCCTAATCTAGCATGCAATTCTCATATATTCATACCAAAACAATAAGCATAAATCATGTATGGGTATTTTGGAAAATACTTATGTGAGCTCGGTTAATTGCATGCATCGCACCCCTTTTTCTTAAAAACCTTTTTGGAAAACTCATTTTCATTAAAAATATTTTATTAACTCCTCAATTTGAGTTCAGACACACCTGGGAGTATGCCCGAACCTCTCAAACCAAGGCTCTGATACAAACTTGAAGCACCCAAAAAATACCGATAAAAAATTTCATTTTTAAATAAATTAAAGCCATTCATTCATTGTTCCAAAAGACGATCACAGTCAAAGTATTCTCAAAACATCAGAGTAATTCATAAACATTTAGTGCGGAATAAAACTCTAGGGGATGCAGTGCGATCAAGCTGATCCCTTTCTATTGAAAATGAAGTACCTGAAACCATAAATATAAACTGTAAGCATAAAGCTTAGTGAGTTCCCCGAAGTACCACATACACCATATATACATATAACGACACGTGGCTGTGTCAGGTCCGTATCAACCCCATATGACAGAAAGAAGTTGTATTGGGTTTGTATCAACCCCGTATGACAACATATTGTTGTATCAGGTCCGTACCAACCCCATATGACCGCAAATAGTTGTGTCAGGTCCGTATCAACCCTATATGACAGCAAGTAGATGTGTCGGGTCCGTATCAACCCCATATGAGAGCAAATAGCTGTGTCAGGTCCGTATCACCCCACATACATAAGCATACATACATACATACAAGCTTGAGTCGCAAAGGCAGCAAGCACATACAAGTATATCAGTAAGTGTCACAAACACCACTACTATCCTACAACATAATCCAGTAGGACGACATTAGTGACTTTAACCGACAAGCACAACGAGGAGACTCACCTAAACTATTCAACAGAAGCCCAACAACTACATCATCACTAAAACATCCCAACCTAGGCTTTCTAAAGGCAAACCGAAACAATTCCTTAGCCAAATGTTCAATTCCACTCAAGTTTGACCAAAAGTCAAACTGGTCAAAGAGTCAACGGTCAAAGGAAGTCAACAAAAGTCAAAGTTCATGGTAGCTGAGTACGCCCAGCGTGCTCAACTTATGTCCAACGTACACGATCTCATCCTAGTACGCTAAGCATACTCCCAGGTATGCCCCACGTATAAGAGTTGGTTCCAATATTCCTATTAAGTACTTTATCCTTTAAGGCCTTTTGTCCAAAGCTCCGATCTAGACTCAAAACATCGACTTAAGTCATAAATTTTGCACATTTATGACTTTCCATGGCTAGAAAAGGTCCAAAAGCTAATACCCTAACTTATGCATCCATTAAGACATCTTAAATCTTGTATGCTAATAGCTCCATAATGGATAATGTTTCCAACTTTATCCATCAGAATGGTCCAAAGAACTGTGATCTAGTCTTTTAATTTTCAAGGGACCAAAAGTGCATCTTTCTTACTTAATCCATTAAGTCCAAGTTCCCAACCTTTATATCTGAATCAAAATGTTGTTTAGATGGATGAAGTTTCCAAGTTTATCCATAAGAAGGTCACAAAATTTCAAGATCTAAACTTTATGCACTAAAGTGACCAAAATCTCATAACATCCAAATCTAGATCTATCAAATGCATCAACAAGATTCATTTATACCTCCAGAAGAAAGATCAAGACGAACAAGGTTTGGATCTACAAGCTTCAATGAAAGCAACACTTCTTCAATGAGCTCCTCCTTCTCCAAGATGCACCAAGAACACTCCAAGGGACTCATAAAATCAAGGATCTCATAAATAGGGCTAAGGTTTCGATGTTAGGGTTAGATGGAGGCGGAAAGAAATAAGGGTTTGGGGAAGTTAAGGAGCTTAAATAGGGCTCAAAACCCCGAAATTAAGGTTTGGGTCTTGGTCGTGTATGACCAATATACTCGTGGTATGCCCAACGTACCAGGTTAAGGCTTCGCGATCTGTCTTGCCTAGTACGCCCAACGTACTCCTTGTACGCCCATCGTACGAGGTTACACCTAAAACCCTCGAAACTTCCAGCGATCATAACTTCTTTGTTTCAACTCCGATTTCGACGATCTTTATACTTACGGAAAGGTATTGAAGAGCCCCACAATATTATCTAAATATCTTGGACTAAAAATCGTTGAAAAAAAATCCATATATCATACAAGAACCCGGCCTTTGACTTTTCCCTTACTACCCTTTGGCCCAAAACACAAACCAAGTGCTTGGATCGCATAACCGATATTATCAACATCCAACAGGGTTTAAACCCTATTCCCTTGAAGCCCAAGGCCTTTTCTTGATCCATTTATTGTCCGCAATCTCTAAATAAGAAACTTTTCGAAACAGGATGTTACAGTAAAGATGGAAACCACTTTGAAGACAACCGTCAGAGCAACCAAGAATGTGGACACCCAGCTTCAGGAGAAGGGTCTGGAGAGAACGGAGGTTGGAGATAAAATAAATTTGGATGGATCTTCAAGGTCCAAAAAGAAGAGTAGATTTTCAAAATATGGTTCCCAAAAGCTTGGAGGTGGAGGAGAAGAAAAATGGTGTGAAAGGTGCAAGAAGAAGCACTATGGGAAGTGTGACGAGGAGTTGACCTGTTACAAGTCTGGGAGGATTAGTCATTACGCCAATGAGTGTACATCCAAAAAAGAAGGTGTGTTACGGATGTAATGAAGAAGGGCATATTGCGAAGGACTGCTCGAAGAAGAAAGAGGTTGCAAAGCCTAATGTGCCACCTAGGCCAAAGGCGAGAGCATTCTAGATGATACTAGAAGCAGCAAGGGAGGAAGCAAATATCGCTTCAGGTACCTTTCTGTAAATGATTTGCCTGCCAATATACTTTTTGATTATTGAGCCAATTACTCCTTTATATCGCATAAATTTTGTAGAAGAGTAGCATTTCCTGTAGATAAACTAGTTAGTGCTCTAGTAGTAGAAGTTGCTAGTGGGAAATTCGTATATGTTAGCGATTGCATTAAGAACATTGTTATCGACTTAAATAGGAATAAATTTCAGTAGGAATTGGTACCCATTGAGTTAAATGACTTCGACATAGTATTAGGGATGGATTGGCTTAGTGCAAACGACGCCAATATCAAGTGTAAAAAGAAGATTGTAATAATCAAACCACTTGGAAGAGAACCATTTATGGTGTACGGGGACAAACGTAGAGGAAATTATGGAATCAAATCCATGATAAAAGCTATAAATTGTTTATCCAAAGGATGTATATCATACTTGGCATTCGTGATCGATGCTAAAAGGAGAAGAAGGAGATGCGGAGGATACTCGTGGTGTGCGACCTTCTGGAAGTCTTTCCCGAAGATCGTCCTGGATTACCTTCTGATAGTCGTGGTGTGTGGAGGATACTCGTGGTGTGCGACCTTCTGGAAGTCTTTCCTGAAGATCGTCCTGGATTACCTCCTGATAGACAAGTAGAGGTTAGGATAGACTTGTTACCAAGAACCACACCTATCGCAACAACACCTTTCGATTAGCGCCGACAAAGATGGAGGAGCTAATGATACAACTCCAGGAGTTGTTGGGAAATGGTTTTATTATACCTAGTTCATCACCCTAGGGAGCTCCGATGTTATTAAAAAAGAAGAAGGATGGGAACATGAGGATGTGCATAGATTATAGAGGGTTGAATAAGGAAATGGTGATGAAAAAGTACCCATTACCAAGGATTGATGACCTGTTCGATCAGCTGCAGGGTGCAAGTTATTTTTCAAAGATCGATCATAGACTAGGATATAGAGAAGAATGCTTTCAGAACGAGATATGGACACTATGAGTTTTTTTATGTTGTTTGGGTTAACCAACGCTCCAACAGCATTTATGGATTTGATTAATAGGGTATGTAAACCTTTCCTTAAAAAATGCACAATAATGTTCATAAATGATATTCTCGTATACTCGAAGAGTCAGTAGGAGCATGGAAAAAACTTGTGTGACGTGTTAGAAGTCCTGAAAAAGGAGAACCTGTACGCAAAGTTCTCTAAGTCTGATTTTTTAGATTTGGGAAGTCCAATTCTTGGGTCACGTGATTAACCAGGAAGGAATAATGGTTGATCCAGCAAAGATCGAAGTTGTGATGAAGTGGGAATAACCAAAAATTCCCACCAAAATTCGAAGCTTTTTAGGATTAGTCAGATATTACAGAAGGTTTGTCCAAGGGATTTCTTCAATGGTTGCTCCATTTGCCATATTTGAGCCATAAAGGAGCTACTTATGTATGGAGTGAGAAGCACGAAGAAGCTAAAGAAGAAATTATGTGAAGCACCGATTCTTTCTTTACCTGATGTAATTGAAGACTTCACAATTTATAATGATTCATCTGGAGTTAGGTTAGGTTGTGTTCTGACCAAGTGAGATAAAGTAATTACCTATGCATCTCGACAACTGAAAGAACACGAGTAGAACTACCTCACTCATGACTTGGATTTGGCTACAGTAGTCTTTGTGCTAAAGATATGGAGAGATTATCTTTATGGAACACAATGTAAGATTTTCACTGATCATAAGAGTCTCCAGTATCTCTTTGGTCAGAAGGAATTTAATACGAGACAACGACACTGACTAGAATTACTCAAGGATTAAGACTGCGATATACTTTACCACCCTCGTAAAGCGAATGTCATAGCAGATTATTTGATTAGAAAGATAAACCAAGAGAGTAAAAGGCCAAGAGCATTATGGATTGAAATTGTCTCAACAATTGTGGAAAGCATTAAGAAAGCCCAGGATGAAGCTTTGGAAGGAGATAGCCAAAAGGAAGAATGTTTAGGTAAAATGTTGGAATTCCGTTCAAGCGGACAAGGATTTAAGGTATTCCAAAATAGGATTTGGGTGCCTAAGATGCGAGGAATGAGATATCATCTGATGGAAGAATCTCACAAGACCATGTACTCAACTCATCCAGGAAGCACCAAGATGTATAGGGATTTAAAACCTTGTTATTGGTGTTCGACGATGAAGCTCGATGTTGCGAAGTATGTGGTTGAGCGTGTAACATGCGCTAGAATTAAGGCACAACATCATAAACCATATGGAAAACTAGAACCTTCACTAGTACCCATGGGTATGTGGGAATACATCACCATGAATTTTGTGACCAAGCTATCTAGGACGAAGAATGGTCATGACATGATTTGGGTAATCATGGATCGAGTCACAAAGAGTGTACATTTTATAGTGGCTAATGAGAAATGGTCTTATGGATAAGCTCGCAGATGTCTATGTGAAGGAGATAGTAAGACTTCATAATGTTCCCCTAACGATTATTTCAGATTGTGATAGTCGTTTCACCTCAAGGTTTTAGAAGAGCCTATAACAAGAAATAGGTACAAAGTTGTGTTTGAGTACAACCTACCATCTACAGACTGATGGTCAGAGTGAAAGGACAATTCAAACACTGGAATATATGTTGAGATCATGTACCCTATAATTCCAAGGTAACATGGATGAGAATCTACCCATAGTAGAGTTTTCCTACAACAATAGTCACCATTATAGAATTAAGACGACACCTTATAAAGCCTTGTACGAACATAAATTTTGTATGTCGTCTTGTTGGCTTGAGGTTGGAGAAAAGCAGTTTATGGATCCCGAGATAGTTCATAAGACTGCTGAAAAACTAAAGGAGATTAGAGAAAGGATGTTAGCATCTCAAGATCGCCAAAAGAGCTATGTTGACAAGAAGCGACAACCATTGACCTACGGAGTTGGAGATTTGGTCTTGCTTAAAGTCTTTTCATGGAATGGATTTATCAGATTTTGAAAGAGACGGAAGCTGAGTCCAAGATTCCTTCGACAATCCAAGGTTCTTTAGCGAGTTGGGAACCAAGCTTACAAGTTGGAATTTCCAGAAGAGATGGATGGAATTCATAACACTTTCCCTATGTGTTATCTGAGGAAGTTCGTGAGAGAAGTCCCCGATATAATCCCAATTTCGGAGATAATGATTGATGAAGACAAGAGGTTAATTGAAGAACCTGAAGCGATTGTTGACCATAAGACGAAGAAGTTACGATGTAAGATGGTCGAATTAGTGTTTGTACGTTGGAAACATTCGAATGAGTCGAACCTCACCTAGGAAACAGAAAGCGAGATTCCCTATCTATATTTGTTTGCTGATGCATGATTCCGAAGATGCAATCATCCTAAGGGGGAGTGAATTGTAACAATTGTGTTTTCCCGCTAGGCATTAATAATATAATGTAATAGTTAGGGTCAAAAATTGTAACCTATTTGATATAATATAAGTTTGTGAAGACTATGTGTTCTACGTATAAATATTTAAAGTATATGTTCTTGTAACAATATAATAAAATAAGAATAAAATACATATCTAAAAAGAATAATAATTAGGACGAATATCTTTGATAAAAGATTAAGTAGTCGTGACAATGATTTTGAAGATATAAGGAAATCTTAAACCAGACTTATAACGAAGAAGTTATGATCCGTTGAAGTTTCACGATTCAAACCATTACGACAACGTACGTCGTAAAAAGTAACTTTTTGTTTGTTTAATTTTTAGCCTTAGTGATATAAACGAAAGTCATAGTAGTCATTAAACCGAGAGCATGCATATAGAGAATGTCTAAATCCGACTTCATGAGAGGAAGTTCTGATTTTTCTATGATTCGGCGTAGCAGTATACAGCTCAGAAATCGAATTTTAGATCCGTTAATTTTTATTGAAGATCTCGTTAATAGGATTTCAATGATATAAAGATAGTCGAAAATGGATGCAGGATGAGAGAGTCATGCATTTTATATGGGCTTTAATAGTCTAAGTCTATGTGAAATAAATAAATTCAAAACTAGTCGACAGAGTCTAAATGAAAGTTGTTGATCTCGTTGATAGCTACGCTTGGATATCAACTACGTCTCAAACGGAGTCCGTATTATGAAGTTATGCAATTTAGAAATTCTGAAATTCGTCATGCGTGCGTACGCGACGTGCATACCTTCTAGAAGGGGGAGACTTGGCTCCATCCAAAAATGGACATGTGTCAGCTGTAGAGAAGGTCGACCAGGACAATGCACGACACGCATCTGATCTGGGCACGACACGCATATGACATTTTGTTCCTATAAATAGATGGCCACCCTCATTTATTCCTCACACCCTCCATACAATTCTCACTTGATAATATTTGGTTTTTCCATAGTTTTTAGTATTCCAGAGTAGCCCTGCAACCCCTAGGAGCCTAACATCTAGTCGCTATCAGCCCGGAGTTCCGCCAGTGCAATTTACAGACTTTTCTATAGGGAATCTCTTTAAGTTAAATTACACTCTATATTATTTTAGTGTAATTTGCATTTATAATTAATAGTCATTGTTATGAATTTATAACTAAGACTTGTCAATGGTTCCAACGTCATATTTCTAATTGATCTACTTACGGGGATGATGTCTAGGTTAGATTTAATGAGGTGTTTAAAGTGTGATTTCAAAATAGTATACTCTGTATACCAAATGGACCTTACCTCCGATATAATCCTATTTGGTTGTCTCTTATCAGCTATAGATCAATAGACATTGGGATTGTTGAGGAATCTAGACTATTAATTTGTCATAAGAGGTAATAAACTAAGACTTAGAGAGAATTAAACCTAGGTCATATCAAAGGAAAAGCTAAGTCCTGAGCGAAGCGCTATCCAACTTTCCAGTCATCCACCTTAACCAGTAAGTTTGTAGTTACTCTAATCTTACACATAGATATAAAGTATTTAAGATAATTACATGCTATACGTGCCTATTATATTTGTTTCTGATATCTATGCTAGATGAACGATTTATACATGTTTTAGTTGATTCAAACTATATATGTATTTATATACATATAATATATTAGGTAGAGATGGGTAGATAAAATATTGTATAGATGATGAGAGATGAAAGATGAAATAAATGATGAGAGGCTTTGACTTTAAAGACAATCTAGTCATCTAACGGAGTATAGACGACGACCACAGACTATTCTAGACAGTCAAGTGGAATTCTAGCAGGCTTGCAACCTGTAGGTGTTTTTGAACTAAGTGTTCACCAGGTGTACTCCATCCCCCCCACGATTGCCTCATTGACATATAGTGCTAAGGAATCACATGAACAATATTTTCTATCCCGGAGATAATCATTAGGATAGGTCCCTCAAATTAGATGCTTTAGGGACAGAGAATGAGTATAACAGAAATGGGTAATTGAATAGAATGATTTGATAAAAATATATAATCAAAAGAATTTAGTTATTGTGGGTTGAAAACCCTATGTGCTCATCAGTTTCCCAAGCCTGACCCACTCAGTTTCTTGTATCATAGATAGTAGCACGAGATCACAAGTGTGATGATTGATGAGAGATTTATGGATTATAGGCTAGTAGAATAATAGATGCTTGTGAGGCATGTATTATTTCCATTTATGGTTATCTACTGTATTGACGATGACATCCCAACATTTTTAATATAAATAAAATACATTTCTTCTGAAATGCTTTGATAATATTATTATCATGTTTTTGCGAACAAATTCTGCAATATTATTCTTTAAAAAAATATACTCTAACTTTAAATAAGCATAAATAAATCGGTCTTTTCTGTTCGTGAAATTGGGGATGTCACAATCATGAAAATGGTTTATAGATAATGACCATATTAGCGCTCAAAGAGAGCAGAAATACAAATTGTGATGTGTGGGAATAAACCGAAGAGGTCATCAGGTTCATGATTTAAACCTATAAGGATATCATTGAATCAGCCTCTTCTTGTCTGTCCTCATTAAACTAGGGCTTAATCTTAGTGACGTCCAAGTGACATAATTTGTCTGAGTGAAAGGAAACTTTTCAACTTGGTGGGGGATTGTTTGAAATTATAAGGAAATAAAGCAAGTTAGCTATTTTCCTTTATCCCACATTGGTGGGGGAAGAAATATTTGTTGGATTAGGTGTCTAAGCCCATAACTATTTTTGGTATGTACTTGATTTGATTATGAGTATGGTCCTTTTGGGTTGCCTTTACTCATGCAACTTGATAGGATGACAAGAGGAGAGAGAGTAGAATTTATTATGTGAAAAATAAATTCGTACTCAATAATATATTACAAGATTAATATATTATTTGGAAATCATATTATTTAATTAGTACTGATCGAAAATTGATTTGGAATTAATTTGATGATCAAAAGAGACTGGTTAATAATTGGGGGACTGTTACGCACATCATTGATTGTTTTATAAATGGGTTGATGGACTCCATAAAGTGGAGTGGACGAAATCATATAGGGAAGCCCTATAGATTTCGTCCATGGGCTATAAGGAAGTAGTTCATGGGCACCTTGTTGCCTATGTTAGATATTAGGGTTTCTACCTGAGAATCCAAGAAGTCCACACAGCTATATAAGGACTCCTTTGCTAGTGGAATTCGCCCCTATGAGTTTCTGGGAAGCCCTAGCCGAATTCTTCTTCTCTCCTAAGTCATCTTCTTGCATTGGGTGTTTGTGACTCCATTAGAGGTGCAACACTTGGGCACTAGGCTTTCAGAAGTCAAGATCAAGAAGGATTAAACTTGTTATTGCTACATAACAAGCAAGGTAAAGTTTCTAACCCTAATCATATGTCAATTTGGAAATATATATGCTAGTTATAGGGTTATTGCTTTGGTATTAATAGTTGTATATTCAAATTAGAAAAACCTAGATCCAAAGCAATTACGGTTGCATGTACACCACAGGAATGATGTTATGCTCAAAACCCAACAGTGGTATCAGAGACTAGGTCGTTTTTCTATTGAATAGATGCAAAAGTGAACTACCAAAGATCAAGAAATCAAAGATTTTGTTGTCTGATTGGCTGACTCAACGAGTCCATGTATGGACTCGACGAGTTGCATGAACTCTACAGGTTCCATAGTGGACTCGACGAGTTCAAGGGTCTGGTGCCGAGATTTTCGATTTTTTGACCAGTTTTTTATTAGGATAATTACCATAACTCGTTTTTCTTGCCTAAACTCAATTTTTATGATTGGTATGAGATATCCTTATCAAAATTGGTGGATTTGGTTAAATATGGATAATATAGGTTTATTTTGATTCAAATATTTAACCTAGTAATTTTGAAAAAAATTTAACTTACACCCTTTAGGTTTTATAGTTTAAATTTGGAATTAAAAGTTTTAGTTTTTGAAATTTAAATAGTTAAACCCTAATATTTTGAAAGGTTTCAAAATTTGTCCTCAAGTTTTGGAATTTAAAATTTAATTAAAAGGTATTAATTTTGAAATATTAAATTCTAAAACCCTACTATTTTGAAAAGTTCAAATTACACCCTTATGGATTTTATTAAATTAATTAAGTGTTTAATTAAAAGAGAGAATTAATAAATTCATAATAATATGGTTTAAGTTTAATCAAATTAAAAGTCTAAGTTATTAATAGATTAAACCACTTAGTATTTTGAATGTATAAAATACACCCTTATACTATATAAAATTAAAAGTCTAATATATTATATATGTATAAGTAAAAAGGTTAGTCTTACCGTTAGTACGCCTCATTCACGAAGCTGGTCTGTAAGGGGTGTTTAAGGAAGCGGCCTGTAAAATGACCGCCATTGGGTATCCACTCTTACCCACAACACCCTTGACTAGTGGAGGGTCGTTAGCCGAACGGGTAGGATAGGACACAACCTTCCATTTTAAGTATAATGAAATACGAAGTAACTAAACACTTTTATAGATTCCCAAATCTTAGTTACTTTAGGAAAAATGTGAATTTGGTGCTAATCCATGAAATTGCACATTGTACCTTGTTGGTCGTTAATGAAGCATGTGTGGTTAACAGGCACACTAATATGGGACCAATGAAGGATGGCAATGGGTAGCTCGTAGATTATCATAGATCAATGGAACGTGTGTGGTTAACCGACACATTGATTAGGTGATAAACGTCTTCGAGAGTACCAAGCTAATTTACATGCTTATTCACACCTTGCTTGTGATCCTCGGCATCCCAGTCACAAACTTGAAGGGCATAATCGAGATTAAACATGCCATTGAAAAGTTCAATGAATCTCAAAAGATCTAGGAATTTCAATTCATTTAAAACCTAATTTTCTTCTTTGTTTTTCATGGTAGAAATTGGTAAATCGTCATTTACCTACCCTCAATTATTCTACAATTGGATTACGGCATCCCTCTTCCGAATTGTAGAATATTGTGTTGGGTCCTAGCCTTGATATTTCATTTGGGTATTATATTAAGGACTCTTATCAACTAACTTGAATTTCTCCCTTTTGTAGATGTCAAATTCTAATTTGAATTTCAACTAGCAACTATGGTCTTCTCGAATCCTTTGGAAAAAGCTTTCCACATAAAGATGATGTTCCACGATTGGATCATGGAAATGGAAATCATGCTTCACTTCCTCCACCTCCTCGAATAATTCTCCCTGACCCACGTGTTCGTCGACTTGAAAATTTCAAGGTCACTCAAGCCCTATTGCAAAGCAAAGACAAAGATGGAAAGTGTGTATGTGCTCACGTCTTGGACCTGAAGTTTCATATTGACAAGTTGGGAATGTTAGGTGTCGAAGTCTCGTGGAAGTTGGCTGTTGACTTGGTTCTTCAATCGCTTCCTAAGTCATATAGTGAGTTCATTAAAGATTACTATATGAAAGACCATGACGTGACCCTCATTGATCTTACCTCTTTTCTTATTACTGCTGAATCAGCAATGATTTGGCACACTAGTAAAGTAAATCTGACTGGTAGATCAACCTCCAAACTTCCATGGATATTGATAATGGCAACATTGGAAGTCCAGAAAAGTTTTCTCTTCCCAATGGAAAGGGATCGGCCAAGGTCAAACTATCTGACCGGATGGTAAAGAGAAAGGCTGAATCTGAGATTATCCCATGTTCTATACCAAAAGAGTCTGTTTGCTTCTGCAGCCAAGAGAAGGGGCATTGGCTGCAAATTTATCGTATCTACCTGAAGGATCGCAAGGATGGGAGAGTCAAGATGTATGACTTTGCATCAGGTAAGTCCACTATCTAACACTATTAAGTTTCTATTTGTAGATTCTTAATACATGATCTGATAAGATTGCATTTTGATATTTTGTAAGATCGAAGAAAAGAAAGGAAGCTTAAAGAAAGAGTGAGCTGCGTCTGATCGCGAAGAGATGGATTTCTATCGCATGGTTCGATGATCGGATTTTTGAGCTGCTATTTAGGAGTTATGATAGATTGCTTAGGAATGATTATTAACATAGTTTTCATTTGTAATTGCGTTGTAAGGACAAATTTTTTCCACATTTTATAAATAAAGAAATTGTTATTTTGTCTTATTTATATTTCCTTACAATGACATTTGTGAAAATTTATGTTTGTATGTTTCTATTGTTAGCAAAGTGGATGTGATTCTTAGTTATGTTATTTGTGGTAGTTTCGAAAAATTTAACAAATAAGGAATGATTCTCATCGCCCAAGTTTCAATTGGACAAAAACTTGGAATCATGCAACTGGTATTGTATGATGAATGAGAACCTTCGTACTTGGGAAATTAAGACTAATTCCTTGTTCACATAAGTATATGAGTCAAGTGAAGGACTAGGAGATCTAGTACACATTGTTGTGTATTGGTCAAGTCCGCTACAAAGAACGATAAGACTATTCGTCATGATTTACTAAAAGTTTAGTAAATATGGTTATGTTTACAAGATTAAGTGTAATTCTGAATCATAGGAAAAGTTTCAATGAATAGCAGAACGAATAAGAAGAATCAATTAGGCAGAAAGATAAAAGTTTCTCCAATTGGAAAAGATGGGAGAGTACATAAGTATCATGTTTTATGATCGTCTTAATGATTATGAAACCATAATTGATCGTGTAAAGACACCTTAGTGCACTTCTATGGCTAAGTAGAGGAATTGGGAATTGTTGAAATGGTTAAATCAAAAGGAGAATCATACTTCGCCCCAAAATCAAGTATTAGAGTCATACTCCAAGATTGTGACTTGAGTGATATAACTTAAGAAGGTTTATAACACATCTATCAAATGTCTTGGATAAGTTGTTACTCTTGCACATTTAAAATTGGTAAGTTGTGATGTCTTGGATAAGACAAAGATCAACTAGGACCAATTGTGTGAAGTGTTTGTCTTGATAAGAACCCACGCTAACTCTTGAATATTTGTTTGTCAAGGAATGTTTCTTCTCAAGAGAATATTATATGTCAAGAGGCCAGTGGGAGTCTTAATGATGTTGAAAGGTTTCAAGAACTAATCAAGAATAAAGCTATTGTTAAGCACTAGCACACGATTTGAGGTTTATAGTGTTGACATATTCTTGTTTGTGTGTCATTCCGGTTGAGTTGACTATGCATGTGAGTTCTATGAGTTCTCATTTGAATGCATAAAGTCAAAGAACCTTAATCAATGAAAGTTCATTGATCTGTATGGGTGGGTTGCTCAACTACTTGGAAGACATGGTAGGCCTTTGTGTTGCTAGATGGCAAGAAATAAAGATTGAACAAGTTCAGTCCATATGAGTTTGGATTTGTCACAAACATTGTCTTGTGATAATGGTTATGACAAATTCACATGGATAGGAACGCATACACCATAAAATCTAAGTGGTAAGGATACTCTCCACTTCATGAAAATGATTGTGAGGAAACGCTTTCACTAAGAACATTTCAAGGAGATATCAATTGTGATATTTGCATTCTCGGAATCGATTATGATTACGGAATCCCTCTTAATAGTTCGAATTGTGAGAAATGGAAAAAGGGTCTGAACATTTGGAACTTATTGTTATACGTTCTAGAATTGTTTAGACACACATATGAGCTATCTAAGGAAAGGTGTATGAGTTTGAGGAGCTTAGATAAAGACTTATCGAAGCATCTCGTATCAGAAATATGAACTTTGGTTAAGGAAGTCAATAACTATAGATTTCAAGAAGTCGAGCTGATTTCTGAATACATGTCAAAGCTAGTGGGAGCATAAGTGTTAGTGGGAGCATGTTTATTATGTTAAGTATTGCGAGTTAGCAATATTAATTATAGAAAACAAAAGTTTCAATTCGCAAAGTTGCATATGTTGGAAAGCTGTTTTGCTATAATTAAGGGAGAGAATATTATACTTCATTTCAAATCTAAAAGCTTAGATCAAGAAATTTTAATCAAATTTAGTCAAAGGACATATATGCATCTTATGTTTAAAAGATTCAACATAAGGGAATTGTATATAAGGCAATATTATAGCAGGACTCTGGTAAAGTATCATGTCTTTATGTAAGACATTATGAATCGTATCCCATACGCTTTGGGTAAAGGATCGATTGCATATGATGTAATATTCGACCGTTCTGTCTATTCCAAATGCCTAGGGCCTTAAGAGGGAATACGACCAGAACTGGATATGACTAAAATAATTAAAAAACTGTCAAGGACGACCTCAGGTTCGCTAAGGATTGGTCACTTGTCGGCAGTTGGAAGTATAGTAATGGATGGACCATACCAACATTATTATGAATAGATATGATTCTATTTAGAATGAGTTGTCATATGGAAAATATGGAAATGTTTCCATAATGGGAGTTGGATATTAAGAATCTATGTGTAGGTTAGAAACTTTTATGCAAGAAGGATGTTCAAAGGAATGTACTTTGAATGTGAGACTTCATGTCTATAGAGTTGTCTTGTAACAATCTCCAATAGAGCACTTTGTAATTTCTTGGCAAAGTCTTGGTGACTTTGGTGCTATGAAATTACAATAGGATCATTGCATAAAAGGTTAGAATCCAACATATTCTGATAGTGGCGAGAATTTGGTACTCTTACACTTATATAAAGATTAGAAATGGTGAAATGAGCATCATTGAAAATATGCACAATTGATCTATTTCACAAAGTAAGGACCATAGGTAAACATAGTGTGCATGCTTGGAACATGGGACAACTATTGTTATAATTCAAGTATTAAGTTGATTATCGGAAACATTATACAATGAATATGGTGACTAAATAATAGGTGTTTTATTTATACTCAAAAGTTTTGAGACCATATTGGATTCAATTATTCTTGTGTTTCACTTTGTATGTTTTGACTTCCCGAATAATAAGATTATTCAAACATCCACAGTCGATCATACGTTAGAAGTAGGTATTGAGGCGAGACTGTCATGAATCCGATTGTAGATTGTCTAAAGAGTTTAGAGATAGCACAAGTCTGTTACAATGTTGATGAGTGCTCCTAAAATAAGATTTGAGTATTGTATTAAACCACTGCTCACGTGAATCACTTCATGGATTTTATCACGGGTGATTATGAGACGAAAATATCTTATATTCTTTAAACGGAGAGATATGAGTTTTTGTTTGCGAGTCGGTTGCACATTGATAATACGTAAACACACCACTAACTTGGTGTTATAAAACGTATTATTGTGGGTGATTTGATGAGTACATAGTGCAAGAATATGAGTCAAAGTTTATCCATTCCTTTTACCCTAAGAGGATAAAAGCGATATTTGTGGGCCCCTCGATGATTTAGTGATGACACCCTTAAGCGCTTGGCCAAGCCTGGACTGATTTGATTTGTTCAATTAGTCAGTCGTCTTAAATCGGAAATCGGGAAACAACACATAGACAGAGATAATGATTATAATCCATGTCTCATGTCTATACGATATCTTGAGAATGGAGGAATATATGATCCCTTATCTAAAGGACGCGTTGCTGATAAGATCAGTGTTCAAAAACGGCTTTTGAAAGTTACGATTGCAAATCAGATTTTGAAGTCGTACTTGCAAAATAGTTATTAGACACATCCAAGTAGGAGACTGTTGGATTAGGTGTCTAAGCCCATAACTATTTTTGGTATGTCCTTGATTTGATTATGAGCATGGTCCTTTTGGGTTACCTTCACTCATGCAACTTGATAGGATGACAAGAGGAGAGAGTGAGAAGAATTTATTATGTGAATAATAAATTCGTACACAAAATGATTTTATTAATATATTACAATATTAATATATTATTTGGAAATCATATTATTTAATTAGTATGGATCGGAAATTATTTGGAATTAATTTCATGATCAAAAGAGACTGGTTAATAATTAGGGGACTGTTATGCAAATCATTGATAGTTGTATAAATGGCCTGATGGACTCCATAGAGTGGAGTGGACGAAATCCTATAGGGAAGCCCTATAGATTTTGTCCATGGGCTCTAAGGAAGGAGTTCATGGGCTGCTTGTTGCCTAAGTTAAGTATTAGGGTTTCCACCTGAAAACCCTAGCAGCCCACACAGCTATATAAGGACTCCTTTGCTAGTGGATTTCGCCCCTATGAGTTTCTGGGAAGCCCTGGCCGAATTCTTCTTCTCTCCTAACTCATCTTCTTGCATTGAGTGTTTGTGACTCCATTAAAGGTGCAACACTTGGGGCACTAGGTTTTCAGAAGTCAAGATCAAGAAGGATTAATCTTGTTATTGCTACATAACAAGCAAGGTAAATTTTCTAACCTTAATCATATGTCAATTTGGAAATATGTATGCTAGTCATAGGGTTATTACTTTGGTATTCATAGTTGTATGTTGAAATTAGAAAAACCTAGATCCAAAGAAATTAGGGTTACATGTACACCATAAGAATGATGTTATGCTCAAAACCCAACAATATTTTGTGAGTTTATATTGGTTTTCTCTTGATACGCCTTCAAATGTTTAAGTAGATCAAGAGACGAGCCAAGCCCACATGCATACATAGCCTAGTCGATAAGGGGAGTACACAAAATGACATGATTTAGGCTCACTTTGCACGATGCAGTTGTCGCTGGGAACTGAGGAGCTTTTATTGTTGGTGAAGTTTGATCGGATCGGGTTTGACCAAACCGGTCAGAGATTTGACCAACATTGACCTCCTGGATGAGGTGACGAAACCTTATAAAATCCTATGGAAAGATCAGATAGAGTTCAGGTTTGAATTTAGATAAGAGAAGATACCGATATCTGAAACATACCCAAAATCGTAGGAAACATTTTCATTTTTGAAGTACTAAAAACCAATGCATAACATCATTAGTCAAATAATTCTCCCTAACCCACGTGTTCATCGACTTGAAAAGTTCAAGGTCACTCAAGCCCTATTGGAAAGCAAACACAAAGATGGAAAGTCTGTATGTGCTCACGTCTTGGACATGAAGTTGCATATTCACAAGTTGGGAATGTTGGGTGTTGAAGTCTCGAGGTAGCTGGCTATTGACTTGGTTCTTCAATCGCTTCCTAAGTCATATAGTGAGTTCATAAAAGATTACTATATGAAAGACCATGACGTGACACTCATTGATCTTACCTATTTGCTTAGTACTGTTGAATCAGCAATGATTTGGAACACTAGTAAATCAAATTTGACTGGTAGATCAACCTCCCAAACTTCCATGGATATTGACAATGGCAACATTGGAAGTCCAGAAAAATTTCTCTTCCCAATGGAAAGGGATCGGCCAAGGTCAAACTGTTTGACCGAATGGTAAAGAGAAAGGCTGAATCTGAGATTTGTTGGATAAGGTGTCTAAGTCCATAAATATTTCTGGTATGTACTTGACCCGACCCGGCATGGTCCATTTGGGTTGCATGGCACCATGCAATTGGATAAACTAAAATGAGAGAAATAACACTTATGGTTTATTAATATATTATAAGTTCTAATATATTAGTAATATTATTTAATTAGTTTGATCAAGAATTAATTTAGAATTAATTAAGTGATCAAAAGATAACTAATTAAATATATGGGTAGATTATGTAAATCTTCCATATCTTATATAGTGGGCTAAGAGGCTCCATGGATTATCAAGTTGGGTTCCACCCATAGGATGCTCCATGGGAGTTACAAACCCATCGGTCATGGAAATGAAGAGTCATGACACATTAGGGTTTACATGGTGTAACCCTAGATGTGTCAACACTATATAAGAAACCCATTCTCCACCAAAATTGGCTACACATAAGAAACAAGAGGGCTAGAGCCGATTTTGCAAGTGTAAGATTCTCTCAAAGTTTACTCCTTTGCATTTGGTGTTGTGTGAAGCATTTGAGGCATCACACTTGGGGTGCTAGGCTCACAAGGTTTCAAGGATCATAATCAACAACAAGGTAAGTTATTCTATCTTTCATTCAAGTTAAAAATGTTCCCCATGTATGCTAGATAGGAATATAACCTTGGAATTCAACTTTGCATGATTATTAGACAAACATAGATCCAAGGTTATTAGGGTTGCATGTACACTTAGGAAGTGTTAGAATGCTCAAAACCCATCAGTGGTATCAGAGCCTAGGTTTGTTTGTTGTTTTTTTTTTGTGTGCAAACAGCTTGAAAAAAAATCATTTTTCTGTTTTCTGCTCGTATGAAAGTTTGCACATTTGTTGCTGGAAATGGACTAGAAACATTACCCTAAACTGTTTTGATGTTTTAAAGCTTGTTTTAGATGGTGTAATGTTTATGCTAATCCATTTACAATGGCAATTATTAAAATTACAAGTTTTTTTTAAGTGTAATTTTTTTGATTATTGAAAGTGTTCATATTCATGTTCTTGAACTTATGAAGATTAGATGATCATAGGAATTGTTTGTAACCTTCATGGTAGTTTAATTCATGATCATAATGTGTTTTAATGGAGTCCATAACTTGTCCTCAAGTTATGGAAAACCAAAAGTCTCACTTTTATTAAAGCCATTAAAAGAACACAAGAGTTATAAAAATGAAGTGTCTTCATTTTTATTACTCAATTAATTCATAAGTTATAAGAAATGAAAAGTTTTGGAAGTTTACAAAACTTGCCCTCAAGTTTTGGAACATGTAAAGTCTTGATTAAAACTTTAGTTCCAACCCTTAGAATTTTAAAAGTTAAAATTCAACCCTTATACTTTATAATATTATAAGTTACTAATATATATATGTATAACGACAAGTCGTCTTACCGCTAGTACGCCTCATTCACGAAGCCGGTCTATAAGGGGGGTATAAGGTTGTTGCCTATAAAATGGCAACTTAATGGGTGTCCACTCTCACCCACCGCTTCCTTGATCGGTGGAGGGTCGTTAGCCGAACGGGTAGGACAAGGACTTATAAATTCTCATTAAAAGTATGATGAATATTATAAAGTAACTAAATGCTTTTATTAAATTCCCAATCTTAGTTACTTTAGGAAAATGTGAATAAGGTGCTAATCCATGAAATTACACTTTACACTTTGTTTAAGTCGTTAGTGGAGCTCGTGTGGTTAACCGGCACACTAACTTGGACTTAACAAGGTAGGTAAAGGGTGACTTAAAGTTTATTATAGGTCGGTGGAGCTCGTGTGGTTAACCGGCACATCGATTGAGTAATAAACATTGAGTGTACCAAGTGATTTGCATGGTTACTTCACACCTCGTTTTGTGATCCTCGGTATCCCAGTCACAAAACTTGGAGGGCACACTCGAGATTGAAACATGCCTTTGAAAAGTTCATTGAATCTCAAAAGAATCTAGGAATTTCTAAGAACCAATTAAAAACCTAATATTTATATTTCGTTTTTCATGGTGGAAATTGGTGAATCGTCATTCACCTACCTTTCAAATATGTTATAGCTTGGATTACGGCATACCTCTTCTAAGTTATAATATATTGTGATTGGATCCTAGCCTTAATATTACATTTGGGTGTTTTATTAAGGACTCTCTTAATATCTAAACTAATCTTGTTCTCTTCTTTCAGATGTCTTTAAACAATGCTGCTTCTGGCTCTAATCCTAATGACTCCTTTACCCTTATGAACTTCTGTGGGAAAGTCACTTTTGATGGATCCAACTTCAATGAATGGATCAGAAACATCAGGATGATTACCCGCTACGAGGACAAAGAATATGTCCTTGACAAGGAGCTTAAGGATATTGATGAGACCACTGCAACTCCCCAGGAGATCGCTGACTTCCGGGCACATGAAAGGGATGCTACAAAAGTGGCATGCATCATGTTGGCCACCATGACAGCGGAACTCCAAAAGTCCTATGAGGACTTCTACCCTTTTGAAATGCACCAAGATCTGATGGAAAGATACCATCAAAGTGCACGACAGGAGAGGTATGAAATCATATGCTCTATCATAACAACCATGATGAAGGACGGGGAATCCGTCACGAGCCACATGCAGAAAATGCAAAGGTATGTGGATCGGTTGCTGAAGCTTAATGTGAACTTCCCTGAGGAGCTTGCAATAGATATCATTTTGCACTCCTTACCATCGTGCTATGATCAATTCCGCATGACATATCACATGAATAAGGAAGAGGTCACACTCAGCAAACTTCAGGGACTCCTCAAGACCGCAGAAACAGGTCTTAAGGGTAAGTCGGTTGTTAACACTCCTACTCCAAACTCCGCCCCGGTTTTGGCAATCGGGAAAGGTAGAGGGAAGAAGAGGAAGAGCTCTTCGAAGGGTACCAAGGCTAGGACCCTTGATGGCTCTTCTTCAAGTGGAACCAAGAAAGGTTTTGTCACTCCTTCTTCTGACCCTAAAGAGGCTGAATGCTTCTATTGCCATGAAAAGTCACATTGGAAGCGGAACTGTCCAAAGTACCAGCAAGATGTGAAGGATGGGAAAGTTAAACCCAACCATGCAGGTATTTACACTATCTTATCTAATAACTCATCCCATTCTAACTCTTGGGTCCTTGATACCGGTTGTGGTATTCATATCTGTTCTGATTTGCAGGGACTAAGAAGAAGTGAGAATGTGGAGCATGGAAGAATAAACTTAATCATGGGGAATAGGAAAGCTTTACCTGTCACCAAGATTGGAGTTTATACTTTATCGCTAAGTAATGGGTTTATTTTAGATTTGAATAAATGTTGTTATTCGCCAGAAATGGCAAGAAATATTATTTCCTTTCATGCATTGTATAAACAAGGTTTCACCTTTTCATTTGATAATGAAGTTGGTTCGATTAATGCTTTCTTTAATAATGTTCTTTATTTTAAAGCATTACCTTGTGATGGTGTGTATGAAACTGTATATGTGGTTGATAACTTAGGAAATAATGTATTGTGTATTGATTCTGTTAATGATAATAACTTGGATAAAGCATCATTATGGCATTGTCGTCTTGGACATATAAGCAAGAAACGCATAGGCCAACTCCAAAAGGATGGAGTATTGGAGTCATTTGACCTAAAGTCAGATGATAGTTGCGAATCATGCTTACTTGGAAAAATGACAAAGTCACCCTTCACAGGTTCTTGTGAGAGGGGTGAAGGTTTGTTGGATCTTATACACACGGATGTGTGTGGGCCCTTCAAACATGCCACAAGGGATGCTAATCGTTATTATTTGACTTTTACTGATGATTACAGTAGATATGGATATGTCTACTTAATCAAGCATAAGTCAGAGACTTTTGAGAGGTTTAAAGAGTTTAAACAGGAAGTTGAGAATCAATTGGGCAGGAACATTAAGATGCTTCGATCCGATCGAGGTGGTGAGTATCTTAGTTCAGAGTTCCTCGACTATCTTAGGGAATGTGGGATTGTCTCACAATTGACACCTCCCAGGACACCGCAGTTGAATGGTGTAGCTGAGAGGCGTAATCGAACCTTGTTGGATATGGTTCGTTCCATGATGAGTCGAGCTTCGCTACCAATCTCATTTTGGGGGTATGCCTTAGAGACTGCCGCCCATATCCTTAATCTAGTTCCCACAAAGAAATTTGCCAAAACTCCTCATGAGATGTGGACTGGTAAAGTACCCAAACTAGACCACATTAAGATTTGGGGTTGCGAGGCTTTCGTGAGACGCGAGACTCATGATAAGCTCGAACCTCGAAGTGAGAGGTGTATTTTCATCGGCTACCCACAGAAATCCTTCGGTTACCTCTTCTACAGACCTAGTGAGAATATGGTCTTTGTAGCTAGGAGGGCTTTCTTTCGAGAGAGAGAGAGAGAGTTCATAAGCCAAGGAGACAGTGGGAGGCAAGTTGGCCTTGAAGAAATTCAAGAGTCAAGTGGTGAAGGAACTTCAAACCCTAGCACTCAACTTGAGGAGGAAACTTCTGTTGAGCCAATTGACAAGTCTGTACCTCTGAGGCGTTCCACAAGGGTTAGGAATGCACCTTAGCATTACTATGGATTCCATATTACTGCGGAAGGTGATACACTTATCAGTGATGAGACACTGATAGGTCTGGATGAACCTAACAGTTACGCGGAAGCCATGGCAGGCCCTGAGTCAGCCAAGTGGAAAGAGGCAATGGACAGCGAGATACAGTCCATGTATGACAATCAAGTTTGGAACTTGGTTGAGAATGTACCAGGTCGTAAGACTGTAGGGTGCAAATGGATCTTCAAGAAGAAGACCGACATGGATGGTAATGTACACACTTATAAGGCACGACTGGTTGCAAAGGGTTTCTCACAAACTCCGGGAGTTGATTATGATGAGACCTTTTCTCCAGTGGCCAAGATTAAGTATATTAGGGTTCTGTTAGCCATAGCCGCATTTCATGACTATGAAATATGGCAAATGGATGTCAAAACCGCTTTCCTTAATGGAAAGTTGGCTGAGGATGTTTACATGATTCAGCCAGAGGGTTTTGCCAACACAGAGTACCCTAATAGAGTGTGTAAGCTTGAGAAATCCATTTATGGGTTAAAGCAAGCACCTCGCAGATGGAATCTTTGCTTTGATGAGAAAGTCAAGGAATTTGGCTTTTCTAGGAGTGAAGATGAATCTTGTGTATATGTCAAGGCTAGTGGGAGTATAGTTAGCTTTTTGGTATTGTATGTGGATGACATACTACTCATAGGAAATGACATCCCAACTCTGCAGGAAGTTAAGTCCTGGCTTGGGAAGTGTTTCTCTATGAAGGACCTAGGAGAAGCTGCCTATATTCTAGGGATAAGGATCTTGAGAGACCGGAGTAAAAGACTAATTGGACTTAGTCAGAGTACTTACTTGGATAAGGTGTTGAAGAGATTCGGCATGCAGGACTCCAAGAAAGGAGAGTTACCCATCCAGAGTAATGCCAGATTGAGTAAGACACAAAGCCCTAGTACTGAGGCTGAGATAGCAGAAATGAGTCGAATACCTTATGCTTCGGCTGTAGGATCGATCATGTATGCTATGACGTGTACTTGACCTGATGTAGCCTTTGCTTTGAGCATGGTTAGCAGGTATCAGGGGAACCCTGGCAAGGCACACTGGACTGCGGTAAAGAATATCCTCAAGTACCTACGGAGGACTAAGGACTGGGTCCTTACCCTCGGTGGGAGTGAAGACTTGAGAGTTGTAGGGTATAGTGATGCTAGCTTTCAGACTGATAGGGATAATTTCCGCTCTCAGTCAGGCTGGGTCTTTACCTTAAATGGAGGAGCAATTTCTTGGAAGAGTTCCAAGCAAGAGACAGTGGCTGATTCAACTTGCGAATCATAGTATATAGCAGCTAGCGAGGCAGCAAAGGAGGCGATATGGCTGAAGAACTTCATTGGAGACCTTGGAGTTGTACCAGCTACTAAAGAGCCAATGGAAATTTTCTGTGATAGTGAAAGTGCAGTTGCCTTAGCCAAGGAACCAAGGGATCACGGGAGATCCAGACACATTGACAGAAAATACCATTTCATCAGACATCGAATAGAAGAAGGACTCATCGTGGCAAAGAGGGTATCATCGGATGAGAATCCAGCAGATCCCCTCACGAAAGGACTGACTCAGGTTAAGCATCTCCAGCATGCTCGGAGCAAAGGGCTGAAGGATGATATTAGATTTAGTAGTTAGATAACCTTGAAATTTGTAAAGTGTAATTGACATTAGATGATGAATAAAAGGTGTTTTATTTATGAGTAAAGTGTTGCTATCTCTTGTCGATCGTTTACTATATTTCTTTTGCATGTTTTGACTTCCAGAATAATTATGTTTGGTATATCATATTATTCGAACCTCCACAGTCGGTCATATGTCGGAAGTAGGTATGAATCAAGACTGTCATGATTGGTTGCAGAGGTCTAAGTTGTTGGACATGGCTACAACACTCATGAGTGCTCATAAGTTCTGAGCATTGGACTCAACCCACGCTCACTGGAATCACTTCATGGAATTTATCTCGAGTGATCGTGAGACGGTAATATCATATAAGTCTTCAAACCTAGGTATATGATTTGTTACTTATGAGTTGGTTATGCATTGATTGTACGAAAACGCATTGGTAACTCGATGTTATAAAACGTGCTCTTGTGTATAATTCAATGAGTAGTAGAACAAACATATGAGTCGAAGTTTATCTGTTCCTTCTTGGATTAGAAGCTGATATCTGGGCCCCTCGATGATTTTGTTTTGACCTATGTACCGGGCCCGGTCAGAACTAAGTTGATGTGTTCAATTGAGTTCTATGTCAAACAAATCGGAAATCGGGAAACAAACTGCTGGACACAAAGTAAGACACTGTTCCATCTATTTGTCCGGCTGATATCTAGAATAGAGGATTATATGATCACTTATCTTAAATGGCGTATCATCATCTTCTCAGTTCCGAGAGACCTTGAAAGAGCTACGATTGCCGATCGGTTCCTGAAGTATTGCAGTTATAGTTATTAGACTTATCCAAGTGGGAGACTGTTGGATAAGGTGTCTAAGTCCATAACTATTTCTGGTATGTACTTGACCCGACCCGGCATGGTCCATTTGGGTTGCATGGCACCATGCAATTGGATAAACTAAAATGAGAGAAATAACACTTATGGTTTATTAATATATTATAAGTTCTAATATATTAATAATATTATTTAATTAGTTTGATCAAGAATTAATTTAGAATTAATTAAGTGATCAAAAGATAACTAATTAAATATATGGGTAGATTATGTAAATCTTCCATATCTTATATAGTGGGCTAAGAGGCTCCATGGATTATCAAGTTGGGTTCCACCCATAGGATGCTCCATGGATGCTCCATGGGAGTTACAAACCCATGGGTCATGGAAATGAAGAGTCATGACACATTAGGGTTTACATGGTGTAACCCTAGATGTGTCAACACTATATAAGAAACCCATTCTCCACCAAAATTGGCTACACATAAGAAACAAGAGGGCTAGAGCCGATTTTGCAAGTGTAAGATTCTCTCAAAGTTTACTCCTTTGCATTTGGCGTTGTGTGAAGCATTTTAGACATCACACTTGGGGTGCTAGGCTCACTAGGTTTCAAGGATCATAATCAACAACAAGGTAAGTTATTCTATCTTTCATTCAAGTTAAAAATGTTCCCCATGTATGCTAGATAGGAATATAACCTTGGAATTCAACTTTGCATGATTATTAGACAAACATAGATCCAAGGTTATTAGGGTTGCATGTACACTTAGGAAGTGTTAGAATGCTCAAAACCCATCAAGATTATCCCATGTTCTATATCAAAAGAGTCTGTTTGCTTCTACTGCCAAGAGAAGGGGCATTGGCTGCAAAGCTACCGTGTCTACATGAAGTATCCCAATGATAGGAGAGTCAAGATGTATGACTCTACTTTAGGTAAGTCCACTATCTAACTCTATTAAGTTTCTATTTTTAGATTCTTAATACATGATCTGATAAGATTGTATTTTGATATTTTGTAGGATCAAAGAAAAGAAAGGAAGCTTAAAGGCAGAGTGAGCTGAGTCTGATCGCGAAGAGATGGATTTCTATCGCATGGTTCGATGATCGGATTTTTGAGCTGCTATCTAGGAGTTATGATAGATTGCTTAGGAATGATTATTAACATGCTTTTCATTTGTAATTGCATTGTAAGGACAAATTTTTTCTGCATTTTATAAATAAAGAAATTGTTATTTTGTCTTATTTATATTTCCTTGCAATGGCATTTGTGAAAATTGATGTTTGTATGTTTCTATTGTTAGCAAAGTGGATGTGATTCTTAGTTATGTTATTTGTGGTAGTGTCGAAAAATTTACCAAATAAGGAATGATTCTCATCGCCCAAGTTTCAATTGGACAGAAACTTGGAATTATGCAACTGGTATTGTATGATGAATGAGAACCTTCGTATTTGGGAAATTAAGACTAATTCCTTGTTCATATAAGTATATGAGTCAAGTAAAGGACTAGGAGATCTTGTACATATTGTTGTGTATTGGTCAAGTCCACCACAAAGAACGATAAGACTATTCGTGATGATTTACTGAAAGTTTAGTAAACATGGTTATGCTTACAAGATTAAGTGTAATTCTGAATTATATTCAATGAATAGCAGAACGAATAAAAAGAATCAATTAGGCAGAAAGATAAAAGTTTCTCCAATCTGAAAAGTTGGGAGAGTACATAAATATCATGTTTTATGATCGTCTTAATGATTATGAAACCATAATTGATGTTGTAAAGACACCTTAGTGGACTTGTATGGCTAAGTAGAGGAATTAGGAATTGTTGAAATGGTTAAATCAAAATGAGAATCATACTTCGCTCCAAAATCAAGTATTAGAGTCATACTCCAAGATTGTGACTTGAGTGACATAACTTAATAAGGTTTATAACACATCTATCAAATTTGGATTAGAAAAAATGTTTTCTTACTCTTGCACATTTAAAATTGGTAAGTTGTGATGTCTTGGATAAGAAAAAGATCATCTAGGACCAATTGTGTGAAGTGTTTGTCTTGATAAGAACCCACACTAACTCTTGAATATTTGTTTGTCAAGGAATGTTTCTTCTCAAGAGAATATTATATGTCAAGAGGCCAGTGGGAGTGTTAATGATCTTTAAAGGTTTCAAGAACTAATCAAGAATAAAGCTATTGTTAAGCACTAGCACACGACTTGAGGTTTATCGTGTTGACATATTCTTGTTTCTGTGTCATTCCAGTTGAGTTGACTATGCATGTGAGTTCTATGAGTTCTCATTTGAATGAATAAAGGCAAAGAACCTTAATCAATGAAAGTTCATTGATCTGTATGAGTGGGCTGCTCAACTACTTGGAAGACATGGTAGGCCCTTGTGCTGCCAGATGGCAAGAAATAAAAATTGAACAAGTTCAGTCCATATGAGTTTGGATTTTTCACAAACATTGTCTTGTAATAATGGTTATGACAAATTCACGTGGATAGGAACGCATACACCATAAAATCTAAGTGGTAAGGTTTCTCTCCACTTCATTAAAATGATTGTGAGGAAACGCTTTCACTAAGAACATTTCAAGGAGACAGCAATTGTGATATTTGCATTCTTGAATTCGATTATGATTACGGAATCCCTCTTCATAGTTCAAATTGTGAGAAATAGAAAAAGGGTCTGAACATTTGGAACTCATTGCTATACGTTCTAGAATTGTTTAGACACACATATGAGCTATATGAGGAAAAGTGTATGAGTTTGAGGATCTTAGATAAAGACTTATCGAAGCATCTCGTATTAGAAATATGAACTTTGGTTAAGGAAGTCAATAAGTATAGATTTCTAGAAGTCGAGCTAATTTTTGAATACATGTCAAAGCTAGTGGGAGCATAAGTGTTAGTGGGAGCATGTTTATTATGTTAAGTATTGCGAGTTAGCAATATTAATTATAGAAAACAAAAGTTTCAATTCGCAAAGTTGCAGAGGTTGGAATGTTGTTTTGCTATAATTAAGGGAGATAATATTATACTTCATTTCAAATCTAAAAGCTTAGATCAAGATATTTTTATCAAATTTAGTCAAAGGACATATATGCATCTTATGTTGAAAAGATTCAACATAAAGGAATTGTATATATGGCAATATTATAGCAAGAGACCGGTAAAGTATCATGTCTTTATGTAAGACATTATGAATCGTATCCCATACGCTTCGGGTAAAGGATCGATTGCATATGATGTAATATTCGACCGTTCTGTCTATTCCAAATGCCTAGGGCCTTAAGAGGGAATAGGACCAGAACTGGATATGACTAAAATAATTAAACAACTGTCAAGGATGATCTAAGGTTCGCTAAGGATTGGTCACTTGTCGGCAGTTGGAAGTATAGTAATGGATGGACCATATCAACATTATTATGAATAGATATGATTCTATTTAGAATGAGTTGTCATATGGATAATATGGAAATGTTTCCACAATGGGAGTTGGATATTAAGAATCTATGTGTAGGTTAGAAACTTTTATGCAAGAAGGATGTTCAAAGGAATGTACTTTGAATGTGAGACTTCATGTCTATAGAGTTGTCTTGTAATAATCTCCAATAGAGCACTTTGTAATTTCATTGGAAAAGTCTTGGTGACTTTGGTGCTATGACATTACAAAAGGATCATTGCATAAAAGGTTAGAATCCAACATATTCTGATAGTGGCTTGAATTTGGTACTCTTACACCTATATAAGGATTAGAAATTGTGAAATGAGCATCATTGAAAATATGCACAATTGATCTATTTCACAAAGTAAGGACCATAGGTAAACATAGTGTGCATGCTTGGAACATGGGACAACTATTGTTATAATTCAAGTATTAAGTTGATTACCTGAAACATTATACAATGAATAATGTGTAATCAATATAGTGACTAAATAATAAGTGTTTTATTTATACTCAAAAGTTTTGAGACCATATTGGATTCGATTATTCTTGTGTTTCACTTCGTATGTTTTGACTTCCCGAATAATAAGATTATACAAACATCCACAGTCGATCATACGTTAGAAGTAGGTATTGAGGCGAGACTGTCATGAATCCGATTGTAGATTGTCTAAAGCGTTTAGACATAGCACAAGTCTGCTACAATGTTGATGAGTGCTCCTGAAATAAGATTTGAGTATTGGATTAAACCACTGCTCACATGAATCACTTCATGGATTTTATCACGGGTGATTGTGAGACGAAAATATCTTATATTCTTTAAACGGAGAGATATGAGTTTTTGTTTGCGAGTCGGTTAGACATTGATAATACGTAAACACACTAGTAACTTGGTGTTATAAAACGTATTATTGTGGGTGATTTGATGAGTACATAGTGCAAGAATATGAGTCAAAGTTTATCCGTTCCTTTTACCCTAAGAGGATAAAAGCGATATTTGTGGGCCCCTCGATGATTTAGTGACGCCACCCTTAAGCGCTTGGCCAAGCCTGGACGGATTTGATTTGTTCAATTAGTCAGTCGTCTTAAATCGGAAATCGGGAAACAACACATAGACAGAGATAATGATTATAATCCATGTCTCATGTCTATACGATATCTTGAGAATGGAGGAATATATGATCCCTTATCTAAAGGACGTGTTGCTGATAAGATCAGAGTTCAACAACGGCTTTTGAAAGTTACGATTGCGAATCAGATTTTGAAGTCGTACTTTCAAAATAGTTATTAGACACATCCAAGTGGGAGACTGTTGGATTAAGTGTCTAAGCCCATAACTATTTTTGTTATGTACTTGATTTGATTATGAGCATGGTCCTTTTGGGTTACCTTCACTCATGCAACTTGATAGGATGACAAGAGGAGAGAGAGAGAGAGAGAGAGAGAGAGAGAGAGTAGAATTTATTATGTGAATAATAAATTCGTACTCAAAATGATTTTATTAAGATATTATAATATTAATATATTAGTTGGAAATCATATTATTTAATTAGTATGGATCGGAAATTATTTGGAATTAATTTGATGATCAAAAGAGACTAGTTAATAATAAGTGGACTGTTATGCAATTCATTGATAGTTGTATAAATGGGCTGATGGACTCCATAGAGTGGAGTGGACGAAATCCTATAGGGAAGCCCTATAGATTTTGTCCATGGGCTCTAAGGAAGGAGTTCATGGGCTGCTTGTTGCCTAAGTTAAGTATTAGGGTTTCCACCTGAAAACCGTAGCATCCCACACAGCTATATAAGGACTCCTTTGCTAGTGGAATTCGCCCCTATGAGTTTCTGAGAAGCCCTGGCCGAATTCTTCTTCTCTCCTAAGTCATTTTCTATCATTGAGTGTTTGTGACTCCATTAGAGGTGCAACACTTGGGGCACTAGGCTTTCAGAAGTCAAGATCAAGAAGGATTAATCTTGTTATTACTACATAACAAGCAAGGTAAAGTTTCTAACCTTAATCATATGTCAATTTGGAAATATGTATGCTAGTCATAGGGTTATTACTTTGGTATTCATAGTTGTATGTTGAAATTAGAAAAACCTAGATCCAAAAAAATTAGGGTTGCATGTACACCATAGGAATGATGTTATGTGCAAAACCCAACAATTTTTTGTGAGTTTATATTGGTTTTCTCTTGATACGCCTTCAAAGATTTAAGTAGATCAAGAGACGAGCCAAGCCCACACGCGCACATAGCCTAGCCGATGAGGGGAGTACACAAAATGACATGATTTAGGCTCACTTCGCACGATGCAGCTGTCGCTGGGAACTGATGAGCTTTTATTTTTGGTGAAGTTTGATCGGATCGGGTTTGACCAACCCGGTCAGAGAGTTGACCAACATTGACCTCCTGGATGAGGTGACGAAACCTTATAAAATCCTATGGAAAGATCAGATAGAGTTCAGTTTGAATTTAGATAAGAGAAGATACCGATATCTGAAACATACCCAAAATAGTAGGAAACATTTTCATTGTTGAAGTACTAAAAACCAATGCATAACATCATTAGTCAAATAATCCAAAACATGAGTTAATAGTTTTTTATAAAATCATTAGAGTAGTCCCAAAATCATTGAGTGCGAAAACCATTAGTGGATGCAGTACAATCAAGCTGTCTCTTTCCCCTTGCTACTAGAACTACCTGAAACAATAAAACTTTAAACCTTAAGAACGAAGCTTAGTGAGTTTCCCAAGATACTACATACCAATATATACGATAACAAGTCTGTTTAAACCCAACGGCCTAATTCCGTCGACGAGCCAGTGTCAACCCAATTACCTATTTTAACCCACAATTCTGTTTTAACCCAACGACCTATTTCAGCCCACGAGTCTGATTCAACCGAACAAGCATACATCGTACAACATATCAACGAGATTCACAAAGAGCATAAGCATACATGTAGTGTGTTTGAATCGAGTATTAAGAACAAAATCAATAACAGAAAGCGTTAAGAACACAGATGTAAATAAGTTCTGTTTGGGTTGTTGATTCGTCTGAACAAGTATACAAGAACATGAGAGAGTAACGAACGCAAAAGCCCAAAAGCTAATCTCGAATCCTATACTTACCATATTTATAGGGTGATAGAGACGCATACAAAAAATACATAAGGACTAGACATTTGAGCTTCGACCTCTAACATTGCCTTACATAATACATACACATCGAATTGCTTGACTTCGACATCGACACTACCCATACCTAAAAGTACTTCGACACCTGACTATACATTTCGACCCTTACAATCTTCCCCTTAGTGAGAAGTGTCGAACTCATGCCATCATCTTCATGGTTTGGTGAAGTACCCGATGAACCTCCATATACCAAACAATTGTCTTTCGAACTTCAACTTATCTTCAGCACTATTCCTTTTGCAATTGCTTAGACGAACCAGAAGACTAGTATATTGAACGTTCGTGTACCTCTCCACATCACAGACTTGGAACCAATATTTAGTAATCTTCCCATGTTTGTTCTTTCCAAGAAAAACAACCCCCAAGGGTTTATGCACAATCTCCCCATCAACATAATCTTTAAGATTAATCTTCCCTTTGAGCATTGACCGAGGAACCTTCATATGGGTGTCAACAGGGGCAAATGGGACGGGGAGTACATCTCCCGCCCCCGCCCCCGTCCCCAAAATTCCCCCATTCCCCCACCGCCTCCCCCGCCTCCGAAATGTCCATCCTTCCTACCCTATCCCCCGCCTCCTAATCCCCCTTATTACCCCCGCCCCTGTTCCCCCGCCCTCGATTGATTTTGGGCTGCCTTTTTTCGGGCTAAAATAAGTTGTTGTTTGGGCTAAAAGAAGTTATTTTTTGGTAACAAATAGTTATTTATAGCATAATTTTACATGATATAAACAAAAAATTATGGCATCTTGAAAACATGTTTTTCTGTTGCATTCTGGAAGCATAAAATCATATTATTGTTTATTATATTTGTAATATATATATATATATATATATATATATATATATATATATATATATATATATATATATATATATATATATATATGTATATATATATATATATATATATATATTCTTGCATTTGTCGCACCATTTTGCTTCGACTCCTCCTCCTCTCGAACCAGACTTCGAGAATTTACTCTTCTTGTTGGACCTCGAGGATCCATCAAATTTCCTTTTCTCACCAACCTCATCCCTCTCCAGACCCCCTTTCCTTCTGCTGGGTCTTCACATTCTTAGCTACTCGAACCACTGATTTCAGAGTGGTTGCCATCTTGATCGTCGGGCCAAACTCGGATGGAAGTCAAATCTTAGAAAATTCATTACTTCCTCATACGAAGTCAGATTTGGGCGTTCTTTTTATGCACGCTCTCGGTTTAACGTATACTACAACTTTGGTTTAGATTACTAAGGCGAAAAAGTCCTCTATCGTGAATTCACTATTTACGTCACACAACGTCGTGCCGGTTTTGTCGTGAAACTTCGACAGGTCATAACTTCTTCGTTATAACTCGGATTTCGGCGTTCTTTATATTTCCGGAATCCTTGTCACGACCAATACAACTTTCTTCATCGATATTGGGTTTATCTAACACTTTATTTTTGACACTTATTTTTATCCTTTATTTATTATATCATTATAAATAAATAATAAGCATATAAAGGCACATAATTCACATAATACTCAAATATTTCATCTTTATTATCTCAAAAGAGTTACAATAGTTGACCTAGACTATTAGATCGTCTGATAATGCTTAGCCCCGAAACCCGGGCGTTACAATTCTCTCCCCCTTAGGATGATTCCGTCCCGGAATCATGCATCTGCAAACACATGCGGATAGCGACTCATCATGTCACTCTCTGTTTCCCAGGTGAGATTCGACCCATTCGAATGTTTCCATCGGACTAGCACTAAATCGACCATCTTGCGTCGTAACTTCTTAGTCTTACGGTCAACAATTGCCTCGGGCTCTTCGATTAGCCTCTTATTCTCATCCATCCTTAACTTTGAGATTGGAATTATGTCGAGAACTTCTCCCTTGAACTTTCTCAGATAACACACATGGAAGGTGTTATGAATACCATCTAGTTCTTTCGGTAATTCGAGCTTGTAAGCTTGGTTCCCAATTCTCTGAAGAACTTTAAACGGTCCAATAAACCTTGGACATAGCTTTCCTCGTTTACCGAATCTTATAAGTCCCTTCCACGGTGAGACTTTAAGCAAAACTGAATCCCCAACTTCGAAGGCCATCGGTCGTCTCTTCTTATCAGCATAGCTCTTCTGACGATCCTGAGCTGCTAACATCCTTTCCCTGATCACCTTCAGCTTCTCAGCAGTCTCATGGACTATCTCGGGGCCCATAAACTGCTTTTCTCCAGCCTCAAGCTAATAAGACGGCGTACGACACTTTTGTCCATATAAGGCTTGATAGGGTGCCATCTTGATGCTCGAGTGGAAACTGTTGTTATAGGAAAACTCTACCAAAGGTAAGTGCTCATCCCAGTTACCTTGGAATTCTAAGGTACATGCTCTTAGCATATCTTCGAGTGTTTGTATCGTTCTTTCGCTCTGACCATCGGTCTGCGGATGGTAAGATGTACTCAAACACAACTTCGTACCCAATTCCTCTTGTAGACTTCTCCACAATCGTGACGTGAAACGACTATCACGATCCGATACAATCGTTAGAGGAATACCGTGAAGTATTACCATCTCCTTCACATAAGCATTTTCGAGCTTATCCATAGACCACCTTTCGTTGGCTGCTATGAAGTGTTCACTCTTAGTGAAACGATCCACGACCACCCAAATCATGTCGTGACCGTTCTTCGTCCTGGGCAGTTTAGTCACAAAATCCATAGTGATGTCTTTCCATTTACCCATGGGTACAGGTAAGGGTTCTAAACTCCCATACGGTTTCTGATGTTGTGCCTTAACTCTTGCACAAGTTACACACTCGGCCACATACTTTGCAACATCGAGCTTCATCGTCGGCCACCAGTAGTAGGGTTTTAGGTCCCTATACATTTTTGTGCTACCGTGATGAATCGAGTACATGGTCTTGTGAGCTTCTTCCATAAGAAGATCTTGTATCCCTCCCGTCTTAGGTACCCAAATTCTATCTTGGAATACCTTCAGTCCTTGACTGTTTGTACCGAACATCAACGTTTTACCCGAACATTCTTCTTTTCAGTCATTCTTCTCTGTAGTTTCTTCTTGAGCTTTCTTTATACTTTCCACAATGGCCGAGACAACTTCTATTCTCAATGCTCTTGGCCTTTTTCTCTCAAGGTTAACTTTTTGACTGAGAGCATCAACGACAACATTTGCTTTACGGGGGTGGTAAAGTATCTCACAATCGTAGTCCTTGAGTAACTCTAGTCAGCGTCGTTGCCTCATGTTCAACTCCTTCTGATTAAAGAGATACTAGAGACTCTTATGATCAGTGAAAAGTTTGCACTTTGTTCCATAGAGGTAATGCCTCCATATCTTTAGAGAAAAAACTACCGCTGTCAACTCCAAATCGTGAGTGGGGTAGTTCTTTTCGTGCTCCTTCAATTGTCGATATGCGTATGCTATCACCTTTTCTCTTTGGGTCAGAACACAACCCAACCCAACTCCAGATGCGTCACTATAGACCGCGAAGACTTCAACTCCATCGGGTAGAGAAAGAATCGGTGCTTCACATAACTTCTTCTTTAGCTTCTCGAATGCTTCTTCGTGCTTCTCGCTCCATGTATAAGTAGCTCATGTGTGGGTCAAAGCTGTCAATGGAGCAGCTATCAAAGAAAAGCCTTGGATAAACCTTCGGTAATATCCAGCTAATCCATGAAAGCTTCGAATCTATATTGGACTCTTTGGACGTTCCCACTTCATCACAACTTCGATTTTTGCTGGTTCAACCATTATTCCCTCTTGGTTAACCACATGACCCAAGAATTGTACTTCTCGGATCCAAAAATTACATGTGGAGAACTTTGCATACAACTTCTCCTTCTTCAAGACTTCCAACACTTCTCGTAGATTCTTGTCATGCTCCTATTGGCTTTTCGAGTAGATCAGAATGTCGTCGATGAACACTGTCATAGATTTATCGAGGAATGGTTTACAAGCCTAGTTCATCAAATCCATGAATGCAGCTGGAGCATTGGTTAGTCCAAACGACATAACCAATAACTCGTAGTGTCCATATCTTGTTCTGAATGCAGTCTTCTCGATATCCTGCTCTCTCACCTTCAGCTGATGATATCCTGACCTAAGATCGATCTTTAAGAAATAGCTCGAACCTTGCAGCTGGTCGAATAGGTCATCAATCCTCGGCAATGGGTATTTGTTCTTCACCGTTGCCTTGTTCAGCTCTCTATAATCTATGCACATCCTCATGCTTCCGTCTTTCTTCTTCACGAATAGCACCGGAGCTCCCCAGGGTGATGAACTAGGTCGAATGAAACCGTTGTCCAACAACTCCTGAAGTTGTGTCAAGAGCTCCTTCATCTTCGTCGGTGCTAATCGGTATGGTGCTTTCGCTATCGGTGTTGTTCCTGGTAACAAGTCTATTCTTAACTCTACTAGTCTATCAGGCGGTAATCCATGAAAATCTTCGGGAAAGACTTTCGGATAATCACACACAACCAGTATATTCTGCACCTCCTTCTTTTCCTTCTTAGCATCGATCACAAATGCCAAATATGATGCGCATCCTTTGGACAAACATTTCCTGGCCTTCATCAGGGAGATGATTCCAGAATTTACTCTACGTTTGTCCCCGTACACCATAAATGACTCTTTTCCAGGTGGGTTCACCCTTACTATCTTCTTTCGGCATTGTATCTCGGCGTCATTGGCGCTAAGCCAATCCATTCCCAAAACGATATCAAAACCGTTCAACTCTATGGGCAACAAATCTTCGTGGAATTCGTTTCCATTTAGGTCGATGACGATGTTCCTAATACGATCACTAACAGGTACGAATTTGCCACTGGCAACTTCTACAATCAGGACATTATCAAGTTTTTCTATGGGCAATGCTAGTTTCACACCAAACTTATGTGACACAAAGGAGTAGTTTGCTCCGGAATCAAATAGTATATTGGCAGGCAAACCATTTACAAGAAAGGTACCTGAAGCGACATCTGCTGCCTCCTTTGCAGCTTCGAGCGTCATCTGGAAGGCTCTTTCCTTCGGCTTCGGTGGAATGTTGGGTCTTCCTGCCTCCTTCTTCTTCGGGCAGTCCCTCGAAATGTGCCCTTCCTCGTTGCACTCATAACAGACCATCTTAGTGAACGTGCACTCGTTGGCATAGTGCCCGGGCTTTCCACACTTGAAACGGGTGACCCCTCCGTCACATTTTCCTTGGTGCTTCTTCTTTCATTTGTCGCACCATTTTGCTTCGGCTCCTCCACCTCTCCAACCAGACTTCGAGAATTTACTCTTCTTGCTGGACCTCGAGGATCCATCAAATTTCCTTTTCTCACCAACCTCAGCCCTCTCCAGACCCCTTTCCTTCAGCTGGGTCTTCACATTCTTAGCTGCCCGAACCACTGATTTCAGAGTGGTTGACATCTTGATCGTCGGGCCAAACTCGGCTGGCAGTCCATTTGCGAACCTCTCAATTTTGGAGAGTTCGGTTGGCACCAAGTAGAAGTCCGAGACGAGAATACTAAGATAGGGAAATCTATATTTACAATAGATGTATAATTCCTCATTGTCACTCCGAAAAGTTACATGCTAGTTCTAATACCGTAATTTATACATTTAGAAATCTGAACACATAAAGTTTCCATAGATCTGATCAATTAATAGCATATAAGGCATCTTTATAGCTATAACATATATCATTTAGCACATAATAGCAATTTAGGTATATTTCCTAAAATAAGATAGTCCACGTGTCAAAAATATAGCAGACACTCATCTCACAATCATCGCTTAGCATTCTAAGTTTAACTCTATAAATCCTACAAATTCCTAGTTCGCTTAAACTAATGCTCTGATACCAACTGTGACATCCTCATTTTCACGGCCAGAAAAGACCGATTTTTTTGTTTATGCTTTGTTTAAAAATCAGAGTAACATTTTAAATAAAAGTGTTGCGGAATTTGTTCCCAAAATAAAATATGATAAAGATTTATCAAAGCATTTCCCTAGAAATGTATTTCATTAAAAACCTTGGGATGTCATGTTCGATACAGATCAAAAGCATAAACAGTACAATATAAGCCTTACTACATTTATTCATATCTACAGGCCTATATCCGTAATCTCTCATCTCAAACATCATATCTATGCTCGTGCACCACTACCTGTAATACAAGAAACTGAGTGGGTCAGGCTTGGGAGCCTGGTGAGCACATAGGTTTTCAACCCACAATAAATAAGTTTATTAATTTCATCAACCAACAATAACCCGATTACCCGTTCCCGTTATCCTCACTTTACGTCCCTAAACACCTATCATAAGGGACCTAGCCAAAGGATCATCATCGGGATGGACACTACTGCTAAGGGGGTTCCTCAACAATAAATGTCCTAAAGGCAACCATGAGGGGCATGGAGTACACCGGTGAACACATCGTTCACAAACACCTACAGCTTGCAAGCCTGCTAGCGTTCCACTGGACTGTCTAGAAGAGTCCGTGGTTGTCATCCATACTCGGCTAGATGACAGAATCAACAAAAACAACATCGAGGCCTCTCATCATTTTATCACACATCGTTTATTACATCTACCCATGTTTTACCCCAACATTTTGTAGATACAAAATACATATACAGTTTAAATCATTTAAAACATGTATAAAAATCTTTCATCAGCATAGACAGCAAGTATTCAGACAATATGCACACATAGCACATAATATATATTAAATACTTCATATCTATGTGTAAGATGAAAGTGACTATGCACTCACCTGTTAGGGTGGTGACTCGGTACTCGGACAGCGCTTCGTTATCTCAAAATAATTTTTCCCTTGACAAAACCTAGTATCAATACCACTAGGGTTTAGTCTAACGTTAACCGTGACTAAATAATAGTCTAGCTATTATTCCTATTATATAAGCGTTAAACAATACTTATATAACCCATAATAATAGCCCAAGTACTTATTTTATGGTCCTAATAATGTTACTATAATTAAATAAAAGCTATATTAAAAATAGCGTATGCGTAGCTCACTTACAACGGGTTTTATAGAAAACCGGGCTTCCCTTGGAGTAGCGTTTCCGAAACGAAAGACCCTTTTTCTCGGGACTCCGGGAGCCTCGGGGCTTCTTTCGGGTGCTAGGGGGTTTACCTAGACTTTAGGGGGGGTTAGGGGGTTAGAGAGAGAAACTAGTGAGAGAAAGAAAGAATGGGAAAGGTGTGAAGAAAATAAGGGTGGGAGAGGTTTTATTTATAGGCTGAAATATGGCTGAACTTGGTGCCACATGTCATCATCTGGTGGCAAGACTTGGGGAGAAAGCAATGGCCAAGATTGTGCCACGTCACCCATTTTCGCACAGCACACTTCCGACTTCTAAAATCCATAACTTTCCCATACGAGCTCCGTTTTTGACGTTCTTTATATTCACGCGTAGGTAAAAATAAGATCTACAACTTTCATTTTGACTCCGTTGGCTAATTCTCGACCGATCTTAAATTTAACAGTACGAGGAGATTATATTGTTAAATGTCCTCGTAAAATTCATAACTTCTACATACGGACTCCGTTTTCGTCTGCCTTTTTACTGTTGAGTTCCTATTAATGAGATCTTTAATTCTCATTTAGGTCGCGTACGCCAAAAACCGCTCGATCTAAAATTCGAGTTTCGGGCTGTGCACTACTAAGCCAAATCTTAGAAAATTCATAACTTCCTCATACGAAGTCAGATTTGGGCGTTCTTTTTGTGCACGCTCTCGGTTTAACGTATACTACAACTTTGGTTTAGATTACTAAGGCCAAAAAGTCATCCATCATAAATTCACTATTTACGTCACACAGCGTCGTGCCGGTTTTGTCGTGAAACTTGGACAGGTCATAACTTCTTCGTTATAACTCGGATTTCGGCATTCTTTATATTTCCGGAATCCTTGTCACGACCAATACAACTTTCTTCTTCGATATTGGGTTTATCTAACACTTTATTTTTTACGCTTGTTTTTATCATTTATTTATTATATCATTATAAATAAATAATAAGCATATAAAGACACATAATTCACATAATACTCAAATATTTCATCTTTATTATCTCAAAAGAGTTACAATAGTTTACCTAGACTATTACATCATCTGATAATTCTTAGCCCTGAAACTCGGGCGTTAAAGATGTGCCTTCAGCCCCCTTTTGCAATAAAACCCAAAATTGAACGTTTGGGTTAACAATTGTCAAGTACTGAACAAGAATCGGATTGGTAGGATCAATTCTTCGTAACATGGCATCAGGAATTCGAGCTACACTTGGAAAAGAATTGGATCATCAGTAACAATTTTTGGAGTCTGATAGATCGAAAATCTGCCTTTTCATCCTCCGACGGAACCAAAATCCCCTCTTTCTCATAAACATCCTGAAGAATTAGAATCCAGTATCGTGCACAAGATACTCCATTCGTGACATTGGTATTAGAAATTCCTGTGCCAAATTCTTCCCATCACTAAGTGACATAATCGACATTCAGATCACAGTAAAGACCTGCAATCATAGCATACCCCTCCAACTTTGCTTTATCAAGCCATGTACTACGACCAGTCATGCATCGTAGAAAAATACCAAATAAGAAATTCCACACACAAGGCAAAGCAGACTTTTGAAACTGACTGATTCCAGTGAGAGGTGGTTGATGACCCATCTCATTAAACATGTAAACAATTAGTTCATTTGTTACTTCATAGAACGGACTTGTATATGGAAGCTTCATGATTTGAGCAAACTGCCACTTGGTAAGCTTGTACAGTTTTTCATTCGTCAGTTGGAATGTAACCACTTTCGTCGATTTGTGAAAAACCGTCGTTGATCCCGCCAGTGATAACCACGTCATTGTAACAGTGAATGAAGACGACATAATAGCTGAAAGAACATACTGATTTAGGGAAACAACCAACATATGTAAATGTTTAGTATACTTCTCAACATCTGGTTGTACACGAAAATTCGACATGACCAGTAGGTGCCACCATGATTAGAGTTTGTAAGAATTTTGTTGAAAAACGGTTATCTTGAAAGTATTTTGGGGAAAATTTGACCAAAGCACATAAAGGATTCAAATTAGACCACCATATTCCTTTTATAATAAACGTAGATTTTGAATTTGAACCGTTCACCAATCAAAATCCGCCACGTGTTGCCTTGGGTATGGGGTCGGTTACCGGAAAAGTCACCACGTTAGAAAAAGTGATCATCACAATTTCCTAAAAACCCGTGAAAGACTGAACCGTCACATCCGCCAAACGTTTCGTTGATCCCAATAAGATAAGAACAGTCACAATATTTCCAACTGTCACCATGAAGTTTTGTCGTCAAGAGAACATTTGACCTTCGTTGTGAGGTTAGACTCATTCGCTTTTCGGATAGGAAAGCGAAATCATATGTCGGACTTTACGAAATCTAGGTTTGAGTTGGTATTACACAAAACCTCTAGGATTCCAGTGCAAATGTGCGCGAAAGAAGTAGCGGGAACCAAATTAAATAAAAAAGTGCATATAGTAGCATCAAATAATATTTGATGTAAAAGAAGTTGGATCCTGGGAAAAGATCACTTCATTCGACATCAAGAGAGATGACGAACTGCTTGTGTGGTTTCCCATGACATACAATCAAATACTCCTCAATGAGTATCGTAGGGCCTCTTTTTGAACAAGTTTCGAAGGTAGGCTCAATTTTTCACAATACCACAACTTTACACAAGTGTGAATAGATTGAACAAAATTTCTTGTATGACCAGTGTAGTCAGGAACAAGTGAGGTTAGATAAAATTTCGAAATGACGAGTGTTCGAAAAGATATTCAGACGGAAATCATATTCCAAAAAAATAAGATTTGGATCCTGTTCGGCAAAAATGTCTTGGTTAAAGAACATTTTGTCAAGATCACGCATAATCAAAGGAATATGATTTTGAATATCGAAATATGGTACTGAAACAGATGTTTCGTTACAATCTTGAACAAAGTTCACCGTTAATTCCTTATAAGTTGGGTTTGTTGGGTCTCAACATCATCACAAAAAAATGAATCACGATCATAAACACAGACTTGTGCAATATCTACATTCTGGTTGGTTTCTACTAGAGATGTCGAGGATAGTCATGTGAATTGTGTGTGATCGTGAAGAAAAGTATTCATGAAAAATATTGGATAAAGAAAACTCATTGTACCTCTACAAAGGATATGTACATAGCAGACATCTCTTTACTCAAAGTGAGAAGAGAAATGTAGCTCTTCCACTTATGTGACTATAGCCTGGTTGGGAAGGAACACTCCTAGTGGGAGATCCACTAAGACTTCGAAACACATAGAGTCTTTGAGGCTTAAAGTCAACATACATCAGCATGATTCTAGGGACACCTAACTAGTGCAATAGTTCGAAGTCATACATGTCCCCCTTTGAAGGTAATCAAATGAGCATTCGACACCACAATATGTTGACAAAATGAAGCACAGAAAAAGTTAAACGCACAAAACAAAATAAAGAAAATCTTTTTGTATGTTTGTTTTTGAAATTTAAAGACAAAAATAAGAAAATCTTTTTGATATTTTTTTTTCAAATTTAAATAGAAAAATAAGAAAATATTTTTTGAATTTTTGTTTTATAATACTGAAATAAAAAATAAAGCAATAAGGTGCTACCAAATACTTTCGATGTAATAAGTAGCAATTTCTAGAGGCAGTGTACATCGAACAAAATTTCTTCCCAGATAGAGAAGGTTGATCTAAACCATTCAAAGGAATTTCAAAATTGAAGGTAGTCGAAAGCTAAATGGTGAACAGTAGCCTCAAAACACTTCAGCAGTACTTCGACATCTGTTGATTCACTATGATGACGAACCAGGAACTAAACTTGCATCAATCATTCCTAAACCATTTAAGATCCTTAGAAATGATTTCTAATACAAATTTTTTGTGAATATGTATGCAATTTGATCCGACATTTTGACAAAATGAACCTCGATATTACCATCTTTGAAATGATCCTTGATAAAATAATAGTGAAGAGCTATGTGTTTTATCTTTGAATGTTGGACCGGATAATGGCAGATGCGTATGGCACTTTGTGAATCACAATATAAAGGTATCTTCTTCATATTTATTGCATAAACACTAAGTTGGTTTTGTATCCATATCACTTGAGAAGTGCAAGTTTCAGCAACAACATACTCTGCTTCTGCTCTGGAAATTGAAACACGTGTTTGTTTCTTTGATTGCCAGCTTACAAGTTTCCCGTCCAAAAGTTGACATCCACTAGTTGTGTTTTTTCTATCAAGTTGACACCTACCAATGTCTGCATCGGAAAAGGCTTGTATGAAAAATCCAGTCTTCGAAGGGTACCATAAACCCAACGAAACGGTTCCTTTGAGATATCGAAATATGTTCTTCACTGTTGTTGTATGAAGCAGCAAACATGATATCAGGTCTACTAGTAATTAAGTACAATAGAGAACCTATCATGCTTATGTACAAAGTTATATCCACAACAGGCTTATCCAACGAAGGACCTAAGCGTGTGCCGACTGCCATTGGTACTTTCAATTTTAAACTATTCGCCATGCCAAATTTCTCAAGCAAGTTACGAGTGTACTTCTCTTGATTTATGAAAATACCATCCCTGCTTTGACAAATATTCAATCCAAGAAAATTATTTATCTTACCCATCATGCTCATTTCGAACGGACTTTTCATCATATTCTCAAATTCCCTAGACAACGAATGGTCAGTTAAGCCAAAAATAATGTCATCTACATAAATTTGAACTAGCATCAGATGATCCCATACTTTCTTTCGAAATAGAGTAGGATCAATTGATCCTTGTTTAAATTTAGAGAGTTTCAATAAATTGGTAAGAGTTACATACCAGGCTCGAGGTGCTTGTTTTAAGCCATATACAGCCTTATCAAGTATACAACAATGATCAGGAAATTTGTTATTTACAAAACGGGGTGGTTGTTCGACATAAACAGTTTCCTCTAAGACTCCACTGAGAAAACACACTTGACATCGATTGGGTACACATCAAAGTCTTTATGTGTTGCATAAGCAAGAAATATTCGAACAACCTCGAGTGTTACGACAGGGGAAAAGATTTTGTCATAGTCAATACCTTCTTGTTGAGAATATCCTTTAACAACCAGTCTTACTTTGTTTCGAACAACATTACCTTCTATATTCGTTTTATTTTAAAAAATCCATTTTAAACCAATGATCGGAACATCATTAGTTTTTGGAACTAGTCTCCAAACCTTATTTCGTTCAAATTCAGTAAGTTCAGATTGCATTACAACAATCCAATCAGGATCTTCCAATGCAACCTTAACTGTTTTTGGTTCCATTTTCGAAATGAACACATTAAACATACAGTATTCCTGGTGAACATTCAATATATCATTTTTAGCTCGAATTTGTGCACGCGACATAACTCCAGCTTGAGGATCACCAAGAACATGTTCTTTTGTACGGTTCCGTGTCCATCTGTCCATCGGTGGATTTACAGGATCTAAATCAAAAGATGCATCTTCAAATATTTCATCCGTTTCAGAACCTTCACCTGCATTCGACACATTATCAGAAATATCATAAAAATTGTCAGTTTGAGCAGTAGAAACATTAGGTATATATCCATTTAGCTGCCCCTCGACTAATGGATTTGGATTATGATGCTCCACCTCGACATCAACATTGTTCTGTCCATGCTCCCCCTTAACAGTAGACTCATTAATATGATATTGTGATATCGAACTCAAGCGCTCCCTCTCCACTTGATCACCTAGAGAATCAGGTAGATGTTCGAAATGTATTTGTAAGGTTGAGGTAGATTGAGAATCATCTTCATCCCTAGTCACTGTCGGATCATTAGAATGCTTCGATGCTTCAGGAATACGATTATCATCAGCATGAACTTCAGCATTTATTTCTCTATTTGTAATACCAAAAATTAAATCATAGTCTATATCAAAAGAATTCACAATTGCTGATTCACCATTTGATTAAGAAATAATTGTCTTTTGTGCGAAAGTCTTTTCAACATGTTTGACATGATAGTCATCGAAAGTAAGATTGAACATTTCCTCAATCTTTCTTGTTTGCTTATTCAACACCCGAAATGCTACAGAGTTGTGAGAGTATCCCAAGAATATTCCTTCTTCAACTTTTGACTGAAATTTCAAAAGATTATCTTTGAGATTCATGATAAAATACCTGCAACCAAAAACATGTAAAAATTTCACATTCGGCTTTCGATTGATGATGATTTAATAAGGGGTGATATTAAAACGAGAATGAATGAATGAACGATTTTGAGTGAAACATGTTGTCGAAACTGCTTCTTCCCATAGATATTGAGGCAGATTCGCATATGTCAGCATTGTTCTTGCTGCTTCACATAAAGACCTATTCCTCCGTTCAAAAACACCATTTTGTTGGGGTGTGTAAGGAGATGAAAAGTTATGCGAAATCCCTAATTCAGCCAAGAATGAATCAAGAGTACAATTTTTGAATTCGGAGCCATTATCGATTTTGATTCTTCAAACTCTCTATCACAGACTAAATTTGATGTTCTTGATGAAATCTATCATCACTTGGGCAGTTTTAGACTTTTGAAGAAGAAAGAAACCCCAAGTAAACCTTGAAAAGTCATCTACAATCACCAAAATGTACTTGTTCTTATTGAGAGTCTCAACAGTCGAAGCTCCATAAAGGTAAATGTGAAGAAGTTCCAGAGGTTCGATGATCTTTGAGTCGATGACGATCGGATAACCTTGACGATGTTGCTTTCCCTATTCACAAGCTGCACATAACGAATCATTATCAAATTTTAATACAGGTAAGCCCACGAACAAGATCATGTATAACCAGTTTGTTAATATTCTTGAAATTCAGATGGGAGATTCGTCGATGCCAAAACCAACTTAGATCTGATGAGGCTTTCAAGAGTAAGCAGATATAGGGAACACCAACAATGGGCTTCATATCGAGTGTGAACATGTGACCTTTCCTTTTCGACTTAAGAAAAACTTCCTTTGTTTCTTTATTAGAGATGACACTTCCTTCTTCATCGAAGACTACTTGATTGCCATTACGCACAACAAGTTGCGAAACACTTATCAAGTTGTGTTGTAAGCCTTCGACATATGCCACTCTGTTCACTGTAACGTTCCCGTTCGTAACTTTTCCATTACCTTTCACTTTGCATTTTTGATTGTTTCTAAACTTCACAACTCCATCATTATACAAACTTTGAAAGTCTCACAGATTCTCTATTCGATCTGTCATGTGACGAGAGCAACCACTATCTATATATCAATGTTCATCTTATTTCTCGTCACATAGTACCTGCGATCAATCAAAAGAATTTAGGTCCCCAAGCACTTTTGGCTCCTTGGATATTAGCTTGAAATGCATTGGGAAATGAAGAACCTAGTACCCAATTTCGAACCTTCTATTTTAGACTATCTATTAGGTCAACTTCGACAAATTTAAGCATCAAAATGTAATCATTGAATGGTTTAGGTTCGACATTGACTTTCCCTTTTCCATCTATAGTTCGCTGTGCTTCAACTTTTGTTTTGGGAATTTCTTTCCATCTTTTCACTAATAGATTCGATTCCAATGAAGATGAACTACCATTTTGTGACTCGTTCAAGTAGCTTTCGTAGGCATACTTGATTTGCTCTTCAGAGAACTTTCCTGATTGGTATTGCTTCCCTTTACCTTCGAGCCAATGATTAATATTCTTCACATCATTTTTCCGTTTCACAAAAGAAGCATTGAATTTCTGCTTTGACTATGGATTTGGAAAGTGAGGTTTTTTTTCTTAAACGATTCATTTTTCTTCCCTTTTACTTCCGATTTTTCAATTTTTTTTTTTTGGAAAAGATGGTTTTGAAGAGTTTTGAAATCGATTTTGATATTTCTTATTATAACCAACTGATGTTCGATTAAAAACCTTTTGTCCTTGTGGAAAACTTCTTTGAACTTGAAATTGATTGAAATTTCTTTGTTCATTGTTTTGAACAACATTTCTTTAAATTTTATTTTGAGAAAACCTCTCATTTTGACGATATGGAACAAAATTCCTTGGATGTTGGTTTTGAACAAAAATTCCATTTCTTTGTGTTTGAACAATTGGAGTTCAAACTGGTTTTTGAACATTAGATTGACCTTTTGAAAAAACATTTTGCTTTTGAGTGGTCTTGTTTTGAGCAAAAGTCTTACTTTTAGAAAAAAGTCTTAACTTGTTCAGTTGATTTTTGCGTAAAAACTTTTTGTTTCTGAAAAGCCTTGACATTTTTGCAATAGACTTTGTTTCGTGCTTTTTACATCAAAATTCCTTCTTCTTTTGAAAATTTTTGAATATTCTCATTGAAAATTTATGCTTTTGTCTTTTGATTTTCCGAAACTGGTTCATTTGTTTGACTATCAACTTTTGATTTTTCAGGTTTTACTTCCCAAACTCATTTCAGTTTTTGTCTTTGAAAGGTTGTTGAGATCTTTTTTAGAGTATTTTCAACCGTGCTTTGGTTAGAGAAAAACCATTCTTTTGTTGCAACTTTGTTGTCCTCTTCGACAATTTTGTTGATTTTAGGATTCACTTTATCAAAATTTCCAGTGGTAACAAACACTTGATTTGAGAACAGAACTTCATCAGTGCATTTGAAAATCGGATAGATGGAAGAGTTGGATTCAAGATAATGAGGTCCTTTTTCTTTGATAACTTTTTCAAACTGCTCTGATTCTTCATAAACTTGTTTGACAACAACTCTAGGAATAGTCGTTTCAATCGAAACGTCATCCTCATCACTATCAGTATCACTGTCTTCAACAACCACTTGTTCATAATCATAAACTTTCGATGTATAGGGTTGGTCAGTGTTAACCTTCTCCATTGAATCATGACAAATTTTTTTCCCTTGGCTATCCAAGTGACATTAATGATAGAAAATTGAGAATAGTCAACAATTTCCTCTTCCTTAATTTCACTGATATTGTTAGAATCATCTTCGATGTCAGCAAAAATTTGTTGAGAGTCTAATGTCAAATTCTCAGTCTTTTTCAAAATTTTGATTTGTTCAGTTTTAGAAAGATTCTCATTAACAATATGCACTAAATGATCAGCATTCAAACATTCATCAATTTTAACAATTCCATAAGCATAAGAATCATTAGACACTTTATCGAATTCTGAGTTTTTCTTTTCACAATCATAGGAAGTTGCATCAATTTTCTCTCTTTCGTATTCGAAAAAAGGAAATAACTTCATATGTTGCTCTTTGCATATGTCTGAAGAGTGATGAGGATCAGTTAATTTGGCATACAATCTTTTAGCACTGTTACAATAAATATTTCGCTGTTTCATTAACAAAATAATGTCATCCCTAACCAAATCCCTATCTAGAGTAATATTATTCAGTTATAGCTCTAGACTATCTATTTTGACTCTTCTTATAATCCAAGTGGTTTCGAGCATCTAACAACATTATTTTAGATCGCTCAGCTTCGCTACTAACAAAGATAAGCATATTATTAACATAAGATAGAGTATCATCAAAATCAGATAAAACAGTAAGATAAGAACTGGAAGGAATGTTAAAAGATTCAAGAAGAGAACGTACCTTCGATGTCATAGGAGACTTTTCTGCTCTTGTTGACACGAAACATCTCCCAATTACATTCACCTCTTCTGAACTGCCCTCTTCGAATCGTGTATACATCGCACCATGGGCGGGGTTTCTCATTTCTTCATCGTCGGAACCAGATAACCATATCTGCTAGGTTCCATCCCCTTCAACACCTCCCTTCGCAGCCAATGACAACCCTTTGGTTTGTGCTCTCACCTCTTCCAGCCTTTCGACATAATATGCCTCGTCTTTAACTCTCTCCTTCTTATCCTCTTTCTTTCTCAACATGAAATCTACTGCAAGATGATTTGCACCATTACAGTAAGTGTAATCGAACTCTGAATCTCCCTTCAACTTCTTCTCAGCCTTCTCGACAACACTCTTGCTTTATTTCTTCTCTTCCTTCGACTCCACTCTTGTTCCTTTCCCAGATGAAGTGTTACCCTTGATTTCATTGTTGATTTTGTATTTCGGATTGAAAGGCTTCTTAAAGAACTTTTTCACTTTATTATTGGAATAGTAAGCCACAGCCTCATCCTCCGAATTCATGAAGAATCATTCATCTTCAGAGCCAACTTGCTCAATAACTTCGATCTCGGAGTCCTTTGCTGACACCTTCGATATCAAGGCCAACGGACCTACCATACTCTTCTTCCCTTCCTCAGCAATTTCATTTATTTCACTTTCATGATCTTTGAGTACATTATACAAGTCTCCCAATGAATAACCATCGAAGTTTTGTTGAGTTTTTATCATAAGGCTGATGTTTCTCCACTCCTTTCTCAATCCCATAAGGAATGTAAGATTGTATTTATGAGTTGAGCGTGTAACTCCATAATGATTACACTTGAATATCAATTCATTCAATCAATCATAGTAGAGTTTAATAGTTTCACTTGCCTTTTGCTTGAATTCTCCAAGTTCCAATAAACACTACTTCACTAAGCTCTTCTTCATCTTCTCACTTCCTTGATACTTTTCCTTCAAAGTATCCCAGATCTCTTTAGCAGTTTTGCATCCTCAAACAACATTGTAGACAACTGGTGCAAGAGCACCACGAAGTTCACGAAGACACTTCTTATCATTTGCTTCATACTTATCCTTTTGAGATGTCATACCAGAAGTTAAACCTGTATTTCCGACTTAAGCAAACATATATGGACGATAATTTCCCTTAGTGATACATCTCCAGAGATCCTCGTCAATCCCGTTGAGGCAATCCTCCATACGATCTCCCCATTGCTCGTAGTAATCTGGAATAAGCATTGGAATCTTAGTGGAAAATCCAAGCATATGAGAAAAGCTAGACATTGTGTTCATGTTGAAATTTTCCATTTTTCTACGGACAAAAGTGACGATGAGATTCAGAAAAAGAGATTTAGCAGATGAATCTATCAGAAATTGTTCAAAAACACTTGATCTATCAAACCGATTGTAGAATCGAAACAAATCAATCAATAAGAACATGTTTTCTTAATCAAAAGTACACAAATCTTTTAAATCGGAAAGAGCGATTAAAACACTGTTGAAAAAGACGAGAAAACTAGAAATTACTGAATGTATCCTGCTCTAATACCAATTGTACTGTGTTTGACTCGGGTATTAAGAACATAATCAATAACAGAAAGCGTTAAGAACACATATGTAAATAAGTTCTATTTGACTCGTTGATTCGCCTGAATAAGTATACAAGAACACGAGAGAGTAAAGAACGCAAATGCCCAAAAGCTACTCTCGACTCTTATACTTACCCTATTTATAGGGCGATATAGACGCATACAAAAAATACGTAAGGACTAGACATTTGAGCTTCGACCTCTAACATTGCCTTACATTTCGACACCTCACTATAAATTTCGACCCTTACAATACAGTGACACCTAGTGTCCTACAGTATAGTGAGAAGACTCACATCATAGTAAATTAGACGATAGCCACAACTTGCAGAAACGAGAAGGCTGGTACTACAAAAAGTCAAAAAAATCAATTTTTGGTCAAACGACACTCCTTTCCCCATGAGGGGGCCCTATGCCCACTACAAGAAAAAATAGCCAGGCTTTCAGGATAAATGAGGTGCCTACCTGAAAATCCTAAAAGCTCGCCCTCCTAGGAAAGGCGTGTCACGCCTTGGCTTAATTCAAAGGGTAAAATGACCTAATTTGATAAGTCGATTTCGTATCTTCTAGATCCGAACTCTAATGAGGTTTAAATGAGCAAACATTCTAGCTTTATACATTAAGAACAAACAAAACCCACTAGATCTAGAATATCAAGACTAAAATGACCGAAATCCTTCACTAAACATGCATGGGTTAAAGGACAAGAATCAAGGTCCAAACTTTCCAAATCCAACAAGGTCATACACTAATAAAATAAGCTTGAGGTCTGGAGTTCGCTCAACCCCAAAGTAAAAGCTCAAAAGCACCAAAAATGGACAAATATGAACAAACTACAAGATCTAACAAACTAAAGATCAAGGTAGAAGCTTTTCACTCGCAATGGTCCAAAAATGAGGTGACTTTGCTTGATCTACACTTGAACTCTCCACCAAAACACTTTCCAAACAACTTGTTCATAAAACTTCACACCAAAACATGAAAATAAGCTTCCAAAAGATATTTTAAGCTCAAAAAGAGGGCCAAAGGGTTTGTGTTTCACTTGGGATCATTCAAGGATGAAGGAGGTAAAATGATCAACCCTAGGGCTTAAGTGTCTTCAAATAGCACACAAACCCTAATAATCTCGTCAAGACCATGGCGCAAGGGCGCCCCACGCCTCCATAATGCCCGCACCATGCCTACTGTGTCGACAAGGCCTAAAAGGTCAAACCCAGTCTTTAATAAATAAAACCATATTGGGAAAATAGAATGTTAGAAATCTACCCCAGATGAATCAAATTTCGTCCCCAAAATTTGCATCATTAAACAACTCTGGAAAATGCTCCCTCATATCGTCCTCCGGCTCCCAGACCCACTCTGAACCCTGACGGTGTTCCCATTCCACTTTAACTAAGCCCACTACCTTGTTGCGCAAGGTCTTGATCTTCTTATCAAGGATAGAATTTTGTTGCTCCATGTAATTCAGACAATCATCAATTTGAATGTCGTCCGAAGGCACCACTACAAATTATCAGTTAAACACTTCTACAGTTGTCAAATATGAAACGTGTTACGGATCTGACTAAGCTCCAAAGGTAGATCCAACTGATTCGCGACCCTGGCCACACAGGCAAGAACTTTGAACGAACTGATATATCTGTTGCCGAACTTGCCCCGCTTTCGGAACCGAATGACACCCCTCCAAGGTGACTCCTTCAGAAGCACATAATCCTCAAAGTGGAACTCAAGATCAACTATGATCATGACACCTGAAAAAATTTATAGAGATAGATGTGCAAGCAATGATGATGAATACAATACAATAGTTTTACCACACAAAGATATATATGTGTATATATATATATATATATATATATATATATATATATATATATATATATATAATGTCACTTGTAGATAAACTTGATTTGGCTATTGAATCTTGTAATGATTACTTTCGGTAGAACTGTAAGGGTACAATAATATGTAAGGCCAAAAAGAACTTGTGAATATACAATAGCTACATGCAAAACCTTATATTATTCTTTTATTTATAAGTTTTGTAAATATTTTTGGTTAGTTTTGTTTTTGTTTTGTTACTTTTCATTATATATACCGAATATATAGCGGTTTGCTGATGTATACCCCATGTATTAATAAGTAGTTTCATATATATTTTTGTTATCAAGATGATCAGTATTAAAATATTAGCTTGATAAATTCTTCCTAGTACGGTCATCTCTTTTCCTTTTTATGCTTGTTGCGTTGGCCATATTTGTTTATAACATGAGGTGAATGGGAAGAAAAATATAAATATAATGTGATGAATATTTTGAATGACCAAAAAATATTTATAGAAAGGCTTATATGTATTTTACAACTTGTAGCTAGTGACAATTTATCATATAATGACCGATGCTTTTAAAACAAGTTTAAACTGGGAATCGAATCGAACCAGACATAATCTTTATAAATCAGGATGAACCGATGTGATAGATACGTTAAAAAATAGTTTGAACTGGTTTATTGGACATGAATAGTTTGATTTCTCCTGGCCCATAAAAACACAATAAATTTCCCAAGAAATTTCTATATAAGATTTAATTTAATCACTTAAAATTAAACTTTATATGCTTATGTCTTTACGTCTCACTTAATACCTGACACAAGGGAATCGTATATATTACAGAAAAAAACTAGTTATAAAATAGGACATTTAGCCACCGTTTTCGGCCGTTACACGACTTGTCACGGGTTTTTGTCATGTTACAATTTCAATATAATATTTAATCACTTAAAATGAAACTTAAACATCTTATGTCTCGCTTAATAACCGATAAAAGGTAATGTACATATAAAATAACAAAACCCGTTATTAAAGAGAACATTTGGCCACCGTTTTCGGTCATCGCACTACTTGTCACTGTTTTTTTTATGTAAAATCGATGTTAATGTCTGATGTTTGATTTACAACGGTGACTCGTTTTTAGTAAAATGTCATGGAAACAATAATGTAAATTACTTTATGACCTTTAGAGATGAGAAATATGAAAACCGATGCTATCATGTTTTCAAATACCGACGCCAAAAGCCAGTTTTGTACTAGTGTTCGTTTGTTTGTTCGGTTAACTTAAACGAACGAGTATGAACAACTATCGTACGTGTTCATTCGGTTCGTTTACAACCGTAGTCAGAGGGAATTTATAATACCTTGTACCGTATATAGGACATAATACCTTCTATTAGATGGTATAACCATGGGCTGATGGACAAAATGTACAACTTTGTTGGTGTCATTAAGCAAAACAAAGTATATCACAGGGTAGGATGCCTATTCCTTCATTAACAGGTAAACGTGTATGTACCCTTCTGAGTGTTTGTACCAATTAAGCAAATTATCATGGAAGCATGTACCAAGCAAATTATCAAAAACACAAATTTGAGTTGATAGCAGCATAGAGTAGTAGATAGTTACATAGGATATAAAATGAATAAACTAAAAGCGACGAGGCTTATGATTACTTCATATATTGATTGGGTGACACCATAGTCTTTGTGTATTTCCCTACTAGAGAGTCAGACATCGTTTATGCGGTATATGAACATAAGTATCTGGTATGCGTCTTCATGTCTAGTTCGTAAACACAACATCCACCATACAAGAGCAAATTTCAATTCCTCATCAAGTGCAGTCCATGGCCATTCCAAAGTGGCTCACTCAATATCGTGCCCGAATTTTGTACCTTGGTCCAATCTCCATCTCGGTTCATCCTCCACAACTCATTCTCATATAACCTGAAAGACTTTTCAATGTTCACCCACAAATGAATGCACCCATCTCTTAGAACCGTGAAGATCAACCAAGTTATCTTTTGATTTCCCCAAAACGGAGTTGTTATCGATTTGAATGTTTCAGTCTTCGTGTTGAAACTCATAACTGAATATGACTCCTCAACATTATATTCTAAAAAATATATGTTTTCATTCAACGAAACATTTGGCCCCCAAAAATATGATAAACACTCCTGGCGTACACCAGTACGCTGGAAGTCCGACTTAACCTTTCTCCATGAGTCGGATTTCAAAGAGTATATATAAACATCGGGATGTGGGGTTACTCGTAGAAGCTTGTAGTCATCGTCCCACGAGCTATAATACAACCCAAAGAGACTTTGATCAGTGATCATGTAACAGTCTGGATGAGAACAGTGACTGGGTCTAGACAACGTCTTATGGTCGCTCGTCGCTGGATTCCATAGAATTAGATCAGAGTATTTATCAATATTGTTATATCTATAGGCCCCACATTGAACCTTGTATATGCCAATGCATACCACTCCATGCACAGAAGTTAGAATCCGGATGGATTCACCAGGTCCAACTTTGAAGGGTAAGGGGCGACCAGCACTGATACCTTCTTTAGGCCTTTCACAGTCGATAGTGTAGAACTTGGATGGTGTTGTGTGTGAGTGTAAACCAGACTTGGTGTACACCAGACTTGGTGTGAACCTGACATCAGTAGCTGAACCTCTATCTAAGTTGACAATAAGAACTCAAATGGTAACTTCGTATGTTCACATAATGAACACAATAAATGGTAGCAGTAGTAATTGTAGGCTTGTTTAAGTATAAATAGAGGCTCTAACCTCAGTTGTAAGGCACCACAAAATAAAGAGTGTAGTGTGTAATACTTAGAGTGAGTATTAGAGGGTTGTTTCTTTTTCTTGTAATATTGAGCATGTAAGCTTTTCTCTTTTGTTCTAGTTCTGAATAAAAGTGTGTTTCAACCCATGATAGTAGATAAAATCTTCCGTATGTTATTCCCCAATCTCAATGGTATTTATAATACAAGAATAGTTGACCTAATCTAAGTTAGGAAAATATTTACAAAATAATTTCAGCATTATACAAAGTATACGGCTAATATAAAATATATAGCTAATACACCCCCACAGTCGAAACGGTAGGTGGCCGGATGTTGAGACTGGATTAGAAGTCATCGAACAGAACGCGTGGGAGTCCCTTTGTGAAAATGTCGGCAATTTGAAACAGTGATGACACATGAAAGACTCGAACTTCACCCCTAGCTACTTTTTCCCGAACGAAATGGATGTCGATTTCTATTTGTTTAGTGCGTTGATGTTGAACCGGATTGGTTGACAAATAAACAGCACTCACGTTATCACAATAGACAATGGTTGCTTTGCGAGGGGGATGATGTAGCTCACATAAAAGATTTCGTAGCCAACAAGATTCTGAGACAACGTTTGCAACCCCTCGGTATTCGGCTTCGGCGCTCGATCTAGAAATAGTGGTCTGCCGTTTGGAGGACCAAGAAAGGAGATTGTTTCCCATAAAGATGCAGTATCCAGATGTCGAACGCCGGGTGTCGGGACAGCCCGCCCAATCAGCATCGGTGTAGGATAAAAGCGATATAGTGTTGGAGCCGGTTAGAGTTAAACCATGATCTATTGTGCCACAAATGTATCGAAGTATTCTTTTTAGAACCGTGAAATGGGGAACTCGAGGGGCATGCATGTGCATGCAAATTTGTTGAACTGCATAGCAAATGTCCGGGCGTGTAAAAGTGAGATATTGAAGGGCCCCTGCTAGCTGCCGAAATTCTGTCGGATTCTCCAAAAGTTCGTCGGTTTTGGCACTAATTTTTCCTGATGAGTCGACCGGTGTTGGAAGAGGTTTGCAATTTTCGAAGCCTGATCTTTTTAGAATTTCCGCAGCATATTTTTGCTGTGAAAGGAACATCGAACCTGCAGATTGGCGTGTGATTGCAATACCCAGAAAAAAAAGCTTAAGGGCCCAAGGTCTTTCATTGCAAACTCCTTGGCAAGGAGACCCATTAATTTATGTCGTAGAGAATCGGAGGATGTCACAAGAAGAATATCATCCACGTATAAGAATAGGTAGGCAGTATCACCTCCATGTCGGTAGATGAATAGTGAATGATCGGAGCGACTCTGTTGGAACCCAATTTGGAAGGCGTATTCAGCGAACCTTTGATACCACGCTCTCGGGGCTTGTTTTAGACCGTACAAGGACTTCTTTAAGAGACATACATGGTTGGGAAATTGTGTGTCGCGAAATCCCATTGGTTGATGCATATAAACTGTTTCATCCAAATGCCCGTGAAGAAATGCGTTTTTGACATCTAATTGGTGAATTGGCCAAGATTGAGAGAGAGCGATGGTAAGCACGATTCTGATGGTTGCTGGCTTGACCATCGGACTAAATGTTTCTCCACAGTCCACGCCTACCTGTTGAGACCTCCCGTCACAAACTAACCGTGCCTTATATCTTTCCAATGTACCATCAGATTTCATTTTGTGGCGAAAAATCCACATACTCCGGACAATGTTCATGTGAGGATGTCTTGGTACAAGTTCCCATGTCTTATTGTCGATAATTGCCCGGAATTCATCAAGCATGGGGTTCTTCCAATCCAAATTGTTCAAGGCTTCGGTTGGGTTTTTGGGAATAGGAGAGATAAGAGTGGAGGCATGGAGGTTAAGGTTACATTTAGGTTTGGAGATCTCGGACATGCTACGAGTTTTTATGGTACGGGTAGGAATATTGGAGGTGATGATGGGTTTGGTGGTGTTGGTGGTTTCTATGGTGTTGGTGGTTTCTGGGATGGGTTCGGTGGTGTTGGTGGTTTCTGTGGCATCTGAATGTCCATGTTGTTTGGGGCGCCGGATATAGGTGAATTGTATGGGAGGTTTCGGAAGTCGTGAAAGGGCCGGTGGTGTTGCTGGGTGGGGGGGGGGCGATGTTGGAGTAGTACCGGTAGGAGAACTAAGCCATGTTAGAGGGTGATGTGGTTCATCGGTGAATATGGAGTAGTTAGGATGTAAAGGAGAGGAACGTTGAAAGGGAAAAGAATGTTCGTAAAAAATAACATGGCGAGATGTAATGATTTTCTGTTTAGATGTATCGAAACACATGTACCCACGGTGATCGGGTGGGTAACCGAAGAAGACACAAGGATGGGAGCGAGGTTGAAGTTTATGAATGGTTGTAGAGCTTAAGAGATGGTAGCAAAGGCAACCGAAAACCCTTAGGTGAGAGTATGAGGGATGGAGATGGTAAAGTTTATGAGTGGGTGTGTCGTAAGAAAGCACTTTGGATGGAAGAATATTGAGCAGATATGTAGCATGGGAAAGAGCATAGTGCCAGAAGTGGGAAGGGACTTGGGAGTGTGATAGAATGGTCCAAATGATATTGTTTATGGACTGTATCTTTCTTTCTGATTTTCCATTTTGGGATGATGTATACGGACAAGAGAAACGGAAGTTGATGCCATGTCGAGAGGCAAACTCGTGGAAGAGTTTGTTGTCGTACTCCCTTCCGTTGTCACATTGTAGTGACTTGATATTTTTATTAAATTGTGTTTGTATCAGAGTATGAAATTTTTGAAAAGTAGAGAAGACTTGTGATTTATGAGATAAGGGAAAAGTCCACAGAACGTTTGTGTGATCATCCAAGAAAAGTAAATAATAACTGTGACCACCGGATGAAAGTACCGGGGAGGTCCAAACATCACTATGTATAATATCAAATGGGGAAATAGTAACAGAACTAGATGAATGAAATGGTAATTTGATATGTTTACCCAAAATGCATGGTTCACAAACAGAAAATGACAATTTGTTTTTAAAAGGAAAAGACAATGATTTATTTAAAGAGGTAAGAACATCAGCCCCGGGGTGACCCAAGCGATAGTGCCAAAGATCTCTTGTGATGGCTGCAAAAGTTGTTGGACGAGTGAGTTGAGAAGGATGCGTGAGAGTAAGAGGATAGAGATCGTCGTGGCTATTGCATCGAAGGAGTGGCGTCCGTGTCCACAAATGCTTCACATTAAAACCATAGGGGTCAAACTCAATAGAAATTTGGTTATCTTTTGTGAGTCTACGGACAGAAACTAAATTTTTAATAAGATGAGGAACATGAAGAATATGGTTGAGTTTAAGAGGAGGGAAAGGTTGGGGTAATGTGTGGTTACCGGTACCTAGGATTGGAAGATGCGCGCCATTACCTACAATGATATTCCTAAAAAGACCTTTATTGACATAAGAGGAGAGAATACCTGAGTTATTTGACATGTGTGAGGTCCCGCCAGTATCCATGTACCAGTTCTGGTCCGGTGGGTGGAGGCTCATGGTATGAAATGCTTGTTCCAAGTTAGTTGGGGTATAGGAATTTTCAGATGTGGCATATGCTTGCTGTGTAGAAGGTCTTGGACCCAACAAACCCGAAGCAGTGGAGCGGGGCTGATTGGTTGGGTAGGGACAAGGTGGTGTGTGTGTAGGAGGCCACGAATATGGAGCAGCCCAAGGTTGGGAGAAAGGAGATAAAGAGTGGGAAGTTGACCATTGTTGGGTGTAGGGAGAAGGCCACAGTGGCTGCTGTTGGCCACGACCCACTCCAAAGTTACCGCCTCCCCTTCTCCCACGACCACGACCACGTCCGCCCCTTCCACGGCCACGTCCCCTGTTGATGTTGATGTTGCTGTTTGAATCTTGAACCTGGTAGGTAGGGCGTGTGTTGTAGGAGGTTTGAGTATTAAGAGCTGTTGCATCAGTTGTAGCCGATTGGGCTGCATTATTAGCCTTTCTAGTTTCTTCCAGAATAAGGCGGGAACGAGCCTCATAGAAATCAGGGAGAGGTTTTGTTTGTTGTATCATCATGGCAATTCCTTCATACGACTCAGTAAGGCCAGCAATCAGTTGCAAGACAAGGCGTTGATTTGAAACCGGTGAACCCACGTTAGAAAGTTGATCAGATAACATCTTGAGGGCTTGGCAGTATGCTGAACAGTTTGGGAAGTTTGCAAGTTTGGTGGTGACCAGTTTGTGTTCGAGATAGAGTGCCCGTTCGTTTTGATTATCTTGAAAAATACTTTCAAGGGCAGTCCAAGCTTGAGCAGCAGTGGAGTTGGGTTTAAGAATAGTTTGGAGGAGGTCATTTGAGATGGTGTTGTATATCCATTGGATGACAATGGCATCAAGGCGACTCCAAAGTTCTGTCGACATGACTGGAGGAGGTTGTTTTCCATCTACAGTAGCAGTGGATTCGGCTTTAGGTTGAATGTGATCAATTACTTCAAATGCACGGCAGTGAATCTTGAAGAGTTTAGCCCAGGAGGTATATTGTGCATTCTCCATCTCGAGAGTGATCGGAATAAAGTTCCGAATGTTGGTGATCATGAGAGCGGGGTGAAGTTTTTCCGCCATGTAAGTCACAGGTTGAAGGAGAATATAGAGGAGAAAGACAGAAAAGAAATATAAATCGCACAGGTTGAAGGAGAATATAGAGGAGAAAGACAGAAAAGAAATATAAATCGCAGGTTTGAAGAAGATAGAAAAGAAGGTTGCGATTAGGGTTGGATGTAGGTGTGCTCTGATACCATGATAGTAGATAAAATCTTTCGTATGTTATTCCCCAATCTCAATGGTATTTATAATACAAGAATAGTTGACCTAATCTAAGTTAGGAAAATATTTACAAAATAATTTCAGCATTATACAAAGTATACGGCTAATATAAAATATATGGCTAATAACCCCAACAAGTGGTATAAGAGCTTGGTTAAGCTCCGGGGAAGCATTCTCTGTTTTTTGGTCGAAAATATTTTGTCTCAAAAACAATTTCGGAATACACCGTTGGAAAGGTCTCGTTCCGAGGATTCCGAAAATATATTTTTTTGAATTTTTTGACCACCGGAAGGCTTCCAAATCACCGGTCAAAGTTGGTCAAAAGTCGCCGGAAACTCGCCGAAAAACCAGGTTCGCCGGAGAAGAAGGGTGACATCATCTGTTACTGTAGCGCCACTGTAGCAGTGACGTCAGCAGCTGACCAAAGTTCTGGAAATTGCAGTTTAGCCCCTGTTCTTCCGGAAAGAGCAATTTAGCCCCTGTTTTTCAGAAAAATTGCAATTTTGGTCCCGTTTTTCAGAAAAATTTCAATTTAGCCCCTATTTTACTTCTGTTTAAAGTTCTGTTTGCCCCCTGAACTTCTGAAAAGTTCATATTGGTCCCCGTACTTCAAAAAAAAAAGAATTCTTACTCGTGTATGCCCAAGTATATGCCAAAAATGACTACACCAACCTCGTCATCTTCTCAAGCTGAAGTTGAAAGTTTTCAAAGGACCGGGAAAGACGGTAGCGTTATGTTACACTATCCAATGCTCACGAAGATGAACTACACGGTGTGGGCCATAAAAATGCGAGTGAATTTACAAGCACAAGGAGTATGGGATGTAATTAAAAATGCAGAAATGGACGAACGTAAAGATCGGATGGCTCTTGCGGCTATTTATCAAGCAATTCCAGAGGACGTACTTCTGATGTTAGCTGAGAAGGACACAGCTAAAGAAGCATGGGAAACGCTTAAGATGATGCACATGGAAGTCAATCGGGTCAAGGAGGCTAAAGTTCAAACCTTGAGAAGTGACTTCGAGGTGATCCGGATGAAAGACAGTGAATCGGTAGATGATTTTTCCATGAGATTGAATACTATCGTAACCGGTATTCGATCTCTAGGTGAAAAGATTGAAGAATATGACGGTGGAAGAAGTTTCTGCGAGCCGTATCGATACGATTTATACAAATCGCAACATCTATCGACCAATTCGGAGATTTGAAGAATATGACGGTGGAAGAAGTTGTGGGTCGTCTTAAGACCCATGAAGAGAGACTTCAAAGCTATGGAGAAAAAGAAGGAGGACCTTCTCTATTGCTTACACATGCCGAGTGGACATCTCGTTCGAAGCAAACTGGCGAGAGAAACGCGTCAAACACTTCAAGAAGACGAGGAGGACATGGTAACCGTGGTCGTGGACGAGGCCGAGGTCGTGGACGTGGCCAAGGAGGTGGTCGCGAGTACAATACAAATCGGAATGACCATAATCCTTCTCGAAAGGATAAAAGTAAAATCAAATGTTTTACTTGTGAACAATTTGGTCATTATGCTTCGGAGTGTCCAAACAAGAATCGAGGTGAGGAGACGAACCTCACTCAAGCCAACGAAGAAGAACCTATTTTGATGATGGCTGCCGCACAAGAATATGCACACAAAAAGGTGTCTCTAAGAGAGAAGATTTGTGTTAATCTTCTTGCATCGAGAGAAAGTCGAGTCGAGTCCGAGGTATGGTATCTCGACAACGGTGCTAGCAATCACATGACTGGAGACCGCTCAAAATTTCGCGAACTAGATGAGCACATTACGGGTCACGTGAAATTTGGGGATGGTTCGACCGTCGCTATTTTGGGAAAAGGGTCGAGTTTATTCGATAGCAAAAATGGCGACCAGAGACTCCTTAATGAGGTATATTTCATTCCAAGTCTAAAAAACAATATTATTAGTCTTTGACAAATGACGGAGGAAGGGAGTCGGGTCATAATGGATGGGTCGGATCTGACATTGTTTGACAGAAACAAAACTCTACTTTTGAGAGTTAAACGATCCCCAAACCGGTTATATAAAACACCTTTAAGGACCGGTAGACCGACTTGTCTTTTAGCAACAAAAGATGAACCAGCTTGGATATGGCATTCTAGACTCGGTCATGTTAACTTTCTCGCCTTAAAGAAGTTGTCCGAAAAGAATATGGCAACCGGAGTCCCAAATATTGAGCACCCAAACCAAATATGTGAAGGGTGCGTTCTTTCCAAACAAACCCGAATTCCTTTCCCGGATCACGCAGTTTTTCGGGCTTAAAAACCTCTACAACTTGTTCATGCAGACTTATGTGGTCTGATCACACCTACATCTGTTGGAGGGAGTAAATATTTTCTCCTTTTAGTAGACGATTTTAGCCGGTGGATGTGGGTTTACATGCTATCGGAGAAGTCTCAAGCCTTGAGCGCTTTTAAACGGTTCAAGTTGATGGTTGAAAAGAATTCGGGTTATCAAATGAAGATACTTCGAACGGATCGAGGGGGAGAGTTCACTTCAAAAGAATTCTCATTATTTTGTGAAGAAAATGGTATTCAAAGGCATCTTACGACACCATATTCGCCTCAACAGAACGGAGTTGTAGAAAGGCGAAATCGGACCATTATGGACATGGCAAGAAGTCTGCTCAAAGGAAGAAATGTTCCGGGAGAGTTTTGGGGAGAAGCGGCTAGACATGCAGTTTATCTTCTCAACCGCCTGCCAACAAAAGCAGTTCCCGACAAGACGCCTTATGAAACATGGTTTGGCAAAAAGCCCAACCTTGAACATCTAGAAGTTTTTGGTTGTGTTGCTTTTGCTAAACTTGTAGGTGGTCACTTGAAGAAGCTTGATGATCGAAGTAAAAAGATGGTGTATTTAGGTGTGGAAGATGGAACTAAAGGCAACCGTTTGTTTGATCCGCAAGACCGAAAGTTGCGAGTTAGTCGCGATGTTGTTTTTGATGAAAAACAAGAATGGAATTGGTACAAAAACAAAGAAGAAGAGATGGTGACTCCTAAGACCTTTACCATAATTGAACCACAACCCCAAATACACCTCGAAACACCTCAAAATGACCCTGAAAGCAACCCGGAACAACCAGACAGTCCCGGAATCGATGCTATCCAAGTTGGACAACCATATGCTGAATTTGATGAGCCTGAATCAGCCTCGTTTTCTTCAACCTCGCCCCATATGGAAAGCCCTTCTAGTGAGATTGGGCCAAGGGGATTACGTCCGTTAACCGATATTTATTCTGAAACCGAAAATGTGTTCCTTGAACCCGGAGAAGTGTTGATGATTGCAGCAGATCAACCCTTGAATTTTAAAGAGGCAATAACCTCTAAAGCATGGCAGGAGGCTATGCAAACAGAGTTGGATGCAATCGAGAAGAACAAGACATGGCAACTTACCGATTTGCCACACGGACACAAAGCAATAGGTTTGAAATGGGTGTTTAAAGTGAAGAAAGACAACTTGGGAAAAGTGGTGAAGCATAAAGCTCGACTTGTAGCAAAATGATTTGTACAAAAGGAAGGAGTCGACTTTGATGAAGTTTTTGCACCGGTAGCACGACTTGACACCGTAAGGCTTATTCTTGCCTTAGCAGCTCAACATGGGTGGGTTGTCCACCATCTCGATGTCAAGTCGGCTTTTCTCAATGGAGATCTCAAAGAGGAGGTTTATGTCACCCAACCAGAAGGATATGTTGATAGAGCAAACAGTCACAAGGTGTTCAAGCTTTATAAAGCTCTTTATGGTCTACGACAAGCTCCTCGAGCTTGGAACATTCGTTTAGTTAAAAGCTTAAAAAGGCTTGGTTTTACAAAAAGTTCACAAGACCCAGCTGTTTACAAAAGGAACTCAAAAGACAAAATTCTTATTGTTGGTGTCTATGTTGATGACTTGATCATTATCGGGTCGATCATTAACGACGTTGTCAAATTCAAAAAACAAATGAAAAAAGAATTCGAAATGAGTGACTTGGGATTACTTTCTTACTACCTTGGAATCGAAGTTTCGCAAAAGAAGTGGGGAATATCTTTGCGACAAACGGCTTATGCAAAGAAGATTTTAGAGCAATTTGGGTTGCTGGATTGCAATCCGACAACGTCACCAATGGAACCTAAGTTGAAGGTCAAGAAGGATGAAGATGGTGAAAAAGTTGATCCAACTGAATATAGGCGAGTGATAGGTTGTTTGAGGTACTTGACTCACACTCGACCAGACCTGTCTTTTTCGGTTGGAATTGCAAGTCGTTTCATGGAGGAGCCAACCACTTTGCATTTCCAAGTTGTGAAACACATCTTACGATACGTAAAAGGAACCGTTGATTATGGACTCAACTATGGAAGAGGTCGTGAACTTGAAGATTTGGTTGGTTTTACCGATAGTGATCTTGGAGGTGACCCTGTTGATAGCAAGAGCACAAGTTGAATGATTTTCTATCTAGGAAGGAATGCGATAACTTGGCAATCCCAAAAGCAAAAGATCGTTGCTCTGTCCACGTGTGAAGCCGAGTTCATGGCAGCTACAACAACAGCATGTCAAGCCATTTGGCATGCTAATCTCGTGAAGGAGCTCACGGGACATCATATCATGCCTATCACCTTATATGTCGATAACAAGTCAGCAATCGCATTGATGAAAAATCATATGTTTCATGGTCGAAGCAAACACATTGACATTCGTTATCACTTCATACAAGAATGTGTTGAACGTGGGCAAATTATAGTGGAATATGTCAACTCGAAGGATCAATGGACGGACATCTTTACAAAGGCTTTAACATACGTGACACATGGTGAAATGCGAAACATGATCGGAGTGACGAATCTCGATCCAAGTTCAGTTTAAGGGGGAGAATGTGAGTGTAAACTAGACTTGGTGTAAACCAGACTTGGTGTGAACCTGACATCAGTAGCTGCACCTCTATCTATGTTGACAATAAGAACTCAAATGGTAACTTCGTATGTTCACATAATGAACACAATAAATGGTAGCAGTAGTAATTGTAGGCTTGTTTAAGTATAAATAAAGGCTCTAACCTCAGTTGTAAGGCACCACAAAACAGAGAGTGTAGTGTGTAATACTTAGACTGAGTATTAGAGGGTTGTTTCTTTTTCTTGTAATATTGAGCGTGTAAGCTTTTCTCTTTTGTTCTAGTTCTGAATAAAAGTGTGTTTCAACCCCAACATTGTGGTAGAGAATAAGACAATCATTTTGTTGGTATTTACATGGTGGAGGTGCATCTTGCAAAACGTAGGCGTTGTTAGGAACGAGTGCCATTGCTTAGAAACACACCTGAAACTCCCTACAGATTTCACCGGCAGCCTTGGTAGTATGTGGAGCAAAACTATGTCCAGTGGCAGCTCTTTCGTGATCTCATTACGGAGAGGGTTGGCCTCCTCCCTGCTTCGTTTTCTTCTGTCCATGACTAGGTTAAGGTTATTTTAATTCATGGAATATGAAGGTTAATATGATCAAAGGCGTGTCTATAGTTATAATTTTTCCAAACGAAATCTACATTCTCCACAATTTGATTTGGGTTCGATCGAAAATAATTCCAAATTAACTTCAAATCTATCGACGGTAAAAATAAAAACGTAATATTTATCTAATTTTGTTAATCTACTTTTTATGTCGAAAAATTGAATCTTGTTATTGAAATTAATGATTTTTATTTAGCTACCGAAAATAGCCGTATATTTAAATATGTCAAAGATTACTAGTAATTTAATAATATGTTTGTGCAATCCATTATTTAAAAGTAGTCCATTATATGGTAAGGTTTTAAAGTAATTTCATCAAAAGTTCAAAATAAAATTACTAATTTGCGTTTTTAATAAAGGATAAATGTTGTATATATCCTTAAGGCCGCATTTGTCGAGTGGAATCGGATAGAATTTGAAAAAACAATTTTTTCTATAGGGTGTTTTGCACATAAACAAAGTTGAGATTTGACCAAGTGGAATCTATTGTGGAATAATGTTGATTGAATTACCAACCATATATATATATATATATATATATATATATATATATATATATATATATATATATATATATATATATATATATATATATATATATAGGTTCAGTTGTTTAAACTAATTATTTTGTTATTTTATGCATGAATATGGGTCAATCAAAATTTAAAATAAAAATAAATAAATAAATAAATAAATAAGGGTAAATAGGTAATTTGATAATTAGTTTCTACAAATAATATCCTATAATTATGGTAACCATTGACTTCAGCTACTAGGCTTTTTAAAACCACCGTAACCCTAATCAAACCATCTCCAGCCGTCACCTCCATCCTTATGCCTCCCACCACCAGCCGCCACCCTACCCTTCTTTCCCCAATTAATCAGACAAACGCAAACTGCAATTACCAATCGTTAAACATAAGATGAACCCCGAATCCAAATAACAAAACAACTCCGATCAAACCTTCTTTCCGAGTACAGGTTCGATTTTTAATGTTTGTGGGAGTTACGAATCCGAGACCTATCACATTTCAACTGCGAGCCCGTTCCTTTTGAATCGATCAATTCACAGTGCCGATTCCGAGCCGTTCGTTCCGAATCAACCATCAACAAACGTTCGCAGGAAGATGTTCTTAGTTGTTCACCCTGATTAATTTTCGATTCAGATTTCATTTGATCGCATTACACATCCAAAAGCGAGCGTTCGCAGGTGAGATCGTTCATACCATGAGATACATAATTTTGACTTTTCTGTTGACCACCAAGAACGTCCTTAAATCAATCAGGTTTCATTCGTTCGCAGGTAACTCATCATTCTTACGATTTTGACAGTCTTTGTTTTTCATCACAATCCTTCTCGTTCCGATTGTAATCACGATTTTGATTCCAAGGAAGAAATTGAAAGATTTTTTTTCTGGTATTGCTCCAATTATATGTTCCATATATCCATTGTGAACACTACTAATCACTTCATCGACCATCTCTATCTTCTTTGTTCAAATTAGGGTTCTTGATTTCAGTTTTTCATTTGTTGTTTTTTTGTTTAATTTCTTATTCTTTTGACAGGAAATGATTAATTTGCTTTTCATTCGAAATTTTTTTCCTGATTTAACACTTCATTTATGTGGACAGTGCAGGATCTTGACAAGGTTGAATTCTGAAAAGGTATCAAGTATGTTTATGTAGATGATTCAATGGATGATATTGGTGAGATTCCAATTCTATTGGAATGGAATCACGAATTCCAATTCTGTTGGAATCACAGAAGTTGATGCTTGAAGAACAGACCACAAAATTGAAACAGACCACATTATTCTTTTAGAATGTATTACTCGTTGTTAGATTTTGATGTTTTCTTTCCCGTTTTGATTGTTTTTTAGTTTTATTCTTTAACAACAAATGTAATTCTTAACAATTGTTACCCGTATTCTATAAGAAATAATGTATTTTTTGTTTTTATTCTTCAATTGATTGTTCAAGAATTTGTTATTCTACAAGAAGTTTTTAAATTCATTATCAAGAAATAGGTTCAAGAATATTTTTATTATTTATGGTTCAAGAATATTTTTATTTTTGAATATACTCATAAACATATTCTGTTAGAATGTCCGAATTAAAAGAATTATAATTCTTAAAATTGGATTTTTAAAATTAATAGAATCTATAATCCCTAAAAAATGCAATTTTCATTTATTAAATCTATATTAATTGACTAAATTACCCTTGTAATTAATTAAGATGATATTTTCAATTATATTTAATTCAATAATATATATTAATCACTTTCTTAAAATAAGTAAATTTGATTGGCCCACATATATACATACAATAACACAATAATTAGTTTTAATAGAATAACCTAAGCATATATATATATATATATATATATATATATATATATATATATATATATATATATATATATATATATAATATTAAGAACCCTAAGAATCTCCATTTCAGAAATAAATATGTATTGTGAATATTACTATATATGTTAAAATCCCAATTTTTTTCTTTTTGGAAAGAAAATTGCAAAATCGTAATTTTTTTGTCTAATATTTTCATTCATTCTTATATTCATTCATATTCTAACACAATTTATATAAAATACAAATTTATACAGTCCATTTATAATTTAATACGTAAAATTCACAACGCAATACAATCAATTTTATACTAATTCACAAATTCTAAGAATTATCAAACTCTACCACCACTAACACCACAACACGCCGCCACCAACCACATGCGCCAACATTGCAACTATCATTCCTTACAAATCAGATATGTATATAAAGTAATGCAATGACAAGTTAAATACTACATTCATAGTTTAATAAACATGTTAATTTACTCATTTTGAATTTATTATAAAAGAATTATAAAAAACTAATGCATTCTTATATAAGTATACAATACAAAAAAATTAAAATATTCACAACAACATTTATACAAAAATTCATACATAAACCATTCATATTTTAACACAAACTTTATTAAAAAAAATCACAGCAAAATGTAGTCAATTTACAGTTTAATACAGTCAATTACCATTTAATACATAAAATGTACATCATAATATACTAAATTAACAATTTAATAGATATATATGTCATATTTTTAACTTGAACATTTATACATTTAGATGTGGTGGCTTGTGTTTTGTTCAAAGTTTAATTCACATAATATTCACAATTTAAATTTTATATATTTTATTTAAAATTAGAGAAAATCATATATGTGTATAATGTTTCTTTCTTCACATATTTCATAAGCAAAACCAAAAACAAAACTAATTGATAAAAAAATCACACATTAATACAATTAATTCAAAGTTTAATACAGTCAATTTACAGTTTAATACGCAAAATTCACATCTTAATACAAAAAATTCACAGTTTAATACATAAAAATTATATATTCACAGCCATATTCTCAAATTAAAACTCACATTTATACGTTCATATTTGGAGAATGTTTGTGTATTAAATTGTAAATTTATTATATTAAGTTGTGAATAAAATTTACAACTTAATACACAAAATTCACAATTTAATACAATAACTTTACAACTCATTGGCAAGTATAATCTCATATTTCAGTATATAAATAGATCGTTCACAGTTTAACACATAGATAAATTATCACTTATTTCAGAGGCAAACATCAAAATAAAAAAATATACATGACTCATAAAAGATGATAACTTATCTTAAATCAACGAAGAAGATGAAGATGAGTGAGAAATATAACATATCTTTACTCTACCACCACCATTAGCATCAACACCGCCAACTACCATATACTGCCATCAACCACCTCGACCACCAACCATCTATGCCAAAACCGCCAACATCTTTCCCTAAAAAATCAGATTTGATAGAAAAAAAATTAGAATTCACAAATTAATTCATCATTTTAGACACTAATTCACAACTTAATTCAACATTTCAGACACTAATTTACAACTTAGTGCATAAAAAAATACACATTTACACCTTAATAACTTACATATTCACAAATTAATACATAAAAACACATATTCACATTTTAATACACTATATTCACAACTCCTTTACATGTATAAAATTCAGATCTGGATAAAAAAGTCAGAATTCACAGTTTAATACAACATTTTAGACACAAATTTAAAGCTTAATTCAATATTCAAAACACTAATTCAAAAAATAATGCATAAAAATCAGAATTCATAGAATAATATGCATTTCAAACACTAGTTCACAACTTAATACAAAACTTTAAACACTTATACATAACTTAAAAACTTTCAGATCTCGTTGAGGCATTTAATCAAACACCTTGTGTGCGCATTGTTTCCACCGCTTAATTTAATATTTCAGACATTAATTCACAACTTAATAACAGACATATTCACAAATTAATACATAAAAATACATATTCACAACTTAATAACTTTGTGAATTTCGTTGAAGCATTTCACGAAACACTTTGTGAGCACCAAAAATATTTTTTTCAAAATGATAGAAAATCATATTTATATATAATGCTTCTTTTCCAAACATCAAATAAATAACATCTACATATATAAATAAAATGATAACTAATCTAAATATTTTGTATTAAATTTGTATTAGATCATAAAAACTTAAAGCATAAAATCATATTTGAAGTCATCTTACCTGATTTGAGTTAGAGCATCGAAGTAGTAGATCAAAGATCATGGAAGAAGGCAGCGTTTTATGGTGCTCTAGCGAGGTTAGTGGTCAGAGACGAAGCACACATTACAGATTTAGAGGTGTAGAAAGCCGACATCGGCGGTAGCTGGCATCAGTTGTTACAGATTTGGAGATGGTTTAATGTTGTCGATAACATATGTTCATCGATGCAGCGAAGGAAAGGCATCAACGGTTTGGCACTCACCGGGCTGTAGATCTGAAGAAAGGTGGCTGTTGGTGTTAGAGCATCGGAGATCAAAGAGGAAGGAGGAAGACAGTGTTTTCTGGTGTTCTAGCGAGGTCAACAATCGGAGATGAAGCACACATCATAGATTTGGAGGTGTAGAAGTTCGACATCGGCCGTAGGTGGCATCGATTTTTCCAGATCTGTAAGTGGTTTTGATCGGTGGTAGAGGCAGCAAAGGGGAAGGGAGGTTTGGGGATTTTCTGAAATGCTGGAGAAGAAGAAAAGACATAGGATCAGGGAATGACTTATGGAAATTAGCTAGTAATTTCATTTTATTTACAATAATGCCACCATTTCATTTATTTTAAGTAGGTCCTTAAGGTTCTTAATATTTAAGGGTTCTCATTTGAACCTTTACACCCACACACACACACACACACACACACACATATATATATATATATATATATATATATATATATATATATATATATATATATATATATATATATATATATATATAGGGTGAGGTTCAATAGAGAAACATAATTAACAATGAACCAAAGAACCAATCGTGAGCGTCGGAAATCATAATGATCAACGGCCAAGGAAATAGATGTACACTTTTATATTGGACGCACACACACCGGATTATACCAAAAAATCCACCTCTTTACCAAAAAACCCACCTATTTTTTCGTTTAAAATTTTTTAGCCCACATTTTTTATCAGAAAAAAACCGAATATACCGTTGTTCTCGATTTTTCGGTCTCTTTCCATAGAGATCGATGTTGATATATTAAAAACGATTTTTTTTTTCAAAAAAAAAACTTACTTCATTTTGTTAGTTTTTTCAATATTTAAGTTTATTTTTATCAAAAAAAAAAACTAATTATACCAAAAATATTAATTTTTTGTTCTCTATTAATAAACATCAACACCTACTAAAAAAACTCTAGATCAGTGTCGATTCACACTGTGAATCTAGACTGTAAATATTTCAATTTTTAACATTCACAATGTGAAAAAACTCGATCATTGTAAATCTGACTTGTTATTATGCACACTAACAATTCATGAGAATGTTCACAAAAAATAAAAAAAAAAAAAAAAAAAACTTCGATCAGTGTAGATTCACACTGTGAATCTAAATTGTAAATATTTTAATTTTTAACATTAACAATGTGAAAAAACTCGATCAGTTCAGATTGACAAAGTGAATCTGACTTATTATTATGCACACTATGAATCTGAAAGGTTCACAATGTGAATCTGAACTGAAATATGATTTTTTTTAACATGAATATCAATCTATGTTTAAAAAGTACAAAAAGTATGAATTTTGATATATTTATTAAGTTTTTTCTATAAAAAAATAGAGCTTAACTTTTCAACAAAGAAAATGAAATGAGTTTTTTTTTGAAAAAAAAAATTCGTGTTTTATATATCATAATGGATCTCTATGGAAAGCGCATGAAAAATCGTGAACAACGGTATATTCGGTTTTTTTTCGATAATAAACATGGCCTAACAAATTTTTAAACGAAAAAAAGAAGTGAGTTTTGTTATAATCTGGTACATGTGCGTCCATTGTAAAAATCTACAACCCTTCATTTTGCCGTTGATCGCTTTAAATTTCGACGCTTTTGATTGGTTCCTTGAGTTCTTGATTAATAATGGTTCTCTATTGAACTTTTCCATATATATATATATATATATATATATATATATATATATATATATATATATATATATATAAACGAAATGGGCCTAGACTAATGGGCGTGAGATGGGCTTACCAATACAAATACATACATACGAATACACTACGAATACATATATCTTAACATCCCTTTGTAGTTTCAACAGGAGAATGAAGACAAAAATATAAACTGGATCGAAAATCGTTGAAAAGTGAAGTGGGAAACCCTTTCTTGAAGATGTCGACGTATTGAGCGGAGGAGGAACATGAAGGACGCGAATTTGTCCTCTGGCAACCTGATCTCGAACGAAGTGAATGTCAAACTCTATATGTTTGGTTCGCTGATGTTCAACAGGGTTTGCTGACATGTATACAACACTTGTATTATCACAATAGACAATGGTTGTCGTGTTTGTAGGGCAACGCAGTTCACAAAGAATATTGTGAATCCAACTAGTTTTTGCGACATCATTTGCAACTCCTCTATACTCGGCTTTTGCGCTGGATCGTGAGACAACCCCTTATCGTTTAGAAGACCATGATATGAGGTTGTCTCCTAGAATGACACAATATCGAGATGTAGATCTGTGTGACGCTGGACAACCTCCTGAATTCGCATCTGTGTAGGCAACGAGATTGGCAGTGGGGATACATTTAAAGACCGTGGTTAATGGTGTCGCAGATATACCGCAAGATACGTTTGAGAGCATGAAAGTGTTGCTCTCTAGGGTCATGCATGTATATACATATTTGTTGAACAATAAAAGTAATACCAGGTCTGGTGTAGGTCAAGTACTGAAGAGCACCAACCAGACTACGATATAACGTGGGGTTCATGACAGGAGGTCCGCATGAGTCCAATTTGTGCAATGGTTCAGCTGGGGTGCGACATGGATTGCATTTTGGCATATTAGCGCTCTCTAAGATATCAGTGGCTTACTTTTGCTAAGAAAGAAACAAGCCAGATTCAGATCGAACAACTGAAATGCCAAGGAAGTAGTTCAGTACACCGAGGTCGGTCATTCCAAACTCGTGGCTGAGCCGAGAGATAATCTGTATGTGTAGGGTTGTGGTGGTTGTTGTAAGAATAATATCGTCAACGTAAAGAAGGAGATATGTTATGGCAGTAGCAGTCTGTAAGATGAAGAGGGAGGGATTTATGCGGCGTTGTTGAAAACCAATGTTGGTGACATGCCGAGCAAAACGATGGTACCAGGCTCTGAGAGCCTATTTGAGGCCATAAATAGATCTCTGCAACAAACAAAACATGGTTAGGAAAACGAGAGTCCCAAAATCCGGGTGGTTGGTGCATGTATACTATCTTCTGTAGATGCCCGTGAAGGAATGCATTCTTGACATCAAGTTGTTGGATAGGCCATTGACAGGAAACAACTATGCTGAGAACAGTACAAATAGTTGTCGGTTTGACAACCGGGCTAAAATCTCTTCACAGTTGACACCTGGTTGCTGGCTTCGGCCGTTTTCTACTAGTCTTGCTTTGTAGCGTGAGAGGGTACCATCTGCATGAAATTTGTGACGGAATAGCCACATAGACCGCACAATGTTGACCCCTTGAGGTCGTGGAACAAGATGCCATGTACTGTTAGTCATAAGTGCATTAAATTCATCATTCATAGCTTTTTGCCAGTTTGGATCCTATAAAGCTTGTAAGGGAGACAGTAGAATAGGGGAGAGAGAGGAGGTATGGAGCTTGAGACGATGAATAGGTTTGAAAATCCAATTTTTGGGAGTTGTAATGATGTGGGTTATTGGAAGAGGAATAGGTTCGTGGGAAATTGTTATGTGTGAGGGAGCTGAGGTGGTTGATTGTGATGGTGAATGAGAAGGATTTGGTTGGTCCTCGGTGATGGTGGTATCCAAGGGTGGAGATGGAGATGTGGGAGGGTTGGTGATGTTTTGAAATAAAGGGGAATGGTGATATGTGTCTTCAAGAAAGTTGTATAATGGTGATTCTTTTGGAGTGACAAATTTGAAAGTGAAGGTGGTTTAATAAAAAATGACATGTCGGCAAATTATTATTTTTTGAGAAAATAGATCTAAGCATTGATACCCATGATGGTGGGATGGATATCCCAAGAAGTCACATGGAGAGGATATAGGTGCGAGTGTGTGAGATGTGATAAGGTGAGGATAGCTTAAAGATCCGAAGACACGAAGGTGAGTATAGGTGGGATGAGTTTGGAATAAGAGGAAGTGAGGGGTTTCATTTTGGATAGTGGTGGATGGAAGAATATTGAGTAAATGGGTGGCCATGTGAAGATCTTCCACCAAATATGTAGGTGGCATGTGAGCTTGAAAGAGAAAGGATCGGATGGAGTTGTTAATGGTGCGTAACATGAGTTCCGATTTTCCTTTTTGTTGAGATGTGTGAAGACATGAAAAACGGAACAGAATACCATGTCTGGAAAAATGGTCATGGAATTGTTGGTTATTATATTCACCCATGTTGTCACATTGAAAAGCGTTTATGGTTTTGTTGAATTCGTTTTTTATGTAATTCTAGAAAATTCAAACTTTGGAAAAAACATCCGACTTCTGTTTGACGGGGTAGACCCAAAGGTAGTGTGAATAGCGGTCAAGAAAAATAACGTTGTAACACAAACCACTAGTACTAGCAATTAGAGAGGTCCATATGTCACACCCCCGAACCAGGACAACGGAAACGTCCGGGGGCGGATGACATCATTGTATAGTATCATAACAGTTGAATATAAATGAAACATAGCAACCCAAACATCATACATTGAGAATACTAGTTTTCATAGTTTACATACTGTGTTTGTTCAAAAATTACACAACAAATGACTGAAAGTAGAATTCTAGAATGCAGCAACTCCTGATCTCAAAAGAATTGAATTCCTGTCATTGGTTCCCTGAGAATACAACTGATTTTGAAAAGCATCAACAATAATGTTGCTGAGTTCATAAGCATTTTTTTATGAAAAGGGTTTGTAATTGTTTTGTTTAAAATGGTTTTGTATACTTCCAGAAAATCCGATATTTTCTATAAAGAGGGGTTGTAAGTCTTATATCCAAGACTAAAAATGTATGTATGACTTTTGTATCTTTTCCTTGTAAAATGATAGTGTATCTTTCCAGAAAATCCAATATTTTCTTATGTTTGAACTGCAGTCTTAAACCGTAAGACCAGAAATGTAAGAAATGTTGTACTGTAAGATAGTATGTAGTGTTATATTTTTATAAGACCAATGAAGTGTAAGCTTCTCGTAAGCCAAGATAGTATTGTTAATCCCTATGTGAGTTATTACAACCATGCTTAATATGACTTTTATGCATGTACGACGTTCTTCAGGCGTCGGAATCGGTAGATATTTGTCACCCTAGACTTGCCGGTCTAACTATAGCGAACAACTTAGGTGTGGGGTTGTCAATCCCATATAGATCTATACACAACTATCTCGCTCTCCCTCCAGGAGACTCTAGTTATAATGCAAGACTTAAAGTGTACACTTGGTAGGTATGTTGAACAAAATGTCTCACTAGAGCACTAATAAATTTACATGAACTACGACTCCCTTTTTGTTGTATAATGAAATAATTATACCATTGAAATGTTATAAAAGTATGGTTTTGTGAATCCCAAACTATACCCATTATAGTTTGTCTTGTATGTTTTTGTGTAGAGTATTTATATAAACATCATATAAATATCCAGTTGTAATATTGTTTAGTGTTTATATATGTTATTAAAACATAATATACTTGGGTTTTAACCCACCGAAACAGTGATGACTAAAAATACAACCATTTCTACTAGAAAATCTATTTTTAGTACACATTACCAAAAATTTGTAGTTTGTACAACTCATATTTTCTGGTTGATATTTGTAAAATAAAATAAGTTATGTTTGTGTTATTTTTGCATGTCAACTTCATAAGAAACAAAATTTGTGTAAAAAGAATGGTGAATACTATATTCTTATACAAATATAACATCATATTCAAATAATAAGCATAACGCATGCAAATATCCAAAAGATAAACATATTTTGACTTATATTGTAGTTTGTTCATCACATATTTTCGGGTTAGCATATTTAACACAAAATAAATTATATTTTGGAACAAATTATTGAAATCGTCCCTATGGTTTGGTTAAATTTGCGTGTTTGGTCCCTAACTTTTGTTTTGCACTCGGACCGTCCCTATTGTTTTATTTAGTTGCGTTTGTCGTCCCTCACAGACATGAACAGACTATATTCGTCCCTCCCCCAATATGAAAAGACTATATTACCCTTTGTATTCTTTTATTTTTTCATTTTTTATTATTTTATTTATTATTTATTAATTAAAGAAAAATAATTAAGTGATTTATGGACTTGTGGGACCCACTCATACTCCTACTTGCACCATGACCACAAGAATCCACCGACAACCACCATAGGCCACTGAAAACCACCACCAGCCACTAAAAGCCACCATCCACCACCAGTAACCACCACCAATCGATTCCATCATCACTAGCATCCACCTATTTTAGCTCTAACACAAACCACATAATCAATTTCATTAATTCACACCCCAACATCAAATCCTAAAAATCAAAATTAAACATAGAAATGAAAACCATAAACTGAAATGAGGGACGAAATGAAATCCAGATATGGAATCAAAACCCAAAAGTAAAACTTAATCTGGATCTGGTACTCCCCACCAGTTTGGATCCCTCATCAGTCACCACCATTGTTGTTTTAGTCCAGAGAACAAGCAGATCAGAAGCATTTCATGGAAATGGTGGAGATGGCGTAGATCTGCCTGAAGGAAATGTTTCTTGAAGTCAGCGGGTAACAAGAAGAAGTAGCAGGTGGTGGAGATGGCGTAGATCTGCCTGGAGATTGCATCTGCTCCCTTCTCTCTCCTCCCTCTGCACCATTGTTCCTCTCGTTTCCCTTCATCGGTGACCTCACACATCTACGTCGCCGCCATCCACCGGAGCTAACACTACTGCCACCAACCCCCACACACCCTTTTCCATTTTTTTCCCTTTCCTTACAGTTTCACGTCTCTAGATACTCTTTATGAAATCGATTTCCTTTATCTGTATATGGATTCTCTTTCTTGATAAATAGATTCCAAAAGAGTTGTAGGTTTTGGTTATGAATGGTAGATGCGAGGGTTGGTACTTTTCTGGGTTTGCTAATTTATTTTCTTATTTTTTTGTAATTGAAGTTGTTCATCTGCATGTATGGTGGGTGAGGGTGAGAATGATGGTGGTGACCGGAAAGAAGAGGTGGTCGAGGATGGTGTCCGACGGATTGGAGGTCATCGAGAATTGTTGTCGGTGATGAAAGAAGTGGGTGGGGAAACAATATGATGGGGTTAACTGGTTATGGTGTTGGGGGGGGGGGGGTTGTAAAGTGGGCCTAATTATTCTTTTTATTATAAATAAACATACAATCAATAATAATAATAAGTGAAAATCTATTAGAAAGGGCAAAATAGTCTTTTCACCTTGGTCAGGGACAAAGAAAGCGACAAACTAAAACTGTAGGGATGGTCCGAGTGCAAAACAAAAGTTAGGGACCAAACACACAATTTTCATAAAACCACAGGGACGATTTCAGTAATTTGTTCTATATTTTGTTATCTTTGCAAATAAGACTCTATATGTCACGTAAATTTTTGTGTGAAGAGTGGTGATGTTTACATTTTTATGCAAATATTATACCATATTCAAGTAATAAGGATGATACATGCAAGTATCCAAAGGACAAACATATTTTGACTTGTATCCCTCCCCCCTAAAAGCATGTAAAACTCGAAAATGGGGGTATGAAGCTCACCTTCGCTAGTTTCGTGGGTGGTAGGAAGGAAGAGATGAGAGTTTTTTGAGCCTATATTTTTGTATGAACTTGAAGAGCATCTTGGAGGTGTTAGTGTCCTAAGGTTTCACATACGAAAAATGTGTGTAAACACAATGAAATTAACCTAGAAATGTATAGAAACACTTGTGGTACACGAAAATGCTTACCACGGGGCTCTAAATCCGACTTGATAATGAAGATCTTGGAGAGACTTGAGTTTGTTCTAGAGAGTGTTTTGAAGAAAAGTGAAAGTCGTGAGAGGAAAAGGACCTCTCGGCCGCAAGTTAAAAAGGAGGGAAGGATGAGGCTTTTCTTGATACATGTTGGTCACTTAAAGGTCTTGCATGGATACTTGATGTGTAGTTGCATGCATGGTGTGGATGCTTGATGGTTAAAGGAATGCAAAGTTTTCAGGTGTCACCCACCAAGTCAACCCTTTTTGTTTTGTACCCAAACCGAAATCACATGGTCAAGGGAGGGAGTTTTCGGCCTTATGGTAGTCCGTGGGAGGTTTTTCGGTTCTTGCTCTTCTTGGAGGAGTTCTCGGTTTTAGGGGGTCACCCATTAAGGGTGATTTCGGTCATGGGAAGGTTTCCATGGCCGAAAAGCCTAAGGCACTTCCCACTTTTGATTCATATTTGATCTATTTTGGTCTTCTAAATGTTTATTACGAATATGCATATATATGAACTCATATAACATTGTCATTTTTGAATTACAAGAATCAAATGGCAACGAGGTTACATTGTGTATTCATTTGTACATGGTTCATTCTAGACTCTACTTGAATCTAAAAGTACTAGTTGTCACATCATCCCCCCGTTAAAGGGGATTTCGTCCCGAAATTAGTTCTAGAGTAGGCACTCAGGAACTGGGGAATAGATGTAGATACTTCTACTTCATCTGGTCTTCGCATTCCGAAGCGAACTTAGGTCCTCGTTTGGCACTCCATCCGACATTCACAATAGGGATGCGACTCTGTTTCGTTCGTTTCACCTCTCTGTCTATTATTTCAACGGGTTCCTCGACGAAATAGAGGTTCTCGTTTGTTTCAATCTCATCAAGCGGGACGACGAGAGTTTCGTCAGATAGGAATTTCTTCAGATTGGGCACATGGAAGACATGGTGTGCATTGTTAAGTTCAGGCGGTAGCTGGAGCTTATAAGCCACTAGACCAATCTTAGAAAGGATCTTGAACGGTCCAATGTATCTTGGATTCAATTTTCCCCGCTTTCCAAAGCGTATCAGCCCTTTCCACGGAGAGACCTTTAGCAACACGCGATCACCAACTTGAAACTCTAAGGGCTTCCGTCGTTTATCCGCGTAGCTCTTTTTTCGGTCCATGGAGGCCTTTAGTCGTTCCCGAATTTGAACGATCTTCTCAGCTATCTACCTGATGATCTCGGGTTCGGTGAGAGTGTTGTTGGGTACCTGGCCCTTTGCCAGTTATATGTCTCCCACCTCAGCCCAACACAGAAGTGATTTGCATTTGCATTCATATAGAGCCTCAAATGGAGCAACCTTGATGCTAGTGTGATAGTTGTTGTTGTATGAGAACTCAATCAGTGGCAAGTGGGTATCCCACGCCTTACCAAAGTCTATCACACAGGCTCTTAGCATATCCTCTAATGTCTGGATGGTCCTCTCACTTTGCCCGTCTGTTTGAGGATGGTAAGTTGTACTCATATCGAGGTTGGTTCCCAAGCACTTCTGAAGTGACTGCCAAAACCGTGAGGTAAATCTACTATCTCTGTCGGAGATAATAGAAATTGGCACACCGTGTAATCTCACTATTTCCCTTATGTAGGTCCTGGTTAGCTTTTCCATTTTGTATGTTTCATTTATTGGCAGGAAGTGGGCGGATTTGATTAACCTGTTGACAATCACCCATATGTTGTCAAGTCCGTCTGCCGTTTTGGGCAACTTCGGTATGAAATCCATAGTTATCTGTTCCCACTTCCACTCGGGTATTTCTGGCTATTGCAATAGACCCGAGGGCTTCTGGTACTCTACCTTAACTTTGGTGCAAGTCAGACACTTGCCCACGTAGGTAGCGATTTCGACTTTCATGTTCAGCCACCAATAATGTTTCTTGAGATCCAAGTACATTTTGTCCGAACCTGGATGGATGGAGTCCTTTGTATTGTGGGCTTCATCATGACCACGTCTCTGAACCCACCGAACTTCGGTTTCCAGATTCGGTCCATGAGGTAGTAGGCTCCGACGCCTTTGATTGTAAGGTTCTTGTCGATGCCTCGCAGGGCTTCGTTTGTGATATTTTCTGGTTTCAAGGCTTCCAGTTAAGCCTCTTTGATTAGCGAAGACAAGTGGGAATGAATGGTCATTGTTAGTGACTTTACTCAGTGACCCGAGTGTTCTTTCCGGCTCAGGGCATTCGCTACCATGTTGGCTTTGCCCGGATGGTATCAGATCTTGCACTTGTAGTCGTTCAGTAGCTCTACCTGAAGAAACAATGAATTGAGTAATGAATTAATCAGAGTATGAATTCAAGTAATAATGCGAGATTTAGACACATGATGTAAATATGATCTTGTTTCAGCTCTATTACGCTTTCAAGTTTTACAGAGTACAAGATGTAATTATGTAAAAGACTTCGTTCCTATGACCCTAGTAAGCACTCCTATTTATAGGAGAGGAAAGCGTACAAAAAATATACAAAGGACTAAGCGTTAAGCTTCGAATACAATGCCCTAGTAAAATAGATTACAAAAATGTTCGAAGGGTACAAAACATATACTTCGACTAATTACAACTATTCGACCCTTACAATCTCCCCCTTTGTAATAATAGTCGAAGTCTTCAATTAGTGAGAAGTGTGATGGAGTACAACAACACCCTTCGAACCTCTATATACCATGAGATAATCTTCTTCAACTCCTTCTTGTCTCCTTCATTATTCTTTTTGCAATGATTCATACGAACAATTAAGTTCGTATATTGAGACGTTGAGTACCTTTCTACTTCACTTGCCTGGAACAAGACACGTTTAGCTTTTCCTGCTTTGTCTTTTCCAGCAAATACTATTCCAAATGGCTTAAGACAAATTTCTCCATCAGCAAATTTCTTTAATTCTGCTTGAGTCTTCGAAGGAGCCATTGGAGCTTTTATTTCCATTCCCTTGGCAGTTGCTAACTCCACATCAGTCATTGCCAAACACTCATAGTAATTTTCGATGAAAATTTTGATGTGAGCAACTCCAATCTTGAATTCTTCTGGATCTGTGTTTTGTAGGAATGAAAATGATTTGTCTTTTAAAAGCAATGCAACTTGTATGAGATCATACAAGTTCATCAATGGAAAATCAGCAACAGTAAATTCACAAATCTTTCCATCTGCCCTGGCAACCACATATTTAACGTTTTGAACTGTGTTTTCGAAAACCACATCCTTTTTCATGCTGACCACTTTCTTTATTTTGATTAAAGACCAAACATCTTCAGGGGCTTTTCCAAGAACAGCATGAAAACGTATTTTCATGTGTGTACCATCATCCTTGTTTTTAAAGTTCCCTTCTGCCTTGAACTGTGGCATGATAAACATCATTTCGTTTATCGGGAAATCCAGCTGGCTTGTGTCAGTATTTGTGACCAAATAGCTTTGCTTTGGTTTCTTTTCGAATGTGTACATGTGATTGAAAGCAACCTTGGCCTCAACTGTCTCGTAGTTATAATGTTTAGCTGGATCCCCTTTGTTCATTCCCTTCGGATCACTTGCTCGTTGAGCCATTATACTTTGAACAATTCTGAGCTTTTCAATCTCAGCCTCTGCTTCAGCCTTCTTTTCATCTTTCGATTTTTCAACAAGAATCGATTTCCCTTTGTCTTTTATTGCTGGATTACCTATTACCTCCTTTGGTTTTGAACCACTCCCACCAGTTTCCAAAGATTTACCAATTACAATCCCTTTGGAAAAAGTTCTTGTAATGGGTAATGTTGTTACAACTATTGAAGTCACTGGTTCAGCAGAAACAATCACCGGTTTTGTTGTAGGGATCACCGGTTTTGTTGTAGGAATTTTCGAAGAAAATACTTTTCCTACCACTTTCGCATCTTCTTCACTTGACTTCCTTTCTCCCCCTTACACCCCTGTGAAAACAGGAGGGGCAGTTGTTGTGGGAAGAAGACTGGATATGCGAAATAGCGGTGCAAGTTGCTTATTGAGAATGGCTTCGAATTGAACAAATTTCTGAGATAAAAAATCCGAAGTAATTAATGGAGAAGAAACCGGCCTTTCGGAAATCTCTTTTAACTCCTTGAGCAATTTAATCACTTCCACAAAACTTGCATTTTCGGATGTTGAAATTTGAGTTATTTGAGGACTCAAATTTTCGTATAACTTCACAAATCTTGTGACTGCATCACAAATTATATCAACTTTTTGATTCACAGAGGCATAATCATGGTGAACAGTGGCAACTTCTTTTTGCATGTCTTCTCGGAGTTCACGAATTTGCATGTTGACATCTTCTCGGACTTTCTTGACATCTTGAATAAAGAGCACATGACGTTCTTTTGCTACATTTTTCAACTCTTTCAAATCACTATTAAATTTCGAACTTTGAGAATTAAGTCGAATTTCAGTGTTTTGATCATTGAGATCAACTTTCTCCAAGACTCGAGATTCAGGGTCTTTAATCATGCCAGATACTTTGCTGATTATCCGTGATTCCATCATCTTTAACATAGTGTCAATTTCCAGACTTGATACAGATGAACCTCCTCCAAGATCGGCTTGAGATTGAATTATGGAATTCAATTTTTGATTAAGAATTTTATACTGCTTAATGGTCATCAACATATGATCAGGAAATTCCTCTTCCTCTTTGTGAAATTCTAAGTCTTCAAATGTTCCTCCAAACCCTTCATTGTCAGTCTCTGTCTCCATAAAAGTAGTATCTTGAATAGGAGAAGTGGATTTGGGTGGGTCAATAGATTATGAAGAAAAAATTGAAGTAAAAGGTTGATCAAGAATATGTTCGAATGTTGGAGAATGAGTGGATGATGTAATGGGAATAGTAGATGGTGAGACAGAAACAATAGTTTCGAAAGGAGTAGAAATAGCTGAACCTTGATCGTCATGCTTGTAACCTCCTTCACCCATATCGACATTTGCATCCGTATCAGATACGTGTGCAGGGATGCCTGAAGTTCGAACCTCCTCAAAAATTGATTTGGCAATCGAAACTTCGGGTGGTATGACATCAGTCTTCTCAGGAGTGGAACTCGTAGTGAGATGAGTGAATTCTGGAGTTTCTGGAATTCTTTCTACATCATCTTCAGTCGACTCAGTGGAAATCACCAACTTTCGAGCCTTCTTCTTATTTTTCTTTGACAACTTCTTTGCCATATCCTCAGCCCTCCTTTTCTTCGACATCGGAGAAACAGGTGCTGGTACTTCTCTAATTAACACACCTTGATGTGTAATTTGGGGTTTTCGAATCATTTGTTGTGTAGGAGACTTGCGTTTATGAGAGGACTTCATATTAATTCTTCGAAACATTCCTGTTTTCGAAGGAATGACAACCTTCTCTTGTGTTTCTTCAATGATGGGCTCAATCACTTGTGTTTCAACAACAGATACTCCAACAGTTTCAGACGTTTTCTTTGGAGATTTCGAGGATTTCGAATCCTTGGTTTTCTTTTCAGATGAAGCAGGATCAGCCTTCTTTGACTTTTTGGACTTCTTCTCTTCCCTAGGCAACAAGATCCCAGTCTGAACAGAAGAATCGATTGTTTGCAAATAGGCCAGTAAAACGGAATTCGTAGGATCAACCCGTTTGAGCATCGCATCTGGAATGCGAGCCACAGATGGGAAATCATCAGCTTTATCTACAACTTCCTTCGGATAATGATATGATTGAAAATTAACTTTCTCTTCGTCATTTGGTATGAGAATCCCTTCCTTATTATAAAAATACTGCAAAATAAGGCTCCAGTATCGTGCACACGAAATGCCATAAACTGCATTCGTATGTTCTACACCCTTTTGGAATTCCTTCCATAATTGTGTGGAATAATCCACTTGAAGATCATATTATAGGCCTGCAACCATTGCATACACCTCCATCCTTCCTTTGTCTAATCCAACTGTTCTTCCGGTTAAACATCGGAGAAAAATCCTAAATAAGAAATTCCATAGCCGAGGAAGACCAGATTTCTTAAAGTCACTTATCTTGGACAATGGGGGCTGATATCCCATCTCATTAAACATATGAACTATTTGTGGGAATGTGAAATCAACATAAGGAGGTGAATTCGGAATATCAAGAATTTGGCAGAAGAGTTTCTTGGATAGCCTAACCTTTTTATCGTTCACCAGATGGAAAGTGATCGTATCAGATGCTTTATTGTAAGTTGCAGTGGATCCTGCTTGAGAAAGCCAGGACAATGGAACAAAAAAGGAATTGAACATCGTCGTGGATAAAACAGAGTATTTCAGAGCAACGATGAGCATCTTCAATTCCTCTGGGTATTGAGAAATTTCACCATCCACGTAATAGTTAGTGGATTGAATCTTCATGACTGGTGCGGATGAAATATCTTCAGCGGAAGCATCGACATGAGCAGAAGACGCCATTGTTAGAGTTTGAGAATTTGAAAGATCAGAGAATTTAGAGAATTTTTGCTTTTGGAATGCAGAAACTGATACTGAACCCTTGAATCCCCTTTTATATGTAACCCTAAAGTTTGAATTTGAAGCGGGATGTGCATTTAATGATATTTGACGTGGCACCTTGAAAATCGGACCATTACTGCGGAAAGGTAGCCATGCGTCAAAAAGGAACTCTCACATCTCCTTGAGAACCGGACAGAATACCATACGTCATATGTAGACAGCCTGTATTGTTATCCCCAAGATGATTTGTGACCGTTAGAACCCTTCGAATGGAGGTAGGGCTCTTTCACTTTTGGGATAAAAAGCGAAGTCATATGCCAGATGTTCGAAATCATCAGCCTGAGTTGGTATTACTCAGAACCTCAAGGATTTCGTGAGTGCAGTGTTCCAAAGAATATAGACGAGAAACAAATATAAGAAAAATATAGGATAATGTGATGTCAAACCATTGACACAAAAGCAGATTAAATCCCGGGCAAAGATTACTTCATTAATCATTAAGAGAAATGATCAATTGCTTGTGTAGGTTCCCGTGAATTACAATCGAATACTTTTTGATAAGTATCAAAGGGCTTCTTTTGAGAATACTTCGTGGGTAGGTTCAAAATTTCGTTACATGTCATCCTAAACATAAGGTGATAAATTGTAACAGAAATTACTTGTTTGACCAGTGTAGTCAGTGACAAGTTGGTTTTGATAAATTTTAAAATGACTAGGACATTAGAATAAAACTCACACTTAAATCACATTCAAGAAAAAAAAATTGTATGCTGAATCTTGTTGGGTAACAAACATCGTGGGCTTCGAATGTTTGATCAAGACCACTCATGCGAAATGAATATGATTTGGAGTTTTGAATCTTGGTACAGAAACAAAAGTTTCGTGAATATCTGGAACATTGTTCCCCGTCAATTCCTTAACAAGAGTATGAAAATTGGGTTTCACTTTCATCACGGTCTCATGATGTCAGATCATAAACACAGATTTTTGATATGTCTAAGTCTCGATTGGTTTGATCAGAGACCTCTCGGACATATGTATTCGTGTGTGACAACCTAACTAGTTCAAAATGCGAAAAATATTGATCAATTCATATGAAAAAAATTACCTGACCCTAGAACTGCCAACATATTCCATCTTATATCTTCATGATATTCTGCAACAAAATAAAACTGAAAATATGTTTGTTGTTTTGAAGTTTTCGAAAAGTTTGAAATACAAAAAAAAAATCTTTTTGGATTTTTAATTTTTCAAAAATTTGAAATACAAAACAAAAGAAAATCTTTTTGGATTTTGATTTTTCGAAAATTTGAAATACAAAACAAAAGAAAATCTTTTTGGATTTTTGATTTTTCGAAAATTTGAAATACAAAACAAAAGAAAATCTTTTTGGATTTTTGATTTTTCGAAAATTTGAAATTACACTTTTTGCAAAACGCGAAATTTCATCATTCCCTGAGAAGTGATTAATATACGAATTCGAAGGGGTCGAAGCGTTGACTATGAACAGTAACCACTGAATCAACCCTTAAAATTAGTGACAAACGTGCGAATTCGAAGCGGTCGAAGCGTTGACTATGAACAATAACCGCTGAATGTTGAATGACTTTGCGTTATCTTTTATTCAGCGCCTCTGATTCATGTTTTGTCACCCATCATTCTTCTTTTTCGCATGGAACAGAATTTCCATCGATCATTCCAAGTCCTTCTATAATTCGCACAAAAGATTTTTCATCTAATGCCTTTGTGAAAATATCAGCTAACTGATCAGTTGTTTTCACAAAATGTACTTCAATATTTCCATCTTCCACGTGATCCTTGATAAAATGATAACGAAGAGCTATATGTTTAGACTTCGAATGCTGCACAGGATTATGACAAATTCTTATTGCACTTTGAGAATCACAATATAATGGAATCTTTTTCATATTTATTGCATAATCACGCAATTGACTTTGGATCCATATTATTTGTGAAGTGCAAGCAGCAGCAGCCACATATTCTGCTTCAGCTGTTGAGATTGATACGCATGTTTGCTTTTTCGACTGCCATCTCACCAATTTGCCATCAAGAAATTGACATCCACCACTCGTGCTTTTACGATCAAGATTACAACCTCCCAAGTCTGCATCCGAATATGCTTGGACGAAGAATCCAGTTTTCGAAGGATACCACAATCCTAACGAAATTGTTCCTTTAAGATAACGAAATATGTTCTTCACAGCTGTGAGATGTGGTTCTCGTGGATTAGACTGATACCTGGCACAATTACACACAGAAAACATGATATCAGGTCTACTTGCTGTAAGATAAAGTAATGAACCAATCATGCTTCGATAAAGAGCTATATCAACGGCGGGTTTATCTAACGACGGTGTCAACTTTATGCCTGTTGCCATTGGAACACGTAACTTCGTGTTATTTGTCAATCGAAACTTTTCAAGCAGATTCTTCGTGTATTTTTCTTGATTGATGAAAATTCCATTTCTGTTTTGATGAATATTCAATCCAAGAAAATTATTGATTTTGCCCATCATGCTCATTTCGAACTTACTTTTCATCAAATCTTCGAATTCCTTAGACAAAGCAGGGTCAGTTGAGCCAAAAATAATATCATCAACATAAATTTGAACAAGCATTAGATGATTCCCAACTTTCTTTCAAAATAATGTGGGATCAACAGATCCTTGTTTAAATTTAGATTGTTTCAAAAACGAAGTTAGAGTGGCATACCATGCTCTTGGTGCTTGTTTTAAACCAAAAACTGCCTTATCTAAAATATAAACATGATTTGGATATTCTTCGTTAATAAAACCTGGGGGTTGTTCCACATAAACAGTCTCTTCGAGCTCTCCATTTAAAAATGCACATTTCACGTCCGTTTGATAAACATCAAAATCTTTATGAGCTGCATATGCCAGAAATATTCGAACAGCCTCGAGTCTTGCGACAGGGGCAAAAGTTTCTTCGTAGTCGATTCCTTCTTGTTGTGAATATCCTTTAACAACAAGTCTGGCTTTGTTTCGAACAATGTTTCCATCTTTGTCGGTTTTATTTTTGAAAATCCATTTTAACCCGACAATCGAAACATTTTCAGGTTTAGGAATTAATTTCCAAACCTTGTTTCGTTCAAATTCAGACAATTCAGATTGCATTGCAACAACCCAATCTGAGTGTTCCATTGCAACCTTAATTGTTTTTGGTTCAATTTTAGATATGAAAACATTGAACATGCAAAATTCTTGATGAGTATTTAATACCTCATTCTTTGCACGAATTTGAGCTCTTGTTAAAACTCCCTCTTGTGGATTCCCAATTACTAGATCCTTCAGATGATCTCTTGTCCATTTTTCCATTGATGGATATGCTGGATCAAATTCCAAAGGAGCATCTTCGTATATATCATCATTCTCGGAACCTGCAATCGAACAAACATCATCAAAATCATTATTATTTGCAATATTTTCTATATGCTCCCCCTCAACATTATACTCCCCCTCAACATCAGCATTTAATGTTTCTTTCTCCCCCTCGAAAGAATGCACTTCGTCATTTAAAGTATTCGAATCCAAGTGCTCCCCCTCCACTGGATTATTTTGCATACTTTCGCCTTCTTGAGGAGTTGATGTTGATTCATCAGTAAACTTCGCAAATTCTGGTATGTGATTATCAGAAGCATGAATTTCAGCATCGATTGCATGATCTGAAATACCAAAAATCAAATCATAATCAATATCATCCATTTGTAAAGATTCAGTTTCAACTTGTGTGTCTTGTAAAATTGGATGATTTGCAAATTTATGCTCATTTTGTTTAACATAGTAATCATCAAATGTGAGATTGAAAGTTTCTTCCACTTTTCGTGTTCGCTTATTTAACACACGATATGCGACAGAATTGTGCGAATATCCAAGAAAAATCCCTTCATCAGCTTTTGCTTGAAATTTCGAAAGATGATCCTTGAGATTCATAATAAAGCACCTACATCCGAAAATATGAAAGAATTTCACATTAGGTTTACGATTATTCAGAATTTCGTATGGTGTAATATTAAAACGCCTGTGTATGAAAGATCTGTTTTGAGTAAAACATGCAGTGGATATTGCCTCAGCCCAAAGATATTGAGGTAAATTCGCATATGCCAACATGGTTCTTGCTGCTTCGCATAGTGAACGATTCCTTCGTTCTACAACACCATTTTGTTGTTGTGTGTAAGGAGATGAAAAATTATGCGAAATCCCTTTATCCACCAAAAATGAATCAAGAACATTGTTCTTAAATTCAGTTCCATGATCACTCTTGATCTTTCGAACAATCTTCTTTAATGTCGTTTCCATCTTTTTGATAAAATCAATCATGACTTGTGCAACTTCGGATTTAAGCCTGAGAAAATAAACCCACGTAAATCTGGAAAAATCATCAACAATAACTAACATGTACCGTTTCTTGTTGAGAGTTGAAACAGTCGAAGGGCCACAAAAATGAATATGCAAAAGCTCCAGAGGTGCAACAATTTTCGAATCTATCGTAATTGGATGACCTTGTTTATGTTGCTTGCCAACTTCACAAGCTGCACATAAAGAATCATTATCAAATTTAAGTACAGGTAAACCTCTTACCAGATCTTGTACCACCAGTTTGTTGATGTTTCGAAAGTTGAGATGTGAAAGTCTTCGATGCCATAGCCAACTTAGATCAGATGTGGCTTTCGAAAGAAGGCATACAGCAGGTTTGCCTACTATAGGATTGGTGTCCAGAGTAAACATGTCACCTTTGCTTTTGGATTTCAGTAATACTTCGTTTGTGTTGACATTCGAAATAATACTTCCTTCTTCGTTAAAGAGAACTTGATTGCCAGTGCCCACAACAAGTTGAGAAACACTTATCAAGTTATGTTGAAGACCTTCAACATATGCAACACGATTCACTGTGAATTGTCCATTTGTGATCTTCCCATATCCTTTGAATTGACATTTTTTATTGTTCCCAAATTTTACTACTCCAGCATTTTTGAGACTTCGAAAATATCGTAAATTCTCCTTCTTCCCAGTCATGTGACAAGAGCAACCACTATCAATATACCACTTGTTATCATATTGCTCGTCACTCAGTACCTGCAATCAGTGGAAAAATTTAGGTACCCAAGGCTTTTTGGGTCCTTGGAAATTACATTTTAATTTCGAATGTAATGAAGAACTTTTAACCCAATCATAAACTTTGGTTTTGAGACTATCAATTAAGTTCACTTCATCATCTAAAGGAACCGAAACATAAGTCTTTGTGGTTTTTGACGTTGAAATATATACGAATTCTTTGTTAAGTTGTTTTCAACTATGCTTTGATTTGCGAAAAAACCTTCTTCAGTTGTTTTTGAATTATCCTCCTCAACCAACTTCTTTAATTCTGGTTTGATTTTCTCAACATTTCCAGTTGTGACGAAAACTTGATTTGGTAAAATGACATCATCTGTACATTTGAAATTTGTATAAACGACTGTATTCGTTTCAAGATAATGTTCACCTTTTTCATTCATTACTTTTTCGAACTTTTGTGTATCACCATACACTTGATCAACAACTATTCGAGGAATTTCTTCTTCCTTTGAAGATTTCTTTTCTTTCGAAATTTTCTCTTCATCTTCATCATCACTATCGTCAGTTTGGCTGTCTTTGAGATTCACGAAGTTCATTTCACAAACTTTCGAAGTTGAAGGTATATCAGTTTCATTTTCAACCATCAAATCCTTAACTTTTTCTTTCCTTTTAGATGTTGAAGCAACATTAACAACAGACAACTAAGAACAATCAACATCTTCAAGCTCACTAATTTCACTAATATTATCATAATTATCTTCAATATCAGCAAAATTAGATTGAGAATCAGATGTTGAATTCTCAGTCTTTTTCAAAATTTGAATTTGTTCAGATTTAGTCAAAGTTTCATTCACAATATTAACTAACTCATTCGCATCAAGATATTCATCAACTTTAACTATTCCATATCTATATTTATCATTCAGAACTTTGTTAAAATCAGCTATTTCTTTTTCACAGTCATACGAAATGTTATCTACCGTAGCTCTTTCATAAGCTAAAAATGGCAGCAATTTTCTATGTTGTACTTTACTGATTTCGCATGAATGATGAAGTTCAGTTAATTTCCCATACAATCTTTTAGCCGAATTACAGTAAATGTTCCTCTGGGCTAACAACAGTTTCGTTTCATTAGACAAATTATCTCTATCCATCATGATATTAGTTATTTGAAGTTCCAAACAATCTATCTTAGTAATTTTCGAATCTAGTTTCTTCTGTGTCTCTAGCAACTGCATAGACAGCTTCTTAGCCTCATTGCTAGCAGATACCACAATCGAATCAAAATAAGTTACAGTTTCATCGAAAGATACTAATTCAGAATTATAAGCATGTATTGGAATATTAAAAGATTCAAGAATATTACGTACCTTCGTGGTCATCGGAGATTTGTCAGCAGCTTTTGATACGAAGCATCTCCCATGAACTTCGTATTTCTCCTCATCTGAATCTTCTTCCATCTTTGCATACATTGCTCCGTGGGTTGGATTTCGCATCTCCTCATCATCTAATCCAGATGACCAAATTTGATAAGTTCCATCTTCTTCTTGTTCACCACGAGCAACTAACGAAAGATTCTTTGCCTTCGCACGCACCCCCTCCAACTTTTCCACATAGTACGCTTCATCCTTCGTCTTATTCTTTTTCTCATCTTTCTTCCTTAGCATGCAATCATTATCTAAATGATTAGCCCCATTGCAATAATGACAATCAATCCCAGCATCTCCCTTTAACTTCTTCTCTGTTTTTCCCTCAACAAACTTCGTATCCTTCTTCTCTTCCTTCTTCTTCTCATCCCCAACACTTTTACTCATAAAATTCCCTTTTGTCTCAGATGACTTTGCCTTCGGATTGAATGGCTTTTTGAAGAACGTTTTCACACGATTATTCGAATAGAAAGCAATCGCCTCATCATCTGAGTTCATGATGAATCCTTCGTCTTCATCTGAAATATCTTTCTCAGCTTCCCTTTCAGCGATCTTCGAAACCAAAGCTAGTGGACCTCCCAAACTTGCCTTCGATTCTTCAGCAATTTCGTTCACTTCGCTTTCATGAGACTTCAGCTGATTGTACAAATCATTCAAAGTTGACGTATCAAAGCTTTGTTGATTCTTAACCATCATGCTCACACTACGCCACTCCTTACGAAGACCCATAACAAAAATTAAATTGAACTCCATGGCTGATCTGGTGATACCATATCGATTGCATCGATAGATTAATTCATTAAGACGATCGTCGTAAACTTCAATCGTTTCACCATCTTTCTGTCTAAAGTCCTTCAGTTCCACTAAACATTGCTTCACAGAGTTAACTTTTGTCTTCTCACTCCCCTGAAATTTCTCCTTGAGATTGTTCCAGATCTCCTTTGCAGTTGTACAACTCGTCACATAGTTGTAAACAACTGGAGGCAAAGCACCTCTTAGTTCTCTCACGCATCTCTTCTCTAGCTTTTTCAGACGATCAGGCTGATTCTCAACATCAAAACTTCCAGAAGATGATCCAATTGGTTGAACATTCATTGGTGGATTGAGATTGCCAGAAATGCAATTCCACAGTTCTTCATCCAATCCGTTGAGATAATCCTGCATACGATCAGCCCATTGATTGTAATATTCAGGGATTAGCATAAGAATTTTGGTGGATGATCCTAGAAGATGAGAAAACGAAGTCATGGATTTAAGATTGAATGACGCCATTGATGTACGGAATAAATCTTTGAGAATTTTTGAAGAAACTTTGAGAATTTGACAACAAACTATATGATTCAAATCAGAATCACTAGTAGAACACTCAATTCAATGATTCAAATGCAGAATCGAATCACAGACTAAGATCTAAACAATTTTTCACTTTCAAAAAGTGCGGAAACTTTTGAATGAAAAAATTGATTCAAAAACCTTTTGAACAATGTGAAAATCAGATCAGAGATATGATTCCTGCTCTGAAACCAATTGAAGAAACAATGAATTGAGTAATGAATTAATCAGAGTATGAATTCAAGTAATAATGCGAGATTTAGACACAGGATGTAAATATGATCTTGTTTCAGCTCTATTACGCTTTCAACTTTTACAGAGTACAAGATGTAATTTTGTAAAAGACTTCGTTCCTATGACCCTAGTAAGCACTCCTATTTATAGGAGAGGAAAGCGTACAAAAAATATACAAAGGACTAAGCGTTAAGCTTCGAACACAATGCCCTAGTAAAATAGATTACAAAAATGTTCGAAGGGTACAAAACATATACTTCGACTAATTACAACTATTCGACCCTTACACTACCCATCGTCGTTGCCTCATGTTGAGCTCTTTCTGGTTTAGAATGTGCTGGAGGCTTTTGTGATCCGTGAAAAGAGTGCACTTTGTACCGTAGAGGTAGTGCCTCCATATTTATAGTGCAAACACGACTGCTCCCAGCTCAAGGTCATGCGTGGTGTAGTTCACCTCGTGGTTCTTTAGTTGTCTTGACGCGTAGGCTATGACCTTTCCTCGCTGCATGAGTACACAGCCTAATCCTTGATTGGATGCGTCACAATAGACCACGAAGTCTTCTGTCCCTTCTGGGAGAGACAGGTTCGGGGCGCTGCATAGGGCTTGTTTCAAGGTTTGGAAGGCAGCCTCTTGTTTCCTCTCCCAGATGAAGGTTACACCCTTCTGAGTTAGGGCGGTGAGCGGTTTAGCGATTTTATAGAAATTTTGTATGAACCTCCTATAGTAACCTGCGAGGCTTAAGAATTTCCTGATCTTCATTGGGGTTCTTGGGGTTTCCCAGCCTTCGATTGCTTTGATTTTGGAAGGGTCCACATGTATCCCTTCTTCACTGACCACGTGACCTAGAAAATCCACCCTTCGGATCCATAACTCGCATTTGGAGAATTTTGCATACAGCTTCTCCGCCCTTAATGTTTCCAAAACTTGTCGCAGGTGTTGACTGTGTTATTCTTTACTTCCTGAGTAGACTAGTATATCATCGATGAATACTATCACGAATTTGTCAAGGTAAGGTCGGCACACCCGGTTCATTAAGTCCATAAACGCCACAGGCACATTGGTTAGACCGAAGGGCATTACTACGAATTCATAATGACCGTAGTGAGTTCGGAATGCAGTCTTGGGGAAATCTTCTTCTCGGACCCGTAGTTGGTGGTACCCGGATCTTAAATCTATCTTTGAAAAGTAACTTGAGCCTTGCAACTGGTGGAATAGGTCGTCGATCCAGGGAAGAGGGTATCGGTTTTTTGCGGTGAGCTTGTTTAGTTCTCGGTAATCGATGCACATGTGAAATGACCCATCCTTCCTTACAAATAAGACCATAGCTCACCAGGGTGAGAAGCTTGGCCTTATGAATCCCTTGTCCAGTAATTCACTTAATTTACTGGAGAGTTCCTGCATCTCAGCATGAGCTAATCTGAATGGCAACTTGGTGATTGGTGTGGCTCCGTGTATCAATTCGATTCTAAATTCGACCTGTTGTTCAGGGGGGTATTCCCGGGAGGTCTTCGGGAAACACATCGGGGAAGTTTCACACCTTCGGGATGTATTTAATGTTCTTTTCCTATTTCTTTTTGTCGACCACGTGGGCTAAGAAGGCGTGGTCCTTGTTGTGTAAACACTTTCGTGCCTTGATACATGAGATGAGGCGAAGGTTTGTATCAGGTTTGTCATTGTAAATGACCAAGGTTTCGTTGTTTGGTAGGTGACGGCAAACAGCCTTCTCATAACACATAATGTCGGCACGGTGAGGACTTAGCCAGTCCATGACAATAATCACATCAAAACTCCTTATGGTAACCAACATTAAGTCGATTTGGAAGGAGTGGTTATTCAAAGTTAGTGCGCACCCTATGAATACATCGTTTGTCGTTTTGGTTTTTCCATTAGCCATTTCCACGGTAAATGTTTCGTTTAGTGTTTGAGGATTTTGTTTGAGTAGATGTTTAAACTTATGACTCACAAAGCTTCTTTCCCCTCACTATCAAATAGTATGCATGCATAGATGTTATTGAGGAGGAACGTACCAGTGACCACTATTGGATCCTTCATTGCCTCCTCATGTCCTGTTGCTGGGACTCTTCCCGTTCCATCAGCATTCCTGTTGTTGGCCTTTGGACAGTTTCTCTTGTAGTGGTCTGTTTCTCCAAAACCATAGCAAGCTTGACTCACCCCAGCGTTGGTGGGTTGGGTGGCCTGTTGTGCGGGTGCTCTGTAGTATCAGGTAGTGTGCCCTTTCCGGTTGCAGTTGGTACATTTCATCTCTCGACAGGCACCGTTGTGGAGAAAGTTACATTTATCACACCTCTGGAGAGTTCCCACATACGGCTTTGAAAGTGCTGGTGTAGCAGGGGTGGTAGCGGCATGAACCGCCACAATCTGTTGTTTCTTTGCGGGTTCCTGGGTTGGTTGTCCCTTCTTCTTGCTTCCAAACTTCCTATTGTTATCATTTCCCTTTTTCTGTTCGGTGACGGGAGTAATTATGACCTTCTGTACCCCATGGTCAATGAGCTTTTGAGCAAGGCGCTTGGCACTGTCGAAAGTTGTTGTGTCGGCAACAATTACATTTCCCTGAATCTGGGGAGATAGCCCCCAGATGAAACGTTCTACTTTCTTGTTCTCCAAAGTGATCATTCCAGAGCATAGGATTACCAAGTCGTTGAATCTGGCGGTGTAGGCTTCGATGTCAGAGCCGTTAATTGTGAGGTCCCAAAGCTCCTGCTCTAGCTTCTGCACCTCGCCCCTTAAGCAGTACTCTTTGAGCATCATGATTTTCAGATCATCATAGCTCATTGAGTTTGCCACCGGGAGTGTTAGGCTTTGATGTGGCCATTCCACCATGAAAAGGCCCTATCAGAAAGAGTGCATGTTACAAACTTGACTTTACTCTCCTCTGGACAGGCACAAATTTCAAATATTGATTCCGTCTTTTCAAACCACCGCGTCAAAGCAATGACGCCACAGGCTCCATTGAATGGCTTGGGGTTGCAGTTTGCAAAGTATTTATAAGTGAATTCCCTTGGGTGCCCTTGGTTTTCACTTTGATTGGAACTGTTCGTTCCATTTCTGCCTCCATTGTTGCTACTGCTGATTTGAGCTACAGCAGCAGCCACAACAGCGGTCATTGCAGCTTGGAACACTGCGGTGTCCATTTGTGGGGGATGTAGCGGTAGTGGTGGTGCCGATGTATTGTTCTTGCGCCTGTTGTATCTTCGGGGCGGCCTTTTCTGCCACAAATGGAATTGACGATAAGTCTTTGCTAAGGGTTATGATTTGGACACTATTGTAGTAAAACATTGCATTTATATATGTGTCGAGTCTAGTTGTTATTGAGAGTTGTTTTGTATATATAATTGAAATGTTATTATACCAAATAAAAATGAAAAGAAAAGACATAACAGATAACAACATCCAATAAAATAGAAACACATATTCATTTCATTAAGGATTAGGTACCAGTACATAATTTTGGAAAATTTACCTCTGAAAAGGTCTACAGTACATCAAAGATAAGAAAAATTTGCAGCATAATGACCCTATGAATAGTGTAATCACTTAGATGTAGGGTTGGTCCTACATACAGAAAATAGAAAAAGGGGTAGCACAAATGCATACGCGTAGTCCTAGTCTATATGAAATTATGAGTAGGACAAATCCTACTCACGACGGGTAGTCCTCTGCGGTCCTTGGGATGAAGTAGAGGCGCCCTGTAGCTCAGCCAATCAACGGTCGACTGGGACCACTCTGCTCTAGAGCTGCATTCCTCTCTTGATATTCCTTTACCTCCGCTCGGGCGGTGGTAAGGTCCTCAATGAGTCGGTTCATAGGATAGTAATCCCTCTCAAGGTCTCGAGTGCCCGCGTCCGTGACCTCTGAAGTGGCTCCCAACTCTAGTATGTGGTTCCCTGTCGCTCTAGTCTGATCACCAGTGTCCGAGATCCACTGGATCATAATTGGGAGGGCTCTGTCAGCTGGTCCTCCATGGCGGAGGTTATAAAAACCTTTCTCCATACCAAACGGTGGCTGTTGCCTCTGGTGTCGACTCCATCTCTCAAGGTCAACCCAGCGGGGCGTAGGTCCATTGTAGCCTAAACGGTGTGCATGGACTCTAGCAACGTAGGGAGGATTGATGACTTCAGACTCCGCATCTGACTCCTCCCCCTCCTTTTGCTCTTCTTCTTCCTATATCTCTTCCTCAAAATCTTCTTTTGGCTCTTCTTCCAAGATCTCCTCGGGATCCTCCTTAGGATCCTCCTCAATCCACCCTCCATTCTCGTGGTTGGGGAAGTAGGGATCTCCTGGGATGTGGAAACCTGCCATAGCATCTGTACGAGAATATAAGTATGAGGAATACATGAAATGTTAATAATGTGCTAAAATACTCCTATAGTATTTTAATTCTTTAGGTTCGGTTCTTAGAGCTTTTTGGTATAAGGTTGGTAAGTTTTAGATTCGTTGTCCACCACGACCACTCCTAAACACATGTTGGTCATATCTTGAATAAATATAGTTGATCAGGCTATATTTACCCTAGATATGATTACATAACTGTCTCAGTTTAATCGCGATGTCGGACTCTTCTAAATACTTCTTATTATAAAATTATTTTCTAATATGCATGTATGTATGTACACTTTTATAAAATACTTATATTTTTAAAGTATACTTTTAGTCAGAGTGTTTTACTCCGATTGTATTTATAGTTGTATATCTTGTATGGTTAGATATACTAGTTCACTATAAACAATGCTCTGATACCAATCTCTCACACCCCCGAACCAGGACAGCAGAAACGTCCGGGGGCGGGTGACGTCATTGTATAGTATCATAACAGTTGAATATAAATGAAACATAGCACCCAAAACGTCATACATTGAGAATACAAGTTTTCATAGTTTACATACCGTGTTTGTTCAAAAATTACACAACAAATGACTAAAAGTAGAATTATAGAATGCAAGAACTCCTGATCTCAAAAGATTTGAATACCTGTCACTGGTTCCCTGAGAATACAAGTGATTTTGAAAAGCATCAACAATAATGTTGGTGAGGTCATAAGCATTTTTGTATGAAAAGGGTTTGCAATTGTTTTGTTTAAAATGGTTCTGTATACTTCCATAAAATCCAATATTTTCTATAAAAAGGGGTTGTAGGTCTTATATCCAAGACTAAAAATGTATGTATGAGTTTTGTATTTTTTCCTTGTAAAATGATAGTGTATGTTTCCAGAAAATCCAATATTTTCTTATGTATGAACTGTAGTCTTAAACCCTAAGACCAGAAATGTAAGAAATGTTTTATTGTAAGATAGTATGTAGTCTTATATTTATAAGACCAATGAAGTGTAAGCTTCTCGTAAACCAAGATAGTATTGTTAATCCCTATGTGAGTTATTATAACCATGCTTAATATGACTATTATGCCTGTACGACGTTCTTCATACGTCAGAATCGGTAGATATTTGTCACCGTAGAGTTGTCGGTCTAACTGTAGCGAACAACTTAGGTGTGGGGTTGTCAATCCCTTATAGATCTATACACAACTATCTCCCACTCCCTCCAGGAGACTCTGGTTATAATGCAGGACTTAAAGTGTATGCTAGGTAGTTACGGTGAAGAGAATGTATCACTAGAGCATTAACAGATTTACTTCAACTACGATTCCCTTTTTGTTGTATAATGAAATAATTATACCCTTGAAATGTTATAAAAGTATGGTTTTGTGAATCCCAAACTATACCCATTATAGTTTGTCTTGTATGTTTTTGTGTAGACTATTTATATAAACATTATATAAATATCCAGTTTTAATCTTGTTTAGTGTTTATATATGTTATTAAAACATAATATACTTGGGTTTTAACCCACTGAAACAGTGATGACTAAAAATATAACCATTTCTACTAGAAAAGCTATTTTTAGTAAAAAAATTACCAAAAATTTGTAGTTTGTACAACTCATATTTTCAAGTTGATATTTGTAAAACAAAATAAGTTATGTTTGTGTTATTTTTGCATGTTAACTTCATATGAAACAAAATTTATGTAAAAAGAATGGTGAATACTATATTCTTATACAAATATAACATCATATTCAAATAATAAGCATGAGGCATGCAAATATCCAAAAGATAAACATATTTTGACTTGTATTGTAGTTTGTTCATAACATATTTTCGGGTTAACATATTTAACACAAAATAAGTTATATTTTGTTATCTTTGCTAATAAGACTCTATATGTCACAAAAAATTTTGTGTGAAGAGTGGTGTTGTTTACATTTTTATGAAAATATTATACCATATTCTAGTAATAAGGATAAGACATGCAAGTATCCAAAGGACAAACATATTTTGGCTTGTATTCCCCCCCCCCCCCCCCCCTAAAAGCATGTAAAACTCGAAAATAGGGGTATGAAGCTCACCTTCGGTAGTTTCGTGGGTGGTAGGAAGGAAGAGATGAGAGTTTTCGAGCCTAGATTTTTGTATGAACTTGAAGAGCTTCTTGGAGGTGTTAGTATCCTAAGGGTTTCACATACGAAAAATGTGTGTAAACATAACGAAATTAACATAGGAATGTATAGAAACACTTGTGGTACACGAAAATGCTTACCAAGGGGTTCTAAATCCGACTTGAAAATCAAGATATTGGAGAGACTTGAGTTTATTCTAGAGAGTGTTTTGAAGAAAAGTGAAAGTGGTGAGAGGAAAAGGCCCTCTCGGTCGCAAGTTAAAAAGGAGGGAAGGATGAGGCTTTTCTTGATACATGTTGGTCACTTAAGGCTCTTGCATGGATACTTGATGTGTAGTTGCATGCATAGTGTGGATGTTTGATGGTTAAAGGAATGCAAAGTTTTGAGGTGTCACCTACCAAGTCAACCCTTTTCGTCTTGTACCCAAACCGAAATCCCATGGTCAAGGGAGGGAGTTTTTGGCCTTATGGTAGTCCATGGGAGGGTTTTCGGTTCTTGCACTTCTTCGCGGAGTTCTCGGTTTTAGGGGTCACCCATTAAGGGTGATTTTGGTCAGGGGGGGGGGGGTTTCCATGGCCGAAAACCCTAAGGCACTTCCCACTTTTGATTCGTATTTCATCTATTTTGGTCTTCTAAATGTTTATTACGAATATGCATATATATGAACTCATATAACATTGTCATTTTTGAATTACAAGAATCAAGTGGCAACGAGGTTACATTGTGTATTCATTTGTACATGGTTCATTCTAGACTTTACTTGACTCTAAAATTACTAGTTGTCACACCATACATCCGAGTGAACAATATCAAAATAATTTGAAACACGAGTAGATGATAAATCAAACAGAAGTTTAACATGTTTTCCAAGTAGGCATGGTTGAAAAATAGCATCAAGATTTTTCTTCTTACAAGAAATGAAATTATTCGAAATTAAAGATTGCAAAGTTTTATTTTCGGGATGACTGAAACAGTGATGCCAAACGGAGGGAGTCGCGGAAACATGAGCTTGAGAGTGGAAGGTAGAACCTGGTAGAGAGGTCCATCACTATCACAACGAATTGAGCGTTGTTTTGTCCTATAATCATTGATAGTCAAACCAAATTCGTCAAATTCAATAGAGCATTTATTTTGATGAGTAAACTTCCGAACGAAAATGATATTTTTTATTATGTTGGGTGTGATGAGAATATTGTTAAGGTGAAGAGGACGATGGGAGTTATTTAAAGGAAATAAGGTGTGATCGGTCTTAGCTACAGGAATGTGGGACACATTAGCAACTAAAACTTAACGATAGATGATATTATGACTAATGGTTTTGAGAATACCTTCGTTTGCATGGACATGATCGGTTTGCCCTGTATCCACAATCCAATCATTTGGGTCCCGGTTCTTGAAGTGTCGTAGAAGAAAACATTTATGGGAGACTTGTTGGTTGATTTTGTCCTAACCATTCCCAAGTTGTAGGAAAATTAGTCGAAGTCTGTTGCCCCGAATTAGTGGCCGAAAGTGAAGCTGTGACGTGGGCATGTTGAGGAAAAACAGGAGGTGGGCCAAGAATGCTATGAAGCTGTTGGGTTGATGTCCTATTGGGCCAATTGCTTGAGGATGGTCTGTTGGACCCACGATGATGGGCTGGTGATGGAATGAAAACCAGCCATATTGTTGGGCTAATGAAGGAAAACACGACACAGTAGGTGCAGGCGACGACTGCTGCTGGCCTCCCTAAGTCGATTGTTGTCGATGGTCCTTAGGTGGCTGGCGTCGGTCATTCGTTCAATTTCCTTGCCGGTAATTTTGGTTGCTACAAGTGTGAAGGATAGTGCCCGAGGACGAGTTTTCCAAGTGAGAAGAAACGGGTGGGATACGAGTGTGATTGGATCGGTTTTCCTCCAAGGCAATCATGGACCTTGTTTTTGAAAAAGTCGAGAAGGGATTTCGGTGATGAATCACGGTGGCAATATTGTCAAATCGAGATGCGAGACCATTAATGGTGTAAATCACGAGATGTTTATCCGAAATTTTTGAGTTGCCATCCAAGTTTTCGAGAAGATCGGTTATGTTTTGGATCTTTGTGCAGTAGGCTTGGACCAAGAGATCTCCCATGGTGATAGTATGGATTTCACTATTGAGCTGCATAATTCGTGAGTTTTTGTTGTCCCGAAAAAGTTCTTGCTGTTGAGCCATAGTTGGCGAGCAGAAAAGTTGGTCTTGGTAACATTGTTGCCGAGATTTTGTGAGAGGGTCATGTAGATCCATGTGCGGACAACGACATCCTCCTTTATCTATTGACGATCAGTAGATTGAGGTGAGGGAGCATCAAATATGTTGGCAATGTGATCGAGAGTTTCATACGCTTCACAGTGTGTAGTAAAAATCTCTCGCCAAGTGTCGTAGTTGTGTCGTTCCAGGTCAAGAACAATAGGGATGTGGGATTGGATGTTTGTAACAGCAAATGCTTTGTAGATGGGATGGATGATGACTGTCATTTTTCGAGTAACAAGAAGAAGAGATGAAACAGGTTAGGGTTTGGAAACTGAAAAAGAAGAGTCGTGAGGAAGAAGAAGCGAGATATTGGAAAAGTGAGAAATTTGAGGAAGAAGTTTAGGAAAGTTCAATATTGGTCTCTGATACCATATTGTGGAATAATGTTCCTTGATTCACCAACCAGATATTACAATGAATATATATACAATTACACATACACGAAATGGACCTAGACTAATGGGTGTGACATATGCTTACCAATACAAATACATACATAAGAATACACTATGAATGTAACAACCATAAAAATCATGCCAAATTTAAACTTTTGTAAAACATTTCAGAGTATCCCAAAATCAAATCATACAATCATAAAGTGTGAGGAGCAGTACAATCACGCCTTCGCCTTCCCGCGGTCGTCTGAAGTACCTGAAACAATAATCGATAAATGTAAGCTCGAAGGCTTAGTGAGTTACCCCCAAAATACCAACGCCATATAGATATAACCATATAATATAAACATATAAGCAAACATCATGCATAATGAGCCTTCAGCCTGACTGGACGCCTCGCAGGCCTTCAGCCTATCTGGACCGCTCTCCGAGCCTTCGACACGTCTGGACCGCCTCACAAGGCCTACAACCTATCTGGACCGCTCGTCGGGCCTTCGGTCTGAATGACATGCCCTCCTGGGCCTGTAGTCTATCCGGACCTCCCTGGGTATGTTGGCCTTCAGCACAAAGCAAGTCCGCCTCAACCCAAACCCCAATCAAACAAATATGTGCACATAATATCATACACTAGCATATATAACAGTCAAACCGATCTAACAAATCATCAATCATAGCAACATCCTATGACCAGGATACAGACCTAACCGGTCACTAACATAACATCATCCTATATACCAGGATACCGACCTAACCAGGTCACTAAGCATATCACCATCCTAACTACTAGGATGTAAATCAATAAGCATATCATGCAATAAATCCAGATACAAATCCAATAAGGGCCGACATTGGTGCCTTAGACCCTGTTGATATAGTGAGGATAATTCACCTCTCCACTGACGAATCGAAGCGATAAACTTAAACTCTCGAACCACGGCCACGAACTCCACCACCTATATTTACCATAAAATCATTTCCATAAATTTTCAATTTACCAAAATACCCCATAAATCAACTAGTCAATCCTTGGTCAACGTCAAGTTTAACAGTCCATGTTGACCCGACTCGTCGAGTGCTGTTCACCGACTCGTCGAGTCCTTCCTGAACCCGAGAAGTTGAGAAATCCCATGTTGACTCGTCGAGTTTCCCTACAACTCGCCGAGTTCATGCATGTCCAAATGTCGGGAAAACCCTCTTACCGAGTCACCCTACTGACTCGTCGAGTCCATGCAGAAATCCTTGCACGACAATCTTCATTGGACTCGCCGAGTCGGCCATGCAACTCGTCGAGTCCCTTCAGTCCTTTCTCCATCCAGACGATTTTTAAGCCACTTTAAAGCTCCATAATGTAGATCTAAGCTCTTAAGGAATACTTATTACATAAAGTTGTAAACTTTACGTACATGCAAGGTGATAATGGCCCAAATCAAGCTAAGGTATGGTTCTAAGGGATGAAGAAGGTATTAACTCACTAAAGGCTGAAACTTGATGATCTTACAGACCAAGATAAGCCTAGATCTAAAGTTGCAACTTTAGATCACGCCTAGTACCCAAAATAACATATCAACATTACCAAAGTGGCCCTAATCTCATACATGCATAGATCTAGATATAAGAAGGTCAAGGTAACAACTTGTTACCTCAAAAAGGGTGCTAAGATGAAAAAGAACTCGGATCTACAGCCTTCCTCTTGTTCCAAGCTTGAATACTTCAAGATCTTCCTTCCACAATTCACCACAAGGCTTAATATCACACAAAAAGAGAGAAAAACGGTGATTTAGGGTTTCTGGACTCACAAGGGGCTGTAACTCGCTGAGACTGTCCTCCGACTCGCCGAGTTGGTCACTTAAAACCCGCGACCAGAACTGTGCCTACTCGACGAGTCAGGGCATCCAACTCGTCGAGTCGACTTTTAAAATTGGAAATATAAGACTGAAAGTTTATACCTGAGAGTCGGGGTGTTACAATTCTCCCCCACTTGAACTAGAATTTGTCCTTGAAGTTTGCTGCAGTGAACAACTCTGGATAATGCTCCCGCATCTCAGCCTCGGTCTCCCAAGTCCACTCAGATCCCATCCGGTGCTCCCATTGTATCTTTACCAAAGGCACTTCCTTGTTCTGCAGAACCTTCACCTTCCTTTCCAGAATGGCCACTGGTCTCTCTACGTAATTCAAGCCCGCGTCGACCTGTATGTCATCCAAGGACACCACTGCCTACTCATCTAATACGTACTTCCGCAACTTGGACACATGGAAGGTGATGTGGATCTGACTAAGCTCCTCTGATAGCTCTAGTCTATATGCCACCTTGCCAACCCTGGCAATGATCCTGAACGGTCCAATGTATCGGGGACCCAATTTCCGCCTTTTCCTGAAGCAGATCACACCCTTCCAGGGTAAGACCTTCAGGGGTACCATGTTACCGACCTGAAACTCCAACTCAGATCGGCGTCGGTCGGCGTAGCTCTTCTGCCGACTCTGTGCGGTCTACAGCCGCTGTCTAATCTGCTGAATTATATCGGTAATCTGCAGGACTACCTCGGTCTGACCCATCACCCTGTGACCCACCTCACCCCAACAGACTGGGGTGTGGCATCTCCGCCCATACAATAGCTCATATGGTGGAGCACCAATGTTGGAGTGAAAGCTGTTGTTGTAGTAGAACTGTGCAAGGGGTAGGTAGGAGTCCCAGCTCCCACCGAAGTCAATAACACATGCTCTAGACATATCCTCAGGAGTCTATATGGTCCGCTCACTCAGGTCGTCCGTCTGCGGGTGATAGGCTGTACTGAAGTGCAGCCATGTGCCCAGTTCCTCGTGGAACTTTTGCCAGAATCGGGAGGTAAACCGAACATAACGGTCTGAGACGATAGAGACCGGAACCCCATGGCGAGCGACAATCTCACGTATATACACATCGGCCAGCTTCTCGGCCGATGAGCTCTCCCGAATGGGTAGAAAACGAGCACTCTTGGTCAATCGATCCACAATGACCCAAATACCGTCAAACCCCTTCGCTGTTCTCGGCAGCTTAGTGATGAAGTCCATCGTGATCTGCTCCCATTTCCACATGGGAATCTCCATCGGCTGCAGCTTGCCATGCGGCCTCTGGTGCTCGGCCTTGACCATCCTACAGGTCAAGCACCTCTCGACATACCAAGCGATTTCTCGCTTCATGCATGGCCACCAGTAACTCAATCGCAAGTCCCGGTACATATTGATGGCCCCTGGGTGAATAGAGAAGCGAGACTTATGAGCCTCCTCCAATATGGTCTGTCTGACCCCACCAGACATCGAAACCCAGACTGACCGCAACAGGTCAATGACCCTCGGCTATCCTGCACAAACTGGGTGTTCTCACCCCTGATCCTCTCAAGTTTCCAGATCTCCTAACGCATACCCTTATTCTGGGCTTCCCTGATCAAGCCCACAAGTGGAGAATCTACTGAAATCCTCATGTATGTCACTGGAATAGAAGATCCAGCTGACTTGCGGCTCAGCGCGTCTGCCGCTTTACCTGGGTGGTAAAGGATCTCACAATCGTAGTCATTGACTACATCTAACCATATGCGATGTCTCATGTTCAGGTTTAGCTGATCCATGATGTGTCTCAGACTCTTGTGATCCGTGTAGATGGTACAGTGGACCCCATAGAGGTAATGTCTCCAAATCTTAAGAGCGAATACCACCGCTGCCAACTCCAGATCATGAGTAGGGTATCTCGTCTCATGCGGCTTCAACTGCCGCGATGCATAGGCTATCACCTGTCCTCTCTGCATGAGAATCGATACCAGTCCCGTGATGGATGCATCACAGAATACCACAAAATCCTCCACTCCCTCCGGGAAAGCCAAAACTGGAGCCTCACATAGTCGCTACTCGGGGCCAAAGTTAAACTTTTTTAAAACATTTCAAAACCCATGATTATTATAAAAACTTGTTTTCAAAATAGTATATAGTCAAAGTATCCCAGAATCAAATCATAAAATCATAAAGTGGGAGGAGCGGTACGATCACGCCTTCGCCTTCCCGCGATCGTCTGAAGTACCTGAAACAATAATCGATAAATGTAAGCTTGAAGGCTTAGTGAGTTACCCCCAAAGTACCAACGCCATATAGATATAACCATATAATATAAACATATAAGCAAACAGCATGCATAATGAGCCTTCAGCCTGACTGGACCGCCTCGCAGGCCTTCAGCCTATCTGGACCGCTCTCCGCGCCTTCGGCACGTTTGGAACGCCTTGCAGGGCCTACAACCTATCCAAACCGCTCGCCGGGCCTTCGGTCTGACTGACATGCCCTCCTGGGCCTGTAGTCTATCCGGACCGCCCTGGGTATGTTGGCCTTCAGCACAAAGCAGGTCCGCCTCAACCCAAACCCCAATCAAACAAACATGTGCACATAATATCATACGCTAGCATATATAACAGCCAAACCGATCTAACAGATCATCAATCATAGCAACATCCTATGACCAGGATACAGACCTAACCGATCACTAACATAACATCATCCTATATACTAGGATACCGATCTAACCAGGTCACTAAGCATATCATCATCCTAACTACTAGGATGTAAATCAATAACCATATCATGCAATAAACCCGGATACAAATCCGATAAGGGCCAGCATTGGTGCCTTAGACCCTGTTGATATAGTGAGGATAACTCACCTCTCAATTGACGAATCGATGCGATAAACTCAAACTCTCGAACCACGGCCACGAACTCCACCACCTATATTTACCATAAAATCATTTCCATAAATTTCCAATTTACCAAAATACCCCAGAAATCAACTAGTCAATCCTTGGTCAAACTCAAGGTCAACGATCAAGGTCAACAGTCCATGTTGACCCGACTCGTCGAGTGCATTTCACCAACTCGTCGAGTCCTTCCTGAACCCTAGAAGTCGAGAAATCCCAGGTTGACTCGTCGATTTTCCCTACAACTCGTCGAGTTCATGCATGTCCAAATGTCGGGAAAATCCTAGCCGACTCGCCGAGTCACCCTACTGACTCTTCGAGTCCATGCAGAAATCCTTGCACGACAATTTTCATCGGACTCGCCGAGTTGGCCATGCAACTCGTCGAGTCCCTTCAGTCCTTTCTCCATCCAGACAATTTTGTAAGCCACTTTAAAGCTCCATAATGCAGATCGAAGCTCTTAAGGCATACTTCTTACGTAAAGTTGCAAACTTTACGTACATGCAAGGTGATAATGGCCCAAATCAAGCTAAGGAAAGGTTCTAAGGGATGAAGAAGGTATTAACTTATTAAAGGCTGAAACTTTATGATCTTACAGACCAAGATAAGCCTAGATCTGAAGTTGCAACTTCAGATTACGTCTAATTCCCAAAATAACATATCAACATTGCCAAAGTGGCCCTAATCTCATACATGCATATATATGGATAGAAGAAGGTCTAGGTAACAACTTGTGACCTTAAAAACGGTGCTAAGATGAAAAAGAACTCGAATCTACAGCCTTCCTCTTGTTCCAAGCTTGAATACTTCAAGATCTTTCTTCCACAATTCACCACAAGGCTTAATATCACACAAAAAGAGAGAAAACCGGCGATTTAGGGTTTCTGGACTCACAAGGGGCTATAAGGGGAGGCTAAGGGGGAAAATGATCCTTTAAATAGGGTGCAAAACCCCGGGGATTAGGGTTTCTCATTCCAGGTCCAACTCGCCGAGACTGTCCTCCGACTAGCCGAGTTGGTCACTTACAACCCGCGACCGAAACCGTGCCTACTCAACGAGTCATGGCATCCAACTCGTCGAGTCGACTTTTAAAATTGGAAATATAAGACTGAAAGTTTATACCTGATAGTCGGGATGTTACAATGAGTACTTATATACTAACAGAATCGAACTAATCCATGGAATTTAGTCTTATTTAAATATATGAAACAAACCGGAAGATAAACAAAAATAATAAAAATACCAAAATCCCATTTTCAACCGTTCACCCTTCCCATTCACATTCCTCATCTTTTCCCCATGGAACTTACTCATCATCTTCCACGAAGAGACTTGCCACCAGGCTCACCTCCACCTTGGTCACACTTTGTATTATCCATACAATGATTTAAAAATTGTGTGGCCCAATCTTAATAAAAAATTCAAATCTCTTTTTTCTCAGAGGAGAACTAAGAACAAATTTGTGTATCTCCTGTGAAATCCCTTACCTATTACAAGTAATACTAGTTTTCTTCTCATTTTTTGTACCCTGCTATGTTCCCCATTCAAGAGGATTTTTTTTCTCAATCTGCTAATATGCAGTGTAGTGGGAGGATTTACGTGAGTATCAGGCTGATAGTATAGAGTAGTCAACGATAAAGAAGCGAAGAAGGAGGAAAAGAAGGAGTTGCGTGATAAACTAGCGAGGAATTGTATGAAGTTTTGTGTGGGTAGGGTTATGTTTTTAAGAGGATGTTTGTGATTTCATTTTGATATTTAAAATGACTTTTAGATAAAATGATTTATTGAATTATGGTGGTAGGAAAATGAGTTATTTAAAAAAAGTGTTTGGATAAATTTTTATGGTGGAAAAAAGTCAATAAGTTGTTTTAAAAAAATGTTTGTCTTAGCTTAAGGGTATCTTAAGGTAAGGTAAATACCATAAAAGCCACAACATTTTCACGCGTACTTGAGAAAAGCCTTATTATTATTTTTTTCATTGGCTCTGGCCACAAATGGGACGTAGACTTATCAATCTAGCCCATTTAACAATTTTCATAGCTAACTCTGTTAATTTTTTTGCAAAATCAGTCCTAAAAGCTCAAATTTTGTCCCTTTAGTTTGCAAAAAATTACACCATATGTCCAAACCTCGAATTTATGTTTATTAACTTCTTTATTTTCATTTATTTTTTATTTTTTAGTGAAAACTTAACTTGTTTTTATATTTTTTTCGTTTTTTTATATTTTTTTACATTTATCGTTTTTTCGTTTTTTTATATATATTTTTTTTATTTTTTAACTTCATTTTTTGTGTTTTTTTTCCTTTTTTATATTCATTTATTATTAATATATTTTTTTATTTTTTTCGTTGTTTTGTCTTTTCTTTATTTTTGTTTTTTTTGAAAACAAAAAAAAAACTCAAACACCAAAAATCTAATATACTTTAATATATTCACACGTTACACTTTTTAAAAAATATCAAAAGAAATTATCAAAGTGACAAAAAACAAAACATAACAAAAATACGAAACAAATACGAAAAATATAAACAAATATTCATACACTTTACACTTTTTGAAAAATATCAAAAGTAGTTATCAAATTTACGAAAAACAAAACGTAAAAAAAACTAAAAAAAAAACTAAAAATATAAAATAAATATAAAAATACGATAAAAATATAAAAACATATTTAATTTTGACTAAAAAATAAAAAATAAATGAAAATAAAGAAGTTAAAAAACATAAAAATGAGTTTTGGACATATGGTGAAATTTTTTTGCAAAGTACATGAACCAAATGTGAATTTTTAGGACTGATTTTGCAAAAACATTTAAATCGTTAAATGGGCTGTTAATTGGGCGAGAGTGATAACTCTATGCCCTATTTGTGGGCAGAGTCAACAAAAAAATAATAATAACTTTTTTTCTCAATTATGCGTGAAAATGTTGTGGCTTTTATGGTATTTATCCTTTAAGATAATATTGACTTTTATAACTCAAAAAGTAATAACAAGTTTAGATAGTTACAAATTCTAACTTCTTAAAATATATTTTGTTTAAAGGGTTAGGAGAAGTTGTTTTAAAAGTTCTGCCTTTTTCTTTTTGCCAAATATTATTTTTGACTTATTGACTTTTCAAAATGTCAATAAGTTAATAAGTTATTTTGATATAAAATCTCAAATACTGTAGATGATAAACAAATAAATTTGAAAAGATAGAATTTTGAATTCCAGTTGAGGAGTTGAGAACTCGAGTTGAAAAGATAGAATTTTGAATTCCGGTGTTGCCCTTCCTCCTTGAGGTTGAGGGTTCAAGTCTCGTCGTGGACATAGGTGGATTTAAAGTCTAGATTAATTAGGAGTAGGTTAGATTTGCCGTTTCAAAAAAAAAAAAAAAAACTAATTAAACTCATGATTTATATTCTTTTGTAAATTATTAATACGATAATCCATGTAGTTTTGATTTTTTTATTGTTTTTGGATTTTTTACCAGAAAAATCTTATTATTAGTTAACTATGAGACTCGTAATAAATATGTAAGTTATGGTAAATTATTTTTTCCTATAAGGATTGTATGGCAATTTTATATATTTTTTCCATGTTTTTTTTAGTTTTGTCAAATGTCTATAGAAATAATTTATTTTATTGAGTCCGGTACAGTACATTCTAGTTTTATCCGGTCCTTACACCAAACACTACCAAATAAATATCAAAATAATCAAATCTCAAAATATATATATATATATATATATATATATATATATATATATATATATATATATATATATATATATATATATATATATATATATATAATCATTTAAAATATCATACCTATCCCAATTCCAATTTTTATCATTTTAAAATATTTTTTGAATCATTTATTGTAATTATTTTTTTAATCAATTATATATTGTAATTTGAACTTATTATAATTATAAAAAATATGAAATGCCCATAATACCCCTCATCCTATATGAAAATATGGAAACCCTAATACCCAAATCATCGTCTTCAAGAACTGGATATGTCCATAAACCACCTCACATGAAGAATACCAGAAAACTTGTTGAATCTGCAAAAAGTTAAAAGTCTTAATTGTCTACAATGGAACATCCTATTTCGAGAAGTTTCTTATTTCGGGATTGTGGACAATAGATGGTTCAAGCAAAATCCTTGGGCTTCAAGGGAATGAGATTTAAACCTTATTGGATGATGATAATGTTGGATAAGTAATTAAAACCTTTAATTTGTGCTTGGAAGAAAAGAAGGTAAAATAGGAAAAGTAATATTATGGGCTTCTTGCATGGATTGTGTTTTTACTTCAACATGTATTAAGTCAAAAGTAAGTATATAGGGTAGTGGGGCTCGTCAATACCTTTTCGTGCGTATAAAGAACGCCAAAAACAGAGTTGAAACGAATAAGTTATGATTGTTTGAAATTGGAGTGAAATTTGGTAAAAATCCGTTCTCACGTGGTCAGCAGTAATTCTCACGACGTGAGAATCCTCATGAGGTAAAAATATATTTTCACGACGTGAGAACTGTACAACCCAAAGCCCACGAAATTTTTAGGGTTTTCATGGTTTTTAAATGTAATGATTCATGTTTTAGGGTTATTTTTTAGCCTCCATCATATCTAGAACCTCTTCGGAGAAACCCTAGTCTTAATTTTCAAGATTTGAGCCTCCCCTCTCCTCTCTCATCTATTTTTGGAGTTTTTGGTGGTTTTGGAGCAATGTTTTCATGCAAGATTGATCCTTGAAGATTTTCAATTGAAGAACTCAACTTTCATCTACCTTCTAGACCTTTGTAATTTATAAAGTTCCAAGCTTTATTACATTTCATCTTTGGGTTTAAGTGTATTTGGTGTTTTGCTTCATTTTAATGACTTTTGAGTGAGAGTTGGGAATAAAGTTTACAACTTTATTACTCTACAAGGTCCCAAGAACATTGTATGTTTCATATTTGGACTCCAACACCTTTTGATCAGTTTAGAATGTTTTCTTGGACTTCTTGGACTAGGAAAGTTATGATCTTTTGCATTCCCTTGTAGTCATGCGAGTTATCTTAGTCCTTTAGAACATTTTGGTGTACTAAAGCTTAGATCTTGCACGATTGTTGCATTATTATGGATAAAGTTGGAAACTTTATCCATCTATATATCCTGTGGATTAAAAACTGAAGGTTGGAGACTTGGACTTAATAGATTTAGCTGAGAAATATGCATTCTTGGTTCCCTTGGGACTTAGAGACTAGATCTTGGTTGTTCGACCATCCTAATGGATAAAGTTGAATTTTATCCATATAAAGCTATTGAGGAACTAGATCCGAGGTTATAGGCCTTGGTCTGAAGAGATTAAGAATTTACTGAAGATTTTGGCCTTCTGGACAGAAGTCACGACGTGACATATAATGTGTCACTACATGACGGTGTCCAGAATCATAATTGTTTTGTTGTTGCATTCTTACAACATGAACAAGGAATGGTAATGACGTAACTTTGGCTGTAGACTTTTTGACCACTTGACTTTTGGTCAAACTTGGGTAGAATTTAGTATTTGACTAAGGGATGGTCTCGGTTTGGTTTTAGGAAGCTTGGGTTGATGGTTCTTATACACATGTAGTTGTTGGGCTTCTGTCGAGTGCTTCAGGTGAATTTTCGTCACTGTACTCATCGGTCGAAGGCACCAATGTCGGCCCACTAGATTATGTTATGTATCCTTGTGTACAGGATGTTATTATATGGTAGCGATTTGTTAGATTGGTAGATATGTATGATTACTTGTACTTGTTGGTTATATGATATGTTTATCTGTTGCATATGTCGACATATTATGGTTGGGTTGATGTGGTCCTACTTTGTGCTTAAGGTCATGATACCCGGGGCGGTCTGGATAGGCGGTAGGCCCTATGAAGCGGTCCAGTCATGCTGAAGGCCCAGAGAGCGATCCAGATAGGTTGTAGGTCCTATGAGGTGATCCAGTCATGATGAAGGCTCATTTATGCATGTTGTTATCTGTTTGGTGGTGTGGGGTACTTTGGGAGAACTTAATAAGTTTTGGCTTACAGTTTGTTTTCATGGTTTCAAGTACATCAAATGATCGGGGCAATGGGAAGGCATGATCTTACACATCATCCTTGGATGTTTTATTCATAGAAGATTTTGGGATACTCTGATTTATGGTTATGACTTTTGGAAATAATGTTTTGAAAGACTTATGGGTTATTAAATGTTTTTAAAAATGAAAATTTTTATCTTGGTTTTCGGATGTTTCATACGATAACTCTCTTTGTGGATCTACACCATAATTTTCGTTTCCATCTCACCAAATGAAACACTATATCTCAATTTTAACCAACTTTGTGGTCTAATTTCGTTTAACATAGGTACTTGCGGAACCTTTTAAATTTGGAATTAAACAACAATGGAATACTAGGTTCGTTTCTTTCATCCATTGGGATTGCAGTAACTTGCAAACACTCATGCTTCTTAATAATCATTTGTCTACCACATTACTTGTTACCTTAAATGATGAGGCCAATCATACTATTTTTTGATGTTCATAACAATAGTCTAGATGGCATGATTCGTTTTAACGGTGGTAACTGTAAGGAGTTTGGTCTATTTGGATCTTTCTTTCAATTTTCAACCATTTCCATGGTGTGCTTCCTCGCTAACTGGGTATAGATAGTAGCTTAAAACAACTTATTGTTGTTAGTTGTCGTTTAGGTCATATCATACGTTATTCTATTGGTCAACTCGCTTCATTAACCAACCTCCATCTTTCTATTGATTTGTTTCTTAGGAAATTTACCGTTTGATCTCGGGAATTGTAATCTATTAGTTGATATGAAACTCCATGCCAATAAATTTTAGGGCAATATTCCAAATAAAATTGGGATTTTAAGCCAATTGCAAATACTTCAACTATTCAATCGCAATTTAATAAGGCAGAACTTGTGGATATTTAGAAGATTAAAGGCCACAAGAAGCTTGACATCTATAACAATAATCTTTTGGTGGAATAAACTACCGAGCCTACAGAAATGAAATAGTTAAGAGAGATAACAATATACAACAGTGTTGGATTAGATGTCTAAGCCCATAACTATAATTGGTATATACTTGAATTTATAGTAGTACAGTCCTTTTGGGTTGCCCTCAAAACTAACAACTAGACATGATGACTTTTGGAGAGAGAGGTTGAATATATTATTTGATTAATAAATTGAAATAAATGATTTTGTTAATGTATTATGAATATAATATGTTAATTAGAAATCACATTATTTAATTAATAATTAATCAGAAATTAATTAGAATTAATTTTGAGATTAATTGAATTAATTAAAAGTGTAGGGGATATTTGGCAATTTATTGATAGTTGAGGAAATGGGCTCTAGAACCTCCCTAGAAGGGGTTGGACGAAAACTTCTAGGAAGGCCCTAGAATTTTCGTCCAAGGGCTCTTGGATGGGAGTTCATGGTCTGCTTGATCCCTAAGCTAAGGGAATTAGGATTTCCTCCTAAAACCCTGGCTTTGGCTCTGAGGTACCTCACCTATTTAAAGGGCCTTACCCCTTCTCATTTTCGGCCACTTGATTCCTTAGAGGAATAGCAGAAAGTCCTAGCACTCCTCTCCTCTCTCCTCTCTCATCCTCTTGCTTAGTTTAGGTGTGAACCATTAGAGGCGTGACACTTGTGACGTTTGCTCTCAAGGTTCAAGAAGACTTGGATCTTATCGTTATTATTACATAACAATCAAAGGTATGTTTTTCTAACCCTAGATCTAAATTTCCAAAATAATATTGGCTTACTAGGGTGTCCCATTTGATGTTCAAATGTTTTATGTTCAATTAGAGAAAACATAGATCGGGAAAATTACGGTTGCATGCATACATACTTTTTTTGTTTGTTATGCTTAAAACCCATCAGAGGTATCACAACCTTGGATTGTTTTCTATTGAATTGATTGCAATGGTTGAATTGATCAAATTAGGGTTTATGGAAACTAAACCCTATTCGACAAGGATTTCGATTTTAGGGTTCCTTAGGCCCTAAGGTTTCGAAATTTAAGAAAGGGTTGAAACCTTTTCCCTTGCCCTTCAAGTTTCATTTTTTTAGGGCAAGGATTTCCTTGCTCCCTAAGATCTCCAAATTTCAGGTTAGGATTGTAATCTTTACCTTCCTCCTAAGCCATTTTGAAAAATGGTAGGTAATAGGGATAATTTAAATTTGGTAATTATCTTGGATAAATCCTTTACCTGATTTTCAAATATCTAGCGGTACAAGGATTATGATTAAATTAATTGTTTTATCCTTATTTGATTTAATAAATTAGTGAAATGTTTAATTAATAGATAATTATTAAATTATTTGTTTTTAATTTTTTTAAAATTTAAATTAAATTTTCTTTAATTTTGAAATTTAAGATTTAAAAATCCTAGTATTTTGAAAAGTTTAAAATGCATCCTTATGGATCTTATTATTAATTTAGTTAAGTGACCAATTAAAAGATAACTAATAAATCCATAAAAGGTTTAAATTTAATTAAATTAAAGGTTTAATTTATTAAAAGATTAAACTCTTGTTATTTTAAAATGTTTTAAAATACACCTTATACTATATATATAATCAAAGGTTTAATATATATTATATGTATAAGAATACTCAGTCAAACCGCTAGTACGCCTCATTCACGAAGACGTACTATAAGGGGAGTTTAAGGAAGCAGCCTATAAAATAACTGCCATTGGGTATACATTCTTACCCACCGCTTTCTTGTATGGTGGAGGGTTGTTAGCCGAACGAGTTTGATAGGACATAACCTCATTAAAAGTATAATGATAAAAAGTAACTAAACCATTTTCTAAAATCCCACTCTTAGTTACTTTAGGAAAAATGTGAATTCGATCCTAATCCATCAAATTGCACATTACACTTTATAAGTCGTTAGTGGAGTGTGTGTGGCTAACCGGCACACTTACATGGGACTAATAAAGGTTTGTAATGGGTGTCTTGAAAATTATCATTGATTAATGAAGCGTGTGTGGTGAACTGGCACATTAAAAGGAGGTGATAAATGACATCGAGAGTACCAAGCTAATTGGCATGGTTATTTACATCGCGTTTGTGATCCTCGGCATCCCAGTCGCAAAAGTGAGAGCATAATCGATATTAAACATGCCATTGAATAGTTTAATGAATCTCAAAATATCTAGGAGTTTCATAAGATTGAAATTGGTAAATGCTGTACCTACCTAAAATAAATTCGAATTTGATTACGGCATCCCTCTTTAAAGTTCGAATCCAAAATATGGATCCTAGCCTTAATTTAAATTTATAGGTTAATAATTAAGGATTAAAATCAACTAACTTGAATTATCTTTTCTCCTATTATAGATGTCAAGTTCAGACAACGATGGTCTTCCTCGTTCTTTAGGAAGTGGTTTTCCTCTTCCTTGTGAAGATGATCTTCCACATTCGGATTAAAGTGAAGTATGTTCCATTCTTTAAGAAATGGTGGAAATAGAGATCATGCTTCTTCTATTCTTCCTCCTCCTCCTCCAGTTACACTCCCCAAGTCATGTTTTCTTCAAGCTAAAAAATACAAAGTTACTCAAGCACTGTTGGCATGCAAACATCAAGATGGAAAGTCTGTGTGTGTGCATGTTCAGAAAATGAAATCATAAATTGACAGATTGGTAATGTTGGGTGTCGTTTTCCCAAGGGAGCTAGCCATTGACTTGGTTCTACTACTATATGACTGACCACGATGTGACCCTAATTGATCTGACACACATGTTAATTGTTGCTGAAGCATAAATGTTTAAGAGCACAAGTGAAGCAAAAGTGTTTGAAGGATCTGTATCCCAAATTTCCATGGACGTTGACAATGGCGACAATGGTAGTCCAGAAAAGTTTTCTCTTCCCAATGGAAAGGATCGGCTAAAGTCTAACCATTTGATCATATGGTAAAGAGAAATGCTAGTTCTAAGATAGTTCCATGTGCTGATCCTAAAAGGTCCATATGTTTCTATTTCCAATTGGAGGGGCATTGGTTGCGAAGCTACCCAGACTACCTAAAAGATCTTAGAGATGGTAAAGTCAAGTCATGTGACTCTACTTCAGGTACATACATTATCTAACTCCATTATCTTAATAAGCTCCTATTCATAGATTCTTAATACATGATGTGATGATCATATATTGATGTTTTCCAGGATCTAAGAGAAATAAGGAAGCTTAAGAAGAGTAAGTTGAATCTGATCGTGAGAGATGGATTTCGGTCAAATGGTTCGATGATCAGATTTTGGAAGCCACTCTTAGGAGTTATGATAACTTAATAGATTCCTTAGGAGATGTTTAGAAACATAGTTTTCATATTTTCGCATTGTAAGGACAAAATGTTTCCACTTATTATCAATAAAAGTGAATTTTTTTAGCTAGTTTACTTTATATTTCCTTGCAATGGCATGTATGAAAATTGGTGGTTACATTTCTATTATTAGCAATGTTAAATGTGATTTGATTCTTAATTATATCGTTTGTGGTAGCGTCATGATTGACCAAGTGAAAAGGAATTCTCATCACCCAAGTTCCAATTGGATAGAAACTTGGAGTAATGCAAATTGAATAGTGTGATGTATGAGAATATTGATCGTTGGAAGATTATGACTAATTCGTTCATCACATGTTTATGTGAATCAAGTGAAGGACCAAAGGATCGAGTCCCATATGCTTTGTATATAGGATCAATCACATGTGCTATAATATTCACTTGTTCTGATTTTTCCAAATTCCTTGGGCATTGAGAAGGAAAAAGGACTAAAAATTTGTGTGACTAAAGTTGAACAACTGTCAAGAAGAATTTGAGGTTATACCAAAGGATTTGTCGTTGGTGGACAATTGGAAGTATAGTATTGGTTGGAAGGACCATAGTGACATGTTTTAGATTGGGATGATTCTTGATCAAAATTGATATTCATATGGGAATATGGAAATATTTCCATACTGGAAGTTGATGGTAAAATCTACATGTCAGTTAGGAACTTTAATGCAAGGAAGATGTTCAAGGAATGTATCTTGAATTTGAGACTTCGTTACCATGGAATTCGTTTTAGTAACAAAAGGTCCAATGGAACATTGTGTAATATCGTTGGCAAGGTCTCTGTGACTTTGAAGGCTCGACATCACAAAAGGATATTGCATGAAAGGTTGAATTCTAACACATTTAGTAGTAACAAGAATTTGAAATTGTAAAATGAGCATCATTTAAATAGTGTCTAATTGATATATTCACAAAGGAAGGACCATAGAGAAACATAGTATGCATGTTTATAACATTGCATGACTGATGTTTAATTCAAATGTTTAGTTGATTACTCGAAACATTGTTCAATGAATAAAGTCTAATTAGTATGGTGATTAAATAATAAGAGTTATATTTATATTCAATAGTTTTGAGACCATAGTTAATTAGGTTATTATTGTGTTTCACTTCGCATGTTTTACTTCCCGAATAATTGGATTATTCAAAACTCCACAGTCGATCGTACTTTTAGAAGTAAGTAGCGAATTAAGATTGTCATGAATTGAATTCTAGATTGTCTATGGAGATTAGACATAGCAATGGTTTTGTTGTAATGTTCATGAGTACTTGGAAATAGGGATTTTAAGTATTAGATAAACCCACGCTCAACGAATTACTTCATGGATTTTATCACGAGTAACAGTGAGACGATAATATCTTATATTCTTATAACGGAGATATATGAGTTGTTGTTTACGACTCGGTTGTGCATTGATAATACGTAAATGCATCAGCTTGATGTTATAAAACATATTGTTGTGTATGATTTGATGAGTGAATAGTGCACAAATATAAGTCGAATTTTATCCATTCCTTTTTCCCTAATGGGAAAAGAGATATATGTGGGCCCCTTGATGATTTGATGTCGAAATCTAAAGCACTTGGCCAAGCCTGGACTGAATTGATGTGTTCAATTAGTAGTCTGATTTCAGTCGTCATAAATCAGAAATCGGGAAACAAAACTTGGACAATGAAATTGATTATAATCCATGGCTCATGTCTATAAGATATCTTGTAGAACGGAGGAATATTTGATCACTTATCTTAGGACACGTAACTGTCTCGATCAGAGTTCGACAACCACTTTGAGACCTGCAATTTGCTAATCAGTTTTTGAAGTCATACTGGTAGCTATAGTTGTTATACTTATCCAAGTGGGATACTGTTGGATTAGGTGTCTAAGCCAATAACTATAATTGGTATATACTAGAATGGATAGTAGCACAGTCCTTTTTGGATGCCCTCAAAACTAGCAACTAGACATGATGACTTGTGAGAGAGAGGTTGAATTTATTATTTTATTAATAAATTGAAATAAATGATTTATTAATGTATTATGAAAATAATATATTAATTAGAAATCATATTATTTAAATAATAATTAATCAGAAATTAATTGAAATTAATTTTGGCAATTTGATAGTTGAGGAAATAGGCTCTAGAACCTCCCTAGAAGGGGTTGGACGAAAACTTCTATGAATGCCCTATAATTTTCATCCAAGGGCTCTTGGATGGGAGTTCATGGACTGCTTGGTCCCTAAGCTAAGGGAATTAGGGTTTCCTCCTAAAACTCTAGCTTTGGCTCTAAGCTACCTCACCTATTTAAAGGGCCTTACCCCTTCTCATTTTTAGCCCCTTTGGGTGTGAACCAAAAGAGGCGTGACACTTGTGACGCTTTCTCTCAAGGTTCAAGAAGATTTGGATCTTATTGTTATTACTACGTAACAATCAATGGTATGTTTTTCTAACCCTCGATCTAAATTTCCAAAATAACATAGGTTTCCTAGGGTTTCGCAATTCATGTTCACATGTTCTATGTTCAATTAGAGAAAACGTAGATCTTGAAAATTAGGGTTGCATGCACACATAGTTTTTTTGTTTGTTATGCTTAAAACCCGTCAAACAGTACTTTCTATTAGGAATTAATAGCATATTGATTATAATGAGTTCCACAAATAACCCATTCATCAAAACATATTATAAAATTGAAGGGTTATTATGGGTTTTACACATTTTCTTATAATTATAATGATTTTATATTATAATAATGAAAATAAAAGTATTTAAAAATTTTAAAACATAGGATTCTAGAAAATATGATATTTTAAATAATTGTGAAGAGTATATATGACATTTAAAGACAATGTTATACAAATATGATATTTTGATGTTTATTAAAAACAAGTATAAAATTATCCTTTAAATATATTTTTAAATGCTTTTCATTTAGTTTAATTTAATAATTATTAATAAGTATCTTATGGGACCTACATCTCACCCCACAACCATAATTAAATTGGAATCTCACATAAGAAGACTTCGATAGCTCAAATTAACGTCCTATTTTTCTGTTTAATTATTTAATAGAGGAATATAATTTTAGAATAATTAAATAAATAAAAATAAAAAGTAATTAGAATTCGAATTAAATAAGAGGATTTAATGAAATCATCAATATTTTTAAAGCTTAGAAATAAATAAAGATTGCTCAATTTATGTATAAAATAAATAACAAAATAAATAAGAATGACAAGATTATATATATATATATATATATATATATATATATATATATATATATATATATATATATATATATATATATTAAGAACAAGTAAAGTTCAGTCCATGAAAGATAAATTTGAATTTGTCATAAACCTTGTCGTATGATTGTAGACTGAAAGTGATAGATTCACATGGAGGGGAACACATACACCATAAAATCTAAGTAGAAAAAGGTTTTTCTCTAATTCATGAAAATGATTATGAGGAAATTCGTTCACTGGTAGATTTTAAATATTGATAAATATCATTTTGGTTAGTGGTTGTGTAATTGCATTCTCAAATTCGCAATATGATTACGACATCCCTTTTCATAGTTTGAATTTTGAGAAATGGCAAGGAAGTTTTTAAACGTTCAGGACTTGTAGCTATAAGTTCTGAAAGGTTTCGAGCACATACATACGCTATCTAATGAAAGTGTATAAGCGTGAGAAGTCTAGATGAAGACTTATCGAAGCTTCACGTGTCATAAATCTGCACTTTAGTAAGGAAATCAAAAAGTATTGATTTCTAGAAGTCCAGTTGATTTCTAGATACATGAAAAAACTATTTGTAGGAAACAGAGTCCACAAATTTGCAAGTTGCAAAATTTGTAAATTTTTGCGCTATAGTAAAGGTTCAAGGGAGAGGGCATTCATACTTCGTTTCATATCTAAAAGTTTAGATTGAAGGGTTTAAAAGAATTTAGTCTTAGACATATATGAATATCATGTTGAATTGGTTCAACATAGGAAATTCGATATATGGAAATATTATAGCAAGAAACTGAGCAAATATCCAGTCTTTATGTAAGAAATTTTGAATCGAGTCCCATATGCTTTGTATATAGGATCGATCACATGTGATATAATATTCACTTGTTCTAATTTTTCCAATGCCTTGGGCATTGGGAAGGAAAAAGGACTAGAAATTTGTGTGACTAAAGTTGAACAACTGTCAAGAAGAATCTGAGGTTATACCAAATGATTGGTTGCTGGTGGACAGTTGGAAGTATAGTATTTGTTGGAAGGACCATAGTGACAAGTTTTATATTGGGATGATTCTTGGTAAAAATTGATAGTCATATGGGAATATGGAAATATTTCCATAGTGGAAGTTGATGGTAAAATCTACATAGGAACTTTAATGCAAGGAAAATGTTCAAGGAATGTATCTTGAATTAAGACTTCGTTACCATGGAATTGTTTTTAGTAACAAAAGGTCCAATGGAACATTTTGTAATATCTTTGGCAAGGTCTCTGTGACTTTGAAGGCTCGACATCACAAAAGGATATTGCATGAAAGGTTGAATTCTAGCACATTTAGTACTAATAAGAATTGGAAATTGGTAAATGAGCATCATTTCAATAGTTTCCAATTGATCTGTTTACAAAGGAAGGACCATAGAGAAACATAGTATGCATGTTTATAACATTGCATGACTGATGTTTAGTTCAAGTTTTTAATTGATTACTCGAAACATTGTACAATGAATAAAGTCCAATTAATATGGTGATTAAATAAAAAGAGTTTTATTTATATTCAATAGTTTTGAGACCATATTTAATTAGGTTATTATTGTGTTTCACTTCGCATGTTTTACTCCCCGAATAATTGGATTATTCAAAACTCCACATTCGATCGTACTTTTGGAAGTAAGTAGCGAATTAAGATTGTCATGAATTGAATTGTAGATTGTCTATGGAGATTAGACATAGCAATGGTTTTGCTGCAATGTTCATGAGTACTTGGAAATAGGGATTTTAAGTATTGGCTAAACCCACGCTCAGCGAATTACTTCATGGATTTTATCACGAGTAATTTTGAGATGATAATATCTTCTATTCTTAAAACGGAGATATAGGATTTGTTGTTTACGATTCGGTTGTGCATTGATAATACGTAAACGCATCAGTAACTTGATGTTATAAAACATATTGTTGTGCGTGATTTGATGAGTGAATAGTGCACGCATATAAGTTGAAGTTTATCCATTCCTTTTGCCCTAACGGGAAAATAGATATATGTGGGCCCCTTGATGATTTGATATCGACATCTAAAGTGTTTGGCTAAGCCTAGACTGAATTTATGTGTTCAATTAGTAGTCTGATTTCAGTCGTCATAAATCAGAAATCGAGAAACAAAACTTGGACAATGAGATTAATTATAATCCATGTCTCATGTCTATAAGATATCTTGTAGAACGGAGGAATATTTTGTCACTTATCTTAGGACACGTAACTGACTAGATTAGAGTTCGACAACAACTTTGAGACCAACAATTTGCTAATCAGTTTTTGAAGTCATACTGGTAACTATAGTTATTAGATTTATCCAAGTGGAATACTATTGGATTAGGTTTCTAAGCCCATAACTATAATTGATATATACTTGAATTGATAGTAGCACAGTCCTTTTGAGTTGCCCTTAAAACTAGCAACTAGACAGGATGAGTTGTGGAGAGAGATGTTAAATTTATTATTTTATTAATAAATTGAAATAAATGACTTATAAATATATTATGAAAACAATATATTAATTAGAAATCATATTATTTAAATAATAATTAATCAGAAATTATTTGGAATTAATTGAATTAATTAAAAGTGCAAGGGCTGTTTGGCAATTTATTGATAGTTGATTTTATGGGCTTTAGAACCTTCCTAGAAGGGGTTGGACGAAAACTTCTAGGAAGGCCCTAGAATTTTCGTCCAAGGGCTCTTCGATGGGAGTTCATGGTCTGCTTGGTCCCTAAGTTAAGGGAATTAGGGTTTCCTCCTAAAACTCTAGTTTTGGCTCAAAGCTACCTCACCTGTTTAAATGGCCTTACCCCTTCTCATTTTCGGCCACTTGATTCCTTAGAATAATAGACGAAATTCCTAGCACTCTGCTCCTCTCCCCTCTCTCATCCTCTTGCTTAGTTTGTGTGTGAACCATAAGAGGAGTGACACTTGTGACGCTTGCTCTCAAGGTTCAAGAAGATTTGGATCTTATTGTTATTACTACATAACAATCAATGGTATGTTTTTCTAACCCTAGATCTAAATTTCCAAAATAACATAGGTTTCCTAGGGTTTCCCAATTGATGTTCAGATGGTGTCTGTTCAATTAGAGAAAACGTACATCGGGAAAATTAGGGTTGCATGCATACATAGTTTTTTGTTTGTTATGCTTAAAACCCATCAAACAGTAGTTTCTATTAGGAATTAATAACGTATTGATTATAATGAGTTCCACAAATAACTGATTCATAAGAATATATTATAAAATTGGAGGGGTATTATGGTTTTACACATTTTCTTATAATTATAATAATTTTGGATTACCATAATGATTATAAAAGTATTTAAAAATTATAAAACATAGGATTCTAGAAAATATGATATTCTAAATGCTTATGAAGGGTATATATGACATTTAAAGACAATGTTATACAAATATGTTATTTTGATGTTTATTAAAAATAAGTATAAAATTATCCTTCAAATATATTTTTAAATGCTTTTCATTTAGTTTAATTTAATAATTATTAATAAGTATTTTATGGGACCTACATCTCACCCACAATGATAATTAAATTGGAATCTCACATAACATGGAATCTCACCCACAATTATTAATAAGTATTTTATGTAACGTCCTATTTTTCTGTTTAATTATTTAATAGATAAATATAATTTCAGAATAATTAAATAAATAAAAATAAAAAGTAATTAGAATTCTAATTAAATACGAGGATTTAATGAAATCTTCAATATTTTTAAAGCTTAGAAATAAATAAAGCTTGTTCAATTTATGTATAACATAAATAACAAAATAAATAAGAATGACAAGATTATATATATATATATATATATATATATATATATATATATATATATATATATATATATATATATATATATATGGATCAAATATAAATCACAAGTATTATGTGAATGTGCGACCAAATTTTGGCCATTACATTAAAAGAATGAAAATTTATGATCTTCGGGTACATATTATTTACATGGAGTAACATGTACTATATATTTACATTTAAGTAAGTGTAAGGAAAAATATGACATTTTGTGAAGATAGAGAAATGAAAACTATCTATATTTTAGGCCTGTAAGTTAAATTAATTAATGAAAATTAAATTAAATCTTATATTTTATTTAACACGTTTTTATTAAATCATATTTTTTTGATAAAAGAATTTCATTCAACACATATAAACACGTATTTTGATTCTACCATTCTTAAAGGCTACGATTCCGTTTAATATTTTTTTGATTCTTTCATTCTTAAAGAATACATTAAGTAACCTTAAAAAATACACATTATATATTAGACAATAACCTATCAATTTTTAAGAAAACTATATTGCAATACAATCAAGAATATATACTATAAAAATAAGAATCATTGTTATAACATAAAATAAGAATATATACAACAATTTAAAAAATACACACAACCTTTTATACTTTATTCTTTAGGAATATGTCATCAATTTTGAAGAATATACAAAACAATTTATAAAATATAAAACATTATTAAAGAATTTTTTTATCATTCTTGAAGAATCTATCATCAGTCTTGAAGAACATGTCTTTGGTTTTTCTTTTTTTTTTTTATGTTTTTTGCATGTATCTGACATGTATTTACATTGATTTCGCCATTCCTTCATTCCTAAAGAATACCATGTAGATCTTCATTAAACACACATCCATTATTTCTACAAGTGCATAACAAAATTCTTGAAGAATAATTTAACATTCTTGAAAGAAAAGACATTGTTAAAAATATGACATGATAAAAAAAGGTTGCTTTCTTGACTATCTATTATCATTGGGAATAAAACAAATTATATGAAAGTTATGGCATCAGATTATAACAAATTCTAAATGATTGTTCTACATCATATGAAAACAAAACTGCTAAACTTGAATTTAATTTCGCAAAGGCATAAGAAGCATTGCAGTTTGTGAATTTTTTTTTAAAAAAAAATACATCCTACACTATTTCTATTGAATATAAGTGCATAATGTAAATTGCTTTTGATGATAACATCGAAAAAAATACATATTTTGTTATTTATATAAAATATTAAGTGCATAATGTTAATTGTTTTTTTATGATTACATCGAAATCCAAAAATAAGTTTTAGGAGTTTAGTCAAGAAAGCGGAAATTACAAATCGATGAGATGAATGGCAGTGGTTTTCCAACAATAGCAGGTGGTGAATGGCGGTGTGTTGTGTGTAGATATCAGGACGGTGAAGGGCGACCAGTGGTGGCTAGATGGTGTACCCGACGAAGGTGTGGTGTACAATTCTGAAAGTGGTCTTGGTGGCTGGTTGAAGTTCAGCAATGGTTGTCATGTTGATGGATGGTAATGTGGCTTTATCTTGAGGGTGGCAAAGACATGATGACGTGAAAGAAGTTTAGGATGATGGAAGTTTTTGGTTATGATATCTAGCCATAATTATAGACAATAAACATGGTAGTTATTTACAATTTGAATTATATTCCATAATTACACGAATTTAAATTTAAGGATATAAAATTAATTTAATAAAATTAATATGTTATCCTTATGAAATGATTAGACAACATTTGGTTATACACTCACACAATAATTATGGGTTATATATGAACCTTCACAATATTCCTTTCCACTTTGATGTCAATTAAGTGCTATATATATATATATATATATATATATATATATATATATATATATATATATATATATATATATATATATATATATATATATATATATATAATTTACATGAAATAAAAGTGGAAAGAAATATTGTGATCAAGAGTCAAAATCTTAGGGACCATAATTATAACTTCACATTTAAAAACCACAAGGACGTACTCTTATCTACTACAACATATCAAATTGATTTCTTTTGCTTTTGCTTGAAAATGGATCGACAACATGAAATACGAATGAAAATGGAATGAATATAACCATTTATACCCATATATACACATGAAAGTAGGATCATAGCACATGTGTGAAATACTATGGTGGGACCATAACAATTTCATGAAAGACTATGGTGTGGCCATAACACATGTATGAAATACTATGATAGGACGATGGTAATTGCAAGAAATACTATCGTGGAATCATATCAGGAAAGACAGTTGTGAGGCTGTAGCAACGGAAGTAAGTGTAAGACTATGGTAAGATTATAATATTCACATGGATATATGTGTCTTAGTAAACTCACTAAGGCTTATGTTTATCTAGTAGTTTACAAATGTCTTGGCCTCCAATTTTATATGTTTTACTTTGATTTGTTATTACTCATATTTTGCCCTCCAAAATTATATGTTTTGAGCAAATGGATGTTTTAATATAATTTTGGGAAAATGGTTTGAATGATTACTTGTATCTAAAATTCAAAAGTTTTTGTTTGAAATTTGGGATCTTACAAGTTTGTTTCAAAGTCTTAGTTTGAGGAATTCGGGAGCACTCTATTGTGCGTACGAACTCAAACGGAGGACTACAAAATTCTCCAAATATATTTTGAAAATTAAAACTTTTCTAAAAAATAATTTTATGAAATTAGTTGGGTTCAAAACATGTACTCAGTCCAATTGCTTGTTCTTGTCTAATTCTTATTTTCAGATTGGGAACATGGTTATCTCACAAAGTTATAAGAAGAAAGAAGGATTGATGTGTGCATTCAGTTGGAGCTCAAGAAAGGAAATAAATTCCCAAAATACCAAAATACATGTACCTGTGTAGGAGAGATGCCATGTTAAGTGTATTGTGTGGTTTCTATGTCTTACTTGAAGTCCATGTTGATATGCATAGGTTGTAAAATGAATTATATATGGTTGTACACAATTAGGGTTAAATAGCATTAGAATTCTTGATTAAGCTTATTGCCTATTTTTGTATGATTATGGTAGAGACATTTTTTTAAATGTCCATCTCATTCTCAATTATATACATCTGTGCATTGATTAGATGACTCATCGACACTCACAGAAACTTCTTTCAGCATGTAAGTAGTAAGGAATCCTAGGATTGTATAGGAAGGATAGTAGTATATGTGTTTAGGCATATACTGGTATGATAGGATGCCTGATAGTGACCATAAGAAAGAAACTTAGAAACTTTGGGACAATACTTGGAACAAGAATGGATAGGTGTGGAAGGCAGTATGGGCCCGTACTACCAGAAACACATGATTCGTACTTGAGTCAAGGAGAGTCATAAGTGTTTTGAGGGGATGAAGAATAAGATTCTTAGCATTCGGGCCCATCGACCATGGGGGATTAGGCCCGGGTGATGCAAACCTTCATGAATTGGTTGATTCTAAGTTCTTGAGGGCCTTGTCTGAGGTGGTACTTATGTTTATTGTGCATCTCCAGGAGGAGATATCCGAGATGATTAATGAGAGATTTTCAGGTGTTGTGAGGGATGAACATCTAACGGCCAAGGATGTCACTTGCGATAACATTTGTAACACTCGTGTTTCTAGCCTAGGCACTAATATTAAGGTGATAGTCTAGGTTAACCTTTGTAACTCATTTTGAAGAAATGAAAAAAAAGAATTATGTGAATTCTATGTGTTTTATGCTTAATTACTAGGAGTTAATTAATTAAGAATAAAAATGAACGTCAAAAATTAAATTTTAGATAAAGCCGATATCTATTAAGAAAGTTGTACTGGTCGTGACAAGGATTACGGATATATAAAGAATGCCGAAATCCGAGTTATAACGAAGAAGTTATGACCTGTCGAAGTTTCACGACAAAACCGGCTCGGTGCTGAATGTCGTAAAAAGTGAGTTTTCGATAAACTACTTTTTAGCCTTAGTGATCTAAACGAAACTCTTAGTATTCGTTAAACCGAGAGTAGGTATAAAAAGAACGCCCAAATCTGACTTCGTATGAGGAAGTTATGAATTTTCGAAGTTTCAGCTTAGCAGTAGACAGCTAAAAACTCGAATTTTAGATCGAGTGATTTTTAGCCGACACAACCTAAACGAGAATCGAAGGTCTCGTCATTAGTAGCACAACGGTAAAAAGTCTGACGAAAATGGACGTCGGATGAAGAAGTTATGAATTTTTAACGGATTTCCTGTCCCGGTCTGTTAAAAATAATAATATAAAAATTAAATTCAAAATTAGCCGACGAAGTCTAAACGAACGTTGTAGAGCGTAATTTTACCTACGCGTGCATATAAAGAACGTCAAAAACGGAGTTTGTATGCGAAAGTTATGGATTTTAGTAGTTTTGGCGCGAAAATCGAGAAAATTCGCATAGTCACGTTTTGCCACGTCACCTTCGCTGAAAGAGTGCCACGTGTCCGAAATTGGTGAGTCATGCGAAGCCACGTGTCACCTTCCCTCGCATGAACAGTAGCTGCGTGTCGGGTTCTGATTGGACCGAGGAGGAGGCCCAATCCGAAGCAAGCATCTGTCCGAACCGAGGCTACTGACCAATCCGAAGCTCGCAGGTGGTCCGAGCCTCGCACCGCCTAGCCTCCGAGCCTCGCACATGGACTGCGAGTCCGCGGTCCAATCAGCAACTGCCACCGAGGCCTTCACACGTGCTGCCACCTGCGCACCTTCGCATGCGGACCCCACCACCGGAGCCGACTTCGGACCTCCTATAAATAGAAGCCCCCTGCGAGCCTTCTCGGATACTTTTGGGATTTCACCACTTTTCACCCCTTTCTTCATATTTTCTTCATATTAACATCCCCCAAAGCCCCGGTATCGATTATACGCCCCAGAATACGCCACGAAGTGCCCGTGAAGCCCGAAAAATTTATCTTTTCGGTTTCGAAGCCCGACTTTTGTAGAGCCCGGTTTCTCAATAAAACTCTCGGTTTTATTAGAAACGAACGTTTTAGGAAACGAATTGCTGCCCGATTATCATCAAATCATGTGAGTGTGTAGTTACTTTCAAATTACACATAGATATGAAGTATTTACCTTAAAATACGTGTTATGTGTAAATATGTTAATTGTTTATTTGAGGTGACTATTGAATTGATGTTTTATACAAGTTTTAAACTGTATATGTATTTTATCTACAAATATGTTGGGTAAAACATGGGTAGACAAAATAGTCGGTGGGTGTTAAAAATGATGAGAGGCCTTGGTGTCGGTGTTGTTGATGGTGTTATCGTTGTAGTCGTCTAGCGGAGTATAGATGACGATCACGGACCTTTCTAGACAGTCCAGTGGTACACTAGCAAGTTCGCAACTTGTAGGTGTTGATGAACTAAATGTTCATTGGTGTACTCCAATCCCCCTCATGGTTGCCTTTAGGACATGTATGGCTGAGGAGTCCCCTTAGCAGTAATGTCCAACCCGATGATATTCCTTAGGCTAAGTCCCTTGTGTTAGGTGTTTAGGGACGTAAAGTGAGGACAACGGGAATGGGTAATCAGGGTTATTGTTGATTGGTGAACTTAATATGTTATTATTATTGTGGGTTGAAAACCCTATATGCTCACCAGGCTCCCAAGCCTGACCCACTCAGCTTTTTATGATTACAGGTAGTGGACCCCGAGCATAGTCGGAGGACGATGAGAGATTTTTGATTATAGGCCAGTAGTTGTAAATAACTGTTGAAAGGCTTATAATGTCTTGTTTATGCTTTTTATCTGTATCGGAACATGACATCCCGAGTTTTGATATATATATATATATATATATATATATATATATATATATATATATATATATATATATATATATATATATATATATATATATATATATATATATATATATATATATATATATATATATATATATATATATGGGAAATATATACCTTTTTAAAGAAGGGTTTTGATAAACTTTTATCAGCTGTTGTTTGGGGACCAATTCCACAACATCTTTTGAAAAGATTTCTCTGATTTTATTTTAAAAAGCATAAATTAAATCGGTCTTTTCTGGCCGAGAAATTAGGGGATGTCACAGTTGGTATCAGAGCATTAGTTTAAGCGAACTAAGAAATATCCTACGATTTCTAGACTTAAACTTAGAATGCTAAGTGATGATTATGAGGTGAGTGTCTACCATATTTTAGACATGAGCACTAGTTTATTTTAGGAAAGGTGCCTAAAATGTCTTTATGTGCTAAGTGCTATATGTTGCCATATATGCCATTATTTGTTCGGATCTATGGTCTGTTGCCGACCGGATATGGAAACCTTATGTGTGTAGGAATCTAAGCGTATGATTACGAGATTAGAACTAACATGTAAACGTTTCGGAGTGATAAGGGAATTGACATGTCTAACAAGGATAAAGACCTAAATTCGCCTTATTCGGTATATAGATTGTAATGGCAAGAACTCGAAGTAGAGCGGGAAATGCAAACCAACAACCTCAACCCCAAGTGGTGGAACAGGTGCCTATAGTAGGAGCTGCACCCGAACCCATCACTATGGCTGGAGTACGAGATGTGATTCAGACCATGATGGCTGAACAGAGGAAGGAGTTGAGGCAAATGTTGCTGAACAACAGGGATGAACCTTCAGTTCCTGTTGAACAACGTGAACTAAATGACGATCGATCTGAAGAAGGGAACAACAGTAGATCGGTTGGTCATAGTGAACCGCTTGTGGTTGGGAGGAATAACCATGAGGGTAGAGTGGAGAGAAATGGGTGCAAGTATAAGAACTTTATGACTTGCAAGCCATCGACCTTCACTGGAAAAGAAGATCCTGTCGGAGTTATGGACTGGATCTCGGAAATGGAGTTGGCTTTCATGACTTGTGATTGCCAAGGCAAGTTACAAACTACCTTTGCAGTACGTCAGTTCAGGGGTAGTGCTGCTCGTTGGTGGAACACATTGGGGAAAACCCTAAGCCCTAATAAGCCATTGCAAATGACTTGGGCAGAGTTCTTGGTGCACTTTAAGAGCAAGTACTGCTCGGCCCAAAACATACTTGAGTTAGAAAACCAATTTCTAACGTTGCAGAAGGGGAGTATGACTGTTGACGAGTATACGAATAAGTTCACAGACAAAATGGAGTTTGCTTTGCGTATTGTCCCAGATGAGCTGGCGAAAATTGACAGGTACGCAAAGGGACTTCCATGGGAGTATGCGGTGCCAGTACATCAGGCACTTATTTTGGAGGTAGCTATCTGGGCTGCCAAGTCTGTTGAAGATATGATCAAGGGGAGAGCCGCCAGCAAGGTTGAAGTTGGCGAAAAGAGAAAGTTTGAAGGAACGTCAGGTTCTAATAAAAAGAACAAATTCTCAAAGTCTGGTTCAAGAAAATTCGGAGGAGGAGCCGAAGCCAAATGGTGTGATAGGTGCAAGAAGAAACATGCTGGGAAGTGCAACGTGGAAATCACTTGTTACAAGTGTGGAAAGCCAGGGCATTATGCCAATAATTGCACCTTCACTAATAACGTCTGTCATGGGTGCCATGAAGAAGGGCATATTTTGAGGGATTGCCCGAAGAAGAAGGACGCAACGAAACCCAATCTGCCACCAAAGCCGAAGGCGAGAGCCTTTCAGATGACACTCGAAGCTGCGAAAGAAGAAGCCGATGTCGCTTCAGGTACCTTTCTCGTAAACGAATTGTCTGCCCAAATTTTGTTTGATTCTGGAGCCAATTACTCCTTTATATCGCATAAATTTGGTAGAAAACTAGCTTTTCCTGTTGATAGACTAGTTAATGCTTTATTAGTCGAAATTACTAGTGGCAAGTTTGTACCTGTTAGCCATCGTATGAAAAACATCATCATTGACTTGGATGGGAATAAGTTCCACGAGGAATTATTGCCTATCGAGTTAAATGGATTCGACGTAGTTTTAGGAATGGATTGGCTTAGTGCCAATGATGCCGAAATAATGTGTAGGAAGAAGATAGTTAAAGTAAACCCGCCAGGGAAAGAGTCGTTTATGGTGTATGAAGACAAACGCAGAGTAAATTCTGGAATCATTTCCCTAATGAAAGCCAGAAAGTGTTTGGCCAAGGGGTGTACATCATATCTAGCGTTCGTGATTGATGCTTAGAAGGAAAAGAAGGAGGTGCAGAATATTCCAGTGGTGTGTGATTATCCGGAAGTCTTTCCCGAAGATCTTCCCGGATTGCCCCCCGATCGACAAGTAGAATTCCGTATCGACTTGTTACCAGGAACGACGCCAATAGCCAAAGCACCTTATCGATTAGCGCCAACCGAAATGAAAGAACTTATGACACAACTTCAGGAGTTATTGGACAAAGGTTTCATTCGACCTAGTTCATCACCCTGGGGAGCCCCTGTGTTATTTGTAAAGAAGAAAGACGGGAGCATGAGAATGTGCATCGATTACAGAGAGCTGAATAAAACGACGATAAAGAACAAGTACCCGTTGCCGAGGATCGATGACTTGTTCGATCAGTTGCAAGGATCGAGCTATTTTTCGAAGATCGATCTTAGGTCGGGGTACCATCAACTAAAGGTGAGGGAGCAGGATATCGAGAAGACCGCGTTTAGAACAAGATATGGACACTATGAATTTTTGGTTATGTCGTTCGGATTAACCAATGCCCCAGCAGCTTTCATGGATTTGATGAACAGGGTTTGTAAACCATACCTTGATAAATCCGTGATAGTATTCATAGACGATATCTTGATCTATTCGAAAAGCAAGCAGGAGCATGAGAAGCATCTGCGTAAAGTGCTAGAAGTTCTAAAAAAGGAGAAGTTGTACACAAAGTTCTCCAAATGTGAATTTTGGATTCAAGAAGTCCAATTTTTGGGTCATGTGGTTAACCAAGATGGAATAATGGTTGACCCAGCAAGGATTGAAGCTGTGATGAAGTGGGAACAACCAAAAAGTCCCACGGAGATTCGAAGCTTTTTAGGATTAGCCGGATATTATCGCCGATTTATCCAAGGCTTTTCTTCGATCGCTACTCCATTAACAGCTTTGACCCACAAAGGAGCTACTTATGCTTGGAATGAGAAGCATAAGGAAGCCTTTGAGAAGTTAAAGAAGAGATTGTGTGAAGCACCGATTCTTTCGTTACCTGAAGGAGTTGATGACTTTGCAGTCTATAGTGATGCCTCTGGAGTTGGGTTAGGATGTGTTCTGACCCATAGGGATAAAGTGATAGCGTATGCATCGAGGCAGTTGAAAGAACATGAAAAGAACTACCCCACTCATGATCTGGAGTTGGCAGCGGTAGTATTCGCCTTAAAGATATGGAGGCATTATCTTTATGGTACTAAGTGTAAACTTTTCACTGATCATAAGAGTCTTCAATATCTCTTTAATCAAAAGGAATTGAACATGAGGCAGCGGCGCTGGCTGGAACTACTCAAGGACCACGACTGTGAGATACTTTACCACCCTGGTAAAGCAAATGTTGTTGCTGATGCTCTCAGTCGGAAGGTAAATCTTGAAAAGAGAAGGCCAAGAGCGCTGAAGATTGAAGTTGTCTCTACAGTTGTGGAAAGTATAAAGAAAGCTCAGGAGGAAGCTGTGGAGAAAAGTGACCGGAAGGAGGAACATTTGGGTAAAACGTTGGTGTTTGATACAAACGGTCAAGGATTGAAGGTATTCAAAGATAGGATTTGGGTACCTAAGACGGGAGGAGTAAGAGGTCTTCTGATGGAAGAAGCTCACAAAACCATGTACTCGATTCATCCCGGCAGTACGAAAATGTATAGGGACCTAAAACCCTATTACTGGTGGCCGACGATGAAGCTCGATGTTGCTAAGTATGTGGCTGAGTGTGTAACTTGTGCTAGGGTTAAGGAACAACATCAGAAACCGTATGAGAGTTTAGAACCTTTACCAGTACCCATGGGTAAATGGGAGGACATTACCATGGATTTTGTGACTAAACTGCCCAGAACAAGGAACGGTCACGACATGATTTGGGTGGTCATTGATCGCTTCACTAAGAGTGCGCATTTCATAGCCGCTAACGAGAAATGGTCTATGGATAAACTTGTGAATTCTTATGTGAAGGAAATTATGAGGCTACACGGTGTTCCGTTAACGATTGTATCCGATCGTGACAGTCGTTTTACCTCAAGGTTTTGGAGGAGTCTACAAGAGGAATTGGGTACCAAGTTGTGTTTGAGTACAGCTTACCATCCACAAACCGATGGTCAGAGCGAACGAACGATTCAAACATTGGAGGATATGCTGAGAGCATGTACCCTAGAATTCCAAGGTAACTGGGATGAACACTTACCTCTAGTAGAATTTTCCTATAATAATAGTTTCCACTCAAGCATTAAGATGACACCTTATCACGCTTTGTATGGGGAAAAGTGTCGAACGCCATCATGTTGGCTGGAAGCTGTGGAAAAGCAGTTTATGGGACCTGAAATAGTCCATCAAACTGCTGAAAAGTTGAAAGTGATAAGGGAGAGGATGTTAGCTGCTCAAGATCGACAAAAGAGCTATGCTGACAAGAAAAGACAACCGATATCCTTCGAAGTTGGAGATTCGGTTTTACTTAAAGTCTCGCCGTGGAAGGGACTTATAAGATTTTGTAAAAGGGGAAAGTTGAGTCCAAGGTTTATTGGACCATTTAAAGTTCTTCAGAGGATCGGGAATCAAGCTTACAAGCTAGAATTACCGGAAGAACTGGAGGGTATTCATAACACATTTCATGTGTGTTATTTGAGGAAATTCACGGGAGATGTGCCCCACATAATTCCGATTTCTGAGTTAAAGGTGGATGAAAACAAAAGGTTGATTGAAGAACCTGAGGCAATAGTTGACCGTAAGACTATGAAGTTGCGACGCAAGATGGTTGATTTAGTGCTTGTGCGCTGGAAACATACGAATGGACCAAATCTCACCTGGGAAACGGAGAGTGACATGATGAGTCGCTACCCGCAGTTGTTTGGTGATGTGTGATTCCGGGGATGGAATCATCCTAATGGGGAGAGAATTGTAACACTCGTGTTTCTAGCCTAGGCATTAATATTAAGGTGATAGTCTAGGTTAACCTTTGTAACTCATTTTGAAGAAATGAAAAAAAAGAATTATGTGAATTCTATGTGTTTTATGTGTTTTATGCTTAATTACTAGGAGTTAATTAATTAAGAATAAAAATGAACGTCAAAAATTAAATTTTAGATAAAGCCGATATCTATTAAGAAAGTTGTAGTGGTCGTGACAAGGATTACGGATATATAAAGAATGCCGAAATCCGAGTTATAACGAAGAAGTTATGACCTGTCGAAGTTTCACGACAAAACCGGCTCGGTGCTGAATGTCGTAAAAAGTGAGTTTTCGATAAACTACTTTTTAGCCTTAGTGATCTAAACGAAACTCTTAGTATTCGTTAAACCGAGAGTAGGTATAAAAAGAACGCCCAAATCTGACTTCGTATGAGGAAGTTATGAATTTTCGAAATTTCAGCTTAGCAGTAGACAGCTAAAAACTCGAATTTTAGATCGAGTGATTTTTAGCCGACACAACCTAAACAAGAATCGAAGGTCTCGTCATTAGTAGCACAACGGTAAAAAGTCTGACGAAAACGGACGTCGGATGAAGAAGTTATGAATTTTTAACGGATTTCTTGTCCTGATCTGTTAAAAATAATAATATAAAAATTAAATTCAAAATTAGCCGACGTAGTCTAAACGAAAGTTGTTGAGCGTAACTTTACCTACGCGTGCATATAAAGAACGTCAAAAACGGAGTTTGTATGCGAAAGTTATGGATTTTAGAAGTTTTGGCGCGAAAATCGAGAAAATTCGCATAGTCACGTTTTGCCACGTCACCTTCGCTGAAAGAGTGCCACGTGTCTGAAATTGGTGAGTCATGAGAAGCCAAGTGTCACCTTCCCTCGCATGAACAGTAGCTGCGTGTCGGATTCTGATTCGACCGAGGAGGAGGCCCAATCCGAAGCAAGCATCTGTTCGAACCGAGGCTACTGACCAATCCGAAGCTCGCAGGTGGTCCGAGCCTCGCACCGCCTAGCCTCCGAGCCTCGCACATGGACTGCGAGTACGCGGTCCAATCAGCAACTGCCACCGAGGCCTTCGCACGTGTTGCCACCTGCGCACCTTCGCCTGCGGACCCCACCACCGGAGCCGACTTCGGACCTCCTATAAATGGAAGCCTCCTACGAGCCTTCTCGGATACTTTTGGGATTTCACCACTTTTCACCCCTTTCTTTATATTTTCTTCATATTAACATCCCCCGAAGCCCCGGTATCAATTATAAGCCCCGGAATACGCCACGAAGTGCCCGTGAAGCCCGGAAAATTTATCTTTTCGGTTTCGAAGCCCGACTTTTGCAGAGCCCGGTTTCTCAATAAAACTCCCGGTTTTATTAGAAACGAACGTTTTAGGAAACGAATTGCTGCCCGATTATCATCAAATCATGTGAGTGTGTAGTTACTTTCAAATTACACATAGATATGAAGTATTTACCTTAAAATACGTGTTATGTGTAAATATGTTAATTGTTTATTTGAGGTGACTATTGAATTGATGTTTTATACAAGTTTTAAACTGTATATGTATTTTATCTACAAATATGTTGGGTAAAACATGGGTAGACAAAATAGTCGGTGGGTGTTAAAAATGATGAGAGGCCTCGGTGTCAGTGTTGTTGATGGTGTTATCGTTGTAGTCGTCTAGCGGAGTATAGATGACGATCACGGACCTTTCTAGACAGTCCAGTGGTACACTAGCAAGTTCGCAACTTGTAGGTGTTGATGAACTAAATGTTCATTGGTGTACTCCAATCCCCTCATGGTTGCCTTTAGGACATGTATGGCTGAGGAGTCCCCTTAGAAGTAATGTCCAACCCGATGATATTCCATAGGCTAAGTCCCTTGTGTTAGGTGTTTAGGGACGTAAAGTGAGGACAACGGGAATGGGTAATCAGGGTTATTATTGATTGGTGAACTTAATATGTTATTATTATTGTGGGTTGAAAACCCTATATGCTCACCAGGCTCCCAAGCCTGACCCACTCAGCTTTTTATGATTACAGGTAGTGGACCCCGAGCATAGTCGGAGGACGATGAGAGATTTTTTTATTATAGGCCAGTAGTTGTAAATAACTGTTGAAAGGCTTATAATGTCTTGTTTATGCTTTTGATCTGTATCGGAACATGACATCCCGAGTTTTGATATATATATATATATATATATATATATATATATATATATATATATATATATATATATATATATATATATATATATATATATATATATATATATATATATATATATATATATATATACCTTTTTAAAGAAGGGTTTTGATAAACTTTTATCATATGTTGTTTGGGGTCCAATTCCGCAACATATGTAGGGTTTTGATAAACTTTTATATATATATATATATATATATATATATATATATATATATATATACCTTTTTAAAGAAGGGTTTTGATAAACTTTTATCATATGTTGTTTGGGGTCCAATTCCGCAACATCTTTTGAAAATATTTTTCAGATTTTATTTTGAAAAGCATAAATTAAATCGGTCTTTTCTGGCCGAGAAATTAGGGGATGTCAAAACATTGTTGTGAATCAGTACCCAATGTTCGAGGGATGATGAATATAACTCTTAGCATTCGATCGAAAAATGAGATGGATGGCTCCTTCTGTACGAATTTCTGCCCCGAAATAGTTTAAGGTTCAATTCACTTTGGACCTTTTGCGCCATGTGGTGAAGGATTGTTCGGATCCATCCGTTAAGTTTGTTATTGTGGCCGAGATGGAAGCCATGTTAGGGGATCATTACGACCCGATTTTGGATGGAGTAGGTATTTCCAATGGAGAGCGAGCGCGTGACATGATAGATAGTGTAACATCCCAAATTTCACATCCAAAAATTTCATTTTTAAATCAATACTTTGGAAAACATTTGTGAATAAACATCGTTTGATCATATCATTTCATAAACATATTTCGTGTCTGAAAACCAAAACATAAAAACAACCATAATGTCAGAGTACAAAATCCCAGAATAACTCATGGTGCGGAAAACATTGTGCGTGTATGATGTGCCGCTGCCGCACCAGCTCCTTCCCCTTCAATGAAGAGGTACCTGAAAACAAAACTGTAACTGTAAGCATGAAGCTTAGTGAGTTCCCCCATCGTCCACATACCATACAATCATATAGCGTACATACTGCCAGACATTTCTGGGGTGCCTGACCTACCCGGTACGGCCATTCTGGGGTGCCGACCTACTCGTGTCAAGCCATTCTGGGGTGCTGACCTACCCATGTCGAGCCATTTTGGGGTGCTGACTACCCTTCGGTCCTAACAACCGAACCTCGGGGACTATTTCACCCCCTACCACTACTACCGCATATATCATAGCATAATCTACTGTCAGACATATCTGGGGTGTCCGACCTACCTTTCGGTCCTAACAACCGAATCTCGGGGACTATTCTCTCTATCTCATGTAACATATCATGCTAGCAGCTAAACATATCATAGCATACTGTTAGGCATATCTGGGGTGCCTAACCTACCCTTCGGTCCTAACAACCGAACGCTATTACTATCACATATCATATCACGCTAGCATATAACATATCAGGTAGTAATAACACAGATGAATATCACAAAGACAAACATCTATCATATGATCCCTACTGGTGGGCCGGCATTGTGGCCGTAGACCCACCGCTACTGGAAGGTAACTCACCTCGTAGTAGCTGCTGATCTGTGCGGGAAATCCTCCGACTGCTACTGCTTCTGCCCCGGAAATCCTCCGGCAATAATTCCCACAAAACACTTAGTCATACACTGCCAACTGCTTTTAGGGTAAAATGACCATTTTACCCCTGACTAAGTCAAAGTCAAAGTCAAAGTCAACTTCCAGTTGACCTGACTCGCCGAGTTGGTTCGCCAACTCGCCGAGTCCATATCCTTCTATTTGACCTTATACACGTCTCTACTCGTCGAATTAGGCGATGACTCGACGAGTTTTCCTTCTAATTGAACATTTACTGAATCTTCATCCGACTCGCCGAGTTGTATGAACAACTCGTCGAGTTCATATTCAACGGATGAACAGGTCCTGTCCTGGACTCGCCGAGTTGTATGAACAACTCGTCGAGTTCATCTTCAATCTTAAGAAGATTGCCTTGGACTCGCCGAGTCTGTTCATGCACTCACCGAGTCCCATGAATTCCAGAACCATAGCTTAATCCAGAACTGGGACTCCCTAAAACCATTCCACACTCAACTGGGTCCTTTTGACCCTCAACTGATATGGGACAGAACCCTAGGACTCGCCGAGTCCAAGAATGGACTCGTCGAGTTAGCCACATCCTCTCACTAAATCTTCGATTTCTGATGTACAATCCTTGATCAAAAGATAGATCTATGCTTCTACAATCGATCTAGCACGTAAAGTTACTACCTTTACGTGCTTGCATGGGACTTTGAGCTCAAAAGGTCCTAAAACAAGCTCTTACAATGCATGGGGCCTTCTTTGAGTGCAAAAGCCACTCCTTTCTGCCTTGTAACCCCTCTAAGGACCTAGATCCGAAACATCAACCCCAAACCATGCTTGCAATCATGGTTGGTCACCAAAATGGCTTAGAAAAGCCCTAAAACTCCACAAAATGGGATCTATCAAAAGAACAACCAAGGTACAGACTTTTTACCTTCGATGAGCTGAAAATGGTGCACAAACTCGGATCCCTTTAGCCTCCTCTTGTTCCTTCAAGCTTTTCCTTCCCTCCTTGGATCACAAAAACACCAAAGTCACTCCAAATGCCTTAGATTGCTTCAATAACGGCTAGGGTTTCAATGAGAGGTGTTTGGGAGCATAAAGGGGCGATGGAGGCTGCATAAGGTCGTTTAAATAGGGTGCAAACCCTTGTATTAGGGTTTTTGTCCAGACAGCGTCTACTCGCCGAGTCCGGGACCCGACTCGTCGAGTCCATCGCTTAAATCTCGCGTTCCGTCCGCTTCTACTCGGCGAGTTGGTCCTTCAACTCGCCGAGTCCAAGGCCAAAAATGCAAAATATTTAAAGAATTAATAAAAAGAATACGTACCAAGAACCAGGTGCTACAAATCTCCCCCACTTATTTTAGACTTCGTCCTCGAAGTCTGCTGCTCGTTCTTGGAACAGCTCGGGGTAATTCTCCATCATCTCGTCCACCGGCTCCCAAGTCCACTCCGACCCCTTCCGGTGCTGCCATTGCACCTTCACGAGTTCCACTCTTTTGTTCCTCAGATCCTTCGACTTCCGGTCAAGGATCGCTACAGGCCGCTCGATGTAATTCAGGCTGTCATCAACCTGAATGTCCTCCAAGGGTACCACTGCTGAGTCGTCCACCAGGCACTTTCGCAGCTGGGAGACGTGGAAAGTGTTGTGGATCTGACTGAGTTCGGCTGGCAGATCCAGCCTGTACGCCACCTTTCCCACCCGGGCTACAACCCTGAACGGTCCAATGTACCTTGGGCCCAACTTGCCCCGCTTCCTGAATCGAATGACGCCTTTCCAAGGCGACACTTTCAGGAGAACCATATCCCTGACCTGGAACTCCAGGTCTGATCGACGCTTATCGGCATAACTTTTCTGCCGACTCTGAGCAGTCTGAAGCCTGCTCCGGACCTGCTGAATCTTCTCTGTCGTCTTGAGCACTACTTCGGTGCTCCCCATTACTCTCTGGCCAACCTCGCCCCAACATATCGGGGTTCTACACCTCCTCCCATACAACATCTCGAAGGGAGGACGGTCGATGCTCGCGTGGTAGCTATTGTTGTAGGAGAACTCAGACAATGGAAGGTAGGTATCCCAACTACCTCCTAAGTCTAACACGCATGCTCGCAGCATATCCTCCAGAGTCTGGATGGTCCGCTCGCTCTGACCATCTGTCTGCGGGTGAAAGGCGGTGCTGAAATGCAGACGAGTACCCAACTCGTCGTGGAATTTCTTCCAAAATCTAGAAGTGAACCGAACATCCCTGTCAGAAATCACGGAGACCGGCACCCCGTGATGAGCCACCACCTCTCGAATATAAATCTCGGCCAGCTTTTCGGCCGATATGCTCTCCTGGATCGGTATAAAATGGGCACTCTTGGTCTACCGATCCACGATGACCCATATGGAATCCACTCCCCGCGCGGTCCTGGGAAGCTTGGTGATGAAATCCATAATAATATCTTCCCACTTCTACAGGGGAATATCCAACGGCTGCATCTTGCCGTCTGGCCTCTGGTGCTCGGCCTTGACCTTCCTGCAGGTCAAGCACCGCTCCACATACCATGCTACATCTCGCTTCATGCAGGGCCACCAATAATCAAGACGAAGATCCCTATACATCTTCGTCGCCCTGGGATGAATGGAGAATCGGGATTTGTGCGCCTCCTCCATCAGAACCTGGCGCACGCCTCCGAGGTATGGAACCCACACCCTGCGGTGTAATGTCAATAACCCTCGGCTATCATAGTCGAAGGAGGAAACCTGTCCCACAATCTGTTCGCTTTTCCGATGTTCCTCCTTCATAGCCTCCTGCTGAGCCTCCCGGATCCGCTCCAAAAAGCGGAGTCACCACTGTCATCCTCAGACAGATATCCCTGATCGGCGCTGCTTTGCGGCTAAGCGCATCGGCCATGACATTGGCCTTCCCCAGGTGGTAAAGGATCTCGCAATCGTAATCCTTCACCAAGTCCAACCACCGACGCTGCCTCATGTTTAGATTCGGCTGATCCATGAGGTACCTCAAGCTCTTGTGGTCCGTGTAAATCGTACAACGAACCCCATAGAGGTAATGACGCCAAATCTTGAGGGCAAACACAATAGCCCCCAGCTCCAAATCATGCGTCGGGTAGTTCGCCTCGTGAGGCTTCAGCTGCCTCGAAGCGTAAGCAATGACATGCCCTCTATGCATCAATATTGCGCCCAATCCCGAGATGGACGCATCACAGTACACAACGAGATCCTCCATGCCCTCTGGCAGGGCTAAGATTGGCGCCTCGCACAATCTCTGCCTCAGTGTCTCGAATGCAGCCTGCTGCTCAGGCCCCCAACGAAAGACTACGGCCTTCTTCGTAAGCCGAGTCAAGGGCACGACTATCTTGGAGAAATCCTGGATGAATCTCCGATAGTAGCCAGCTAATCCCAGGAAACTCCGAATCTCAGATGGAGACCTCGGAACCTCCCATCTCATCACGACCTCAACTTTGGCCGGATCTACCGAAATCCCGTTCTGGTTGACAAGGTGCCCAAGAAACTGCACGTCGCGCAACCAGAACTCACACTTGGAGAACTTGGCATACAAGCTCTCCCTTCTCAAAGTCTCCAGAACCTCTCGCAGATGCTCCTCATGCTGCTCTCGCGTCTTGGAGTAGACCAAGATGTCGTCAATAAATACTATCACGGACCGATCCAGCATCGGTCCACATACGCGGGTCATGAGATCCATGAACGCGGCAGGAGCATTGGTGAGCCCGAAGGGCATCACCACAAACTCGTAATGACCATAGCGAGTCCGAAACGCCATCTTCTGCACATCCTCCTCTCTGACCCTCATCTGATGGTACCCTGAACGCAAATCAATATTGGAGAACCAAGATGCTCCCTGTAGCTGGTCAAAGAGGTCGTCAATCCTTGGGAGTGGGTAACGGTTCTTTACCGTTACCTTATTCAGCTCCCTATAGTCTATACACATCTGATGCGACCCGTCCTTTTTCTTCACAAATAGAATCGGGGCTCCCCAGGGTGAACTGCTCGGTCTAATGAATCCTTTGTCTAACAGCTCCTGCAGCTGCGTAGACAACTCCTGCATCTCAGGAGGAGCCAACCGATACGGTGCCTTGGCTATCGGAGCCGCACCAGGGACTAGGTCGATCCTGAACTCCACCTGTCACTCCGGAGGTATCCCAGGCAGCTCCTCGGGGAATACGTCCGCGAACTCTCGCACCACAGGCACATCGCCCACCGTCGCCCTACCCGCCTCCCGGGTATCCATAACATAGGCGACATAACCTGTGCAACCCTGCTGGAGGTAACGCCTAGCTCTCGCTGCTGAACATAAAGCTGGTCCTCGCTGTGGCCTCTCGCCCTGAATCACCAGATCTCCCCCACTTGGGGTCCTGATCTGCACCAACTGCTGCGCACAGTCAATCACTGCCCCATTGGAGCTTAGCCAATCCATGCCTATAATCACCTTGTTCCCCCTCAAAGGAATAGGAACCAGGTCTACCAGATAACGCTCCTCGAACAATCTCAAAACACAATCTCGGAAGACCTCAGATGCTCGCACTGACCGGTCGTCCGCAATCTCGACCTCTAGAGGGCAATCCATCATACCCGAAGACTTAGGAAACTTCTTGCTAAGTGCAAGAGAGACGAATGATCGGGAAGCACCCGAATCAAACAATACCTGAACTGGGATGCCGTTCACATGGAACGATCCTAAACAGAGCACATATCAATATCATAAACATCATATAATTAAGTCAGAGGGAAAGAATCATACCTGTCACCACGTCGGGTGCGGCGCGTGCCTCCTCGGTAGTCAACTGGAAGGCCCGACTCCTCACCACTGGAGCCTCTGACTTGCCCTGGCGGCCATCAGTAATCCGCAGGGTCACTGGGGCTGGTGCCTTCACTGGCGATGCTGCTGTCAACTGGGGGCAGTTGGCCTTCTTGTGGCCCCTCTGGTTGCAGTGGAAACACAGCAACTCGGACGTCTGAATAACAGGTGCAGGAGCGGTACAATCTCTGCTGAAGTGCCCCGTCTTGCCGCATTTGTAACAGCCCGACGATCCCATCCTACATGCTCCCTTGTGCGGCCTGCCGCACTTCCTGCAGCGGCCCTGTCCTGACTGGCCTTTCGGCCTACCATCTGATCCCTTGGGCTTCTTCCCCGAAGCCCCAGTCACCTGCCCCTCCTCTACCTTCCTCTTCCGGATGTGCTCCAGATCAATCTCCCTCTCCCTTTCCCTGGCAATCATGGAATCCAGGGTAGGGCAAGCTGAAAAACTAGCATGCTCCCGAATGTCAGCTCGCAGCATGTCATGGTAGCGGGTCGTCCTCATGTCCTCATCACCCGCGTACTGGGGCACAAACAACGCCCTCTCCCGGAACTTGGTGGTGATCTCCGCCACAGTCTCCGTAGTCTGCCTCATATCCAAAAACTCCTTGGCTAACTGCTGGAGCTCCACGGCAGGTGCGAACTCCGCTCTGAACCGGGTCACAAAGTCTGGCCACGTCATAGCCTCAATAGTCGAGGCTCCCAGAGAGTCACCAACCGACTCCCACCAATCCATGGCCCTGTCTCTCAAGCATCCTGCTGCATACCTCACCTTCGACCCCTCAGGGCCGAAGCTAGTCAACTGTGCAGACTCAATGTCTGCAATCCATCGTCTGGCAGCAATGGGGTCCTTCGCCCCATGGAAATCTGGCGCACCACTGCCCCTGAAGTCCTTAAAGGACAGCGTGCGGGATCCTGACTGGCCAGATGCCATGTCACTCCTGAACGCCCTGAGGCGGTCCTCCATCAGCTCAACTATCCCTTCCTTGATCGACCCGAAAATGATGGGGGTCGACTCAAGGATGCTTTTGGTGATCTCTGACACGATGAACTCGCGTAGTCTCTCATCTACTGGCTCGAAACCTGATCCCGAACCCGATCCCTCTCCTGAACTGCCAACCGCTGGCCTCGGACGTAGTACAACCATTCTGCAATACATACAGGCAACCATTAGTGATACTGACACCTCTAAAGGGTTCACATCTACTACAAGTTCCCTGGTCTTGCCTTAGCCTTCCTCGATTCAAGTACGAATCCTCTGCTTTCAGTAGTACGAGCCCATACTACCTTCCACATCTATCCGTACTTTCCTCAAGAATCGCCTCGACTCCACCAAGTCCCTTCTACTACTACTGCTGATCTCATGCTAATCTCATCCTAGGCTTTCCCTAGGTAATCACCAACCCACTCTCTGCCATCAGCTGCATAAGAAGTCCCAGCTTTCTTCCCCTAACTAGCTCGCGAATACTATTACATATTACTCAGACTAGATAATTCTTCGAATGAGAGGTCCTACCCTACAACGGTTGGACTCAAACAAGAGCTGCGAAATAGAGCTAGACCCAACCTTCTGAAACTATTTACTCCTTGCAATATGTAACTTAACATATTCGTTTACTAGTTAGTGAAAGACAACTAGAACTTCTAAAACACAAAGCAAGCAGCAATCGGGCATTGAGTACACATAATCAAGTATATACTACTCTGGCTATCATATCGACTAATCTGTAATAGCATGCAGTTCTCAATAAGCTGGTACACATATAACAGGCACATAAGGCATCCTTCCTAGATCCTTATCCCTAAGCTAGCATGCAGTTCTACTGAAGCTGAGACTGGTAATCATATCATAAACTTGTATGGGTACTTTGGGGAATACTTACTTGAGCTCTGCCGGTCGCGCACATCACACACTTCGTTCTTTTCCAAACTCTTTATCTTAACTTTTAGAAAATCATTTTCTTTTGTAAAAATCCCTTTAGTCCCTCGATTTGAGTCCAGACACTCCCGAAGGTGCGTCCGAATCCCTCAAACCAGGGCTCTGATACCAACTTGTAACATCCCAAATTTCAAGTCCAAAAATTTCATTTTTAAATCAATACTTTGGAAAACATTTGTGAATAAACATCGTTTGATCATATCATTTCATAAACATATTTTGTGTCTGAAAACCAAAACATAAAAACAACCATAATGTCAGAGTACAAAATCCCAGAATAACTCATGGTGCGGAAAACATTGTGCGTGTATGATGTGCCGCTACCGCGCCAGCTCCTTCCCCTTCAATGAAGAGGTACCTGAAAACAAAACTGTAACTGTAAGCACGAAGCTTAGTGAGTTCCCCCATCGTCCACATACCATACAATCATATGGCGTACATACTGCCAGGCATTTCTGGGGTGCCTGACCTACCCGGTACGGCCATTCTGGGGTGCCGACCTACCCGTGTCAAGCCATTCTGGGGTGCTGACCTACCCATGTCGAGCCATTCTAGGGTGCTGACTACCCTTCGGTCCTAACAACCGAACCTCAGGGACTATTTCACCCCCTACCATTACTACCGCATATATCATAGCATAATCTACTGTCAGACATATCTGGGGTGTCCGACCTACCCTTCGGTCCTAACAACCAAATCTCGGGGACTATTCTCTCTATCTCATGTAACATATCATGCTAGCAGCTAAACATATCATAGCATACTGTTAGGCATATCTGGGGTGCCTAACCTACCCTTCGGTCCTAACAACCGAACGCTATTACTATCACATATCATATCACGCTAGCATATAACATATCAGGTAGTAATAACACAGATGAATATCACAAAGACAAACATCTATCATATGATCCCTACTGGTGGGCCGGCATTGTGGCCGTAGACCCACCGCTACTGGAAGGTAACTCACCTCGTAGTAGCTGTTGATCTGTGCGGGAAATCCTCCGACTGCTACTGCTTCTGCCCCGGAAATCCTCCGGCTATAATTCCCACAAAACACTTAGTCATACACTGCCAACTGCTTTTAGGGTAAAATGACCATTTTACCCCTGACTAAGTCAAATTCAAAGTCAAAGTCAACTTCCAGTTGACCTGACTCGCCGAGTTGGTTCGCCAACTCGCCGAGTCCATATCCTTCTATTTGACCTTATACACGTCTCTACTCGTCGAGTTAGGCGATGACTCGACGAGTTTTCCTTCTAATTGAACATCTACTGAATCTTCATCCGACTCGCCGAGTTGTATGAACAACTCGTCGAGTTCATATTCAACGGATGAACAGGTCCTGTCCTGGACTCGCCGAGTTGTATGAACAACTCGTCGAGTTCATCTTCAATCTTAAGAAGATTGCCTTGGACTCGCCGAGTCTGTTCATGCACTCGCCGAGTCCCATGAATTCCATAACCATAGCTTAGTCCAGAACGTTGGGTCACTCTCCCGGACTCCCTAAAACCTTTCCACACTCAACTGGGTCCTTTTGACCCTCAACTAATATGGGACAGATCCCTAGGACTCGCCGAGTCCAAGAATGGACTCGTCGAGTTAGCCACATCCTCTCACTAAATCTTCGATTTTTGATGTACAACCCTTGATCAAAGGATAGATCTATGCTTCTACAATCGATCTAGCACGTAAAGTTACAACCTTTACGTGCTTGCATGGGACTTTGAGCTCAAAAGGTCCTAAAACAAGCTCTTACAATGCATGGGGCCTTCTTTGAGTGCAAAAGCCACTCATTTCTGCCTTGTAACCCCTCTAAGGACCTAGATCTGAAACATCAACCCCAAACCATGCTTGCAATCATGGTTGGTCACCAAAATGGCTTAGAAAAGCCCTAGAACTCCACAAAATGGGATCTATCAAAAGAACAACCAAGGTACAGACTTTTTACCTTCAATGAGCTGAAAATGGTGCACAAACTCAGATCCCTTTAGCCGCCTCTTGTTCCTTCAAGCTTTTCCTTCCCTCATTGGATCACAAAAACACCAAAGTCACTCCAAATGCCTTAGATTGCTTCAATAACGGCTAGAGTTTCAATGAGAGGTGTTTGGGAGCATAAAGGGGTGATGGAGGCTGCATAAGGTCGTTTAAATAGGGTGCAAACCCTTGGATTAGGTTTTTGTCCAGACAGCGTCTACTCGCCGAGTTCGGGACCCGACTCGTCGAGTACATCGCTTAAATCTCGCGTTCCGTCCCGCTTCTACTCGGCGAGTTGGTCCTTCAACTCGCCGAGTCCAAGGCCAAAAATGCAAAATATTTAAAGAATTAATAAAAAGAATACGTACCAAGAACCAGGTGCTACAGATAGGACCGGAGGTCCAACAATGGAGGATATAGCAAATATAGGTTCACACACCACTTACAGTAAAGCGGTTAAAATTGTCGATACTCGCCGATGAGGCCAAGGAGTCGTGGTTGTTATAGTAAGTGTGCGTGTAACAACCCGATATTTCAAGTCAATGTAAAAGTCTAGGTCAACCATTGTAACTAGTTTTAAAGTAGTAAAGAGAAATTATTTGAATATTATGTGCATTTATTTTTTTTATAAAGATGTATAAATTAAGAAAAAAATGATCATCAAAAATAAAATGTTAGATAAACTCGATATCTATGAAGAAACTTGTAGTAGTCGTGTCAAGGTTTCCGGAAATATAAAGAACGTTGAAATCAGAATTATAACAAAGAAGTTATGACCTATCAAACTTCTGTGTGACGTAAAAAGTGAACTTACAATAAAAATGCTTTTTAGCCTTAGGTATCTAAATAAAAGTTTTAGTATACAATAAACTGAGAGTGTGCATAAAAAGAACGTCCAAATCTGACTTTGTATGAGGAAGTTATGATTTTTCTAAGAATCGGCACAACAGTATACAACCCGAAATTCGAATTAAAGATCGAGCAATTTTTAACTGACACAACCTAAAAGGGAATTGAAGATCTCGTCAATAGTAGTTCAACGGTAAAAAGAGAGACGAAAACGGACTTCGTATGAAGAAGTTATGAATTTTTAACGGACTTTTCCTGTCCCGGCCTATTAAAAATATAATATTAAAAATAAAGTCAAAATCAGCCGACGGAGTCTAAACGAAAGTTGTAGAGTAGGATCTCACCTACGCGTGGATATAAAGAAAGTCAAAGACGGAACCCGCATGTGAAAGTTGTGAATTTTTAAAGTTTGAAAATTTGAAGTCTGAAGCCGTACACCCAGCGTATGAAGGTATGCCCAGCGTAGTGGGCAACTTCGTCCAGAGTTGGCCACGTCGCCCTATTCCTTCTCATGGGGGATGCGTGTATATAGCTTAAGCACGTCTGAAGCTCGGAACCCGATCAGAGGCCACATGTCTACGCGTAACGTACGAAGGCATGCTATTCATACCGAAGTACGCCAAGCGTAAGGCGAGGCCTCAACCTTTTATAAATAGCATGCGAGACCTCCGGGTTTAGTTTACAAATTTCATTCTTCCTTTCACTTTAAACTCACTTCTAAGACACTTTAAACCCCCCAAAGCTTAGGGAAACTGTCACACCCCCAAACCAGACGACGGAAACGTCGGGGGGTGGATAACTTCATTTGTAGTATCACAACACATGCATCATAGTAATCAAAGTACAAACAACCATTGTATTTAAAAAGTATAAGTATTTACATGTGTTCAATCATTGTATATTGAAACCAAAATAGTTATATAAAAGAAGAAGATATGACTCAAAATAGCTCCATCTTCTCAAAAAGCTCGGGGAGTACCTATTTATTGTTTACCTAAGAATACAAGTAATTTGAAAAGAGCGTATCAACTTAAAGTTGAGTGAGTGCATAAGTATTTATGTCTAAAAGTTGTTGGATAAGGTGTCTAAGTCCATAACTATTTCTGGTATGTACTTGACCCGGTTGGCATGGTCCATTTGGGTTGCATGGCATTGCAATACTTGGATAGACCAAAATGAGAGAAAGGACACTTGAGGTTTATTAATATATTATAAGTTCTAATATATTAATAATATTATTTAATTAGTATTGATCCAAGAATTAATTTGGAATTAATTAAGTGATCAAAAAGAGACTAATTAAAGATATGGGGTTGATTGTGTAAATCATCTATTCTTGTATAGTGGGCTAATGATCCATGGTTTGTATGGATTGGGTTAAAACCCATAAGGTGCTCCATGGATAGTCCATGGAGGTTACAAACCCATGGATCATGGAATATGAAAAGCCATGACAATTAGGGTTTACATGGTGTAACCCTACTTGTGCCACAACTATATAAAGACCCCTAGACAAGCAAAATCGGCACTTGTACAAGCAAGTAAGAGGGCTAGCCAACTTTGAGGTGTTAGTGAACTTCTATCAAGGTTATTCCAAGTATTGTGGTGTTGTGTGAGACATTTGAGGCATCACACTTGAGGTGCTAGGCTCACAAGGTTTTCAAGGAATCCAAACAACATACAGTATGTTCTACATCTAGCATTTATGTTTAAAAGTTCCCCATGCTATTCTAGATAGGTTATGAACCTTGGAAATCAAATTTGCATGTATCATAGTATAAAATAGATCCAAGGTTTCTAGGGTTGCATGTACACCATAGGAGTGTTAGAATGCTCAAAACCCTTCAGTGGTATCAGAGACTAGGCTTGTTTATTTGATACTTGATGTAAACTTGTTGAAAAAACTCAGTTTTCTGCATTCTGAAGCATGAACTCGCCGAGTCCATGGGGGGACTCGACGAGTCCATGAGTTAATTCATCTTACTCGTCGAGTAGGTTCGTGCACTCGACGAGTAGGAGCCCCTGCATGCAGATTTTCGAGTTTTGCTGCTGGAAATGGACTAGAAACATTACCCTAAACTGTTTTGGTGTTATAAAACTTGTTTTAGATGGTGTAATGGTTATGCTAATCCATTTTCAATGGTTATTATCAAAATTTCAAGTTTTAAATGGTTTATTTATGATTCTTGAAATTGTTGATATGAACATTCATGAACTTATGACTTTAGAAGATCATAGGAATTATTTGTAACTTGCTTGTTAGTTTAATTCTTGATCTTGATGTGATTTAATGGAATCCATAATTTGTCCTCAAGTTATGGATTACCAAAAGTCACTCTTTTAAAGTCCATTATTAAACACATAGGTTACATAAAATGAAAATTCTCTCATTTTATTAATCCATTAACTCATAAGTTATGAAAGATGAAAAGTTTTGAAAGTTACAAAACTTTCCCTCAACTTTTCGAACATGTAAAGTCACTTTAAAACTTTAGTTCCAACCCCTAAAATTTTTAAAATTTAAAATTCAACCCTTATACTTTATAATATTATAAGTTTAATAATTATTATATATGTATAAAAACAAGTCGTTTTACCGTTAGTAGGTCTCATTCACGAAATCGGTCTATAAGGGGGGTATAAGGTTGTTGCCGATAAAATGACAGTTTAATGGGTATCCAGTCTCACCCACCGCTTCCTTGACTGGTGGAGGGTCGTTAGCCGAACGGGTAAGACAAGGACTTTAAATTCTCATTAAAAGTATGATAAATATAAAGTAACTAAATGTTTTATAAAATTCCCAATTTAGTTACTTTAGGAAAATGTGAATAAGGTGCTAACCCATGAAATTAAACTTTGCACTTTGATTAAGTCGTTAGTGGAGCGTGTGTGGTTAACCGGCACACTAACCTGGACTTAACAAGGTAGGCAAAGGGTAACTTAATGTTTATCATAGTATCGATGGATCGCGTGTGGTTAACCGGCACATCGATTGAGGGGTAAATATTAAGGGTACCAAGTAATTTGCATGGTTACTTCACACCATGTTTTGTGATCCTCGGCATCCCAGTCACAAAACCTGAAGGGCACACTCGAGATTGAAACATGCCATTGAAAATTTAAATGAATCTCAAAGAATCTAGGAGTTTCAAAACCAATTAAAACCTAATAATTTATTTCGTTTTTCATGGTGGAAATTGGTGAATCGTCATTCACCTACCTTCAAATATTTTATAGCTTGGATTACGGCATCCCTCTTCTAAGTTATAAACTATTGTGTTGGGTCCTAGCCTTAATATTAAATTTGGGTGTATTATTAAGGATTGCCTTTATATCTAATCTAAACTTGTCCTTCTTCTTTTCAACTATCTTCCAACAATGTTGCTTATGGCTTAAACCCTACTGGCTCCTTCTCTCTCATGAACCTTTGTGGGAGAGTCATGTTTGATGGTTCCAACTTTATCGATTGGATTCGGAACATCAGGATGGTCACTCGGTATGAGGACAAGGAATATGTCCTCGACAAGCAGATTAAGGAACTTGAGTCGACTGCTACTCCTGAGGAGATCGTTGAATACCAGGCACATGAGAGAGATGCTACCAAAGTGGCATGTATCATGTTGGCCACAATGACAGCCAAGCTCCAAAATTCCTATGAGGACTACTACCCTTTTGAGATGCACTAGGACTTGATGGACCACTACCATCAGAGTGCTCGTCAAGAGCGGTATGAAATAATCTCCTCCATGATAACAACCAGGATGAAGGATGGTGAACCCATTACGGGCCACATGCAGAAAATGCAAAGGTATGTGGACCGTTTGCTGAAACTGAATGTAAACTTCCCAGAGGAGTTGGCAATTGATATCATTTTGCACTCCCTACCTTCGTGTTATGATCAATTCAGCATGACATACCACATGAATAAGGAGTAAGTTACACTCAGCAAACTTCAAGGACTTTTGAAGACCGCAGAAAGCGGTCTTAAAGGTAAGTCGGTTGTTACTACTCCTACTCCTACCGCGGCCCCTGTCTTGGCAATCGGGAAAGGAAAAGGAAAGAAGAGGAAGAGCCCTTCGAAGGGTACCAAGGGAAAGTCCCTTGATGGCTTCTCTTCAAGTGGAACCAAGAAAGGTTTCGTCACTCCTTCTGCTAGCCCTAAAGAGGCTGAATGCTTCTATTGCCATGAAAAGTCGCACTGGAAGCGAAACTGCCCAAAGTACCAGCAAGATGTTAAGGATGGGAAAGTAAAACCCAACCATGCAGGTGTTTACACTATATTGTCTAATAACGCACCCTATTCTAATTCTTGGGTCCTTGATACAGGTTGTGGTATTCACATATGTTGTGATTTACAGGGACTAAGAAGAAGTGAGAATGTGGAGCATGGGAAGATAAACTTGATCATGGGAAATAGAAAAGTTACACCTGTCACCAAGATTGGAGATTATTCTTTATTGCTAAGTAGTGGGTTAACATTAGATTTGAATAAATGTTGTTATTCGCCTGAAATGGCAAAAAATATTATTTCCTTTCATGGTTTGTACAAAAAAGGTTTTACATTTTCATTTGATAATAATAGTGGTGGTATTAATGCTTTCTTTAATAATGTTCTTTATTTTAAAGCATTACCTTGTGATGGTGTGTATGAAATTGTGACGGTTGTAGATAACCTAGGAAATAATGTTTTGTGTATAGATTCTTCCTCTAGCTTGGATAAAGCATGATTATGGCATTGTCGTCTTGGACATGTAAGCAAGAAACGCACAGGCCAACTCCAAAAGGATGGAGTCTTGGAGTCATTTGGCCTAAAGTCAGATGATAGTTGTGAATCTTGTTTACTTGGGAAAATGACAAAGTCACCCTTCACTGGTACCTGTGCTAGGGGCGAGGATTTGTTGGATCTCATACATACTGATGTGTGTGGACCCTTCATAACCGCCACAAGGGATGTGAACCACTTCTATTGGACTTTTACAGATGATTTTAATAGATATGGATATGTCTACTTGATCAAGAATAAGTCAGAGACCTTTGAAAGATTCAAAGAGTTTAAACAGGAAGTGGAGAATCAGTTGGGCAGGAACATTAAGATGCTTCGATCCGATCGAGGTGGTGAGTGTCTTAGTACAGAGTTCCTTGACTATCTTAAGTAATGTGGGATTATCTCACAATTGACACCTCCCAGGACACCACAACTTAATGGTGTGGCTGAGAGGCGCAATCGAACCTTGTTGGATATGGTTCGTTCCATGATGAGTCGAGCTTCGCTACCAATCTATTTTTGGGGGTATGCCTTAGAGACTACTGCCCATATCCTTAATTTAGTCCCTACAAAGAAGGTTGCCAAAACACCTCATGAGATGTGGACTGCAAAGTTCCCAACTTGGATCACATCAAGATTTGGGGTTGCGAGGCTTTTGTGAGGCGCGAGACTCACGATAAGCTCGAACCTCGAAGTGAGAGGTGTATTTTCATCGGCTACCCACATAAATCCTTTGGTTACCTCTTCTACAGACCCAGTGAGAATGTGGTCTTTGTAACAAGGAGAGGAGTCTTTCGAGAGAGAGAATTCATAAGCCAAGGAAACAGTGGGAGGCAAATTGATCTTGAAGAAATTCAAAAGTCAAGTGGTGAAGGAACCTCAAACCTTAGCAATCAACCTGAGGAGGAAACTCCTATTGATCCGAAAGATGAGTCTATACCTCTGAGGCGTTCCACGAGAGTTAGGAATGCACTTAAGCATTACTATGGTTTCAATATTACTGCGGAAGGTGATACACTTATCAGTGATAACACACAGGTAAGTCTGGATGAACCTAACAGCTACACGGAAGCCATGGCAGGCCCTGAGGCTGCTAAATGGAAAGAGGCTATGGACAACGAGATACAGTCCATGTATGACAATAATGTTTGGAACTTGGTTGACAATGTACCAGGTCGTATGAAAGTTGGGTGCAAATGGATCTTCAAGAAGAAGACCGACATGGATGGTAATCTACACACTTATAAGGCGCGACTGGTTGCAAAGGGCTTTTCTCAAACTCCGGAAGTTGATTATGATGAGACCTTTTCACCAGTAGCGAAGATTAAGTCAATTAGGGTTATGCTAGCCATTGCTACATTTCATGAATATGAAACATGACAAATGGATGTCAAAACCGCTTTCCTTAATGGAAAGTTGGCTGAGGATGTTTACATGAGTCAGCCAGAGGGTTTTGTCAGTGCAGAGTACCCTAATAGAGTGTGTAAGCTTGAGAAATCCATCTATGGATTAAAGCAAGCACCTCGCAGATGGAATCTTTGTTTCGATGAGAAATTCCAAGAGTTTGGCTTTTCGAGGAGTGAAGATGAATCTGGTGTATATCTCAAGGCTAGTGGGAGTATAGTTAGCTTCTTGGTTTTGTATGTAGATGGCATACTACTCGTAGGAAATGACATCCCAACTCTGCAGGAAGTAAAGTCCTGGCTTGGGAAGTGTTTTGCTATGAAGGACCTTGGAGAAGCTGCTTATATCCTAGGGATAAGGATTTTGATAAACATGAGTAAATGACTAATTGGACTTAGTCAGAGTACCTACTTGGATAAGGTGCTGAATAGGTTCAGCATGCAGAATTCCAAGAAAGGAGAGTTACCGATCCAGAGTAACGCCAGACTGAGTAAGACTTAGAGCCCGAGTATAGAGGCTGAGATAGCTGAGATAAGTCGAGTACCTTATGCTTCCGCTGTAGTCTCGATCATGTATGCTATGACTTGTACTCGTCCTGATGTGGCCTTTTCTTTGAGCATGGTCAGCAGATATCAGGGGAACCCTGGCAAGGCTCACTGGACTACGGTAAAGAGCATTATCAAGTACCTGCGGAGGACTAAGGACTGGGTCCTTACCCTCGGTGGGAGTGATGACTTGAGAGTAGTAGGGTATAGTGATGCTAGCTTTCAGACTGATAGGGATAATTTCCGCTCTCAGTCAGGCTGGGTCTTTACCTTAAACGGAGGAGCAATTTCTTGGAAAAGTTCCAAGGAGACAGTGGCTGATTCAAGTTGAGAATCAGAGTATATAGCGGCAAGCGAGGCACCAAAGGAGGCTATATGGCTAAAGAACTTCATTGGAGACCTTGGAGTTGTACCAGCTATAAAGGAGCCTATAGAGATTTTCTGTGATAGTGAAAGTACAGTTGCCTTAGCCAAGGAACCAAGGGATCACGGGAGATCCAGACACATCGACAGAAAATACCATTTCATCAGACATCGCATAGAAGAAGGACTCCTCATGGAAAAGAGGGTATCATCGGATGATGTGACATCCCCATTTTCATGGCCAGAAAAGACCGATTATGTTTATGCTTTATAAAAATCAGAGTACATCTTTTAATAAAAATGTTGCGGAATTGGTTCCCAGAAAAACATGATAAATACGTTATCAAGCATTTCTGAAGAAATGTATTTTTATTCATTTTCAATACCTTGGGATGTCATCGTCAATACAGAAACATAAGCATAAACAGAACTTACATTCATTTACAATAGTGATCTACATCTCTTTTAAATCTCTCAGTGTAAAGTAGCTTCATATCGACACCTGTGATACAAATAAGCTTGAGTGGGTCAGGTTAGGAAACATGGTGAGTACATAGGGTTTTCAACCCACAATAATATAATTATTATGTTTAAACATCAAACAATCAACCCAATTACCCATCCCCATTATCTTCTTTACTCTTAAGGATCTACCCTAAGAATCAGCTATTCCTCGTTCAATAATTCCTAAGGATTATTCTAAGGAATAGGCACGAAATCCATCGTTGTTAATGGCACATCTGTCAAGCACAACTGCTAATATTATCACTTAGGCGCATCAGCCAGAATTGTGACATTCTTTATGGGGCGCATCTGCCGGTATAGTCATTTAGGCGCATCTGCCGGGGTTATGAGGTTCTCTATTAGGCGCTTCTACCGGTAGAGTCCTTTAGGCGCATCTGCCAGGGTTATCTCATTTATTGATAGTATCATTTTCGAGAGTCCACTCGCAATACATGTCAATGGGTTTTTAGAGTACACCGGTGAACACATCGTTCACAACACCTACAGGTTGCGAGTCTGCTAGTGTTCCACTGGACTGTCTAGAATAGTCCGTAGTTGTCATCCATACTCTGCTAGATGACGGGGCCAACATTTGGGTAAAAGGCTTCTCACATCGTCCACCTCTCACCCTCACCTCATGGTCTATTTCACCTCTCACCTCATCATCCGACTCATATTTCATCTACCCATGTTTTACCCCAACATTTTTGTAGATATAAAATACATATAAAGTTTAAATCATTTAAAACATGTATAAAATTGTTCATCCAACATAGATGGCAAGTATACAGATAAGATTCACACATAGCATGTAGTTTATATTAAATACTTCATATCTATGTGTAAGATGAAAGTAACTATGCACTCACTTGAAAATGTGGTGATTTCGAACTCAGACAGCGCTTTGTTATCTCAAAACAATTTTCCCTTGACAAAACCTTGTATCAATACCACTAGGGTCTAGTCTAACGTTAACCGCGACTAATTAATAGTCTAGCTATTATTACTATTATATAAGCATTAAACAACACTCTATATAACTCATAATAATAGCCGAAATAATTATTTTAAGGTCCTAATAATGTTACTATAATTAATTAGAAGCTATATTAAAAATAGCATAGGCGTAGCTCACTTGCAGCGTTTCCGAACCGAAAGACCCTTTTTCTCGGGACTCCGGGAGCCTTGGGGCTTCCTTCGGGTGCTAGGGGGGTTCCCTAGGGTTTAGGGGGGTTGGAATGGGTTAGAGGGAGAAAGAAGTTAGAGAGAGAAGTGGAAATGTGCAAGAAATTAGGCTGCCTTTGCACCCTTTATATAGGGTCTAATCCTCGGATTACGTTGGGCGTAGCCATCGGTTACGCTGGGCGTAACTTCGGATAAGGGCGCCAACTAGTCTTCGTACGAGACACGTGTTGCGAAGGGGCTGGGGCGACGCGACTTCTCTCAGACCATAGAAAGCAGCTGTACGCGACGCGTAGTTCTTTTCGACGCGGGGCGTAATGCGAAGGGTGGCGTGTCGCAATCCGAAGCGGGCTCATCGAACGGTTGTGGTTTGGCCACGTCATCATTTCATGCATCAGCTTTGCAAATTGCACACTTAACTTCTAAAAATTATAACTTTCGCATACGAGCTCCGTTTTCGACGTTCTTTATATCCACACGTAGGCGGGAACGTACTCTACAACTTTCGTTTAGACTCCGTCGGCTAATTTTGAATTTATTTTAAAAGTTATATTTTTAACAGGCCGGGACAGGATTGGTCCGTCAAAATTCATAACTTCTTCATCCGACGTCCGATTTCGTCTGTCTTTTTATCGTTACGCTACTATTAACGAGATATTCGATTCTCGTTTAGGTTGTGTCGGCTAAAAACCGCTCGATCTAATATTCGAACTTCGGGCTGTACACTGCTAAGCCGAAACTTCGAAAAATCATAACTTCCTCATACGAAGTCAGATTTTGGTGTTCTTTTTATGGACGCTCTCGGTTTAACGTTTTCTATGACTTCCGTTTAGATCGCTAAGGCTAAAAGTCGCTCTATCATAAATTCACTATTTACGCTTCCCTGTGTAGTGTCGCTTCCGTTGCGAAACTTCGACGGGTCATAACTTCTTCGTTATAACTCGGATTTCGGTGTTCTTTATATGTACGGAACCCTTGAGACATATTTTACAACTTGGTTAAGATTATTTATTCTAAATAATCTTTTGTCAAAAATTCGTTTTCGACCCCTATTATCTCTAAATTGACTAGCCCGGATCTACGGGCGTTACAATTATCTCCCCCTTAGGATGATTACTGTTGGGTATTGTATGTTGCGTCATGGGCTTAATATTGTATATCCGGATTGGGCCTGTCCATCCGTGATTATTATAGGGTTTAGCTATAAATAGTGCATGCATGTATGCATTAGATACTAACGTGATTATAGTGATTATTGCTTTTGTAACCCTAAACACCTCTACAGTCGAAGTTCTTAATCGAGCTCTTCTGAGGTGTTAAAGTTTAATCATTCGACATCTTTAAAGCCATTTCTGTGTTCTTAATTACGTCTTTAATTGTTTATCTTCTTAGAATCTATCGATCCTACTAGAACATTGTTCTAACAATTGGTATCAGAGCAGGAGACTGTGTGATCTATACATATTCCTTCAGTATTAAGAATTCTTTAGGGTTTCCGCTTTTATCGAATATAAAGAAGCCGTCTTCTTCCTGTCGACGGTAACTCTTGTGTTTGATAAAACCCTAATCTCAAGTTTACAGGTCAGATTCTAGCGGTTCTAAGAAAAGGCTCACCATGTCTCACGAAGATTCTCAAACTAATCCCATCAACATCTCTAACAGCATTGGATCCACTACAAGGGTTCCCATTCTTTACACTCAAGACTATGAAGGATTGGCACATCACTTTGAAGATTACGTGGTTGGATCTGAAGATAATGGCTATCTCACCTGGGAAGCTATCACGCTTGGGCCGTTTGTTCACTCTGGAACGAACACGACTGTTAAGACTCAAAATGAATATAATAAGCTGGTGGCGGATGTAGATAAGATGTCGCAGGATGAGAAGGATAAGTTGCTATGTAATGTGAAGGCCATGAGAATGATCAGATTCGCCTTGCAATCTGACACTTTTCGGTTAGTCGGTTCATGCACGACGGCCAAAGAAATCTGGGATAGGTTGAAAGAACTTTAATCAACCGATGAAGATCTAGAACACTCTATTTAAACCTTGCTGCTCTCAGAATTTGGAGTTTTCGAACAGAAACCTGAAGAGAAACTGATACAAACCTTCGATCGCTTCAATCATCTCCTAAGTAAGATGATCAAGCATGGAATAGAAAGAAAGTTGATCGAGCAAAAGGTAACCTTCATGAATGGTTTGAGACCAGAATGGATGGCAGTGGTTTCAACAGTGAAAGCTCATCAACAGTTTAAATCTTACTCACCAGCGAAACTTGTGGGAATACTTAAGTCCCATGAGAGTGTGGTAACCAAGGAGGCGAAGGTAGTTTCGGGTGTGGGATCGTTGGCCCTTGTTTCAATAGGAAAAAGTGTTGCAGAAGAAGAGGAGGAGTCAGATATGTCTGAATGTGACTTTACAAGCGAAGAATATGCTATGATGGTCACCAATCCAAAGAAGTTTGCACGAAGGAAATTTCCTGTCAATAAGAACCGAAACTGGCAGGGCAATTACAGTTCTGAGAAGGTGAAAGATGAAGCGAAGAATACTTCTCAAAAGGATGACGACAAGAAGGAGAGCAAGCTTGCAGGAGACTCTGGATTCGACTGCAATTACTGTCACGCCAAGAACCACTTTGCCAAAGATTGCATGCTGAGGAAGATGGCTGAGAAAAGAGATGGTGAAGATGATGAGGCGTACTACATGCGAAAGTTGGAAGAGATCAAGAAAAAGAAGGCAACTAACAATTCAATGATAGCCTTGATTGTACAGGAAAATGCAGATGAGGATGAATTCGGTGGCATTGAAGTCTGGTCAACCGATTCTGAGGATGAAGAGGTGAGAAAGCCCACTCATGGAAGAGCTTATGTGGTGAGGGATGCAAGTTCGGCTGGAAGATGTTTGATGGTCAAAGCTGGTAGATCAACCGAAAGTGCAAGTAAGGAGCCGAACCTAACTGAGGACAAGTGCTTTGCAGCCAAACCCGTTAGTGAGAAGATCGACGACTGTGATCGGCTGATCAAAAAGGTACAATCCATCCTTGAATCACTTAAAGTTCCAGTAACAAACTATGAAGAAGAATTAAATGAATTAAAAATTAAGTTTTCTAACTTAAGTGGTAGTCTCATGCAAACTCGCTTAGAGAACTCTAACCTAACTGATCAACTCAGCAGGGTGTCTTCAAAGAGTGAGGAGAGAAGGATGTGGATTGAGCTGAAGGAGACGGGGTTAAATAGGGCTAGGGATGAAATTATTTATTTACAACGAGACAATTTAAAGTTTTTGAAACAAAGGAATGTTTTTTGTTTAATTGCTAAGCGCTTATATACTAATATTGCTCAATTGCATTTAAGTTGTGAAATAGGGAAAAAATTCATAAGATGATTTTACCCTTCCTTGAATTTAAGGAGGATGAGGTCATCACTGAATGTGAATCAATTATGTCCTCAGAAGAGACATCCATTGCTTACAAAATCGGACTGGACAAGATAGAAACCTTCATTGACTCTAAGGAACAAAAATGTATGCTCAAAAATCTTTTAGATGAAAATGATAGGTTAAAAATTAAGTCTGAGACCATTCAATCATTTGACTCGTCTAACGCCAAATTAATTTCAGAACATAAAATGAACATAGAAAATACGTCTGAATTTGATGAGGAAAGTGAGATGAGCGAAATCTCAGTAGAAGACGTGGTTGATTGCTCAGAGTTTATGAAGAGCAAAACCGAGAGTGAGAAACCCCTCATATCTGAAAATTCGGTTGAATACGCTCGCCTATCAAAGGACAAGCCACAGAAACTCAAAGAAAAAGCAATGGTTTATCAAAAGGTTCAAACTGTGCCGAATCAAGTATATGTTGTTATAGGAGTCACTGCAAAACAAACAGCAGAATTGAAAATCTTGGTCGACAAAGACAATGCTGAAGGGTGCGACGATTACTTCTGGTCAGCCCCTATTGATAACGCAGACGAAACCATCGGCTTATCGGAGCAACCCTCATGGAGGGTAAAAGGAAGATATGTTGCTGAACCCATCAACAAACCCTCGAGTTTCGACAAACCAAGCACAAGTGGAACAAAAGAGATCCCTGAAGAACCAAAGAGAAAACCGAATGTTCCAACTAAGACAACCGAAACTCAAAAGGAGAAGCCAAAATCAAGCTTCAATATTCATAAATCTCAGAAGGAGTTAGCTGAACAGAAACGCCAAAGAAATCAAAGATATATGAAAAATCTGAATGAGCGAAAACGGTATTGGAAATCTCAAAACCCTACCTACGTTCCTTCAAAGAAAGAGACAATTATCAAAGAAAAGGAGAAGCTGAAAGGAAAAGAAAATTTTAGTCGAAGCTCCTACTATTCCAAAGCTCAGAACCGAAAGTCTAGTTTCGGTTCCAACACCAGCGCTCAGAAGTCAAGTTTCGGTCCCAACGTCAAGACTTATAACCAAAAGTCAAGTTTCGGTCCTTCATACTCCCAAAAGAAACCGAATTCAGTAAAGGACATCAAAGGAAAGGGAAAGCTTGATTCAGATTCTGATTTCAATAATAAGAAAAAGACAGCTAACCCTAGGATACAAAAGAAAACACCAAAACCATCTAACAACACACCATCGAATACACCAAAATTTAAACAAGATAAAACCAAAATCAAGGTGTATACCATCAAAAGAAAAGATCAATCCACTCTAATAAAAAGAACTTATTTGGTTGATATTTCTACTGCAATTCCTTTTTCTGTGAAAGACTCACCAGGACCCAAGAAACTTTAGGTTCCTAAATCTGCTTGAATTTGCAGGTTATTAGTGATGAGCAGTTCGATGATGAATGGTATATAGACAGTGGCTCCTCGCGTCACATGACAGGAAGGAAGGAAGAGCCGAGGGAGTTTCGGTCCCTAAAGGATGGTGGATGTGTGAAGTATGGTAATAACTCGTATGGCACAATCAAAGGATATGGTATGATAACCAACGGAGACTTCTCGATTCGAAAAGCAACTTATGTGGAAGGGTTGCAGCATAACCTCATCAGTGTATCACAATTAGTTGTGGGAACAGGTTTGAAGGTTTCATTTGATGATGAGGGATCAGAAATAATTGAGAAGCAAACTAAAAAGGTTCTGTTGAAGTCTGAACGCAAGGGAGAGATGTATCCTTTAAATCTCAACCCAATTCGAGGAAAACCAGCAATATGCCTGCTATCAAAGGCGAACACTGATGAAAGCTGGTTGTGGCATCGACGCCTATTGCACCTGAACTTCAAAGACATTAACAAGTTGGTGCTTGGTGATCACGTTCGAGGCCTTCCTCTTCTCAAGTTTGATAAGGAACATCTGTGTGCAGCGTGTGAGATGGGTAAACAAAGCAGAAAGAGCCATCCTACACGTATCAATACAAAGATTGTTGAAGCTCTTGAACTTTTGCACATTGAATTATGTGGACCTTCGGCTATCGAAAGCTTCGGTGGTAGTAAGTTCATTCTTGTCATAGTAGATGATTTTTCTCGCTTCACCTGGGTTTTCTTTCTTAAACAGAAATCAGATGCGACTCCCAAGTTGAAGACGTTCATCAAGCAAGTGGAAGTGCAGCTGCGAAAGCTGGTGAGAAACATTAGAAGCGACAATGGGCTGGAATTCAAGAATAAAGACTTTGAGGACTTTTTGGCTGACAAGGGGATATCTCACAACTTCTCTTCTCCCTATACACCACAACAGAACGGAATTGTTGAAAGACGAAACCGTTCTTTATGTGAGGCAGCCCGAACCATGCTAAGCTTCGCTTCTCTTCCGCTATACTTCTGGGCTGATACAGTTCCAACCACGTGTTATACTCAGAACCGATCCTTGCTCAACAAACGATTCTCAATCACTCCATATGAGATTCTGAACAATCGAAAGCCCAACGTCAAATTTTTCCACGTGTTCGGCTCAAGGTGTTTCATCTTTAATTCCAAAGAGAACCGAAACAAGTTTGACGTCAAAGCTGATGAGGGAATTTTTCTTGGTTATTCACTCACTTCAAAGGCATACAGAGTTTTGAACAAACGCTCTAAACGAATCGAAGAAACAAACTATGTAACCTTTGATGATAACTACATGAAGAAAGTTCAAAGAAGCGAAAGTGCCTTGGGGGAAATATTTCCTGAATCAGGACAAGTCTCAGTTCTAATTTCCAACCTGTTTGAAGAGTACATAAGGCTATTTGATGAACCTGAGAAGGCTGCACACTCGGAGGCAAAATCAGCAGAGAACAAAATCGACAATCTTAAAAAGATCATAGATGAAGCTGCAAAAGAAATGGAAAATGAACCTCCTAAACCGACTGGTGGTCAACCCTCAACTGACCCTCCAAACAACAGCTCAATGTTCAAGGGGGAGGGTTCATCTGCACCAAATACAATCGATATGTCTTTCGAGAGGGAGCATCCAAATCCAAACCCATCCAATGAAAGTCCAATCGAGGGGGAGAATCCAACTCCCACAGAGGAGGAAAACTCTGAACCTGACAAGGGATACACTTCGCCATTTGAGGGGGAGAAAGAGAATACAACTGACGAAGGTGATCAATCAAAACTTGAAGAAGAGGTAAATGCAGAGTTGGATCCAGCCTATGACCCAAATTACCCACCTCTAACGAAATGGACTAAGGACCATCCAAAAGCACAAATAATTGGTGAATCATCTAAGCGAGTTCTGACACGTTCTCAATTGAAAGCGAAACAAACTGCATTATTCTCTAATGTTGAATTATGTATGTTTAATTCGTTTGTCTCCAAAGTCGAACCAAAGACAGTTAATGCTGCACTTGATCACGCTGATTGGGTACAGGCTATGCAAGATGAACTCCATGAGTTTGAACGTAATCGAGTTTGGAGGTTGATTCCCACTCCAAAGGATGATTCGGTGGTCGGCTTAACATGGGTCTTCATAAATAAGTTGGAAAAAAAGGGGAACGTCATACGCAACAAGGCTCGGTTGGTGGTGAAAGGATATTGCCAAGAAGAAGGGATAGATTATGAGGAGACCTTCGCTCCTGTAGCAAGGTTGGAATCAGTTAGAATCTTTCTGGCATATGCTGCTCATAAAAACTTCAAAGTTTTCCAAATGGATGCAAAATGTGCTTTCTTAAATGGAGAACTAGAAGAAACGGTGTATGTTGAGCAACCACCTGGGTTTGTGAACGAGAAGTTCCCTGATCACTGCTATGTGTTATATAAAGTTGTATATGGTCTGAAGCAAGCACCGAGGGCCTGGTATGAAACTTTAACTCGCTTTCTGAAATTGTCGAAATTTAAGCAAGGTTCGGTTGACCCAACCTTCTTCCGAAAGAAAGAAGGCGAACATCTAATGATAGTTCAGATTTATGTCGATGACATCATCTTCGGCTCCACGAATCCTAGCTTAACGGCTGAATTCAGGAAGTTGATGGAGACTAAATTTGAAATGAGCGCAATGGGTCCGATTAATTTTTTCCTCGGTTTGAATATTAGACAGGGACCAGAAGGTATTTTTATCAACCAGGAGGCCTACACAAAGAACTTGCTGGAAAAGTTCGGTATGACGGGAGATTCGAAAGTGAAGGTTCCTATGGCATTTGGCACTAAGTTAACACTATCTCTGGAAAAACCTGCTGTTGACATAACACTATATCGTCAAATGATAGGGTCCCTTATGTATCTAACAGCTAGTAGACCGGACATTATGTTTTCTGTTTGTTATTGTGCCAGGTTTCAAGCAAATCCAAGAGAACCTCACATGGTGGCAGTGAAAAATATTTTCGGTTATCTAAAGCGAACCTCTTCTCTCGGTCTTTGGTACCCTGCTAGATCTGGATTTTTTGTTCAAGCCTTTTCTGACGCCGATCTTGGAGGATGTGGCCTGGACCGAAAGAGCACAACTGGTGGATGCCAATTCCTTGACGGTAAACTTGTTAGCTGGCAGTCCAAGAAGCAAACCTGTGTGTCACTTTCAACAGCCGAAGCTGAGTACATAGCTGCAGCATCCTGTACCTCTCAACTGATATGGATACAAAGCCAACTAAGAGACTATGGGCTAAGTATGAAGAAAATACCTCTCTATTGTGACTCAGAAAGTGCGATAAGAATATGCCACAATCCAGTGCGACAGTCAAAGACAAAGCATATTGCACTGAGATACCATTTCATCAAGGACCATGTAGAAGATGGGAACGTGGAAGTACATTTCGTTCGGTCCTCTAATCAATTAGCTGACATATTCACTAAAGCCTTACCAGAAGCAAGCTTCAATAAAATTTTACAAGGCTTGGGAATGATGGAAGCAGAGTCGGTACCGAATCCTCAAATCTCACTCTAAAAATTAGACAAGCGAAATAGAGCGATCGCTCGGTCTATTTCGGTTCCGGATTTTTCGGGAACCGAAATGAACCGAACGCTCGGTCTATTTCGGCTCCATAATTTTCGGAAACCGAAATGAACCGAACGCTCGGTCTATTTCGGCTCCAGAATTTTAGGGAACCGAAATGAACCGAACGCTCGACTTATTTCGCTTCATTCTTTTAAGGTTTGGTTTCGGTTGTACATTTTGTTTATTCTTTTAAGTCTATTTTCTTACTCTATTTTTTTAGAGTATTTTGTGTTAATTTATTTTTTAATTTATTTTTCTGTTTTTATTATTTTTCAGAACACTTCAAAAATCCAAAAATATTTTCTTTTTCTGTTTTTATTATTTTTTTTTAGAAAATTTCAAAACTCCAAAAATATTTTTTTTCTAAACGTTTTTTTTGTGTTTTGTTTTGTTTGTTTTGTTTGTGTGGTTTGTCTGTTTGCTTGTTCTTTTTAATTAGGTCCCAAGTATATCAGTGTACCAGAATTTGGAGCTAAGGCAGGTATGATTATTTTCATCTGAACTAGTTAAGAGTCCCTAGAAGCATGCTGCTGCATGTCGACTGAAGCCTCTATGACTAAGAGCAAGGCCTTAATGATTCGATCTATACCTATCGTTTCTTCCCAATCAGGCTGTTAAAATCAACTCAAGTCAAGAGCTACCTTACTCTTCTCAAATGAGTTAAGAGTTTTCTGCTTTGTCATGTTTATATAGCAGAGGTATTTTCGGTTCTTTAACCACCCTCCTTACATTCTCCATCAACTTTCGGTTCACCACTGTAACCCTTGAGACTCTCGGCTTTTACCACTGAGATTTATGGTTGCATAAAATCTGTGTTTGTGATCTTAGATACGTACACCACGTGCTGAGTGAAACCCACAATCCAACACCAACAATGAATTGACGGTGAATCATTATATTCAAGATCTTACTTGTTACCTAATGAAATCTCATTTTATTTTTGAGTGGTCTTTTATGAAATTGTCTCACACCAAGGCATTTCTTCCCAAAAAGATTCAGTTTGTTTTTGTTTTTGAGATTTATATACCATCTTAGGTCACAGCAAATTATATCCAACCTACTTGTTCAACAGATCACATTGGTCTCACAAGTACTTCTTCAATGGTTCGGTCTTATGTTAAGAGTCGACGTTCGGTTGAAGCTAAGCCACCCTTAGCCTATTAATTAAAAGAAGCCTTTCGGTGTTTCTTTACAAGCACTCGATCGTATTAACTCGGGATACCAAGCAAGCACTTCAAGTCTCTCTTGACTTTGAAGGAGGAGCAAATTAAGTTTGAAGCTGTTCGTTCGTCTATTCAAGCTGAGAATACTTCTCTGCTTAGTTCAGTAACTTCTCATATTTCAACACTCCAAGATGATTTAGCAAAGGAGAGTGATTTAAAAGAGGATCTTGCACGCCAAGCCTCGACTATTGAAGTTCAGAAAGTACAGTTGGCTCAAGCTGAAAAGGAAATCTCACTGTTGAAGACTGAGCGCGCAGTATTCAGAAGCTGTGCTGGGGATGTCAAGGATATGCTTACCAACCTTCTTGGTGCTCACGATCCTATACTTACTCTCACTATAAGGAATAATCTGACTTCAAAACTTCTTCCTGCCCTTGCAATGTTACATGAAATGAAGGGTGTTTCAGAGAGATTCGTACCTCCAAAACAAGGGGGAGAAGGTGCTCAACCGAAGGTTACTATGAAAACCGAATCTTCTCAACCGAAGGTCACAGTTAAAACCGAACCGAAGGGTAATGAAGCTTCGGGTTCCGGGAACCAAGATAAGAAGAAGGGAATTGATGATGACAGTGATGAAGAAGAAGAAGAAACAATTGATGAAGCCCTAAAAAAAGAAAAGGGACAGAGATATGGATGAAACCCTTCGGGTTGCGAAGGAAGCTGAAGAAAGGGAAAGAAGGAACAAGGAAGAACAAGATGCTATAAACTGCAAAAAGGCCTTGTTTCCTCTCTGTACAAGAGAAACACTCATCAAAGAGGCAATAGAGTTTCCTAGCGTCTACTGGCTGGAACCTGTCGCTTCTTTTGACTGTGAAAATTCAAAGGATTCACAGTTCGATATGCCTATAACACGAAAGGCATTTACATTTAATTGCTTTGATTCGACTGTTGAAGTTCCTTTCCCTCATCCTAAAGTTGATCGTGAACTTATCGACTTTTATCTGAAGTTCGGTCAGCCTCAATACTTGACATGGAGTGCACAGAAGATTGTTACTGTCAAGGTACTGAAACCTTCGTCTGCTGGGAAATTTATAAATGTTAGTTTCAAAATCACCACAGGATCAGCAAACTCGGTTTCAGTTATTTCCCTGGCAGATCTTAAAAATTTGAATCCTCATGATTGGATCCTGTTATTTAACATTCTGCTCACCAATGCGAAAGAATATGAGCCGATCCTGGATCATTTGAAGAGGATGTTGGCCTCCTATATCCATGAAGTAGCTGCAATGGATCAAGAGATAGCTAAAGTTATGAAGAAGAAACCAACAGTTAAGCCAACAGAAAAACCTGGAGATGTGAATAAAATGAGGATGGGCCAAATCGATTCTACACATCTTATAGTGATGTTCACAAGAGGCGAAGCCAATCGTTTTATGTTCGCTCTTGTTGACAAGCATCTGTTCTCAACGGACTGCTTAGAGCACATTATCAGTATCATCCATCGGTGCAAGCAGAATTCTGAAGCAGACAAGAAGAACTTCACGGACATGCTTCGGTGGTACATTACTTTTCATCATCATCTATTGGCCATCATACCGAAGGTGTTCAAGACCATCAAGAAGTCTTCTATAGCTCAACCGAACTGAGCTTTCGGTTCCATTGACGCAAAGGGGGAGATTGTTGGGTATTGTATGTTGCATCATGGGCTTAATATTGTATATCCAGATTGGGCCTATCCATCCGTGATTATTATAGGGTTTAGCTATAAATAGTGCGTGCATGTATGCCTTAGATACTAACGTGATTATAGTGATTATTGCTTTTGTAACCCTAAACACCTCTACAGTCGCAGTTCTTAATCGAGCTCTTCTGAGGTGTTAAAGTTTAATCATTCGACATCTTTAAAGCCATTCCTGTGTTCTTAATTACGTCTTTAATTGTTTATCTGCTTAGAATCTATCGATCCTACTAGAACATTGTTCTAACAATTACGTCCCGGAATCATCAACGAAACAGGCCTCACATGATGACTCCATACGTTATCTCTTCATCCTAAGTAATGAACGTAACTTTGATGTTTTTTCGAACGAGTATCTAACTCTAAGATTTCCTGACTGCAGGCGGTGCCCGATCTTGGACCCGCTCTCTATCTCATGTTAGACTTCCAATCATGATCTTCACGTCACGATCTCGATCTTTATTGGAGACTCCCTCTTTAACAAACTTGAGATAAGTTTCTTCCTTCAATTATCATCATAGACCGATGGGTCATGTTTTAATGACCTCTCATCGTATGATGCATTGCTTGGACTCAGGTATTTTAGAGTCAAATTCCAGCACAGACTATACATTCCTTCATGTTCTAATCATATCTTAAATGGTAGCATTTCTAGCTACAAGCAACTATCGCTATACCTCTACCGATTGCTTTGATTATCTTTTATTTCAATCTTCCGGCTTAAGTCAGATGTTACATTAAACTTGGTTCTCCGAACCACGTAGCATACTCCTCGTAGTCGGACTCAATTCGATATGACCACTAGGGTCGGAATAACAACAATTTTCTTAGTCATTACTGAAACAATGGTAACGACATTCTTGAATAAAACAAAATCGATTACTAGTTTCTTGGTAACCTTGTGACTTTCCCTGATCCAAGCGTGCGTCCTGTGCTTCTAGTAGTATAGGCCTCTACTACCATTCACACCTACTCATACTCGTCCCAAGTATTGTCTCGTAGTCCCCAAGTTCTTATCACAAAAACAATTTTAACACATACAAATGTGTTCAAACAATCATATAATTTTCCGTAGACTCTACTAGGACTTCTTCCATACGTATCTTCAATCATCCATTCTGCTTCAACTCGGTTGTCAGACAATGGGATAACTTCATGGATTATACCAAAAATCTTTCTTTTTGCTAATTGAAAGTGTACTTCTCCTGTACTAGACGTATTATTTATTAGACGCATTCTAAAGGCAATATATCACTCTTATGATATCTTCCGATAGGTATCATTCACTATCGTAAGCCTTCTCATTTCCTCCATTTACTCAATTCACTACGAGTCTTCACCATGACATTCTATACACCAAAGCAGGCATTCGGTGTATCGAGACGAGAATATAGATAGAGGGGGGTTTAGACGTGTAATCCTCCTTATTACTCCGAAAAGTTACATGCAGTTCTAATATCTTAATTAAACGTTTAGAAGTCTGAACACATAAAATTTCCAGATCCGGTCGGCAACAAACCATAGATCCGATCATATAATGCATATCTTAAATCATTTAGCACATAAAAGCATTTTAGGCAACTTCCCTAATTAAGCTAGTGTTTGTGTCTATTCAGGTGTACTACCTAAAATATATTAGACACTCGCTCACTATCATTGCTTAGCATTCTAAGTTTAAGTCTAGTAATAAATCCATATTCCTAGTTTGCTTAAACTAATGCTCTGATACCAACTGTGACATCCCCATTTTCATGGCCAGAAAAGACCGATAATGTTTATGCTTTATAAAAATCAGAGTACATCTTTTAATAAAAATGTTGCGGAATTTGTTCCCAGAAAAACATGATAAATACGTTATCAAGCAATTCTGAAGAAATGTATTTTTATTCATTTTCAAAACATTGGGATGTCATCGTCAATACAGAAACATAAGCATAAACAGAACTTACATTCATTTACACTAGTGATCTACATCTCTTTTAAATCTCTCAGTGTAAAGTAGCTTCATATCGACACTTGTGATACAAATAAGCTTGAGTGGGTCAGGTTGGGAAACCTGGTGAGTACATAGGGTTTTCAACCCATAATAATATAATTATTATGTTTAAACATCAAACAATCAACCCGATTACCCATCCCCATTATCTTCTTTACTCTTAAGGATCTACCCTAAGAATCAACTATTCCTCGTTCATTCATTCCTAAGGATTATTCTAAGGAATAGGCACGAAATCCATCGTTGCTAATGACACATCTGTCAAGCACAACTGCTAATATTATCACTTAGGCGCATCTGGCAGAATTGTGACATTCTTTATGGGACGCATCTGCCGGTATAATCCTTTAGGCACATCTGTCAGGGTTATGAGGTTCTCTATTAGGCGCTTCTGCTGGTAGAGTCCTTTAGGCACATATGCCAGGGTTATCTCGTTTATTGATAGTATCATTTTCGATAGTCCACTCGCAATACATGTCAATAGGTTTTTAGAGTACACCGGTGAACACATCGTTCACAACACCTACAGGTTGCGAGCCTGCTAGTGTTCCATTGGACTGTCTAGAATAGCCCATGGTTGTCATCCATACTCTGCTAGATGACGGGGCCAACATTTGGGTAAAAGTCTTCTCGCATCGTCCACCTCTCACCCTCACCTCATGGTCTATTTCACCTCTTACCTCATCATCCGACTCATATTTCATCCACCCATGTTTTACCCCAACATTTTTGTAGATATAAAATACATATACAGTTTAAATTATTTAAAACATGTATAAAATTGTTAATCCAACAAAGATAGCAAGTATACAGATAAGATTCACACATAACACGTAATTTATATTAAATACTTCATATCTATGTGTAAGATGAAAGTAACTACGCACTCACTTGAAAAGGTGGTGATTCCGAACTCAGACAGCGCTTCGTTATCTCAAAACAATTTTCCCTTGACAAAACCTAGTATCAATACCACTAGGGTTTAGTCTAATGTTAACCGCGACTAATTAATAGTCTAGCTATTATTACTATTATATAAGCGTTAAACAACACTCTATATAACTCATAATAATAGCCGAAATAATTATTTTAAGGTCCTAATAATGTTACTATAATTAATTAGAAGCTATATTAAAAATAGCGTAGGCGTAGCTCACTTACAGCAGGTTTTCTCGAAAACCGGGCTTTGCTTGGAGCAGCGTTTCCGAACCAAAAGACCCTTTTCCTCGGGACTCCGGGATCCTTGGGGCTTCCTTCGGGTGCTAGGGGGTTGGAATGGGTTAGAGAGAGAAACACGTTAGAGAGAGAAGTGGAAATGTGCAAGAAATCCAGCTGCATTCGCACCCTTTATATAGGGTCTGATCCTCGGACTACGCTGGGTGTAGCTATCGGTTACGCTGGGCGTAACTTCCGATAAGGGCGCCAACTAGTCTTCGTACGAGACACGTGTTGCGAAGGGGCTGGGGCGACGCGACTTCTCTCGGACCATAGAAAGCAGTTGTACGCGACGCGTAGTTCTTTTCGACGAGGGGCGTAATGCGAAGGGTGGCGTGTCGCAATCCGAAGCGGGCTCATCGAACGGTTGTGGTTTGGCCACGTCATCATTTCATGCATCAGCTTTGCAAATTGCACACTTAACTTCTAAAAATTATAACTTTCGCATACGAGCTCCGTTTTCGACGTTCTTTATATCCACACGTAGGCGGGAACGTACTCTACAACTTTCGTTTAGACTCCGTCGGCTAATTTTGAATTTATTTTAAAAGTGATATTTTTAACAGGCCGGGACAGGATTGGTCCGTTAAAATTCATAACTTCTTCATCCGACGTCCGATTTCGTCTGTCTTTTTATCGTTACGCTACTATTAACGATATCTTCGATTCTCGTTTAGGTTGTGTCTGCTAAAAACCGCTCGTTCCAATATTCGAACTTCGGGCTGTACGCTGCTAAGCCAAAACTTCGAAAAATCATAACTTCCTCATACGAAGTCAGATTTTGGTGTTCTTTTTATGGACTCTCTTGGTTTAACGTTTTCTACGACTTTCGTTTAGATCGCTAAGGCTAAAAGTTGCTCTATCGTAAATTCACTATTTACGCTTCCCGGTGCCGTGCCGGTTCCATTGCGAAACTTTGACGGGTCATAACTTCTTCGTTATAACCCTTGAGACATATTCTATAACTTGGTTAAGATTATTTCTACTAAATAATATTTTGTCGAAAAGTCATTTTTGACCCCTCTTATCTCTAAATTGACTAGCCCAGATCTACGAGCGTTACAGATGAGAACCCAGCAGATCCTCTCATGAAGGGGTTGGGCAGGGTTAAGCATGTCCGACATGCGAGGCGCATAGGGCTGAAGGATGATATTAGTTTTAGTAGTTAGATAGCTTTGAATGTGCAAAGTGTAATTGACATTTGATGATGAATAAAAGTTGTGTTTATTTTTGAGTAAAGTGTTGCTATCTTTTGCCAATCGTGTAATATCGTTTCATTTTGCATGTTTTGACTTCCAGAATAATTATGTTATCGTATCTCATATTATTCAAATTCTCCACACTCGGTCATATGTAGGAAGTAGATATGAATCAAGGCTGTCATGAGTTGGCTTGTAGATGTCCAAGGTATTGGACATAGCAAAGTGTTGCTACAACACTCATGAGTGCTCATAAGTTCTGAGTATTGGATTTAACCCACGCTCGCTGGTATCACTTCATGGAATTTATCTCGAGTGATCGCGAGACGGTAATATCATATTAGTCTTCAAACCTAGAGATATGACTTGTTGCCTATGAGTTGGTTATGCATTGATTGTACAAAAACGCATTGGTAACTCGATGTTATAAAACGTGCCTTTGTGTATAATTCAACAAGTAGTAGAACAAGCATATGAGTCGAAGTTTATCTGTTCCTTATTGGGTTAGAAGCGATATCTGTTGGATAAGGTGTCTAAGTCCATAACTATTTCTGGTATGTACTTGACCCGGTTGGCATGGTCCATTTGGGTTGCATGGCATTGCAATACTTGGATAGACCAAAATGAAAGAAAGGACACTTAAGGTTTATTAATATATTATAAGTTCTAATATATTAATAATATTATTTAATTAGTATTGATCAAAGAATTCATTTGGAATTAATTAAGTGATCAAAAAGAGACTAGTTAAATATATGGGGCTGATTGTGTAAATCATCTATTCTTGTATAGTGGGCTAATGATCCATGGTTTGTATGGATTGGGTTAAAACCCATAAGGTGCTCCATGGATAGTCCATGGAGGTTACAAACCCATGGATCATGGAATATGAAAAGCCATGACAATTAGGGTTTACATGGTGTAATCCTACTTGTGCCACAACTATATAAAGACCCCTAGACAAGCAAAATCGGCACTTGTACAAGCAAGTAAGAGGGATAGCCGGTTTTGAGGTGTTAGTGAACTTCTCTCAAGGTTATTCCAAGTATTGTGGTGTTGTGTGAGACATTTGAGGCATCACACTTGAGGTGCTAGGCTCACAAGGTTTTCAAGGAATCCAAACATCATAAGGTATGTTCTACTTCTAGCATTGATGTTTAAAAGTTCCCCATGTTATGCTAGATAGGTTATGAACCTTGGAAATCAAATTTGCATGTATCATAGTAAAACATAGATCCAAGGTTTCTAGGGTTTCATGTACACCATAGGAGTGTTAGAATGATCAAAACCCTTCAAAAGTACGTTTCTGTATCTTGAATATGTAAACTGTTCCAGAAAATCCTATATTTTCTGCTGTATATGAAAAGTAGTTTTATTCTCATAAAATTGTTCTATTTGTAAACCAATGTTCTGTATTTGTTTTCGTTTATGTAAAAATTGTAACTGTGAGTGTGCCTGGTTCCACCAGCTGTTATTGTAAACTGTAATGTACTACTGTAGTTCGTATTTTGTAAATTAGTACTTTGAAAATGTACTTACGTTTAGTTGATTTTACATTAACGTATTTTAATATTTTTTTAATGAGTTATTATAACCATACTGAGACTAGATGGCCTGAAACAAACGCTTTGTAGGCGTTTAAACTGTTGATAACAATTGTCACTCATTGGAGTGTATGCCTGACTGTAGCTAGCAACCTGAGCGCGGGGTTGTCAATCGCAATATAGATCTACACACAACTTATTTCGATCCCTTGACTGGAGACTCTGGCTATAATATCAGGACTTTAACTATGTTGTTTAAATGAATTAAATAACCTGAATTGAATGACTCATAAAAAGCATATAAACGTTACATGTATAATAGTTATGAAAACCCAATCATCCTGAAATAATCATTGATTGTATATTCCTGAATTAGTATTCTTAATATGTGTTTGAAAGTTGTATACCATTGATTTGTTTTGAATCAAACCTTTATTTCTTGTAAAACGGTGTATTCTAGTATACTTGAATCATGAATTATTATTCTATGTATCATAAATTATACCTATTATAATTTATATGTACTTTCTGAATTGGTATTTAACTGTTTTTGAATGTAACCCCTTGCTCAACATGTTACAAAGGGTATTTAAAATGATGAAATAACTTTTATATTTATATACATATACAATTATATATGAGTAAAACTTAAACGACATTCGGACAAATAACCGGTACTATAAGCCCACATCCAAACAAGGAAAAGGACCCAGAGTGAGTTATTAGTATTAAGCCTTTTAAATCTTATTTATATAAATATATATATATATATATATATATATATATATATATATATATATATATATATATATATATGAATTTTGGGGGAAAATATAAGTTTATAAAAGAGTTTAATATTTTGAGTATTTTTGATGACTTAATGTCATTTTATCATGATTTGAAATCATTTGTTTGTGACACAAAGTTCTTGTGTTAGACTTGTATTCCACCCCCCCCCCCCCTCCTTAAAACAGTAGAAATTATGAAAATACGGGGGTATGAACTCACTTGATAGGTGGTGATTTGAATAGTGTTTCGTTTTCTGGAAAGGAGTTTATTTGAAGAAAAACCGGCTTTATTCGGGCAGAGTTTCGACTCGAGAAAGTTGTTTTTCTCGAGAATCTCGGGGACTCGAGGCTTTAAGGGTTGTAGGTGAGGTTGTGGGAGTGAAAGAGGTGAAAGTGTGTGAAACTTGGTGTAAAAATATGGTTAAAACCGGAGAGTCTCGCAGGCCTTTTATAGGCCGAAGTTCGGACCGAGGGGGAGGAGTCAGCAGGCAAGGTGGCAGCGAGGGAAAAGGGACGCGTGGCTCGGTTCTAAAGCAGACACGGGTCCGAGCTCGGAGGCACCATCGTACGAGGTGCGTGTCGGATCAGGAGAGGCCGAGCCCTCGGTCGAATCAGAAGCAGACACGAGGCAACACAAAGTTGAGGCTCTCGTTTAACTCGATTTCCTCGAGTGGGATCATAAGAGTCTCGTCGGATAGACACTTTTTCAAGTTCGAAACGTGGAAGGTAGGATGAATGTTACTTAGTTCTTGGGGTAGTCGAAGTTTGTAAGCTACAGGACCGATTCTGGCAAGAATCTCGAATGGCCCTATATACCTGGAATCCGTTTGTCACGCTTTCCAAAGTGTATCATGCCCTTCCAGGGTGAGACCTTTAACAAGACGCGGTCACCAACCTGGAATTCCAAGGGTTTTCTCCTTTTGTCAGCGTAGCTTTTCTGTCTATCTCTGGAAGTTTTAAGTCGCTCCCGAATTTGTACGATTTTCTCTGTAGTTTCTCGAATAATTTCCGGACCAGCGAGAGCACTGTTAGGAGTTTGACCTCTAGCTAGCTGTGTGTCACCCACTTCAGCCCAGCACAGAGGGGATCTGCACTTGCGGCCATAGAGGGCTTCGAATGGAGCAGCCTTTATGCTAGTGTGATAACTGTTCTTATAAGAGAATTCAACAAGGGGTAAATGAATATCCCAGGCCTTTCCAAAGTCTATCACACAAGCTCACAACATGTCTAATAATGTTTGAATCGTTCTCTCACTTTGTCCGTCGGTTTGTAGATGGTAGGCTGTACTCATGTCCAGCCTAGTTCCCAGAGAGTTTTGTAAAGACTGCCAGAAACGAGAGGTGAATCTACTATCTCGGTCTGAAATAATAGATATTGGCACACCATGCAGTCTAACGATCTCCTTGAGGTAAGTTCTTGTTAGCTTCTCCATCTTGTTGGTTTCTTTTATTGGCAAGAAGTGTGCGGATTTGGTTAATCTATCGATGATTACCCAAATAGTATCATAACCACCCGTCGTCTTGGGTAACTTAGTTATGAAATCCATCGTAATCCGCTCCCACTTCCATTCAGGGATTAAAGGTTGTTGTAATAAACCTGAAGGTTTCTGCTACTCTACCTTGACTTTAGCACAAGTAAGGCTCTTGCCCACAAAGGTAGCAATTTCGGCCTTCATGTTAGGCCACCAGTATAGTTTCTTGAGGTCCAGATACATCTTGTCTGAACCTGGATGAATGGAGTATCGGGTTTTGTGTGCTTCATTCATAAACATGTCTCTGTAACCACTGAACTTTGGTGTCCAGATCCGGTTCATGAAATAATAAACTGCATCATCCCCGACTTCGAAGTTCTTATCCATTCCTCTCAGAGTTTCACCTGCCACGTTTTCGGGTTTCAAGGCTTCAAGTTGAGCTTCTTTCATCTGTGTGGATAGATGTGAATGAATTGTCATGGTCAACGACTTTACTCAGCGTCCCGAGTATTCTTTTCTGCTAAGGGCGTCAGCTACTACGTTAGCTTTACCAGGGTGATAAAGAATCTCACAATCATAGTCGTTCAGTAGCTCCACCCATCGTCGTTGTCTCATGTTCAACTCTTTCTGATCGAAGATATGCTGGAGAATTTTATGGTCCGTGAATATTGTGCATTTCGTGCCATATAAGTAATGTCTCCAGATCTTCAGAGAAAATACCACTGCTCCTAGTTCAAGGTCATGTGTTGTATATTTGACTTCTTGTGTCTTTAGCTGTCTTGAGGCATATGATATAACCTTTCCTCTTTGCATAAGAACACATCCAAGCCCTTGATTAGAAGCATCACAGTACACTAAGAAGTCCTCTGTCCCTTCGGGTAGAGACAAGATCGGTGCACTACAAAGCTCGCTTCAGCGTTTGGAACGTTGTTTCTTCCTTTTCTCCCCAGCTCAAAGTAACACCCTTTTGCGTCAGGGTAGTAAGAGGCTTAGCTATTCGATAGAAATTCTGGATGAATCTGCGATAATAGCCAGCAAGACCTAAGAATTGACGGATTTTTGTCGGTGTTTTGGGTGCTGACCAGTTTTCAATTGCCTTTATTTTGGAAGGGTCGACGTGTATTCCTTATGAACCAACCACGTGACTTAGGAAATCAACCTTCCTGATCCAAAATTCACACTTTGAAAACTTCGCATAGAGTTTCTCTGATCTAAGAGTTTGCAATACTTGACGAAGATGTTGGCCATGTTCCTCTTCACTTCTTGAGTAGATAAGGATGTCGTCAATGAAGACTATGACAAATTTGTCCAGGAATGGACGACACACTCTGTTCATCTGATCCATAAACACAGTAGGTGCATTCGTCAATCCGAATGGCATCACTACAAACTCGTGATGACCATAACGAGTTCTGAACGCGGTTTTTGGAATGTCTTCCTCCAAAATCCGTAACTGGTGATACCCGGATCTTAACTCTATTTTCGAGAAGTAGTTCGCACCCTGAAGTTGGTCGAAAAGATCGTCAATGCGAGGCAGGGGATATCGATTCTTGATGGTAAGTTTATTCAGCTCGCGGTAGTCTATGCACATGCGGAATGATCCATCCTTCTTCTTTACGAACAAAACCGGTGCTCCCGAAGGTAAGAAGCATGGTTTTATGAAACCTTTGCTTAGGAGTTCGTTAAGCTGGCTAGATAATTCCTGCATCTCAGAAGGTGCAATATGATAGGGGGATTTGGCTACAGGGGTAGCTCCAGGGATTAAGTCGATTCGGAATTCGACTTGTCGTTCGGGAGGCACTCCTGGACGATCATCGGGAAAAATATCGGGAAAGTTGCAGATCTCAGGAATGCACGCGATATCTTTCACTTCTTGCTTTTTGTCTACCACGTGAGCTAAGAAAGCACAGTACTCTTTGCGAAGGTACTTCTGTGCCTTGATGCAAGAAATGATCTGGAGGTTTGTTCCGGGTTCGTCGCCGTAAATAACAAGAGTTTTGTTAGTTGGCAAGTTCAGACGAATGGCTCTTTCATAGCACAGGATGTCAGCATGGTTAGGACACAACCAATCCATACCTATTATGACGTCAAAACTTTTGATAGAGACCGGCATAAGCTCTATTGGGAAAGAAAAGTTATTCAAGGTAAGGGTACATCCTATGTTTATATGGTTGGTGGATTCAGATTTACCGTTAGCCATTTCGACTGTGAAAGTTTCATTTAGTGGTTGGGAGTTTTTATTTAGCAGGTGTTTAAAATTATGGCTCACAAAGCTCTTCTCAGCACCACAATCAAATAGAATGCATGCATAAGTGTTGTTGAGAAGAAACGTACCCATGACCACTGCAGGGTCTTCCACCGCTTCTTCGTGACCCAAGGCTAAAATTCTCCTAACTCCACCGGCATTTCTAGCTTTAGGACAATCTCTCTTGAAATGCCCCACATCATCGCATTGGTAGCATGCTTGACCTACTCCAGCGGTAGGTACTTGGTTAAGTGGTTGAGGTGGTGATCTACAGAATCGGGCAGTATGCCATTTTCTGTTGCAGTTACGACACTGCATTTCCCGACAATTTCCATTATGGTGAAAATTGCACTTGTTGTACTTGGGGAGTTTACCAGCATAAGGCTTAGCTGGTGCAGGGTTAGCAGGAACAGCAGCAGGTACAGTAGCAGCATTGACTACAACTAGTTGTTGCTTCTTTGAGGATTCCTGTGAAGAATTGCCCTTCCTCTTGTTCCAACCCTTCTTCTTGCTGTTGTTGTTATTATTGTTGTTGTTGTTTCCCTTCGGTTGTTCTGGTGCAGCAACCACTAAGTTTTGACGGGCTCCATGGTCGGTAAGAGATTGTGCTAACTCTTTGGTACTGTCAAAAGTAATAGGCCTTGAAGCTAAAACACTTGACTGAATTTGGGACGACATTCCCCAAATATATCTCTCAATCTTTTTGCTCTCCAGAGCAACCGTATCCGGACAAAGAATTGCCAAATCACAGAATCTACTGGTATAGGCTGATATGTCGTTACCAAACATTGTAAGACCCCAGAGCTCTTGCTCGAGTTTCTGAACTTCCCCTTGCGGACAGTATTCCCGCATTAGCATGGCTTTTAAGTTCTCCCAGCTTATCGAGTTAGCCACTACCAAAGTCAGTGACTTAACATGGCCGTTCCACCATGTTAGGGCTCTATCTGAAAAAAGTACAAGCAGCAAATTTGACTTTGCTACCCTCAGGACAGGAGCAAATTTCAAAAATTGCTTTTGTCTTCTCAATCCATTGTCTTAAAACCATCAGTCCTCCAGTTCCATTAAAGGTCCCGGGTTTGGCGTTCGAGAAGTCTTTATAAGTGCACTCTCGCGAGTGCTCATGACTCTCGCCATGGTTAGAAGGATGTGCACCAGCTCCCGACCCACTAGCACCAGGATTATTGATATGAGACATGGCTGCCGTTACAGCTGTCGTGACCGCTGCTTGAAACATGGCAGCGTCAAATTGAGGAGGTGGTGGTGGAGGTGGCCTCGGTGCTTCATTAACAGTGTTACGTCTTGGATTTCTCCGAGGAGGCATCTTTTACTATAAGAGTTAAAAGAATAAAAGATGATAAGATATCAAAAGTGAAATGAATTTGATATCTCTGAACTAAAACATTTAGTTCAACATGAATCTTGTAATGAATTGGAAATAGAAGTCTACGACAAGTACAACTTGCAACAGGATGATATGAAATTGAGTGGTTATTTTTCAAAGAGTATGAAAATGCATGTCGATTAAATTGCCATATTGAATACATAAAGTCTGGAAAACTTGACCCTAAACAGGTCTACAATATACAAAATTTTGGAAAAAACATTGGCATCATACTGACCTACCGAAAATGAAATCTTCGCGGTCTTACTGAAAAACTTGAAAAATAATGCTAGAACATATCTATAGACTTTAACTATAACCAAAAGAGTGAACAAAGAACGAGTAGAGTATTATCCCTTTCTTAATCAAAAGAAAGGATGAGTAGAGCATCTCCTACTAGCGACGGGTATCACTTGGACGAAACCTCAACTCAGCCAGTTGACGCTCCACAGCAAGCAGATGTCTTTCATACATTGTCAGGCGTGCTCGAAGCTCTATGACTTCAGCTCGAGTTACAGCTAATTCTTGAAGTAAGGCTTCATTGTCTCTCATTGCTCTGTCACAAGCATCTTCAAGACGCCGAATGTGGACTGTATTAATTCCCGCATTGGCATCAACTTCCATGATTCGGTTGATGGCTGTCATACCCTATATTTCATTTCGAGCAACCCTGCGGACCAGTATTGGCAGGACTCTGTCTGCTGAGCCTCCTTCGCTTAGGTTGTAGAAGCTTCTGTGTCCGTTGTATGGCATGGGTTAACCCTGCTCTTGACTCCATGTTTCCAAGCTTTCCACCCACAGAGGCGTCGGGCCTTGAAAAAACGGACGAGGGTTAGGATTTTGGGCAACTGGTGGTGGATTATAGGCTTCTGATCCGGAATCACTGTCTTCAGGAAAATTTTCTGCAAAATCATCATCTAAGGGAATTTCGTGATTTTCTTCTGGCTCTGCATCTTGTCCTTGACCGGGGATGTACGGGTCTCCGGGTAAGTGAAATCCCGCCATTGTTATCTAAGCGAGAATAGGGATAAGAGATATAGAATATATTTAGTAACGATAGATTAAGGATACAAGTTTCTACGAGAGAGACCTATAGTTAACAAGTAATGTATTATGTATGACTTGTTCTAGGTATTACTATAACTATAAAGTGTATACTAATTATATATAACTTGGGTATAATCGACCTTTGATTAAATGACCCGGCTCTAAATCCACAACCAAACAAGGAACAAGAAATAAAGCTAGACCACTTATTCTAAGTCTATATAAATTTAATTATATATAACTGTAATATACCCTTAATATTTATAGTTCTACCCTCAATTGTTCTACTGTTTTCACATGTTTTTTGTTAATATATAGTGCCTAAAATACCCCTATAGTATTTTAATCTTTATGTTTTGTTCTAGAGTTCTTCTGAATATGTATAATTGGTAAGTTTTAGACATGCCGCAACACCACTATCACTCCCAAACACATCTTAGTCATATCTCAAATCAATATAGTTTATTAGGCTATATATCCCAGATATGATTACATAACTGCCCAGGTTTGACTGTAATGTCCAACATCCAAATACTTTTAAGTTCTTCTAACTGTCATGATGTACTTGTAGGTATGAGTGTTAGTATACTTCTTGTAAAAATACTTAAATTTTTAAAAAGTATACTTGTAATCAGAGCTCTTAGCCCCGATGTATTTATAGTTTGTATATCTTTTATGGATTGATATACTGAGTTCACTATAAACAATGCTCTGATACCAATCTGTCACACCCCCAAACCAGACGGCGAAAACGTCCGGGGGTGGAGGAATTCATTTGTAGTATCACAACACATGCATCATAGTTTTGAAAGTACAAACAACCATTGTATTTAAAAAGTATAAGTATTTACATGTGTTCAATCATTGTATATTGAAACCAAAATAGTTATACAAAAGAAGAAGATATGACTCAAAATAGCTCCATCTTCTCAAAAAGCTCGGGGAGTACATGTTTCATGTTTCCCTGAGAATACAAGTAATTTGAAAAGAGCGTATCAACATAAAGTTGAGTCAGTGCATAAGTATTTATGTTTAAAAGTATGTTTCTGTATCTTGAATATGAAACTCTTCCAGAAAATCCTATATTTTCTGCTGTATATGAAAAGTAGTTTTATTCTCATAAAACTGTTCTATTTGTAAACCAATGTTCTGTATTTGTATTCCTTTATGTAAAAATTGTAACTGTGAGTGTGCCTGGTTCCACCAGCTGTTATTGTAAACTGTAATGTACTACTATAGTTTGTATTTTATAAATCAGTACTTTAAAAATGTACTTACGTTTAGTTAATTTTACACTAACGTATTGTTAATATCTTTTTAATGAGTTATTATAACCATACTGAGACTAGATGGCCTTAAACAAACACTTTGTAGGCGTTTAAACTGTTGATAACAATTGTCACTCATTGGCGTGTATGCCTGACTGTAGCTAGCAGCCTGAGTGCGGGGTTGTCAACCGCAATATAGATCTACACACAACTTGTTCCGATCCCTTGACTAGAGACTCTGGTTATAATAGCAGGACTTTAACTATGTTGTTTAAATGAATTAAACAACCTGAATTGAATGACTCATAAAAAGCATATAAACGTTACATGTATAATAGTTATGAAAACCCAATCATCCTGAAATAATGATTGATTGTATATTCCTGAATTAGTATTCTTAATATGTATTTGAAAGTTGTATACCCTTGATTTGTTTTGAATGAAATCTTTGTTTCTTGTAAAACGGTGTATTCTAGTATACTTGTATCATGAATTATTATTCTATGTATCATAAATTATACCTATTATAATTTATATGTACTTTCTGAATTGGTATTTAACTGTTTTTGAATGTAACCCCTTGCTCAACATGTTACAAAGGGTATTTAAACTGATGAAATAACTTTTATATTTATATACACATACAATTATATATGAGTAAAACTTAAACGACATTCGGACAAATAACCGGTACTATAAGCCCATATCTAAACAAGGAAAAGGACCCAGAGTGAGTTATTAGTCTTAAGCGTTTTAAATCTTATTTATATAAATATATATAAATATATATATATATATATATATATATATATATATATATATATATACAAATATGAATTTTGGGGGAAAATATAAGTTTATAAAAGAGTTTAATATTTTGAGTATTTTTTATGACTTAATGTCATTTTATCATGATTTGAAATCATTTGTTTGTGACATAAAGTTCTAGTGTTAGACTTGTATACCACCCCCCCCCCCCCTTAGAACAGTAGAAATTATGAAAATACAGGGGTATGAACTCACTTGATACGTGGTGATTTGAATAGCGTTTTGTTTTCTGGAAAGGAGTTTATTTGAAGGAAAATCGGCTTTATTCGGGTAGAGTTTCGACTGGAGAAAGTTGTTTTTCTCGAGAATCTCTGGGCCTCGAGGCTTGCTTAGGGTTTTAGATTTGATACCAGGGCTTTGAAGGTTGTAGGTGAGGTTGTGGGAGTGAAAGAGATGAAAGTGTGTGAAATTTGGTGTAAAAATATGGTTAAAATTGGAGAGCCTCGCAGGCCTTTTATAGGCCGAAGTTCGGACCGAGGGGGAGTAGTCAGCAGGCGAGGTGGCAGCGAGGGAAAAGGGACGCGTGGCTCGGCTCGCAAGCGGACACGGGTCCGAACTCGGAGGCACCACCGTACGAGGCGCGTGTCGGATCAGGAGAGGTCGAGCCCTCGGTCGGAATCAGAAGCAGACACGAGGCGACACGCGGAAGCCTTGCATGCGAGGGGACGTGGCCGGTTCTCAGCCTTGCGAAATTTCCCGGTTTTCTATGATTTCTTGATTTTTGAGCCAAAAACTTCCGAAATTCATAACTTTCGCCTACAAGATCCGTTTTCGACGTTCTTTAAGTGCACGCGTAGGTAAAGTTATACTCTACGATTTTTGTTTAGATTTCGTCGGCTAATTGTAAGTCCCTAATCTGCTTGTGTATCAATCAGATCCGTTTGATGGTGCGGAATCCCAATCAAACGGATGATGTCAGATAAAATAGAAGAGAGGGAGAAGAAGAATAATATGACTCTCAATGTATTAATGAATAGAATGATGATCCTTTACATGAGATTCACATACACTAACACACACTTGTTCTTCTCTCTAGTTTTCTCTCTAGAACACCTTAGAATGCACACACTTAAGCTCCTCTATTCTATGTGTTCATCACTCTACTCCTCACCCCTTACACCTATATTTATACATAAGAAACATGGGCTTGGTGAACATGGGCCGTAAATGGGTTTACGGCCGTAAACCTATTTACGGCCGTAAACACAACCGTAAACACGTATACGACCGTAAATACCAAGTTGTTTACGGTCCAAGACACAAAAATACATTTTCCTAGAAAAGCAAAGTATAAACCATATTTTTGACCCAACAATATCCCCCTTGGTTTATAGCTTTCTTTTCTTTTCTTAAATGACCCAACAAGCTCCCCCTAAAAAATAGCTGGCTTTCTTGTTAATCTTCATTGGGAGCTTTGGCTTCAGCTTTACTCTTTGATATCTTCATGACTTCAAGATGAACTTGATGAATCTTCAATGAATGACTTCATCTTGAGCAGTTGGGCTTTTCTTCAGAATTTGACATTGAACGCACATTGGGTGAGGAGGCTTTTTGTATTGATTCTTGAAAGATAGCGCTTTGAGCTTGAGAATCTTCAGAGAGAACATCAGAGAGAACAAATCTTCTGGATCACTTCAGCAGGTTCAAGATAGCAGCAAATTGACTGAGGAGGCTTCAATGCAATCTGTCACATAATCTTCAATATGTAGCTTCACCTTCCTTATGGGGTTGAAAGATTGAATGTTGAAAGAATAATCTTCATTTCTTGCTCCTTCGAATGAGAATTCTTCGATGATCACGGATGAAGCCTTGGCTCAGAAATCTTCAACACAAACTCCATGAGTTTCATCTTCACCTAAATTCACTTTTCAAGACAAAACAAAACTAAAAGAAATTTTTAGCACACAATATTTTGGATTTTTCATATTTTCTGAAAAAGAAATAAAACAGAAATAACACTATTTTTGGAGTTTTTAATTTTCTGATTTTTGTTTGGTTTTTAAAATTTTTAATTCTCCCCTAATATTTAAATTAGAAGAAACTATGAACAAATTTAACAAAAATAAAATGATATGTAACTTTAAGAGTGATTTGGGATCAAAGTTTTTAAACAACCTTTATCCGTTTATCAGTACCTCTCCCTTCATGAATAGATCTGGTCAATCGCCGGTATTGTGGTCCACTTAAACACGAGAGATTGTGACAAAATTAGGACATACTATAAGTGACAAGACAATGTGATCCTAAGTTCCTAGATAATATTCCTTAAGGACCATTCAGCTGACGACGACCAAAGATATTGTTGTCCACCTAAATTGAGCAGCGAGATCTACAGACAACCTAGTGATTGTTCAATTTTAAATGTACTAGAACATGTTTCCCGCTTCCTGACATACCCCAATAATCAGGAACTTCCAAAGTACTCCTTACTTTAGGTGAGCAGACAATTATTATGAGAGAAGTCAGATTTAGAATGCATATGTTGTACACCCAGGTCGGATCTCTTCCAATCTCGCAGAGGGTGAAACATATGACTAACCAGATTTAGAGGGATTGAGAAGTAGAATGGTTCATATGCTGTGTACCAGGTCGGATGGTTAATCACGCAAAGGAGACAGCATATGGCTAACAGGCAGGAAGAATTGCATAGATAGAAGATGCATAGAAATAGAGTTGCATATGTTGCAGTCCAGGTCGGATGTATTTCAATCACGCAGAGGAGGCAACATATGACTAACAGAAGGAAAGAAAGAAAATAATTTTCTACAGACCTACTTTATCGGAATTCCCCAGTCGCCCCATCAATACCGGAATTAAGGGCAAAGTCCGTACATCGAGGAAGAGTTAAACCACAGTTCTAGATAGGGATTACTTTAATGTGACCTGTGAATTATCATGTATATCTCCCTGCTCAACCTATCTGAGCGTCGTATTGTCAGGCTAAACGGATTTAACTAGGTCAAGATTTGTCAAGTCTTTGAATTCCTAAAGTTCAACTCTGCCTAGTCAAGTCCATTTAGAATCTTTCGTGATCTCTTCCTTTCTTCCTTTCCCGCAAAGGACACATACTCCCAAACAAAGTTCTGAGTGTTGTACAGTTGAGAGATGTCTCCTATCATGTGCCAGGAACAGCCACTACCAACAAACCGAAGTCTGATGATATGCCTCCATAGCTGCTCCGACACAGAGCGGGATCAGTTGGTCTTTGGAACCCAGTCCATTTTGAAACTGGGTCGACCTTTGTCATCCTTGCACGGTACACTCTCCCATGACATATCTTGTTTATCACAAACAGAAGATGAAGAAATATTAGAGTCATTAGCTGATTTGGGAGAGTGAGCCTTTGGAACCCATTTGTAGTTGGGTTTAACCCATTTCTTTTTCGATCTGATGGGTGGCTCAGTACTTGCTTTTGATCTTGATGTCGGCCGTTGAGATGACTTTGATTTTGGCTTCACGGGAGCATCTCTTGGATTTGGCTTCTTGGCCGGCATTCCCTTATTTCCCTTGGGATTCGGATTCTTGGCCTTTTAGGTTTGATTCTTGGCCTTCTGCGCGTTCCAGTCACCATGGTCTGAACGTGACCTTGAGGGGTTTCTTTTGAAGTATCTCCCTCTTGGCGCGTTCTGCCAGCCTTGTGCATAGTACGGAACATATGCGCGATTAGGACAATTTCGGGCAATGTGACCAGGTGTTCCACAGTGAAAACATGTCTTTTTCTTCACTGTGAAGTTGTTTCTTCCTGCCCCTGGTGGCGTATCCTTGCCTTGTCTCTTATTTTTCCCACATGCACACTTGCAACAAGCCGTCGGTTGTTTCACTTGATTTGGTGGCATGTATTTCTCAACAACAGGTTGATCAGAAGCAACTGAGTTTGAAGCAACAGATTCAGAGTTCAAGGAGATGTTGGTTTGTTCAATGGTGTTCTCCTTGTTCTCATCCTCAGCTACTTTACCTGCACATGAAGTAGATGTGCTAGAAACATGAACATCAGTATTTTCAAACAAATAATCAAATATGTCAAAAAAATTTAACTCAACATGATCCGATGCAAAAACATCAAAAGCATCATAAGATGTATCATCAACTTTAATATCAGAAACAGAAGGTTGCTCATTGGAAACAGAAACATCAGATTCAGGCTCAGTTTTGTTATCAGAAACAGAAACAGATTCTCCAGCTTCACGCTTTGCCTGATCTAATGGTTGATCTGCAGGGGAAGTAGAAATGTTAGAACTTTCAACATTAATAAGTCCGCCTGAAACGAAACCAGATGGCTTGCGATAAACCATAAACGGTTCATTGGCAATCTCATCCTTGGATAGGGGTTGATACTGATATGTATGATTATAAGGAGGAGGTACACTATCATATCCTAAACCCATTGACTGATTTCGTTTGAACTGCATGAAATGATCAATCATGTTGGCAACTACCTCGCTTGATCCATCAAATTTTCTAAAATCAAAATTTGCAGTTTCAAATTGTCTTTTCAATGTATCAAGCTCGGTAATTAACTCATCATTTTGTCTCTTAACATAATCATAAAGCTCACATTTTTCACTGTATTCTGTCTGAATTCTTTTAAAATCTTTTATTTTTGTCTCTAACTGGGCCTTAAGGGATTTCTGTCCTTTCCTGAGTTGATATCCTTCATATCTCAGGTCCTCAACTTCTGTTTTTAATAAATCAATTTGTTCCCGAAGAAATTTAATCGTAGTTTCACAAAATTGAGAACATGAAACTTTATTGACTGGAACGTTTGAAGAACTCATTGTTTTAAAAAATATGCCCTTTGACTAAAAACTCAAAACTCAACCTCAAAAGTCAAATTTAAAAAGTCAAACTCAAAAGTAAAACTTGAAAAGTCAAACTTAAAAGTCAAACCGAAAAGCTAAATTTGAAAATTTAAAAGTCAAACGAGAAAGTCAAAGTTTAAAGTTAAAGGTCAAACTTTAAAGTCAAGGTCAAAATTTTAAGTAAAAAGTCAAAAATAAAATTCAAAATTTAAAAACTAAAATTTTTGGTTGAAAAAGGAATTTAATATTAAAAGAAAATCAATTTTTGGGCTAAAAGTGTCAATTTGCGAAATTTGGAAGCGGCAGGGAGTGGTTTTGAATAAAATTTCGAAGTGTTATGCCATCTAGCAGGCTAGATTAGCTGGTAAGGTGCCTTGCTGATGAACCAGAGGTCGCAGGTTCGATCCCCGGCACCCCCAAATCTGTTTCCTTATTTTTAATGCGAAGCGAGGCTGCTGCTTGCGAAGATAGCTGCGAAGCGAGGACGAGATGCGATGACGCGATGCGAGGCTTGCTGCTGCTGAGCCGGCTACCCTAGCCGTTCACCGAGCCGAATTCCGAGCCGAGGCCGCAAACTCCGGCGACCGTAAACCGGCGACCGTAAACTCCGGCGACCGTAAACACGTTTACGGCCGTAAACTCCGGCGACCGTAAACTGTTTCCGGCCGTAAACTCCGGGAAACCCTAGCCGCCGCCGCCGCCGACCGTAAACCCTTCAAAGACCGTAAACTCTTCGCAGATTACGTGAAAAACAGCGTTTTTCACCTCTTTTTGCTCCAAAACTCGATCAAAAACTCGTTTTTATCAAAAATGCGAAGAACAAACCCCCCCTAATTTTCAGAGATCTATCCAAAAACGCAAGAATCTTTCCAAAATAAGATCAAATCAGCTCCAGATCTGACAAAGATGAGTGATACAATCCAAGCTCTGATACCACTTGTAAGTCCCTAATCTGCTTGTGTATCAATCAGATCCGTTTGATGGTGCGGAATCCCAATCAAACGGATGATGTGAGATAAAATAGAAGAGAGGGAGAAGAAGAATAATATGAATCTCAATGTATTAATGAATAGAATGATGATCCTTTACATGAGATTCACACACACTAACACACACTTGTTCTTCTCTCTAGTTTTCTCTCTAGAACACCTTAGAATGCACACACTTAAGCTCCTCTATTCTATGTGTTCATCACTCTACTCCTCACCCCTTACACCTATATTTATACATAAGAAACATGTGCCTGGTGAACATGGGCCGTAAATGGGTTTACGGCCGTAAACCTGTTTACGGCCGTAAACACAACCGTAAACACGTATACGACCGTAAACACCAAGCTGTTTACGGTCCAAGACACAAAAATACATTTTCCTAGAAAAACAAAGTATAAACCATATTTTTGACCCAACACTAATTTTGACTTTATTTTTAATATTATTATTTTTAACAGACCGGGACAGGAAAATCCGTTAAAAATTCATAACTTCTTCATCCGACGTCCTTTTTTGTCTGTCTTTTTACCGTTGTACTACTATTGACGAGACCTTCAATTCTCGTTTAGGTTGTGTTGGCTAATAATCACTCGATCTTTATTTCGAGTTTTTAGTTGTATACTGCTATACTGAAACTTAGAAAAATCATAACTTCATCATACTAAGTCAGATTTTGACGTTCTTTTTATGAAAGTTCTCGGTTTAACATAATCTACAACTTTCATCTAGATTGTTATGGATAAAAAGCCTTTTATTGAAAATTCACTTTTTACACTGAACAGTGTTTTTCCGGTTTTGTCGCGGATCTTCAATTGGTTATAACTTCTTCGTTATAACTCTGATTTTAGTGTTCTTTATATTTTTGGAAACCTTGTTACAATCTCTACCACTTTGTTCATCCCAATCGAGATTGTTTAATACTTCATTTTTGAGGGTCAATTATGTAAATGTACAGAGTATGCTAAACTTTCTCTTTATTATTTTAAAAAGACCTACAAATTGACCTATATTATTACATAGGTTTGAAATAACGGTTTGTTACAGAAACCCCCTACCACCCGGAGGAAGCCCGGAGCCCCGAAGTCCTCGAGAAAATTATCTTTTTCATTCGAAACTCTGCCCGCGTAAAGCCCAGTTTTCAACAGAAACTCGCGATTTTCATCAAGAAAAATTATTTCTAGAAACGAAGCGCTGCCCAAATCACCACTTATCAAGTGAGTTCATACCGATACACTTTTCATAGCCTTTTCCATGTTTTAAAGGGGGGGGGGGGAATACAAGTAAAACACTAGGAAACTTGTGTTAAAATACAAACCATTATTTATGTATTCTTACAGTTTATATAACTATCACATGAAAACATATGCATACATAACATCTTATGATACAACAGTTATAAGTTCAAATGAAACATATATTGTAAACTATAATAGATATAGTTTGGGTTGCATTCTCATTATTTTACCCCTTTTAAGGGTAAAGAAACGAATATATAAAACTACAATTATTTTTATATTATAAACATGATGTATTGGGTAACAGTTTCATGCATGAATATTTTCAAATAAAAAAACATGTATCTCGTTGGAAATTTATGAGTCATTTGTCTTCATTGTACCTACCTAAGGTATACATGGAAGTCCTGTTTTATAACCAGAGTCTCCTCCCGGAGAGCATGATACTTGTGTATATATCTATACACGATTGATGACCCCGCATCCTGGCTGTTAGCTACTGCACGACCGGCAGGTTATGGGTGACAAATATCAAACATAGCAACGCTTGAAGAACATCGCGACAGGCAAATAATTTGTTAGCACAGTTATGAAAACTCACATGATAATCAACAATACGTTATTTTTACGTGAAATTAATATTATATTTATTTTACGTAATTATACAGCGCATCAAATGGTTTTATTTTTGAATAAAACTACAAGTTACAAAACTAAGTATGGCATATACACTTATATTTTTCAGTCTTGGAATATATAAGACTACAGTTCACTTTTATGGAAAATATAGGATTTTCCAGGATAGATACGATTACTTACAAACTAACAGCTTACAACTCAGTTTTATAGAAAATATCGGAATTTCTGGAAACAAAAGTGATTTCATCTCATTGAATGGCATATATTTTCATACAAATGCTTATGAACTCACCAACTTAAATGTTGACACTTTTTCTCAAATAACTTGTATTCTCAGGAAACCGTAAAACAGGTACATCTACGAGTTTTTGAGAAGACGGAGCATTATAGACTCATGTCTTTTAACTTTTGTTATACATATCGGTCTCAATGTACAATGATTTGAACACATATGTAAAAACGTATACTTTATCAATGCATGGTTGTTGTACTTTGATTACTATTATTTAATTGTTGTGATACTGTACATGACGTCCTCCACCCCTGAATGTTTCCGCCGTTCAGGTATGGGGGTGTGACAGATTGGTATCAGAGCATTGTTTATAGTGAACTAAGTATATCAAATCATAAAAGATATACAACTATAAATAAAATGGGGCTAAAGCACTCTGACTAAGAGTTATACTTTTAAAATATAAAAATATTTTTATAAAAGTATACATACATGTTTACATACCAGGACAAGTATCACTAGAAGAACAAAACAGAAGTATTTAGATGTTGAACACTACAGTCAAACCTAGACAGTTATGTAATCATATCTGGGATAAATATAGTCTGATCAACTATATTTATTTGAGATATGACCAAAATGTGTTTGGGAGTGATCGTAGTGTTGCAACAAGTCTAAAATTTACCGATAAACCATACAGAGAACCTTTATTATACAAATTTAAAATACTATAGGAGTATGTTGTAATACTATAAAACTACATTATTTCTATGCTTCTTACCTTTAATTTCTCGGATAGAAATTATGGCAGGATAACCCCCGCACAGAGATCCCTACTTCCCTGATCAAGGGAATAATGGTTGGGTTGAAGATGATCCTGAAGAGGATCCCGATGAGGACGAAGATGAAGAAGAAGAGGATTCAGAAGGTACAAACTCAGATCCATAAGTATACAACCCACCGCTGGTTGTAGAAAACCCCGCAGCCAGACAGGATTTCCAAGGTCCGATACCAGCATGGGGCGAAGACCTACGAAGGTGGAGCCATCAGCAAGGACAACACCCTCCTTTCGGTATGAACAGAGGCTTCTACAACATCAGCAATGGAGATTCAGCTGATAGGGCCCTCCTTGTTATAGTACGCCGCATTTCTCGCCAGGTTGATCAATCACGAATATCGATCAACCGAATCCTAGAAGTTAATGTTACCGCCTAAGTCAACACTGTTAACCTTTGTCACCTGGACGAAGACCATGATCATACCAAAAACCACACCGAGGCTCTGCAAGACGAGATGACTGCCGCCCGAGCCGAAATAAGAACACTTCGGGAGCATCAAGCTACTCTAGAGAGACGTTTGATGGAAACAGAACATCAAGGACCAGGGCCCAGTACTCGAGGCAGTGCCCACCGCAAGTAGTGTTACACTACTCAAGATTTTGATATAGATTAGCACTTCGGATATGTGTTAAATATTACTCTTATCTACATATAAACTCAACCCTGTGTCTAGGTGTTTACACTATTCAGCGAAATCGTAATGCTGTCAAGATTTTCCTTTAAACTTTGATGTATTATAGACCTATGTGAAGGTCAAATTTTCCAAACATTATGTATTAAAATATCAAAGAAATTGACAAGAATTTTACTTTATTGAGAGTATTACTATTGAAATTCATAAGTTTATTTTTCCATAAATTCCTTCTATGAATTGAATATAAAACATACTATGAGTCGGATCTTAATGCATGTAGAAACTAATAAAATTAGTTCATTAGCACCCGACTTACAACTATTATTGGAGACTTACTGTCTTTTCGCTTTTTAACTCTATGGCAGAAAGATGCCACCAAGAAGGAATCCTAGACATTTCAATAATACTCCACCACCGCCTCCACCTCCATAATATGACTCCGCTATGTTCCAAGCTGTGGTAACAGCTGCCGTAGCAGCAGCCATAACACAGATAAATGCAAGCGGCGCCAGTGGAGGGGGAATTGGCACTAACCACTTGAACCATGGAGAAAGTCACGGACACCCCAGAGAATGTTCATACAAAGATTTCACCAATAGAAAACCTAAAATGTTCAACGGAAGTGGAGGAGTAATCGCACTGATGCAATGGTTCGAAAAGACTGAATCAGTCTTCGAACTATGTGTGTGTCCAGAAACAAGTAAAGTTAAATATGCAGCATGCACCTTCTCTGATAGAGCTCTTACTTGGTGGAAGAGCCATGTCAAAGCAATAACCCTCCCAGTGGCAAATTCCATGAGTTGGGAAGACCTGAAGATCTTGATGTTAGAAGAATATTGCCCAAGGGGCGAAGTGGAAAAATTGGAGCATGATTTGTGGACCCTCAAAATGAATGGATCTGACCTCGCTGCCTACACGGCCAGATTCTGTGATCTCTCCGTACTGTGTCCCATGATGATTACCCCGGAAACGGAAAAGGTGGAAAGATACCTATGGGGATTTTCACCCCGGATCTAAGGGTATGTATTAGCTTCTAGGCCTACTACTTTCGACAGTGCAAAACGTATGGCACAACAAGTTATTGACCATGAAGTCCGTCAGGGGACGATAACAGCCGCTCCTGAACAACCGAAGGAAAGTGACAATCGAAGAAGGCCTTGGAACAAAAGAAAGAACAAAACAACAGAGGAAAACTCCAAAAGACAACAAGTTGTGACAGCTCACACCATCACTGTCCCAGCAGCCCCAACACCCGCCAAGCAATATATTGGGAATCTTCCGAAATGAAATAAGTGTAACTACCACCATATCGGTGTCTGTAGGGAAATGTATTGCACGAAGTGCAACAAGAAAGGTTACACAGTTGGTTTCTGCAAAGAACCAGCTCAACAAACTACCCCAACTGCGAATAAATGAGTGAGCTGCACTTGCTACGAATGCGGAGAAACAGGGCATATTAAGAGGGATTGCCCGAAAACAAGGAATGCAGGGGGAGTAGGAAGGGTACTAACGATTGGACACGAGGAGGTAGTAGCAGACCCAACAGTGGTTACGGGTATGTTTCTCCTCAATGACTCTTATGCATGCATACTGTTTGATAGTGGACCGGAGAGTTTAATGAGCCACCAGTTTAAGCCTTTACTCAATCAAACACCAAAATCATTAAACGAAACATTCACCGTCAAGATGGTAAATGGAAAGATGGAAAACACTAACGACATATACGTAGAATGTACCCTCTCATTAAATAATCGTTCTTTTCAAATCAACCTCATGCCAGTCTCAATAAAAAGTTTTGATGTCATCATCGGCATAGATTGGCTATGTCCCCATCGTGCTAATATTCTATGCTACGAAAGGTCGTTCGCCTTAATATGCCAAATAGCGAAACCCTTATCATCTATGGCGATAAACCCAGTATGAATATTCGCATCATTTCTTACAATAAAGCTCGGAAATACCTACGCAAAGACTACCAAGTATTCTTGGCACATGTCGTGAATGAAAAGCAAGAACTGAAAGACCTCAAGAGCATTCCTGAAGTTTGTAATTTTCCTAACGTATTTCCTGAGGATCTTCTAGGAGTACCTCCTACGCAACAGGTCGAATTTAGAATTGATCTTATTCCTGGAGCTACCCCAGTAGCCAAATCCGCGTATCGTCTAGCACCAGCTGAGATGCAAGAATTATCCAGCTAACTAAATGAACTACTCAGTAAGGGATTCATTTGACCGAGCTTCTCACCTTGAGGAGCACCGGTCTTGTTCGTAAATAAGAAGTATGGATCGTTCCGAATGTGCATCAACTATCGTGAACTAAACAAGCTCACCATTAAGAACCGATACCCACTACCACGAATAGACGATTTGTTCGATCAACTCCAAGGAGCAAACTACTTTTCAAAGATCGACCTGACATCCGGATATCACCAATTACGAGTCCTGGAAAGCGACATTCCCAAAACGGCATTTCGAACACGTTATGGTCACTACGAATTTGTAGTGATGCCCTTCGGACTAACCAATGCACCCGCAATGTTCATGGACTTAATGAAGAGGGTATGCCGTCCTTTCCTAGACAAATTCGTGATTGTGTTAATAAACAATATACTCATCTACTCGCGAGGAAAGGAGGAGCATAGTCAACACCTTTGACAGGTCTTGGAAACATTACGAGCAGAAAAGCTTTATGCAAAGTTCTCAAAATGCGAATTTTGGATTCGGAAAGTAGATTTCCTGGGTCACGTGGTCAGCGAAGAAGGAATACACGTGGTCCCCTCCAAAATTAATGTAATCAAGAACTGGTCAACAGCAAAAACGCCAACGAAAATCCACCAATTCTTAGGCCTTGCTGGCTATTACCGTAGATTCAAACAAAACTTCTCAAGGATCGCTAAACCACTTACTACCCTGACTCAGAAGGGTGTAACTTTCAACTGGGGAGAGAAACAAGAAGTTGCATTCTAATCTCTGAAACAAGCTCTATGCAGCACGCCTATTCTATCTCTACCTGAAGGGACAGAAGACTTCGTTGTATACTGTGATGCATCCAATCAAGGGCTGGGATGTGTACTTATGCAGCGAGGAAAACTTATTGCCTATGCCTCACGACAACTAAAAACTTACGAGGTCAACTACACTACTCATGACCTTGAGTTGGTAGCAGTAGTGTTTGCTCTAAAGATCTGGAGACACTACCTCTATGACACAAAGTGCACCATCTTTACAGACCAAAAAAGTCTTCAACACATATTCGATCAGAAGGAGCTAAACATGAGACAACAAGGATGGGTTGAACTACTTAACGATTACGAATGCGAAATTCGTTATCATCCCAGCAAAGCCAATGTAGTAGCAGATGCGCTCAGTCGGAAAGAGTACTCGGTTCGCCGAATAAAGTCTCTGACCATGACCATCCATTCCTACCTATCCACACATATCAAGGAGGATCGGCTGGAAGCCTTGAAACCTGAGAACATGATGGGTGAAGCCTTAAGGGGAATGGAAAAGAACTTGGATATCAAGGATGACGGAGTTCGTTATTTCATGAATCGAATCTGGACACCAAAATTTGGTGGATTCAGAGAAGTTGTCATGAACGAAGAACACAAGACTCGATACTCTGTTCATCCAGGTTAAGACAAGATGTATCTGGACCTTAAGAAATTGTATTGGTGGCCGAACATGAAAGCAGAAATTGCTACCTACGTGGGCAAGTGTCTGACTTGCGCCAAAGTAAAGGTAGAATACCAAAAGCCCTTAGGTTTATTACAACAACCTGAAATACCTGAGTGGAAGTGGGAACGGATTAAAATGGATTTCATAACCAAATTACCCAAGACAACGGGTGGTCTTGATACAATCTGGGTAATCATCGACCAGTTAACCAAGTCCGCACACTTCCTACCAATCAAAGAAACAGACAAGATGGAAAAACTGACCAGAACATACATCAGGGAAATAGTACGATTACATGGAGTACCAATATCTATTATCTCTGACAGAGATAGTTGATTTACCTCTCGGTTATGGCAGTCACTTCAAAAATCCCTGGGAACTACGTTGGACATGAGTACAACCTATCACCCACAAAAAGACGGGCAGAGTGAGAGAACTATCCAGACACTAGAAGACATGTTGAGAGCTTGTGTGCTCGACTTTGGTAAAGCATGGGATACCCCATTTACCACTTGTCGAGTTTTCATATAACAACAGTTATCATACCAGCATCAAGGCTGCTCCATTTGAAGCCCTCTGTGGCCGCAAGTGCAGATCACTCCTGTGCTGGGCGGAAGTGGGTGATACACAGTTAGATAAAGGACAAGTTCCTGACAGCACTCTCACTGGTCCAGAGATCATCAGGGAAACGACCGAGAAGATTGTTCAAATTCGTGAACGTCTGAAACCCTCTCAAGATCGACAAAAGAGATACGCAGACAAGAGACGAAAACCCTTGGAATTTCAGGTGGGAGACCGTGTTATGTTAAAGGTCTCACCCTGGAAGGGCATGATACGCTTCAGAAAGCATGGAAAACTAAATCCAAGGTACATCGGACCATTTGACATTCTCGCAAGGATTAGTCCTGTAGCTTATAAACTCGAACTACCCTGAGAACTTAATAACGTACATCCTATCTTCCACGTATCTAATCTAAAGAAGTGCCTATCTGACGAGATTCTTCTGATTCCACTTGATGAAATCGAGTTGAACGAGAGCCTACATTACGTGGAGGAACCAGTAGAAATCATGGATAGGGAAGTCAACCGAACAAAACAAAGTCGTATACCAATAGTGAAGGTTCACTGGAATGCCAAGCGGGGACCTGAATTCACTTGGGAACGGGAAGATCAGATGAAAGAAAAGTATCCACATCTTGTCCCTAGTTTATGAGTATCACTTTAGAAACAATTTCGGGACAAAAATTCCCTCTAACGGGGGGATAATGTAACAACTCGATATTTCAAGTCAATGTAAAAGTCTAGGTCAACCATTGTAACTAGTTTTAAAGTAATAAAGATAAATTATTTGAATATTATGTGCATTTATTTATTTATAAAGATTTATAAAGTAAGATAAAAATGATCGTCAAAAATAAAATGTTAGAGAAACTCGATATCTATGAAGAAACTTGTAGTGGTCGTGTCAAGGTTTCCGGAAATATAAAGAACGCTGAAATCCGAGTTATAACAAATAAGTCATGACCTATCAAAGTTTCGCGACGGAACCGGCACGATGATGTGTGACGTAAAATGTGAACTTACAATAAAATTCTTTTTAGCTTTAGGTATCTAAATAAAAGTTGTAGTATACGATAAACTGAGAGTGTGCATAAAAAGAACGTCTAAATCTGACTTCGTATGAGGAAGTTATGATTTTTCTAAGAATCGGCACAGTAGTATACAACCCGGAATTCGAATTAAAGATCGAGCAATTTTTAGCCGACACAACCTAAACGAGAATTGAAGATCTCGTTAATAGTAGTTCAACGGTAAAAAGACAAACAAAAACGGACTTCGTATGAATAAGTTATGAATTTTTAACGGACTTTTCCTGTCCCGACCTGTTAAAAATATAATATTAAATATAAAGTCAAAATCAGCCGACGGAGTCTAAACGAAAGTTGTAGAGTACGGTCTCACCTACGCGTGGATATAAAGAACGTAAAAACGGAGCCTGTATGAGAAAGTTGTGAAATTTTGAAGTTGGAAAAATTGAAGTCCGAAGCCGTACGCCCAGCGTACTGGGAAACTTGGTCCGGAGTTGGCCACGTCTCACTATTCTTCGCATGGGGGACGCGTGTATATAGCTTAAGCACGTCCGATGCTCGGAACCCGATCAGAGACCAGATGCCTACGCGCAGCGTACGAAGGAATGTTGTGCGTACCGAAGTACGCCTAGCGTAAGGCGAGGCCTCAGCCTCCTATAAATAGCATGCAAGACCTCTGGGTTTAGTTTACAAAGTTCATTCTTCCTTTCACTTTAAACACACTTCTAAGCCACTTTAAACCCCCCAAAGCTTAGGGAACCCCCTAACACCCGGAGAAATCCCGGAACCCCGAAGTCCTCAAGAAAATAATCTTTTTCAGTCGAAATTTTCACCGCCTAAAGCCCGATTTTCAACAGAAACTCGCGGTTTTCATCAAGAAAAATCATTTCTAGAAACGAAGCGCTGCCCAAATCACCACTTATCAAATGATTTTATACCCCCTACACTTTTCATAGCTTTTTCCATGTTTTAAAGGGGGGGATACAAGTAAAACACTAGGAAACTTGTGTTAAAATACAAACCATTGTTTATGTTTTCTTACAATTTTTATAACTATCACATTAAAACATATGCATACAGAACATCTTATGATACAACCGTTATTAGTTCAAATGAAACATATATATTGTAAACTATAATAGATATAGTTTGGGTTACATTCTCATTATTTTACCCCTTTTAAGGGCAAAGACACGAATATATAAAAATGCGATTATTTTTATATTATAAACATGATTAATTGGGTAACAGTTTCATGCATGAATATTTTCAAATAACAAAACACGTATCTCGTTGGAAAATTGTGAGTCATTCGTCTTCATTGTACCTACCCAAGGTATACATGGAAGTCCTGTTTTATAACCAGAGTCTCCTCCCGGAGAGCGTGATACTTGTGCATAGATCTATACGAGATTGATGACCCAGCACCCTGACTGTTAGCTACAGCACGACCGGTAGGTTATGGGTGACAAATATCAAACATAACGACGCTTGAAGAATGTCGTGACAGGCAAACATTTGTTAGCATGGTTATGAAAACTCACATGATAAAACGCAATACGTTATTTTTACGTGAAATTAATATTATATTTATTTTACGTAATTACACAGCGCATCAAATGGTTTTATTTTCGAATAAAACTACAAGTTACAAAAGTAAGTATGTCATATATACTTATATTTTTCAGTCTTGGAATATATAAGACTACAGTTCAGTTTTATGGAAAATATAGGATTTTCCTGGATAGATACGATTACTTACAAACAAACAGCTTACAACTCAGTTTTATAGAAAATTTTGGAATTTCTGGAAACAATAGTGATTTCATCTGAATGGGATATATTTTCATACAAATGCTTATGAACTCACCAACTTAAATGTTGACACTTTTTCTCAAATAACTTGTATTCTCAGGAAACCGGTAAAACAGGTACATCCACGAGTTTTTTAGAAGACGGAGCATTATAGAATCATGTCTTTTAACATTTGTTATAAATTTTGGTGTCAATATACAATGATTTGGACACATATAAAAACTTATTCTTTATCAATGCATGGTTGTTGTACTTTGATTACTATTATGCAATTATTGTGATACTGTACATGACGTCCTCCACCCCCGAATGTTTTCGCAATTTAGGTTTGGGGGTGTGACAATGTGAAGCACCTAAAGGTTCTTGGCATGTAGTTACATCCATTTTTTTCTGTTGTCAGTAGGAGATTCATTATAGTCATGAATGTAAGCATAGAAAGAAGAGGGTATGTTTTCATTGAAAACAGTCATGTCACTTCAGGGATGATTGTCCCAGAGTAGCAAAATGGGAGGTGAGGGCCCCAGTACTTGCACCTTTATTGATTACTTATAGAGACCATGAGAGGGAAAAGGACCCTAGGCCTAGGATAGTATGGTTCAACTTACATTTGAGGTTATGTGTGTTGCATCTAATGTTATTGCTAGTATGTATTCATTATGCTTATGATGTTCTTTCATTTTATTCTCCGGCGATGCTTGGGAACTGGTACGTATTTGGTAAACTTTATACCTCCTTTAGTTTTATTTGACTTTGTGCGAGTGATTTGTTACTAATAGTAGAATTTAAGGAGGGTTTTAATATTTCTCTAACAACATTCGAACACTCTCTTTGGTCAAGTAAACTGATGGTGGGACGATCTCGAGTTTCATGAGTAATCAGCAAGCTATGCATAATTCGAATTACACGGACTTAGAATTTTTTACTTAGCCTTACTACTTGTTATTGTCTGATTGGAGTTATAGGGTAGAGTTAATTATTAGAAGCACTATATCACTATGTATTATTCATAGCCACTTAGAATCAAGGTTAGTCTGGCTTGGTAAAGTCAGATCAGGATGTGATCGATCATGGGTGACATATGATGGTTCGAAACAAAGAAGCGCAGAAACAATTGTTTTTCGAATTTCTTTTTGGTTGCGCATGGGGGGGCATGAGATATTTGTTGCACGGATGTGCGGGGCTTCTTGATATGTAGCTGTAACAACCCAATTTTTCAAATAAAATTTTCATTTTTAATTAACCAAACATTCCCATAAAGTATGAAGTAACATTGACCATTGTTTTCAAAATTTATAACATTAACATTTTATTCAAAACATCATAGTGTCCCATCAAAACAAATGTCGGAGAGTGCATGTCGCGCCATCAAGCCTTGCCCTTGCCCTTACGCTCAGAAGTACCTGAGACAAACCAAAAAACTGTAAGCTAATGCTTAGTGAGTTCCCCAGAGAATACCCCACACAATCAAAATAATCACATAATCCGTATTAGCTATAAAAGCTACATAAACCATATAATCCATGCATACAAACATATAAGGATGTCGTGGGCTCCTCTCAAGGTCTTACTCCAGGATGTCATGGGCTCCCCACATGTTCTTACACCAAAGTTACATGGGCTCCCCCATGGTCTTTAGCTGGAAGCCATGGGCTCCCCCACATGGTCTTACATCCAGGTGTCATGGGACCCCCCATGGTCTTTACTTGAAAAGCCATGGGCTCCCCCACATCGTCTTACATCCAAGCACCAAGGGCTCCCCCCATGGTCTTCCCTGAAAATGTCATACTAACATAACATATAATCAATCAACAATCCACATATCATAAAATGGGCCATCCTTGGTGCCTTAGACAATTGTATGGTGAGAAAACTCACCTCTCAAGAATGCTGAACTGATACGACAAAGTCAGATAAGTCCCAATGTGCAAATCCAACTCAACTGCCTGTGATCATCATGTGATTAACTTGTCAAAATCCTGAAATACCATAAATACCCTTAAAGACAAACTTGGTCAACCCTGGTCAAAGTCCCAGTCAACAGTCAAGGTCAACAGTCTATGTTGACCCCAACTCGTCGAGTGCATCTAGCAACTCGTCGAGTTCCTTCAGAGTCCACAAAACCGGGACAAACCCTAGCCAACTCACCGAGTTGACTCATTGACTCGACGAGTTCACTCAATGTCCAGTCAGACGGGGAATCCCGATCCAACTCGTCGAGCTGCCAGGGTAACTTGTCGAGTCCCCCCCCCCCTGTTTACTTATTCCTATGATACGTCGATTGGAGGGACTCCAAGTCTTAGATCTGAAACCTAAAGGTGTCTAGAAGGATAAAGTTTCCAACTTTATCCTATGGAATCACTCTGAATGCTCTAAGGCCCTTAACAAAGGTTGGAAAGCTCAAAAGCTTAGCCATGTGGTTCAAGACTCTAGGGATCTGAAATCCCTCCTTTCCAGAAGAGTTCCTAATCCTCAAAACGTTCCAAAGATAGAGGCTTTATGGACATGCATGTCCAATGAATGCCTTGAAGTCAAAATGGCCAAAAAGGGGGATTATACTCTAAAAACCCATTCATGGCATCCTTGCTTGACCAAAAGCTAGATCTAGACCACCTTGGGACTATTTTTCCCTGGAGATTCATAAAGTTGCAAACTTTATGAACCCCATGCATGCAATCAACAAGAATGATAGGTAATGAAGAGTAAAGTCAAGATCTAGCCATATTCTAAGATAAAAATCGAATCTTGAAGACTTACAATAGTCCACAAGATGATCAAGCTCAAGAGTGAGGGCTTTGTTTGCTGGATCTTCTCCTTCTTCTCACTATCTTCTTCTTCTTAAGCTCCAAAAGTCACTCTAGCTCATAATATGAGAGGAAATGGTGATTAGGGTTTAGCACAGACGTTGTTAGGGTTTGGAGGCTGATGGAAGGTCAGCCTCAAGGTTTTTAAGGAGATTATATACGGTGCAAACCCTAAAATTAGGTTTTTCCCTTTACATCGCCTGCTCGTCAAGTTGGGCCTTCCAACTCGTCGAGTAGGTCCTAGATCATGCGTCCCACAAATGAACTCTACTCGACGAGTTGTAGCTCCCCAACTCGTCGAATTCCAGTATAAAACCCTAAAATTCTGAAAAGAAATTTATATATGAAATGAGCGTTACAGTAGCTAATTCCTAGGAACGAAGAAGAAGACAACAAGATTCGTGAAGATGTATTGAATATGTTAAAAATTAAAGGCTTAGCTTCATGAACTACATTGTAGATAACAGTGTGGTATCACATTTATTTTGAAGTAAGGGCTTATAGATAGAGATGTAATCATAAAATATAACTAAAACTTGAATTACTAAGATACATTATGAGTAATAGGTAAATTGATTAGTAATTTCCATTTGATGATGATCCGAGTTAGTTTCTTCAAGGAAGGTTAACATATAGTTATTTTAAGAAGGCTGGTATTTGGGTACAAGGTGCCAATTACAAATATTCCGGCCAGGGATGCTCGACTCATGTGATGATTCTAGAGAAATTTTAAGAAGATCAAAGTGATAAAAGTCAGTTTAGTGGTATATCGCTCTTAGACATATAACAATGTAATAGAATGTTTCAAGGGCTTGATGTGAGCATATGTGGTGGACCTTGGTAATCAAGTCAATGTATTCTTGTAAGTACAATTTTGGAACGGTAGTTAGTTAACATTTTGATACCAACATGGCTTCATACAAGGTATCTCACACAGGAAAAGGAGAAGGAATCCCATTTTTGAGTAACGGAAGTCAATTGTTGTATGATAGAGGAAAGTTTATGCTAATCTCAGTAGCCAATATTTAGAGTTTGAAAATATACACTCTTGAGAGTGTGAAACAGTTAACAAAAACAAGTTTAGTAGGAGGAACTAATATGGGCTTAAGAGCCTCAAAGAGGTGGGCCTTGATGAGTTAGTTTGTGTAAGAAGAAACAGCCAAATATCAATAATTTCGAGGACGTATTATTGTAAGTGGTGGATAGTTGGAATGCCAAGTTTTTCCATTTAATTATTTATTAGAGGAATATAATAGAAGAATATCTAAATTGATAAAAATAAGAAGTAATTAGGCTTGGCAAACATTGCCTCCAATTGTTGCGCTATATAAAAATAAATGAGAGGGAGTGCTGGGGTGGTTGGTACTCCCGATCATCTTCTCCTATGGCATCACCGACGAGTTGTATTTTTCTTTGTTTTCTGGACATGAGAGCAGCTGAGTGGTGCTAAAATCCGTCGTATTGGATTTTCAGGAACAAGGTTGCGAGTTATGCATTTTGGGTGGTTCCTCGACCGCGTCGTTAAGAGTGATATTTCAGGTAAGCTAATGCTCATTTCTTCGCTCGTTTCATTTTTTTATGAATGATCTCCATTGTGTGAGTTCTGGAGATTTTTTAGGACAACACGGGGTTGTTAATGACTTCAATTTTCCCAGTGACAAAATCGAAAAGAAACAACCCTTGTGACATATTAGTTAAAAGTCGCGGTTAAGTGCGTGAAGAAACAAACTTTAGGGGTAACCCGGTATGAAGTTTCCTCAACTATGCTTTGACGTGGGTTCATGATGTGTTTCTCCAGAAAAGCAAGACATTTGTGAAAGAGACATCGGCAGTAACATAGGGTATGGGAATTGCTTGGTGGCTATTTGGCATGAGGAAGTACCAAATATCAGTAATTTCGAGGCCAAAATTATTGTAAGTGGCATACAGTTGGAATGACATGTTTTTCCATTTATTTATTTATTAGAGGAATATAATTGAAGAATAATTAAACTGATAAAAATAAGAAGAAATTAGGGTTGGCAAACATTGCCTCCTGTGGTTGCGCCATATAGAAGTAGATGAGATGGCGTGTTGGGGTGCATGGTACCACTGATAATTGAGTTCCTATGGCTCCCTCGTGTTGTAATGATGTGGAAATAACAGAGACTAAGTATATACATTTTCTTGCATTTACATGTTTTATTTGGTACTTACCCATGCCAAACAGCCACCAAGCAATTCCCATACCCATTGTCACCATTGTTGTCTCTCTAACAATGTCTTGCTTTGCCGGAGAAACACATGAAGAACCCACGTCAAATCATGGTTGACGAAACCGCATACCAGTTTCCCCTCAAGTTGGTTTCTTCACGCACTTAACCGCGACTTTCAACTAATAGGTCACAAGGGTTGTTAGTTCTCGTTTCTGTCACCGGGAAAATTGAAGTCATCAACAACCCCGTGTTGTCCTCAAAAATCTCCAAAACTTACACAATGGAGATCATTCATCAGAAAAATGAAACGAGGGAAGAGATGAGCATTAACTCACCTAAAATAGTACTCTTAACATCGTGGTCGAGGAACCACCCAACATCCGTAACTCGCACCTTTTCGCCAAAAATTGGATATAACGGAGTTTAGCACCACTCCAGCTGCTCTCATGACCGACAAACAAAGAGAAATGCAACTCTTTGTTGATTCCATCAGAGAATATGATCGATGCTACCAATTACCCCAACACCCTCTCATTTATTTCTATATGGCGCAACAACAAGAGGCAATGATTGCCAACCCTAATTACTTCTTATTTTTATTAGTTTAATTATTCTTCAATTATATTCCTCTAATAAATAATTAAAAGGAAAAACATGTCATTCCAATTATCCGCCACTTACAATAATTTCTTCCTCAAAATTACTGATATTTGCATGTTGCTTCTGAAACATACTAAGTCATCAAGCCCCACCTATTTGAGGCTCTTAAGCCGATATTAGTTCCTCCTACTAAACTTGTTTTTGTTAACTGTTTCACACTCTCAAGGGTGTATATTTGCAAACTCTAAATATTGGCTACTCAGATTAGCATAAACTTTCCTCTATCATACAACGATTGACTTATGCTACCCAAAAATGGTATTCATTCTCCTTCTCCTGTGTGATATACATTGTATGAATCCATGCTGTTATCGAATTGTTAACTAACTACCGTTACAAAATTGTACTTATAAAAATAAATTGACTTGACTACCGAGGTCCACGACATATGCTCACATCATGCCCTTGAAACATTCTATTACATTGTTATATGTCTAAGAGTGATATACCACTGAAATGACCTTTTTACACTTTGATGCTCTTTAAATTTATCCAGAATCATTACATGTTTAGAGAAACCATGGCCGGAATAATTGTAATTGGCACCTCGTACCCCAATACCATCCTTCCTAACATAACTGTATGTTAACCTTCCTGGAAGAAACTCACTCGGATCATCATGAAATTGAAGTTACTGATCAATTTACCTATTTCTCATAATGCATCTTATTAGTTCAGCTTTTAGACAAATTTTATGATTACATCTCTAGCTATAAGCCCTTACTTGAAAATAAATGTAATACCGCTTGTTGTCTACAATGTAGTTTATGACGCTAAGCCTTTATTTAACATATTCAATACTTCTTCACGAATCTTGTTGTGTTCTTTTTCATTCCTCGGAATTAGCTACATATGTAGAAGCCCCGCATATACATGCAACAAAAATCTCATGCCCCCCTGCAACCAAAAAGAAACTCGAACAGTCCTCTCACTTTCTCCCCAGACAATTGTTTATGCACCATTTTGTTTCGACCCATCATCTATTGTCACCCATAATGGATCAAATCCTAATCCGACTCTAGCAAGGCATACTAAGCTTGATTCTAAGTAGCTATGGATAATATATAAACATATAGTTCTTCTAATAATTAAATCTACCCTAGAACTACAATCAAACAATAACAGGTAGTATGGCTAAGTAAAACATTCTAAGTCTATATAATTCTAATCGTGCATAACTTGCTAACTACTCATGAAACCCGAGATCGTCCCACCATCAATTACCTTGACCAAAGAGAGTGGTCGAATGTTTTTAGCTTGTTGCCTACTTAAATGCTAGTGTTAGTAACGAATCACTTGCCCGAAGTCAAATAAAACTAATGGAGGTATAAAGTTGACCAAAAATGTACCAGTTCACATGCATCGCCGAAGAATACAATGAGAGAACATCATAAGCATAATGATACATACCAGCAATAACATCGGATGCAACTCACATCGCCTCAAAAGTAAGTTAAACCACATTATCCTCGGCCTTGGGGCCTTCGCCTTCTCATGGCCTCCATATGTAAGAAATAAAGGTGCATATACTAGGCCCCTCTTCTGCTACTCTACGACAATCAGTCTTGAAGTGGAATGAATGATTTTAATGAAAACATACCCTCTTTTTTCTATGCTTAAATTCATGACTATAATAACTATCCCACTCAAAACTGAAACAAATGGGTGTAACCTCACGAAAAGCACCTTTAGGTACTTCCGACACTCACTTTAACAACCACGTCTCCCTGGCTTAATGAGCGAGTATCAATATTTTTTAACCACTTTACTTTAGGTGGAGTGTGAACCTACATCTGTTATCTTGTCCATTGTTGGACCTATGGTCATATTTATCATGTCACGTGCTTACCCTCCATTGGAAATACCTGCTCCACCCAAAATCGGGTCGCAAATCGATCCCGTAACATAGCTTCAATGTCGGCCACAATAACAAACTGAACTGATGGATCCGAACAATCCTTCACCACATGTCGCAAAAGATCCAAAGTGAATTGAACCTTTACCTATTTCGGGGCAGAAATTCGTACAGAAGGAGCCCTCCATCTCATTTTTACATCGAATGCTACGAGTTATATTCATCATCCCTCCAACATTGGGTACTGATTCACAACAATGTCATCGCAAGTGACATCCTTGGCCTTTAGCTGTTTAGCCCCTAAAACACCTGAAAATCTCTCATTAATCATCTCAGATATCTCCTCTTAGAGATGCACAATAAACATAAGTACCACCTCGGACAAGGCCCTCAAGAACTTAGAATCAACCAATTCATGAAGGTTTGCATCACCTGAGCTTGATCCCCCATGGCCGATTGGGCCCGAATGCTAAGAATTCTATTCTTCATCCCCTCAAAACCCTTATGACTCTCCCCGACTCAAGTACGAACCATGTGTTTCCGGTCGTACGAACCCATACGTCCTTCCACACCTATCCATTCTTGTTCCAAATATTGTCCTAAAGTTTCTAAGTTGCTTTCTTATGGCCACTATCAGGTGTCATATCTTACGATTATATGCCTCAACACATATACCACTATCCTTCCTAGACATTCCTAGGATTCCCTACTACTTACTTGCTGAAGCAAGTTTTCGAGAGTGTCGACGAGTCATCTAATGCATGCATAGACGTATATACTTGAGAATGAGATGGACATTCAAATAAATGTCTCTACCGTAATCTTTCAAAAATAAGTAATAAGCCGAATCAAGAATTTTAATGCTATGTAACCCTAATTGTGTACAACCATATATCATTCACTTTACAAACTATTAATATCAACATGGACTTCAAGTAAGAGATAGAAACCACATAATAAACATAACAAGGAATATCTCCTAAGAAGGTACATGCATTTTGGTATTTTGGGAATCTCTTTCCGTTCTTGAGCTCCAGTTGAATGTACACATCAATCCTTCTTTCTTCTTAAAACTTGAGTGAGAGAACCATGTTCCCTGTCCTAAAATAAGAATTAGACAAGAACATGCAATTAGACTGACTACCTGATTTTAAACCAACTAATTTCTTTAAATTATTATACAGAAAAGTTTTAACTTTCAAAATTAATTTGGAAAATCTCTCAGTCCTCAGTTTGATTTTATACGTACAATAGACTACTCCCGAATTCCTCAAAGTAAGACTTTGAAACAAATTTGTAACATCCCAAATTTCAAACAAAATCTTTTGAATTTTATGTAGAAGTAATCATTCAAACCAATTTCCCAAAATTATATTAAAACATCCATTTGTTCAAAACATATAATATCGGAGGCCAAAATTAGAGTAATAACAAATCATAGTAAAATCACAATTTCTGAAACAGGGTATCAATATGAAATCAATGGAAGTCTCAAAATTTCGCATGAAAGGAAATGGTACGATCTTATGCATAATCTCTTAGTTCATCAATTTCTCTTATGAAATCAATGTACAAACATAAAGATGTATTCCGAAATAATTTCACTATTTCACTCTATAACAGGGTTAAATAATACTATGCATAGAAAAAAAACTATGGTGGACACTAGGCACTCAGATTTTATAGGTTGTCTTTGTGACTTATGTTTGAAAAAGTATGGTGGGGTCAGAGCACTTGTATGAAAGATTATGGTCGGGCCATAACACTTGTATGAAAGACTATGATGGGACATATGCAATCCATGTATATTGAATTATAATCCCAAGAATATAACAACTCCGTAATTTTATAGTTTCCACTTTTCTCCACTTAATATAACCATTTTGGTTATAATTTGCATTTCTCCACAAAAATACTTATTTACCATATTAACTGTTAATAACATGTTTTCAAATAGTTCTAAGGGAACCAAACCTTGTTCTTATGTGTCTTTCATATTTTTATACTTTTCTTTTCGCTTTTGAACTGAATAGCAACATACTTTGCAATCTTACTACTTTCATGGTAATGCACATAACATTTCATACATATTAAAATATGTTTACATGAAATTATCGTGATACTACTACACTTAAACATGAGTAATACTAATTCTCACTTTTGTCCCCCTTTTTGTTCATTCTAAAATACTATTGCATATAATTATTTTGGTATTATATTTCTAGAAGCTTCAAACACTTGTTACATATGTAGGTTGGTTAAAAAGGTTTTAATTCACATTTTCTTTCCTTTTTATACTACCATTTGGTGATTTTCCCACCATTTGTCCCTATCTTGAGCAAATATGAGAACATGTTTTAACCTTTTCTCCATTCCTTACATGCATGGGTTCTTACACTAATTCTTCATTATCAAATATTTTATACCATGTTCAAACACTTATCACGTTTAAACTTCATCATTATTGCATATTTGGCAAAAATTGATTTTTTTGTCCCCCGTTTCATATATCACAAAGGAATGTTTTTCCTTTAGTATAATTAAATAGTTTTCATTACAATAACATTTATAAACATCCTAAACTAAAATGTTATAATATTAAAAGAAATATCGTGGAATCAAGTAAAGTATCAGGTCATAAGATCTTTAGATCTAGGAAATGGTCGGACTAAAGATATTCGATCAATGTCATTTGTATTGTTTCTTAATGAGGAAACTACACACCAAAAGATCTTTGTGCCATATAGAATCCTTAATCAGAAGATCTTGTTATCAAAAATAAGTTTCAGATCTCTCACCAAGGAAACATAAGCACCAGAAGATGGTGTTACTAAGAAACACTAAATAAATGTATATTTCTTCTTTAGTGTAACAACCCGATATTTCAAGTCAATATAATAGTCTAAGTCAAATTTTAACTTATTTTGAAATAATAAAAATAGAAGTTTTCCGAGACGAAAATAAATGTCAAAAATAAATTGTTCAATAATATTAATTGGGATGAACAAAGTCATAGAGATTGTAACAAGGTTTCCAAAAATATAAAGAACACTAAAATCTGAGTCATAACGAAGAAGTTATGACCAATCGAAGATCCGCGACAAAACCGGGAAAACACTGTTCAGCGTAAAAAGTGAGTTTTCAATAAAATGCTTTTTAGCCAACACAACCTAAACGAGAATCGAAGGTCTCATCAATAGTAGTACAACGGTAAAAAGACAGACGAAAACGGACTTGGATAAAGAAGTTTAGAATTTTTAACGGATGTTCCAGTCCCGGTCTGTTAAAAATAATAATATTAAAAATAAAGTCAAAATTAGCCAACAAAGTCGAAACGAAAGTTGTAGAGTATAATCTCACCTACGTGTGCATATAAAGAACGTCGAAAACGGAACTCGTATGCGAAAGTTATGAATTTCGCAAGTTTTGGGCACAAAAACCGAAAAATATTGAAAACCGGGAAATTTCGCATGGCCACAATTCAGCCACGTCACCTCGCATGCGAGGCTGCCTCGTATCCGCCTCGTGTCCATCGCTGATTCGGCCGAAGATGCGGCCCAATGAAAACCCGACGCGCCTCGCACCCGTGGAGCATCCGAGCCGAGACACGTCGCACATGCGAGCCTCCGACGCGTGTTCCCTTCCCTCGCATGCGAAGCCGCTACCTGCCCTCCCCTTTGCCACCTGTCCGACCACATGTCCTCCCCTCCTCCCTTCGGACCGAACCCTCACAGCTATATAAAGGGTGCGAGATTCTCCGGTTTTCACTTCCCTTTTTCACCATTTTTCACACTTTTTCACTTCTTTCACCTCTCTAAACTTCCCTACAATCCCTCGAACCCCCGGTATCATATCTAACACCCGAAGCAAGCCCCGAAGCCTCGAAATTCTTGAGAAGCTAACCTCTTTCCAGTCGAAGTGCTGCCCGCGTAAAGCCCGGTTTTAATCAAAAACTCGCGGTTTCTTCGAGAAAGGTCATTCATAGAAACGAAATGATGTCCAAATCACCACTTATCAAGTGAGTTCATACCCCTATAATCTACCTTTTAAATGATTTTTAAATGCTTTTTAGGGGGGATACAAGTTGAACACAAGCTAATTGTGTTAATAATTACATGCGATATCAATCACATAAACGATTTCCTTATGCTTTTAATTATTGTTTTTACAATAAAAGATTACCAAATGCTTCTATGATGACTTAAAGTCATGATAATTTAAAGTCATGTATACTCTTTTCAAAATCACATAGATTCTTTTTAAAATACCAATAAACCCTTTTAAATGTGCTTATAACTCTTTAAACTTATAATTGTCAAAAGCATGTTAATATATCTATAAGTATATAAATAAGACTTAAAAGGCTTAGGACTAATGAATTGCCTTATTTCCTTTTCCTTGTTTGGATGTGGGCTTAAGGTGGGATTATTTGTCCGAAGGCCGTTTCATTCTTAATTATATATATTATACATATGGGAATATAAAAAGGTTACTTCAGTTGGTATCATTACCTTTGTATCACGCTGAGCAAAGGGGTACACCCATGAGAGATCCTACTAATCAGATAGAATGTATAAATTATAATAGGCGTAATTTATGAGAAAAACGAGAAATGTATTTTCTATATACGTATACAAGGTCTAAACTACTTTTTCAAGAAAAGGATATAATTCGATCTTTACTCAAACTAAAATGTGATGGTACGTATTCAGGACATAGCAATACTTGCTATGTTACATTCTTGTAACCAGAGTCTCTTGGAGGGAGAGCGGACATTGTGTGTATAGATCTATACGGGACCGACAATCCCCACATCCCGACTGCTAGCTACAGTCCGGCAGACCAGCCATGGGGTGACAAATGTCACATATTCAGTTTCGACATCAGTAGGTCGTCGTGTTCATTCTAGTCCAACATGGTTACAACTTTATCACATTTTAAACCCTAATTAACCAGGTTAATATTAGGATAGTTATTCACCAGTAGTTTATTCTTTTTAAGAAATACTACTGTAGTAATCACTTTCCATAAACAAAACGGAACAGTTTTATGGGGATTTCAAACTACTTTACGGAATGGTTTTATGGGGATTTAAAACTACGTTACAGAACGGTTTTATGGGGATTTAAAACTACTTTACAGAACAATTTTATAGGGATTCAACACCACTTTTCACCATCAAAACGGAAAACATTATTCTCATAATTTTATGGATAGTTAAAATTATGTTAAACCTAATTATAAGTACAATAATACTTAAATGGAACGGTTTTATGGAATGAAAACTACTTATCAGTTGTAAAGCAGAAAATATAGGATTTTCTGGAACGTCATCAGTCATTTCCTTAAAACTAGTATAACATAAAGGACCTTAAATGGTTAATTCTATAATTCCTTAGTTTATACACCAGAGTTATACATAATTAATATCCGACTGGCAATGGAATGTGTGACTTCCGCCTTACTTCCTATTACTTGTTTGGTTGTGGGCTTAGGGCAGATTCACACATCTAACTGTCAGTTCGATATTAGGTTATATATAACTAGTATAAACTAAGTGATTGCAGAATGAACTATTGTGGTTATCATTTTATCACACCAGAAAATATAAGATTTTCTAGAGAAACCGGCGAACTTTTCCAAGAACTTAGAGAATACTTTATATAACTAAACTACTTATGAACTCACCAGCTTAAATGCTGATCTACTCTTTCAAAATAACTTATATTCTCAGGAAGCCAGTTGACAGGTACACTCCCGAAGGTTTTGAGAAGACAGCCTAGTACCGTGCTGCATCTTTTGTCTTTTACCAGATCTACTTCGATGTTTGAATATGTAATGTTTAAACACTTATGTAAAACTTATAATTATTAATGCAATGGTTGTTTGTACTTTGATTACTATAATGCATGTGTTGTGATACTTACATGACTTCCTCCGCCCCCAAACTTTTCCCCCGTTCTGGTTTTGGGGTGTGACATTTAGTCTCTTTGTTTAAGGGTCCAATAACAATCTAATATAGGAAAAAGGTATAACCACAATGAGTTTCTAACCTAGTCATGTGAACTTCCCTATATAAATTGTTAACCTAAATTTTAAAACATATGACTATATACACGTAAGTTTCCTAATAGACATGTTGTCCCAAAAAATTAAAATGTTGAAGTTGCTTGCTACTAGATGCAATAAATCAAGAAAGCACGGATAAATGTTTAGCACATACTAATGTTAAAAACATTGAAAAAAAATTCAAACTAAAGGAATGGTAAATATATGAAACAAAGGATTTTGAAAAATTTGAAACTTGTGCGAAATCAAAATTTTTAAAGAAACCATTTCCATCAGTTAAAAGAAATACATCATTACTTGAGTAGATTAATTATGATATATATATCTATATATATATATATATATATATATATATATATATATATATATATGAATAAAGTGGAATACTTACTGAAGAAGTAAAAAGATATTTCATCACACTATATGATCACACCAGTCGAAATCTACATGTTTATCTACTGAGATCAAAAGATGAAGATGTCAATGAATTTAAACTTTTTAAGGTTGATGTCAAAAATCTACTTGAAATATGCATTAAAATTATTCGTTCGGATAGAGGCGGAGAATATTTCAACAAATAGTTTGAGACATTATGTGAAGAGAATGAAATCAAATGCATGAGAACTTAAGCTTATACTCCCCAACAAAATGGTTTGATTGAAATAAAGAATAGAACCCTTTGTGAGATGGTCAACTGTATGTTGAACTAATCGGGTTTACCAAACAATGTGTGGGGAACACACTATTAACTTCTTGCTATATTCATAATAGGATCACTAGTTGTGTGACTCCTACAAGTCTTTATGAGTTGTGGAAATGTAGAAAGACTAGGCTACACTATATGAGAGTGTGGGGGTGTGTTGCTTATTATCGGATACCGATCCTAAACGAACCAAATTAGGAGCATGATCTATTAAAGAGTGTATCTACTGGATATTCTCACAATAGCAACGCTTACCAATTATTGAATTTTTAATCAGGTGTTGTTGTGGAATCCAAAGATGTGGTATTCTTCAAGGACAAGTTTTCTCAAGATGATGAAAACACCAATACCACAACACCTATAAGTATTCTTGAGAAATACTCCCACCTCATCCTATTGTGGAGAAACCACGAAGAAGTACAAGGGCTAGAAAAGAGAAAAAATGAAGAGACAGATTCTATTATAAGTTTGTTGAAGGAATACAAAAGAAAGTGGTGAGAGAGGTCATTTTTTCCATTAACTTGGATGAGGTAACTTGGCTATATCTACACTTGAGCTCTCCACCAAAACACCTTACAAACAACTTCATCATCAAGCTTCACACCAAAACATGAAAATAAGCTTCCTAAAGATATTTCAAGCTCAAAAATAGGGTAATAGGCTTAGGGTTTTAGTTGGGATCATTAAATGGTAATTTAGGTTGTAAAATGATCAACCCTAGGGCTTAATTTTCTTTAAATAACACATAAAACCTAAATATTCAGCTCATTCTGCATGTCGATTTGAGGGTGATAAGTAGTACCGAAGTGAAAATGAGTACCCAAACCCTCATGGAACTTCTTCCGAAACCTGGAAGTAAAACATGTCTCGGTCAGAAACCACATAAACCGACACTCCATGTCATGCAACCATCTCCTTGATGTAGATGTCAACCAACTTCTCAGAAAAATAACACTCCTGAATGGGAATTAAATGAGCAATTTTGGTCAATCGATCAACAGTAACCCAGATCGAATCAACCCCACATGTCTTTCTCGGTAGATTGGTGATGAAATCCATAATAATTTGTTCTCATTTCCACATGGGAATGTCCAACGACTGCATCTTCCCATCAGGCCTCTGATGTTTGGCCTTGGCCTTCCGATAATTTAAGCACCTCTCAACGTACCAAGCCATGTCCCGCTTCATACATGACCACCAATAATCGAGTCTCAAGTCTCTGTACAACTTCGTCACACCTGGATAGAAAACTCGGACTTGTGAGCCTCCTCCATCAAAGTCTTCCAATCTCCACCCGAATAAGGAGCCCATACCCTACCATGAAGAGTTAATAACTCATGGCTATCATAATAAAAAAAACCTACCCAACAATCCTCGCACACTTCCGATTCTCCTCCTTCATTGCCTCAACATTTGCATGTTGTATCAGCTCCGATAATAGAGTAACAATGATCATCCCCATATATAGATCCATGATAGTTTCACTTGTCGCCTTGTGTGACATCCTTATTTTCCATAACCAAAAAAAAATTCTTTTCCAAAATCATAATATATTTTATTTGCAAAAATTCTCAATATATAACAATTCTTTTGAGTACAAGTGATTGTGTTAAATTTATAAAAACTCTAAGGATGTCATAATCGATACCCAAATATGTTACAGCATACAGACCTAACGGTCATGAACTCTATTTCATGTCTTATCTTTAATCACTCTGCATCATATTCATGTCTTCAGTAGTCTTAACAACGTTACTTGTGTTGCATATAAAAGAAGTGGGTCAGGTTGGGAAACCTTGGGAGATACATAGGATTTTCAGTCCCACAATATTATTATAATAATAACCCATAATCAATAAACCTATAAAACTAACTATATCAACAATACAAATATATCATATCTATAACCAATCTACCCTATTTCATCGATTCTTACATGTTGATCCTATACACTAATCCTACCAGATCTATTCATACACATCACTGTAATATAACGAATTGACTACACTACTTTGGGGATTCCCTAACTGCTAGTGAGGATCAAATAAGACCATAAATGAGGGGAAATAGGGTACCCAAATGAGCCACTATTCATTAACACCATGATACAGTTAAGAGGGTGGTCATCTATACTCCATTCGATGACCTAGACATGCCTAGCAATGGTCTGATCACAAGTATTTTTGAAGTAGTTCAACCCTCAGACGCACCCTATCTGGTTGACTAGATGGATCAGACAAACCTAGAAGTGGTTTGATGCAGGTACACCATATATAGTAGTCTATGAAGCTCATATGATCACTTTGTAAATGGAAACGATGCCTCACAAAACTCCTATAAAAAGAAGATAAGGGGTAAGACTAATAGAGTTCTCCTGTATAAACCCGTACCCCCACTATATCAAAAGGGAACAAAGTTCCACTCTTTGTTCTAATCTCATAAACAACCTAAATATAACTAATATCCAAAGTTAATTGAACTAATCATCTTTTTATGTCTTAGTATATAACTAAACAAGAATACCATACCAGTAATCAACAAAGCTTTCATGTCGATGTAATACCAATACAAAATATAACTAATCCTCTTTAAACTTAACTAAAACTAAATGACTTTGACAAACCTTAGTTTGTAACCAGACTAGTTCACTATTCATTGTCAATATAACTTTTGCGATAATATCGTGATATACTGTACAACTAATGTTATCCAACTTAATTCGATCTAAGCATCCTTTGTACACCTTAGTTTAGAAACTAGACTAAACCAAAATCATTGTAATGAACTTTCAATACCAACTCTATTTAGGAAACACTATCCTAAATTATTGTATATATTCAACATAGAATATTAGGTATTTAATATACATTAATCATTTCAGTACTAATACTTATATTATTATCGTGTAATCATATCATGCATAGACCTTAACACATATATAACCATATTTGGTTCACATAGTGTATATCATCAAATATAAATCTAACACATATTCCAGATAAGCATTTCATTCTCATATAAACTTTCAACATATGTAATAGTTTTAATAAATACTTGTATTAAATCATGTTCATGAAAATAGTTATGCACTCGCTTGATTGACGAGGACGATCCATGGTTAGGCCAGTTCCTTGCCTAACGCTTCAGCATATCTTCGACGCTGCAACGTGGCGCACTCTCGAGCCGCTACATCGTCGTACACTGGTACTTTCGCAAATATTTGAAAAATCATAATGTTTTCATACTAGCACTATATTCGAAATTCTTTATATCCACTCGTAGGTATTTACATGCACTAGAACTTCCCTTTTGATCTCAACGACTATTTCTCACTTTATTTTAAATTCATACTTTCATAGAGATTACACTATTAACGTCCATAACAAAATCATAACTCCTTCATATGAACTCCGTTTTCGACTGTCTCTATATCGAAGGATTCGTATTTACGAGATCTTCAAATCTCGTTTACATTGTTTTGGCTAACAGTCAACTTACTTTAATTTCGATTTATGTATCGCACACTGTTGTACTGTACCGCACCGAAACTTCGAAAAATCATAAGTTACTCATATGAATTTAGATTTAGACATTCTTTATATGCACATTCTCGGAATTATGATCACTACTACTTTCATTTAGATCACTTAGGTGGATAAGCAATCAATCTCCGATTCATATTTTACGACACACTTTTTCGTATAGTGTTGAACGCGAAACTTCAAAAAATAATAATTTTTCCATACGAAGTCCGATTTGAGTGTTCTTTATATACGAAGTCAGATTTGAGCGTTCTTTATACCCATGAAATCATCATCACGACTACTACAAATTTCCTCACGACTATTTATCCTAAATAGTCTTTTATTTTTAAGCATTTATTTATCGTAATTCGTTAAATTTATAATAATGTTTTATACATAAATTATATTCCCATAATATTTGTACGCAATATATATATATATATATATATATATATATATATATATATATATATATATATATATATATATATATATATATATATATATATATATATATATATATATATATATATATCTAAATAGTCTAGCCCTAACTTATAGGCATTACAGTTACCTCCCCCTTAGGATGATTACGTCCTGGAATGATATAGTAGCAAAACAACTCTAGATAATGATCCGTAAGTCCCCTTTTGATTCCTAATTAAGGATTTTCCTTAGTACTTGTTTTCACAGAGTACTATCTTAACATAATATTCTAGGTTCCTTTATGACAACTTATCAGCTTGTCGACCTAGTTTTATCACCGAATCATCAACTATGTTGTTTAAAAATTTAGTATAACTAAACAAATCTTTTTCACTAAGTTTTCCCACACAACTGCTCCCTTTATTACTGAAGGGTAAAGGACAAAGTCAGCAACTTAATTGTTTCGTGTCCCCTTCGGGATTCGACTTTATCGGACTATAATAGTTTCCACATCATTGATAACATTAGTATTCTCATGAAATCATAGAATAATCAAAATCCTTACTCATTTATGATAATGAGTCTCACGAAAACATTTGCTATAGACCAATTCTCCATAGACTTGATGCCTAGAAAGGCGTACATTTATCACTTGGTCAGTTCTAGCTCATAACACATCATAGTTCTATTCCATCCTGGGATACTTGATGATAAAATCTAAGATAAGATCGTTCCTATTTACGTATAGGTAAAAGTTTCAAGTTCCCTCATGACATTTAATGTCATTTTTGTCATTTTTCAACCAATGCATCCATTCCACCATCTACATAACAACAATGGAAAGCTAGTAACTCTCTCTTAGCTTCTACTGTTGCACCTCTAATGGATCATAACGTCGAATATGAAGTTGATTTGCCTTTTTCACTTTTGTATTAATGGTCGTGTTCTCCCCCACTTGGGTTTTGAACCCTCACTTATTGCTACTTACAACCAACCAAAGCTATGATGGCCATGTTTCTGTGATTGGTAGTTCTCTTTCTTATTGAATGAAACTCATGATCATCGTATTAATGACTTTTATCATCCTCAACGTAGTATCACTGGGTGCGACCACAACAAGTAATCTTATTGTATCTCACAACTGAGGTTTGATCAATTTTACGAAAATCATGAAGTCGTCTACTAACATACACACGTACAAAATGGTGTAACATGGTTTTATTAATGTAATACTAGCAACAACTACGGTTGCTGAACTTAGTGATTTCTTCTTTCCTTCCTTCCTGGGACGATCAACCTTGTCGAGCTCCACTTGATCATCTTGACCACATCTAAAGTATATGGACACTGACGAAGAACAAATATCCTTGTGCGTCCTCTCATTCTCCCTACCACAACGATTACTCTTATGGATTACCAAACAAGTGTTAAGCTATTAGACTTCTTAGGTGATAGCGGTGTTCGAACCTACACCCGTCATTCGTCCTTCGATGGACCTTCAGTCCTAACCCTCCAGTAAAAAACTCAACTTTTTCATTGGAAACTACCGCTCCTTTCTAAATTGGGCCGTAAACTCAACTAATATAATTTATTTACTTTAGTTACAATAACAGACCGAATGGTTACACTTACACTCTCATGACATTCCATTACACAACACAACAGGTGCACAACGAACTAGACTCTTGTCTTCACAAGTTAAACACCTCACATAGAAGACAACTTCCTTCATGTTCTAATGTGGTACAATAAACATCATGGTTGGTAGCATTTCTAGCTACTGGCTGCTCAATCTTAATGAAGGGTGCGATCTTTTGTCGATCGCATCGAGCATCTTCTTCTTCAATCTTCTAAATAAAGTCTGTTACTACATCGAACAAGGTTCTCAGAACCAATTAACTCATTTATGTAAATTTATATTACTCGGACTTGATTCTTCATGACCACGAGTGACTAAATAAAAAATCACTTTCCTAGTCATCAGCGTAACGCATGTAATGACGGAAACAGACAAACCAAACTCAACTACTAGTGCCTTACTAACCTTGTAACTCTTTTTGACCCATGTACAAATCTTGTGCTTCTGTTAGTACATGAATTTACTACCATTCACACCTATGCATACTCAGTCCAAGAGTTTCCTCATAGTCCCCAAGGCACTACACATAATAGCTATACAACAATCTATTACACATGAACATGTTCAAACAATCACATAAAACAATTTTCCCCAGAATCTACAAGGAGTTTTGTGTCTCTACTAGACACGTATTAACATTCCTAGAATCGTCTTCTATGACCCTTCTCACATATATGCTTGATCTAGCATATTCTAACTCTACGCTCCTTTATTTCAGCATCAATAATCCATATACATTTTTCAACATCAAATAGGTCTTTAGGAATGCGTCTACTAGAATGTTATATTCAATACAACAGGTTCTTCTATTCCACTTTTGATTGTATCCCATCAATAATTTTTTTTATGATATACTATAGTATTATCTTGTCATCAAGATGTGTTTGGTGACATAATTACATATAATCACCAAAAGCACTATACTCACATATCAACACTTCCAATATTACAACAATCCTCTAAGGCTTACATAATAGAGATTCATAAAGCCTTGCTTGTGTATTCAATAGTAATTCCACTTCCAAATTCTTCGTATAGATTCCTTCTACTGTCCAGTCAGCATGGCACACTACATTTGAATTTACTCTGGTGGCATGGAAAAAAATACTTTTTACCTAATTGTACCGCCTCTTCATTTCATCATCCTTCCATAACATCATTATTCCCTTAGAAAATAATTTGCATCTCAGTTGCATCTCCTTTTCACATCTTTTTACTAGGGGTCACTTCTGGGAAGTATGTATATCCGTTACACCATTACATGTTCCACTATCTTCAACTTGGTCCTTTGTCATTCTTGAAACCAATATCCTACGTCATTCAGCACTATAGAGATATTTCTACTCCATTTAAGTACTCTAAGTTACTAATCAAGTAAGTTTCTCAGCATTTCGCCAAACAATGACTATTTTCACCATCTTAGTCTTGTATGTTAAAGTCGGCTTAACATATTAAGGAACTCTCGTAAGGATGTGTCAGAAGTCAATCGACACTAAGTATCCTTAAATACCAAGTTAGAGCATCATGTATATGATATAGATCATCTCTTAACACACTAAACAAACTGCGTAACACATCGCATAAATAGACAAAGTATCAGCCTAATGAGTCTAAAAGCTCTGTCAGCCTTAATACTTTTGTCTTTCCCGAATTCTTTATAGCATCATATATATCTTCAAATTCAATACCACTAGAGTATCTATCATCGTCTTCAATTCCTTAAAATCCACAACCAATCATTGTTTAAGTCAAGTCGGTAGTGGAAACACTAGGCAATGGGATGACTTCATGGATCACGCCAAACGTTTTTCATCCTGCCAACTAAAAATGTACTTCACATGTTCAATACTCCTTCAAACGTATTATTTCTTCATCAAACGTATTCTAAAGGAATGATAACACTCTATAGGTTTTATTTACGATGTTACCTATCGTAAGTCTCCTTATTCCCTCGAAAAGTTATATGTTATTTCTAATACAATAAGTATATGTTTAGAATTTGTATACATAAAATTTCAAAATCTAGGTCGGCAACAAACCTTAAATCTCTTCAAGTAATAGAAATCTAGGTAAGAAATATAAGGCATGATATATTATCTATCATTTAACACATATTAGAACACAATGCATCTATAACACCCGCAGATTCGGGCTTGTCAATTAAGATATAATAAGTGTTAAAATGACTTTTGAGAAAATATTATTTAGGATAAATAATCTTAACCAAAGTTATAGTATATGTGACAAGGATTCTGTATATATAAAGAATGTTGAAATCCGACTTCGTATGAAGAAGTTATGCTTCTTCGAAGTTTCGAATTAAACCGGCACGACTCTACGTATCGTAAAAAGTGAATTTCTAATAAATTACTTTTTAGCCTAAGATATCTAAACAAAAGTCTTAGTAGTTGTTAGACCGAGAGCGTGCATATAAATATCATCCAGAAATAACTTCGTGAGAGGAAGTTATGATTTTTCGAAGTTTCAGCAATGTAGTGGGGGCACAGAAATCGAAATTCTAATCAATTGATTGTTAGGCGAAACAATCTAAACGAGAATTGAAGATCTAATATGAAACTATCTAAATATGAAATGAATTTTCGACAAGAAGACAGTAGAAAACGAAGTTCGTATGAAGAAGTTACGAATTTTGCATGGACTTTAACAATATAAACCAGTCTAAATATGATTTTTTGTTAAAGCAAGAGTTAGATGCTGAGACTTTAGTGAAAGTTTTATAGCTCGTGGAGAGGGTTCCGGGGATATAAAAAAGGTCAAAATGGATCTTGTATGCGAAAGTTATGACCATACGATGATTTGGGAAAAAACGTCTGCGCTCAGCACTGGAGTGCGCCATTTGGCAAGGCCATCCTCTCACTCATTCAAGTAACAAGCGACGTGGCAAGATACGCATGTGACACGTGGCTCCATAAGGATGTGATACGTGTCACATTCTAGAAGGGTGAGATGTGGAAGAATCAGACGGCGACACGTGGCCGGCTAAGAAGGAGACATGTCATAAAAAGTGTGTGGCGCACCCCATAATATGTGCGGCGTGCCTGACCACAAAACCTTATTGAAACCCCTCGAGATCTTTTCATTTCTTCATAAATTCACTCAAACTCTCTCAGAAATCTCTCTAGCCTTCGAATTTCGTTTTTCCCAAACTTTTAGAACATTTTAGTGGGAAATCTGGTGCTCTAGGAGCCTGATGAAATGAAGCTTTCAGGTTGGGATTCTGCTCGTGTAATTTCCCGGTTTCGCTAAACCTATGTAAGTTAAGCTACACTCTTTTGATTTCACTGTAACTTATATTTATATTTATAAGTCGTTATTATGAACCTATAAATAAGATTTATCAATAATTCCAAGTAATTGTACTGATTGATCTACATACAGGGATGATGTCTAGGCTGGATTTAGTGAGGTGTTTAAAGTGGGATTTCCAAATAGTATAATCTGTATACCAAACAGACCCTACATTCGATATGGTCCTACCTTTTTTTCCTTAGTTGATAGATCTTGATGTAGACACTGGGATTAGTGAGAAATCTAGACTCTCAGTAGTCGCCAGAAATATAAGACTAAGACTTAGTAATATGAATCTAGGTCACGTCATAGGAAAAGATAAAGTACTAAGGCAAAGTTCTGCCCAAATCCCGAGGCATCCACTTTTATCAAGTGAGTGCATAGTCCCTTTCGTGAACATGGTTTTAATAAAAGTATCAATTTAATTATTAAATATGTGTTAGAAAGTTTGTATATGAGATATATGCTCATTGCCTGGTTTATGTGTTAGAAATGTATTTGAGGATATACTACATACGAACCAGATATGGTTCTATATATGTTAAAAGATATATATCTATTATCACATAATAACAATAATATAAATATTAATAGAGAGAATAATAAAAGTATATTAATGCCTAAATACATTATGCTAAATATATATACAACAAGATAGGATAGTGTTGTCTAAACAAAGTTGGTATTGGGAGTTTAGTAGTTATACATGTTAATAAAGATAAAACTTATTATAAATTCGTACTTCAATTAAGTTTGATAACGGGTAGTCTCATTCAGGATATACATGTGTACGATAGGAACGGAGAGTAGAGTTCTGTTCCATGACACTTTCAGGTGTTGATGGTACGAAATACGTATCGAAGTACAAATCGTGTTCCATTTTGGAAGACCATAAATGGTGGTTCCAAATCAGGAAACTATAATGGTATGTCTGTACCATCTTTTGGATGACCAGAAATGGTGGGTCCAGATCAGCAAACAGTAATGGTATGTCTGCATAATCTTTTGGATGACTAGAAATGGTGGGGCCAGATCAGACAAGTATAAAATGTATGTCTGGTCATCTTACAGATGAGAAACACTATACATAAGGCGAGATAATTCTTCCTGATAATCATGGACTAGGATATGTGAGGATCAACTGGGGTGGGTATGCGTAGGTATGAGGTATATAGATATCCAAGTTGGAGACACATCTAAATATTGTTTGGTAACAGTTGGTTTTGTGGAATTAATATATATATATATATATATATATATATATATATATATATATATATATATATATATTGTGGTATTGACATCTCTATGTACTCACTAGTTTTCCCAGCCTGACTCACTCAGTTTCTTTGTATCACAGGTGACCATACGAAGATATTGATAGATAATGTATTTATCTGCTGAGAGATTAAATGACTTCATAGGATGCTTTAATATTGATGTAAGGCATGTTTATGCTTATGTTTTGTATCAGTTATGACATCCTAAGTTTTTAATAAATCAACGAAAAACATATTCTTCGTAAAATACTTTTTATGGGACAAATTCCACATCTACAAAGATCAGTCTGATTTAAAATAAGCATATAGAAGAAAAATTAAAAAGACCGTAAATTTGGGGATGTCAAATCATCTCTCCTAAAGTATGCTAGTGCGCACCAAAACCAGTAAGGTATTCAACATAAGGCATGCTATAAAATAAATCTCATTCGCACATAATAGTTACAAGGGCCTATAACCTATAGGATTCTAGTGCTTAGGTCAATTTAGGTATACAACCAAAGATATACTAGACACATACTCACCATCATCACTTAGCAATCTATGTTTAAGTCTAGAAATTCTCGTAATTCCTAGTTTGCTTAAACTAATACCATGATAACAAGTGTAACACCCCCTATTTTTAGAACCAAAAAAAAAACTTTCTTTTACACTTTCAAGATCATAATATATTTTATTTGCGGAAATTCCCAACATATTACAATTCTTATAGGTACAAATGATTGTCTCAAATTTATAAAAACTCTAAGGATGTCATAATCGATAGACAACATATGTTATAGCGTAAAGACCTAACGGTTCTAAACACTATTGTAGGTCTTCTCTTTAATCATTTTGTATCCTATTCAAGTCTTCAGCAGTCTTAACACCACTACATGTGATGCATATAAAATGACTGGGTGAGGTTGGGAAACCTGATGAGATAGATAGAGTTTTCATTCCCACAATATTATTATGATAATAACCTACAATCAAAAAACCTGCAAAACCAATTGTTATCCATAATACATGTATATCATATCTATATCCGATCTACCCCATCTCGTCGATTCTTACATATCCGATCTAATACATTGATCTCACGAGATCTATTCAGATGGATCATTGTAAACAACAAAATTAACTAAACTGGAATTGCCTATATTGATTTTTGTTTAGGAGCGTAATAAAATGTGACTTAAAACTAAGTTTAGGCTTAAAACTAAATCTTAGGGCCATCAGTGCAAATATGGGAAAATGAGTTTTAACCCATTTAGATGTCACCTAAGAGTTCTTTTGGTATATTCTTTGTAAACGTAACATACACGTACATTCAAGTGAATTTAAGCTTTGATATTTTTTTGTTATTTCTTCACAGTTTCGTTGTAGTTATTGGTTTAACTTCAGCAAATGCACAATAGGGACACTGGGATAGAAGATCATTGGAAACGAATAATACTTTTTTTAATATATATACTAGAATTGTTTGAGGTTCGTGCTAAGCACGGCCCATGCAGAGTAATTTGTATATTTCTAATATCGTTATCTAAAAGTATTTGTGATGTGGTTCGGGATGTTCTCTTTGATGCTTGTCGGCGTGCTGGTATTTCTGTGAAGAAAGAAGCGCCAGTGAACTTTTTGACGGACCCGCAGGACGAAAGGTCTACACTTAGACCGGCTGACATTTTGGTTTTTGGATGGATAGGAGGGAAGCATGCGTGCGTGGATCTTACTGGGGTTTCTCCTCTCGTTGGTTTGGGGAGCGGGAGTTTCACAGTGGGGTATGCCGCTTTGAAAGCCGTTGCGTGCAAAGTGGTTAAGCACGAGAATGCATGTATAGAAAATCAACATGTGTTTGTACCTTTTGCATTCGATACATTTGGTTTTCTCGCACCAGAGGCGGTGGAGCTCCTCAATAGAGTCCAGCGGGTCATACATTCTAATGTCATATCTCCTAGATCCACAAATGTTGTTTTCAAAAGAATTGGTTTTGCCATCCAGAAAGGGCTAGCGGCGCAGCTTGTTGTCCGTTTACCTTCAATCGATATGTATTGAACTATAAACTAATAGAAAAAGTCTATATAGCTAAAAAAAATGAAAGTACGATGTTATAATTTAATGGATTTTCAATGTTAATGGCATGAATAAGAAAAAATAAATTGAAAACATTTTGTTATAATCAACAACTAAATTAAAGTCAGATTTCATCTTTTTTGCTATTATTGTAATCATCCATAAGAATGAACATCATCTCATTGATAATATGCTTGCTTATGTGCTTAAACGACAATCATAAAGTACTCTTTAAAAACTTCATTCAATCAGTTATTAGTATATATTTATTAGTATATATTGACCTTTTCTTCATGTTCATTGACCTTTCTTCACGGTGTGTTATTTTTTCTCCTCATACAATGTTCGATTGTAACTATAAAGTGCTCATCGGATAAATCATGTATCTTTGACGTAAGTGTTGTATAAATAAAGATTGTGTCTCTTTTTAACAACAAATATTTTTTGGCCTGAATAAACATTATGAATATGTAAAATGATCGTTTTACTCGTTTTCTAATTGTTGATGATTTAATGGTCTATACAGATTGGGTTTTATTTAACTCTTAGGGGGAATTCAGAATTGGGATTGGTTGATGTTTCCAAGTTTTTAATAAGACATAATGTACGACTTAAATTATGAAATCTCATTTGATTGTAACATAGCACAAATCATCAAAAATGTATGTAAATGGATCCATGAAGATTTAAGAAATTAGCATTCGGCATTTTCCAATTTATATTCGAGTTAGAGATCAACTACTGGCATTCTACTATGTTTATGATCGTTAAGAAAATTGTAGATCTAAAAATCGAAAAAATAGGTGAGACTAATTGTTGTACACAAAATTAGTCCATTGACTTGGTAAAAAGTATATTTATTTAACATTTATTAAATTCAAAAGTTGCATTATTCCTGGGACAGATGAAATACTTAATATGATGCATAAATGATAAACATAGAAATGTAGCATTGCTTACTCTTCACATTTTTTCTTAAGTTGACCTCTGAAAATACGATGTTTCAAAATGCTATCAAAAGTGCATGTTTATTATTTATTATTTTTTTTCTTCTCACTGTTGTTGTATGTTTTCATTATAAATCTTTGTTTTAGATTTAGGTGGTCCATAAATAATGATATTAACATTGTATAAAACCAATAAAATCCCATACAAAGATAAATGAAAAATGATAACTACCGAACTACAGTTATCAAATACCCAGCTAGTTTTTCATCGTTTTATTGCATTGTTAAAAGGTCAAACGTTGAAACACCAGTGACTTTACATCTTTTCCAAAGGTTCATTAATGTTCATACTAATTTAAGACAATGAGAAACTTTTCATAGATAAAAGAAGTATATAACAGAAAAAGTGATAATTTTAATAGTATTGGTTGGTAATCAGAAGTCTATCTTACCCCTGTTACTTTTTCAATAGCACCACCATTTAAACCATCTGTATCAATGCAAGAACAATCATGAGCAATGCTAAATTAAATCATGATACATAAAACTAAAAAAAAAAGTTGTCCTTCAGTTTATCATATATCCCAGATTTACCAATAAAAACTTTACCCTCCATATGTTTTCATCTTCGCATCAATTTCTATTAAGGATTTATATACTGGAATTCAAAGCAACCAATGGAACAAACTTTCAACAATTTTTTCCCTTGTTGCAATTGTTCAAGATAATTTGAATTGGAAAAGATGTAAAGTCACTCGAATCCTTTTTTCCATATGAAATTGTTAACCATAATTCCTTAATAACCAAGGCTAATTAAAAATTAATGTGGACACTTAAGATGTGTTGATATGTAACTCACATATCTTTGTTTGATTGAATTTAATTCAACCTTTTATACGATTGAAAACAAAAAGGAATATAAAATTGCAATAACAATGCATTTGTGGGAAAAATATGACATTTTTATACTTGAATTCAAAGTTATACAATGTAAAGCAACCAATGGAACAAACTCTCAGCAATATTTTCCCCTGTTGCAACCATTCATGATAATTAAAATTGGAAAAGATGTAAACTCAATGAATCTATTTTCCCATGTGTAATCGTTAATCATAATTAGAATTGGAGTTTGCAGATAGGAGAAAAAACACCAGTCAAATAGGTTTTAATTTGGAAAGTAAATCCATCGACAGATTGAAGTAGGAAAAGTACAATTGAAATCAATTTAGGGTTCTTGTAGAAAACATACCAATGGGAATATGTGTGATGGAAAAAGGAGATAAAGGCAGAAAGATACATGTTGTCGTTCTTATTTGAATCAATATTCAGAATATTTTCGGTGACGAATTCGGGGAATTTTATGAAACTAAAGTATAGAATCTGGTTCTATTAGAAGGATTTAATTATTAACTAATCATGGGCGCAGGAAGACGTTGAATTCAAATTGGAGGCCTGAACCAACGAGTTATGATTTTTTTTAAACATTTCATGTTAGGAAATGAAGGAAAGTCGAGGGATTACCAGCACAGTTTGTCAGGATAATCTTCGTGGAGAAAATTGCAATGAAACCCTAAATTGAATGGTTCCCCATTTACAGAAAACACAGTATTGGCTAAAATTGGTAATCTGGAAGAAGAAATATGGAAAACAGAAGAATCGTAGTATGAATATGAGGTCGAATTGACGAAATGCAATAGATAAAGGAAAGTGCTTACCTTTTTCTTCAAACGGAGGGTCGATTGACTTTCAATATTCGGTGTTAGGGCTTAGTGATTGTAAGAGGAAGAAGACGATGACATATTCTCATAAACGATGATTCTGCGTGGTTGAGATTCGGTTCTTTTTTGTCGATGGTGTAGTTCGTATAAGTCGAAATGGAAATCAAAAATTGGATTTGTTCTTAACTTCTAAGGAGAAAATTGGCTTAGGGGTCAAGAGTAATGAAACGTTTGGAAGAAACTTATCGAAATCGTTAGAGGAGAACGCTAGACGGTGGATTTTATTTTGTGCCGGTCGGAAGATGAGATACGTGGCGTAGTTGGAAGTGGGTAATTTTGATTTCGAAGGAAGGAGAATAAAAGGGTTTTCATATATATATATATATATATATATATATATATATATATATATATATATATATATATATATATCAAGCGGTTCGGATCGGTTATCCGCGGATACCTAAATATCCAAACCAAAACCGACCCGTTGATATCCGGTTTTTTCGGTTTCATATTTTTTTAGTTTCGATTTTTTTCGGTTTCGGTTTTTTTAGTTTGGGATCGGCCGGTTCGACTCGGTTTTGCGGTTTTTTTGCACACCCCTATCTGGCTGTCTAGATGGCTCAGACAAACCTAGTAGTAGTCTGATACATGTACACCCTATATGGTAGTCTATGAAGCTCATCCGATCACTTTGTAACTGGAAACGTTAACTCATGAAGGTCATCTAAAAAGAAGATGGGGGATACTAATATTGCTCTCCTGTATGTACCCTTTCGCTCACCATATCACAAGTGAACAGAGTTCCACTCTCTGTTCTAATCTCATAAACACCCTAAATATGATGCTACCTAATATAAAAAGTTAATTGAACTAAGCATCTCTTTGGGTCTTAATATATAACTAGACACGATTACCATACCAGTAAGAAACACATATTTCCTGCCTATGTAATACCAAAACAGGATATAACTAATACTATTTCAACTTAACTCAAACTAAATGTCTTTGAAAAACCTTTGTTTGTAACTAGACTAGTTCACTATTCATTGTGAATACAGTCTTTGCGATACTATCGCGGTATACAATATGAACAGTGTTGCGGAAATCTGATGGCGGCAATTAATCATTTGACGGACTTGAACTAATTACGATTAGAGCGTTTGCGGGAAAATATTTAAAAAATTAAAATTTTTAATTTTCAACTATTACACCAACATTTTAAATTTTCAAATTTTTAAGTTTTCAAATTTTAAAATTGTATACTAAAATTTTCAAAATTTTAAAATTTTAAATTTTCAAATACTTATTTTTTAGGATATATTAAATTTTTAAATAAGTTTTTTAAATAATTTTATTAATAATTTATGGTCCCCAATTAATCTTCGCCTAGTCCGTTTAATTGGTTAACGTCAGTCGACCGCCGAGCGATGTTCATAACCGTAAGTATGACTAATATTATCCAACTTAACTGAATCTAAACATCCTTTGTACACCTTAGTTGAGAAACTAGACTAAACTAAAATCCATGTAATCAACATTCAATTATTATCGTTGAATAATATCATATATACACATTAGAGTATATATTTCACACAGAGTATTAGGCATCTAATATACATTAATCATTTCAGTTCTAATACTTCTATTATTATCGTTGAATAATATCATATATACACATTAAAACATACATAACCATATCTAGGTCACACAGTGTATGTCATCAAATATACATCTTAGACATATTCTAGATAAGCATTTAATTCGTATATAAACTTTCAACTTATATTTAATACTTTTAATAAATACTTGTATTAAATCATGTTCATGAAAGTAACTATGTCATCACCTGATTGAGGTTGAAGATCCATGGTTAGGATAGTTCATTGCCTAACGACTTAAAATAACCTAAATAAAAATATTACTATGCTTCAATATTTGTTCGTGTTTATATGGGTTTTATAACTATTCCCCAGATTTATCAACAGTCATAATGAATACGTCGAGAAACAACCTGATAAGATCATATCAAAGGTAGGATCTGTTTGGGGTGTGTGTGTGTGTGTGTCAATATATATATATATATATATATATATATATATATATATATATATATATATATATATACTCTTTGGAAAATCCACTTTAAACACCTCACTAGATCTAGCCTATATATCACTCCTGTAAGTAGATCAATAAGTATTATCTTTTGGAATCACTGATAAATCTTATTTATAAATTCATAATAACGACTATGAATATAAATATAAGTTACACGTAAAGCATAATAAGTGCAACTTAACATACAATGTTTCTAGCAAAGAGTCGGAAAGTTCGTAGGCAGTTCGACTCTGAATAGGTCATCTCGTTGGGATTACCAACGCTACAACGCCTCTTTAAAGTACTCAAAGTCTCAAATATATCGGGGCTCAAGGGTAGGATAAAATAGAGAGAAAAAGGGTTTAGAATTGTTAGCAAATGAGCCATTTTTCGGCTTCTATTTATAAAACTTTGGGGGGAGGCGTACCGCACCTCCAGACAATGGACGAGCCACTCCTTAGTGATGTTGCTCCCATAAGATGTTGCAACGTGTTCGATCGTCGTTGGGCCTCCATGCTTTTTCGGACGCCGCCGACCTTCCACGTGTTGACTCATTATAGATTCATGTTTCACTCGCTCAATGGGTCACGGCGATATGTTGGATCGGAGAAGAGGTTGTCGCCTCTCCATGTGACACGCTCTCAATCCGCCACATTATCGTATGCTAGTATTTTCACAAATCTTCAAAAAATCATAACTTTCGCATACGAACTCCGTTTTCAAAGTTCTTTATATCCACTCATAGATATTTCCGATTAATACAAATTTACGTTTGATCCCAATACCTAATTCTCACTCTATGTTAAATTCATATTTTTATAGAGATTACACGGTTAACGTCCGTGCCAATATCATAACTCCTTCATACGAACTTCGTTCTCGACTGTCTCTATATCGAAAAATTCATATTTACGAGATCTTCAACTCTCGTTAACATTGTTTTGTCTACAACTCTCTTTTTTATCACAATCAAATTATTTTAGTTTCGATTTCTAAGTGACACATTGTTGTACTATGTCGCAACGAAACTTTGAAAAATCATCACTTCCTTATACGAAGTCAGATTTAGACGTTTTTTATATGCACACTCTCAGAATTAAGATTACTATGATTTTTATTTAGATCACTTAGGCTATTAAGCAACCTATCCACGATTCATATTTTACAACACACTTTGTCATATAGTTTTGAACGCGATATTTCGAAAAATCATAATTTTTCCATACGAAGTCACATTTGAGCGTTCTTTATATATATATATATATATATATATATATATATATATATATATATATATATATATATATATATATATATATATATATATATATATGTATATGTATATGTATATATATATATATATATATATATATATATATATATATATATATATCATCTAAATTGTCTAGACCTAACTTACGAGCGTTACACCGTGCGACTCAAAGCATCAAACACCATATTGGCCTTCCCTAAATGATACAGGATCTCACAATAATAGTCTTTCACCATGTCGAGCCACCTACGTTTCCTTATGTTTAGGACCGGCTGATCCATCAAATATATCAAGCTCTTATGGTCCATGTAAGTTGTACACCGAAACCTATATTGATAATGTCGCCAAATCTTTAGGGAAAAGCCACTGCCTCCATCTCCATGTCGTGGGTAGGATAATTCAACTCATGAGGCTTTAGTTATCTAGAAATGTATGTGATCACATGGCCTATCTGCATCCTTACTCCACCCCGAACCAAAATCGATTCATCATAGTAAACCACAAATTCGTCCACACCCTTGGGGAGGGTCAATCGGTGATATTCTTCTTCATCAATCGGGTCAAAGGAAATGCGATCTTGGAGAATTCCTTAATGAATATCCAATAATATCCTACTAAACAAAGGCAACTTCTAATCTTAGAAGCAGACCTCGAAACCTCCCACTGCATCATGGCCTCGATCTTGACCGATTCGACCAAAATACCATTCTGCTTGAATAGGTCGCCCAAGAGTTGCACCTCACGCAACCAAAACTCACATTTAGAGAATTGGGCATAAAGCCTCTCCCTCCTCAGAGTCTCAAGAACCTCCCACAAATGCTCATAGTGTTGCTCCTTAGTCTTCGAATAAACCAAGATGTCATCAATAAAAAAATCACGGATTAATACAACATTGATTTGTACACTCAATTCATTAGATCCATGTTGTCGGTGCATTGGAGAGGACGAATGGCATCGCCATGAACTCGTAATGCTCGTAACGAGTCATGAAATCCATCTTCTGAATATCCTCGTCTCTAACCCCATCTGATGATAACCCGATCTCAAATTAATTTTGGAAAACCAAGATGCACCTTTCAGCTGTTCAAATAAATCGTCGATCCTTGGAAGTAGATAATGTTTTTCACTATCAACTTACACATATCCATGTAATCAATGTACATCCTGTCCGATCTGTCTTTTTTCTTGACGAATAAAACCGGTGCTCCCCAAGGCGAACTGCTCTGCATGATAAACTCCTTGTCCAATAGCTCCTCAAGCTACATGGAAAATCTTGCATCTCAGGAGGTGCAAGAAGATAAGGTGGCTTGGCTATCAGAACTTCACCCGAAACTAGGTCGATCCTGAACTCCACCTACCTCTAAAGAGGAACTCTTTGAAAATCCCCAGGAAACACATCAGAGAAATCCCGAACAACTGGTACATCCTCAATAGACTTATTCCTCAATTGGGGTTTGAAGTCACACCAATTGATGCTCGCAGTCAATCATTTCCCCATACTGGCTCAACCGATCCACACCAATGATAATCTTCATCTCTCTCTCTCTCTCTCTCTCTCTCTCTCTCACAGAGGAATGGAAACCAGATCGATCGGGTACCTTTCACGGAACATCACAAGAACACAATTATGATCATCGATGATCTCTACATACAAATGACAATCTAGCACTCCTAGAGAGACATCGAACTTCTTGTTTATAACAAGAGATACGAACAATCATGTGGCATCCAATTCAAAAATAACAAGAGTAGGCATAACATTGACTAGGAATGTCCCTAATCACATCATAACAATATAAATGTAAAGAAGGAAAGTAGAAATAATTAAATAGGAATATATACTGGTGACAACATCCAACGTTGTTTGGGCCTCTTCGACTGTCAATTTAAAAGACCGACTCTTCATCATCGAAGCCTCCGCGTTGCCCTGGCCCCCATCAATGATACTTCGTATGGCAGGAAAGGGTGTCCTCACCGCCCGTTGGATAAACTTGGACAATCAATATTCATCTAGATAACATGATAGCAGTGATAACAAATCAATGGCCTACTGGTACAATCCATGCTAATGTGTCTTGTCTGGCCGCACTTGAAGTAGACTCCTCCTCCACGTGCTCGACAAAATACCTTGTGTGATCCCCTACACTTTCCAAAATGGCTCCGACCCTGTTAGTATGCAGATCAAAAATCAGAAGTCTTGGACTTCTTCACTAAAACTATTGCTATCTGAACTTGTGGCGCCTTCCACTTCTTCTGAAGCTCCAACTCAATCCCTTACTCAGGGGTTCTATTAATCATTTGTTCCAAAGTTTGGAAGCTCAAAATACTAACGAACTCCCTAATTTCCACCCTCAGCATGTCATGATACCCCGTCTTTTTCATCTCCTCATTCATAGAATACCACGAGCCCAAATAAATTCCTCTCTCTCAACCTAGCAGTGATCTCTGTCACCGTCTCCGTCGTCTACTAGAGACCCTATAACTCTCTAGCCAGCTGTTGTACCTCAATAGTAGGTATGAACTCTGCCCTAAACCTGGTAAAAAAATTGCCTACGTTATTGTCGTGATGACCTCCACTCCAATGCGTGGTCCACCTCATCCCACTAGTCATGCACCCCATCTCTCATAAGACAAGAAGCAAATCTAGTCTTTGACCCCTCAAGGTAGAACATAGTCTGAAATCAACACTCTAAATCTGCAATCTAATGCATGCTAGAAATGGGATCCTTCTTCCTAAAGAGCTCGGGGGCCCCACAAGCATGTAAATCTCTGAAAGTAAGATTACGTGCCCCAAACTGACTAGCTGCCTGCTCCACCGAAGAGTCTGCATACACTCACCAATAATCTCAATCAACCCCTCCTTGACTGTGCCAAACAGGTCACTCATGTCCTACAGAATGACTCTTGAAACCTCAAAAGCGAACAACTAACGCAACTCACCATCCCTAGGTTTAGGACTAGAGCTTGAACTAGAACCAGAACCACCTCCATGACGGGTCATCACCATTCTGAAAAAGAACAAAACAAAGATCAACACATACTCATAGGTCCATTTATACTACAAGATCCTTATAATCTTTATGAATTTATTTAATTCGAATATGGATCATGTGCTTTCAGTGATACCGGTCCATATTGAAGGGATTAGAGCATTCTAACACTCTTAAGGTGTACATGCAACCCTAAATACCTTGGACCTATGTTTTCTCTATTATACATGCAAACTTTCATTTCTAAGGTATTACCCTAACTAGCATACAAAACTTTGATACTTGGGTAAAAAAACAAGTTAGATAACATACATTTTGTTGTAGCTTGTTGCTTGGAGATTCAAGAGCCTAGCACCAATAATGTGAATGCCTCAAGTGGAATCATAAAATCACCACTAACACTTGGAAACTTGGAAGAGGACTCTAATGCTCACAAAATCGGCTACACTCTTGCACACAATCACTAGTGTCGAATTTGATAGCTAGGGGGTTACTTATATAGTGAGGTTACATTAGGGTTAGACCATGCAAACCCTAATGTGCATGACTTTCCACATTCCTCATGATCCATGGGTTTTAACCTCCATGGAGTATCCATGGGTCACCACATGGGTCTAGCCCAACATAAGGAATCATGGATCATTAGCCCACTTTATAAGAATGAATGATTTTCACAATCAATCCTTATATATATTTAATTAGTCTATTTTGATCATAAAATTAATTGCAAATTAATTCTTGATCAATACTAGTTAAATAATATGATTTCATATTAATAGATTAGAACTTATAATATATTAATAAATCATAATTATCCTCTTCTCAAAATCCAATTTGTTCCGGTGAAGTGCAACCCAAATGGACCATGCAAAATCGGGTCAAGTACATACCAAATATACTTATGGACTTAGATACCTTATCCAACAGTCTCCCACTTGGATAAGTCTAGTAACTATAGTTGTAAGTATGACCTCAGGATCCGACCAGAAATCGTGGCTCTTAAATGCCTTTGTCGAACTTAGATATACCATTTCAGACAAGTGATCATAGAATCCTATGTTCTCAAGATATCAGCCGGACAAACACATGGAACACAGTCAGCCTTATTGTCCAGCAGTTTGTTTCCCGATTTCTGATTTGTTTGACATAGAACTTAATCGAACACATCAATTTAGTTCTGACCGGGCCCGATACATAGGTCAAAACAAAATCATCGAGGGGCCCAAGATATCGCTTTTAATCCTCCAAGGACCAAAAGAAACATATAAACTTTGACAGTATATGCTTGTACTAACTATTCACTGAACCATACATAACAACATGTTTTATAACATCGAGTTACCGATGCGTTTTCGTACTATCAATGTATGACCAATTCATAGTCAACAACTCATATATCTAAGTTTGAAGATTATATGATATTATCGTCTCACGATCACTCGAGATAAATTCCATGAAGTGATGCAAGTGAGTGTGGGTTGAACCCAATACTCAGACCTTATGAGCACTCATGAATGTCACAGCAATGTCTAACCATTTCTGACAATCTACTAGCCAAATTCATGACAATCTTGATTCAATACCTACTTCCAAAGTATGATTGACTGTGGATGGTTTGAATAATCCAATTATTCTACAAGTCAAAACATGCAAAATGAATCAATGATAAAACAATTGAAATGAGACAGTACCATACTAGTAAATAAAAAACAACTTTTATTTAAGCATCAACTATCAATTACAGTCTATCTATTGCAATTTTCGAAATAGCTATCTAATCATTAAAACTAATATCATCCCTCATCCCAATGCGCCTCGCATGTTGTAATGCTTAACCCTACTCAGTCCCTTCGTGAAGGGATCTGCCGAGTTCTCATCTGATGATACCCTCTTTGCCACGAGGAGTCCTTCTATCTTGTGTCTTATGAAGTGATATTTTTTGTCGATGTTTCTGGATCTGCCATGATCTCTTGGTTCCTTGGCTAAGGCAACCGCACTATCGATATCACAGGAAAATCTCCATAGGCTCCTTTATAGCTGGTACAACTCCAAGATCTCCGATGAAGTTCTTCAGCCATATCGCCTCATTTGTCGCTTCGCTTGCTGCTATGTACTCTGATTCGCAAGTTGAATCAGCTACAGTCTCCTGCTTGGAACTCTTCCAAGTAATTGCTCCTCCATTCAGGGTAAAGACCCAGCCCGACTGAGAGCTGAAATTATCTTTGTCGGTTTGAAAGTTGGTGTCACTATACCCCACCACTTAAGTCATCACTCCCACCGAGGGTAAGGACCCAGTCCTTAGTCCTCCGCGGGTACTTGAGAATGTTCTTAACCACAGTCCAGTGAGCCTTACCAGGATTCCCTTGATATCTACTGACCATGCTCAAAGCAAAGGCCACATCAGGGCGAGTACAAGTCATAGCATACATGATCGAGCCAACAGCGGAAGCACATGGTAATCGACTCATCTCAGCTATCTCAGCCTCTATACTCGGACTTTGAGCCTTGCTCAGTTTGGGATTGCTCTTGATCGGTAAGTCACCTTTCTTGGAATTATGCATGTTCAACCTCTCTAACACCTTGTCCAAGTAGGTACTTTGACTAAGTCCAATTAGTCTCATTTTCTTATCTCTCAATATCCGTATCCTTAGGATATAGGCAGCTTCTCCAAGGTCCTTCATACCGAAACACTTCCTAAGCCAGGATTTCACCTCCTGCAAGGTTGGGATGTCATTTCCTATGAGTAGTATGTCATCCACATACAGTACCAAAAAGCTAACTATACTCCCACTAGCTCTGACATATACATAGGACTCATCCTCACTTCTCGAAAAGCTAAACTCTTTGACTTTCTCATCGAAACAAAGATTCCATCTGCGAGATGCTTATTTCAATCCATAAATGGATTTCTCAAGCTTACACACTCTATTAGGGTACTTAGCATCGACAAAACCCTCTGGCTGACTCATGTAAACATCCTCAACCAACTTCCCATTAAGGAAAGCGGTTTTGACATCCATTTGCCATATTTCATAGTCATGAAATGCAGCAATGGCTAGCATAACCCTAATAGACTTAATCTTCTCTACTGGTGAGAAGGTCTCATCATAGTCAACTCCTGGAGTTTGAGTAAAGCCCTTCGCAACCAGTCGCGCCTTATAAGTGTGTACCTTCCCATTAATGTCGGTCTTCTTCTTGAAGATCCACTTGCACCCGACTGTCTTACAGCCCGGTACATTGTCAACCAAGTTCCAAACTTGATTGCCATACATGGACTGAATCTCGTTGTCCGTCGCCTCTTTCCATTTAGCAGATTCGGGGCCTGCCATGGCTTCCTTGTAGTTGTTAGGTTCATCTAAATTTATCAGTATGCTATCACTGATAAATGTATCACCCTCAGATGTTATATGAAAACCAAATAAAACAGGTGGAACACTAACTCTACTAGAACGCCTCAGAGGTACGGACTCGTCAATCGGATCGACAGGAGTTTCCTCCTCAGGTTGATCGCTAGTGTTTGAGGTTCCTTCACCGCTTGATTATTGAAGTTCTTCAAGATCAATTTGCCTCCCACTGTTCCCTTGAAATATGAGTTCCCTCTCTCGGAAAACCCCTCTCATTGCAACGAAGACAACATTGTCACTCGGTCTATAGAAGAGATAACCAAAGGACATTTGCGGGTAGCCGATGAAAATACACCGCTCACTCCGAGGTTCGAGATTGTCATGAGTCTCGCGCCTCACGAAAGCCTCGCAACCCCAAACCTTGATGTATGCTAACGAGGGAGCCTTCCCTGTCCATATCTCGTGCGGTGTTTTGGCAACATTTTTAGTTGGAACTCGATTAAGGATATTGGCGGCAGTCTCCAAGGCATACCCCCAGAATGATATTCGTAATGAAGCTCGACTCATCATGGAACGAACCATATCCAACAAGGTTCAGTTGCACCTCTCAGCCACACCATTCAGCTGTGGTGTCATAGGTGGCGTCAACTGTGAACCAATTCCACACTCCTTAAGATAGTCCAAGCATTCGATACTAAGATACTCACCACCTCGATCGGATCGGGGCATCTTTATCTTCCTGCCCAGCTGATTCTCCACTTCTTTATTAAACTCTTTGAATTTCTCAAAGGTTTCTGACTTATGCTTGATTAAGTAGATATAGCCATATCTGCTGCAATCATCAGTAAAAGTTACATAGAAGCGGTTAGCATCCCTTGTGGCGGTTCTGTAGGGCCCACACACATCGGTGCGTATGAGATCCAACACACCCTCACCCCTTTCACAAGAACCACTAAAGGGTGACTTAGTCATTTTTCCAAGCAAACAATACTCACAAGTGTCATCCGACCTTAAGTCGAATGACTCCAAAACTCCAACCTTCTGGAGTTGACCTATGCACTTCTTGTTGACATGTCCAAGACGACAATGCCACAAGGATGCCTTATCCAAATCATTAGAAGAATCGATATGCAACACATTATTTCCTAAGTTGTCTACAACCATCACAGTTTCATATACACCATTTCAAGGTAATGCTTTAAAATAAAAAATACCATTATAATAAGCATTTATTGCACGAATTTAATTATCAAACGAAAATGTGAAACCTTGTTTGTACAAACCATGAAAAGAAATAATATTTCTCGCCATTTCAGACGAGTAGCAACAATTATTCAAATCTATTTCTAATCCACTACTAAGCAATAAAGAGTAAACTCCAATCTTGGTGACAGGTGAAACCTTCCTATTCCCCATGATCAATTTTATCTTCCCGTGATCCACATCCTTACTTCTTTTAGGCCCTGCACATCAGAACAAATGTGAATTCCACAACCTGTGTCAAGAACCCAAGAGTTAGAATGCGATTAGTTTTTAGATAGAATAGTATAAATACCTGCATGGGTGGGTTTAACCTTCTCATCCTTAACATCCTGCAATTACTTGGGGCAGCTTTGCTTCCAGTGCCCCTTATCATGACAATAGAAGCACTCTGCTTCTTTTGGGTTGGAGGAGGGAGTAGCAGGACCGACTTTAGTCTTGCTAGAAGAGGACCCATCAAGAGACTTTCCCTTGTGTCCCTTGGAAGGGGTCTTTCTCTTCTTTCCCTTGCCTTGCCCGATTTCCAGAACAGGGGCATTAGCAGTACGAGTGGTTACAACATTTTTACCTTTGAGACCACTTTCGGCAGTCCTTAGAAGGCCTTGAAGTTTACTCAAAGTGACTTCCTCCTTGTTCATATGATATGTCATGCGGAACTGATCATAACATGGAGGTAGGGAGTGTATAATAATATTTATAGCCAGCTCCTCATCAAAGTTCACATTCAGTTTGAGCAGACGGTCCACAAACCTTTGCATTCTGCAAGTGGCCCGTGATGAGTTCACCATCCTTCATCTTTGTTGTAATCATGGAGCAGATGATTTCATACCTCTCGTGACGAGCACTCTGATGGTATCTTTCCATCAGATCCTGGTGCATCTCAAAAGGGTAGAAGTCCTCATAGGACTTTTGGAGTTCAGGAGACATGGTGGTAAGCATAATACAAGCTACCTTGGTGGCATATTTCTCATGTTCCCTAAAATCAGCAATCTCCTGAGGAGTAGCAGCAGACTCATTGATATCCTTAAGCTCCTTGTCGATGACATATTCCTTGTCCTTGTAGCGAGTGACCAATCTGATGTTCCTAATCCAATCATTGAAATTAGTCCCATTAAAGATGACTCTCCTACAAAGGTTCATGAGAGAGAAGGAACTGATAGGGTTCCAGCCAGAAGCAGTGTTGGAAGACATCTGAAAAGAAAAGAAAGACAAAGTTTAGATTAGATATAAAGAATCCTTAATATAACACCCAAAATGAAATATTAAGGCTAGGACCCAACACAATATTTTACAATTTTGAAGAGGGATGTCGTAATCCATCTTGCAAAATATTTGAAGGTAGGTAAATGACGATTTACCCATTTCCACCATGAAAACAAAATTTGTTTATTAAGTTTTAATTAGATTGAAACTCCTAGATCCTTTGAGACTAATTGAACAATTCAATGGCATGTTTAAATCTCGATTATGCCCTTCAGGTTTGTGACTGGGATACCCAGGATCACAAACAAGGTGTGAATAACCATGCAAATATACTTGGTACTCTTAATGTCAATTATCACCTTAATCAATGTGCCGGTAAACCACACATGCTCCATTGACCTTATGATAAACATTAAGCTACCCTTTACCACCCTTACTAGTCCAAGTTAATGTGCCGGTTAACCACACACGCTCCATCAACGACTTAGTAAGGTGCAAAGTGTAATTTCATGGATTAGCATCAATTTCACATTTTCCTAAAGTAACTAAGAATGGGAATTTATAAAATTTAGTTACTTTATTACTATCATTATACTTTTAATGAGAATTATAGTGTTTGTCCTACCCGTTCAGCTAACGACCCTCCACCAGTCAAGGAAGCGGTGGGTGAGAGTGGACACCCATTAAACTGCCATTTTATAGGCAGTAACCTTATACCCCCCCCCCCCCCGCCCTTATAGACCGACTTCGTTAATGAGGCCTACTAATGGTAAGACTGACTTGATCTTATATATATATATATATATATATATATATATATATATATATATATATATATATATATATATATATATATATATATATATATATATATATATATATATATATAAACTTATAATTCTATAAAGTATAATGGTTGAATTTTAAACTTTTAAACTTCTAGGGTTTGGAATTAAAGTATTAATGTGTGACTTTACAAATTCCAAAACTTGAGGGCAAGTTTTGAAATTCTTCACCACTTTTCAACTTCATAACATATGAGTTTAATGGTCTTTTAAAATGAGACTCTTCATTTTTCTATAACCTATGAATTTTAGTGATTCATTTAAATGGAAAACTTTTAGAATTTCGTAACTTGAGGACAAGTTTTGGAGTCCATTAAAATCATCAAGATCATCAATTAAACTAACAAGCATGTTCAAGTTTTTTTATTAAACTCATATGAACAAGATAATTCAAATCAACGAAATTCCATGTAATTAGACTAATCAAATAAACTAATACAAAACATGAAATTTTGACAATTAACTTTTGAATTGGATAAGCATGATCATTACCATATAAAAAACAGGTATATAAGTTCAAAAACAGTTTAGGGTAATGATCCTAGTCCAATTCCAGCCTTAAAACTCGATAATCTGCACTCAGGGGCTCCGACTCGTCGAGTGTATGAACAAACTCGGCGAGTTGGGCTGTTTTGTGAAGGGACTCGGCGAGTCCCACAGTAGACCCGGCGAGTCCCCCAGTAGACCCGGCGAGTCCACTGAACAGTGAGCAGATATTCGATTTTTAAGCAATTTGAAAGCAAGTAGCATCAAGTATAATTGAAAACAAGCCTAGGCTCTGCTACCACTGAAGGGATTAGAGCATTCTAACACTCCTAAGGTGTACATGCAACCCTAAATACCTTGGACCTATGTTTTCTCTATTATACATGCAAACTTTCATTTCCAAGGTATTACCCTAACTAGCATACAAAACTTTGACACTTGGGTAATAAAATAAGTTAGATTACATACCTTTTGTTGTAGCTTGTTGCTTGGAGATTCAAGAGCCTAGCACCAATAATGTGAATGCCTCAAGTGGAATCACAAATCACCACTAACACTTGGAAACTTGGAAGAGGACTCTAATGCTCACAAAATCGGCTACACTCTTGCACACAATCACTAGGGTCGAATTTCATAGCTAGGGGGTTACTTATATAGTGAGGTTACATGAGGGTTACACCATGTAAACCCTAATGTGAATGACTTTCCACATTCCTCATGATATATGGGTTTTAACCTCCATGGAGTATCCATGGGTCACCATATGGGTCTAGCCCAACATAAGGAATCATTGATCATTAGCCCACTTTATAAGAATGAATGATTTACATAATCAATCCCTATATATTTAATTAGTCTCTTTTGATCACAAAATTAATACCAAATTAATTCTTGATCAATACTAATTAAATAATATGATTTCATATTAATATTTTAGAACTTATAATATATTAATAAATCATAATTATCCTCTTCTCAAAATCCAATTTGTTCCGGTGAAGTGCAACCCAAATGGACCATGCAAAATCGGGTTAAGTACATACCAAATATAGTTATGGACTTAGACACCTTATCCAACACATACTACCTTCCATACTTATTTGCATTATCCTCAAGAATCATCTCAAATCAACTAAGTCGCTTCCCTAAAGCTATATACTGGCTCTCAAGCATAACAACATACCTATACCCAATTACAATTACTTCCAAGACACCCCTAGGATTCTATTTCCCTCACGTATCGATAGGTCCCTGATGACGTCAGGAAATTGCCTCTCGAATGCAGTTCATGCATAATCAAATTAAAACAAATGTTTGAATAATGTATCTACCTTAAGGCGTTCAAATAAGAACATACAATAAGGATGAACTAATCATTCAAAGACTATCTAGTCTTAATTATGTACCACCCTAATGCATTAAACAAATAATTTCTTAGTGTCAGGATAAAACATAAAGCACCTAGACATGTAACAAACATATAGGCATCTCTCCTAAGTAGGCGCTCTACCATGCAACCCAAGCAAATCCCTAGCCTACTTCTAGCATGCAATTCATATAATAGCACACTCAAATTAATAATTATGTACGGGTATTTTGGGAACACTTACTTGAGCCATGGTTGGGTGTATGTGTTGCACCCCTTTCTTTATAAAACATTTTCCGAAAACATTTTCTTGTAAAAATATTTTATTAATCCTTAGTTTGTGTTCGGGCGCACCCCGTTCTAGCCTAAATCCCTCAAAGTAAGGATCTGATAGCAACTTCAAATATCCCAAAAATAGTAGGAATCTATATCATTTTTTGAAGTACTAGAAACCATTCCATAACTTCATGAGTCAAATAATCCAAAACATGAGTTTATAGTTTTTATAAAAATATTAGAGTAATCCAGTAATCATAGAGTGCGGAAACCATTGGTGGACGCAGTAAAATCAAGAAGACTCTTTCCCTTGCTGCTAAAAATACATGAAATAATAAAACTGTAAACTGTAAGCACGAAGCTTAGTGAGTTTCCCAAGATACCACATACCAATACATACAATAACAAGTTTGTTTCAACCGACCGACCTATTTTACCCCATGAGTTTGTTTCAACCCAACGACCTATTTCAGCCCGCCGGTATGTCTCAACCCAATGACCTCTTTCACCCCACGAGTGTATTTCAACCTACCGTCCTATTTCATCCCACGAGTTTGTTTCAACCCAACCTGCACATATCATACAACATATCAACAAGAGTCACAAAGACCACAAACATACAATCACACCTTGTGTCCTTTAGTATATTGAGAAGACTCACTGAGAGAACAAAATCGATCTGATGCGCATGGACAAGGTTTGAGAACTCAAACCTTGAGTGAATGCTTAAGATCAATGTCTGCTTTCTAATAAATGTTCAAGTCAAGCCTGGAAAGACCAGTCAAGTCTTAGATAATATATTCAACAAATGATCAAGTCATTAAATGAGAAATGAGAATAAATGATCAAGGTAAAGCTAATAAATGAAGAACAACAAGAATGTTTGAAAGAAGTTTGAAGTAATTTTGTAAGATGCCAAAAGTTGAGTGAAAAGATCCGTAGTTGACTTGTATTGAATGCTCTTATAAATAGGAGTAAAAGTTACAGCGAATTAACTAGAATACTTACATAGGACTGGACAATAGAAATGTTTCTGACATTCTGATTGTCTAATACAACAAAAGACTAAGTCCTATGAAAAGTCATATCAATACAAAGAAAAATATAATAAATGCACAAAGACAAAAATAGAGGTGCTCCAGATCAGCATCCATTCCGGACATGAGGATCATTCCGGAATGCCTTCAGCTTCGCATCTTCTTCTCTTCTGGTCCGGATAGATTCCGGACCACTCTTCGCCATTGACTCTGGACTATCAACTTTGGCACACATGTTCTTCGGAATTCAGATAGGATTGCTAGAGGTTCACTTTCAGGTTCCAACAATCTCCCCCTAAGTGAACTTAGCAATCCATCCAATTACGTTGATTCTTCTTTGATGAAAGTGTAAGCTCGGAACATCCATTCTCTGACTTCAATGTACCAGGTCAGTTGACTTATAAACTCTGCTTTGACCTGTTCCGGAGCTTTAGACTTTGATGCTCGAGAGATGAACTTTCGGAGTTCTTTGGTCGGGACTAGGTGTTTGTCAAGGACACAGAAAAATTCCTTGTTGTGTAGACAAACCCTAGAACCGAATCATCAATTGGACCATCTTCAAGCAGTTCAGTTTCCGGAAGAACATAGGTGATCTTCGCAACATAGTCTTCAGTTCCGAAGAGATGAGCCAGCTCATAGTCGCATCTACAAAATTTCGCGACGTAATCTTTGAGGAAGCTTAGAGTAGCATGAAAAGAACCCATGCCGATATCGTTGTTTTGCATTCCTCGAAAGTGAGCAGCCAGAGTCAGAATGCCGTTCGGATTCAAGGAAGGGAAGTCCGCATCAGTAATGGTTTTGTAGTTAGGCTTGTTCTGGAAGACATGAAATCGAAATAGTGGGCAGCTGAGTTCGAATTTCACTAGGATTTTTCTTGCAAATCCATGGACTTTGGTGATTCTTTTTCTAGTCCATACTTCCTTGAACGATTTCTTGGAGTAGAATGTCTCAAGCCTTTCTCTTTCGATATGGAGGATCACTTCCGGATCATCATGTGGGTGAAGAGGAGTAAATTTGATGTAGTATTTGCTGAAAGGATAGAGAGGAAGATCGAGCTGTTCGGAATCGTTGGTGGGAACATCGTAGTACATGTACGGAATGATATCTTGATCCTGAAGAATGCCTTCACTGCAAAGAGGAGAGATGCCATGCATCGAATCAGGATTATCCTTAAGAGCTTGGATCCGGATGCTGTCCTCTAACGCCTTGTGGATTTCCTCCTGAGACCATCCTTGTTTTTGCTTGAGAGGATGTCCGGAGTGGAAGGCTTGTTGTTCAACAGTCATTGGCTTTTTACATTTTTACTTTTTCAGTGCATCCAAGATGAGCTTTAAATTTTCATCCACCATAAATTCCGGAGTGGGGTTCGGAAGAGGATCTTCTGGAATGTCATCAGGGATCCGGAGTGGAGAGCCCTGGTCTATTGGAGCAATTTTTGGAGCCGGAATGGGTGGGAGCATAGAAGGAGTGGCTCGGAAGGCTTCAGCTATGAGGAAGGATTTGGCTTTGGCCATTTGTATGACCCTTTGAAGAGCTTCTGGTAAGGAGGATGGCCAAGAAGTTGAGGACCATATCCTTTTTCTTCATCAGATGAAATTCCTAGAAGTCCTGACACAACTTGGACTTCATCGTCGGAATTCAAGTCTTCATCTCGGAGTGTGAACTCCGAGGCAGGTTTCCATGGTTGACTTGGACCTTCTCCCCCTCTTGCATCGGTGGATCTTGGAACCGGTGCAAGTACTAAGGACTCCTTTAGATCGTCAAATTTGGAGAAGACTTTATGAAGGCCCGTGTTGAGTTGAAGAGTGAGGGTGTTGTATCCTTCTGAAGTGGGAGCTTGAGCAGCAAGATGATCGAACAGATGACCGAGAACAGCTAACATCTCATCAAACTTTCGATTCGGAACATCAAGGATGTTCCAAGTGGATCGAATTAGCCTGATCAGGACTTGTTGAATGATAAGGTTCATCTCATCCTTCTTCTTCATCTCCTTCTCTAGCCTTTGGATTTGTTTCTCATGACGGATATGGGTCTTCTTTATAAGATCATTGGTAGTAGACACCAAATCGTCATGAACTTTGAGCATAGAGGTTATTCTGTCGAGATAATGGTCAACCGAAGCAGACTTGGAGGTTGATGGTTTGTATTGAAAGCGGATGGTCGACATGAAGTTGGGGTCCGGAACAGTGTTGCCTTCATCAGTGATCATTATTTCTTCGGAGGTTTCTTCATCTGAACCAGTTTGGAATATGTTGGTGTGAGTGGTGATTGGAGGTTGTTCCGAATCAAGTTCCCGATTGGCATCATCATCTGTAGGAGGAACATACGGAAGATTGCTTTGATGAGCTCTGTTGTACATGGAAGTAAGAGTAGCCTCCACTTGAGCTCTTGTCAAATCCGGACGTCTAGAAACAGCCCTGTTAACATAATCTTCCCATTGAGGATCGTTAGCACCTGGTCGTCCTGTACACCTTCCGGGTATCAGACCAGTTGGGGCATCCGGAGTTGGAGGGACTGCTCCAACTCCCAAGTGCTTAGGGTCCGGAACAGGGGTTTCGGAGTGTGTCCTTGTATGAGAAACGAGAGGGATATCAAATGAGACTCGTGGGTGTGTTCCAGGGGGCTTCAAGGAACTATCGTCAACACCATCATCACCTTTTTGGGAAGGTGAGGGTGGATTATGTGGAGACTCCCCGTGAGTGTGTGCAGGTGATGTTGAAACATTGAGGGGTACCTCAAATGAGTGAGCAGGAGGGGTTTTCGGATGGCCAGAGTCAGCCGGATTGTCATGAGCATCTTCCTTTGGAGAGGAAGAGCTGACTTTGGTTCTCTTTTTAGGCTTTGGCTTTGTGGGAGAACTCTTCCGTTTGGCAGATTTCTTAATCTTAGGTCCAGATGTAGGAAGAGTAGCCTCTTCCGAAGTGGTCTCAACTGAGACTGGGGCAGGTTGTGTTGGGTCAAACACAACCGAAGTCTCTAGATGTTGTTTTAGATAAATGGAATCGGAAGGGATTAAGGCCAACATGTGGTCCGGAAGTCGTTTAACCGGACCAAAGGCGGATTGGTCCGGAATCCTATAACCTTTGACAACCTTGAAAGAAACTCATACCTCCGGAGGATCGATGGAGACCGGAATTGGTTCGGAAAGCTCAAGGAAGAGTTGTTGAATCGTCAGGGCCCAAAATCTAGGGCTTGAAATTTCGTTGTCCTTCCTCTTGATGGAAAACTTGCAGAAATCTTGCCATAGGACCTCCGGAAGTTCGACTGCATTTGGGCGTCCGGATAAGATGCTATAAACCACATATAGCCAGTCCTTGCTAATGGTGTTAGTACCACCGTGCTTGTCGGACAACCCTCGAATGGTAAAGTGCATTAGCACCATCCATAGTCCAGAGACGGCCGATTTCTTGAAGTCTTTGGCTCTGTAATCTTGATTGTATCCAATGTGATTCAGAAACGTCTGAAACTCCTCAGTGGTGGGTTCTTGAACTTTGAATCCATTGGGGTTTGGTTTAACGCCGATTGCTTTGAGGAAAGTGAATTTGTAGATTGGAATGATTCTATCACCGATGATTTTTGTTTCTAACACACCATCGACTTCATTGATGCTCGTGAAAGCCCTGTGGAGATGATGAAGTGGATGGGGTGGCTCAGGAACTTTAGTGAGAGGGATGGAGATGGGATGATTTACGCTGAACTCCACCATAACACGAATAGATTCATTGTAATCTTCAGGGTTGAGGGAGAACAGTTGCGTTGTGTCCCTAAGAAACGGTTCAAGGGAGGTTAATGAGGATGAACCTTTTGATCGTTTCTTCTTGGCAATGGATTTCTTGGGAGTAGAAGCGGTTGGAGCAGCTTTTGATGGTAAAGGAGGAGACGCCATTGTTGCAGAGTTATGAGTGCTTGAGGAACACGAAGAACGCAGAAAGAATTTAAGGGTTGGGTCGGACGGTGTAATAATGAGGATCCGAGTTCGAAATGGGTCGTATTAAATGAGGAATTGGTTTAGGGGGCTGAGATGACCTGGGAGATTAAAGGATGGGTTGTTTGTAGCTTGAAATGGTAATCCCTAAACGATGATTCGATGGTTACTTTATGGGGGCGTGCAATCGTGTCACGAGAATCGAGGAAGATAGGATAAGGATCTTCCTAAAAAGTAACCGTTGAAGAAACGCTTCACCTTATTAACCTTTGGAACTTCGGAAGAGTGGTTCCGGACAGAGTGTGAACTGAAGGATAAAGAGTTGTGTTTCGGAACATGCTTATTTTGAAAAATGGTACAGAATGAGAAATAATCAGAGAGTGTGTCGTTTTTTTTAAAAGGTTTGTGATTACGGAACATAAATTACGGAATAATGATTTTCAAGAATTTTCGGAGTGAATTTAAAAGAGTTTCCGGAGTGAGAATTTGAGAAAACTTTCGAAGCAAGATTTGTAAAGCATTCCGGTGAGAGATATGAGAAACCTTCCGGAGTGAATTTTGAAATTTCGAAGTGCAGAATGCAATACCTTTCCGGAGTGGAATTCCGGGATGCCATTATGAAGTATATTCCGAGATGAAAATTTGAGCACTATGACAATGTGGACTTTAAATAGCAAACGATCAGAATGAACTGTAGCTTAAAACGCAAGCGATTGTCAGAAATAAAGACAAGTAAAATGATCCTATGTATTCAGAGAGAAAGTAGTTCCAAGATGAAAAAATTAGATCGGAACTAATTTTCTTTCGAATACGTCTATCAAAGAGTACATGTCTCTTGAAAGAACAGAGGATCTGGTATCATCATACCCATCTTGTTCAGAAAACCGTTAAATTTGGTTTCGTCTAATGCCTTGGTAAAGACATCAGCAATCTCATCGTCAGATGGAACAAAAATGAGTTCAATGTTACCATTTAGAACATGATCTTTTATGAAATGGTACCTTATATCGATGTGCTTAGTCATTGAGTGCTGAATTGGATTGTGGGAAATCGCAATGGCACTTCGAGAATCACAATAGATAGGAATACGTTGAAAGTGGTAACCATAATCCAAGAGTTGAGATTTCATCCACAGAACCTGAGATGTACAGCTAGCAGCAGCAATGTATTCAGCTTCGGCTGTAGATAGGGCTATGCAATTCTGTTTCTTGGATGACCAGTTGACCAAATGTCCACCTAAGAATTAACAACCACCTGAAGTGCTTTTCATATCAAGTTGAAGACCACCATAGTTTGAATCTGAATAGGCTTGAAGTAGAAAGCTTTCGTTTGCTGGGTACCAGATTCCAAGACTCTTAGTACCTTTGAGGTATCGGAAAATTTGTTTCACAGCCAAGAGATAAGACATCTTTGGGTTGACTTGAAATCTGGCACACAAACATGTGCAAAACATGATATTCGGGCGACTTGCTGTGAGATAGAGTAAGGATCCAATCATTCTGCGGTACTTATTTTCATCAACAGAAACACCTGAAGGGTCGGCAAAGATCTTGTGTCCGAAGCCCATCGGTACCTTAGCTGAGGCACAGGAATCCATTGAGTATTTCTTGAGGAGTTCTAAAATGTACTTCTCTTGGTGAATGAATATTCCTCTGTTAGTCTGCTTGACTTGAAGGCCAAGGAAGAAGCTTAACTCCCGATTCATGCTCATTTGGAATCGATTGATCATAAGTTTAGCAAAGTCAACAACCATAGATGAATCCACAGATCTAAAAATGATGGCGTCCACATAAATTTGTACCAGCATGAGATGTTTTCCATTTGATCTTCGGAATAGGGTAGGATCTAGAATTCCTCTTTGGAAACCGGAGCGCTTGCGAAAATCAGTGAGGGTCTCCTACCATGCCCGAGGAGCCTGCTTGAGTCCGTAGACTGCCTTCCGGAGTTTGTAACAGTAGTTTGGAAAGGAGAGATTTACAAAACCGGGGGGGGGGGGCTGTTGAAGGTATACCTCAGTGTCAAGTTCACTGTTAAGAAATGCACTTTTAATGGTTTGAATGTCAGGATGATACTCCCCCTGAACTTATGAGCCAGAGAGATTTACATCATCATCAGAAGGGAACTCAAAGAAATTTTCGTTTTCATCAATGTTGAGAGGATTGGAGTCATCGAAATCAGCAGCTGCATCTTGGAAGCCATCCATATTTGATTCAAGGGAGGTATGAGCATTCTCCCCCTCAACCTGAGAAGGTTGAAATGGTTCGGAATCAAATTGAGGGAGGCTTGGGATTGGACCGGAGACGTTTTGCGAGACAGGGGCTTCTGAAGGAGATATTGGATTGAGAGTTGGCCTTGTTCGAGATTCCGAAGCAAGGGCGATTTTGGAAGGACCAAAGAGAGTTTCAAAGTCAACTTCAAGAATTGTTTGGGGTTCGGACATCTTAGCGGAGGAGCATCAAACTCCAAAATGTGAGTTGTAATATGAGTTGGGCCAGAGTTCCGAACGAAGTTGTCATCAAAAGTAACGTCAAAGCTTTCTTCGAGAACATGAGTTCTCCGGTTAAGAACTCGGTAAGCTGTTGATTTGGAGGAGTACCCAAGGAAGATGGCTTCATCAGGTTTTGGTTGAAACTTGGTAAGTTGATCACGGTTGTTCTTGATGAAGCATCTTCAGCCGAAAACATGTAAAAACGAGATTGTTGGCTTCCGCCCATTCATTGCTTCGTACTGAGTCATGTTGAGGCGTCGATTGATGATACTCCGATTTTGAGTGAAGCACGCAGTAGATACGGCTTCAGCCCAAAGGTAGAGTGGTATATTTGCGAAGTTCAGCATGGATCGAGCAGCTTCAACGAGAGTTCTATTGCGTCTTTCAACTACTCCGTTTTGTTGTGGAGTATAAGGAGCTGAGAAGTTGTGGTCGATTCCTTTTTCAGTGAGAAAATTTTCAATGGTGGAATTAGTGAATTCCGATCCATTATCACTTCGGATTCTCCTAACTGGGAGTTTGATAAGAACTTCTATTCCTTTGATAAAATTGGTGAGCTCTGGGGCTGTTTCGGATTTCAGCCTTAGGAAGAAGACCCAAGTGAACCTTGTAAAATCATTAACAATCACAAGAATGTATTTATTATGATGAAGACTTTCTACAGTGGATGATCCACAAAGATCAATGTGTAGAAGCTCAAATGGTTCCGAAATAGATTTTTTTGATGATAACAGGATGACCCTTCTTCGATTGCTTACCACGCTCACAAGCAGCACACAAATGATGATTTTCGAATTTGAGAAGAGGTAAAACTCTCACCATTTCACCAGAGACGAGATCATTCATGTACCGAAAGTTTAGATGAGCGAGCCTTCGGTGCCATAACCAACTGACATCAGGAACAACTTTGGAGAGAAGGCAGAGTTGCGGTTTGCCAATAATCATGTTGATGTCGAGTGGGTACATGTTTTTGTTGCGAAGCGACTTGATTAAGCACTCTTTCCGGTCTTCAGTCATTACATAGCTATATTTTTTGCAGAATTACACACGTCGATTTGAATCAGTGAGTTGAGCAACACTTATCAAATTATGTTTCAGATCAGCTACATAAGCCACATTTGAGATAGAGAAGTTTCCATTGGTGAGAATTCCATAACCACGAAATTGGGAGTTAGAGTTGTTGCCATACGTCACGTAACCAGCGTGTGGAGAAAGCTTTAGATCTCCCAGAAAATCTTTCTGCCCCGTCATGTGCATGGAGCAAGCACTATCAATATACCATATTGTTTCTTGCTCTGAAGCACAAATTGCCTGCAAAATTAGTGTTTAATGGGGTTTTTAGGCTCCGAATTAGACTTTGAGATGTAGGCACGGGCTTTGGACTTTGATTGTGACTTAGGAACATCTTTATGTTTCTGGGTGATATTCTTTGAATTCTTTGGAAACAGACAGAAGGCTAATGTCTTTTCATCTATCCAATAGTCATATTCAATGACTTGGAGGTTCCGAATAGTCTTCTTCGGACCCTTGACTTCCGGAGTGTTGGTAACATTTGTGACCTCCGGAATTGTTGTTTCATCAATGGGAGATTTGACTTTCCACATAAAAATTTTCTTTGAAGATTTTGAAAAAATTGTTTTCTTTGCATTTGTGGATTTGCTTGATGACACAGTAGTTTTTGAAAGATTGGGTTTAAGAATTGTGCCATCAGATTTAGCAATAAAAACTGATGAAACAGTCTGAGGAGATGTGTTTTGGACTGTCATGGCATTCACACAAGATTTAGACTGAGTAGAACTGACTACTTTCTTGGGTTCTACATGATTGAGAGATTCAGAAGGTCTTTTTAGGATCTTAGTGGGAGCAAAGGAGTTTTGACTGTTGATTGATGAACGAAGATTCCGAGATACACTCTTTTTGGAGTTCTTAATGAACCTGGAATTTCGTCTAGTCTTAACTTCCTTTTTATGAGCATTTCGAGCTTCCATTTTGGGATCTACTATATCCTTCCTATTTAACATTGGTTTTCTCGTGGGGTGAGATGAGGATTTTGAAGACTGCCCTGCAGACGGATTGCCAAACTTGGGATTAATGGGAACCAAACTTGTTTTTGAGGTTACTAAAGAGTCTGATTCAGAAGAATCAGAGGAGACACAGCTTGAGATTTCAACTTTATCATCTAAGGATGCCCAAACAAACTCAGAGGCAATAGTTTCGGTTGTCACAGGAATGATTTCTTCAACCATAGAGTTGTTCGTATGATTACTCTTAGGAACATAATCTACGCAATTTGAAAGACTGTGATGATATTCCGTAGTCCGATTCAGGTCCAGGTTTATCAGAGGCGTGGAATCGGGACATTTGACAACAATTGGTTTGAACTCAGGAATTAGGGACTCAAAATGGTCTGTAGTATCAGGAAGTGGTGACAAGGGAGAAACAGGGGTGTCCGAATGTTTGATGTTCGGAACCTCTCCCATGAATGTCAAATTTTGCAGTTCCTTTAAGGGACTAGCAATTGGTTTCGGAAACTTGCTTCCGAGACCAGGTGCTTTAGACGATGGATGACGAAAATTATGAGTCATCCGAACATCTGCTTCAAGCATGTCTAAAGAATTATGCAACGCATCTATCTTAGCATTGAGACGTTTGTTATCTGAAATCAAAACATTTCATTTGGAATAGGTGATTTCACATTTATCTTTTAAAAGGATACATTCATCGTTTGACATTACAAGTTCACACTCTAAAGACTCGATTTTCAATTTATTATCCTCGAAACATAACCTAAGACGATTTAACTCACACTCCTTCTCACTCGCGTCTATGGCAGACTCATAGGCTTTATAGATGGTGCTCATATATGTTTGAATCTGGGTTAGATATGGTTCACAAAGAGACAAATCAAAGTTATTATCAGAGATCATAGATTTTACTTGCTGAACGATGCTTCGACCAGGTGGATCGTTGGTGGCCATGTAGCACTAGTGAGGTTCAGCAGCATCATCTTCATCTTCTGACCCCAGAAGACCAATACCCTTCATCACATTCAACAGTTTGTCTTGCCATCAAACACATATTCCTTCCAGTTACTATGTCATCATCATCCCCAGATGACCAATATCCTTCAACATCTCTTGACCGTTGTTACAAATGCCTTTTCATTTTCAGCCATTTCTTGGGCTTTTCGGACGTAGTAAGCAGAATCCTTGATTTTTGGTTTCTGCGGAGCATCAGCCAGGCAATCTTTAGCAAAATGGTTTGCATGTCCACACTTATGACACACAATTTTTGGTTTGTTAGATTTGGAACCCTGAGAAGGTTCCGAAGTAGATTTTGGCTTAGTGATGTTTGGTTTGTATGCGGGAGGATTTTCCGAAGTTGGTTTAGCTTCCGGAACTAAGTATGGTTGAGGATTGTTATGGTGAGGAGCATGGAATCGATTTTGGTATGGTTTGTATGAGGGACTGAAAGGACGTTTGTATTTCATTGAGAGTAGAGCAAACTCATGTTGGAAACGGAGTTCAGAGTCCATGGCTTCGGAATCATCAACAGGATAGATTTGTGTGGGTAAGATAGGTGCGGATGTTTGAACAGATGGAACAATGGGTTTAAAAGGATCCGAAGTGGACAAGTTCGGAATGGTTGATTCGAAAGAACTGACAAGGGCAAGAGGACCTTCGAAGCGTTCCCTTATGGTTTGAGAAACATTATATTCGTGTCCTTGAAGTTCATCAAATAGTTGATAGAGCTTTAGCTTTTTCAAGGAACCATTGCTTTGAAGACAAGATTTCACATTACCCCATCCTTTGCCGAGACTGTTTATGAATTTGAGATTGTACTCCAAAGGAGTCCGTACAATCCCATGAGTACTCATGTTGTTGACCACGATTCTATAACGGTTGGAGGCTGAGGCTACTAATTCACCAGGAGTGGTAGTGAAGGTATCAAAGTCTTTAACAACTGAGGTGAGGCGCTTGTCTTTCATATTTTCCGAACCTTCAATCAGGTCCTGAAGAGTGTCCCAAATCTCTTTGGATGACTTGCACAGCTTGATATGCTCAAAGAGTGAGGGAGGAACACCAAACACCATTTCTGAGGAGGCAACTTGATCAGCATGCAGCTTCTCAATATCATCTGCGGTTAGAGGAGCTGGACGAGTTTCATCTTGACCCACAAGCTGAGCAGCAACATCTCTCACAACCGTTCTTACAGGAACATGAGGAACTTCTTTGACGGGTCTACAGATTTATTCACCTTTATCTTTGGCCAGTAAAAATCTTTCCATTCTAACTTTCCAGTGATCATATTCTTTCACAACTAGTAACGGGGCACGTGTAGGGCAACCCACACTATTTGCAATTTGCATTGAAATCATTTGCTGAGGATTAGAATCAGCCATTGAAGTTAAGATATCTTCAAGCTAAAGTGGTATATAGAAGAACTTTTATCCTTAACGTAGAAATGGTTGAAATACCAGGGTAAATTCAAACCAACTATAATCTGATCTTATGTATTCAAAGGACAACCACTCAAGCTCTGATACCAATTGAGAGAGCAAAATCGATCTGATGCGCAGGGACAAGGTTTGAGAACTCAAACCTTGAGTGAATGCTTAAGATCAATGCCTGCTTGCTAATAAATGTTCAAGTCAAGCCTGGAAAGATCAGTCAAGTCTTAGATAATATATTCAACAAATGATCAAGTCATTAAATGAGAAATGAGAATAAATGATCAAGGTAAAGCTAATAAATGAAGAACAACAAGAATGTTTGAAAGAAGTTTGAAGTAATTTTGTAAGATGCCAAAAGTTGAGTGAAAAGATCCGTAGTTGACTTGTATTGAATGCTCCTATAAATAGGAGTAAAGGTTACAGCGAATTAACTAGAATACTTACATAGGACTGGACAATAGAACTATTTCTGACATTCTGATTGTCTAATACAACAAAAGACTAAGTCCTATGAAAAGTCATATCAATACAAAGACAAATATAATAAATGCACAAAGACAAAAATAGAGGTGCTCCGGATCAGCATCCATTCCGGACATGGGGATCATTCTGGAATGCCTTCAGCTTCGCATCTTCTTCTCTTCTGGTCCGGACAGATTCCGGACCACTCTTCACCGTTGACTCCGGACTATCAACTTTGGAACACATGTTCTTCGAAATTCAGATAGGATTACTAGAGGTTCACTTTCAGGTTCCAACACTCACCTCACAGTAAATCAGTTGATCACCACAGCTAGCAGAAACCAGAAGGCTAGTACTACAAACCACCTAAACATTGCCACATGGTCAACCTCAGTTAATTACCTAAGCACTAAAGTGTGACCCTGGGTGAAACTTCAAAAAGTCAATGAAATCAATTTCCTGTCAAAAGGCGCTCTACACCCTATGAGGGCGCCAAATTCCCTTTACAGTACAAATAAGTTGGGCTTTGAAGCTAAATCAGGTGTGCACCAGAAAAACCTAAAAGCACCCCCCGCCTAGGAAATGTGTGTCGCGCCTTGGTTTAATTCAATGGGTAAAATAACTTAATTCTATAATTCGATTCCACATCTTCTAGATTCGAACTCTAATGAGGTCTAAATGAGCAAAGGTTCCAGTTTTATCCTTTAAGACCAACCAAAACCCACTATATCTTGAATATCAAATCCAAAATGACCTAAACCCTTCACTAAACATGCATGGATTAAAGGACAAGCATCAGGATCTAAACATTCCAAGTCTAACAATGTTATAGAGTCATAAAATAAGCTCAAGAGGTGATCGAGTTCACTCAACTCCAAAGCACAAGCTCAAAAGGACCAAAACTGGAAAAATATGAACAAACTACAAGATCTAGCAATCTAAAGATCAAGGTAGAAGTTTTTCACTTATAATGGTCCAACAATGAGGCAACTTTGCTAGATCTACACTTGAGCTCTCCACCAAAACACCTTGCAAACAACTTGATCTTCAAGCTTCACACCAAAACATGAAAATAAGCTTTCAAAAGATATTTCAAGCTCAAAAAAATGGAGAGAGGGTTAGGGTTTCACTTGGGGTCATTTAATGGTGAAGGAGGTTGTAAAATGATCAACCATGTGGATTAAGTGTCTTTAAATAGCACAAAACCCCTAATAATCTCGTCTAGCGCATGGACCGAGGGCGCACCACGCCTCCTTAATGGACACACCGTGCCTACTAGCCCAACGCATGCCCAATACAAAATTTCAGCTTCGACAAGTCCAAGGCCCAAAAGATCAAACCTAATAATCAAATAAATAAATTCATACCTAGAAAATAGGATGTTACAATATCTAGGAATTCGTCCACTATATATAGGACCTCCCAGGTGTCATTTACAACAAACGAAAATCATAACTCTCTCTCTCTCAAGCAATCACGATTTCTTCTAGTTTCTGAGAATTCACTTTGCGTTTATCGTTTTTCATAGTTGTTGGAAAACCGATAAATCTGCATTAAAATCTGAGGTTTTACTCTATTGCTTACAACCTAGAAGATAAGTAAAAACATTTAAGGACAAGAGATCGATCCGTGCAACTTTCTACTATTAAGATCACATTTTTCAGGTTGGTTTTAATTTATTATTTTGGCTTTAATTTCGATCAATAACAGGACAGTCTGTTTCTCCTTTCTTATAATCATATTTGATCGCGAATGATCATTCTAATTTCTAGACGAAACTTGGTAACAATATTAATAATAATTAAAATTATTATTTGCAACTTCTTAATGTTTAATTATTAATATTAATTGTTAGTTGTTTGCTTTGTGAAAACGTTTTGGATATTTAATCATAAATATTATATATTCTTTCATTTGTTTGGTATTGCTAAATAATTCGTTATTAGTTCATAATATTAATTAACATATTGTTTAAATATCAAATCTGAATTTCAAACATTATATTTTTCTTATTAATATCGATAAGCACACTAGATAACCCAAAAAATAAACCTATTTCTTTCGTTACTTCATTCTAGGTGGCAGTTCGTCAATCAATTAAATTATATAGAATTAAATAAATTATGGGTACTTTCCTCAAACTTTATTAAGACTGAGCGGTGTGGGCAACGACGATAACCATCTTGTCTATGTGGACGGCCGGAAACGCTGTGGTAATGGGGGAACACCCCCCCCCCCCCTCCCTTTCGCCGTTATGTGATACTATGTGGTGGTGGTGACGAGATGCAACGAGCGTTTCTTCTCTACTTCCTCTGTTTTCCTCTTTCTTAACGCAGTGGTCACTGAATCATCCCCATCAATGGCCTTGTGGAGAAGACGAAAATTCATGCCGACGTGGCCGTTTCAACGGTGTTGGCCGTACCGAGTCCTCTAAGAATATCATTTCTTGCCTTTTTTAGCTGTTTGAATAATTAACTTCGAAAAGAAATATCGTTTATTAAAGTGAGATTAAACTATGTATTGTTTAATTACAACTTTGTGGTAGTAAACTCCAGAGTGCTTTCGGTTTTACTTGATTTAAATTACATTTACGAAATATACGTACATAAAGATTTCAAATTAAACATTGAATCCTACATATATATTTGTGATTTCCTGCCGAAGACTGTCAATTTCGGTTTGAGCATGAATTCTTTCTTCAGCATGAAGTGAAGTTAAACATTTCTCTCTTGTTGATATCTTCCTCTTAATCGATTTTATCTGCAGTTCAACAAATAAAACCCTTTTTTTATTAAGTACTGATACCAAAGGGCCATTGGCCTAGCGGTAATGAGTGACACTCTCAAGTGAGAGGTTAGCAGACATAAAAAAAAATGAAGTACCAATGGTTATGGCAATAAAGATATCCCGACCTTTCTGTATGGCCACCTCAATAGTCCATGCTTACGGCAAATTTTCTTGATCACAGTTGGGCAAAGGCGTATCTTCTTCGCAGCTACTTCTATCGGAATATGAAAGTAGTCGACAAGATCTTTCATAGTAATTTTTCCTGTCCGTTCCCTCTGCTCAAAATGTTAAGAAACTAAAATACATGCAAGTATTATGGTAGTAATCGTGGAAAAAGAGATCCATTGATGATGAAGAACCTGCATTGAAAGGGTGGTCTGGTTATTAAGTCTTCTTCTACTGGTCTCCACATCTGGTTGGTTAGTTTGCTGATCACCTGTTTAAGAATAAAATATGTGTTAAATATTTACGAAAAACGTTCATCCATAAAGTTTGTTAGTTCGTTTGGATTTAGGGTTTATTGCAGTTAAAAACTGTGAAACTAAGCAAATGCATGGCTCGCTGATTGAATTCATTTGGCTCATGCATGCATCGCTAGATTCTATCCTTGATCTCTATCAAACCCTAAAACTCTTCAAAGTTAAGAATCTTGATATATGGTCGATATTAAAAATGTCAGCATAAAAAACTCGATAGTGTTGAATATGAACCTAAATCGTTAGGAATGAGATCATCCGTGTCCATGTTGTGCTCCCAATCGAACCCAACACATACAGCTTCATAGAATGAAGAAAGCGGATCTTGTAACATTACATGACCCTTTGTTTTTCGCTCTTTGCAGTATTCCACGAGGAATTGTTTCACTCTACTTGTGGTTTCTTTGCAAAAACTGATTAAATTTAAGGTACATGATATCATTCAACAAGTAATGGAAGTTGTAGTAAAATTAATGACACTTACTCGAACATTTTGTACTCATGGCCTTGGTTCGTTGTGAGATCAATACTGTACTTATCTAGAACAGCATGACAAATCAAACCAAGTCTTCCATGAACCTCAAGCTTCGTGATGTCAACACCTAATCAGAAGTTAAAATTAGAACAAAAAATACGTGAATAAAACCAGTGAAATTTAAGAGTGAAACACACATAAAACAAACCATTAGCATGTATGATTTCTCTAAGAATATGACAGCAACTGCAAGTATATGGAGGCACTTGCAATGGCCAGGATGAAAGTTGAATCGGGTTTCCAAAATCATTTGTTCCATTAGCGGTATTAACACCAATGTTTGTCTCATCGCAAGCCCGAGATGGGTCCGTTTGGAAACCTTCTTCAAGCGTCTCATTCCCAAGATTTAATGGATCGAATGATGAATCATTGGCTTGCACGTTTTCAGAATCAACCACCGGTGGGGTGATTGGAAATTCGTTTGGTTGCAAAGGGGTTAGTAATTCGGTGAAATTTAGTGGAGGGAAATCATCATTATCACACAAGAGATAGTGTTCGAATTCTTGGAGATTGTGGTTCAATGGTTCGTTATGAGAAAGATTGGCATTTGATTGGGCCATCTGTTGGTGTCGGATCAGGGTGGATGCTGGGCGGCGCCTGGGGTGGGAACCACCAAGCGCCGCTGCAAAGGAACGACTTTGAATTCTCCGGCGCCGGTGAAGGAGTCGGGAAAATGGAGATAGAAAGCGTATTGATTTGGAATGTAGCGACAGGGAATGAAAAGAAAAGGCGGGAAAGATAAGGCGGTTAAATACCGTTATATGAAGTGCCTGGCTCTTGTTTCTTTTTTGGTTTTTTACAAAAAAATTCATTCAGTCTAATTTTTAAGAAATAGAATTTACCGGATACATATTTTTTTTAATTTATTTAAAATTTGATGTAATGACGGTCAGGAATTTAGGTATTAGTGTTTCAGCTTTTATCTTTATCATCTTTTACTTAAGTCATCGGTTTACACTAGTGGGTGTGAGCAACTAATTAAAAGGTGTTATCACACCCAAAAGGTACTATCTCATATGCTATGTCAAAATGGTGTTATAACACCAAATAGAAAAAATAGCCAACTTGTTATAATATCTTTAATTTTCCATGTCATCATTTCTTTTTTTATTTTTTTCGGTTTTTTTTCAATTTATTTATTTTGATTGTTTTTTTTCATTATATTTTTTTAATCACATTGAATTAATAAAAAAACAAAACATGCAATTTAATTAATCTAATGCAATTTAATTAACTCCTAGATTAACCATAACATTAAAAAAACACACACACAACGTTGAACGCAAAAAAAAAAAAAAAAAAAAAAACAATGTTCCTAAAAACTAAAAACCGATCAACTAGTCATCCAAATATTGTCTTTTGATTTTCTCCTTCATCTTCCGAAGCATTAGCGCTTCTCGTGGTCCCATATTTACTTTGTTGGTCTGGAATTGTTAAATCATTCGTCATTTGATCTTTCTCTGATTGCTTACGAAGAAACTTCAAGTGCTCACATTGCACATCAACCTTTTGTTGGGCAATCAGATTGTGTTGGTTAAATTTTGCTTTCATTTCCGCCAACTCATATGCCATTCTATCAATTTCATCCGCGTAACGTTGAGCACATTTCGCTTTGTCGCGTCCAACCCGTCGATGTGGGGGGAGGGGGGAGATCTCTTCGATGTCGTCGGGGATATCATATGTGTCTGTGTTGACGTCGACGTTCGTTCGTGCGTCGGAAACATCAAACAAACTAGAATTGTGAGACCTCTTTGATTGTGCCTCCCCCGATGTTAGCGTCTTATTCCATTTTGGATCTAGCCTAACAATCTCCCATATTTTTTCAAACTTGAACGCGTGCCCCATTTCCACTTGACATTGTTCCCTCGCGGCTTTGTAAACATCAAAATCATTCGCACCACTTTGCCTTTATCATTCTAGTCTGATGAAAATCCCATTAAACTTGGTGCACCGGCGATTGATCGGAGTTCATTTGTTGCTAAACATGTCAATATTCTGATATGGATGTTTCTTCATAAGCGTGTGAAATTTGCCGAGCACGACTTCCCAAAACCCAACTCTTCGCATATCATTTCCTACGGTTGGATTCTTTGAAGTTCCGCACCACGCCACCGCCAAAGCATACTCCTCCTTCGGTGTCTACCATAGTGGAGGTTCTTCATCCGTACCCGCGATTGCCTTCCCATCCATTTTCCCTTTTCCTTTCCCTTTCCCTTTCCGACTGCCTCCTACTTGTGTTTCAGGAACAATTTATGGTGGTGGTTGTATGGGTGGTGGTTGTATGGGTGGTGGTTGTGTGGTTGTTTGTTGCATGGAAAAGAAAGCACTGGAAAGGTTTTGTTGAAGGTTTGGGTTTTATTGCATGTAGGGGGATGTAGGAAATTGCATTGGGGGTGAGTTTGAGGTGAGCATGTTCATGTAACTTTCATATTGTGCGAAACTCATCAGGATGGATGCGTTTGTGTTTGGAGGCGGGATATTCGGGTTTTGCTCCATATTTGGTTGAAAGGAAAAGTGGTTTTTATTTTAAAAGTAGAAAATAGAATGAAGATGAGAAAAGATTGTGTGGTTAAAGTTTTATGTTTGTATGTGTATTTATAGATAAAATTAAAAAAATTAAATTTTTTTTAACATATTACCGTTCAACAACAGTAAAATAGTGGACTGTTTCACGTGTTATGAAAAGTTACAAGGGCAACGAAGGGTAATGGCTAACCTCACAACGGACGAAAACAATTTTTTGGGGGGGGGGGGGGGGGGTGGGGGGAGAGGGGGAGGGGGTAATAAAGACATTATTAAAGACACACGTCCTTTCATTGTGGAAGGAATTATAATTATTTGTCATTGTAATTATTTGTAATTTGTCTTTGTATGATTATTATTGTCGGTAGAAAATGTGATATAAAGTAGTGTCTAGGATATGAAATAAAGTGTATATCCCTCAATAGTCTAGGGGGCTATATTGTAAATATGTATGTCGTATTGCAATCAAACGATTGCAATTCAATTATGTAACCGGCTCTCTTGAGCCTATAAATAGGGCCTTTGCATGTATGGAATAAACAAGTTAAGTTTGAGTGTTTAAGACTTGAGTTGATTTCAAAGTTCTTCCTCTGTTGAAATAGTCGTTCTATTTCTGAATAGCAGAGCCCTATCCAAACATACCCAAGATTATTCATATAACCATTCATATAATATTAAACAATCCATCGTCAATCCATTCTGACGCATCATTCAGGTATAATCTTATCCTAATTTTTTATTAATTCTGTCATGTCTTTAATTTTGGTATCAGAGCTAAGTTTCGTTCTTATCATCTTTATTATAAATATGAATATTCATTCGTTTCATTCAAAAGAAAAATATTCATCATGCATCATTATAAATGTTATTATATTTATGCATATCATTTGTCATACTCATCATAAAATTTAATAGACATATTAAACGCCACTATCACCATCATTTCTCAAACATAAATAAATTTATGTTCTTATAGAATTATAATCACGAGTTTTTCAAATCTAAATACTAATAAACAAGAATTAAAATTTTTTCGTAAAACAATGAAACAATCTAAAAAATTTCTTTTAAATTTAAAAAAAGATTCTAACGTATCAATAATTAATTGTATATCCAATATTGAAGCAATACATATAATAAATAATAGTATAAATTGGAAAGAAGAAAAAAATAAAAAATCTACAAGATAAAATAACAAAAGTAATATGTTAAATATGTCTCGAGAAATAGAAAATTCATCAATCATTATTAATAACGAAGAAAATGAATCTAGATACACTTTTGATGCATTAATTAACAAAAATAATATTAATAAAGATGTTATAAAAAATCAAATTTTACACTATCAGAAAAACATAATTTTAGAAATAACCCATTAAAAATTTCTTTTCAAGAAAAAATATTATATATTATGGAAAAATTATAGGAGAAGAACCAATACATATAGAATCAACTCAAGGAAATGTTATTATACCCATAATAAATAAACAACAAATTAGAAATAGATTATCTAATATTAAAGAAGTATATAGAATAAAAATTGCTTATATTCATATATCAACTATTCAAGTAATTTTAAAAAATACTTTTAGCGATTTAGATACACCAATAGAATTAGAAATCAGAGATGAATATTAATTAATAATCAAGAAAGTATTATTGCAAAAGGAAAAGGTAATTTAATTGAAGAAAAAATAAAATTTAATATTAATATTCAACTAGGATTAAGTCTTAAAGATAAAAATCTAAGTAACAGTATTACTGTACGATATAAATTATGAAGACAAAATTTTATGTTAAAAGGTAATCATCCGTTTACTATTACATATCAAATAAATTATACATTAACAAATTTTCATCATAGTATTACATTTAAAACAGAAGATAGAATTTATATAGATAAATTATTTACCCATTTATTATCACTTGAATCACCAAATATAACTAATAATAGAATATTTAATGAAACTAATTTTCAACCAATAATAACTACTCCATTAATAAAAAGAAACTAAAAGATTTGTTTTCAAAATATTAGTACCAACAAAACTTATTAATATGGAAACTTTACAAGAAAAAGTAGAAACACTAACTAAATTATTCGCAACACTAGAAATTCCATCCGAAATTCAAGAAAATAATACAGAAATAGAAAATAATTCGGATAATAACGATGTAGAGGTAATATATGATTTTTCATCCGATGATGAAAACCCTTATTCAAATCCATATAAAGAATCACAAAATAATTTTGGATTAAAACGAAAACAATCATATGTTGAAGATGATTATCAAAGTCAATATATTTATGGACCACCTTCATTAGAAGAAATTTTTTTATATAGACAAGGAATGGTTAAAAATAAACAAAACAAATGGGAAAAAATACCTCCACAATACATACCCAAATTATTTACTTTTCCAACAAATTCAGATATTCTTTTTATTGATTGTGAACAAAATCCCGAAGCAAAAATTCAAGAATGGAGTAATAAAATGGGAATTCAAATTCAATTAACTGAAGAGTTAAGAAATCTACATCCAAAAAATTTTCTTAATTATATCATTTTCTAAAACACAAGGTAATTCATATCGTTTCCTTTCATCTCTCGATGAAACAGAAACAATGATGATAGTCACCACTGACGCTATGGAAACATTTAAAAATGTATTAAATCGGTTTATTCAATAATTCATAGGAAAACAAATAGAAGATAAAACATCTCAAGAAGCTTTTCAATTAGAATCGTTATGTCATTTGACTAACCTACGAATTTGTAACATGTGTTATTTAGACCCATTTATATGTGAATATTCTGAAAATTATTATAATCTAGATTTCACTATAAAAAAGATAGCATTAGACATGTTTTTACCAGAAATTACCATCATTAGTAAGTCAAAGTGTAATAAAAGATTTCCAAGAAGCATTACAACAAAATAAAACTGCTGATACTTTAGGAGCACGAATAAGTATATTAAAAGCATGGATACAGAAAAAATGTTTAGAACAAAAAACAACACAAGATGCAAAAATTAATTTATGTTGTGATACCCTTTCTAATAAAGTTAATCAATATGGCTGTAAAGACAATAAAAAACAACAATATAAAAAGAAAACTTGGAAAAAACAAACTTATAAACCTAAATATAAACAATATTATAAACAAGGTGAAAGAAAATATCTTCGAAATTGAAAACAATATAAACAGAAATATCAATCTAAAACAAATTATTGCCCATCAAATAAAAAAGATTGTAAATGTTGGATATGTCAAGAGGACGGACATAAAGCTTATGAATGTCCAAAAAAGACTAAAAGGGAAAAAGAAACAAATTTATTAAAATTTGCATATGATCTAGGATATGAACCTATAGAAGACTCAAATATAGATTCAGACATAGATATTTATGCATATACAACTGATTCTGATTCAGATGCAGATAAATAATCCTATGGAGAAAGCATTATTGGAATTAGAACTGAGGGAAACCTCATATCTAACCCATCTGAAGTATACATTAAAAAAGCATACAGTGGTGTGAAAATACCACCAAAAGCATACAAAAATAACGTATCCAGTGATATAAATATATCACCAAAGCATACATTGATATGAAAATTCTCATATCATCAATATTAAAAACAAATGAATATGAGCAATCATTCAGGTACCCAAGAAATGCAAATATTCAATCAGCAGATATATTGAAATGGAAGCAATCATGAAGCAAATCAAACACCAGTTCAAACAAAACGAGGAGCAAGAAGCATCATTAATCAAACAACTTGAAGTAATCAGACGTGAAAAAGAACAACTACAACAAACATTACAAATTCTATCATCCTATTCAGTACCTAAAGAAGAAGCAGCTAGCAGTTCAATAACGAAGCAACCAAAAGAAGAGATTCAAGAAATATCATCCGATGATAGTCAGCCACAAATAATACTCAAAACAGAACAACAACATATGACGCCAAACCAGGAAGAATATCCACCACCTCAAGCCGATCATAAAAACATAAATAAATGGTATGTTATTTTCAATGGAGAAAAGAAAGGAATCTATGACGATTGGGGAATTGCCAATTCATATATTCTTGGAAAAAATATCATTCACAAAAGTTACAAAACAAAAAATGAAGCAGAAGCCGCATACAACGAAGCATACAAAGCAGTCATAAAAGAAAATGTCGAATGTTCGAAAACAGTTCTCCTTACCCCACAAAAACCCGTATCCATCCCAAAATCTCTTAACCAACTAAACGCAAAAATTGCCCTTGAAGCCATTTCATCAACTAAAGAAAAAGAAGCTATGAAAAAACCATCTGCTAAAAAATTTGCCAGATTATGGGACAGCCTCATTTCATACACCGAAGTCCATTCTTTAATGGGCTTTTACCCAGTAGCCAAATGACCAGGCCCAAAACAGTATTCCTAGCAGATCTCACTGACCTTATGACTTTATGGGACTATTTCAGCCATGGATTCATAGACACTATTTATCTTGATGGAACAAATTTACATTGCATTAGAGAATTCCCATCAGCTGTTCAAACAGTAATTAGAAGCTACAAAACACGATTTGCAAAACAAGAAAGAGGATTATTTATCAAAATGCATTCAAGTTACCCAATCTTTGATGAAGATTCTCAAGTACTTGTTCCAAGCATTACTTTCGCAAATATGGGGATAAGCAACAGCTCAAAACCAACAAAAGATGACCTACCCCATGAAATACCTACACAAGACCATTTAATTTTCACACTTGTCGGTGTCTATTTAGCATCATCTCGCGTAGGCAATGGTAAAGATCAAAAGTCAAGAATCAGAGTGAATTATGCCAGTAAAACCTTCGTTATCTATTCTTTAACAGACATTGAAATAACCCTAGAAGCATTAAAAGCAATTGAAACTTTCGAACAGGCGTTCGAAAATTTTTCACATCACTTAGCTGAATTACCCGCTGATCTAAAAAAACAGCTTTGTAAACATATCATGCATGCACCACGACATAATTGCAGCCATTGTAAAGACAATACGGAAGAAACACCGTTCATGGAAGACTAACGTCAGCAATGACCAAAGCACACATCATTTAGAAATATTTGTCCTTTCGGTGGCGGGAGGAATGACGAAAGCAATGACGTAATAAAGACATTATTGAAGACACATTTCCTTTCATTGTGGAAGGAATTATAATTATTTGTCATTGTAATAATTTGTAATTTGTCTTTGTATGATTATTATTGTTGGTTAAAAATGTGATATAAAGTAATGTCTAGGATATGAAATAAAGTGTATATCCCTCAATAGTCTAGGGGGCTATATTGTAAATATGTATGTCGTATTGCAATCAAACGATTGCAATTCAATTATGGAACCGGCTCTCTTGAGCCTATAAATAGGGCATTTGCCCGTATGGAATAAACAAGTTAAGTTTGAGTGTTTAAGACTTGAGTTGATCTCAAAATTCTTCCTCTGTGGAAATAGTCGTTCTATTTCTGAATAGCAGAGCCTTATCCAAACATATCCAAGATTATTCATATAAACATTTATATAATATTAAAAAATCCATCGCCAATCCATTCCGACGCATCACTCAGGTATAATCCTATCCTAATTTTTTATTAATTCTGTCATGTCTTTAATTTTGGGAGAGGGGGAGGGGGGCGTTGTTTCGCCGTTACAACGCCATTGAGCGTTGTCCACGTCAGAAAAATGGCTGACCGTTTAGTCTTAAGACAAAGTTTTGTTGTGGTGATCTTTCAATAACTAAGTATTTATTTTTTCAAAAAAAAAAAATCTAAAGTGTTTTCCAAAAAATGATAATCTTTTATATTTGTAAAAAATAATATTTTTAATCAACTTTTTCATTTTAGATCATAATTCGACTCTTCTTGTACCAGATGTTATTTATAGTGTGAGCTTCGACATTAAAATATGAAATAAACAATATTTTTAAGATACTATTAGATTGTTTTCAAAATAAATAGAAATACTAGTATGTCCAACATTTAATGGCAAAATATGTAACACCACATTTAGCACTATAAGTTATGTCCCTCTAATTAAATAATTTTTTTGAAATATACAAATTAAATAAACATAATTAAATTAAATATGAAATTAATAAACTAAATTATTGACGTAAATTAAACAAGTTTATATTAGTAAATGACTAAAATTTCAAAAAAGGTCATTTGGGTTTGTTGAATATTGCACTTACAGTCCAAGTTTTCAGTTAGTATCAATTTTTCTATATAGTTTCAATTTACGTGCAACCGATCAACCCCAATCAAATCTAACTGTCGGTTCCTTATCCCCCCCCCCTCCCCCTTAATGATGAAAACCAATGTAAAACCTTGCACCCCCCCCCCCCTTTGTTTTCTAGCTACGAAGTCGTAGTTAAAGTCCCATCCATCCATCCGGTGTTGGAGCCGTCGTTTGAATACGAAGTCGTAGTTAAAGTCCCATCCATCCATCCGGTGTTGGAGCCGTCGTTTGAATACGAAGTCGTAGTTAAAGTCTCATCCATCCATTCGGTGTCAGAGCCGTCGTTTGAAATCATACCAACACGAGTCGTAATCAGGGTCAAAATTCCCTATTGGGTGCGTGAGTGTATGTGTGTATGTGTGTGTGTGTGTGTGTATATATATATATATATATATATATATATATGTGTGTGTGTGTGTGTGTGTGTGTGTAAAAACCTCAAATATTATATTAGGAATCAAAATTAAAATAAGGATAAGACAAAAGAGGCAAATGGTCATAAATTGAAGTGTAACCTTACTCCGAGTTAGATTTAAAGAGGGTGGGCCAATTGCATAAATATTAGAAATCATAGGGACGAAAATGTTACAAATTGAAAAGTTGGACTAAAAGTGCAGTATTTGGAAAACCATATGGACCATTTCTAAAATTTAGTCTTGGTAAAATTCCAAAGTTTCAATGTTAAATATAATTCAAGGATAAAATTTTAGTGATGACGAATTACTTTTTCCAAGTTTAGAAACTTAGGCATAAATTGTAACTCACTTGGTAAACTATGTTTTGAGGAAGGAATAGTAATGAATTGATACATAGACGTTTAAGTTGGATTTTTGAGGTTAGAATTGTTGGTAGATATACTTTTCCGAAATTTAAGAAGTAAGGGACCAAACTTGATAAAACCAAAAAACTTACTTTTGACCTAGTTAACATCTTAAAGGGATAATATTGATAATGAAATTGTTACTTCAAGTTAAATTAGATACTTGAGATTTGAGTGAAGTGTTTAACTCATCTAGTTTTTAAATGAAGAAAAGGAGAAGGATATGGACTAAATAAGACAAATGGCTAAATTGTAGCATATCCATTTGAGGGTAGGTTATGAGTCTAAGGATTTTCTCTGATCACCACCTTTGATGGATTTGAATTTTTTTTGAAATTTAAAAAAGTGGTAGATCCATATCCAGATCCACATAATGGGAGAGGGAGGATGACTGAAGGGGTTGTTACTAATCAAGTTTTAATTTCCGATAATGGCATTTCTAGTGTGGTTTAGATATGAGCTTCAAGCATGTCATAGAGATGGAAATGTTTTGATCCTCTATTATTTATTCCAATCCTGTTTTTCAGGTGAGTTGTGATATCATTGTGTCTCCAATGAGTTCACATTTATGTGTAATATCTCGATGAAGTTCATGTTGAATTTATTTCAACAAATTTGTAGATAACATGGTTCTAAATCGACATGAAATTAGTAGCATGTACCATAGTAGATTGTTGCACTATTACAGGTTTGATGGTGGTCAAATCTCCAATGATGTGGACTTTGAGAAGGAAATAATGGTGTGTGATGCATCTTCGTCCAGGATCAACAATTAGGAGCTCAAAGTTTTTTTATTTGTTATGTTTGTGTGTTTGAATAGGACGATTTCATGGATTTTACTAGTAACCGTCTCTAGTGTTCTATTTAGGTTAACCGAATAAATAAACAGGGACATTAGAAGGAAAACTAAGACATGGTGAAGATTTTATTGATCTATATATGTGGTGAAGCTACTGTGGGATCTTTGAGATGTTTTGGTCGAACATAATATTATTTTATCGAATGTCCATCAAAGAACTCAATGGAAGCAATATATGGTGGTGTTTATCGCATAAGGTTCTATTAAGAGATGTAGATTCAAGCTTTCATTTCAGATGAGAACCATTTGATGAAAACCGATTGAGTGAGAGTAAGGGAGGAGTACGCAATTGATGTGAGAATAATGGTTTGATGTATGGATCACTGCAAAGGTATCCCACTTTTTTCAGCGACGTTTAAAGAGGAGGAGGAGTAGGGTTAGGCATGTGTGTAGTGCATGTGTGACCTATTGTCAAGGGCATCCTCTCTAGCAACCTTTCTATGTCTACGAGAATGATAGATATGGAGTGGGGACATATTGAATTCACTGCGTGTCTGCATCCATGGTGGGATACTAATGTGTGATTTTATATACTAAAAATAAATCGGTTTTTATATTTATAAATAAGTTTCAACAAAACTAGGAACTAATGCACAACTAAGCAAGTAAACTCAATCAAATGACAATATAGCTAAGGTAAGACTAAGTTGTCGAACACAATGGGAACGGTAGTGTATTACTTTTAGGATGTTTGAGTATAGGATAATATTTCACACAAAATAAATAAAGGGGGGAATTGATTATTAAAATTATATAAACTCAAATCAACTATTAAAATGAAGATAAACTGACTGGAAACAAATTACTTTGGTTACTGTGATTCAAACTCGAGTACTCCTTAAAATTAAGGTTGATTACTAAAGTGCAATAGACATTTATTCATTATTCACGAATTCCTAAATTGGTTAAGCCTATTGGTCCAATTCTAACCCTAATGATTATAAAGAAAGTTAATACAATGGTTGTGTAATTACTTAATCTCTAATATCAGTATTAAGTATGTATCATGCAAGATTTGATCTTTGTTAATCTTATTGGTTATAAGAAGTAACACTTATAGATTGGTCATCTAATGTAAGCATACACATTAAAGCTCATTCAATAGATTACTAAAGTGCAATAGACATTTATCAGTATTAAGTACGTATCATGCAAGATTTGATCTTTGTTAATCTTATTGGTTAACCTAACCCTATGATTTGGTCCATCACTAGTTATAATATTTTATTGGTCATAAAAAAACTATGATTCAAGAAAACATGATTAGATTGGTCCTCATAATCATATTAACTCAGCAATAGGTTAGCAAGAAAATTCTTAAACACATATGGATCTTCATTAAAAATAGCACAACAAATTAAATAACTATTAAATAATCAAATAACAAATCAAACCATTATCTTAAATATTCATCTAAACTAAACACAAAGCAAAAGGGTTTAAGGCCTAGAATCAGAAAGTGAAATATAACATAAATCATAAAGAAAGATAAATATGGTCAATGAAGCAAACTCTATGACTACTCACACGACTCTTCTCTTCAATCATTCATATACTTGCTTCATATCAGCTTAACGGCCCTCTGGTCTCCTTCTAGATGCTCAAAACGACGTTATGAAGGTTACTTGTCGACCAAAGTGTAGTAGATTATCACTAGGTCAAAACTTTGAGTTTATTTTTAGATATTCATACCAAACGTGTTGCGATGGTATACATTAATGTGTCGCGTCAAAGCACTTGACTCATGTCCTCCAAGCTATCCAATCGAGGACACGTCGTGAGTTCCTATTGGATGCGTTGAGTCGGGAGTTATTCAACACATCTTTTTTTATCTTTTTCATTCCAGCTTCATATACATCCACTTTTCTTCCTTTCTTTCCAACAACACATTATATTTGTAAAACAATAATCCAAATCATATTAAGCACCTTTTGTTCTAAATACATCAATAGTTATCACAAAATAATATGATAATGCGAGAAATATATATGAAATAGGCGTTATAAACTACACCATTGTCGGAAAAGAGAATAGCCCAAGATACCAATTTTTGGTTATAAACCATACGCGTGTTTGGCAACGAGTGTTTGAGAGCTTCCAACTTTTACCTTTAACAAAAAACTTGATTTAAAAAAAAAAACACTTTTTTTGGTAGTACGATTGTTTAACTTTTACTTTAAACAAAAAAACTACAAATCTAAAAGCTACCTCGTGTAGCATTTAAGAAAAGGCTATTGGGCTTTTTAATCAATTTTCAGAATTACCTTTAAAAATATATTTATATATTTATCTTTTTTAAACAAATATCCTTTTATGTAATTTTATACATTTCAAAAACTTCTAGCTATTTTTAGCGGCCACTTATATAACCTTTTTTAGCTACAAGCTAATAGCTACTTTTGCCAAAAACATTGTATATATTAAAAGAGATGAGCCAATAAGGTATACCTTTTGTCTATTTTGATTATACGCATTAGGTCATAAATAAACGTGATGAAACGAATATGTAGTTTAGGATTTGAGTTATGTATTTGGACTTAATTAAATAAATAGGTCGTAAAAGAAAATAATAAATGGGTTAAAAACTATTGGGTAGGCATAAGATAATTCTAAATGAAGCTAATCTTAACTGTCTAAAGGGGTCTCGAGTTTTTATATTATTAAGATTATTTATTACATGAATATGTTTAACTAAATACAAGATGAATCCATTAGTAAGATTAATATGATTTCTAAGTTTAGTTTAAGTCATAAATGTATTTATAAATATACAATGACTTTTTGGTAAACTTTGTATTTTATAAACATGTGATATTTAAATGACTATTTTAACAAGATAAGTTAATTAAGATTATTTATAGATTAGACTAGAATACTTAATCCTGTTATTCAAATATATTTTAATTAATATATGTTTTATCTATTGGTCCATATATTAGTTAGTTATATGTAAATGTGATTCCTCTAGATAATTGTGACATCCGGAATACTAGCTATAATCTTTTATAAGTTTATTATAATTTTATTGAGGATTTTATTTGCCACGATGTGGGAAAGGTGTCTCCGCGACGTGGCATGGCCGAGAAGGTTCGCAAATGTTTTATTGTGCCTCACGACGTGGCATGTATTGGTCACGTCGTGGCAATCGTTTGAAGACAAAAACCCTAATTTTCGGGCTTTGGGCCATATATAAGGAAAGTGTGAGCTAGGGTTTGCTCACCCTCAGCCTTCAACGCCTTTCCTCCTAACCCTAATCATATCTAGCCTCTATTATTGAGATTTTAAGGATTTTGTGGTGTTCTTGGCATATTGAAGGAGAATGGAGCTCATTTGGTGCATTGTTTCATCTAGCTATTCTCTTCATCATCAGTAAACATCATTTCTGGACCATTATAAATGTCCAATATGCTAGTTTTTTGGTTGCATGCTTCAAGATCTAAGTTCTTTGTCCCTTTGTTCATGTTGTGGAAGTTTGGAGGGGTGCATGCCATAAAGTTGGCAACTTTATAGATCTTTGAGGTCCTTTTGGTGTTATATGTTCTAGATCTATGGTCCTTGGGATTTTAGGTCTCATACTCAAAGTTTGAGTTCATTTCTTCATGATTTTGACCTAGTTTGGGAAGAAACATGCATTGGACACGCATATCAATAATGACTTTTATGGTGGCTTAGGAGTAAGAAACCCTTCTGGAAATTGTGGACTTGAAATCTTAAGGATTAAGGGCTTAATGGTTTACTTTACGCCTTAAGTTACCTATACGAACCTAGGGTTATAGATTTTGGCTTATAAGGGTGTATTAATGGATAAAGTTGGAAACATTATACATCAAAACCTTGGGAAGAATCAATTCTGAGCTTTGGAGCTCATGACATGGATGGCAAACAACTTAATCCATTAAGCTGTTGAGACTCGGTTCCCACGACGTGGCATCTGGCTGTCACTACACAGCAACTGGGGGACAAGTTGGTTGTTTTATCTTATTCTACCACAATGTGGCCAGCAGAAGGCCACCACGTGGAGATTCTCTTAGGTTGACTTGGGCAGTTAACCTTGACCGATCGATGACTTGTTGACCATGGTTGACTTTTGGCCACATTGCTAGTTCTAGAGTATAGACTAAGGTTGGACCTTGTTTGATTCGATAGGCGTGTTGTAGCACCGACTGCATGACATTGAGTTGCGATTTAGCTGACTTTTTGAGACAGGTGAATCTTCTCATAATACTATGTAGACTGCTAGATTATCTATGTGAATCTTGCATGAAAGACTGTGGTTGGATCACAGAACTTGTATGAAAGATTTGTTGGATTAGGTGTCTAAGCCCATAACTATAATTGGTATGTACTTGACCTGATAGTAGCATGGTCCTTTTGGGTTGCCTTCACCAGAGCAATTTGATAGGATGGACTTTTTGAGAAGAGGTTAGTTCTGATTTATTAATATATTATAAGGATAATATATTAATTGAGAAATCATATTATTTAATTAGTATTGATCAAGAATTAATTTGGAATTAATTTAGTGATCAAAAGAGACTGATTATATTTACGGGGACTGATTAAGTAAATCAGTAATACTTATAGTTGGGCTAATGATCCATGGTTGATTAAGGTGGGCTAAACCTATGTGATAGTACATAAAGGTTTAACCCATGTAACCTAAGAAATATGAAGGGTCATGGTGAATTTGGGTTTGCATGGATGAAACCCTAATCTTTGCCACACTATAAAAGCAACCCCTTAACCCCTAAAATCGACCCCATGCTTTCTTAAGAAGAATCACATCCGATTTGGTGCTACCTAGACACTTCTCATAAGCCTCCTCTTGCATTTGGTTTTTGTGACACATTAGAGGCATCACATTTGAGGTGCTAAAGCTTTTGAAGGCCAAGAACCACAAACTACACTAAGGGGTATTCATCCAACTTGGTTTTATGTTGTATATCTCAAATTGTATGCTAGTTAGGGTGTGTGCTTTGGAAAATTGAAATTGCATGTATAATTAGAGAAAACTTAGATCTAAAGCATCTAGGGTTGCATGTGTACCATATGAGTGTTAAAGTGCTCAAAACCCAACAGTGGTATTAGAGCCTAGGATTTTTTTCTATTATATTGATGCTATTGTGTTATTTTCAAAGCTGAAAAAGTCACATTTCTGGACTCTGACTGCCCGACTCGACGAGTCCTATGATTGCACTCGACGAGTTGGATAATTAGATGACGAACTTGACGAGTCCATTGCCAGACTCGACGAGTTGGATCATCAGATAGCAGTTTTCTTGAGTTTTTGGCCAGAATTGGATTAGGATCATTACCACAAACTATTTTGTATCACTAAAAATGTTTTTTCTGATATGAAAGTGATTATCCTTATCCAATTAAAATACAATTGTCAAATTTTAAGATAATAAGTTGATTATTTGTATTATTTGATGTGAATTGTTTTGCTATCTGAGTTAGATTAGATCAACTTGATGAATAACTAATTATATGATAATTGAATAAGTTATAATTGATCTAATTTATTCTTGAAGAGAGTTTCATAACTTGTCCTCAATTAATGAAATATGAAAAGCCTCATTCATGAACATTAAAACTCATAAGTTATGGAAACCAAAAGTATTGAAGAGTTACAAAACTTCCCCTCAAGTTTTGGAATTTGTAAAGTCTCGCTTATGAAACATTTAATTCCAAACCTTAGAATTTTAAAAGTTTAAAATTCAACCCTTATACTATTATAATATTAAAAGTTAATACTTATATATATATATATATATATATATATATATATATATATATATATATATATATATATATATATATATATATATATATATGTATAAGACAAGTCAGTCTTACCGTTAGTAGGCCTCATTCACGAAGCTGGTCTATAAGGGGGGTATAAGGTTACTGCCTATAAAATGGTGGTTTAATGGATGTCCACTCTCACCCACCGCTTCCTTGACTGGTGGAGGGTCATTAGCCGAACGGGTAGGATAGGACATTAATCCTCATTAATAATTATAATGAAATTATAAAGTAACTAAACTTTTATAAATTCCCAATCTTAGTTACTTTAGGAAAAATGTGAACTATTCCATGAAATTGCACTTTGCACCTTGCCAAGTCATTAGTGGAGCGTGTGTGGTTAACCGGCACACTAATTTGGGACTGAAAAGAGTGGCAAAGGGTAGCTTGATGTTTGTCATAGATCAATGGAGTGTGTGTGGTCAATCGGTACATTGATTAGGTGATAAGTGACATCAAGAGTACAAAGCAATTTGCATGGTTATTCACACCTTGTTTGTGATCCTCGGTATCCCAGTCACAAACTTGAAGGGCATAATCGAGATTTAAACATGCCATTGAAAAGTTCAATGAATCTCAAAGAATCTAGGAATTTCAATTCATTTAAAGCTTAATAATCAATTTCGTTTTTCATGGTGGAAATTGGTAAATCGTCATTTACCTACCTTCAAATATTTTGCAATTGGATTACGGCATCCCTCTTCCGAATTGTAGAATATTGCATTGGGTCCTAGCCTTAATATTTCATTTGGGTATTCTATTAAGGATTCTCATCTAATCTAAACTTTGTTCATTTTCCTTTTGAGATGTCTATCCCAAACAATGCTTCAGGCTCCAACCCTTCTAGCTCATTCTCCCTCATGAACTTGGTTGGGAGAACTATCTTCGATGGGTCAAATATTAACGATTGGATTCGAAACATTCGTATGGCCCTTCGCTATGAGGACAAAGAATATGTCCTCGATAAAGAGCTGAAGGAGATTGATGAATAAACTGCTACTCCCGAGCAAATTGAGGAATACAGGGTTCATGAGAGGGACGCGACAAAGGTGTCGTGCATTATGATTGCTACCATGATTGTTGAGCTTCAAAAGTCCTATGAGGACTTCTGGCCCTTCGAGATGCACCAAGATTTGATGGAAAGGTACCATCAAAGTGCTCGGCAGGAGAGGTATGAGATCATTGCCACCATGATCACAACCAAAATGAAGGATGGAGAGTCCATCACGACCCACTTACAAAAGATGCAGAGATATGTAGACCGCTTGCTGAAGTTGAATGTGAACTTTGATGAAGAGTTGGCTATTGATATCATCCTACATTCACTCTGAGCAAGCTTCAAGGCCTTATAAGAATTGCAGAAAGCAATTTGAAAGGAAAGTTTGTTGTATCCACTCCTACTTTTGCTGCCCCTGTTCTGGCAATTGGACATGGGAAGGGAAAGAAGAGGAAGGCTCCTTCTAATAGCCACAAGGAAAAGTCCCATGATGGATCCTCTTCTAGTGGAACCAAAGGTGGTCCTGCTAAACCCTCTACCAATACAAAGGAAGCAGAGTGCTTTTATTGTCATGAAAAAGGCCACATGAAACGAAGTTGCCCCAAACACTTGCAGGACATTAAGGATGGGAAGATAAAGCCCACCTTCGAAGGTATTTACACTATTCTTTCTAATAACTCATCACATGCTAATTCTTGGGTCCTTGATACAGGTTGTGGATTTCACATTTGTTCTAATTTGCAGGGAGTAAAAGGAAGTATGGATATGCAGCACGGGAAGATAAACTTAATCATGGGGAATAGGAAAGTGTCGCCTGTCACCAAGATTAGAGTTTATTCTTTATTGCTTAGTAGTGGGTTAAATTTAGAGTTGAATAATTGTTGTTACTCGTCGGATATGGCGAGAAATATTATTTCCTTTCATGGTTTGTGTAAACAAGGTTTTAGATTTTCATTTGATAATGAAATTGGTTCTATTAATGCTTTCTTTAATGGTGTATTTTATTATAAAGCATTGCCCTGTAATGGTATATATGAAACTGTGATAGTTGTAGATAACTTAGGAAATAATGTGTTGAATATTGATTTGTCCAATGGTTTGGACAGGGCATGCTCGTGGCATTCTCGTCTTCGTCATGTCTGAAGGGTTTTGAGCATTCTAACACTCCTATGGTGTACATGCAACCCTTGAAACCTTGGATCTATGTTTTCTCTATTATACATGCAAATATGATTTTTCCAAGGTTCTCATCCTAACTAACATACTATAGGGTACTTGTAATATAAAACTTAGTGGGATGACATACCTTTTCTTGTGGTTGATTCCTTGGAGCTTCAAGAGCCTAGCACCAATAATGTGGATGCCTCAAGTGGAATCACAAATCACCAAAACACCTTGGTAAACTTGAGAGAATAGTAATCACACTAGAAATCGACCCGCTCTTATTCACTCACACACTAGTGCCATTTCATGTGCCAAAGACCTCTTTATATAGTATGGAGGATTAGGGTTACATTCATGTAAACCCTAATACCCATGATTTTTCATTTCCATAGGATCCATGGGTTAAAAACTCCATGGACTATCCATGCAAGCTTAGCCCATCCTAAATGAACTTGGCCCATTATATATATATATATATATATATATATATATATATATATATATATATATATATATATATATATATATATATATATATATATATATATATATATATATATATATATAAGAGTCCATATTTAATTAGTTCCTTTTTTATCACTAAATTAATTCTAAATTAATTCTTGATCAGTACTAATTAAATAATATGATTTCATATTAATATATTATAACTTAGAATATATTAATAAACCATAGACATACTATTCTCAAAAGACTATCCATACAAATTGTTCCGGTGAAGTGCAACCCAAATGGATCATGCTAATCTCGGTTCGAGTACATACCAATAATAGTTATGGGCTTAGACATCTAATCCAATAGTCTCCCACTTGGATAAGTCTAAAACTATTATTCAAGTATGACTCGAAGATCCCGACTAGCAATCGTAGCTCTTAAAGCCGCTGTCGAACTCTGACCTAGTCAAATGACGTGTCCATTAGATAAGGGATCATATATTCCTCCATCCTAGATATCATATGGACTGAGACATGGATTAAAATCAATCTCTCTGTCCATTTGTTGTTTCCCGATTTCCGATTTATGACGACTGACTAATTGAACAAATCAAATCAGTCCAGGCTTGGCCAAGCACTTAGGGGTGTCATCACTAAATCATCGAGGGGCCCACAGATATCGCTTTTATCCCTCCAAGGGTAAAAGGAATGGATAAACTTCGACCCAAATGTTCGCTTGTACTTACTTATCAAAATACACACAACGATATGTTTTATAACAACCAAGTTATTGGTTGCGTTTACATATGTCAATGTGCAATTGACGCGCAATTACAACTCACACGTCTCCATTTGAAGAATATAAGATATTATCGTCTCATGATCACTCGTGATAAAATCTATGAAGTGATTCAAATGAGCGTGGGTTTAATCCAATACTCGAATCTCATTCCAGGAGCACTCATGAATGTTGCAGCAACTTTTGCTATGTCTAAACACTTTAGACATCTACAAGCCCAATTCATGACATCCTTGATTCATACCTACTTCCAAAGTATGATTGACTGTGGAGAGTTTAAATAACCTAGTTATTCGGGAAGTCAAAACATGCAAAGTGAAACACAAGAATAATCGAATCCAATATGGTCTCATAACTTATGAATATAAATAAAACACCTTTTATTTATCAGCATATTGATTACACATTATTCATTGTATAATGTTTCGAATAATCAGCTTAATACTTGAACTGAAACAATAGTCATGCCATGCTCCAAGCATGCACACTATCTTTGTCCAAACAATAGTTATGCCATACTCCAAGTATGAACACTATGTTTGTCTATGATCCTTACTTTGTGAAATAGACCAATTGAACATGATTCCAATGATGCTCATTTCACAATCCCAAATCCTTACCGCAAATGTAAGAATACAAGATTCTTTGCCATTTATTGAAATCTGTTAGATTCTAAACTTATATGCATTGATTCTCTTGTAATGATTATGCACAAAAGTCACAAAGACTTCACAACAATCATTTACAGAGTATTCCAATAGAGATCAATTCCATGGAAACGAAGTCTCAAATTCAAAGTACATTCCTTTGAACATCCTTCTTGCATTAAGTTTTTCTAATCTTACACAGATTTAATGAATACCTTCCACCTATGGAAACATTTTCACATTCCCATTTTGACTATCACTTCTGAACAAGAGTTGCCTCTTTTCAGAATATGTCAATATGGTCCTTTCAAAATTAGCACTATACTTCCAATTGTCTATGAGCAACCAATATTTGGTAAACCTCAGATTGTCCTCGACAATTGCTTAATCATTTTAGTCATATCCAGTTCTAGTCCTTTTTCCCTCTTAATGCCCTAGGCATTTGGAAAATTTAGAACGGATGAATATAATAACACATGTAATCGATCCTATACCTGAAGCATATGGGACACGATTCATGATGTCTCACATAAAGACATGATCCTAGACCAGCCTTTTGCTACAATATTTTTTATTTGCCATGTTTTCATAATTCGACTATGAAGAGGGATGCCGTAATCATAATCGAATTTTGAGAACGCAATATATATAGAATTTCCTTATGTTGAACCATTCCAACATACAATTCACATATATATCCTTGACTAAAGATGATTAAAATCTCAATCTAAGCTTTTAGAATTGAAATGAAGTATAATTTCCTCTCCCTTAATTATAGCAAAACAATTTTTCTCAATTGAAAGTTTTGTTTTCTATAATTAACATTGCTAACTTGCAACACTCATCATAATTAATTATGCCCCCACTAGCATAATAATTACTAGCATAACAATTATGCTCCCACTAGCTTTGACATGTACTCAGAAATCAGATGGACTTCTAGAAATCAATACTTTATTGACTCTCTTACCAAAGTTCAGATTTCTGATACGAGATGTTTTGATAAAACTTTATCAAAATCATACACCTTTCCTTATATAGCTGACATGTGTGTCTAAACAATTTTAGAACTATGAAAAGGGATGTCGTAAACATAGTCTCAATTGTTTAGACCTTTGCCATTTCTCACAAGTCCATGTTAGTGTGCCGGTTAACCACACACGCTCCACTAACGACTTTGAGAATGCAAATATCACAATTGCTATCTACTTAAAATCTATTTAGTGAAAGTGTTTCCTCACCATCATTTTCATGATTCGAAGAGAAACCTTATGACACTTAGATTTCTATGGTGTATGTGTTCCTATCCATGTAAATTTGTCATAACCATATTCACAAAACAAGGTTAGTGACAAATCCAAACTCATATGGACTGAACTTGTTTATTCTTAATTTCTTGCCACCAGTCAGCACAAGGGCCTACCATTGCTTCTAGGTTGTTATGCAACCAATTGAGAACTCTCAGAACTCATATGTAAAGCCAACTTTAATTGGAATGGGCACAAAAACTAGAATATGTCAACACGATAGGTTATAAACCTCAAGTCGTGTGCTAGTGATAAACCACAGGTTTTATTCTTGATTAGTTCTTGAAACTCTTTCAGGATCTTTAAGACTCCCACTGTCCTCTTGACATATAATACTCTCTTTCCAAGAACCATTCCTTGACAGACAAATATTCAAGAGATAGTGTGGATTCTTATCAAGATAAACACTTCACATAATTGGCCTTAGTTGGTCTCTGTTTTATCCAAAACATCACAACTTACCAATTTCACAATTACAAGAGTAGAAAACCTTTTACTCTACATTTGACAAGTGTTATAAACCTTCTTTAAGATATGTCACTCAAGTTACAATCTTGGAGTATGACTCTAAGAATTGTTTTGGAGCGAAGTATGACTCATCTTCTTGATTTAACCATTTCAACAATTCATGATTCCTCTTCTTAGCCTTAGGAATGCACTAAGATGTCCTTAGAGGATCAATTGTGATATGGTTTCTAAATCATTAAGATGATCATAAAACATGATACTAAAGTACTCTCCCATCTTTTCAGATTTGAGAAACTTTTATCTTTCTGCCTAATTTGATTCTTCTCATTCGTTCTGCCATACATTGAAACTTTTCCAACGTTTCAGAATTATACTTAAACTTGTAAGTATAACCATATTTACTAAACTTTAGTAAATCATGACGAATAGTCTTATCGATCTTTGTGGTGGACTTGACCAGTGCACAAGAATGTGTACGCGATCCCTTAATCCTTCACTTGACTCACATATACATGTGAACAAGGAATTAGTCTTAATTTTCCAAAGATGAAAATTCTCATTCATCATACAATACATCTTTCATGATTCCTAGTTTCTGTCCAATTGAAACTTGGGTGATGAGAATCTTTCCTTATTTGGTAAATTTAGACACTACCACAAAAGAAAGAATCAAATTTATATTTCCAATATTGCTAGAAACATACAAACATCAAATTTTCATAAATGCCATTGCAAGGAGATATAATAAAATAAAACAAAATTTTATTTATTTATAAAATGCGGAAAAAACTTTTTTCCTTACAATGCAACTTTAAATGAAAACTATGTTATTACATATTTCCTAGCAATCTATCATAACTCCTAAGCAGCAGCTGAAAAATCCGATCTTCGAACCATGCGATTGAAATCCATCTTCGCGATCAAATTCAACATACTCTTCCTTTAAGTTTCCTTCCCTTTGCTTGATCCTTCTAAACATCAAAATGCAACCTAGTCACATCATGTATAAAGAATCAACAATTAGAAACTTAACAGAGTTGGATAGTGTACTAACCTGAAGCAGAGTCAAACTTTTTGATTCTTCCTTCTCTCAGATCTTTCAGGTAGTCAGGGCAGCTTCGCAACCAATGCCCCTTATCTTGACAATAAAAACATATAGACTCTTTGGGAATGGTACACGGGACTTCCACAGACTTAGCCTTTCCCTTTACCTTTTGGTCAACCAGGTTGACCAAGGCCGATCCCTTTCCATTGGGAAGAGAAAGCTTTTCTGGACTTCCAATGTTACCATTGTCAATGTCTATGGAAGTTTGCGAAGTAGATCTTCCACCTAATTTTACTTTTCCAGTGCGCCAAAACATTTCTAATTCAGCAGCAACAAGCAAATAAGTAAGATCAATTAGGGTCATGTCGTGGTCTGTCACATAGTAGTTCTTAATGAACTCACTATACGACTCAGGAAGTGATTGAAGAACCCAGTCAACAGCCAACTTCCTTGAGACTTCGACACCCAACACTCTCAGCCTGTCGATATGTGACTTCATCTCCAAGTCGTGAGAACACACAGGCCTTCCATCTTCATGTTTCATTGCAAGTAGGGCTTGAGTGACCTTGAATTTTTCAAGTCTTTGAGCTTGTGGGTCAGGGAGAATAATTGGAGCAGGTGGAGGAAGAGAAGTATGATTTTCATGATCCAATCGCGGGACATCATCTTCATAAGGAAAGCTTATTCCAAGGGCTTTGGGAAGACCATAATTGTCTGAACCAGACATCTACAATGGGAGAAATTCAAATTAGTTGATTTAAGTCCTTAATAGAACACCCAATTTGAATATTAAGTCTAGGACCCAACACAATATTTTATAACTTGGAAGAGGGATGCCGTAATCCAAGCTACAAAATATTTGAAGGTAGGCGAATGACGATTCACCAATTTCCACCATGAAAAACGAAATACGTATTAGGTTTTAATTGGATTGAAAATCCTAGATCTTTTGAGATTCACTGAACTTTTCAATGGCATGTTTAAATCTTGATTGTGCCCTCTCAAGTTTGTGACTGGGATGTCGAGGATCACAAACAAGGTGTGAATAACCATGCAAATTAACTTGGTACCCTTAATTTTATCACCTAATCGATGTGCCGGTTACGCACACGCGCTCCACCGATCTATGATAAACATTAAGTCATCCTTTTCCACTCTTAATAGTCCATGTTAGTGTATCGGTTACCCACACACGCTCCACCAACGACTTGGTAAGGTACAAAGTGTAATTTCATGGGTTAGCACCAACTTCACATTTTCCTAAAGTAACTAAAATTGGGAATTTAAAAAAAAGTTTAGTTACTTTATATTTATCATTATACTTATAATGAGAATTATAGTCCTTGTCCTACCCGTTCGGCTAACGACCCTCCACCAGTCAAGGAAGCGGTGGGTGAGAGTGGACACCCATTAAGCTGCCATTTTATAGGCAACAACCTTACCCCCCCCCCCCCCGCCTTATAGACTGGCTTCGTGAATGAGGCCTACTAACGGTAAGACTGACTTGCTCTTATACATACATATATATATATATATATATATATATATATATATATATATATATATATATATATATTATTATTATTATTATTATTAACTTATAATACTATAAAGTATAAGGGTTGAGTTTTCACTTTTAAAACTCTAGGGTTTGAAATTAAAGTGTGTGTGAGAGTTTATAAATTCCAAAACTTGAGGGCAAGTTTTGAAACTATTCAAAAACTTTTCAACTTCATAACATATGAGTTTAATGGTTCTTGAAAATGAGACTCTTCATTTTTATAATGTATGACTTTTAATGATCCATTTAAAAGAAAACTTTTGGAATACTATAACTTGAGGACAAGTTATGGAGTCCATTAAAATCATCAAGAACAACAATTCAACTAACAAGAATGTTCAAGTTCTAAATTAAACTCATATGATTAAGGTAATTCAAATCAAACAAATTCCATGTAATTTAGATTAACCATATAAACTAAAACAAAATATGAAATTTTGACAATCACCTTTGAATTGGACAAGCAAGAACATTACCCTCTTGAAAAACAGGTTTCTAGGTTCAAAAAACAGTTTAGGGTAATGATCCTCATCCAATACCAAGTAAAACCCGAAATTCTACATACAGGGGCATCACCACGTCGTGGTAAAGACTGCCACGTCGTGGTGACCAGTCAGATGAAAAAAAATGGTAGAATTTCAACTTCGGAAAAACATGTAGCATCAAGTATAATTGAAAACAAGCCTAGTATCTGATACCACTGAATGGTTTTGAGTATTCTAACACTCCTATGGTGTACACGAAACCCTAGAAACCTTGGATCTATGTTTTCTCTATTATACATGCAAATATGATTTTTCCAAGGTTCTCATCCTAACTAACATACTATGGGGTACTTGTAATATAAAACATAGTGGGATAACATACCTTTTCTTGTGGTTGATTCCTTGGAGCTTCAAGAGCCTAGCACCAATAATGTGGATGCCTCAAGTGGAATCACAAATCACCAAAACACCTTGGTAAACTTGAGAGAATAGTAATCACACTAGAAATCGACCCGCTCTTATTCACTCACACACTAGTGCCATTTCATATGCCAAAGACCTCTTTATATAGTATGGAGGATTAGGGCTACATTCATGTAATTTCATTTCCATAGGATCCATGGGTTAAAAACTCCATGGACTATCCATGCAAACTTAGTCCATCCTAAATGAACTTGGCCCATTCTATATATATATATATATATATATATATATATATATATATATATATATATATATATATATATATATATATATATATATATATATATATATATATATATATATATATATATATAGGGGATAGTTCAAATAAAAACAGTAAATAGTGTGAGAACGTAAAAACACTTTTTTATGTTATTATTCTGCAATGAATTTTGTATCGACAACTTTATGTCATTATTCAGCAAAGAATAAATGAATAGTCAAAGGTTAAAATTAAAATTAGAGTTTACTACAAAAATACACATACATAAGTTTATAATAGAATAATAACATTGTAATGAATATATGACTAATCGAAAGTTAATATTTATATTAGAATTACTTCAACAATACACATATACAAAATTCATTACAGAATAATAATATAAACATAGTGTTTTTACGTTCTTACACTATTTACTGTTTTTATTTGAACTTACTTCTATATATATATATATATATATATATATATATATATATATATATATATATATATATATATATATATATATATATATATATATATATATAAGAGTCCATATTTAATTAGTTCCTTTTTTATCACTAAATTATGTCCAAATTAATTCTTGATCAATACTAATTAAATAATATGATTTCATATTAATATATTATAACTTAGAATATATTAATAAACCTTAGACATACTATTCTCAAAAGACTATCCATACAAATTGTTTCGGTGAAGTGCAACCCAAATGGACCATGCTAATCTTGGGTCGAGTACATACCAATAATTGTTATGGGCTTAGACATCTAATCTAACAATGTCAACAAGAAGCGCATAGCCCAACTCCAAAAGGATGGAGTCTTGGAGTCATTCGACTTGAAGTCAGATGACACTTGAGAATCTTGTTTGCTTGGAAAGATGACCAAGTCACCCTTCACTGGTACTTGTGAAAGGGCTGAAGGTCTATTGGATCTCATACACAGCGATGTGTGTGGACCCTTCATATATACTACAAGGGATGCTAACCGCTTCTATTTGACTTTTACTGATGATTACAGAAGATATGGCTATATCTACTTAATCAAGCATAAGTCAGAAATCTTTGAAAGTTCAAAGAGTTTAAGCAAGAAGTGGAGAATCAATTGGGCAGAAAGATAAAGATGCTCTGATCCGATCGAGGTGGTGAATATCTTAGTATCGAGTTCCACGACTATCTTAAGGAATGTGAAATTGTTTCACAATTGACGCCACCTAGGACACCACATCTTAATGGTGTGGCTGAGAGGCGCAATCGAACCTTTTTGGACATGGTTCGTTACATGATGAGTCGAGCTTCGTTACCTATCTCATTCTGGGGGTTTGCCTTAGGACACCACAGGGAAGGTTCCCTCGTTAGCACACATCAAGGTTTGGGGCTGCGAGGCTTTCGTAAGACGAGAGACTCACAACAAGCTTGAACCTCATAGTGAGCGATGTATTTTTATCGGCTACCCGCAGAAGTCCTTTGGGTATCTCTTCTATAGACCGAGTAATAATGTTGTCTTCGTTGCGAGGAGAGGGGTTTTCCGAGAGAGAGAATTCATATCCCAAGAGGACAGTGGGAGACAAATTGACCTTGAAGATCTTCAAGAGTTAAATGATGAAGGAACCTCAAACACTAGCGCTCAACCCGAGGAGGAAACTCCTATTGAACCGATTGACGAGACCGTACCTCTGAGACGTTCCAGTAGAGTTAGTGTTCCACCTGTGTTATATGGTTTTCATATAACGGCTGAAGGTGATACATTTATCAGTGATAGTACATTGATAAATCTGGATGAACCTAATAACTACAAGGAATCCATGGCATGCCCCGAGGCTGCAAAATGGAAAGAGGCTTTGGACAGCAAGATTCAGTCCATGTATGACAATCAAGTTTGGAACTTGGTTGACAATGTGCCAGGTCGCAAGACAGTTGGGTGCAAATGGATCTTCATGAAGAAGACTGACATGGATGGGAAAGTACACACATATAAGGCGCGACTGGTTGCGAAGGGCTTTACTCAAACTCATGGAGTTGACTATGATGAGACCTTCTCACCAGTAGCAAAGATTAAATCTATAAGGGTTATGTTAGCCATAGCTGCATTTCATGATTATGAAATATGGCAAATGGATGTCAAAACCGCTTTCCTTAATGGAAAGTTGGCTGAAGATGTTTACATGTGTCAGCCGGAGGGTTTTGTCAATGCAAAGTATCCTAATATAGTGTCTAAGCTTGAGAAATCCATCTATGGGTTGAAACAAGCATCTCGCAGATGGAATCTTTGTTTCGATGCGAAAGTCAAAGAGTTTGGTTTTTCGAGAAGCGAAGATGAGTCCTATGTATATGTCAAAGCTAGTGGGAGTATAGTTAGCTTTCTGGTATTGTATGTAGACGACATACTGCTCATAGGAAACGACATCCTAACCTTGTAGGAGGTGAAGTACTGGCTTGGGAAGTGTTTCGCTATGAAGGACCTTGGGGAAGCTGCTTACATTCTAGGGATAAGAATATTGAGAAACAAGAGTAAAAGACTAATAGGACTTAGTCAAAGTACCTACTTGGACAAGGTGTTGAAGCGTTTCAACATGGAGAATTCAAAGAAAGGTGACTTACCTATCCAGAGCAATACCAAACTGAGCAAGGCTCAGAGTCCGAGAACTGATGAAAAGATAGCGGATATGAATCATGTACGCTATGACGTGTACTCGCCCTGATGTGGCTTTTGCTTTGAGCCTGGTTAGTCGATATCAAGGGAATCCTGGTAGAGCTCACCGGACTGTAGTAAAGAACATTTTTAAGTACCTACGGAGGACTAAGGATTGGGTTCTTACCATTGGTGGGAGTGATGACTTGAGAGTGAATGGGTATTGTGACGCCAGTTTTCAGACCGACAGAGATAATTTAATCTATCAGTTGGGCTGGGTGTTTACCCTAAATGGAGGAGCAGTTACATGGAAAAGTTCCAAGCAGGAGACTGCAGCTGATTCAACGTGTGAATCAGAGTATATAGCAGCGAGCGAAGCATCGAAGGAGGCGATATTGTTGAAAAACTTCATCGAAGACATTGCAGTTGTACCATCCATAAAGGAGCCTATGGAGATTTTCTTTGATAATGAAGGAGCGGTCGCCTTAACCAAGGAACCGAGAGATCTTGGAAGATCTAGGCATATCGACAGAAAATACCACTTCATAAGACATCGAGTAGAGGAATGACTCCTCGTAGTAAAGAGGGTATCTTCAGAGGATAACCCAACAGATCCCCTTACGAAGGGACTGAGTAGGGTTAAGCACTTGCAACATGCAAGGAGCATTAGGCTAAAGGACGATATTAGTTTTAGTGATTAGATAAATATTTAGAAACTTGTAATAGCTAAAATGTAATTGACATTTGATGATTGAATAAAAGGAGTTTTATTTATAAGTAAAGTTAGTATCTTGTGTCAATTGTTTACTATTGTTTCACTTTTGCATGTTTTGACTTCCGTAATAATAAGATTATTCAAACTATCCACAATCGAGTATACTTTGGGAGTAGGTTATGAGGCTAGACCATCATGAATTGGCTTGTAGATTGTCTAAGGTGTTAGACATAACAAAAGTATGCTACAACATTCATGAGTGCTCTTGAAATAAGATTTGAGTATTGGATTAAACCCACTCTAACATGAATCAATTCATGGAATTCATCACGAGTGATTGTCAGACGATAATATCATATAGTCTTCAAACCAAGATATATGAGTTGTTGACTATGACTTGGTTGTGCATTGATGGTATGAAAACACATCAGTAGTTTGATGTTATAAAACGTATTGTTGTGTATGATTTAACGAGTAGTTACTACAAGCATATAAGTCGAAGTTTATATGTTCCTTTTATCCTAATAGGATTAAAAGCGATATCTTGGGCCTCTCGATGGTTTTGTTTCGGCATATGTATCGGGCCCGGTCAGGACTCAATTGATGTGTTCAATAAGTTCTATGTCAAACAAATCGGAAATCGGGAAACAAACTGCAAGACAATAAGTATGACTATGTTCCATGTATTTTTCCGCATCATATCTTATAGAACAGAGGATTATACAATCCCTTATCTAAAGGACGAGTCACTGACTAGGTTAGAGTTCGACAACGGTTTTTGAAAGCTACGATTGCTAATCGGATTTTGAAGTTGCATTGGCAATTATAGTTATTAGACTTATCCAAGTGGGAGACTGTTGGATTAGGTGTCTAAGCCCATAACTATAATTGGTATGTACTTGACCCGATAATAGCATGGTCCTTTTGGGCTGCCTTCACCAGAGCAATTTGATAAGATGGACTTTTTGAGAAGAGGTTAGTTGTGATTTATTAATATATTATAAGTATAATATATTAATTGAGAAATCATATTATATAATTAGTATTGATCAAGAAATAATTTGGAATTAATTTAGTGATCAAAAGAGACTGATTAAATTTACGGGGACTGATTAAGTAAATCAGTAATACTTATAGTTGGGCTAATGATCCATGGTTGATTAAAGTGGGCTAAACCTATGTGATAGTCCATAAAGGTTTAACCCATGTAACCTAAGAAATATGAAGGGTCATGGTGAATTAGGGTTTGCATGGATAAAACCCTAGTCTTTGCCACACTATAAAAGCAACCCCTTAAGCCCTAAAATCGGCCTCATGCTTTCTTAAAAAGAATCACATCCGATTTGGTGCTACCTAGCCACTTCTCATAAGCCTCCTCTTGAATTTGGTGTTTGTGACACATTAGAGGCATCACATTTGAGGTGCTAAAGCTTTTGAAGGCCAAGAACCACAAGCTACACTAAGAGGTATTCATCCAACTTGGTTTTATGTTGTATATCTTAAATTGTATGCTAGTTTGGGTGTGTGCTTTGGAAAATTGAAATTGCATGTATAATTAGAGAAAACTTAGATCCAAAGCATTTAGGGTTGCATGTGCACCATAGGAGTGGTATAGTGCTCAAAACCCAACAAGATTGTGTTTGGATCACAATACTTGTATGAAAGATTATGTTTGGATCACAATACTTGTATGAAAGATTGTGGTTGGATCATAACACTTATATGAAAGAATATGGTTGGAGCACAACACTTGTTTGTCTTTGTGACTTGCATGAAAGACCATTGTTAGATACTGGCAAAAAGGTTACGGCTAGGCTGTAATCTAGGAGTTACTGTAAGACTATGGTTGGATCATAGCGTTCACATAGGGTTGGGCCCACTGGTATGTATGGTACGCAGTATTTTGGGGAACTCACTAAGCTTTGTGCTTACGGTTTTGTTGTTTAAACATTTTCAGGTACTTAATTCTAGTTCCAAAGGGAAGGCTCCAGCTTGACTGCATCGCATCCCCTACGATTTTCCGCACTAATGATTATTGTTTTACTCTGATGATTGTGAAGCATTTTACTATGACTGACTTTGGGAAAACAAATATTGATGTATGGTTTTATTGTTTGAAAATGAAAATTTTAATCGGTATTTTTGGGATGTTACAAGTTGCTATCAGAGCCTTTTTTTAGGGATTCGGGCACACTCTCAGGTGTGTCTGAACTCAAACTGGGGAATTGATAATCTTATCAAAAGAAAATAAATTTTAAAAAATATTTTTAAAAAGAAAGTGGTGCGATGTGTGCTATGATATGAGCTCAAGTAAGTGATTCCCAAAATACCCATACATAAGTATTATGATTAGTAGGCTATTATGTGAAATGCATGCTAGATTAGGGCTAAGGATACCTTCAGTAATTGCATGATAGAATTGTCTGACTTGGGTGACTCCGTGTAGCCTATGGAGATTGTATGTTATGTATTACTTGGGATCTATATCGGCAAAGTTAATTGCTAAGTGTATGTTTCGAAATTTTATACGGTTAGGATCATATAGCCCTATAATGACTCATTTAGCCTTATTTCATGTTCATTGTCTGGTTGTCGGCTTAAGGTAGAATCATTTATCCGATAGTCTATGTGATCCCGTTTTGTGTATAATTTGAATGCATAAGGCAACCGGTGGTGTTGGTAGAAGTTCCTTGTAGTGTAGAAGCAAGTGAGATAAGGATTCCTAGGAGAGCCTAGGAAATATTGTAGCGAGTTATGTATGTTGTTTAGCATAAGGATTTATGAGAGTTACCATGGTTAAGTAACTTAAAGGATTCAGGATGATTCTTGAGGAAAGTACGGATATATGTGGAAGGTAGTATTGGGCCCGTACAACTGAAAGCATAGGATATGTACTCGAGTCAAGGATGGTCACATAGATCCTAAGGAGCTCGCAGTGTGAGAGTTCCCTCGTGTATATTTTGATTGTTTATATGTTTATATTTTAGTATGGTGATGATCACCCGAAGTGGAGGTTCTAGTTCTGGTTGTCGCTCTGGTGTCGAACCTATTTATGAGAGGATACGCGATTTCATCACGTCTGAGATCACTCATGGAATTATGGAGGCTACTCCTATGATGTTCGGTTCCATCAAGGAGGGGATTATGGAGCTTTTGGATGATCTCTTAGGGGCCTTCCGTGTTGAGATTGTGGCAAGTCAGTTGGGGGAGGGGGGGCACGAACACTATCTTTTTGCGAGTTCAAGGCTTATGGAGTCCCAAATTTATTCAGGAAGAAGGAAACCAGTGCTAGCTGACGATGGATCACTGACATGGATAATGCTCAGCAAATGAGTTTCTACCCCGAGGGGTCAAAAGTGGGATTCGCATTCTGCCTTCTGAGGGATGGAGCCCGCGATTGGTGGGAGGAGGTTGGACACTCGTTGGGATTTGAGGTCGTCGTGGTCATGTATTGGGATGAGTTTGTGATGAGATTCAAAGCTGAGTTCGCTCCATTTATTGAGGTGCAGCAGTTGGCGAGGGAATTTCAGGACCTTCGCCAGACTATAAAGACCATGGCGGAGATAACCGCTAAGTTCTAGGAAAGAGCTTTGTTGGTTCCCAAGCATGCCGTGGATGAGGAAATGAAGAAAACGAGATACTACAATATTCTCAGGGATCATGTTCGGGAGTTTGTGAGCATGTCGAGCTATAGGACCTTGGAGGACATAATAGTTATAGCTCGGGAACAGGAGATAGAGTTGGAGTTTCGGACGAAGCGCAAGCTAGAGCAGGTATAGACAACGGTGGTCTAGGCCAAGCGGCCCAAAACTTTTGATTCTCGTTCTAGGGACCATTAGGGCCGGGGCCGATGTGGCAAGTGCGCTAAACCACATGATGGGGCTTGTCGAGCAGCAGGTTTGGGACACTTTAAATATGGTCAGACTGGACACTTTCGTTGGGATTTCCCTCTTGGAGCATTGATATGTTTCCACTGCAATCATATGGACTACAAGAAGGTTGATTGCCCTAGATTGATAGGAGGAGCAGTGGCGGCTCCCGTTCCAGCCACCTTGAGGATTACCGACGGCCGCCAATGCAAGGAGTAGGCTCTCGTGCTGAAGAGCAGGGCATTCCAGTTGATAGCCAAGGAGGCGTGAGCAGCTCTAGATGTGGTTACTGGTATGTATCTTTACCATATCTTTTACTGATTTCCTTATTTATGCTTTTGATTTAACTGATCATGTATAGAGATGTTTTTAGTCAATGGTATGTCTGCCCATGTTCTGTTTTATTCGGGTGCTACCCGATCCTTCGTGTCTCTTGCGCTTAACAAGAATTTTAGCGATGCTCCAGGGACTTTGGATTATCCGTTGGAGGTGGAGATTATCGATGATCGTTCAATGAGTGCTTCGGGAGTTCATCAAGGACGCATTTTAAATATGTTCAGTGAGAGATACTCGATTGACCTGGTTCCAATTCCTATGTGAGGATCGAAGGTTATTATGAGGATGGACTGGTTGGGCCCTAATGGGGATATGGTTGATTGTGAGAACCAGTTAGTGAGAGTTCGAACCCCAAGTGGGGGAGAACTAGTTATTCGTGGCGAGGAAGCCTAGCGTGGATTAGTAGTCTGTTCAGCTGCGAGAGCTCAGAGGTATCTTCAGCAGGGGTGTTCCAAATTCCTAGCTTATGTGGTGGATACACGAGTGGAGGGTAAGAAGACTATAGATGACATGGTTATTGTTCGGTAATTTCCTGATGTGTTTCGCAAGGATTTACCAGGAGTGCCTCCTGAGAGGTAGGTTGAGTTTCGGGTTGATCTGATTCAGGGTGCGGCGCTGATAGCCAAGGCACCCTATGTTGGGTTTTATAGAAAAAAATGTACAATGCGGAAAACAATTAACAATTAATAGGGTACATGTAGCTTATAAAATATATATGTCATACTCCTTGAAGGCAACATAAAATGAACAACTAAATCTAGTATAACCCTAGTGGATTTGGAAAATCACCAAATGTAGGATTACATACCTTTTGACTTGTTATTGTAAACATATCACACCAATCCTTGAGTTGTAGAACTTGGAAATCCTAGCACCAAAGAGATGATGCTTTTATTGGTTTGTACACAAACCCTAGCAACAAGAACACAAGAGGAGAGAGGATAGAGTTGTAGATTTTTGGCTATAGAAGAATTTGAAGAAGTAATCGAAAATATAAAGCCTTTAGGGGCTATTTATAGGTGAATGAGGAATCCTTGGACAACCCTAATTCGAATATAATAATAATATCTCAAATTAGGCATGTCTCCAATCCCTTTACTTATCCTCCAAGGGTTCCTAGAAGACCTAGAAGACTTCCACAAAACCTTCCCCCTATGGGATGTTCTGGAAGCTTTCTATTGTTCAACTTTTGAACAATACCACCTTTAGTCCATGCCAATTTTAATTAATTCTAATTAATCCCAAAATTAATTCTAATTAACTTTGATTAATTCTAAATTTATAATTACAATTTTCAGTTAATATATTAGTCATATAATATATTAATAAATCATTTATTTTTATTTTCAATTAATTTATTATTCACATAATAAACTAACAAATTATACTCTCTCTCTCTCTAAATGTAATTCTCCTCAGTTGCTAGTTATGAGGGAAACTCAAAAAGGACTTTGCTTATAATTCAAGAATATACCAATTTAGTTATTAGTTTAGACACCCTAATCGAACACCGTATTGCTTAGCACCTCCAGAGATGCAGGAGTTGTCTACACAACTGGAGGAGCTGTTAGACAAAGGATTCATTAGACCGAGCAGTTCACATTGGGGAGAACCGATTCTATTTGTGAAAAAGAAGGATGGATCACAAAGGAAGTGCATTGAATATCAAGAGTTGAACAAGCTGATGGGAAGAACCGTTATTGAATTTCGAGGATTGATGATTTATTTGACCTGCTTCAGGTGTATCTTGGTTCTCCAAGATTGATTTGAGATCGGGTTATCATCAGATGAGGTAAGAAATGAGGATGTGCAGAAGACAGAATTTAGGACATGTTGTGGTCATTACGAGTTTGTGGTGATGCCATTTGGGCTCACAATGCACCGGCAACGTTCATGGACCTCATGAACCGGGTGTGCAGGTCGATGTTGGTTCGTTCAGTGATAGTGTTTATCGATGATATTCTGGTCTACTCTAAGACCAAGGAGCAACATGATGAGCATTTATGGGAGGTTTTGGAGTCCTTGAGGAGGGAGAGGCTTTATGCCAAGTTCTTCAAATGTGATTTTTGGTTCCGTGAGGTGCAGTTCTTAGGGCGCATCGTCAACCAGAAGAGTATATTGGTCGATCCGGCCAAGATAAAGGCAATAATGCAGTGGGAGGTTCTGAGGACACCATCAGAGATTGGGAGTTTCCTTCGTCTAGCAGGTTATTATCAGAGGTTCATTCAGGACTTCTCCAATATTGTTGCTCCCTTGACCCGTTTGATAAAGAAGAATGTTTCTTTCCAGTGGGGGCCTGATCACCTGGCATCTTTTGATACTTTGAGGCAGAGATTGTGTGAGGCTCCGATTTTGACCCTCCCGGAGGTATGGATGATTTTGTGATTTACTATGATGCGTCGATTTTGAGATTAGGTGCAATACTTATGCAGAGGGGTCATGTGATTGTATACGCATCGAGGCAGTTGAAGCCTCACGCGGCGAACTACCCTACACAAGATTTTGGAGTTAGAGGCTGTGGTTTTTGCCCTAAATATTTGGAGGCATTATTTATATGGGATCGGGTGCACTTTTTATACTGATCACAAAAGTCTGAGGTATCTGATGGATCAACCGAAGTTGAACATGAGGCAGCGCAAATGGTTGGATGTGGTGAAGGATTATGACTGTGAGATATTGTACCATCTTGGGAAGGATGATGTTGTGGCCGATGTTGTAACATCTATAAAAATTTCATAAAAATTTAAACTTTTTCAAACCAACCAAAAATCATAATTGTTTACATTGTAGTTTTCAAAACATGTCTAACATCAGAGTTTTCCTAAAATCAAAAAACACAACATGAGGAGGTGCACAATCAAGCCTTTGCCTTCCCACGATCATCTGAAGTACCTGAAACATAATCCAAAACTGTAAGCCTAAAGCTTTGTGAGTTCCCCCAAAATACCAATACACAAACAAATAGCACAAATATAATAAAAGCATGCAATGGGTCCACAACTAACAAACTAGATTACCCCTAGGCCCACAGCATATGTTTGGCTTGCCCTTGGCCCACAGCTTATGTTTGGCTTGCTCCCCGGCCCGATCAGTCCTCAGACTGAATACCATTAAGCCCTCAGTACGAGTCTGGGATTCCCTTCCCGGCCCTCAGCTCGTATCTGGAATGCTCATGAGCCCCCATTATGAGTTTAACATTCCCTCTCCATCCCTCAGCTCATATATGGCTTGCTCCAGGGTTTGTTGGCTACAGCACGAAGCAGTATAACCTCAACCCAACCCATACAATATGTCGACATGTAACAAATAATATCATATACAGATAAACAGACAGTATCACAGGTAGTCCTACAGATCTACCAGACTATCATATCAAAACTAGCATGCATATCTATTCCATACTCAACATATCAACAATATGAGTTTATCAAACTAATGGGTCGGCCTTGGTGCCTTCGACCCGAAAGTACAGTGAGGAAAACTCACCTTACAAGCTGCACAAAACTGATAAGGCCCAACTCTGAATGTCAGCTCTCAACTCAAATGCCTACAACCACTAAGTGACCAATTCCATCAAAATCCCTACAATACCAAAAATACCCTTAATAGTCAAACTTGGTCACACTTGGTCAAACATGGTCAAACTCCATAAATCCACTGAATCAACCCACCTGAGTCAACCCAATGAAGTTCACTCAAAATTGGCTGTTCCATGCAAGGTTGCGGGGCATAATCCGGAGGTACGCTCAGCGTACACAAGCCTCGCATTGACTGACTATGGGGGAGTTGACCGAGTACGCGGGGCGTACTCTCTTCTACGCAGGGCGTAACCTTGCAACTTCATTTTCTTTATTAAGTGCTTAATGGCTTCAGCACTTTAGCTCGCACTTTAGATCCAAGGTCCAGAGGCATACTAGAGTCATAAAGTTACCAAATTTATGACTCTACAAGTCCATAAAGTCCTTAATGCAAGGTCTTAATACATTAAGACCTTTTACAATAAACATGGTGTCAAACTAGCTAAATGAACCTCATTTTTATGGCTTGGGACACTACCTAGGGTCTGAAAGGACAGCCCAAATCGTTCAAAACCAAACATGCATAGAAATGGGACTTTTGCGACAAGAAGAAGCACAAAAAGCTACCAAAATGAGATCCAAGCAAACAAAGCATCAAGGTGAAGACTTTTTACCTTCTCGAGCTTCCCAAGAAGGTGATGATCCAAGATCCACAAGCTTGATTCAACCTCGAAGCTCCTTGATGCAACTCCTTCTTCCTTAAGCACACAAAAGACACACTTTTAGCTCAAAATACACTCTTATGGGGGTTAGGGTTTGCCAAAAACGACTCAAGGGCTTGGAGGTTGAGAAGATGGAGGAAAATGGTCCATAAAGATGCTTAAATACTCCACAAACCCTAAAAATTAGGGTTTCCTTCGGACATGAGTACGCCCAACGTACATATGTGTTCACCCAGCATACTAGGGCGCGCCCTAGTACGCTTAATGTACCCACATGTACGCTCAACATACACCTCCTGCCCCAAAATTACAATCTTGCCCCTAGGGCTTTGCAAGGCTACTTCCTTTCAATCCAAGAATCAAAATGACATAAATTAAAACCAAAGGAGGGATTTGAAAATACCTGAAAACTGGGGTGTTACAACTCTCCCCCACTTGAACTAGACTTTTTCCTCGAAGTATGCTGCAGAGAACAAATCTGGATAATGCACCCGCATCTCAGCCTCCGGCTCCCAGGTCCATTCGGAGCCCCTCTGATGCTGCCATCGTACCTTTACCAAAGGTACTTCCTTGCTACGCAAAACCTTTACTTTCATCTCCAGAATAGCTACTGGTCTCTCAACATAGTTCATATGCTCATCAACCTGGATATCATCCAAGGACACTATTGCATCCTCACCCAATACGCACATTCGCATGTGCAAAGCATGGAAAGTACTATGCATCTGACTGAGCTCCTCAGGAATATCCAATCTGTAGGCGACCTTGCCAACCCTGGCAATAATCCGGAATGACCTAAAATATTGGGGACCCAATTTCCCCCTCTTCTTGAAGTAAATCACACGTTTCCAAAGTGAGACCTTCAGTAACACCATGTCGCCGACCTGAAACTCCAACTCGGATCGGTGCCGGTCGGCATAGCTCTTCTGCTGACTCTGAGCAATCTGCAATCTCTACCTGATCTGCTGAATCATATCCATAGTCTGAAGGACCACCTTGGTCCACCCTATAACCCTGTGACCAACCTCGCCCCAGCAAACCGGGGTACGACATCTCCGTCCATACAATAGCTCAAAAGGTGGAGCACCAATGCTAGAGTGAAAACTGTTGTTATAGGAGAACTCCGCAAGAGGTAGGTAGGAGTACCAACTCCCACCAAAAGCAATCACACGGGCCCGTAACATATCCTCAAGGATCTGTATCGTCCGCTCACTTTGGTCGTCGGTCTGCGGATGATAAGTCGTGCTGAAGTGCAACCTTGTGCCCAGTTCCTCATGGAACTTCTGCCAAAATCGGGAGGTGAACCGAACATCATGGTCTGAAACAATGGAGACCGGAACCCCATGGCGAGCAACGATCTCGCGAATATACACATCGGCCAACTTCTCGGCCGAAGAACTCTCCCGAATCGCCAGGAAGTGGGCACTCTTGGTCTATCGATCCATGATGATCCAAATAGAATCAAAACCCTTTGCCGTCTTTCGCAACTTGGTGATGAAGTCCATCGAAATCTGCTCCCATTTCCACATGGGAACCTCTAATGGCTGCAGCTTGCCATGCGGGCTCTGATGCTCAGCCTTGACCATCCTGCAGGTCAAGCACCTCTCCACGTACCAGACTATATCTCTCTCTTCATACATGACCACCAATAACTCAATCTCATATCCCGATACATCTTGGTGGCCCCCTGATGGATAGAAAAACGAGACTTATGAGCCTCCTCCAACACAATCTGTCTGACTCCATCAGACATAGGAACCCATACCTGACCACAACGGGTCAACAATCCACGACTATCCAAAACAAATTTGGCGATCTCACCCCTGATCCTCTCTATCTTCCAGTTCTCTTCCCGAACACCCTCGTCCTAAGCCTCCCTAATCAATCCCAAAAGCGGAGAATCCACTGATATCCTTATACACGATACCCCATCTAAAGACCCAGCCAACTTACAGCTCAACGCATCTTCCACCACATTTGCATTACCCAAATGGTAAAGGATTTCACAGTCATAATCCTTGACTACGTCTAACCACCTGCGCTGCCTCATGTTCAGGTTCGGCTGATCCGTAATATGCCTCAAACTCTTGGGATCCGTGTAGATAGTACATCGGACCCCATAAAGATAATGCCTCCAAATCTTGATGGCAAAAACCACAGCCCCCAACTCCAGATCATGCGTGGGATACCTCTTCTCATGCGGCTTCAACTGCCGTGAAGCATATGATATCACTGTTGACTCTGCATGAGGACCGCCCCCAAACCAATGATGGAAGCATCACATAATACCATGAAATCCTCAATTCCCTCTGGGAGGGTCAAAACCAGGGCCTCACATAATCTTTGCTGAAGGGTCTCAAATGTTGACTGCTACTCAGTGCCCCATCGGAAATCCACCCCCTTCCTCGTCAGACAAGTGAGGGGTTCTGCAGTCATGGAGAAATCCTGAATGAATCTATGATAGTACCCTGCCAACCCCAAGAAACTCCTGATATCCGAAGGAGATTTCAGAACCTCCCAATGCATCACTGCCTCGATCTTGGTCAGATCGGCCAATATCCCGTCCTGGTTAACGAGGTGTCCAAGGAACTGACCCTCTCGTAACCAAAACTCGCACTTCGAGAACTTAGCATAAAGTCGTTCTCGCCTCAAAACCCTAAGAAGCTCGCGAAGACGCTCCTCATACTGCTCTCTGGTCTTGGAATATACCAAGATATCATCAATAAATACAATAACTGAACGATCGAGCATCGGCTTGCATACTCGATTAATAAAATCCATAAATACCGCAGGCACATTGGTAAGCCCAAATGGCATTACCACGAACTCGTAATGCCCATAACAAGTCTGGAACGTGGTCTTCTCCATGTCCTCCTCTCTCACCCTGACCTGATGATACCCAGACCTCAGATATATCTTGGAGAACCAAGATGCACCCTACAACTGATTAAAGAGGTCATTAATCTACGGAAGGGGATAACGGTTCTTCACCGTTAGCTTGTTCAACTCCTAGTAATCAATACACATCTCGTGTGAACCATCCTTCTTCTTGACAAACAAAATCGTCGGTCCCCATGGAGAACTACTCGGTCTAATGAACTGCTTTCCTAGAAGCTCTTGCAACTAAGATGACAACTCCTGCATATCAGGCCATGCTAAGTGGTACGACGCATTAGCATTCGGGGCCACACCTAGCCCAAGGTCAATCCTGAACTCGACCTGCCTCACAGGAGGCACACCGGGTAACTCTTCCAGAAACACATCGGCAAACTCTCTGACAACAGGGACCTCTAAAACTGAATCCTGATCCCCAACACACGTATCCATGACAATAGGGACCTCTGGCTGCCAAACAAAACCCTGAACCTATCCTGGTGCCTTGTCCAGAGATAATCAGTTATCCCCCACTTGGGGTTCGACCTACCATGCGCTGGCCCTCACAATCAATCATAGCACCAAAACAGCTCAGCCAAACTATACCCACAATCACACGGACATCCCCCATAGGGATAGGGATCAAATCGATCCGATAAGGCACTCTGAAGATCTCCGGAACACAACCCTGATATACTGATGATGTAGAAACCCTGTGTTCGTTGGCGATAGAAACTCGTAACGAACACTCTAGCTTCCCCATGGGCATGTCGAACTCCCTAATGAACGATCGAGACAAAAAATACTGACTCGCACCCGAGTCAAACAACACTAGAACAGGCAAAGAGTTCACTAGGAACGTACCTAACAGAGGTACAAACATCAGCATAACACAAAACATAATCAACAGAATTGGGGATTGAAACATACCATTCACAACATCTGGAGCTGCTCTGGCCTCCTCAGAAATAAGCTAGAAAGTGCAACCTCGAGCCCTCGGGGGCTCCGCCCTGCCCTAACTCCCATCAGTGATCCTCAAAGTAGCTGGCGCTAGAGTCTGCGCCGGCCTAGCAGCAAGCGATGGGTAATTGGCCTTCACATGTCCAACCTGGTCGCAATGATAACAAATCTTGGAACTAAGTGTTGGGGCCTACTGGTGGCAATCCCCCGCCATATGGTCCTGCCGGCCACAATTGTGGCACCTAGAAGATGATCGGCAAGCACCCTCATGCACCTTGCTGCACTTCCCACAAGTGTGGCCCTTCCGGCCCCCAGTTTTGACATCACCGGTCTTAAACCGCTTTAGCGCAGGCTGGGACTACGTCGGGGCCTGCCTCTGCTGCCTGAAACATAATCCAAAACTCTAAGCCCAAAGCTTAGTGAGTTCCTCCAAAATACCCATACACAAACAAATAGCACAAATATAATAACAGCATGCAATGGGTCCACAACTAACAGATTGGATTACCCCTGAGCCTACAGCATAAGTCTGGCTTGCCCTTGGCCCACAAATTATGTATGGCTTGCTCCCCGACCCGATCAGTCCTCATACTAAATACCACTAAGCCCTCAGTACAAGTCTGGCATGCCCTTCCTGGCCCTCCACTCGTATCTGGAATGATCATGAGCCCTTAGTATGAGTCTGGCATACCCCTGGCCCGCAGCTCATATTTGGCTTGCTCCAGGGTTTGTTGGCTACAAAACGAAGCAGTACAACCTCAAACCAACCCACACAATATGTCGACATATAACAGATAATATCAGGTACTTCTGATGATCGCGGGAAAGCGAAGGCGTAAACGTACACATCCTCTGTTTATGGCTTTACGATTTTGGGATACTCTGATATGGATAAACAATTTGGTAACAATGATTGTGTAAATATTTTATGATTGTGGTTTGTTTTTAAAAGTTTAAATTTGTTGTGATTTTTGGGATGTTATGAGTTGGTATCAGAGCCTTGGTTTGAGTGAATTGGAGGAACCCCCGTGTGAATCCAGTCTCAAACTGAGGAACTAAAAAGGTTTTAAAAATGATTTTCAAAATTGTTTTCCAAAAATAATCAAGAAAGGATGCGATGTGTACGATCAGCAAGAGCCAATAAGTAGACCCCAAATTACCACACTATTATTTGATATTATGATATGTTAGAACTTCATGATAGTGATAGGCTAAGGATCTTCAGGAATGGCATGCTAGAATTTCCTGATTATATGATGCCTGATAGCCTATGGTTCTTTCTTATATCAAATTGACATCATTAATGTGGCGACCTAGTGTGTGCATCATACTTGTACATAACAAAGTTTCTATAGCCTGAGAATGTTTGATTTAGCTTTACTTCCTATTCTTATATGATTAAAGGCTTAGATTAGAGTCAAGTATTCGACTGTCTATGGGATCCGGCGTTATGTATGATTAGCATGCACGAGTGGATGCAAGGTTGGTAGAAGTTTCATGAGTGGGTGCAGTTCATAGAGGATCAGTGTGAGGAATGTTTAGCCACTCTAGAGAAAGCGAGGGTAGGACGAAGGTGTATCAGAGATGCTAGGATTTTGAGATCGAGAATTTCATATGAGGATCTGCCTGATTTTATTGTGTCTTAGTGCCAGTCGACTCCGCTGCTCGAATGTTTCTTTCTTTGTGCTTTGTGGGACTCCTATTGATGTGAGCTAACTATCAAATGAATACATTAAGTTACATGCTATGAAGGTTAAATAATATTAGAGTGAAGGATTTGGCCCTATTGTGCAACTCTCGTTTGAGTCTAATCGTTGTATGGTTGGGTTCTTTAGTCAAAAGATTATTTAAGTTTTGTAGCATGTAACTGTATTCATGAAGTGGTTGACTGAAATTGATTGGGGTCCTTCCGCAGCTGATGCCAGGGGAGGTGGGGAATCATAGGAGAGCCTAGGAAGTATTTTAGTGCAAATTTTTTTGCCATTAGACAGATATTGGGAGTATTATTCCAAGTAGGTGTCTTAGAGGATCCGAGATGATTCTTGAGGAAAGTATAGATAGGTGTGGAAGGTAGTATTGGGCCCGAACTACTAAAAGCACAGGATCCATACTCGAATCAAGGAAAATTTTAGGGATTCTAAGGGCTGGTCAGGGAAGATAGCATGGTTTGATACCATGATTCTGTTGGATTAGGTGTCTAAGCCCAAAACTATTTTGGTATGTACTTGACCCGATTGTGAGCATGGTCCTTTTGGGTTGCCTTCACCATATATTATGTGAATAATATATTAAAAGAGAAATCATATTGTTTAATTAATATTAGTCAAGAATTAATTAAGAATTAATTTTGTGGCTAAAAGAGATTAATTAAACTTGGGGGACTAATATTGTAATTATAAGAAAATTGCATTGTGGACTATGGATTCCTATTGGAAAGAGGATTGGACGAAATCTATGGGAAGCCCATATGGATTTCGTCCAAGGGCTTTCTAAAGGGACTCCATGAGTTGCTTAAGGCCTAAGCACATAATTAGGGTTTTCCCTGAAAACCCTAGCAGCCCGCACAAGTATAAAAGGACCCTAGGGCACCCAAAAGATGGCTAAGCATTCCCTTGGAGTTTCTTGGACGTTTTAGTGCCTCCTCCCTCTCTCCTTGTTCATCTTGTTGCTCATGGTATTTGTGACTCCATTAGAGGTGCAACATTTGAGGCACTAAGCTTTCAGAATTCAAGATCAAGAGGAATTGAGATTGTTATTGCTACATAACAATCAAGGTAAAATCGAAATCCTATTCTTATGTTAATATCGATTATCACATGCTAGATCTAGGGTTTATTGCTTTGGTATTCAATGTTGTATGTTTAATTAGAAAAACCTAGATCAAAGCAATTAGGGTTGCATGAACACCATAGGAATGATGTTATGCTCATAATCCATCAGTGGTATCATAGCTTAGGTCGTTTTTCTAGTTGAATAGATGCAAAAGTGAACTGCCAAAGGATCAAAAAGTCGAATTTTTTGTTGTCTGCGCCGCCGACTCGGCGAGTCCATCAGCGGACTCGGCGAGTAGCCCTGACTCAGCGAGTCCATCAGTGGAATCGACGAGTAGGCTGAACTCGGCGAGTCCATTAGTGGACTCGGCGAGTCCAGGGTGTTGTTGACGGGATTTTCGATTTTTTTAGCAGATTTTGTTAAGGATAATTACCAAAACTCGTTTTTATTGCCTAAAATCGATTTTCTATGTTTGGATTGATTATCCTTATCAAAATTAATGGATTTGGTTAAATATGGATAATATAGGATTATTATTAGTCAAATATTTGACCTATAAGATTGAAAAGTTTCAATTTACACCCTTTAGGTTTTATAGTTTAAATTTGAACTTAAAAGTTTTAGTTTTTGAAATTTAAATAGTTAAACCCTAATATTTTGAAAGGTTTCAAAATTTGATTAAAAGGTATTAATTTTGCAATATTAAATTCTAGAACCCTAGTATTTTGAAAAATTCAAATTACACCCTTATGGTTTTATTGATTTAATTAAGAGTTTAATTAAAAGGGATAATTAATAAATCCATGATTATATGGTTTAAGGTTACTCAAATTAAAAGTTTAATTTATTAAATTAAACCACCTAGTATTTTAAAAGTATAAAATACACCCTTATACTATATAGAAATAAAAGTTTAATATTATATATGTATGAGTAAATTTCAGTCTTACCGTTAGTAGGCCTCATTCACGAAGTTGGTCTATAAGGAGTGTTTAAGGAAGCGGCCTGTAAAATGACCGCCATTGGGTATCCACTTTTACCCACCGCACTCTTGACTAGTGGAGGGTCGTTAGCCGAACGGGTAGGATAGGACACAACCTTCCATTATAAGTATAATGAAATACGAAGTAACTAAATGTTTTATAAATTCCCAAATCTTAGTTACTTTAAGAAAAATGTGGAGTTGGTGCTATTCCATGAAATTACACTTTATACCCTTGCTAAGACGTTAGTGGAGCGTGTGTGGTTAACCGGCACACTAATTGGGTTCTAAGCAAAGGTGGCAAAGGGTGGCTTGTCACACCCCAAAACCGGAACGGCGGAAACGTTCGGGGGTGGAGGACGTCATGTTTAGTATCACAATATATGTATATAGTAAGCAAGTAATGAACAACCATTTCATTTAGAAAGAAAGTGTTTACAATGTGTGTGTTCACAAAACATAGAATTCATAAGCAAATAACAAAACAAGACTGGAAGCTATAATGCTCCATCTTCTGAATTCTCAGCACGAGTACCTGTCTAATAGGCTCCTGAGAATACAAGTTATTTGAAAGAGTTGATCAGCAATTAAGCTGATGAGTTCATAAGATTTTAGTGATGTAAGTAAGTTTGTAGAAAGTTGTTGAAAAAAAATAGTTGTAATAAGTTCTGTTTAGAAAAGTTTTCCTGTTCCTCCAGAAAATCCTATATTTCCTGCTTTGATGAAAGATAAGTAAAAATGACTCTACAGTCCTTTCTATGAGTATTAAATGGATACAAGTTATATAAAACCCAGACTAAACAAACAATGCGTTGTACGTATCTGCCTTAAGCCCACAACCAAACAAGGAACAGGGAATGAGGCGGAAGGCACACAGTCCATTGGTTGTTTGATCATCGTTGTATATAACCATGGCGTATTCACTTGGTACTCATGGAGTTAACTGTAATAGTTCCTTTATATTTAATGAAAAGATTCTTTAAGAAAACCCTTATTTCTTATAATAAAATGGTGACCACATTGATTACTTCTATAATCACTTAGTTTATACTGGATATATATGATCTAATATCGAATATATAGTTAATTGGGTGAATCTGCCCTAAGCCCACAACCAAACAAGGAACAGGAAGTAAGGCGGAAAGCACACATCCAACTACCTGTTGTGTATTAATGATATATAACCATGATGTATAAACTAAGGTATTATAGAGTTAATCACCTAAAGTCCTTTAAGTTTATACTGGTTTAATAAAATGGATTAAACCCTTTACTAGGAAGTTTCTAGTTTTGTTTACCAAAAGTTCTGATCTGGAAAGTATGTTTTGTACTAGAAAACTGTGCATTGACTTTGTGTTCTATGACTTGACCCATACCTGGTACCCTTATGATGACTTAATGTATACAGAGCATATATATATCTTGAATCGAATAGATAATAGATTAGGTGAATCCGTTCCAAGCCCACAACCAAACAAGGAACAGGAAGTGAAGCGGAGAGCACACATCCTATTATCTGTCGGATCCTATTGTTATATATATATATATATATATATATATATATATATATATATATATATATATATCCTTTGATGTATACATTAAGGAATCATAAGGTTAGAATTATAGTCCCTTTCTACTGAATGTACTAGACTCGACTGTTCTGTTGTCGTTTGTAAAATGTAAGTTTTCCCTAGTTTATAACTATCTTAACTCGAAAATAGTTTGCATTTGACTTTCAAGTGGAGCTATCACTTTATGAAAGTAATGGGAATTAAGGTCAGAATGTGAAGGATAGTACCCCTACTATACGCTCTCCATGTCTGGAGATTAAGGGAACCAAACGCGACTGTTTTAGCAAACCAGTTGCTACGCCGTGTAATTCACATTAAAGTTTTATGATCATGTATACCCAATATAACTATCACCTTTTGTTTAGAACAATGAGTTAGTGATTCATTGGTATAATTAGATCCTGTAGTAGTTCCATGCTATAGCAACTTAATTTGTTTGTTATGTATGGTATTGTTTGTTTCTCATCATAATATGTTCGTTCTGTTATCATTTATTGTATCTAGTATGAACTGAATCTCTAAACTATACCTATTATAGTTTACTAATGTTTTACTTGAACTGTTGTTGAAAAGACTCATTTATCTACTAAGTTATGCTTGTACTTTAAAAACGGAGTTTTGCTAAACTATGAAGTAACATAACTTTAATAGAGTTTTTGAAATGTTTTGATCACTTATAAAAGACATAAGCAACATTTTGAAAGATGTTTATAACAAACAATTTACACAATTATCATTGTGTTCAACTTGTTATCCCCCCCCCCCTTAAAAGCATTTAAAACAGTTTAAAAGATTCATTACGGGGTATGAACTCACTTGATGTGGGTGATTTCAAACGGGTATGCATGTAAGGATGAGAAGTTCCACGAATGAAGTCTTAAGACACAACAAGTCCTAAATGACATATATTGGCATGAATATAGTGTTTATAAGCAACTATATGAAAGGAAACACCTTCCGGGACTAGGAAACACTTTGACCAAGTGTTGGAATCACATGTGATTCATCAAAGGAGAGTGGAATGGCACTAACTTGAGTTTAATACCATGGGTTTATGGCCAAAGGGAGTTTACGGCCGTAAACTCATGGTCAAACATGCATAAGTGTGGGTTTGAAGGCTAGGGAAGCTTAAGGGACTTTTGCTCTACACAAGGATGAGAAAGACCAACACAAAGGAGGCTTTTGATGAGTTTACGGCCCAAAGGAGTTTACAGCCGTAAACTTATGGTCATTATGCATTTGAGAGTAGTTTAAGGTCCTATTCTCATCAATGAAGGGTTCTAGGTCACAAGCTTTGCATGTAGGAGGGTTTATGGCCAAAATGGCACCCTTAAAGGGGTTTACGGCCATGGGAGATGGCTTGGCCGTAAACTCCTTTTGTCCTTGTGTTCTTGTTGTTTTCAAGTCTCTAAGCATGAGTCCTAACTAGATATGAAGTATAGGGAAGAGTACTTACGATCTAGAAGCTTGAAATGGTCGGTTTTGGCCAAGAACACTAGTGTGTGTTCTTGGTGTTTCTTGAAGATCTAAGAAAAGAATGATTTCATGGATGAAATCAAGGAGTGTAACTAGGAGATGAAGTGTAACAACAAATCAAGGAAAGTACACTTACTCTTTTGAAGATTTGGGATGAAAATTGTGAGGATAGTTGAGAGAGAAATGGGGTGTTCTTGAGGTGGAAGTGAGATAATGAAGGAAGGTTAAGAATATGAGCCTATAAGGGGGAGTTTACGGCCCACCTTGAGTTTACGGCCGTAAACTCAAGTGTTGTGGCCGTGAACTCTTAATAAGAAGGTTAAGGCTTGATTTCTTGGACAGTGTGTCTAGCAGGTACATTCTAACACTCATTCCTTAAGTGTACTAGGCTTAAAATTCCTTAGAATGACCTTTAACCGAGCTAGAACTCATTACCAATGAGTCTGACACTCGGTTGATTTGATTGACTGGGCTTTAAAAGTAAAAATTTTCTGGGTTGTCACATCATCCCCCCGTTAGATGGAATTTCGTCGCGAAATTAGCCTTCTTACAGCGCTACTGGGGTTACGCTCCTCTGATTTGCAGAATACCCACTCGTAGACCTGGCAACTTTGCCCTGGTGTTCATGATAGGATTTGTACTTGGCCCATCTATCATTGCCTCGTGTATACAAGTCGTATATAGTTAGGATTAGTAAGACGGTCAGATGTGCGACTCTGCCCCAGGTCCACAACCAAACAAGGAACAGGAGATAGGGCGGAAACACACATCCTAAATCTGTGTAATCATAATCATATACCACCCTCGCGTATATACTGAATGGTGATAGGTGGGCTGTATTCGTCCATAGCCTCTCTGCTCGAACTTGGTCTGTTGGACGAGTGGTATTTCGTGACGGTCTGCGGACATCTGACGATAAGGCTTCGGAGGACAAAGTACTCTTCGCACGAGTACTTCGGGGTTCCGAATACGAAAGATAAAACTGAGGTTTAGGTCGGACTGTCGTTACAAATGACGAAAGTTTTGAGAACTTGCCGATCGAGGCGATAGAAATATATGAACTTAGTATGGTGAGGACCACGCCAATTCATGACGAATGATAGTAACGGACTCCTTACTGAACAAAGTTTTGGCCAAATTTGAAAGAAACGTCTGTTATACGATGATGTATCCCTAGTGTGTTCGATAATGTACTCCTAGTGTGTTCGACAATGTACTCTTTGTAAATGATCCCGGGCTTTCTGTTTTCCCTTTGATGTTAACACTCTTACGTATCGTACCGCTATGTGCGCATACATACTAATGAAAGTGCTTTGATAACTGGTGATGATACTTTATATCATGATCCTCCTCGGTACCACTACGATCGCCTGTTATATACAAGTTATGAATAGTTAAGATGAATAAGACAGTCGACTGAGTAACTCTGCCTCAAATCCACAACCAAACAAGGAACAGGAATTAAGGCGGAGTCACTCACTCTAAGTCTGGAATATCTTAGTTATGCACAACCCTGATGTATATGCTAAGCCATCATAGCTTCTCTAAACGGATCTTTTAGTTCTCTTGGATACTGTGATCTATTTCAATATGTGAGTTATTATAATTACTTTTTAAGTGTTTTCCCCAAGCTTTAATCTTATATAAATATAAATTAATTTTCAAAGTAATTACTATTTCGAAAACGTACCGCTGCTCGTCGACGACTCCGGGGTAGATTCTCCTGCGGTGATCATCAGAATGCGTCCATCCGCTCCTGAGTTCTTTGCTATCAGGCAGTCCCTCTGTTTGTGTCCAGTCTCACCACAGCCATAACAGGCTTGGTTTTCTTCAGCTCCGGGGACTTGGGAGATCGGCTGAGCCGGTGCTCTGCAGAAACGGACTGTGTGTCCCTTTCTGCGGCAGTTCAGACATTGCATTTCCCGGCATACTACGGTGTGGTGGTAGTTGCACTTCCCACACGTTGGGAGGGTTCCAGCATATCGACTGGTAGGTGCTGTAGCAGCAGGTGTTGTAGTGACGTACATAGTACTCGTTTGTTGCTCTTGTGGGGTGTCCTGTGTTGTCGCTTCTTTTTCCTCTTGTTCCCCGACTTCTGATTATAGCCCTTTCCCTTAAATGGCTCGGGAACAAGGACGTTTACACCATGGCGGACTCCATGGTCGATGAGTCACTGGGCCAGGCGTTTGGCGCTATCAAATGTGGCTTGGTTAGAAGACAACACATCTCCTTGGGTCGGAGCAGTCAGACCCCAGATGTATCTTTCTATCTTCTTGCTCTCCGGGGTAACCATCTTGGGGCATAGTGCTGCCAGGTCACAAAACTGTCAGTGTAGGCTACTATGTCTGAGCTGACCATCTTGAGCTCCCATAGCTCTTGTTATAGCTTTTGTACTTCGCCCCTCGGCCAGTACTCTTCCAGCATTAACTCTTTTAGATTTTCCCAACCTATTGAGTTAGCCACTGATAGGGTCAGTGACTTAACATGGTTGTTCCACCATGTCAGGGCTCTGTTGGAGAAGGTGCAGGCAGCAAACTTCGCTTTGCTCCCTTCTGGGCACGAATAGATTTCGAAGACCAAATCTGTTTTCTCGAACCATCGCATCAGAGCGATGACTCCACCTTTTCCATTAAAGGAAAGGGGTTTGCAGTTGGTGAAGTCCTTGTATGAGCACTCTCTCGAGCGCACATGGATCTCACTTTGAGTAGGATGAACAGGTGTTCCACCTCCGCTGGAACTGGTAGGATGATATTGAGTCATGGCTGTTGCCACAGCCGCAACTACTGCAGCATTTAGAGTTGCCGTATTGATTTGTGGAGGAGGTGTTGGAGTTATCGGAGTAGTGCGTCTGTTTGATCTGCGAGGAGGCATCTTTTCTAAAGGAATACAAAGATGCGACGGAATAAGTCTAAAGCAATGGACACAAGCCGAAAGCTGAAAAGACAAGGTTATCCTAGTTCTGGGTGTATCGGGTCCTGACTTCCACAGGGTTCTAGAGACAATTCATAATAGTGTCTATACCTAATAAACTCTATGAATTTGAAATGGCTATCCTCGAATGAATATCTGTTGCCTGAATAATTGTTACTAGCTGCATGTAAGAAAATAATCCTAATATATAATGTAAGCAGTGTCTCCACTCGCTCATTAAGTTAACAAGATTATTATTTATTAGTGTGACGTGTAAGATGTTTTGGTTACTTCTGTTGATCTCTCTTTGAAAGATCCTCATGAACTTGCTCTTGTTTCCTCCTGGCTCTTCTATTGTCTACTATGAGGAAGTGGTTACTTCTATCTGGGCTTGTCGTGCGAGAATGGAAGTGACTAAAGAATCTATGAGATTAATGGTAACTTTATGGGGTGATCCTTACAGATTCCTTCTATAATTGTACAATGTATACAAGTTGTATATAATTCAAGATTAAATAGACCTTCGAATAGGTGATCCTACTCCAAAACCACAACCAAACAAGGAACAGGTAGTGAAGCGTAGATCCCAAATTCTAAGTCTATAAAATCTCAATTATATATAACCTTGGGAGTATACATTGGAAGATTATAGACCTATCCGTAAGGGTCTTTTAAGTTATCACATAAGTTGTTTACATGGTCTAAAATACTCTTATAGTACTTTAATGTAATGTACTTGGTATGTTTTAAACTTGTTATCGCGTTATGGTATCATAGAATACTCCTATAGTATTCTAACTCTAATGTACTTGATCTAGTATTCTCTTGACTGGTGTTTAGGTAAGTTTTAAGACTATTGCAACACCACATCACTCCCAAACACATGTCGGTCACATCTCGAATGAATATAGTTGATCAGGCTATTTTGATCCTAGCTATGATTACATAACTGTTCAGGTTTGACGAAAGTGTTCAACCTTTAAATACTTTAGTTCTGTTCTTCTCGTGATACTTGGTCTACATGTATAAGCAAGTAGGTATATTTTATAACTTATCGTTATACTCTAAAATTATATCATTATCCAGAGCACTTAATCCCCATTGTATTTATAGTTGTATATCTTTTATCGGTTGATATACTTAGTTCACTATAAACAATGCTCTGATACCAATCTGTCACACCCCAAAACCGGAACGGCGGAAACGTTCGGGGGTGGAGGACGTCATGTTTAGTATCACAAGATATGTATATAGTAAGCAAGTAATGAACAACCATTTCATTTAGAAAGAAAGTGTTTACAATGTGTGTGTTCACAAAATATAGAATTCATAAGCAAATAACAAAACAAGACTTGAAGCTATAATGCTCCATCTTCTGAATTCCCAGCACGAGTACCTGTCTAATAGGCTCCTGAATACAAGTTATTTGAAAGAGTTGATCAGCAATTAAGCTGGTGAGTTCATAAGATTTTAGTGATGTAAGTAAGTTTGTAGAAAGTTGTTGAAAAAAAATAGTTGTAATAAGTTCTGTTTAGAAAAGTTTGCCTGTTCCTCCAGAAAATCCTATATTTCCTGCTTTGATGAAAGATAAGTAAAAATGACTCTACAGTCCTTTCTATGAGTATTAAATGGATACAAGTTATATAAAACCCAGAGTAAACAAACAATGCGTTGTGCGTATCTGCCTTAAGCCCACAACCAAACAAGGAACAGGGAATGAGGTGGAAGGCACACAGTCCATTGGTTGTTTGATCATCGTTGTATATAACCCTGGCATATTCACTTGGTACTCATGGAGTTAACTGTAATAGTTCCTTTATATTTAATGAAAAGATTCTTTAAGAAGACCCTTATTTCTTATAATAAAATGGTGACCACAGTGATTACTTCTATAATCACTTAGTTTATACTGGCTATATATGATCTAATATCGAATAGATAGTTAATTGGGTGAATCTGCCCTAAGCCCACAACCAAACAAGGAACATGAAGTAAGGCGGAAAGCACACATCCAACTACCTGTGCATTGACTTTGTGTTCTATGACTTGACCCATACCTGGTACACTTATGATGACTTAATGTATACAGAGTATATATATATATATATATATATATATATATATATATATATATATATATATATATATATAGAATCGAATAGATAATAGATTTGGTGAATCCGTTCCAAGCCCACAACCAAACAAGGAACAGGAAGTGAAGCGGAGAGCACACATCCTATTATCTGTCGGATCCTATTGTTATATATATATATATATATATATATATATATATATATATATATATATATATATATATATATATATATATATATATATATATATATATATATATATCCTTTGATGTATACATTAAGGAATCATAAGGTTAGCATTATGGTCCCTTTCTACTGAATGTACTAGACTCGACTGTTCTGTTGTCGTTTGTAAAATGTAAGTTTTCCCTATTTTATAACTATCTTAACTCGAAAATAGTTTGCATTTGACTTTCAAGTGGAGCTGTCACTTTATGAAAGTAATGGGAATTAAGGTCATAATGTGAAGGCTAGTACCCCTACTATACGCTCTCCATGTCTGGAGATTAAGGGAACCAAACGCGACTGTTTTAGCAAACCAGTTGCTATGTGTAATTCACATTATAGTTTTATGATCATGTATACCCAATATAACTATCACCTTTTGTTTAGAACAATGAGTTAGTCATTCATTGGTATAATTAGATCCTGTAGTAGTTCCATACTATAGCAACTTAATTTGTTTTTTCTGTATGGTATTGTTTGTTTCTCATCATAGTATGTTCGTTCTGTTATCATTTATTGTATCTAGTATGAACTGAATCTCTAAACTATACATATTATAGTTTACTAATGTTTTACTTGAACTGTTGTTGAAAAGACTCATTTATCTACTAAGTTATGCTTGTACTTTAAAAACGGAGTTTTGCTAAACTATGAAGTAACATAACTTTAACAGAGTTTTTGAAATGTTTTGATCACTTATAAAAGACATAAGCAACATTTTGAAAGATGTTTATAACAAACAATTTACACAATTATCATTATGTTCAACTTGTTATCCCCCCCCCCCCTTAAAAGCATTTAAAACAGTTTAAAAGATTCATTACGGGGTATGAACTCACCTGATGTGGGTGATTTCAAACGGGTATGCGTGTAAGGATGAGAAGTTCCACGAATGAAGTCCTAAGACACAACAAGTCCTAAATGACATATATTGGCATGAATATAGTGTTTATAAGCAACTATATGAAAGGAAACACCTTCCGGGACTAGGAAACACTTTGACCAAGTGTTGGAATCACATGTGATTCATCAAAGGAGAGTGGAATGGCACTAACTTGAGTTTACTACCATGGGTTTGTGGCCAAAGGGAGTTTACGGCCGTAAACTCATGGTCAAACATGCATAAGTGTGGGTTTGAAGGCTAGGGAAGCTTGAGGGACTTTTGCTCTACACAAGGATGAGAAAGACCAACACAAAGGAGGCTTTTGATGATTTTACGGCCCAAAGGAGTTTACAACCGTAAACTTATGGTCATTATGCATTTGAGAGTAGTTTAAGGTCCTATTCTCATCAATGAAGGGTTCTAGGTCACAAGCTTTGCATGTAGGAGGGTTTATGGCCAAAATGGCACCCTTAAAGGGGTTTACGGCCATGGGAGATGGCTTGGCCGTAAACTCCTTTTGTCCTTGTGTTCTTGTTGTTTTCAAGTCTCTAAGCATGAGTCCTAACTAGATATGAAGTATAGGGAAGATTACTTACGATCTAGAAGCTTGAAATGGTCGGTTTTGGCCAAGAACACTAGTATGTGTTCTTGGTGTTTCTGGAAGATCTAAGAAAAGAATGATTTCATGGATGAAATCAAGGAGTGCAACTAGGAGATAAAGTGTAACGACAAATCAAGGAAAGAACACTTACTCTTTTGAAGATTTGGGATGAAAATTGTGAGGATAGTTGAGAGAGAAATGGGGTGTTCTTGAGGTGGAAGTGAGATAATGAAGGAAGGTTAAGAATATGAGCCTATAAGGGGGAGTTTACGGCCCACCTTGAGTTTACGGCCGTAAACTAAAGTGTTGTGGCTGTGAACTCTTAATAAGAAGGTTAAGGCTTGATTTCTTGGACAGTGTGTCTAGCAGGTACATTCTAACACTCATTCCTTAAGTGTACTAGGCTTAAAATTCCTTAGAATGACCTTTAACCGAGCTAGAACTCATTACCAATGAGTCTGACACTCGGTTGATTTGATTGACTGGGCTTTAAAAGTAAATATTTTCTGGGTTGTCACATGGCTCGATGTTTGTCATAGATCGATGGAGCGTGTGTGGTTAACCGGCACGTCGATTAGGTGACTGTAACATTGGGGGCACCATGTATATTTGCATGGTTATCCACAACTTGTTTGTGATCCTCGGCATCCCAGTCACAAACAAAGGTCACACTCGAGATTTAAACATGCCATTGAAAAGTTCAATGAATCTCAAAAGATCTAGGAGTTTCAATTCATTTAAAACTTAATTTTCATTTTTGTTTTTCATGGTGGAAATTGGTAAATTGTCATTTACCTACCTTCAAATGTTTTGCAATTTGGATTACGGCATCCCTCTTCCATATTGTAGGATATTGTGTTGGATCCTAGCCTTGATATTTCATTTGGGTGTTATATCAGGGATTTCAATCAACTAACTTGAATTTCTCCCGTTTTGTAGATGTCAAAGTCTGACAACTATGGTCTTTTTGAATCCGTTGGAAAAGGTTTTCCACATGAAGATGATATTCCACGATTGGATTGTGGAAATGGAAATCATGCTTTACTTCCTCCACCTCCTCCAATAATTCTCCCTGACCCACGTGTTCGAAGACTTGAAAAGTTAATGGTCACTCAAGCCCTATTGGCAAAAAGACACAAAGATGGAAAGTCTGTATGTGCTCATGTCTTGGATATGAAGTTGCATATTGATAGATTGGGAATGTTGGGCGTTGATGTCTCGGAGAAGTTGGGTGTTGACTTGGTTCTTCACTCACTTCCCGATTCATATGGTAAGTTCTTTAGAGAGTACTATATGATGGAACATGATGTGACCCTCATTGATTTGACTTATTTGCATATTGCTACTGAATCAGCAAAGATTTGGCGCACTGGTCAAGCAAATTCATCTGGTAAATCAATGTCCCATCCTTCTATGGGGAATGGCAACATTGGAAGTCCAGAAACGTTTTCTCCACGCAAGAGAAAGGCTGAGTCTGAGATAGTCCCATGTACCTTTCCAGAAGAATCCGTATGTTTCTACTGCCAAAAGAAGGGGCATTGGTTACGAAGCTTCCCAGACTACCTGAGAGATCTAAGAGATGGGAGAGTCAAGATGTATGACTTTTCTTCAGGTAAAATCCACTATCTAACTCCATTAAGTTCCTATTTGGAGATTCTAAATACATGATGTGATAAGATTGCATTTTGTTGTAGGATCGAAGAAAAGAGAGGAAGCTTAAAGGAAGAAGTGAGCTGAGTCTGATCGCGAAGAAATGAATTTCGATCGCATGATTCGATGATTGGATTTTAAGCTGCTACTTTTAGAGTTATGATAGATTGCTTAGGAATATGAAAATAGCATAGTTTTCATTTGAATTTGCATTGTAAGGACAAGTTTTTCCGCACCGTTTTATAAATAAAATAAATTTGTTTTTTTGTCTTATTTATATCTCCTTACAATGTTATTTATGAAAATTGATGATTGTGTGTTTCTATTGAAAGCAATATTAAGTGGATGTGATTCTTAGTTATGTTATTTATGGTAGTGTCATAATTTTTCTAAGTAAGGAAAGATTCCCATCGCCCAAGTTTCAGTTGGACAGAAGCTTGGAATCATATTATTTGAATCATGTGATGTATGGAAATCTTGGTAATTAGAAAATTAAGACTAATTCCTTGATCACACAAGTATGTGAGTCAAGTGAAGGACTAAAGGACTAGAACACAATGTTGTGAACTAGTCAAGTCCACCACAAATAACAATAAGACTATTCGTCATAATTTACTAAAAGTATATTAAATGTGGTTATGCTTATAATATTAAGTATAATTCTGAATCATTGAAAAGTTTCAATGAATGGCAGAACGAATAAGAAGAATCAGTTAGGCAGAAGGATAAAAGTTTCTCCAATCTAAGAAGAAGGGAGAGTACTTTTGTATCGTGTTTTATGATCATCTTGTTGATTATGAAACCATATCACAATTAATCCTCTAAGGACATCTTAGTGCACTAGTATGGCTAAGAAGAGGAATCGAAAATTGTTGAAATGGTTAAATCAAAAGGATGAGTCATACTTCGTTCCAAAATCAAGTCTTAGAGTCGTATTCCAAGATTGTGAATTGAGTGACACATCTTAAGAAGTTCTAAGACACTCATCAAATGTGAAGTAGAAAATTGTTTTTGTCTTACTCTTGCACGTTTGAAATTGGTAAATTGTGATGTCTTGGATAAGACAAAGACCAACTAATACCAATTGTGTGTAGTGTTTGTCTTGATAAGAATCCGCACTAACTCTTGAATATTTGCTTGTCAAGAAATGTTTTCTTGACAAGAGAATCTTATATGTCAAGAGGACAGTGGGAGTCTAAATGATCTTGAAAAGTTTCAAGAACTAATCAAGAGTAAACCTATTATTAAACACTAGCACACGACTTGAGGTTTGTAACCTATCGTGTTGACGTATTCTTGTTTTTGTGCCAATCCAGTTGAGTTAATTATGCATATGAGTTGTACGAGTTCTTAATAGACTGCATAAGGCAAGCACCTTATTTAATGAAAGTACATTGACTGGTATAGGTGAGTTGCTAAATAACTTGGAAGCAATGGTAGGACCCTTGATGGCAAGAAATCAAGAATGAACAAGTTTTGTCCATAGAAGTTTGGATTTGTCACAAACATTATCTTACGATTATGGTTATGACAAATTCACATGGATAGGAACACGTACACTATAAAATCTAAGTGTCTTAAGGTTTCTCTCCTACATGAAAATGATTGTGAGGAAACGCTTTCACTAAGAGAGATTTTAAGAAGATAGCAATTATGTAGATTGCATTCCCAAATTCGATTATGATTACGGCATCCATCTTCATAGTTCGAATTGTGAGATATTGCGATTAGTCTGAACATTTTGGGACTTAGTAATATAAGTTCTGAATTAGTTTAGACACACATGTGAGTTATCTAAGGAAAGGTGTATGATTTTGAGATGCTCAGATAAAGGCTTATCAAAGCATACCGTATTAGGAAAATGAACTTTGGAAGTCAATAAGTATTGTTTTCTAAGAAGTTTAGCTAATTTCTAAATACGTGTCAAAGCTAGTGGGAGCATAAATGTTATGCTAGAATGGATATAATCATCATGTTAGTGGGAGCATGATTATTATTTTAAGTGTTGCAAGTTAGCAATATTAATTATAGAAAACAAAAGGATTCACTTTGCAAAGTTGCAGGGGTTGAAAAGTTGTTTTGCTATAATTAAGGGAGAGAATGTTATACTTTGTTTCGAAATCTAAAAGCTTAGATCGAGAAATTTTAATAAAACTTAGTCAAGGATATATTAATTGCGTCGTCAAATTTCGATTAAAAATGATTACGGCATCCCTCTTCATAGTTCGAATTTTGAGAATGTGGCAAATAGAAATGTTATGGCAAATGGCTGATAAAGTATCATGCTTTTATGTAAGACATTATGAATCGTGTCCCATACGCTTTTGGTATAGGATCGATTGCATATGCTGTAATTATTGACCGTTCTAAAATTTTCCAAATGCCTAAGGCATTAAGAGGGAAAAAAGGACTAGAACCGGATTTGACTAAAATAATTAAACAACTGTCAAGGACAATCTAAGGTTTTCTAAAGATTGGTCGCTTGTGGACAGTTGGAAGTATACTAATGGATGAACCATATTGACTTTATTATTAATAGATAAGACTCTATTTAGAACAAGTTGTCATATGGAAAATATGGAAATGTTTCCATATTGGGAGTTGGACGTTATAAACTTATGTCCAGATTAGAAACTTTTATGCAAGAAGGATGTTCAAAGGAATGTACTTTGAATGTGAGACTTCACATATATGGAATTGTCTTGTAACAATCTCCAATAGAGCATTTTGTATTTTCATTGGCCGAGTCTTGGTGACTTTTGTGTCGTGACATTACGAAAGGACCGTTGCATAAAATATTAGAATTTAACATATTCTAGTAGTGGCGAGAATTTTGTATTCTTACACTAATGATTAGGAATTGTGAAATGAGCATCATTGGAAATGTGTTCAATTGATCTATTTCACAAAGCAAGAACCATAGGTAAACATAGTGTGCATGCTTGGGCATGGGACAACTATTGTTATAATTCAAGTAAGAAGTTGATTACCCGAAACAACAAATAATGAGTAATCAATATGGTGATTAAATAAAAGTGTTTTATTTATACTCAAAGGTCTGAGGCCATATAGTATTAGTATTATTCTTGTGTTTCACTTTGCATGTTTTGACTTCCCGAATAATAAGATTATTCAAACATTCCACAATCGCTCATACTTTAGGAGTAGGTATGAAAGAAGATTGTCATGAATTGGTTTGTAGATTGTCTAAAGTGTATTAGACATAGCAAAGGTTTGCTGCAACGTTCATGAGTGCTTATGAATATGATTTGAGCATTGGATTAAACCCACGCTCACTTGAATCACTTCATGGATTTTATCACGGGTGATTAGTGAGACGATAATATCTTATATTCTTGAAACCGAGATGTGTGAGTTGTATTCTGCAAGTCGGTTGCACATTGATAATATGTAAACGCACCAGTAACTTGGTTTTATAAAACATATTGTTGTGTTTGATTTGATGAGTGGGTACAAGCGAGCATTGAGTAAACGTTTATCCGTTCCTTTTACCCAAAGTGGGATAAAAGCGATATATGTGGGCCCCTCGATGACTTAGTGATGACATCCTAAGCGCTTGGCCAAGCCGGGACTAAGTTGATGTGTTCAATTGTAGTCTGTTGTCAGTCGTCATAAATCGGAAATCGGGAAACAACACATGAACAGAGAGTATGATTAAAATCCATGTCTCAGTTCATACGATATCTAGAATGGAGGAATATATGATCCCTTATCTAAAGGACACGTTTCTGATATGATCAAAGTTCGACAGCGGCTTTTGAAAGCTACGATTGCTGATCAGGTTCTGTAGTCATATGCAAAATAGATATTAGACTTATCCAAGTGGGAGACTATTGGATTAGGTGTCTAAGCCCATAACTATTTTGGTATGTACTTGACCCGATTGTGTGCATGGTCCTTTTGGGTTGCCTTCACCATAGCAACTGATAGGATGAATTAAGGATAAAGAGGTTTAATTATGATTTATTAATATATTATGTGAATAATATATTAAAAGAGAAATCATATTGTTTATTAATATTAGTCAAGAATTAATTAAGAATTAATTTTGTGGCTAAAAGAGATTAATTAAACTTGGGGGACTAATATTGTAATTATAAGATAAATGCATTGTGGACTATGGATTCCTATTGGAAAGAGGATTGGATGAAATCTATGGGAAGCCCATATGGATTTCGTCCAAGGGCTTTCTAAAGGGACTCCATGAGTTGCTTAAGGCCTAAGCACAGAATTAGGGTTTTTCCCGAAAACCCTAGCAGCCCACACAAGTATAAAAGGACCCTAGGGCACCCAAAGCATGGCTAAGCATTCCCTTGGAGTTTCTTGGACGTTTTGGTGCCTCCTCCCTCTCTCCTTGTTCATCTTGTTGCTCATGGTGTTTGTGACTCCATTAGAGGTGCAACATTTGAGGCACTAAACTTTCAGAAGTCAAGATCAAGAGGAATTGAGATTCTTATTGCTACATAACAATCAAGGTAAGATCTAAATCCTATTCTTATGTTAATATCGATTATCACATGCTAGATCTAGGGTTTATTGCTTTGGTATTCAATGTTGTATGTTTAATTAGAAAAACCTAGATCAAAGCAATTAGGGTTGCATGAACACCATAGGAATGATATTATGCTCATAATCCATCAGATTCATGGTAGTGGTTTCGTATCTGTCGATCTTTTGGTTCTGGTTGTTCAGGCATGAAGATGGGTCTGGTGATTGTTTGGGGCCTCAGTGGTGATGTCGGTTTGGGTACAATGGTGTAGAACTAGATAAGTATATTGGTGTTAAGGTCTCGAGGGTATTGCTCGAGGCCGTGCATTAAGTTGAGGGACGCAAGGAGGAAAATATTATTATGATCAACTTGAGGATTTCAGCTGGAAGTTGAGGGGTCGACTGATTGATTGGAATGTCACTATCTATAGCAAGGACTATGTCCTTTCAATTTTCCGAGTTCGGAGAAGGAGTGAGCAGGCATGTGATTTCAGAGTTAGGATGTAAACCCAGCATGGGGCCAGTTGGCTATGGGGTTTGGTGGCAGTATGGCCGCGTGGGAGTGCGCAAGAGGATTGATGTGATATGTATGCTTAGTGATGCGATCAAGGGTCTATGTTCTTTGGATATAGGCAGGTCAAGTACCGGATTGACGGTCGGAAATGCAGGCAAAGAATGTATGTTTTGGATAGTAAGTTAGGGTTTTGCTTATGCAGTTGCATGATTCCTTAATGTTAAGTAGTTATGATTGGAAACTTTTAGATGTCTTCATCTGAAATTCAGTATTCTCTTAGGATTTGCTTGCTCCTTATCTGGAAGTTCATCTTGAGTGTGTTATTCATTGCAAGAGTCAGGGACGGTTTGTACACAGTTGATCTAGTTTGAGATATGGTTTGGTTGTAACACCAGTGGGTGGCAGTTCGAACCCTAAGTGGGGGAGAACTAGGTATTCTGCTTGGAGGGATCATCGACCTATTCGAGTTCGTGACATTAGAAGAATGGTTCATAGGGATCTGCGATGCGAGTATGTGGGATCTCAATTCAAGATTTGGTCAAGTCAGGGGCGTAGAACAAGTGGCTATCAGATGCAGGTGTTCAGGTGGTACATGATTTGTCTCTCAACAGGAAGTAGTCGGTCAAGGAGCTCGTTCTAGTCATTGGTTCCTTTTGGAATGCCAATGAATAGATGACGAGCCACTGGTATCACTCAGGTTGAGTATCGGTTGTTGAGGGATTTGTCAGTTCGTTGCTTGGATTCCTATTTTCAGTCTAGAGTGGGCAGACGCTGATTATAAATCAGTTTCAGAGTCGGGTATGTTCAGCTCCACATGGGTTTTTGTTCCCTGGATTAAGCGTCAATGTGTTCTCGACCATTAGTCATTTCATGCATCATCAAAGCAGAGATTCTTCGGAAGTTTGTGCTATATCAGTTGAAGTTCATCGTATTCTTCGACCTATCGTCAAGTTCGGCTCGAGTTTGGACGATGTTCTTGGTTATTGGGAGTCCAGAATCTGGGGTTGGTATTTGGATTGACCTGACTAGAGCCTTAGCAACATTTTTGGATTACCTTCAATGTTTTAGCGAGATAGTTGCGTATTGATGGGGTCTGTTTAATCTCAATCAAGTGTGGGATCTTGTTTCGATCGATCATGAGGATGACTTATGTTAATGATTGAGGTTCGTCGTTTCGATAGAACTCTGGTATTTCTCCCCTGTTTGGATGAGGTTATGGGTTCCCTAAGGGTGTGCATTGTGGTAAATTCATAATATATTGCCAAGAGGGGTGTGTGCGGGCTGGTCAAGATCTCAATGGAGCGCTTGGTTCAAATTATATGTATGGTTCTTTTTGGTTATAGCCTTTGAATTGGAACAAGACTACGACCGTTTATCCTATTCTCGGGTCGTATGCGACCATGATTTCTTCGGGTTTTGCATTGGTAGCAGATTGTTTTGTGAAAGGAATTATGTGTGGTAAAAGAATACAGCATTGTTGCGTTCGGTTAGCATTGAGAGGGATGTTGATTAGGTCCTTGCAAGGCGATGGAATGAGGTGAGTATCTTTAGCCCCCCAGGGTGCTTGTCGTGAGCTTCCAGGCAAATGATGTAATGTCGACAAGATCAGTGTAATACTGGGAACATTCGAGATATGGGGTTAGGTCCGAGTAGAGCATTCCAGACTCATGATGTGGACTCGGAGGCAATCCAGACCTATGTTGAGGACCTTATAGGGGTATCCAGACATAGGCTATGGGACCAGTGATCATGATTTCTCATTTCTTCTACTTTTGTTTTTGGTGTTGGTGCATTGATGGAAGTCGGGAGACTCACGAATCAGTTGGTTTTGATAAAGTGAGCAGTTAAGGGTTGTTGGGAGTATCAGTCCTGCATTAGAAAGTCTTTGCAGAGTGTTTGCATTATAAATCTCGTTTGTTCGCAAGCTGTTATTAGGGGTTTGGTTGCCAAGGTTGGGTTTCGGTCATGGAGTCTCGAGTCATGAAGTTCATTGTGAATGTCTCGAGTGATTTTCCAGGTGGTGATACACCTGAGCTGATAAGGGAGGGATACAAATGTGAAAATTCTAGGATTTCTCAACTTTTCTCGTAGGAGCAGTGGTTGGAAATGGCGTGTCAGGGAGTCAAGGGTTTATTTAAGGCTTTTGGTACATCTTATATATTTAATTGGATTTGGTGGAATTTCGTGATTGATGTGTTTGAGTGCTTTTCCGCATGTTTAGTAGTAATCATACTCAAAGGCAAGGGGAGGATTCAACAAATGGATGAATGTCAGTCCTGGAATATGGGTTTTGAAATTTAGATCTGATGGGTTGTTGGTCTTGGGAATCATTTTGATAGAGTTGATTTGGTGTTTGTAGCCTTGGGAGTCCCCAACTTTGTGGATCTCTCTAGACATTCGGTCTTAGCCAGGAAGTTGTGGAATATGTCACCGTTGTTTGTGCCTCTTTGCAGTGGTTATCTAGCTAAGGCTCATGTTTGGATCCACCTTGTTTTCGGATGAAGAGTTCAACAACATAGAAGGGCCAGGAGTCCCGATCCCCCAGTGGAATCAGCAAGGTAAGTAAGGGTCAGAAGGGTTCAGTATGGTTCAGATTGTAAAGAGATATCATAATAACTGCGTACCGAGATAGTTTTGCTTGCTTAAGAGTCAGTTGAGGTATTGGATTTCCGAATTTTGGGAGGGTTGTGATGGTTTCTCTAGTGATGAAAGTTAGCAAGTCAAGGATGGTATGGGTAGACAGCCGCCTGAATGAGCCGACTTTTAGTTCGGATCGGGTTCTGGGGAAGACCGTCTGAGTGACCCGAGGTGGAGATATGGAAACACTACCATGGGTTAGTTACTGCAATAGACTTCGAGGACGAAGTCTAAGTCAAGTGGGGGAGAATTGTAACATCTTGTTTTGAGGCACTTTCATTGTTGACCCTTATATTGAGATTTATGACATATTGGTCCCTAAGTAAAAGAAAGAGTGCAAAAGGGCCCATAGTGGTCTATAATTTCCCTTTTGTTTTAAATTCATATCATCCCATATCGAGTTAAAAACAAATCGAATTTGTTTGTATTTTTGTGTAAGCTTCTAAGTTCAACTATGCAGTGGGTTTTTTGTCTGTATATTTGTATGTATTTTGTGCGTATTTGTGTAGAGGGGGGTGTATTTGTGTTTATTTGTATGTATTGGTATGTAATAGGAAATCTTTTTTCTTACAGTTTGCGTTTACCTGTTGAGTGGAAGAGAATCCTTCAGAATATAAAGTTAAGTTATTTGTTTTTGTGTCTTTATATCTAAGCTTTACGCTCCGAATCTTTAATTAAATTGTAATCTATTGGTTTTCCTTGCTGTTTTCAAGTACTGAACGCAAACAACACCACCTCATCACATATCCATCTACTCGGACACACATGATCAAGGTATGTTTGTTTTTTCATTTGTATGTGTAATATGTATATGTGGATAGTTCTATGTTTGTGTGTATTTTATTATGCGTATATGTGTGCATTAGTGTCTATTTGTAGGTAAATCATGTGTATATGAGTGCATTTGTACGTGTGTATCTATGTTTAATGATGTTTACATGTATTTTTTTATATTTGGTCCAACATTTTCTTAAAAGTTTGATTAACTGTTGATTGAAAGGAGATCATGGAAGTATAGATGTTGAACCTTTTCTGGTGCAAATTTGTTGTTGTAATTTGTATTGTTGTTTGAAGAAGGAAGAGGCTTAATTCAATAGATTATACATCGATGTGCCTAAATCACTGGACTAGTAAACTTTCACTTTCATGTTTAACAAGGTTTGTTTTTTCATCTGCCAATTGTCCATTGTATGAGACTTTGGTTTATATTTTGTTGATACTTAGGCCATTACTGTGTAGTTGCAATATGTTTTTTGATTTTGAGTAAGGCATTAGAGGGTTTGCAATGTAATATTTGATGTTAACTTCATGAAAGTTACTTGACATTCATTTGGCATTGATTTGTATTGATTAGTGTTGGGTTGTAGTGTCTATATCTTTTTTCATATCTAATTCAGGTTAATGTGCAATACTCCCACCTATTTAAAAATTGTAAAATTTCTACCAAAGTTTTGTTTTTAGTGAACATGATGTGTTGTGTTTAGACTATTGTTTTCTGTTTCATGTTAATTTCATATGGATGGTGCATCATTATGGTTTCTCACATGGTTATTGGTTAACACTAATTTTCTCGATTAAGCCCTTCAAATTTCAAGGATTTCAACTTTTATTTCATTATGGAAGCTTTAGTTAAACAACTGTTTAGTTTTTTTTATGTCAACACATGGTTAATAATTGACATCCATAACATGTTTTCATATATGTGACAGTGTATCAATTAAATATCTACATATTGCTGATGTTTGAAACACCATAGGATCAATTGTTATTTTTCTTATTTTGTAAAAAGTTCAACTATCAACATTTTTAATACTTTTTCATGTGTATACTTTTTTCTTTTGTGTGTATGTTCAGATTTACAAATGGCAAATGCTTTATTGGTTAGTCAATATTAATTATAAAACAGAGCGACTAAGCCTTTTGTTTCAAAACTAGGCTTATAATGGTATATTATTTTTGATCAATCTCACCATTTCGATTAAGCCCTCAAATTCCGAAGGATATGCAAATCTTATCTAATGCCTACACTACAAATTTCAAAGGTGTTCTAGAACAAGAGAAGAAATTAAAAAATAACTCATGGAATCTAAAAGTATTATTAGGAAGTAGTAGAAAGTACTCAAGGAACCGAAAATCTCAATAAGCTATAGTTGGAAAATAAAGATGTGAGACTCATTTCACCAAAAACCTATTAACCAAACAAAAAAGTCCCTAAATAAACCATATTGGAAAGAACTTAAAATTTTAATATATATATATATATATATATATATATATATATATATATATATATATATATATATATATATATATATATATATATATATATATAAAAGTAAGTTCAAATAAAAACAGTAAATAGTGTGAGAACGTAAAAACACTATGTTTTTGTTATTATTCTGTAACGAATTTTGTATATGTGTAATGTTGAAGTAATTCTAATATAAATATTAACTTTCGATTAGTCATATATTCATTACAATGTTATTATTCTATTATAAACTTATGTATGTGCATTTTTGTAGTAAATTCTAATTTTAATTTTAACCTTTGACTATTCATTTTATTCTTTGCTGAATAATGACATAAATTTGTCGATACAAAATTCATTGCAGAATAATAACATAAAAAGGTGTTTTTACGTTCTCACACTATTTACTGTTTTTTATTTGAACTGTCCTATATATATATATATATATATATATATATATATATATATATATATATATATATATATATATATAAATTACAATGGAAATATAAAAAAATACACAAAAATGTTTTGATAATTGAAATATATATAAGATTCAATAAATCTCTCAAAAGTATATTGCTACATAATCTACTTTTCGATTTGGATAATGACATTTATAGATTTATTATTGTTTAAATAATTAATATAACATATTACTATTTTTTTTTATTAAATTTTGCCCAAAAATATGAATTTTTGAATATTCTTGAAATTGCAGGCTAATCCTATTACAAGACTATTATCGTTTTCGTTATACAATCTTTAAACTTAAAGTGATATATTTGAAATTTTTATGTTGTATTTTACTATTTTGTATGGAGATGAGAAATTTTGTAGTTTCGATTCTTAAACTAATACTTTACTCCTTAAATTTACTAAAAGTTTCACATTCAACCGTCATATCCAAATTTATGCATAAAAGTCCAAAGTTAGTAATAAAATCATAAAGAAGAAAAACTTAAAATTTTTTTTTACATAATATTGTTTCTGCTAGGACCACAAAAATATTAGTGAAATTTAACGAAAATTTAAAAGGTGATCTAGTTTGTGAAAATTATATAAAAGATACTTATTACAAAATTATAACCAAATTCATTATTGGTATATTGCTAATTCCAAATAGATGTTATGTTATTAAAATGTCATTTGTTAATTAAAAAATTTACATAAATCTAAAACATTAAAATTAATTTTTATATTTTGTGACTAATTAATATCAATTTAATATATAACATAAATTTAGATTAACTTTTATAATAGTATTAATTAATTAATAACAAGTTAATATTTGATTAATATTAAATAAAGATCGGAGAAGAAGGATTAAAAGTGGCATATGAAAGTGTTGCACCATTTTGATTCAAATAACCAATATAACACCAAATTTGTTGTTATACTATTCATTTATAACCAAATTGTGTGAGACCGGAGATGACGTCGCAACAAAATGGTGTAAAAATTGAGTTTTTGTGTATAGCTGAAAATGTCATTACAGTTAAAAAATTAGTAAAGAATGGTGGTTTTTTTGTTTTTTTAAATGAACATTTGTTATAAATTTCTCCTTAGATCGTTTTTATAATAATATTAGTTGTTAGCTTTTTTTCTTTTTTCTTACTAATGTTTTGGTCAAAAATTGATAAACTAATTTCGTAACCAAATTAGTAAGTATGGTGTGATGTTTAAAATAAGATATATAAAGTCAAAGTGTTTAAGATCTTGAAATCTGTTGAAGATCATAGTTGTGCTCAAGATCTTGCGAAGAAAATAATGATATTCATGAAACAATTTATCAAAAGAGATTTTATTTTTTTATGTAAATATGTTCCTAAATAATTGGGTTCCACTTCCAGAAGTAACCCACGTTGATAGTTAGCTGCACTTTTCATTCCTTTAGCTAGGTATTTAAGTATTGTACTTTTTGGTTTAATGGATATTCAGAAAATTGCTCCGGTCTTTGTTTCATTCTTTAAGTTCCTGGAGGTTAACCACCTACAATACGGTTCCTATCATTTTCCCAAACTGGTACAACTTGAGCAGATCAGACCAAACTGATCCGGTTTTGAATAAATTGGTTTTTGTATTAACCGGTCCGATTCTATTTTTGGTTTTCATCTTTTTTTTTTTTTTTTTTTTCTCCCCAGTTTCGATGTGCACTCGACGGATTGAGTAATTTATGGACCAGACCAGCTGTTGGGTTCATGGATAAATATCTAACCCATTAAAAGTTGGTTGGACACCTCGGCCCAATTAAAAACTACGGCTTGACTAGAAGTAGGCTAGGAAGATCTACCGAAATTAGTAACAAAAATCCCAACAAGCCCTTACCCGAATTCTCCTGACGCATATTTCACTTGTCTAAAATTACCTCACCTTGCGTTAGGACCAAGGAGAAAGATAAGCTTCCATGCTTGACTGAACACTTATTTTAAGACAATAAATGTCTAATGACTTTTATTTTGTGATTCGACTTGTTCCGAAAGAACGTGTTTTCACAAATAGTTCGTGAAATTTTTTAATTTGTGAGATTCCTATTAAAGTATTTCTTATTTTATACAAATGCACAGACACTTAAATTCAATGTATTTCACGAAATAGGCATTTCACGAGAATCAATATTTTCATGAAATCACCATTTTTTATCAATATTAAGAAGTGAAACACGTATTCTGTTCTTGTTTAACCAACCAGTTGCTCTTTTGGTGTCTCTGCGATTAGTTTCTCACAAGATTAAAATGTACAATATTTACCGTGGGGAAAAATATAAACAGTCTGGTGTTAGTATTAGTATGTATTTGTGATATAGTCCACTTGTATAGCCCATATGTGCGTAGACTTTGGCCTTGTATCGAGCATATATAACCTTTGTATTGTATATTTGGGGGCAATGAAAATAACATAATTTCATATTATGGTATCAAAGCCTTCTTACAATCACTCATCTTCTCCGTCTCTTTCCTTTCCAAAGCCGACGACTACTTTTCTCTTTGAGTCGAACCTAATTCTTTCTCCTCTTTTTCGGCACCATGAAAATCACTAATATTAAATCTCATGTCCCTCTTGTTCTTGACCTTGAAAGGTTGAATATTACGATTCTTGGATGGAATTATTCACCAAGCATGGTCAAGCCTACTATCTACTATGCCATAGACACAACGATCAAAAAAATTAAAAAAATAAAAAACATTTAGATCACCTTATAACACATTTAGATCACCCTATAACCCTACATAATTTTTACACCATATTTTACAACAAAAGGATATTGCTGTTATGAAATATTAGTTTGTGAATGACCATTGGATTCTCCATTCTCCCATAACTCCCCATCATTATTTACTATTAGTAACAACCATTTCAATGTATTTTATGAATGTAATAATGCACAATCATAATGTACATTCATGTTATAACTCATCTTTCATAGTATAAATAGTGAACCATATGTATTAGAAACTTGATGATTTCATCATAAGTATTGGAATAAAAGTTCTTTCCACTCTCATTACTCTATAATTTATCTTGTTATTAGCTTCATATTTTATAACACGTTATCAACACGACTCTATCATGAAGCTTCAACTTCTTGTCATTCTTGTCATTATCAGGTGTGTGTGTGTATATATATATATATATATATATATATATATATATATATATATATATATAATTTTTTTTATTTTTTTTAAAGTTCTTATGTATAATGCTCATAAGTAATTTTATGATACTTTTTAACTAACAATCCCCTAACATACAACTCTTTATTTTGATTAGTACTTTCACTATCGCAAACCTTAGCAAACTTGAGTTTATGGCTCTTGACATTAATGGAAAAAATTATTTATCATGGATCCTTGATGCTTAAATCCACCTTGATGCTATGGGTCTTGGAAACACCATAAAGGATGTAAATCCTTTAAATGAAGCATCAAGCCAAGAAAAGGCTAAGGCGATGATTTTCCTTCGCCACCATCTCGATGAAGGATTAAAAAGTTGAATACCTCACCGTCAAAGATCCAGCTGATCTTTGGAATAATCTGAAAGAGAGGTATGATCATCAAAAAACGGTGATACTTCCTAGAGCTCGTTTTGATTGGTTACACCTTCGGCTACAAGATTTTAAATCTGTGAGTGAGTAAAATTCAGCCATGTTCAAAATTACTTCCCAACTAAAACTATGTGGTGAGACTATAACTGATGAAGACATGCTAGATAAAACCTTCTCTACTTCCATGCCACTAACATGCTCCTGCAACAACAATATCGTGAGGAAGGTTTTAAAAAATATTGTGAATTAATCTCATGTCTTCTTGTGGCTGAACAAAATAATGAGCTCTTAATGAAAAATCATCAATCATGTCCGACCGGTTCTAGTCCATTCCCTGAAGTGAATGGGACATCATCTGATTATAACGGTCGTGGGTCTAGCCGTGGTCGTGGCCGAGGTGGAGGCCGTCATAATAATCGTCCCAATAATAATAATAATAATAATAATAATAATAATAATAATAATAATTATAATAATAACCACCAATAGTGGGAAAATAACAAAAACCCATATCCTAATGATAAAAGTTGTCAAGGTAAAAAGAAAGTTGAAAATGTTTGTCACCGATGTGGAATGACCGGTCATTGGTCTCGTAAATGTCGCACTCCAAAACATTTTGTTGATCTTTATCAAGCTTCTCTAAAATCTAAAGAAGTAAAAAATGCGGAAACAAATTTTGTTCAAAATTATTTTTTCGAAGATCAACTAGAAATGGGATATTTGGATGTTGCCGATTATCTTGCCTACACGGAAGGGACAAGCGGTGTTATGGATGGTGATGGAAGTACCCAATTTTTCCCATAAAAGGAGATGGATATGCCATATCATGAAATTGTTGGTTTTCTAGTATCATTTGATTTTTGCATTATGTTTGTTTAGAGTCATTGTCATGGTCAAGAATAATATGTAGTATTGTTTAATTTCTTTTATGATTTTTATGTCATAGTCGTTTCATGAGAAGAGATCTTGGTGGTTCTTCTCAATATAATAAAATATGACTTTATTTCTCTAAGTTGAATATTTGTTATTTATTATTATTATTATTATTATTATTATTATTATTATTATTATTATTATTATTTTGAAGACAAATATGGATATTCGCAAAAGAAATGAGGAAGATATATGTCTTGCAGACAGTGCAACAACACATAGCATTTTTAATAATGAAAAATATTTTACTTACTTATCAATTGGAGAAGCAAATGTTAATACAATAACAGGTAGTGCAAAAATTATTGAAGGCTCCGGAAGAGCGAATATCATATTACCACAAGGGACAATAATTACAATTGGTGATGTATTATTTTCATCAAAATCACCATGAAATTTATTAAGTTTTAAGGATATTCGGTCCAACGGATATCATGTTGAAACAACTAATGATGGTGATAAAGAGTATCTCAATATTACAAAAATGATATCGGGTAAGAAAAGTCTTTTGGAAAAATTACCCGTATTTTCCTCCGGATTGTATTATACAAATATTAGAATGATTGAATCTCATGCTATTGAAAATAAAAGGTATGATAACACCTTTAAAGTTTGGCATGACCGGTTGGGCCATCCCGGATCAATTATGATGCGCAAAATAATTGAAACTTCTAGTGGTCATTCCTTGAAAAACCAGAAGATTTTTCAAGCTAATGAATTGTCTTATGTTGCATGTTCTCAAGGAAATTTAATTTCCCGTCCATCATTGAATAAAGTTGGGTATGAAAGTCCTAGTGTCTTAGAAAGAATTCAAGGGGATATATGTGGACCAATTCATCCACCATGTGGACCATTTAGATATTTATGGTTTTAATTGAAGCATCAACTAGATGGTCACACATGTGCTTATTGTCTAGTCGTAATCTCTCTTTTTCAAGATTACTTGCACAAATAATATGCCTAAGGGCACATTTTCCCGATTACCCAATTAAGAAAATTCAACTTGACAATGTTGGAGAATTTAAATCACAAGCTTTTAATGACTATTGCATGTCTATTGGGATAACTATTGAACATCTTGATGCACATGTTCATATGCAAAATGGTCTAGTTGAGTCGTTAACCAAACGCCTTCAATAAATTACAAAACCATTAATAATGCATTATAAACTTCCTAATCGACATAAGGGCATTCAATTTTACCTGCAACATCACTTACACGCATCGTGCCAACTGGTTATCATAAGTTCTCCACTATGCAACTGGTTTACGGCTAGGAACCAAATATTTCCCATCTAAGGACGTTTGGATGTGCAATTTATGTACCCATTTCTCCACCTCACCGCACAAAAATGGGTCCTCAAAGAAGAATGAGAATTTATGTTGGACATGAATCTCCATCTATATTAAATTATTTAGAACCATTAACTGGAGATTTATTTACAGCCTGATTTGACGATTGTCATTTTGAGAATCGGTTTTTCCAACGCTAGAGGGAGCAATAAAGAAGCTGGAAAATAAAATCTCTTGCAATGAATTATTACTCTCATTTTTAGATCATCGTTCAAGTCAATGTGAACTGGAAAAGATAATTTATTTACAAAAGGTAGCATATCAGTTGCAAGATGCATTTACTGACCCTAAGAGAGTAACAAAGTCTCATGTACCAGCTGTAAATGCTCCAATTAGAATTGATATCCCAGAAGGAAAAAATACAACTACAAATGAATCTAAGGCACACCTGAAGCGTGGTAGACCAACCGGTTCCAAAGATAAAAAATCCTCGAAAACAAAAGGGAGCAAATATAATTGATGGTCCAAAAGAGAAAACAAAATCTCTTGAAAATATTAATGAAAGTCTAGAAGAGCCCAATGACATAACAAAAGAAACTAAGGTACCTGAAAATTATGAAAATGAAGAGATCTTAATAAATTATGTCATGACAGGAATAAGATGGACCCGAAATAAGATAGACGTCGACGATAATTTTTCATATCATGTTGCACGCGAGATTATGGAAGAAAATGAGGATCTTGAACCTAAATCTATAGAGGAATGTAGAAATAGAAAAGATTGGCCAAAATGGAAAGATGCAATGAACAAAGAGCTTAATTCTCTTACTCAACGAAAAGTTTTTGGAACTGTAGTCCGTACACCAAACGGAGTAAGACCAGTGGGACACAAATGGGTATTTGCGCGCAAAAGAAACGAGAAAAATGAAGTTGTGAGATATAAAGCAAGACTCATTGCATAAGGTTTTACCCAAAGGCCCATAATTAATTATGAAGAAATTTACGCTCCTTTGGTTGATGAAATTACATTCTATTATCTTAATAAGACTAGCAACACATGGCATACCTTTCTCGGCCTTTTGGCTAAGATCAAGACTAGCAACACATGAAAAACTGGAGATGCGTCTGATGGATGTATTTACCGCCTATTTATATGGTTCACTTGAGAATGATATTTAAATGAAAGTCCCAGAAGGGTTTTAGGTTCCAGAAGCACAAACGTTTAATTTTCAAGAAGTATATCCGGTAAAATTAAATAAATCTTTGTATGGATTAAAACTGTAACATCGTGAAAATTCAAACCCAATTTTTCATTTTTAATTCATAAAAACATATATTATCTTGTTCAACATCAAACATTCATTTAACAAAGTTTCCAAATCATCTCATAAAATCCAGGATCCACAGCAGCTCTTCCCAAAACATCTTGTGTGTGTACAATCATGTCGGCGCCTTCCCGCGATCCTCGCTGGTACCTGAAACACATATCACATAACACGGTAAGCATAAATGCTTAGTGAGTTCCCCAAAATACCACGCACATACAACTAGCCACTCGAGGCTATAACTCTACGAGACCTTCCGGTCAATGTGTCTCAAGGGCCTTCCGGTCCCACTCTTGGAGTAGACCTTCCGGTCCTACTCGGTCGACCTTCCGGTCCATACCATGTTGACCTTCCGGTCCATACCCTGTTGACCTTCCGGTCCATACCATACTGACCTTCCGATCCATACCATGCTACTCATGACATACATAACATACACATATCACATACAAACATATATCACGTACTCGTCACAGCACATAAGACCTTCCGGTCACACATAATTACCACTCTAGGTAAGGTATGGTGAGAAGACTCACCTCGTATGATGTCTAGTAAACTCTCGTGCTCGATATCCCCGATCTCGCCTCCGCCTCTAATCACATGAAGTAATTTATCTATAATTAACAACGATTATCATTGGCTGGACTAATCCCTTCCTATAATCTCCCAGAAGGGAAAAAGACCATTTTACCCCTCCAATGGTCCAATTATCCAAATGCTGACCAACCCTAAAAGTCAACGAAAGTCAACTCCAGTCAACGGTCCAACTCTGACCAGACTCGCCGAGTGCACTCGTGCGACTCGTCGAGTCCCATCGATTCTCAGTGAACTCAGGAAGACCCAGCTCGTCGAGTTAACCCCTAACTCATCGAGCTATCGCATGATTCAACTCATTGGGACAAACCCTAAGCTACTCGCCGAGTCGGCTCATCAACTCGGCGAGTCTGTTAAGACTCAGCTTGCATTCAGACGATTTTAAGGTGGAATACTTTCTCAAACTACAGATCCATACTCTAAGGGCTCATTTACCACGTAAAGTCATAAACTTTACGTCCATGCATGGCATTTTGGGCATGAAATGCCAAGAACATGATCTAGATGGGGTTTTCACTCATAAATACCATCAAGACTGAATAAAGCAGGAACCTTTGGGTGTTAGAGACCTCCTAAGGTCCATATATGGAGTTCAAGCCTACTCATGAACCCCAAATCCTCAAAGTCCCAAAATGAAGGGAAAAGAAGCCCTAATCTTCAAAATGAGAGATCTACTCAAATAAAAGGGAACGGTTCAAACTTGATACCTCTAATAGAAGCTCTTGGACGAATAAGCAGTAGATCTATCAGCCTCTTCTCAATCCTAGCTTGGAATCTTCCTTTCCTTCACCAAAATGCACTCACAATTCTCAAGAAAGGCTCAAGACTCTCTCACAAGCTCAAGGGGCGATTAGGGTTTTTTCTCACTGAGGTGTGGCCGCAAATGAGGCTATAAGTGCCTTTAAATAGGTCCCAAACCCAGGGATCTAGGGTTTCCGCTTACAGCGCCTACTCGACGAGTCTACTTTTGGACTGGTCGAGTAGTTCATTAAACTCATGTGGCCACCCCGCTTCTACTCGATGAGTTATAGCACCAACTCGTCAAGTAGATCAATGATTCTAAAAAATAAATAATTAAAATAACATAGATGGAAATCCGGATGTTACAAAAACAATCTTGCTACATGTTGTCCAATTGTTTTAGTACATTTTTTGTTGAAAAAGGGCTACAAAAATGATCTAATAAGCCCATGTGTATTCATAAAAAGATTTGAATCAGAATTTGTCATAATTGATGTTATTGTGGATGATTTGAACATAATTGGAACTCCTAGAGAATTGGAAAATTCCACTTCTTGTTTGAAAGAAAATTTTGAAATGAATGATCTTGGTAAGATGAAATCCTGATTGGGTCTTCAAATCGAGCACACAAAAATAGAGTTTTTGTACATTAATATCTAGAAAAGGTGCTTAAAACGTTTTATATGGATAACTCACATCCATTGAGTAACCCGGTGGTAGTAAGGCATTTAGATGCCAAAAAGGACCAATTTCGGCCTTGTGAAAAACATGAAAAACTTCTTGGTCCTGAAGTACCATATCTTAGTGCTATTGGTGCACTAATGTATCTTGCTAATAATACGAGACCCGATATATCTTTTGCTGTAAACTTATTAGCAAGATATAGTTCTTGCCCAACAAGAAGACACTGGAATGGAGTCAAACACATTCTTCGATATCTTCGAGGTACAATGGATATGGTCTTATATTATTCAAATTCATCAGATACGTAGTTAATTGGTTTTGCAGATGCTGGATATTTGTCTGATCCACACAAAGCTCGATCCCAAACAGGTTATTTATTCACTTGTGGAGGTACTGCAATTTCTTGGCGTTCTGTTAAAGAAACTTTAGTTGCTGCTTCTTCTAACCATGCAGAGATTATAGCAATTCATGAGGCAAGCCGTGAATGTATTTGGTTAAGAAATTTAACTCATTACATTCGTGAGAATTGTGGTCTAACTTCTAACAGGGACGTTCCAACCATACTATATGAAGATAATGCAGCTTGTATAGCCCAATTCAAGGAAGGGTTTATCAAAGGAGAAAGAACCAAACATATATCACCAAAGTTTTTTTTTCACGCATGATCTTCAAAAAGAGTATGACATCAACATCCAAAAAATTCAATCAAGTAACAACTTGGTAGATTTGTTCACTAAAGCGCTTCCTACATTCAAATTTGAAAACATGGTACGAAACATTGAAATGCAACGCTTTAAGGAAATCAAGTGATGTGATGATCAGGGGGAGTTGGAAACATATTTTACTCTTTTCCTTATCTATCTTTTTCCCACTGGGTTTTCTTAGCAAGGTTTTTAACGAAGCAATTGTTCCCAATATCTATTATTAATCATGTACTCTTTTTCATTAATAAATGGTTTTTTCCCATGAGGTTTTACCTATTAAGGTTTTAACAAGGCATGATACAATCGTCATTCAAGGGGGAGTGTTATGAAATATTAGTTTGTGAATGACCATTGGATTCTCCATTCTCCCGTAACTCCCCATCATTATTTAGTATTAGTAACAACCATTTCAATGTGTTTTATGTATGTAATAATGCACCATCATAATGTGCATTCATGTTATAACTCATCTTTCATCTTATTTTGATAGTATAAATAGTGAGTCATATGTATTAGAAACTTGATGATTTCATCACAAATATTGGAATAAAAGTTCTTTCCACTCTCATTACTCTGTAGTTTATCTTGTTATTAGCTTCATATTTTATAACAATTCCATAATATATTCTTTTTTTAACTTATATAGATTTGTCAAACACACCATTTAAGTTAACTAGTTAAAATATTTATGTATATTTTTTTTTTGAAAATTGTATAAAATGTACTTATTACAAAATTATAACCAAATTCATTATTGGTAGATTGCTAATTCCAAATAGATGTTATTTTATTGAAATGGCATTTGTTAAATAAGAGATTGACATAAATCTAAAACATTAAAATTAAGGTTTATATTTTGTGACTAATTAATATCAATTTAATATATAACATAAATTTGGATTAACTTTTATAATAATATTAATTAATTAATAACAAGCTAATATTTGATAAAAAATAAATAAATATCGGCGAAGAAGGATTAAAAGTGGCACATGAAATGAAAGTTTTGCACCATTTTGATGCAAATCAACAATATAACACCAAATTTGTTGTTATACTATTCATTTATACCCAAATTGTGTGAAAAATGGAATGAGGTTGGAGATGACTCCGCACCAAAATGGTGTAAAAATTGAGTTTTTGTGTATAGTTGAAAATGCCATTGTAGTTTAAAAAAAATAGTAAAGAGGGGTTGTTTTTTTGTTTCTTTTAAATGAACACTTCTTATAAATTTCTCCTTAGATCGTTTTTGTAATAATATTAGTTGTTAGTTATTTTTTCTTTTTCTCACTACTGTTTTGGTCAAAAATTGATAAACTAATTCCGTAACCAAATTAGTAAGTATGGTGTGATGTTTAAAATAAGATATATAAAATCAAAGTGTTTAAGATCTTGAAACGTGTTGAAGATCATAGTTGTGCCCAAGATCATAGGAAGAAAATAATGATATTCAGGAAACAATTTATCAAAAGAGTATTATCTTTTTTATGAAAATAAGTGTATTTGAAGTCTTTGGGACAAAAATAGTATTGAAGTTGTTTAACAAGTGAATTCGTATAATGAATCTTAAGATATTCAAAAAATGTCAAGATACCACAAGATATCTTAGTAATTTTGACAAGAAAATCGTATTAACAATTAAGTAAATAAGAGAAAAGGTTGTTATCGATCAAGCAACAGTAAATAAAAAAAGTAAATGCAAGAATACAATGATGTACGAGTAAAACCCTTAATCATTTTGGATCATCAACATAAAACCTCGGGAGGTGATGAAATCACCTGTCGTACAACTTATATTGATCAAAATAAAATTATAAGTGCTAGTTGATCTTGATTTGAATGTAAAAGTGCTCAAGTGTCGAGAGAATGAGGGTGAGAGTAGAGATTTGTATGTGTGTGAATGATGGTCATCTAGACTTTTATACATAGAAAAAATAACAAATATTTCGACATTGTAGGGATCTTCCTTGATCCATGCTTGACCCGGATTCCTCAAAAGTCTCCAACGCTCACAGGGTTTTGACCACGTACTTTTGACCTGATTTGTTCCTTTCTAGTTAATTTTATAGTTTCGACATAAGATATTACAAGAAACACGATTATAGTCCAAGATATTGATTAGATTCAAGATCTTGAGTGTGACAACCCGAAATTTCCATTCTGTACAACCCTTCAATTGAATAGAAGTAAGAAAAGCTGCTGCTAAGTTTCAAACTTTTTGGAATAAGTTTGAGTATTATAGGATTTACACTTTAGGAGATATCAGAAGAGAGGATGCCCTAGGGTTATAGTGCATCACTGTTATTCCTAAACTCCAAGAAATTGGAGTTTACTGCCTGAATAAAATATTTGCAGCCAAAAACCCTAAATCTGGGAGTATATATATGACATTTAGTCATTATTTACACTTTTTCCAAAAAGTCGAGATCCAAATCCTCTCAAGTATCATCCCGATCTTCGTCCCCGATCTTCAAAACTCGTAAGTTTCTTGCCCTAACTAGTTGATATCTTAGATGATCTAGTGATCTTACATGATTTCATCCGTGAAATCATTCCATTTTGTAGATCTTCAAGTTCCACCAAGAACACCCACTAGCGTTCTTGGCCAGAAACGACCATTCAAGCTCCTAGATCGTAAGTGCTCTTGCTCTAACTCATTGTATACCAGGTTTAACATGTTTAGGGCTTAGAAAACATCAAGAATCAAGGAGGAATGAGAGTTTACGGACAAGGCATGTTCTTGGGCCGTAAACTCCCTTTAAGGGTGCAAAATTGCCCTTTCTTCCTTCCTTATGCCTAGAACCTAGCTTAGATTCATTCCTTGATGTGTATAGGACTAGAAAACATCAAAAGACCATAGATAATATGTGTTTACGGCCGTAAACACATGGAAAAGTGGTCCATGGGCCGTAAACTACATATAGAGGTGATTTGATGCCACAAACACTTCCATAGGCTTATACTTCAATGTAGAAATGCTTCAAAGGACTTATAAGACTTCAAAACAACTCATGGTCAAGAAGACATGAGTTTACGGCCGTAAACCCATGAGTTTACGACCGTAAACTCAATGAGTTATGGTCAAGAAAGTGTAAACCCATTTTAGGGGTTCCCTTGAACCCTAATCTCAATAGCTTTGTCCTACAATACTTAGATGCAATCCTTAGCACTTATAACACTTATATAAAGTGTTTATCATGTCTTAGGATGTCTTAACTTTATTATTTAGTTGTTTAAAGGCTAATTGGTTACATATATGTGAAATTATATGTTAACTAGGATCATAGAGTGTGTACAAGTCTTCACTTGACACCTAGCATCCTATACAGTCCGTTCAATCCCAACCACTTGCTACAGGTGAGTTCATACCCCTTAATCCATCTTTTAAATGTTTTTAAATGCTTTTATGGGGGGGGGAATACAAGTTGAATCATGCTAGTTATTACATCAATCACATGTGATTAATAACTAGCATACAAATGAATTTACTACACTTTTAGCTGTTTTACTAAACAGATTTCTTCAAATGGATTTCCAAAACATTTTTACTAGTTTAAAACTCTTTATTAAACTGTATTACATACTAAATGTTTCTTTTCAAAACCCTGTTACAATTGTGTTTCAAACAAAGGTTTTCCTTATACTTAAAACTGTTCTTATATACTGCTTTCAAACCGTTTTACAAACTGACATCAAGTCATCTTTCTTAGTAGTTTAAACTCTTCAAAGATTTTACAAAACTTCTTTTATGCTTTTATATTATCAAATTGCATGCCTATATATGTATAGTTATATAAGTAATGTTTAAAGGACTTAGGAAGGCTAGCTCGCTTTATCTCCTTTTCCTCGTTGGGATGTGGCTTTAGGGCATCGGTCATCCGTCCGAAGGTCGTTTAAATATTAGTTATATACCATGTGTACATATATAGTCATAAAGGCTCTTCCAGTCAATTCAATACCCTTGGGTAGCAAGGGTATACTTCCATGTTCATACATTACTAGTAAACTACTATAGGGGTAGTTTAGGAAGATACTAATACTAGAACAATGAATCATACAATGAGTCAGTTCATTCATGAGTCAATACATGCTAGATAGAGAGAGAGCACACAATACAGCTAGTACACACAGAACATTCCAATACATGCTAGATAGAGAGAGAGCACACAATACAGATAGTACATGCAGAACATACAATACTATACAGAGAGAACATACAGGCTACACAGAAGGAGAACATACAATACAGCTAGCACACAAATACATTACATATACAGTTATACATTTATGTGAGCCATTAAACGGGGCATGGCACTACCTGCCATGACTGTTTTTGTATCTAGAATCTCCTTAATTGGGGAGCGTATGAGTTTGTGTATAGATCTATACTGGATTGACTATCCTACACCTTGCTGCTCGCTACAGTGGGACTTGCAAGTCTACGGGTGCCAAACGTCATTTTTACGGCATCTTACATTGTCGTTTTACTATTGAGTCGGTAGCAGGATACAGGCCGATCACATGGTACTTTAAATTACATTTAGTTTAAGGTAGTTAGTACAGCAGTAGTCACTTATTTATAATACTATAGTACTTGATTATTTTCCCATTACATTCACTTCGTGAACATTCACACGATGCACGGTAATGTAGAAGTTATATTTTTGGTTAATGATAGGCAGATTTGGGAAAATACACACTCTTACATGAAACACAAATAGATACTAGATGCCTTGGTAGAAGGCTACTTTTAGTAGGAAACATAGGGTTTTCTAGGTGGTTCAAAACTTTTACATACTTATACTTCACATACTTACAAATACTTTCTTACAAATACAGACACTAAAATACTTATGATCTCACCAACTTTAAAGCTGATAAACTCTTTCAAAATAACTTGTATCCTCAGGTTACCAGTATATAGGTACCGATGCAAGGTTTAGAGAAGATGGAGCTCATTCAAGACTCATCTTTCATTTTGATTTATATTTTTGTGTCTATATAATTTGACAGAACACACTTGTATTAAAACTATACTATTAATGCAATGGATGATGTTGTTGCTTGTTTACTACTATTCATTGTTGTGGTACTGTACATGACGTCCTCCGCCCCAGAACGTTTCCGCCGTTCTTAGGTTTTGGGGTGTGACAAATTGGTATCAGAGCATTGTTTATAGTGAATTGAGTATATCAACCCATAAAAGATATACAGACTATAAATACAATGGGATTAAAATACTCTGACCAAGAGTTTATACTTTAAATAATAAAATATTTAATTAAGTATACGTGCCTGCATTCATACTAAAATCAGTGTCACAACGACAAGAACAAAAGTATTACGATTGTTGAATATCACAATTAAGCTTGGGGATGTATGGTCCGTCCTGGGAATGGCATAGCCTGATCAACTATGCTGGTCCGAGGAGTGATTAGCATATGCCCAAGAATGGTTGTGATGTGACGACAAGTCTAAAAACTTACCAACACGACCACAATGAAATACCATAGGGGTATTTAGTGTTACTGTAATTACTTATCTGAGAACTAAATAGATTTTTATTAGTATGTCAATAGTTGTTTAGTGGATACACTAAGGTTATATGTACTAGGATGTCATAGACTTAGAATCTGTGAATCTTTGCTTTATGTCCTGTCCTCGTTGGGTTGGGGGCTTAGAGTTAGGGTCACTTATTCGAAGGTCTATCCTATCCTAAATACATATAACTGGTATGCGCTAAACAAGTATTGAAACAACTGATAAAGATCATCTTATAATTATCTTAGTTAGTTCGTCTATTTAGTTAGTTCTCATTGTCTCCTTTTCTCGCGTAGATAACATGGCTGGATTCCATCCCTACGGCAACTTGTACTTCCCTAACCAGGGTAATGAAGGCGGATTTGAAGCTGACCCAGGAAATGACCACCCAATCCCTGTGGAAGGTCACCAGGCTGAAGGCTTAGGAGATGGTTCCGACTCCGAGCCTGAAGTGGAGAACCTACCCCCGATGGCTCTTGTTCCAAATCCTAACCCTCGTCCGGCCTTTCAAGGGCCGACGCCTCCATGGATGGAAAGCTTGGAAACATGGAGCCAAGGGCAGGACCAACCCATGCCATTTAATGGAGACCGAAGCTTTTATGACCTAAGCGAAGGGGGCTCAGCAGACAGAGTCTTGCCAATCCTGGTCCGTAGAGTGGCCCGGAATGAGATTCAAGGCAGGACAGCCCTACACCAAATCACAGAAGTCGTCGCCAATGCGAGAATGCATACCCTCCGCACCATTCGACTGGAAGATGCTCGTGAGAGATCTGAGAGAGACCATGAAACCCTACTGCAAGCCCTGGCTGAATCACGAGCCGAAGTCATAGAACTCTGAGTACGCCAGAGGGTGTACGAAAGACACCTACTTGATGTGGAACGTCAACTGGCTAATCTAAGGGTTCACCAGAGGGATGACCGTCACCAGTAGTAGATGCCTTACTTTCTTTCCCGGTTATAAGGAATCGTTTTCCTATCTATGTACTAAGTGGCATTTTTCTATAAAACTATCTTGTACTATAGGTACTTTTAGTTAGGCCTTTATGCGGCCAAAACCTTTCCACTCTGGATATGATGTAAGACCTTCTATAAGGTCAATTTTTCCTGAACTTATTTACGCCATGAATAGCAAAGATGTTGACAGTCGGCTAACTTCTGCGTCATCCTTTATTCAAATACTTTCATCATCCCATCATGGGAGTCTATCTGAAACCTACTCTAGTCGAGTTATTAAACTAGGGTAATTTAACTCAGGGATCATTACCAATTCTTTTCAAGGGTTGGATCATGTTAGCTACCAACCGATGGTACCCTGTTTTAGACATCAAGCGTCATAAGACCATTCTACGAACTCACTTCTACTCCGTACTAGGACTGCATCATAGGGATGTAGGTCAAACCTGCGAGAACATACTTCTACTCTTTAAGTGATCGATTGAAATACATCTAGGTTCAATAGTAGCCTTTTCTAGAAACCCTAGTTCATTAAGAAGGATTAGTAAGAAGGTTATTATTATGATTTCCTCGCTTATACATTCCCAAATTATATATAATGAAGACCTGGTAGACAATAGAATGTGAGATTTCTAACTTAGTTTCTTTTCCTCGTTGGGATGTGAAACTAAAATAGAATCACACATTTTACTATCCGCCCAGTCTTGATTATATCATAATGTGTATAAGCTAAGTTTTCATGTATAATAACTCATCCCTTAGTCAGAATCAAATAATCTAGGGTCAACCTTAGTCACTCACGAACTCCTTGTCTTTCATATTACAGAATCATGTCATCAACTGGAACCAGTCAGACGATCAACGAAACCCTTGCCTTTCCTATGGACGCCGCTACCTTTCAAGCCGCAGTTACAACTGCCATGACGGCTGCCATGGCAGCTGTCCTCGCGAACCGCAGTGCTATTAACACCAGCAATGCTGACGAAGGGGTTGACAATCCCGAGCATAGTATCAATACAGGAAGTCATCAAACGATAACAGTCACAGACTCGCAAAGCCGAAAAACAAAGAACAGGAAACGAAAGCGCAAAGCCCAGAAGGAACGCAAACGATCCCAAAGACTCGCCATGCAACAACAACAAGTGGCAACCCCTGCCATCCCAGTGCCAAGCAGGCCATACGAGGGAAAACTTCCGAAGTGTGATAAGTGTAGTTTCCATCATGATGGGGCTTGCCATGAAATGCAATGTTGCAATTGCCTAAAAATAGGGCACCATGCTCATAGTTGTGGAGCACCGGCCCGACCCATCACTCAAGCCCCTGGCATCGAGGTCAACCAGGCTTCCAAGAGAAGTGATAAAGCAGGATACTTTAAAAGGAAATTTTCAAAGTGGACGAACGAGGAGGGCACTCGTGTCCACATAACTCTGACTCGACATATCACTTCCACCACCGATATTGGTGCTAGACGGATATGTCACCAATGTGGTGAGATAGGACATCTCGAGAAGGATTGCCCGATAACGAAGAACTCCGGTGCAGACGGAAGAATACTGAGGATCACAGCTGCAGGAGAGACTACGTCGGACCCACGTTAAAGTATCTAAGACGTTCGTAGTAACAGACACTTAAAACTTTTTAAAACTAGTGCAACTTGAGTCGTATCTTTTGCGAGATCCCATCGGTAAAGGGATGCTCGTGCTGCGTATACTTGTCTTTTGTAAGTATACCTAGTTCGCAGCAATAGTCTTGTAGTGAATCTATAGTACTGTAACTCTGTTAAAAGTTGCACTGTTGGATTTTGTCTGTAACGCCTTTATGATCAAGTCTAATGTATTTATTCCCAAGTGAGTCCGATATTATCATACGGCTAGATTCGATTCGATCCACGCAATACCAGTTTCGCACGTGCATCTCTTCCTCCGTACACGTCTTTCTAGCGAAGTCGTCATTCCAGAATTTCGAGATACTCATGCTGAGAGTACCTTAAGTCCCGTACCTTTCCCCAAGACACTTCAGCAAAACTCCCCAGAATACTACTCATACAGTACGTCAAGTTCAACCCGAAGATCCATACGATTGATCTATCACTGGAGAAGGTATACACAAGGGTGGTATATAATCAAGGTTCTACAGGTTTAGAATTGATGATTCCACCTTAACTTCTTTTCCTCGTTGGGATGTGAGCTTAAGGAAGAATCATTTATTCGACTACCTTTTCAATCTTAATTTTATACGACTCGTATACACGAGACTGTGATCGATGAACCATGTATGACTTCTAATTTGAACTTCAGGACGGAGACTGCCCAAGACTACGAGTAATCAGACCGTCATGAGAACAAACTTAGAACCCAGTACGACTCCTGTAACCAGATCGCCCTACAGTCTAAACACCTACAGAGATGCAAGAACAGTCCCGACAACGTAACGAACTACTCGGCAAAAGTACAGGAAGACCAAGCTCCTCGCCCTGGAGAGCTCCGGTCTTATTCTTCAGATAGGCGGTCAAATAGTATCATCAGTACATCGACTATCGGAGACCTCGTCAAGATTTCTATTGGAAATCATTATCTCTGCCTCGCATAGAAGAGTTGGTTGAGCAACCACAAGGAACGAGTTACCTTTCAGAAATGGACCTGAGATCCGAATATCACCAATTTCGAGTGTTAGCGAAGGATGTCCCAGAGACGACCTTCCGAACTCGATGCGGACACTGCGAGTCCGTAGTGATACCCCTCGGATAGGACCAATACGCCCATAGTATTCATGAACTTAATGGATAGGGTACGCCATTCTTACTTGGATCAGTTCGTCATTAACCTTGTAAATGACTTACTTATCTTCTCTAGTTGTAAGAAGGTAATCATAAAGAACATCTACAACAAACCATGGAACCAATACGATCAGAGAAATGTTGTGCGGGGTTCTCTAAATACGGGTTTTGGAATTGAAGAGTCAAATTCCTAAGACACACTATTAGTGATGTGGGAATTCTTGAGGACCCTTTCAATTTATCAAAACCGTTGAGAATTTGTCAGCACCTAGACGCCGTCGGGAATTCGCCAAATTCTAGGTTTCACAGACCTACAGTCGTAGTTCATTTAGAACTCCTCGCAAATTACGGAACCTCTTACGACTTTGACCCAGAAGGGAGCATCCCTTGACTGGGAAGAGAAGCAAGAGGGAGAAACCCTTGGAACTCCAGGTAAGAGACCAAATTCTTTTGGAAGTCTCACTCTGGGAAGGCTTTATACGCTTCGTAAAGCGTGGAAAGCTAAATTCGAGATAGTCAGGACCTCCGAGATTCTTGCCAGAATCGGCCCTGTAACTCACAAACTCAATCTACCCCGCGAGCTTAGTAACGTACATTATATTCTTCACGTTTTGAACTTGTAAAAGTATCTATCCGAAGAGACTCTTGAAATCCCACTCGAAGAGATCGAGTTCCACGAGAGCCTCACCTGCGTGGAAGAACCGTAGTGACCATGGACCGAGAGGCCATGTGAACGATTCATAGCCGTTTCCCATTAGTGAAGGTTCGCTGGAATGCCAACCGAGGACCTGCATTCACTTGGGAGCGCTAGAATAAATCGATTAGGAATTATCCCCACTTCTTGGCTCGATTATTCATGCCTACTTCCTTACCTAAATTCTAATTTCGGGACGAAATTCCTTCTAAGGGGGGGATGATGTGACAACCCGAAATTTCCATTCTGTACAACCCTTCAATTGAATAGAAGTCAGAAAAGCTGCTGCTAAGTTTCAAACTTTTTAGAATAAGTTTGAGTATTATAGGATTTACACTTTAGGAGATATCAGAAGAGAGGATGCCCTAGGGTTATAGTGCATCACTGTTATTCCTAAACTCCAAGAAATTGGAGTTTACTGCCTGAATAAAATATTTGCAGCCAAAAACCCTAAATCTGGGAGTATATATATGACATTTAGTCATTATTTACACTTTTTCCAAAAAGTCGAGATCCAAATCCTCTCAAGTATCATCCCAATCTTCGTCCCCGATCTTCAAAACTCGTAAGTTTCTTGCCCTAACTAGTTGATATCTTAGATGATCTAGTGATCTTACATGATTTCATCCGTGAAATCATTCCATTTTGTAGATCTTCAAGTTCCACCAAGAACACCAAGAACACCCACTAGCGTTCTTGGCCAGAAACGACCATTCAAGCTCCTAGATCGTAAGTGCTCTTGCTCTAACTCATTGTATACCAGGTTTAACATGTTTAGGGCTTAGAAAACATCAAGAATCAAGGAGGAATGAGAGTTTACGGCCAAGGCATGTTCTTGGGCCGTAAACTCCCTTTAAGGGTGCAAAATTGCCCTTTCTTCCTTCCTTATGCCTAGAACCTAGCTTAGATTCATTCCTTGATGTGTATAGGACTAGAAAACATCAAAAGACCATAGATAATATGTGTTTATGGCCATAAACACATGGAGAAGTGGTCCATGGGCCGTAAACTACATATAGAGGTGATTTGATGCCACAAACACTTCCATAGGCTTATACTTCAATGTAGAAATGCTTCAAAGGACTTATAAGACTTCAAAACAACTCATGGTCAAGAAGACATGAGTTTACGGCCGTAAACCCATGAGTTTACGACCGTAAACTCAATGAGTTATGGTCAAGAAAGTGTAAACCCATTTTAGGGGTTCCCTTGAACCCTAATCTCAATAGCTTTGTCCTACAACACTTAGATGCAATCCTTAGCACTTATAACACTTATATAAAGTGTTTATCATGTCTTAGGATGTCTTAACTTTATTATTTAGTTGTTTAAAGGCTAATTGGTTACATATATGTGAAATTATATGTTAACTAGGATCATAGAGTGTGTACAAGTCTTCACTTGACACCTAGCATCCTATACAGCCCATTCAATCCCAACCACTTGCTACACACATTGAAAGACATACATATTGAAGGACATACATATTAAACCACTTAACTTTGATGTTCCTTAAGCTTGGCCAACTTCAGTCTAATGGAATGACATATGGTTAAGTACCAAGATTGTCCCTTGCTCTTCAGTTTAAAAAGCCTATCCATCACATAAATTCGAATTTCTTCTAACATGGTTATTAGTGGTCTCTTCCTGGCAGCTTCAATGACTAAGTTAAAACTCTCATATACACGATTTTCATATGCATCACAAGCCTTATCAGTCTGAAAAATGCTTTACTCCAAGTTTTAGGGTCCCTTTCCTTCAGGTGATCATAGGCTAGTGGTTCTAATTTCTTGATTTCATTCATATGTTGCACAAATTTTTCCTGGGTAGTAGTTGTAGAAACATACCAGAAAAGCTTCCTAAACTGTTGGCCCTTAAAGCTTTTCATGAAATTAGTGTTGATACATGAAAGTGAACCTCTAACAATCCGAAGTTAAGCTATTCCAATGTGATATGCATTCCGAAGTGGGATGAGTTCCGAAATGAAGACAAGTCCGAGAAACACTTTGTATTCAATGTTATTTAGAGTCTGTATTTGCATTTAATATTTCTTGTCATTTAGTATTTGTTCTCTTGTAAATTTCATGGCACAGGATCGAGAAAATCATGTGTGTCAGCTTTTTGACTTATCGGCTTTACATAGTTCATGCAATCTTGTCAGTTTGTCTTTTTATCACTCCTTGACTATTTAAGGATTGTGATTTTCATGCAATGTACAGCTTGAATAACATTCTCTTTCACATCAATACCAAGTATCTTGCTAGTCAAATCAATCTCTCTTTCATTCTAATTGTTCTTAAAATCTCTTTACATTGTTCATACTCATTATCTTATACTTGAATACTTTGTTGAACTTCTTACTTCAAGACAATACTGGTTTACCAAACTTGACTGGACTCTTAATATTAGCAACATACATTGATCTTAAGTTAATTCAAGGTTTGAATTTTTAGAAGTTGTCCGCGCACACATTATCTTACACTCTCAATTGGTATCATAGCCTAAGTGGTTGTCCTTTGAATCCATTAGAAAAAATTATATTTGATTTGAGATTACCTTGGTATCTCATTCATTCTGTGTTCATGATAAAATTTCTTATATATACCACTTCAGCTCTAATACTTTAACTTCAATGGATGCTCCTAATCCAACTCAACAAATGTATCCAATGCAAATACCAAATTGCGTGGGTTCCCCAACGCGTGCCCCATTGCTAGTTGTTGAAGAGTATGATCACTGGAAAGTTATAATGGAGAGATTTTTACTTGGTAAGGAAAAAGGTGAAGAGATACGGAGGTCCGTGAAAGAAGGTCCTCATGTTCAGTAAGACAAATGGTCAGAGATGATGTTGCTACTCTCATGGGTCAAGAAGAACAACATCCAGCACCTCTAACTGCAACAGACATCGAAAAGCTTCATGTAGATCAAGTTGAGTTTTCGAAAATGGTGTTTGGTGTTCCTCCTTCTCTTTTCGAGCACATTAAGTTGTGTAAATATTCCAAAGATATTTAGGATACACTTCAATACTTGTTCGAAGGTTTTGAGAACATGAAGGATAAGCGTTTAACATCATGTGTAGACGACTTTGATACCTTCACTGCAACTCTTGATGGATCCGTAGCCTCTGCATTAAATCGGTACAGGATCGTTGTGAACAACATGACTGCACATGGAATGGTTAGAACTAAACTCAAGTATAATCTGAATTTCATCAACAACCTCGGAAAAGGATGTGGAAATGTTAAGTCATGTTTTCAGAGTAATGGATCTTTGAAGAAACTGAAGCTCTATTAGTTATTTGACGAACTACAAGGCCATGAATCTAACCTTGGTTAAACATTAATAGAACTGTCAAGAGGTCCTCTCACCTTAGTGAGTTTTGTTAACCCACTAATTTCGATCCCATCTGTTTCAAATCCTTTTGGATCTATCCCACATGTTTCATCTATTCAACCAACACTTCCTACCCCACCTATTCCACATGTTCCAAACCATTCATTTGAAGAAAATCTTGATCTCGATTCAGCTGATTCTAAACTTCATTTCCTACAAGAATTCACACTTCTGTCCATGAAGTACAAACGTCCTTGGAATCCCAGTCATAAACCTTTTCAAAACCAATTTCAAGCTCCTTATCAAAGCAATCCTCAACCTTTCCCTAAACCTACAGAAAATCCACCAGCATACCGACCCACCATCCCAAATCACTCCTCGGAACCCCAGGAAGTTCCAAAACCAGTCAAACCCAAGATTGTTTGTCACAAATGTGACCTCGGAAACCACTTTGCAAAGGACTGTTTGGCTTAAACTTCTCAAAAACCAAAGGTAAAAGAGTCTGCCTACTATGCTCGTAGGGCACAATAACTTGCTGAAAGTGAAATGGCTTTTGTTACCACGGTGTCAAGAAATGTTAATGGATACTGGTCTTCTGGTGATCAGGGTGCAAAAAAGTCTGGAAGGAACATGTGTCAAATGGCTAGACAATCGATTGAGTGTGATGAAGGCTACTGGTCTTCTGGTTCAGAAGAAGACGACGACGATGTTGAGCCTAACTTTTGTTACATGGTAACAAACGATCCACCTAGAAGAAGCATCATCCAGCAGGTAAAATCCATGATCACTAACAATAATTTTGATTTATCTGTTTGTGAACCCTATGTAACTCAAATTCAGTCAGATATGACAGTTATTCATAGAGCTTATGACTCTGCCATAGAAGTTAGTGAGAAGCTGGATAGTAAATTAAGTCGTCTTAGATTATGTTTTGAAGAACAAAAGTTTAAGATTGAATCACTAGAGCGAGAACTTGTAATGCCTAAGGATGAATGTATTATCTTGAAAGGCAAATGTGAAATCACTTTTAGTGAAAGGAATATCTTAGTTACTAATAATAAACGTCTTAATGCCAAAATTGATGTTTTGCATAACTCTATTGATATTCTTGAAGCAAACAAACGGATGACACGTAATTTTCGTTACCCATGGTCCAAAGCACCAGGTCTCGGAAGCAAGTTTCTAAATCCTGCTGTTGATCCCTTGAAGGAACTTTAAAACCTAACGTTTATGGGAGACATTTTAAACAATACTTATTCGGATACCCCTGTCTCACCTTTTTCGCCCCTTCCTAAGACTTCAGACAAGTTTCAATCTCTAATTCCTGAGTTCAAACCAATCACTTTTACAAGTCCCGATTCCACGTCTCTTCCGCCTCTGATATCCCTAGACGTGAATCGGTTTTCAGAATCTTTCCCTGACACTGTCTGTACTAGAGTTCAGATTCCGAACTCTGGTTCACCGAACAATTGTGTTATTGAGGAAATTATTCCCTAGACAAATGGATATGACTCTGAAAAATCCGACATTGTTTGGGCGTCATTTGACAGTGATGTAGATGAAGAAATTATGTGTGACAACTCATCCGACTCTTGTATTTCTAACTCTGATGTGATATCGAAATCGACTCTAGTGCCAATTAAGTCGCATTTCAACAATCCAACCACTGGACAAACTTCCAAGTCATCATCTAACTCTCGGAAGAAACAATGGCTAAATAAGAAAGATATTGTCATCCAAAGACCGAAGCTAGGAATGCCCTTGTTAAAGAAACTAGGAATAGGCAAGCCTCTAGATTCCTTGAGAAATCAGAGAAGAAAGTGTCTCAAAAAGTCAACCCATATATTAGGAATAATAATGCTTTCATGCCTATTAAGATCCTTAAGAGGCCATCTAATCAAGCTAGTTCAGATGTTCAGAACAAATCTGTCAATGGTTGTACAAAAAAGGTCACTGTTGAGACTTCTTCTGTGAAAACTGACTCTCTTCGGACAATTTCTTCTTCTGTGTTTATTGCTAAATCAAATGACACGATTTTCAAACCAAAACAATTTCCAAAACCTAATGTGCCTTCGAAAGCAGCAAACAAAGGACAAGTTTCTAGGAACACTGTTGTTCAAAACCCGTCAAAAGACACAAAACAAAAGTTTGAATGGAAAGTGAAAAAGTTTGAAAACACAATTGTAACATCTGTGACCACAGGCATTCCTACAATATCTCAGAAAATTGTTCCTACGAGAAAAGCAGTATCCAAACAACCATTGGTTGAATACGATTTTTAGATAAATGAAAAGACCATGACATTCTGCTTCTTTCCAAAAGAGTCTCGGAAAAAGCCTTCCGAGATGCCAATTGCTCAGAAATCACAAACCAAGTCCAAAGCCCATGCTAAAGTCCTTAAATCTAACTCGGAGGCTAAAGACTCCAAAACTCACTGATTTTGTAGGTATTTTCTGCTTTGGTACAAGATACAATATGGTATATTGATAGTGCTTGTTCTATGCACATGACTCGGCATAAATACTTTCTGTGTGATCTTAAGCTCGCTTCTAACGCTGGTTACGTTACTTATGGAAATAATTCCAATTCTCAAATTCGAGGTTATGGCGTCTTGACCAATGGAAATTTCTATTTCACTAATGTGGTGTATGTAGCTGATCTCAAGCATAATCTGGTATGTTTGGCTCAACTCACTGATGCAAACCGAAGAGTTGAATTCTGCAACAAGCATAGCTACGTTATGACTGAAGACCAGAAAGAATGTATTATCAAATCAGATCGCATAAAAAACATGTATCCTCTAGACATCAATATGATCATCAACTAAAGCTCCGATTTCTCAAAATGTATATGGTTCGGACCAATAGAAACTGCTCTTGATTCGAAATCTTGATCAAGACCATCCTCACCAACTAAAGCTCCGATTTCTCAAAATGTATATGGTTCGACCCGAACCTTTCCTCTATTTGATTCCGATCCATTTCAACCTTCTCAGGTTGAGGGGGAGAATAGTCATCCAACCCTCGAATAAAATGTTAATGGATTTCAAGATGCAGCAGATCAATTCGCTGAATTTGGTCCCATTCCGAACAACAATGAAGACGATGCTAACTTCTTTGACTTTCCAAAAACTAACAGCGTCGACATATCCGGTTCAGAAGTTTAATGGGAGTGTCATCCTCAAATTCAAATTGTTCAGGGGGAGCAACATAACCCCATTGTTGATATCGAATCATCCGTTGCACAAGAACTTCCGAGATTGCATATCTGGACAAAGGATCATCCTCCAAATCAAGTCATTGGAAATCTCAACGCAGGTGTTCATAATCGCTCTGTTACCAATATTAAAAATAAGTGTCACATATCGGTATTCATATCAATGATTGAACCAAAATCTATCAAGTAAGCTTTAGAACATTCTGATTGGATTACAACCATGAAAGAAGAGCTAGCAAAATTTGATAGAAATCAAGTGTGGACCCTTGTCCCTCCTCCTCATGATCACCCTATTGTTGGTAGAAGATGGGTCTTTCGAAACAAACTCGATGACGCTGGAGCTATAATCAGAAACAAAGAGAGATTGGTGGCCAAAGGATTTACTCAGATCGAAGGACTCGACTACGACGCGACCTTTGCTCCTGTTTCTCATCTTGAATCCATCCGAATCTTTCTCGCTTATGCTGCTCATAAAGGCTTTCAAGTTTACCAAATGGACGTCAAAAGCGTCTTTCTCAACGGTGAACTTGATACCGAAGTGTATCTTCAACAGCCCCCTGGATTTGTAAATTTTTCATATCCAACCTACTGTTACTAACTTCAAAAAGTTGTTTGTGGCCTCAAGCAAGCTCCACGCGCCTGGTACGAGACTCTCACTGAAGTGTTGAGGTTTTCAAAGAGGAATTCTTGATCCTACGTTATTTTGTAGATCGAATGGAAACTGCCTCATGTTAGTTCAAATATATGTTGACGAAATCATCTTTGGATCAACGGATTCAATGATGGTTGCTGATTTTGCAAAGTTAATGGTTAGTCGATTCCAAATGAGCATGAATCGTGAATTAAGTTTCTTCCTTGGTCTTCAAGTTAAGTAGACCAACAGAGGAATCTTTATTCATCAAGAGAAATACATTTCCAAACTTCTAAAAAATATTCAATGGACACCTATTGCTCTGCCAAGGTTCTAATGGGTTTCAGACACAAGATCTTCTCGGACCCATTAGGTGTTGCTGCATATCAGAAGAAGTATAAGGGAATGATTGGATCACTACTCTACCTCACGACAAGTCTTCCGTACATCATGTTTGTCACACCCCCGAACCAGACGGCGGAAACGTCCGAGGGCTCGCGTGACTCAAATTGAGTATCATCACAATGATTATACATGAAACACAACATAAACTTCACCATGCATTACTACATTACAACTGACATTGTTCACATCAAGTACATCGTCTAAATATTACATATCCATAGCATAAATTGTTTGAGAGTTTTCAAAACATAACATCCTAACATACTTGGTATTACTCTTCAGCTTACCTGTTACCTGAGAATACAAGTTATTTTGAAAACGTCAACATATGGAATGTTGGTGAGTTCATAAGCAGGGTTGTTATAAAAATGTTTTGTGTAGTTTATAAAACCCAGAAAATCCGATATTTTCTGAAAAGACAATTGTTTATACCAAAGTGTGAAAATCCATAAGTTTGTGCATGAATGATTTCAAAACATGTATAAATGAGAAGTTTTGCATTATAGTTATTGAAAGTACAAGTGAATGGTGTTGATTTCCTCGAAAAACCCGATGTTTTCCGATAATATAATATAATTGTTTCAAATTGTTATACCGTCACAACGAATGATTATGATTTTCCTTGATTACTCGGATAGTATTGGATTCATTTATTTATGTGAGTCGTTATAACCATGCATAATAATGACTAGTTCGTCTGTCTTGGCATTCTAGCGGACGCCGGAATTGATCTTAAGATTTTGTCACCCTACACTGGCCGAGTCTAACTGTAGCGAACAGCTGAGGTGTGGGGGAGTCACCCCCGTATAGATCTATATAACTACAGACTACGAACGACACTTAGAGGTGTCGCCCGTTATTACTCACTTAATCCAAACGAAATTGATTACTATTGATTAACGATCTGTATTTGTTTACTTGAATTGAAGGTAAGCCTAACAAACGAGGAGAAGAGGATTACAAAGTCCTGCTAATTACGTGTGTTATTTAAGGCTGTTGGTTATACGAAGGACGCGTTGGCCCATTTCACATTTGATTTAATTGGACCTTACTAGCAATGCTAATGGGCCACTGAGGCCCAATAACACATAGAAGCCATTGAGGGTCCCTTAAACATGTATTGGGTCACAGGAGGCCCAATAGACACGTGTTATTATTGTTAGGCCCAAAAGTCATGTCGATGGGCCACGAAGGCCCAATAAGCATGATTAGGATCTTTTAAGCCCAACTATTTGAATATTTACTTGTTTTAGGTATAGTATAATTGTCGGAAGTTTGATTGAACAATTGTTAAATTCGCAACGGCACGAAACTTGTCGATTGTTTATAACGATATTTGAAAATATATGTATATTTTTCATTCTATTTTTATAAGTTGTAATTTGGTATTTTTGACCCAAATATCTTAATAATAAAATAATTGACTCAAAATTTTGGTTTGACCCATTCAACCCTTTTTCTAATAAAAATGACAATTTTAGTCCCTTATAAACAAAAAAGACATTTAGGCCCTTAATCCATTTTCTTGACATTTTTGACCCACGGACTTGTTTAAGTAATGTTTTTAGCTCAAAATTTACTCTTTGGCAGTTTCAACCCCTTCATTAGGGAGTTTTTCGGTTAAAGTCCAAGTTTTTCGCAACTTTTACAATTTTGGCCCAAATTCCAAAAACTTTACATTTTTTATCCTTTTTAGAAAAGAAATCATTTTAACCCTTGATATAGTTTTGTTTACCCCTTTTACCCCCTATTTTGAGAGTTGTACCATTTAGTCCCTTGAAAATCAATTTTTTGCAATTTTTGGGCCTATGGGCCGAAAAGCCCAAAAATTGGCCCATTAAGCTACAAATTACATATCTAGTCCTTTGAAGAGCATAATATTCATAAAAACATTTATTTTAACTATTTTGACTCTTTTGGTCCTTTGGAAAAACCGTGAATGGCAATTTTTAACCCAACTTTTGTTTATTTGACAAATATAGTCCAAAAAATGAGTTTTATGTTGCAATATGTTTATTATAACTTTAGAGGGTAATTTTTCTTGACTTGTTTAGTGTAATATATCTTAGATCATGTTTGTTTTCCTTCTTGTGCCATAGATCTCGAGATTTCTTTCCTTTTTGTTACATATTTACCACATAAACACATAAAATCACACATATATACATGAAATCACACATAACATACACATACACATAGATCTACACATTTTACTTGTATTCTCCCCCATAAAACTTGTGAAAACCGAAAATAGAGGGGTATGAACTCACCTTTTCTTGTTGTTTTCGATTTGAAGAAGAAAGGGAAGAGTTTGATGCTATTTTTCGGCCCTAGCAAGGTTTCTTGTGTTGATTTCGAACTTAAGGAGCTTCTAAGGAGTAGATCACGAAAATTGTGTGAGTTAGGAAGAAGTTTTGATGAAATAAAGAGGCTAGGTTATGGATCTAAACAATAACTTACCAATGATGATGATTATTGTGGAATAACCTTCTTGAAAAGCTCTAAATCTCGAAAATTTGGAAGGAGAAGTGAAGAAGTTGTTGTGAGTTCTTGAGAGAAGCTTAAGTGAAATAAGTGTGTGTGTGTGTGTATTGATACTCTCGGCCGAGAGTAGTAAAAGGAGAAGAGAGAGAGATGAAAGGATAGTGCATGGAAACATGTGAGATTTGCATGGAGATCCCATAGGTATTAAGGAGGTGGCTAATCCTCCTTAATCCTCTAATTTCCCTTTTTTTCTTCTAATTGGGCCGAGAGAGAGAGAAGAGAGAAAAGGATTTGGACCTTTTGTGCTTAAGTCTCCTAATGAGAAGCCCTAGCTAATGGTTTTCGGCCCAATGGGCCTTTTAGATCAATATACGGCCCAATATACATCAAGGAATGAGTTTTATGGCCCATTAGGGCTAATTAGATTTGTTATGGCCCAATAAGGCCCATTTAGATAAACTAGCCCATTTTAGGATTATAAGGCCCTAAAAGGTTAAGTTTTATGGAAGTGGGTCCAATTAGGGTCCATTTAAGGGTCCTAAGCCCAAAATAGTCAAATTGGAAGCTTATTGGTCCATTAGGTCCAATAAGTAAATCCTAGTCCAAAATGGACTTGAACCGGGATTTTTAGGGTTTCCAACCTTTTGTTGACTATTTGAATGTTTGTATAGAGTATTTGATGGAATTTTGTGGTCATTGAATAAGCACCATACATGTTTTCAAGTTTTAGTTACAATGTTATCCTTGTTAAGGGTTTTACAAAGCATCAGAATTCCTAGTTGTGACAATGTTCTCTACATGTTTGTGTGCTAGATTCCAGGCTAATCCGAAGATGTCTCATCTTTTGGCTGTCAAGAAAATTTTCCGATATCTCAAAGGAACAAAGAACCTCAGAATTTGGTATCCGGCAAATTAAAGTTTCCTTCTTCAAGCCTATTCCAACTAAAACTATGGAGGTCTTCAACTGGATAGAAAAAGCACATCTGGAGGTTGTCAATTTTTTGGTGGAAGATTGGTTTGCTGGTCATCCAAGAAACAGAACTGTATTGCTCTTTCAACAGCCGAAGCAGAATACATTACTGCTGCAAGCTGCACTTCGCAAGTTCATTGGATGAAATATCAGCTTTTGGACTATGGTTATCGATTTCAACATATACCCATCTATTGTGACTCTCAAAGTGCAATTGCGATTTCTCACAATCCAATTCAGCACTCCATGACCAAGCACATTGACATTCAGTACCATTTTATTAATCTCATGTTTTAAAAGGAAACACTAAGCTCATATTTGTTCCATCCGATGATGAAGTTGCTTATGTGTTTACCAAGGCATTAGCCGAAACCAAATTTAATGGATTTCTGAACAAAATGGGAATGATGATGCCTGATCCACAATACTTCCAAGAGGCTTGTACTCTCTAACGGAAACATTAGAAAGTAAAAATAATTCTGAGGTCAAATCCTTTTCTCCTTGGAAAATACAGGATGCTTATATGTATCTTTTCTATAACCTCTTCTTCTTGTCTTTAGTTGTTTCAGCCTTCCTCATCACTTGAATTTTTGACCAATATAGTTACATCGGATTACTTGAGAAATTGCCATCTTGGAGTTTTTGTCAAAAACAAGCTTGTGTTATGAAGTTCATCTCAGAATTCAAATCTGAAACAGTAATGTGAGTTCATCTTTTATCTTCCTCCGAGCTTTGTTCCTTCAAATCTCGAAACCTCAAATCTTTTGAAATTGGTCCTCTAAGATCTTCATACATTTTTACCTCTGATATTCTTTTTGAGACTGTGCCATCTCGAACTCTATATTTACATACTAATGATGTTTTTATATTCTTTTCGAAGGATCTTATGACATCTCATCTCGAAATCTAATTATTCTGAGATCCACAGCAATAAAAGAATTTTATGGTTATCATTAAAGTTTTTATTATGAAATGTTTTTCATTAATATATTAACGGTAAATTTTCTTCATGTTTATCATTTTAATTCTCAATAAACATGCTTTGGCACTCGTTCTAATAAAGCAATGAGTGAAATTTGAACTGAATCGGCGGTTTTCTCTTTTAAACAAAAAAACATCCTATCTTTCGTTCGAAACAGTCATTCGGGAAACCTTTGTAGGAAATGCATTTAATGCGACCCATTTCGTGTCCGGGTGTTATCATTCTTTTCTTCGATCTGACCCTAAATATCCAACCTATAAAAGGATTTTGAATCCTAATTGTTCCCACTTTTCACTTTTTCTATCTTCTTTCTAGAGCCTTCTCTCTGTACTCTATTATTCAAGCTTTCAACCTTTAACAATGGCGTCTTCTCAAACTGCTCCAAAAACTTCCAAACCTTCATCAAAGAAGAAATCTTCAAAGGGATCTGCCTCATCTATATCCACTGAGTTCATCCTCAGAGAAACAACTCAACTGTTTTCTCTCGATCCCATGGCTTATGATGAATCCATCCGCATCATGATCGAATTCAACTCATACCACCCCATCGCAGTTCCTCTCTCTAAAATCCCTAACCCTAAACTTCCTCTTCGTATTCTTCACAAAAGGGTTGAACGCATCAAAGTTGAGGGTGATGTACTGGAAGTGAAGATTTCTGATGATAAAATTGTTCCTCTCCACAAGAACACCTTTCTGAAAGCCATCGACATTGTAGAAAACCCCAAAGGTTTTCGTGTTCAAGAACCTACGTCTGAAGAGTTCAGTCATTTCTGAATCAAATTGGGTACAATGGAGAATTTAAGGCAAAGGAGTTTAAGAAATTTGTTGTTCCTGACCTATGGATCGTACTAATGCACTTAATCCTTTGAGAATTGTCCGACAAACATGGTGGTACAGAGACCATGAGCAAGGACTGGTTCTATGTTTTGTACAACATCTTCTCCGGAAGATGCAATGCAATTGACCTGACCGGGGTGCTATGGCAGGACTTTCAGAAATTCGCTCATTTGGCGATTATTATGTAGAGATCTGAATATACGATGGATATCAGTCACTTCAATAAGTTTATCACGGTGTTCTCCTTTTGCATGTTTAGAACCCGCTTCCTGAATATTAATTTATTCAAAACTCCACAACCGATCATACTCTTGGAAGTGAGTATTGAGTTAAGATTGTCGTGGAGTGTTAGTAGTTTGTCTATAGTGATTAGACATAGCATGTAGATTATGAATAACATACATGAGTACTTGAAATTAAAATTTTAAGTATTCGAACAACCCACAATCAGATACATTACTTCATGGATTCAATCACGAGTAATTTTGAGATGATAATACCTTTTATTCTAAAAGTGGAGAGACATTGAGTTCTTTTCCTACAAGTTGTTTATGCATTGGTCTTACTCTAACGCTATCTGTAACCTGTGGTCATAACGAGTAAGTCCATATATGATTTGAAGAGCAGACAAAAACTATGTATTCAAAGTTTATCTGTTCCTTTTCCCTTGACAGGAGAGTTGATATCCTTGGGCCCCTCGACGATTTCGTGTTGATATATTGTGTGCTTGGGCAGGTCCGGACTAAACTGAAGTGTTTAATTCGTAGTCTGATTTTATCATTAGAAATTAGATATCAAGAAACATAATGTTGAACTGTTAGGTTAATTCATAATCCATGACTCAATTCATAATCATATCTTATAGAAATATAGGAATAATTGATCACTTATCTAAGGGCTGATACTTGATAAGATCAAAGTTCGATAGTTGTTGTGGAAGACACGCTTTGTTGGTTATTCGGGTTTTATTTGACCAATACTAGTTAACGAATTTACCAACTGGGAGACAGTTGTAAATAGATGTCCAATGTCATAACTAAGTTGGTAAAACTTTGGGAATAATAACAAAGTCTTTTTTAGATTGCCCTCAAGAGCTAAAATAGCTAGAATGGATTTAGGAGATTAAGACAATTTGTTTATTAATTTATTACATGTTAATAAATTAATTAGAAACTACTTAGAATTAAGTAATAAATAATTATAATTAATTTGGAATTAATCAAGAATTGATTAAAGGTACACGGACTAAATGCTAGTTGTTCAAAAATTGAACAAGAGGTGCATTCTAGAACCCCTAAAGGGTATGGATAGTGTTGGGGCGTCTTAGAGGCTTCAAGAATAAATCCATCTAACAGATACGAAAAGGATTTTAATCTAGATTAAATCTAATTATTTAATTGATTCAAATCTGCTTTACCTGCAAGTTACGCCAACTACAAATAGACCGTTTATCCTTCATAATTTCCGTTCCTAATTCTCCATACTCTTAAAAAATCTGAATTCTCTATGGGCTCTCTTCTCTCTCTTAAATATTCTAGGGTTTTAGTCTTTTGGGTGTGACCCATTAGAGGCATTCCACTTTGGGTGCTAATCCTTCCAAGTGATTGCAAGGAGTTTGAGATCTACAAAATTTAGTGTGACAAATCCGGTTTTATAAAAACGTTAGTGATTTCATTCATCTTATAGCTTTAGATTCATAGTTTTAAAAGTATGTTTCTATAATATTAAAACTTAGATACTACAGTGCATGTACACTTAATATGATTTTTGAATGCTTTCGTTGCCTTAATCTAGTGTATAGTGGCAAAGAAAACCCAATAGGAACAACCCACTCTCAGAGAGATTACTTAATGGACTATATGACTAGTAATTATGAGATGATAATATTATTTATTTTTAAAACAAAGAGACGTTGATTTCTTTTCATAGAAGTTGGTTGTGCATTGGTCATGCTCTAATGCGATCCGTAACCGGTGGTTATAACAAGTAGCAAAAAACTTTGTAGTTAAAGTTTATTTGTTTCTTTTTTCTTAATGGAAAAGTTATATCAATGGGCCTCTTGGTGATTTAATGATGACATATTAGTGCTAGGCCTAGCGCGGCTTATATTGATCTGTTCAAATATTAGTCTGATGTGGTCATCATATATTGTTAATCAAGAAACATAATTGTGAACTGTAAGATTGACTCATAAATCCATGACTTAGTTCATATACATATCTTATAGAAACCAAGTAATAATTGATCACACATCTAAGGGTTGATTCTTGATTTGATCGGAGTTTGGCAGTTGTTGTGCAAGGCACGCTTTGTTGATTATTCGAAGATTATTCGACCAATAGTACTTGATAACTTATCCAAGTGAGAGACTGTTGGAAATGGGTGTCCAATGTCATAACTAATTGGTATAACTTTGGGAATAAATAGAAACTAGTTAGATTAGAAAATGATTTAAGAGAGAGAGAGAGAGAGAGAGAGAGAGAGACAGAGAGAAATATTTTATTAATTTATCATAGCTTGGTAAATTAATTAGAAAGTAGTTAGAATTTTTTTAGAATTAATTGGAATTAATTTTTTATTAATTAAAAAATATCAGTGCTGAATTGTAATTATTCAATAGTCCAATAATTGGAACATTCTTGAGTGTTGTGGAGATGGACGAAATCCACTAGTGATTTATCCCTAGTGATTTCGTAATCTTCATAAAAGGGAAGGAGATGGAAATTTCATTTGAACTAGATTATAACCCGCATTAAACGCGGGGAACACATAAAAAACATATAAATGTCTACAAATATTGTATAATAATTATTAAAAATAGAATATAGTTATTGATATTATTGAATTGTGTAAAAGATACATTGAAATCGATAAATATCTATAATCATTGAACGACCTCTTTGTAGACAACATTTTTTATTTTATTAGTTGAACGACATTCCTCGTCACATATAAGTACCTTCAAAATCATAGATAATTACATTTGTGAAATTTGACCTAAGATTGATGGGTAAAACATTAGGGACAAGACTTTTAACTTTTTTTCTTGGAGAAGATGAATCGTCACTTGAATCCATCACTTTGTTTTATTGTTAATGTTGCTTATAAAAGTTAAATATAAATATATATAGACATATTGGTAAGTTTTCTTATTTTATATGAGGAAAGTAATAATTATAATGGGGCAGCATTATCTAAGAAATAAATGCTTGAAATATTCTTGAAGAGAAAAAATCGGGATCATTAAAAATTTTATATAAGGAAAATACAAATCTAGATTAGGTGAAATTATGGATGAAATTACTAACGAATATTATTTTAGAGGGAATTGTATTTTGTAAGGTATAATACTATGACAAAATTCGAAATATGTATATATTTGTTGTGAAAATTTATAAATTTTATTGTTACTATATAAAGATAAAACAAAGTAGGTTGGTATGTTATTCAAAAAAAATTAGTCACTTTGTCTTAGTGTTAATGTTGCTTATAAAATCGATATATATATATATATATATATATATATATATATATATATATATATATATATATAAGTTCTATTATTTTTTATGAGGAAAGTAATAATTATAATGGGACAACATTATCTAAAAATAAATGCTTCAAATATTTTTGGAGGGAAAAAATCAGGATTGTTAAAAAAAATTATTTATGGAAAATACAAATTTAAATTGGGTAAAATTAGGGATTAAATTAATGAAGATTAAATTGGTAGGTTACAATTGAATCCGATTTTGGAAAGTTTAAATTTGATAAAGGAAATACGTAAGTTATCAAAATAAATTTTTTTATGGATATAAGGAAAATACAAATTTAAATTTGATAAAGGAACGCATAAGAAATAAATGTTGAAAATATTTTTGGAGGAAAAATTGGGATCATTAAAAAAATTTATGTAAGGAAAATACAAATTTAAATTGAGTGAAATTATAGTTGAAATTAATGACGAGTAAATTAGTAGGTTATGATCAAAATCTGATTTCAGAAAGTTTGAATTTGATAAAGGAAACGCGTAAGTCGTCAAAATATAAAGTTTTAAATGCGGGCGGACATAAAAAATACATATAAAGTTATAAAAAGCCGACATAATAAAAAAATAAGATAAAGAACCATAAAAAAATATATCCTAATAAATAAGAATTATTTTGCCATATGTCATTTTCTCCTTCATTTTCCCACATGACAATTTTTGGTATTTTTGAATTAACTATTTTCCACTTGTCATTCTTCTATTTTTTTCAATTATTTAAAAATATTATTTTATTATATTGTTATCTAAGCATAAACATTCTTATTAGACGTTCATTCCACAATAAATTTACTTAATTTAAACCTATATTGACAACCAATTTATCATTTTTTCACTGCATTAAATATTGACAACTATTTCATTTATTCAAATAAAGTCATAGAGTATAATTTATGGAATGTTAAATGTTAAATGGGTTTAAGTTTAGTATATCATCAATGGAAATTCTTTTCTAAGTCATGATTGGTTTATTTTAAATTGATTATGAATATAAGTGCTAGCTTTATGTTTGTTCTTATTTATTTTGTGTTCGCAATAACTTTGCATTAGATTTGGCGCAACTTTGAATTAACTATTTTCCACTTGTCATTCTTCTATGTTTTTCAATTATTTAAATATGTTACTTAATTATATTGTTATATAAGCATAAACATTCTAATTAGACGTTCCTTCCACAATAAAGTTACTTAATTTAAACCTATATTGACAATCAATATACCATTTTTTCACTGCATTAAATATTAACAGCTATTTCATTTATTCAAATAAATTCATAGAGTATAATTTTTAGAATGTTAAATGTTAAATGGGTATAATTTTTGCCATATGTCATTTTCTCATTCATTTTGGCACATGGCAATTTTTGGTATTTGTGAATTAACTATTTTCCATTTGTCATTCTTCTATGTTTTTCAATTATTTAAAAATGTTACTTTATTATATTGTTATATAAGCAAAAACATTCTAATTAGACGTTCCTTCCATAATAAAGTTACTTAATTTAAACATATATTGACAACCAATATACCGTTTTTTCACTGCATTAAATATTGACAACTATTTCATTTATTCAAATAAAGTCATAGAGTATAATTTATGAAATGTTAAATGTTAAATGGGTTTAATTTTAGTATATCATCAATGTAAATTCTTTTCTAAATCATGATTGGTTTATTTCAAATTGATTATGAATATAAGTGCTAGCTTTATGTTTGTTCTTATTTATTTTGTGTTCGCAAGAAGTTTGCATTAGACTTAGCGCAACTTTGAATAATTTTAGTATATCATCAATGTAATTTGGTATATATATCTTTCAATTATATGAAATATCAAATAATGACATTTCATTACTATTGTGATAATTTAGTTTATATATTGCATTTTTACTAATGTTAACGGTCTTATTTTTTTTTTCTAATAACCGTAACGTTTTTACTAATTGTACTTTTTACAAATCTCCTAATATCTTACAATTTTTTATCTTACTTTATATTTTTTCATAACTATGTTACTTTCAAGATTGATTGTCTTAAATACGAAACTATGTTCACTGATTTCGACCAAAAAGGTTTCCCATGACCGATATATAATCTTTCAAAGACTCAAAAGACATGGACAGATTAGGGAAAAATACTGAAATAAGAGCTTTGGCGTTTTAAATAAAAAAAACCACATACGCACATTGCTATTAACTAAATATGTTACAAACAAAATAGAAATTACAATGCACTTTGTATCCACTGGACACAGTTAAAACAACTCAAAAGAAATTTAGAAATTGCAATTCAAAACATTATAGATTAAAGTCAAAGTACATTGTTGTTAACTAAATCTATTAAAAACCAAAAATTATGGGCAAATATGTCAAATTAATAGCAATATAATATTGATAAATAAAAACACTGAAGGGTAAATGGTAATTTTCAATCATCAACTAACGTGCAATCCAAACAATCTCAGGAAAATTTAATTACGTAAGACACACATATATACATACAGTTAATCAAAAGTCATTGTGCTTTTCTCATGGGCATTTTATCAAACATGTAGAGTGTAACATCAAATGCAAGGTTAAAAAGACAAAAGTAAAAGATTGAAAAATTAATACTAGCATTTATAATCAATATTATTCATGCATTCAAAGATCACAGTCAAATACAACACTAATGAGAATCAAAAAGTCAAATACAATTAATAAAATTAAGAACATCATATTAAAGAAGGAACCTAGATGACGAACGTGATGTTGTAAAGGGTGATGTTGTTCGAACATGATGCTGCAAAGGGTCTGAAGGAAACATAATGTACGAACAGAAACACATGATTTATACATAACTTTCAACAATGATTATGGAAAAGATATCAAATTCAAATTCTTTGATTCTTTGAAATTGAGTGACAATATCCTGTAATTTTGTAGATACGTTTCATATAAGAGATGTGAATTGAAAGAATATACGAAAGTTATCAGCTAAGAATGTGATTTTAATTAGGAAGGAATGGAATTTACTTTCAAAAATTATGATGAGGTTTAAATGATTTGAATACATTCCTTTTATAAATGGTGTTAACATAAAATCAGTTAGTCAAACTTTCAAATTTAGTCAATATTAATTTTATTTTATTTTATTTTAGGATGACATCATCAAAATTATCTAAGGGTTGAAATAAATCAAGGAAACACAATCAATGGCCCTGATTGTTGAAGGTGATGTCATCAGGTTTCTTTTTTAATGTATATAGATATAAGGATTTATATTTGGTAATTATCCTTATTAGTTTCCTTGTCCACCAAGTATTTATTAGCTATAAATAAACCCTCTTAGCTCTTCACAATTTTGTCCCTCTCCTATAATCCCTCTCAAGTTCGAGTTGTGGATTTCTCCTCTCTCTCTCTCTCTCTCTCAATCTTCTTTTTGTAGTTGTCAATCTTTTTGGGTGTGACACTTTAGAGGCATTCTACTTTGAGTGCTAGTTTTCCAAGAGTTTCAAGAATTCAACTAAGGGATCTTCAAAGCTAGAAAAATATTATTTTTGCTATAAGGTTTTTATCTCGTAAACTATCTTGCTGTTTGTATTATTAGATTTGGATCCTTGTAGGATTTAGATCCTAACTTTCCTTAGAATAATTTGTTAAAAGCTTTTGTTGCGATGTGTTTATTCTATTGTTAGGATTAGTAAAACACAAAAATATCATCGTCTTCTTCCATATCTAGGACTACAAAACTGATTGGGAAAAAATTGCCAACTTTAACGAGCAAGTCCTCCACTATGCCTTTTGGATATGTGACTAACTGGTTTTCCATATGGATTTCCATTCTTGTTGGTTTTGCCTCTGGTAGATAAAGTTTCTTGAAAAAAGTGTAAGAAATTAAATTTATGCATGCCCACGAATTGGCTAATGCATTTTTTGTAGTGGAATTCCTAAATTCACGAGGCAAGGTTAGGTTCCCCGGATACCGCATCTTTATTGGAAGTTTGTTTATCACAACTATTGAGCATTGTTTGTTTAAGATATCACTAGATGATTCCTGTAAATTCTTTCGGTTTGTAAATAGCTCTTTGAGAGATTTGGCATGTTTTTGGCATACGCACGATTACATCGATAAATGACATGTTGATGGAGAGCGATTGGATGTGTTCTACAAACTTTTATGCTATTGATCTTGCTAATGCTACCTTACTTTTGTCAGATATAGAATTGGGGGATGATACATCTTAATAGCAATAATTTATGGATTCTTCTAACGAGGTCGGGTCGCTTCCAGATTTTGGTCGCATCATAAATGCACATTATTCAGTTTTTCTGTTGCTTCTTCGACCTTGAGATTCTGCACACTACATGAGGAATTAATATTAATAAGGACTAAAGGTTCATTATTTTTACCACCTCTTATTGTAATAGCCTTCACATGTGCTATTTGGTTGGATTTTGTATTGTTAGGTAGAGTTTCTGAAAGTCTTTAGTGCATTAGTCGGAAGAGTTGACCGACTTGATTTTCTATGTTCAAGATGGAAACTTGCCGATTTCCTAAGGTGGCTTCAGTATTGGCATGTACTTTTTTAGATGCATCGACAAATAGAGCTAAAATAGCTTCAATACGAGTTTCTTATCTTGCATGCTTCATTCTCTTTAGTAAAACCCTTGAACTATTTGCTTGACTCTTTCTTCCATTACTCTCTTTTAATTTTCATATGGCTTACTTTGGTTGTTTCAAATCCATGTCATACTTGTCACCCGATGAATGGCACACTTAGCCCTTGTTATTCCCATTCTCTTTGAGATCACAATCATTTGTAAGATGAGGGTTGATACAGTTATCGCAACTCACTTATGTGACATGCATTTTTTCTTTCATTTTCATTATATCTAATCCCAAGTTGTCGAATTTTCATTTAATGCCGCCAAACCATCGAATCCTTCGCAATTTGATCCTCTTCTAAATGATGCATCTCTTGGTGAGTATCATTGATTCGAGTGTTCTTCCAAATTTTCTATTATCTATTGACCATCCATAAGGTTTTTCTTTGTAATAGGTGTTGGGTTTTATTTAAAATATCGGTTTCTAAAACGATAAAATAGGCAACAGATGCATTATAATATTTGTATAACATAAATCAATTGTATTTCACCAAGGATCACTTTGCATTAAAATGAAAGATTAAAACACAACCATAGGAGGATTAAGAAGTTACAAACTTTGAAGACCTCGAATCCTCTTGGGAGCTTGGAAATTAATGGAGTGTGGCAAGAATCCAAAATAGAATTCCTCTAGAGATGTCCACGAACAATTACCAAGAGACTTGAATGCTAGTTGTACTTGCAACAAAATACTCTTAAGCCTTTATGTTATAAAGTAGAGTAAAAGTAACCATAGCTTCCTTTTGTTTCTTAACCATTTAAGAGATAAAATGGAGGATAAAAGCATACTCATGATTCTAGCTAGTAAAAAGGAAGGAGGATGGAAGCCTTTAAGTTATAAATCTTTATCGAATGTGTCTTAACACATTAGGACACATCTTACCCTCTTATATCCCTATGCTCAATGATAAAAATAAGACATGCTTCTTAAAGCATGAAAATCTTAATTTAATAAGCAATAATGACACTCTTGTCTCATCTTATATAACCCATGATATATATATATATATATATATATATATATATATATATATATAAAAGAAGAATTATAAAAGAAATACACTCTTTATATAAGTTATGTACATTTATTTAAAAGTCAAAACCCTTTTAGTCAAATAATATGTACATGACTTTATATATCATACCCTATGATATAATATGTGATACTTATACTGAAAATAATATTTTCATAAAATATTAATTTCTAATTAGTTGCAAGAGTTATAACTATTTATCAAGAATCAAATTCTTATAAATATTCAATTTGTGTCTACATGTTATTGGTGTGACCTTATACGATCATATGATATTGTTAATATCAATCTAAATTTATTCTTGAGCATATATATCTTTCAACCTCCAACTTGCATAAGAATTGTTATAGATTGGTATAGACAATGCTGAATGTATAGCAATATTTCACTCCCTCCAACAACACGCGAAGAGGTGTCATTCAACAACATCTAATTCCTAAATATCTCACAACTTCAATTGATGTATAAGGTAAGTTGTAAATATCCCTTTGTCACAGACATCATGTTGAACATGAGATATGGATCACATTTAATCTCATCTATTGTTGAACTTTTAGTAAGGCGTCTTAGTTTTCTAACTCTCAACAAATAAGAGGAACAAATCTATTCCTCACTAAAGACACCTCTTGTGTAGTTCATATTATACCTAATATTGGCCTTTAGATATGTATGGTCAAAGTACAACATTTAACCATATCAAAGTGTACATTCCCTAGACTCAAGTCCAAAATATGCATCTTAGATCTAAGGATATAAAAATACGACGTTTGTCAAGTATCATTCATGATAGCGATCCATGAAGTGATCTTAGAGATGGTTCATGTCAATTCCTATTTCTCCAACATGTACCTATAAACTTGGATGCAACTCTTTCATACTTTCATCTTATGAAAGTTAACCCATCCATTTCATATTAGTCTTAGCCTATAGTTGTTCCTATAGCTATGACCAACTATTGAACTTTTAGAATAACTAGTTTATTCATGGATTAAACATGTTAATATAGAACATAAAAAATATTAATGAAAATATCATATCCCAATATATCAAAACAATACAACAGTTTTTATATTATTTAGTCTGTGAAAGGGATTCATGCTTAGCCTATGAAAGGGTTTCATGAATTGGTCTAACTATAATTTGACTTGTGTATATTTTACGAATACAATCATATCCATATTTAACTTTATTCAAAATATAGTTAAATCTATGGAGAACATGATTGGTGTTCTGATGTGACTTCGAGTCCTTAGCTAGAGTCAGTGGTCTATCATTATGATAAAAAATCTAAGGGATCCTTAATGGAAGGATTTATCCTAGTTTTTCAATGAACTTTTTCAACTAATCATATTCAATTGTAGCTTTTGAAGCAGTAATGTATTCTTATCTTGTAGTAGATTATGCAACCATGTTTTTTTGGAGCTCATTCCCATAAAACTCATTCTTCTTTCATAATGAAGTCATAACCCAATCCAAATTACATGTACGCTTAGCGTACAGCTGAGTACCCCACGTGTACTCAGTCAGAAGGGTTTTGGCTTTTGGGCTTCGTGTTGGGCTTCCTTTTTGGGATTGGATATTTGAGTTCTTAATGGACCATCTAAGTACAAGAGTTTTAGACTAGGAATATTGGTTGGGCTTTAGGGTAAGGCCCGTGTAAAGGGTTTGGGTCTAATTTGGAAAATTAGGCCATATTTGGGCCTTGGAAGGGTTTTGACTTTTGGGCTCTTCAGGTTGTAAGTTTGGGCCTTAGTCTTGGACCAAGCTGGGTTAGGGGTAAAATGGTCTTTTTACCCCGAATATGAATTTATGGTTATGGTTTGGAACCTAATTGTTAATTGGGTGTTGTTTTAATATTGGTAGTTCGGGGAAAATGTCAGCCAGCAGTCAGGGATTGTCTGTGTGATTCGACAGAGTGAGGTCAGTCTCCTCACTAGGTTTAGCGGGTCGAAGGCACCAATGCCGACCCATGGTTTTATGTTAGGATGCTAGATGTATGTTCAACTCTTGCACGTGTTATATGATGATATGCTTACAGGGCAAGGCTCGATGCCAGGCGGGGCTTGATGAGGATATCGTATGTTAGTTATCAGTATGTGTTTTTATGATTACCGGGCAAGGCCTGATGTTGGGCGGGGCTCGATGACTGTATGGAATGTTATAGTCTTTTTGATTATTGCATGTGCTAGTTCGTTATATGTTTATATGATTATATGGTTATATGGTTATGTGTGTATCAGGCGAGGCCCAATGTCAGGCGGGGCTTGGTGAATGACAAATCAATAATCCGAGCAGGGCTCGCTGCCGAGCATGGCCCGAGGCCAAGTGGTACTTGAGATCAGGCGAGGCAAGATGGAGGGCGGGGGCCCAGTATGTGATTTATGTATGTGTGATATGAGGTGTCTTGGGGAACTCACTAAGCTTTGTGCTTACGGTTTTTAGTTTATGTTTTAGGTACTTCGGTTTTCAAATGGAAGGGCTCGGGATGATTGCAGAGCACACACCACATGTTTCCGCATTCTGTGAATTACTCTGATTTAATGATGTTTTGCTAAATCTTGGTTACCTTGGTTTTATGGAGATGATATGTATTAACGAATTATTAATCTAAAAACAAAAATTTTATGTCATTATTTTTGGGACGTTACATTTGGTTTCTTGACTTTCTGAACTAGAACTTCCCTGCTTGTGATTATTTCTAGCAAATTCATTTTTTGTTATTTTTGAAACGTGAAAAATTCTTTTTAAATAATTTCTTTTGATTTGTCACCATCAGAACTCTATCTTCTTTTGTGAGTTCTTCATCTGAAATGTCAGATTCAGAATCTTCCACAACAACTTTTAAATTCTTATGCTTTGAACATTCACTTTTCGTCACCAAGGCCAAAGAACCAACACTTGTAACCAACTTTTCTTCTTTCATCACTTCATCTTCATGATATTTCAGTATACCAACAGCTCGTGCAAGAGAGTAATTATTGAATTGTTCATGTGCTTTGACAGTTGAAACAATTGTCTTCCATTCTGATCTCAGGCCATTCATGAATGTGACCTTCTGTTCAATAGGTTCCCTTTCCAAACCATGTTCCAGCATACAACTTAACAAATTATTAAATCGATTGAGAGTTTGTACAATCGTTTCATCAGACTTTTGCTCAAATGATCCATATTCAGACAGAAGTGACGTTTGCAAAGAAGCAGTGAGATCAACCTCTCCAGAATACAGTTCTTTCAATCTATTCCATATCTTTTGTGCAGATTTAAGAGAACTAATCAGACGAAAAGTATCAGGAGTAAGATCAAACCTTATGATTCTCAAGGCTTTCAAGTTGCTGAGCAATTTGTCTTTTTCAATGGAGTCAATTTGTTTATCTTCAGCAATGACGTTCTCATAAGCACTTTGAGTTAGATTTTCCTCCTTCGTCTTGTTATACTTGTGTGTTCCATCTTTAATTGCTTTCCAGATGGTGGTTCCATAATTTTTAATCCCTAGAACATAATCTTCAAAGTGAAGAGCCCAAACTTCATAGTCTCCAGGGAACAAAATTGGAATTCTCATTGTGGAACTGATACTACTTGGAAGATTGAATGATACGAAGTGTGAATCTTCATTCGACATTTTGAATGAAATTTGACGTGAGTCGGATTAATGAACTTGAAAAATAGTAGATCAAACAACTCATTCAAAGAATTAGAGATCAATTTGCAAAACAATTTGCAAAATGCAGAACAAATCTAAAATTCGATGAACAGATCTGTAAAAAGTTCAAATAATCTCCCGCTCTGATACCAATTGAAGGAAGGATTAGATTCACCAATCAAACGATGAAAACATTCACAAGAACACACGAGGTAAATAAAGTTGCATTTTTATTAACGAGTAATGATCAGAACAATTTGATTACAGTAAAAGAACTATTCTATCGATCAACTCTTACCCGTTCTTCTGACTAGTATCCCTATATATAGGCATCGGAGGGACAAAATAAAGGCATCTCTAGTCAACAGCAAAGTTGTGAACTCAAGGTAACAAAAAGTACGAGATCACATAACAACTCACACTAAGTAAAGACCTTGCAAAATCAACAATACAAGATGACACAACAAATTATGAACTCTACACTTAATCCCAACACTTTTCACAATAAATAAATCTTTTTCAGTTCTAGAAATAGATATATGGTTAAAACATGAACACAAGACAACTTCCGAGACATATGAATAACTTGTATATCACTCTAATAAATAACGCTTTCTTTGATTTTTAAAAGTCCATAAGGATCGACTTGTTTTGACTCCTTTTACCCCCAAGCGTTGACCAAATGACCCCCTTATTTTATTGTAATAGGAAAAAGTAATCATTAAAATAGAAACTGGAAAATATTATTCTAACACAATATTGATTAATAATTGCAAACTCCTTCTTACCATAACATTTTTGGGTTGTTTTAACATTTACATATCTCAATGATGTAAATTAGTAGTTTACCTAAGGAATATCAAGGAAAATTATCTTAATTTATAAAGAGAAGTTTTAGTTTTCATTTAATCAAGTGGGAGCATTCTAACTTGCCTCAATATAATATGACAGAGATCATAAAAATTCTTTTGCTTTCCTTGGAAAAATACAAAATATATGCATGTATTTCAAAGTATATTTTTATGACCATATGGAAAGGCTGAGTGTTGGATCTGAGCTTATATTAGATAAAGATAGACAAAGTCATATATCAAAGACATATTGAAATGATTAAATCCATAAGTCTTCAATATGTGTTAACTGCTATAGACGGTCATGCCAATGTAACATGTTATTCATAACAAATAAGATAAGGTAAATGGACAAATAGACTTTTCTTCCACAAAGTCTGCCACAAATGATATGTCATGCACTTGGTCTTTTGGAAAGCCATATGAATTTCAATACAAAACTAGGAATGAAACATAAACCTGAAAGACAAGATTAGTTGTGTGTCGTGTCATTGATGCAAACCTTTAAAAGTGTTGATCAAGTCATCGATGATTTATTTAGATGATGTCCTGGCAAACGTCAAGTGTAACTAATCACTATTGACTAAAAACAATTTGGCCTTGATACAAGAGATGTCTAACATACCTAAAATTGGTCACTCCTTGAGGAAACATGTGAAAATTCTAAGTTCACTTTTACCAAAAAAATACACGAGATGGCTAAAAAATGAAAAAGATGTATATAGATGAATGCACTATCATGCAAGGAAATGCTTTTTTAGAAAAAAAAATCAACACTAATCTCTAAGAAGAGGTTCCTAAAAATCAAATCATGTGATATCACTAACCATTAGGTTTAGAACTCTCTTGTTAGTTTTTTGAAATCATCAATTTAAAGATTTGATATTTAGGTATTAGAGTAGTAAGCGGAGATGCTAAATTTTGGTGAAATGATATATCAGGATACATTGTTTTCGACATACATATATGTGCTCTATGTTACCATGTTTACATCATGAAGGTAACTTGTTTTACTTTCTAAAGTTTGTAGCTAGTCATGGTCGTTAGCATGGCCATAAGGTTCAGCTAATGTGTTATTGTTGTGATATTTGTAGGACTGAATGTGTCATTACTAAAGAGGAAATACGCATGTATTCATTGGTGGTGAATATTGTAAATGACCCGCTCTGAGATCTCACTTGATATATATATATATATATATATATATATATATATATATATATATATATATATATATATACACACACACACACACACACATATATATATATATATATATATATATATATATATATATATATATATATATATATATATATATATATATATATCTTACCTAATAAATAAAAGTTTTTTATGCCACGTGTCACTTTCTCCTTCACTATGACACATGTAATTTTGTGGTAATTTTGATTAAAATAAAAGCCACATGTCATTTTGTAGTTTATTTTAATTATATGTATTTAGTTTAATTTAATTAATGTCTTCATTCCATTAATAAATCCGTAAATTAAATAACATATATGGTATCTTGCCGTTTCTTTTGCTAATATATCGTAAGTCATCAAAACTTTATTCTATCGTCCCCAAAATCACAGCAAATTGTAAATCCTTTCCAAATTGATGGAGTTTTTCTTATATTTTATTTCAATTGACCATATATTTACTCACGCCAATTTTTGAATCATACAAATCAGTGAACTCCAATCGACAAACAACATTCCTTCATCACAGCTAGCCGATTCTTTCTTTTGAAGTTGAATTCTTGTTTTGTTTTTTAAATTGTGGTACTTTATGTGGTGTTGCGATTCTACTTCAACTCATTCTCCATCCAGTTTTGTTTTTAAATTGTTCTCCTTATACATAGCATCATATAATAATATTGACAAAGTAATCAGTATGTTGTATAGTAGAACTATAAATACATGTTTATTTATACTTTGCTAATATGTCATATGTTGCACTGTATATGTTTCATAAATTGCTTCAGAGAAAAAAAAATCCAATAATATCTATATTCTCACAGTTTCACTATTATATGTATGTATGTATGATTAAGGTTATTGATATTGATTGTTTAACTCAACTGAAAATGTAACACCCAGTTTTGAAAGTGCTTCGTTGCTAGGGGTTGCGGCCCAATCATCAGTTGTCATAAGGGTTAGGGCCTTGGGAAGGGAAGGATTTGGCCCATTTCGGATGTGGGTGTTATGGTATACGTGATCCAAGTGTTTGATTGTGTCTTCGGAGGCCAAGGGTATGTTCGTAATTTGACATCTCGACCTTCTAGGGATTTTTGGTTCTTGTTCGGAAAGTTTTTAAGTAATTATGAGTTGTTAGAAGCGTAGGGTTTCTCGTCACCTTTTTATGGATATAAAGTTCGTCGGAAACGGACTTAGAACGAAGAAGTTATATCCAGACTAAGTTTAGGGTTTTAGGGGTTCCATGAGTACGCGGGGCGTACTCAATATGAACGCGGGGCGTAGAAGGCTACATGGTCATGAGTTGTTTGTGAGTACACTGGGCGTACTAAGAGGTACGTGGGGCGTACTCCATTCAGACTAAAACCCTAAATTTTAGGGTATGACACTATATAAGGAACATTATGCCTCAAATACCAGCCTCCCTCTCACCCTAAAGCAGCTACTACGAAACCCTAATCCATACTTGAGTGATCTTGTTGCTTTGAATGCCATTAGAAGAGTATTTTGGTGCTTTTGAAGAAGGTGTTCATTCTTGAAGAATTACTGTAGAAGATAGAGCTTTTAGATCTTGAACTACACCAGCTTTTGGCTCTCATTTGAGGTATAAAGTCTTAAACTTGGTGGTTATTTCCTTAGATCTTTTGTGTTGGGTTTTTGGACCTTTTTGGTCCCAAGGATGAAGCTTTATGGTTCAAATTCGATTCCTAGGCTATGGGTTGCCACCCTTGGTGCTATTTGAGTCCCTAAGGTAGAAAGTTGACATCTTGAAGGTCTTAATGGGTTCATGCATGAGTTAAGGTCACTTTCATGGAAGTAGAATGCCATTTTTGGGGTTTGGACTTGTTTGGGGCATGCAAAGACACCAAGTCAGCGACTTTATGGGTTTAGACGTTAAGTAGAGCTCATATCTATGATTTGGTCCCTTGGTTTGAAGAATTAAGTGCTTAATAGCAAAAAGAGCTTAACAGGGGAGTACGCTGGTCGTACAACCTGGTACGCGCAGCGTACAGTTCACAAACCTAGTACGCGTTGCGTACATCTGAGTACGCCCTACGTACTCAGTCAGAGTGGGCTTCGCACATATGGGCCTCGGTTTGGGCCATTCATTGGACTTTGCTACTTTGGGCCTTAGTGGGCCATCTAGAATTGAACCTTTAGACTAAAGAAGCATTATTGGGCCTTAGGTTGAGGCCCATGTCAAGGGATTGGGCCTAATTGGAAATCGGGCCATATATTGGGCCTTGTAAGAGTGTTTATCTTTTTGCGCCAAGGGTTGAGTAGAGTTCATTTTGGGACAAGAGTATGTGAGGGGTAGAATGGTCTTTTACCCCATTAAGGACTTATGGTTAAGTTATGAGAATCTCGAACTGAACTAGTTTATATGATAATTAGTAGCTCGAAGAGTCGAGAGATCAGCAGTTCGGGGATCTGCCAGCTAGCAGCCAGAGGATTATCCGTGAGATTCAGCTTTGCGAGGTGAGTTTCCTCCTGTTTAAATGGGTCGAAGGCATCAATGTCGGCCCGTATTTATGACTGTATGTATTTCGGAATAAGGTCCGATGTCGGGCAGTGCCCGATGTATGTTTATATGTTTTCTAGATTACGATCCGATGTCGGGCGGTACCCGAGGAATGTTTGTATGCTTGAGGTCTTCGTGATTCTTACATGTGTCTGTATTTGTATGGTTTCGGATTACGGTCCGATGTCGGGCAGGGCCCGAGGAATTTTTATAGGTATGTTTCCGGACTACGGTTCGATACCGGGTGGTACCCGATGACTATGTGCATGTTTAGTTATATTTGTTGTCTGTGTGATACTTGTATGTACCTGGATAGGGAAGTGAGTGTGGGCGGGGTCTCGTATCTCACCACTAGGTGAGTATGGACGGGGTTCCATGATAGGCGAGGCCTTAGGAGTGGAACACATGGTACTGCGTATGTTTTCTTTATGTGTTCACATGATTATATGGTATGGATTGTATGTGTATAGCAGGCAGGGCCCAGTGACAGGAGAGGCATAGGATAAACAGATCTGTATACCGAGCGGGGCTTGATTCCAGACGGGGCCTGATACCGGGCGGGGCCCGATGAAGGGGCGGGGGCCCAGTAGATGTGATTATGTGTATGGTATGTGGTAGTATGGGGAACTCACTAAGCTTCGTGCTTACAGTTTTCAGTTTTGGTTTCAGGTACTTCCAGTTGCAAAGAGAAGGGCTCGGGATGACTACATTGCACACACCATGATGTTTAGCCTGGGATGTTTACACTGATGTTTTGATTTGGAAACTCTGATAATAATGTTTTCAAATACTTTGACTCATGTTTTGATGGAATGGTTTGGTAACTATGGTTTTATTAATAATTAAAAATGAAATTTTTGGTCATGATTTTTGGGATGTTACAAGTTGGTATCAGAGCCTTGGTTTGAGGGATTCAGGCACACTCTCGGGTGTGTCTGAACTCAAACTAAGGACTTGGTATGAAAATTTTCAAAAGAAAACCATTTTTATAAAAAGGATTTTAAAAAGAGAAAAAGGGTGTGGTGCGTGCAATCAACCGAGCTCAAGTAAGTTCTCCCAAATTACCCATACACATTTATGTTATGATATGAATTGTGATTATGTGAACTGCATGCTAGATTAGGGCTAAGGATCTAGGAAGGATGCATTGTATGCCTACTGTATGTGCTTATTGAACTGGATGCTATTACTGATAGTCAGTGATATGATGGCATGAATAGGATATGCTTGGTTTGGGTTATTCAATGCTCGAATGCTGCTTGCTTTGTGCTTTTAGGAGTTCTAGTCATCTTTAACTAACTAGTAAAAGAATATGTTAAGTTACATATTACGAGGACTAAATAATTTCAGAAGGTTAGGTGGTGGTTGTCGAGGCCAACAAAATAAATACCCTAAATATTACACACTAAAACAGTGTATATTGGTAAAGGGATCGTATCCACGGAGATTGGTTCAATTTAAATCTCTATGTAAATCGCTTGTTCAAGTACTTGTAAAACAAGAGTAAAAGTAAAATTTTATTGTTTGAGAGAATTAAAGCTACACTAGAATGTAAATATGACAAGTAAGCAAGTAAAAGATTTGATTAAATTCAATGAAGTGAAATTGGTTGATTTTGGGATACACCACATGGATGACATAGTTGACTTATCATTAGACTAAATGGAACAACACTTGTGAATCAATTTAACTTGGCTATAGCAATTCATAAGCACAAATTACCTCAACTCTTCATAGTTATTAAAATGGTTAGAGGAGCTCTTAACACATTTCATTAATTGAAGTCACAAAATCAATGGAGCATATAATCTCGTGAAAATCAATTAGCTTTAAGTTCTAAGAGTTACCAAGTCCAAAAGATAATCAAATGCTTACATTATCATGATGGAGGAAACATTTCCATGGTCTAAATGAAATGAAAACAAACATATAAACCATTTGTTGCTTACTAATTTGAGGGTCCATTACTTAACCAAGAAATTAGTCAACAAAAATAAGTATTCATTCATCAAAGCTCATGATCAAAGATAAATAAACACAAGAAGATGTTTGATTAGAAATCATTTCCATAAATTTCAAACACAAGATAATATGAAGTCTTCAAAGCAACTAATCATCCATGAATTAAACCCTAATCAACCAAATGTGAATCTAGCCAAGCATGGCCAAAATAAAGGAAATACAAGATAGTTTAGAGATACCAAACATGATTCAAAGTGCAAGATGAAATGAAATTACACCAATCTTCAAAATCTTCAATTTCCTCCAAACCTTTCTTGAGAGCAAAAGAGTAGTTCTTGCAAGTGATTCATCCCCAATTCCCCCTCAAAATCACCAGTAAAAAGGCCTCATTTCTGGATTCAAAAGCTCACCAAAAGCCATCCACCAACCTTCCCAAAATAGAGTCAAAAAGTCAAAACCCGGATTCACCACAGCACGATCCACACAGACCGTTTGTGGATCCACGTGGACCACGTGGGTCTCGCTGATTGTAAACCTTGTCCCATTTGACATATAATCCAGCCCAATCTTCTTCACTCATCCTCCAGCCCACATGCATTAATTCTTGGGAGCCTAATTATGTTATTCCAAAGCCTCCAATGATGGTCCAATGCTTCCTTAGTCTTTCTCAACTCGAGTCCTCGTCCAAAGAGTAAGTCCAACGCGCTTCTCGATTATACTGACACTAAGCCCAATTGCACCATTTCAAGCCCACGAACAGATTGCAAACATCCAGTAGTCCCGCACTCCTTCCATACCTCCAATGACAAATAATCTTTGGTAAATCCTGCAAATAAGCTCAAAAGACTGGAAAGCACCCGGTAAAGGAGAAAAATAATAAAAAGAGAAAATATGCATGAAGATTAACTAAAATGAGATGGTTTTAACTAAAAATAAACTATGAAAAGAAGTAATCAAAACGAAACTATCATTAGGTTTAGCCCTATTTCGTAGGTCTCGTTTGAGTCTAACCGTTGTAGGGAGAGACCTCTCAATCGAAGAATTATCTAGTCTTAGTAATATGTAATGGTATTCACGAGCTAGTTAGGGGGAGATAGCAGGGACTTCTTATGTAGCTGATGGCGGATAGTGGGTCGGAGATTACCCTAGGGAAAGCCTAGGATGAGATTAGTGTTGGGAGCAGTAGTAGTGAAAGGGACTTGGTGGAGTCAAGGCAATTATTGAGGAAAGTACGGATAGATGTGGAAGGTAGTATGGGCCCGTACTACTGAAAGCAAAGGATCCGTACTCGAGTCAAGGAGGGTTGGGATAAAACAAGGAAACTTGCAGTGTGTGTGATCCCTCGATAGTAATGAGTATTCTGATGGTTATTATGATATGTTGCAGCATGGTTACGCTACGTACTAGACCAGTTGGCAGTTCTGGTGTCGGCGAGGGATCAGGCTCGGGGTCTGGAGCCGGGCAGCTTGATGATCAGATAAGCGAGTTTATTTCAGCTGAGATTACGCGCAGTATCATTAACCAGACTCCTGTGATCTTCGGTATGGTCAAGGAGGGTATCTTGGAGATTCTTGATGAGAGGCTGAGTGCGTTCCGCAATGAGATGGCGGCCATGGTGGGGGCGCGCACATTGACATTCAGGGAGTTCAGAGCTTGTGGAGCTCCAGACTATCATGGGGCTAAGGACCCCATTGCTAACAGTCGGTGGTTGGCGGATGTCGCCAACGCTTTTCGTACTAATCGGTGTTTCGAGGGGAACAAGGTCCGACTCGCCTCCTGTATTCTGAAGGACAGAGCACGTGATTGGTGGGAGGATGTTGGACATGCAATTGGAGACGATGCCGCTATTGATGCAATGACATGGAGTGACTTCTCGGCCAGGTTCAGGGCCGAGTTTGCACCATTGATTCAGGTGCAGCAGCTAGCACGGAAGTTCCAGGACCTCCAGCAGACTACGAAGACGGTGACTGAGATCACCGCCAAGTTCGGGGAGAGGGCCCTTCTTGTCCCGCAGTATGTAGCGGATGAGGAGATGAAGAAGGCCCGATATCACGAGATGCTGAGGAGCGACATGTGACATCCCCTAATTTCTCGGCCAGAAAAGACCGATTTAATTTATGCTTTTTAAAATAAAATCAGAGAAATCCTTTTAAAAGATGTTGCGGAATTGGTTCCCAATACAAAACATGATAAACGTTTGTCAAAACCTTTCTTTAAGGAATACATAATTTCATTTTATATCAAAACCTCGGGATGTCATGTTCCGATACAGATCAAAAGCATAAACAAGACATTATAAGCCTTTCAACATTTATTTACAACTACTGGCCTATAATCCAAAAATCTCTCATCATCCTCCGACTATGCTCGGGGTCCACTACTTGTAACAAAAAAAGCTGAGTGGGTCAGGGTTGGGAGCCTGGTGAGCATATAGGGTTTTCAACCCACAATAATAATAAACTTATTAAGTTCACCAATCAACAATAACCCTGATTACCCATTCCCGTTATCCTCACTTTACGTCCCTAAACACTTATCACAAGGGACCTAGCCTAAAGAATATCATCGGGATGGACACTACTGCTAAGGGGACTCCTCAGCCATACATGTCCTAAGGCAACCATGAGGGGGATGGAGTACAACAAATGAACACCCAAGTTCATTAACACCTACAGGTTGCGGGCCTGCCAGCGTTCCACTGAACTGTCTAGAAAAGTCTGTGGTCGTCATCCAAACTCCGCTAGATGACTGGATCACAATCACATCGAGGCCTCTCATCATTTTATTTCATCACACATCAACTATCTACCCATGTTTTACCCAACATATTTGTAGATAAAAATACATATATAGTTTAAAACTAGCATAAAACATCTATTCAACAGTCACCTCAATTAAACAATTAATATGATTACACAAAGCACGTATTTTATAGAAAATACTTCATATCTAGGTGTAAGATGAAGGTGACTATACACTCAATTGATTTGATGATAATCGGGCAGCACTTCGTTTCCTAAAACGTTCGTTTCTAATAAAACCGAGAGTTTTATTGAGAAACCGGGCTCTTCGAGGGTCGGGCTTCGAAACCGAAAATATAAATTTCTCGGGCTTCTCGGGCACTCCGGGACGTGTTTCGGGTGTTTGGTATGATACCGGGGCTTTGGGGGAAGTGGAAATAGTGAAAATATTGAAAAAGGGGTGTAAAATGTCAATTTCTCAAAATTACCCGAGAAGGCTCGCAAGCCTTGTATTTATAGGGGAGATCCGAAGGTCGGCTAAGAAGGTGAGTCATTAGCGAGGGCACGAGGCAGCAGGAGGCTCGGACACGTCTCGCATGCGAGGGCACGCGTCAAGCTTCGGACGAGCCTCGTCACCGATGACTAAGCTGCTTCGGACACGGGGGTGCACACGCGTTGGATGTGCGAGGGCTGAGACTTCGGTCGAATCCGGAAGCGACACGCGGCAACTGTTCATGCGAGGTGACTCATCAATTTCGGACACGTGGCACGTTTTGAGCGAGGGTGACGTGGCTTTTCCGGGTGAAGCTTATCTATGCGAAATTTCTCGAATTTTGTGCCAAAATCTTCTAAAATTCATAACTTTCGCATACGAGCTCCATTTTTGACGTTCTTTATATGCACGCGTAGGTAAAATTACGCTCTACAACTTTCGTTTAGACTTCGTCGGCTAATTTTGAATTTAATTTTATATTATTATTTTTAACTGACCGGGACAGGAAATCCGTTAAAAATTCATAACTTCTTCGTCTGACGTCCGTTTTCGTCTGTCTTTTTACCGTTGTACTACTATTTACGAGACCTTCGATTCTCGTTTAGGTTGTGTCGGCTAAAAATCACTCGATCTAAAATTCGAGTTTTTAGCTGTCTACTGCTAAGCTGAAACTTAGAAAAATCATAACTTCCTCATACGAAGTCAGATTTGAGCGTTCTTTTTATACATACTCTCGGTTTGACGAACACTACGACTTTAGTTTAGATCACTAAGGCTAAAAGGTAGTTTATCAAAAACTCACTTTTTACGACATTCGGCACCGTGCCGGTTTTGTCGTGAAACTTCGACAGGTCATAACTTCTTCGTTATAACTCGGATTTTAGTATTCTTTATATATCCGTAATCCTTGTCACGACCACTACAACTTTCTTAATAGATATCGGCTTTATCTAATATTTATTTTCGACACTTATTTTTATTCTTAATTAATTAATTCCTAGTAACTAAGCATAAAACACATAAAACACATAATTTTCACATAATTCCTTTTCATTTCTTCAAAATGAGTTACAAAGGTTAACCTAGACTATCACATCAATATTAATGCCTAGCCTAGAAACACGGGCATTACAATTCTCTCCCCCTTAGGATGATTCCGTCCCCGGAATCACACATCAACAAACAACTGCGGGTAGCGACTCATCATGTCACTCTCCGTTTCCCAGGTGAGATTTGGCCCATTCGTATGTTTCCAGCGCACAAGCACTAAATCGACCATCTTGCGTCGCTACTTTTTAGTCTTACGGTCAACGATTGCCTCCGGTTCTTCAATCAACCTCTTGTTTTCATCGAACCTTAATTCAGAAATAGGAATTATGTCGGGCACATCTCCCGTGAACTTTCTCAAATAACACACATGAAAGGTGTTATGAATACCCTCTAGTTCTTACGGTAAGTCTAGCTTGTAAGCTTGATTCCCGATCCTCTGAAGAACTTTAAACGGTCCAATAAACCTTGGACTCAATTTTCCCCTTTTACCAAATCTTATAAGTCCCTTCTACGGCGAGACTTTAAGTAAAACCGAATCTCCAACTTCGAAGGATATCGGTTGTCTTTTCTTGTCAGCAGAACTCTTTTGTCGATCTTGAGCAGCTAACATCCTTTCTCTAATTACTTTCAACTTTTCAGCAGTCTGATGGACTATTTCAGGTCCCATAAACTGCTTTTCCCCAGCTTCCAGCCAACATGACGGCGTTCGACACTTTTCCCCATACAAAGCATGATAAGGTACCATCTTGATGCTTGAGTGGAAACTATTATTATAGGAAAATTCTACTAGAGGTAAGTGTTCATCCCAGTTACCTTGGAATTCTAGGGTACATGCTCTCAGCATATCCTCCAATGTTTGAATTGTTCGTTCGCTTTGGCCATCAGCTTGCGGATGGTAAGCTGTACTCAAACACAACTTGGTACCCAATTCCTCTTGTAGACTCCTCCAAAACCTTGAGGTAAAACGGCTGTCACGATCAGATACAATCGTTAACGGAACACCGTGAAGCCTCACAATTTCCTTCACATAAGAATTCGCAAGTTTATCCATATACCATTTCTCTTTGGCTGCTATGAAATGCGCACTCTTAGTGAAGCGATCAACGACCACCCAAATCATGTCGTGACCGTTCTTCGTTCTGGGCAGTTTAGTCACAAAATCCATGGTGATGTCTTCCCATTTACCCATGGGTACAGGTAAAGGTTCTAAACTCCCATACGGTTTCTGATGTTGTGCCTTAACCCTAGCACAAGTTACACACTCAGCCACATACTTAGCAACATCGAGCTTCATCGTCGGCCACCAGTAATAGGGTTTTAGGTCCCTATACATTTTTGTACTGTCGGGATGAATTGAGTACATGGTTTTGTGAGCTTCTTCCATCAGAAGATCTCTTACTGCTCCCGTCTTAGGTACCCAAATCCTATCTTGGAATACTTTCAACCCTTGGTTGTTTGTACCGAATACTAACGTTTTGCCCAAACGTTCTTCCTTTCGGTCATTTTTCTCTAAAGCTTCCTCTTGAGCTTTGTTTATACTTTCCACAATTGTCGAGACAACTTCAATTCTCAACGCTCTTGGCCTTTTCTTTTCAAGGTTTACTTTCTGACTGAGAGCATCAGCAACAAATTTGCTTTACCAGGGTGGTAAAGTATCTCACAGTCGTAGTCCTTGAGTAACTCTAGCCAGCGTCGTTGCCTCATGTTCAATTCCTTCTGATTAAAGAGATATTGAAGACTCTTATGATTAGTGAAAAGTTTGCATTTAGTACCATAAAGATAGTGCCTCCATATCTTTAAGGCGAATACTACCGCTGCCAACTCCAGATCATGAGTGGGGTAGTTCTTTTCATGCTCTTTTAATTGCCTTGATGCATACGCTATCACTTTATCCCTTTGGGTCAGAACACAACCTAACCCAACTCCAGATGCATCACTACAAACTACGAAGTCATCAACTCCTTCAGGTAACGAAAGAATTGGTGCTTCACACAATCTCTTCTTTAACTTTTCAAAGGCTTCCTTATGCCTCTCATTCCAAGAATAAGTAGCTCCTTTGTGGGTCAAATCTGTTAATGGAGTAGCAATCGAAGAAAAGCCTTGGATAAATCGGCAATAATATCGGGCTAATCCTAAAAAGCTTCGAATCTCCGTAGGACTTTTTGGTTGTTCCCACTTCATCACAGCTTCAATCTTTGCTGGGTCAACCATTATTCCTTCTTGGTTAACCACATGACCTAAAAATTAGACTTCTTGAATCCAAAATTCACATTTGGAGAACTTTGCATACATCTTCTCCTTTTTCAGAACTTCTAGCACTTCACGCAGATGCTTGTCATGCTCCTGCTTGCTTTTCGAATAAATCAAGATATCATCTATGAATACTATCACGGATTTATCAAGGTATGGTTTACAAACCCTGTTCATCAAATCCATGAAAGCTGTTGGGGCATTGGTTAGTCGAACGACATAACCAAAAATTCATAGTGTCCATATCTTGTTCTGAAAGCAGTCTTTTCGATATCCTGCTCTCTCACCTTTAGTTGATGGTATCCTGACCTAAGATCGATCTTCGAAAAATAGCTCGAACCTTGCAACTGATCGAACAGGTCATCGATCCTCGGCAACGGGTACTTGTTCTTTATTGTTGCTTTATTCAGCTCTCAGTAATCGATGCACATTCTCATGCTCCCGTCTTTCTTCTTTACAAATAACACCGGGGCTCCCCAGGGTGATGAACTAGGTCGAATAAAACCTTGGTCCAATAACTCCTAAAGTTGTGTCTTAAGTTCTTTCATCTCTGTTGGTGCTAATCGATACGGTGCTTTTGCTATTGGCGTTGTTCCTGGTAACAAGTCGATACGAAATTCTACTTGTCGATCAGGGGGCAATCCGGGAAGATCTTCGGGAAAGACTTCTGGGTAGTCACACACCACCGGAATATTCTGCACCTCCTTCTTTTCCTTCTTAGCATCGATCACGAACGCTAGATATGATGTACATCCTTTGGCCAAACACTTTCTGACTTTCGTTAGGAAAATGATTCCAGAGTTTACTCTGCGTTTGTCTCCATACACCATAAACGACTCTTTCCCTGGCAGCTTTACTTTTACTATCTTCTTCCTACACAATATTTCGGCATCATTGGTGCTAAGCCAATCCATTCCTAAAACTATGTCGAAACCATTTAACTCAATAGGTAATAATTCCTCGTGGAACTTATTCCCATTCAAGTCAATGAAGATGTTTTTCATACGATGGCTAACAGGTACAAACTTGCCACTAGCAATCTCAACTATTATAGCATTAACTAGTCTATCTACAGGCAAAGCTAGTTTTCTACCAAATTCATGCGAAATAAAGGAGTAATTGGCTCCAGATTCAAACAAAATTTGGGTAGGCAATTCGTTTACGATAAAGGTACCTGAAGCGACATCAGCTTCTTCTTTCGCAGCTTCAAGTGTCATTTGAAAGGCTCTCACCTTCGGCTTTGGTGGAAGATTGGGTTTTGCTGCATCCTTCTTCTTCAGACAGTCTTTCAAAACGTGCCCTTCTTCGTTACATCCAAAGCATACCCTCTGGTTGGACGGACACTCGTTGGCATAATGCCCAGTCTTTCCACATTTGTAGCAAGTCACCCCCTCACTACATTTCCCAGAGTGCTTTTTCTTGCACTTCTCACACCATTTCACTTCGCCTCCTCCTCCTCCAAACTTCTTGGACTTTGAAATTTTGCTTTTCTTATTGGAACCTGAAGTTCCTTCAAACTTTCTCTTTTCGCCAACTTCTGCCCTCTCCATACCTTTCTCTCTGATCTGAATCTCAACATTCTTAGCAGCCCAGATGGCGGCTTTCAAAGTGGTTGCTTGCTTAACCATCGGACCAAAGACCGCTGGTAATCCGAGGGCAAACTTGTTGACCTTAGAGAGTTCAGTTGGAACTAGATGAGGAACAAGCTTCATCTTTTCCGTAAAACTAGCAGCGTATTCAGTAACGCTCATCTTTCCCTTCTTCAAATTCTGGAACTCATTATTGATTTCCAGAAGATCCTGCTCAGAGCAGTATTGCAATTTCAGTTGTACCACAAAGTCTTCCCAAGACATCTTGCTAGCTTCTCCCTTGGGCATCGAATCAGCTAGTAAGTTCCACCAGCTCAATACACCAGATTTTAACAGAGGAATTGCAAGTGCGGTCTTCTGTTTGTTGCTGCACTCACAACTTTCAAACATTGTCTCCATTTCGGAGATCCCATTCATGACTTCCACCGGTGTCGGACTTCCAGATAGACACTGTGGTTTGGATGCCATGAAATCTTTATATTTGTATCCGTGTCCATCTACTCCTCCATCCTGGTTGTTTTGTCTAACTATCGGTGGGTTGGCTTGACCAAGAGTCCCACTATAGTTCCCTCCTACTGATTTCCCTTCATTCAATCCGGGCTGTTCAACAGGTATCGTAGTTTCTTCCCTATTCTGTTGTAGTAATCGCCTGGTCTCCTCCATTTGGCGATCTAACATCATCTGCATCATTGCTTGTACCCCAGCCATCGTCATTGGCTCAGGTGCAGCTCCTACAACAGGTACTTGCTCAGCTACTTGGGGTTGAGGTTGTTGATTCCTGTTTTCGTTTGCATTTGCAACTCCACTGCGAGTTCTTGCCATTATAATCTATATACCGAATAAGGCGAATTTAGGTCTTTATCCTCGATAGGTATTTAAATTCCCTTATCACTCCGAAACGTTTATATGTTAGTTCTAATATCGTAATAATACGCTTAGAATCCTACACACATAAGGTTTCCAGATCCGGTCGGCAACAAATAATGGCATATATGGCAAACATATAGCATTTAGCACATAAAAGCATTTTAGGCATCATTCCTAAAATAAACTAGTGCTCGTGTCTAAGATATGTTAGACACTCATCTCACAATCATCACTTAGCATTCTAAGTTTAAGTCTAGAAATCCTACAATCTCTTAGTTCGCTTAAACTAATGCTCTGATACCAACTGTGACATCCCCTAATTTCTCGGCCAGAAAAGACCGATTTAATTTATGCTTTTTAAAATAAAATCAGAGAAATACTTCTAAGGGGACTCCTCAGCCATACATGTCCTAAGGCAACCATGAGGGGGATGGAGTACAGCAAATGAACACCCAAGTTCATTAACACCTATAGGTTGCGGGCCTGCCAGCGTTCCACTGGACTGTCTAGAAAAGTCCGTGGTCGTCATCCAAACTCCGCTAGATGACTGGATCACAATCATATCGAGGCATCTCATCATTTTATTTCATCACACATCAACTATCTACCCATGTTTTACCCAACATATTTGTAGATAAAAATACATATACAGTTTAAAACTTGTATAAAACATCTATTCAACAGTCACCTCAGTTAAACAATTAATATGATTACACATAACACGTATTTTATAGAAAATACTTCATATCTAGGTGTAAGATGAAGGTGACTATACACTCACTTGATTTGATGATAATCGGGCAGCACTTCGTTTCCTAAAACGTTCGTTTCTAATAAAACCGGGAGTTTTATTGAGAAACCGGGCTCTGCGAGGGTCGGGCTTGGAAACCGAAAAGATAAATTTCTCGGGCTTCTCGGGCACTCCGGGACGTGTTTCCGGTGTTTGGTATGATACCGGGGCTTTGGGGGAAGTGGAAATAGTGAAAATATTGAAAAAGGGGTGTAAAATGGCAATTTCTCAAAATTACCCAAGAAGACTCGCAAGCCTTGTATTTATAGGGGAGATCTGAAGGTCGGCTAAGAAGGTGAGTCAGCAGCGAGGGCACGAGGCAGCAGGAGGCTCGGACACGTCTCGCATGCGAGGCCACGCGTCAGGCTTCGGACGAGCCTCGTCACTGATGACTAAGCTGCTTCGGACACGAGGGTGCACACGTGTCGGATGTGCGAGGGCTGAGACTTCGGTCGAATCCGGAAGCGACACGCGGCTACTGTTCATGCGAGGTGACTCATCAATTTCGGACACGTGGCACGTTTTGAGCGAGGGTGACGTGGCTTTTCCGGGTGAAGCTTATCTATGCGAAATTTCTCGAATTTTGTGCCAAAATCTTCTAAAATTCATAACTTTCGCATACGAGCTCCATTTTTGACGTTCTTTATATGCACGCGTAGGTAAAGTTACGCTCTACAACTTTCGTTTAGACTTCGTCGGCTAATTTTGAATTTAATTTTATATTATTATTTTTAACTGACCGGGACAGGAAATCCGTTAAAAATTCATAACTTCTTCGTCTGACGTCCGTTTTCGTCTGTCTTTTTACCGTTGTAATACTATTTACGAGACCTTCGATTCTCGTTTAGGTTGTGTCGGCTAAAAATCACTCGATCTAAAATTCGAGTTTTTAGCTGTCTACTGCTAAGCTGAAACTTAGAAAAATCATAACTTTCTCATACGAAGTCAGATTTGAGCGTTCTTTTTATACATACTCTCGGTTTGACGAACACTATGACTTTCGTTTAGATCACTAAAGCTAAAAAGTAGTTTATCAAAAACTCACTTTTTACGACATTCGGCACCGTGCCGGTTTTGTCGTGAAACTTCGACAGGTCATAATTTCTTCGTTATAACTCGGATTTTGGTATTCTTTATATATCCGTAATCCTTGTCACGACCACTACAACTTTCTTAATCGATATCGGCTTTATCTAATATTTATTTTCGACGCTTATTTTTATTCTTAGTTAATTAATTCCTAGTAATTAAGCATAAAACACATAAAACACATAATTTTCACATAATTCCTTTTCATTTCTTCAAAATGAGTTACAAAGGTTAACCTAGACTATCACATCAATATTAATGCCTAGCCTAGAAACACGGGCATTACACGACATCAGGTAGTTTGTGAGCCGGTCCAGCTGCAAGACGCTGGAGGACATGATCGCTCGAGCCAGGGAGAGGTAGATCAACTTGCAGGCAGAAAGGAAGAGAAAGCCAGATGGGGTTCAGACATCCGCGGGATCGAGCAATAGGCCCAAGGTATCGGATTCTAGATTGAGGGTTCATCAGGACCGTAGCCGCAGTGGCAAGTGCGGCGGGACACATGAGGGTGCGTGTAGGAGTAGCAGTGGTGGTGATTCTGGCTGCTTCAAGTGCGGCCAGATCGGTCATTATAGCAGGGATTGTACTGCTACCACCACCCAGAGATCAGACCTAATTTGCTTTCATTGCAGTCAGGGGGGCCACAAGAAGGCCCAATGTCCGAGTTTAGCTACAGTGGGACAGGTTATGGCACCTGCCCCTGCGACATTGAGGATCACCGACGGCTGTCAGGGTTGGGCAGAGGCGCCTGCGGCGAGGAGCAGGGCTTTCTAGCTGACCACAGAGGAGGTGCGAGTGGCTTCTGATGTTGCAGGTGTGTATCTTTTGCTTTCCTATCAGTTTTTAATTATGATTTTATTGCTATTGTCTTGCATCAGTATGAGTAAGTGTATCTTGGAGTTATATTATCTACTTATGTTCGGGTTATATGCCATATGCATACCATGAATCTTAGAGTAGTAGCGTGAGGTCGTCTCCTTATATAGTGGGTTCCCAGGATGTGGTAGTTGTAGCAAGTGTGATTGGAACTCGGGAAGTGTTCCGTTAGTCTTCAAGAGTTGTACTGCTTTAGTGTTGGTTAGTTTTTGAACACTAACAGTGATAAGCTTTGGTTTCCAACAGATTGATCATTGGATGGTAAGAAGGATTGGGAATCCTTATAGTCTTGTGTGTTGTAAGATGTTAGTTGAATAAAATTTGGGGAGAATCGTTCAGGTATCCAGGAACAGAAGTAGGTGCGAAACTAGGATGAGTTCGCATTCCCGCTGGGGAGGAAGACGGCCGAAGTGGCTGTTTGGATCGAGGAATGTGTGGGTTGGGAGTTTGGGAAACTTCCCAAATGTTGGGTTCACGTATTCTTGGTGTTTGATAGTTGGTGTTGGGGAATCAGGTTGGGAATTCCCGGCAGGACGCGAGTTTAGTCAGGAGGCCAGACCACTTGAGTGCTTGACTTTGGATGTGTTCGGATTGGTAATCAGCGGTAATACCATGGTTAGTGGTTGACTTAGCGCGGGAAGTGTTGTAAGACTGCGGGATAGCCGTAGCACTCACCAGCAGCCAGATAGCATGGAAAGTATAGTACGACTGCGGGGCAGCCGTAACATTCTTCATGCGGTCAGATAGCGTAGGAAAGTGTTGTTAGACTGCGGAATGAGTCATAGCATTCACATATTCAGTCAGATAATTCAGGCCAGGGTGGTTCAGTTCGTAGGATCGTGGAAGGGCCACAACAAGATTGGAATCAGGAAGGGATAGGTCGATGAGGTTCGAGGTGGGGTTGCGCCTGTGTAGCACTAGATAGGTGGGACTTGTGGGCAAGGCCGCTCTGTGATATGGTTTGGGTGGGACCCATAGGCGAGGCCCGTGTGCTTATAGCAATGCAGGTGTGACAACCCGAACCTTTTTCAGTCAACGAAAGTCAAATCCCGTTAATAAAATTTCGAATTTTATTCATTTTTGTCAAACTTGTAAGGGTTGAAAACAACTTAGATTATATAAATTAAGTTTATATAAGTGTCGGGTCAAACATCGTGCGAAAAATCAAGTTTTTCTTCAAAAATCAGCCCAGTCTCGAGCAACCCAGCCTATATATATATATATATATATATATATATATATATATATATATATATATATATATATATATATATATATATATATATATATATATATATATATATATATATATATATATATATATATATATATATATATATATATATATATATATATATATGTGTGTGTGTGTGTGTGTGTGTGTGTGTTCTTACCCTCATTTATACTTTTCTGGCCGAAAACACTACTCTCTCTCTCTCTCTCTAAAATCATCAACCGAAAACTCAAGTTTCTCTTCATCTATCACTCAATCCTCCTTAGAACTCGTTGTGGAGCATCAAGCATTCATCCTTTCATCGAATCAAGCACCCTTCATTTTGGGTTCACGACCGTAAAGCCTTCAAATCTTCAAAGGCCGAAATCAGTTCACGACCGTAAACCCTTCAAATCTTTATATTTCACCAAGAACACCATGAACAGACCATAAACCATTCAAAGACAGTAAACCCTTCAAAGGCAGAGAACCGTTCACGGCCGAGAACCGTTCATGGCCGAGAACAGTTCACGGCCGTAATCCTTTCACGGCCGCAATCAGCTTTAAATCAAAATCTTGGCTGAAAACCCACTTTTCCTCTTCGATCGAGTCTCGGTGACATTCCTTAACCAAAAACAAGTGTTTTTCTAGCACTTTAACTAATGGATTCGCTAATTTAAATACAAATATGTGTTTAATTATGATTAGGATTCCGTTAACTTCGCGTACAACAACTCGAGGTTCCTCATTTCTAGTATCGTTGTCCGGCACATACACGCATTCAACTGTGAGTTCATACCCCTACGCTTTTACTATTTTAACGTTTTCAGGGGGAAATGCAAGCTATACACAAATAGTTTTTATGAACTTTACACACAGAATTTCATCAGGATTAAAACTTATGAAATTAATACAACCAAAATATCACCACATTTTATAAAGTATTTAGATATTTTATCCATTTTGTAACATGTTGGGCATAAGGGAAGTTTTCAACTCACAACTATAATTGCATAGTTTTCAAAACAATACACGAACCGAGTACTTAATACACATGCAAACTATAATAGTTATAGTTTGGGATTTCAATACACCATTTTATCATTTTAGAATTATACATTAGCAATCATTTAAACTATGACATATATAGTTTATGATATACATTACTACTTTTTGAATACAAGAGTACCATACTAAATAACTATTTAAGTATAAATATTATTACACTGTAAAGTATACATACGATTTCAAGTATAAGAGAACGATACAAAACAACACGTAAACTAGTTAATACAGGGTTATGAGGCACTACTTCAAATTGTACCCTTTGGGGTACGGAACTAAATCCTAACACAGTATAACCAGAGTCTCATGGAGGGAGAGCGCGAGATTTTTGAATAGATCTATTCGGGACTGACAATCCCACACATGAACTGCTAGCTACAGTTAGGCAGGCATGCCTGGGGTGACAAATGTCATAACATCCGACACTCGAAGAACGTCGTAGGGGTCACTAGGTCATATCAAGCATGGTTATACCAAAATCACAATAGTATAACTAACCATTTGTTCATGGAAAATCATTTCTTCAATTAGTTTCATTATCATTAATAGAACTATCATACATTACAATTGGAGGATTCCAGGGAATTCAAATACATGGCTTTACTTTAAGTAATACAACTACTATACATACTGGTGGTAGCCAGGGTTTTTCATACAGAATGTTCTACACAAAAGTTTTCGTACATAACACACTATACAATACATCTGGTAGTAACCAAGCATACAAACTAACATTTTTCATATACTACAACAGAATACAGTAACAAACATTCATAATTAATTCTATAATTCCTTAGTTTATGCATCAGGGTTATGTATGAAGAATATCCGATAGACTGTGGAATGTGTGGTTTCCGCCTCATTTCTTGTTCCTTGTTTGGTTGTGGGCTTAGGGCAGATCCACATAATCAACTGTCTGTTCGATATTGGTTTATACGTGGCTAGTATGAACTAAGTGGTCATAGAAGGAACTGGTATTATCATGTTTTTACTAAAAAAAGTATTGGATTTTCTTGGAAACATACGAACATTTTCACAGATTCATCAACAGGTTTTCATTACAAAAACATTGCTTATGAACTCACCAGCTTTAATGCTGATACTCTTTTCAAAACCGCTTGTATTCTCAGGAAATCAGTAGACAGGTACTCCCGCAGGCTTTTGAGAAGACAGAGTGTATAGAGTCACGTCTTTTATATTTTGCTATACTTTTGATGTATACAAACTATGTATTAACAGATGTAAATATTTTACTTATTCAATGTAATGGTTGTGTTTACTTTAATTACTATGATGCAATTGTTGTGATACTATACATGACGTCCTCCACCCCCAAACGTTTCCGCCGTTTCGGTTTGGGGGTGTGACAGATTGGTATCAGAGCTATTGTTTATAGTGAACTAAGTATACCGAACCTTACATGGTATACAACTATAAACACTAAAGGGGCCGAAGCGCTCTGAAACTAAAAGTATACTTTTAAATTTTAAGTATTTTACAAGAAGTATAAAAGTATACATACATACTAGAAGTTGTATCATAATAATAACTAAATAAAAGTATTTAGGACGAGTTGGGCACTACGGTTAAACCTGAATAGTTATGTAATCATATCTGGGGCCAATATAACCTGATCAACTATATTTGTCCGAGATATGACCAACATGTGTTTGAGAGTGACTGCGGTGTTGCGACAAGTCTAAAACTTACCAAATCCGATACAAATGAAGCACATAGTTAAAATACTATAGGAGTATTTTATGTTAGTAAACCTTTATTGTAGATCTCTGTTAACACTGTAGGGTTAAGTTATATCTTGTTCGAAAGTATCTGACTCATAATCAATATAGAAGGCTTATCGTCATTTTCCCTTGTATCATTTAGAGAAAGATGCCTCCCAGGAAGAGACCCAACCAAAAGAACAACGATCCTCCACCGCCGCCACCTCCTCAGTTTGATCTTGTTATGTTCCAAGCAGCGGTTACAGCCGTTGTGGCTGCTGCAATGTCGCAGATCAATCCTGGCGACACTAGCGGATCGGGAAGTGGACCCAACCCCTGTAATCTTGATAGTGGTCAGGGACACCCGAAGGAGTGTTCCTACAAAGACTTTATGAACGCGAAACCCAAATCCTTTGACGGCAATGGAGGCGTCATTGCCCTAACTCGTTGGTTCGAGAAGATCGAATCAATTTTCGAGATTTGTGCGTGCTCCGAGGAAAACAAGGTGATGTTTGCCGCCTGCACCTTCACCGATAGAGCACTGACTTGGTGGAATAGCCGAGTCAAATCCCTAACTCTGCCGGTGGCCAATTCTATGAGTTGGGAAAGTCTGAAGGAACTGATGCTCGCTGAGTACTGCCCAAGGGGAAAGATGCAAAAGCTGGAGCACGAACTCTGGAACTAGAAGATGAAAGGTTCCGACATTGCTTCGTACACTGCTAGGTTTAGCGACCTGGCTCTTCTGTGTCCCAGGATGGTCACCCCGGAAAGCAAGAAAATTGAGAGGTACATATGGGGATTGACACCCCCAACTCAAGGGAATGTCTTGGCTGCTAAACCTCTCATATTTGACAGCGCCAAGTGTCTAGCGCAGACTCTAATAGATCACGGGGTTGATCATGAAACCGTAACAGTCGTTCCCCAAGTGTAACGGCCAGTCTTTGCAAGAGCCAGTCTTCACAGACTCTAATAGATCACGCGGTTGATCATGAGTGGTGGGAAGAAAATTTTTTTGGAACAAGCGTAAGGGCCAGTCTTCGCAAGAGCCCTCCAAGAAGCAACAGACAGTGGCAGTCCACGCTGCTACTACTCCCGTTGCTATTCCTGCAACTCAAGCACCTGCCAGTAGATATGCTGGTACTCTTCCAAGGTGCGACAAGTGCAAATTTCATCATCACGGATCCTGCCATGATTTGCAATGCAATAGTTGTGGCAAGAAGGGACACACAGCTCGTTTCTGCAAGACACCAGTCCAACCAACCAATCAGGCCTCTGGAGCTGGAGTAGGACAAGCTTGCTATGGTTGTGGAGAAACCGGGCACTTCTAGAGAAATTGCCCCAAGGCAAAAACTGCTGGCAACACAGGGAGGGTGCTAGCGATGGGCCAGGAGGAGGCAGTTGCTGATCCCACCGTAGTTACGGGTACGTTCCTCCTAGACAACTCTTATGCATGCATTCTTTTTAATAGTGATGCGGAGAGGAGTTTTGTTAGTCATGCATTTAAACATCTACTCAAGCATAAATCCCAACTTTTAACCGAAACATTCACCGTCGAGATGGCTAACGGAAAGAAAGAGAGCACTAACGATGTATTCATAGGCTGTACCCTTACCCTGAACGACCATTCTTTTCCAATCAATCTCATGCCAGTTTCCATAAAAAGTTTCGATGTTATCATCGGCATGGGTTGGTTGAGCCCCAATCGTGCTGATATCCTTTGTTATGAAAAGGCCATTCGCCTTAATCTACCATCTAGCGAAACCCTTATTATCTATGGTGATAAACTCAACGCAAGCCTTCGTATCATTTCGTGCATCAATGCCCAAAAATATTTGCGAAAGGAGTGTCATGCATTCCTAGCCCATGTCGTTAACGAAAAACAGGAAGTTAAAGACCTCGAGAGCATCCCCTAAGTCTGCAACTTTCCTGATGTTTTTCCTGAAGATCTTCCCGGAATTCCTCCCGAGCGCCAAGTCGAGTTTCGAATCGACTTAATTCCCGGAGCTACCCCCGTAGCTAAATCCCCTTACCGTCTAGCGCTGGCAGAAATGCAAGAGTTATCCAGCCAGCTCAATGAACTAGTCAACAAGGGATTCATCAGGCCAAGTTCCTTACCTTGGGGAGCCCCGATCCTATTCGTGAAAAAGAAGGATGGGTCCTTTCGGATGTGCATAGATTATCGCGAACTGAACAAGCTTACCATCAAAAACCGTTACCCCCTACCCAGAATCGACGACCTCTTCGATCAACTCCAAAGATTCAGCTATTTCTCAAAGATAGACCTAAGATCAGGGTACCATCAATTACGAGTCCATGAGAGTGATGTTCCTAAGACAGCATTTCGGACTCGATATGGTCACTACGAGTTTGTAGTAATGCCCTTTGGTCTAACCAACGCACCCGCGGTATTCATGGATCTGATGAATCGGGTGTGCCGCCCCTTCCTAGACAAGTTTGTGATAGTATTCATAGATGATATACTTGTCTATTCTCATAGTGAGGAAGACCATAGACAGCATTTGAGGAAAGTGTTGGGAACTCTAAGGGCAGAGAAACTATATGCAAAATTCTCAAAGTACGAATTCTAGATCAGAAAAGTAACTTTCCTCAGTCACGTGGTTAGCGAAGAAGGCATACATGTGGACCCTTCCAAAATTAAAACCATAGATAGTTGGTCAGCACCGAAGACACCCACAGAAATCCGTCAATTCTTGGGTCTTGCTGGTTCCTATCTCAGGTTTATCCAGAATTTCTCCAGTATTGCTAAGCCTCTTACCACCTTGACTCAGAAAGGTGTAACCTTTAGTTGGGGAGAAAATCAAGACACTGCGTTCCAAACATTGAAGCAGGCCCTCAGCCGGAAGGAGTACTCAGGTCGTAGAGTGAAGGCACTCATAATGACTATCCATTCCCATCTGTCCGCACAAATCAGAGAGGCTCAGCTGGAAGCCTTGAAACCAGAGAACATGTTGGACGAAACCTTGAGGGGAATGGAAAATAACTTAGAAATCAAGGGAGACGAAGTTTATTATTTCATGAATCGGATCTGGACCCCAAAGTTCGGCGGTTGCAGGGAGGTTGTCATGAACGAAGCTCATCGGACTAGATACTCCGTTCACCCAGGTTCGGATAAGATGTATCTGGACCTCAAAAAGATATATTGGTGGCCAAATATGAAAGCAGAAATTGCTACCTTCGTGGGTAAGTGTCTGACTTGCGCCAAGGTGAAGGTGGAATATCAAAAGCCCTCAGGTCTACTTCAACAGCCAGAAATACCTGAGTGGAAGTGGGAACGAATTACAATGGACTTCATTACCAAGTTGCCAAAGACCCAGAGTGGCCATGACAGTATCTGGGTAATCGTCGACAGATTGACCAAGTCTGCCCACTTCCTGCCAATCAAAGAAACATACAAGATGGAGAGACTGACCCGAATCTACATCCAAGAGATAGTTCGACTGCATGGTGTACCTGTTTCCATTATCTCTGATCGAGATATCAGATTCACCTCGAGATTTTGGCAGTCATTGTAGAAGGCTCTTGGAACTAAGTTGGATATGAGCACAACTTACCATCCACGGACCGACGAACAGAGTGAGAGAACCATTCAAACCCTAGAAGACATGCTGAGAGCGTGCGTTATCGACTTTGATAAGTCGTGGGATACCCATTTGCCATTGATCGAGTTCTCTTACAACAACAGCTATCACACTAGCATCAAGGCTGCTCCTTTCGAAGCCCTCTATGGTCGTAAGTTCAGATATCCTCTGTGTTGGGCTGAGGTGGGCAACACCTAGCTAGCCAAAGGTCAAGTCCCTGATAGCACTCTCACTAGCCCAGAAATCATCCGAGAAACCACAAAAAAGATCGTACAAATCCGGGAACGACTAAAGGCTTCAAGAGATAGACAAAAGAGCTACGCCGACAAAAGATGAAAACCTTTGGAGTTCCAGGTTGGTGACCGCGTCCTATTAAAGGTCTCACCCTGGAAAGGCATGATACACTTCAGAAAGCGTGGAAAACTAAATCCGAGATACATTGGGCCTTTCGAGATCCTCGCCAGGATCGACCCCGTAGCTTACAAACTCGGTTTACCCCCAAGAGCTTAGCAACGTACATCCCGTCTTCCATGTGTCAAACCTCAAAAAGTGTCTATCCGACGAGACTCTTGTAATCCCACTCGATGAAATCGAGGTCGATGAGAGTCTTAATTTCGTGGAAGAACCAATAGAAATAATGGATAGGAAAGTCAAACGAATGAAACAAAGTCGCATCCCGATAGTGAAGGTTCGCTGGAATGCCAAGCGGGGGCCTGAATTCACTTGGGAGCGTGAAGACCAGATGAAACAGAAGTATCCACATCTCTTTCCCTAGTCCATAATTGTATTCGTTTTAGAATTTCGGGACGAAATTCCCTCTATCAGGGGGATGATGTGACAACCCGAACATTTTTCAGTCAACGAAAGTCAAATCCCGTTAATAAAATTTCGAATTTTATTCATTTTTGTCAAACTTGTAAGGGTTGAAAACAACTTAGATTATATAAATTAAGTTTATATAAGTGTCGGGTAAAAAATCGTGCAAAAAATCAAGTTTTTCTTCGAAAATCAGCCAAGTCTCGAGCAACCCGGTGTTTACGGCCGCAGTCGTGTTCACGGTCGTAAACCGTGCACGGTTGGGTGGACCCCACCACCGAACATGAACCCAGCCTATATATATATATATATATATATATATATATATATATATATATATATATATATATATATATATATATATATATATATATATATATATATATATATATATATATATATATATATATATATGTGTGTGTGTGTGTGTGTGTGTGTGTATGTTCTTACCCTCATTTATACTTTTCTGGCCGAAAACACTACTCTCTCTCTCTCTAAAATCATCAACCGAAAACTCAAGTTTCTCTTCGTCTATCACTCAATCCTCCTTAGAACTCGTTGTGGAGCATCAAGCATTCATCCTTTCATCGAATCAAGCACCCTTCATTTTGGGTTCACGGCCGTAAAGCCTACAAATCTTCAAATCTTCAAAGACTGAAATCAGTTCACGGCCGTAAACCCTTCAAATCTTCATATTTCACCAAGAACACCAAGAACAGGCCGTAAACCATTCAAAGACCGTAAACCCTTCAAAGGCAGAGAACCGTTCACGGCCGAGAATAGTTCACGGTCGTAATCCTTTCACGGTCGCAATTAGCTTTAAATCGAAATCTTGGCTGAAAACCCACTTTTCCTCTTCGATCGAGTCTCGGTAACATTCCTTAACCAAAAACAAGTGTTTTCTATCACTTTAACTAATGGATTCGCTAATTTAAATACAAATATGTGTTTAATTATTATTAGGATTTCGTTAACTTCGCGTACAACAACTCGAGGGTCCTCATTTCCAGTCTCGTTGTCCGGCACATACACGCATTCAACTATGAGTTCATACCACTACGCTTTTATTATTTTAACGTTTTCAGGGGAAATGCAAGCTATACACAAATAGTTTTTATAAACTTTACACACAGAGTTTCATCAGGATTAAAACTTATGCAATTGATACAACCAAAAGATCACCACATTTTATAAAGTATTTAGATATTTTATCCATTTTGTAACATGATGGGCATAAAGGAAGTTTTCAACTCACAACTATAGTTGCATAGTTTTCAGAACAATACACGAACCGAGTACTTAATACACATGCAAACTATAATAGGTATAGTTTGGGATTTCAATACACCGTTTTATCATTTCAGAATTATACATTAACGATCATTTAAACTATGACAGATGTAGTTTATGGTATACATTACTACTTTCTGAATACAAGAGTACCACACTAAATAATTATTTAAGTATAATTATTATTACTCTGTAAAGTATACATACGATTTCAAGTACAAGAGAACGATAAAAAACAACACGTAAACTAGTTAATACAGGGTTGTGAGGCACTACTTCAATTTGTACCCTTCGGGGTACGGAACTAAATCCTAACACAGTATAACCAGAGTCTCCTGGAGGGAGAGCGTGAGATTTGTGAATAGATCTATTCGGGACTGACAATCCCACACCTGAACTGCTAGTTACAGTTAGGCAGGCATGCTTGGGGTAACAAATGTCATAACATCCGACACTTGAAGAACGCCGTAGGGGTCACTAGGTCATATCAAGCATGGTTATACCAAACTCACAATAGTATAACTAACCATTTGTTCACGGAAATTTATTTCTTCAATTAGTTTTATTATCATTAATAGAACTATCATACATTACAACTGGAGGATTCCATGGAATTCAAATACATGGTTTTACTTTAAGTACTACAACTACTATACATACTGGTGGTAGCCAGGGTTTTCCATACAGAACGTTCTACACAAAAGTTTTCGTACAGAACACACTATACAATACATCTGGTAGTAACCAAGCATACAAACTAACATTTTTCATATACTACAACAGGATATAGTAACAAACATTCATAGTTAATTCTATAATTCCTTAGTTTATGAATCAGGGTTATGTATGAAGAATATCCGATAGACTGTGGAATGTGTGGTTTCCGCCTCATTTCCTGTTCCTTGTTTGGTTGTGGGCTTAGGGCAGATCCACATAATCAACTGTCTGTTCGATATTGGTTTATACGTGGCTAGTATGAACTAAGTGGTCATAGAAGGAACTGGTATTATCATGTTTTTACTAAAGAAAATATTGGATTTTCTTGGAAACATACGAACATTTTCACAGATTCATCAACAGGTTTTCATTACAAAAACATTGCTTATGAACTCACCAGCTTTAATGCTGATACTCTTTTCAAAACCGCTTGTATTCTCAGGAAATCGGTAGACAGGTACTCCCGCAGGCTTTTGAGAAGACGGAGCGTATAGAGTCACGTCTTTTATATTTTGCTATACTTTTGATGTATACAAACTATGTATTAACAGATGTAAATATTTTACTTATTCAATGTAATGGTTGTGTTTACTTTAATTACTATGATGCAATTGTTGTGATACTATACATGACGTCCTCCACCCCCGAACATTTCCGCTGTTTCGGTTTGGGGGTGTGACAACAGGTGGGACCTGACACTGACCGTTAGGTCAAGGTATGGGATCGGGGATCCCGGGATTTATAGAGCCAAGAGTGGCAATGTGGATAAGGCAGTTTCGATAGCCGAAGTTTCCTTCGGAAGTCGCGGGGAGCGACTAAGAGGGTGTTCATTGGCTCAGCAACCGGGTGGGAATTCGGTATTCCAGATAGTTGACAGATAAGTTGGGACCTAGGAGGTCTCGGCTCATTCGGACAGTAGATAAGAGGCAACATGATGTTCGGGCAACAATAGTGATGAGAGGATTCTTATGTGTGGAGTAGCTTGATGATCGAAGGTGCTAAGTCACTTACAGTTGGATTAAATAATCTCAGAGTAATTGATTTGACCCTGTTGCGCAGCTCTTGTCTGATTCTAACCGTTGCAAGGATGAATCTTTTACTAGAAGGATTGTCTCAGCCTTTTGTCAAGTATAATTTTCCTACAGATGGTTATGTGTGGGCAATCTCTCAGGGAGACATACCAGTTTGAGACACAGACTCTGGGGAGGCAGAAGTGGTTTGCAGAAGCTTGAACTTCGGTTTCTTCGGGATGGAAGTTAGGTTTGGGGTTTCAGTTGTCTTGAGAAGATTGTTTACGCGTAGAATCATCGGTTGTGTTCCTCGGATCATTTATTGGGATATGGGTGTTGGTAAGGAGAGATTTCGAGGACGAAATCTAATTTAAGTGGGGGAGAGTTGTACTATCCAGTTTTGAAAGTGCTTCGTTGCTAGGGGCTGCGACCCAATCATCAGTTGTCATAAGGGTTAGGGCCTTGGGAGGGAAGTATTTGGCCAATTTCGGATGCGGGTGTTAGGGTATACGTGATCCAAGTGTTTGATTGTGTCTTCGGAGGCCAATGGTATGATCATAATTTGACATCTCGACCTTCTAGGGATTTTGGGTTCTTGTTCGGAAAGTTGTTAAGTAATTATGAGTTGTTAGAAGCGTAGGGCTTCTCGTCACCTTTCCATGGATATAAAGTTCGTCGGAAACGAACTTAGAACGAAGAAGTTATAGCTTGACTAAGTTTAGGGTTTTAGGGGTTCCATGAGTACGCGGGGCGTACTCATTGAGAATGCGGGGCGTAGAAGGCTACATGGTCGTGGGTGGTTTGTGAGTACATCGGGCGTACTAAGAGGTACGCGGGGCGTACTCCATTCAGACTAAAACCCTAAATTTTAGGGCATGACACTATATAAGGAACATTATGCCTCAAAGACCAACCTCCCTCTCACCCTAAAGTAGCTACTATGAAACCCTGATCCATACCTGAATGATCTTGGAGCTTAGAAGGCCATTAGAAGAGTATTTTGGTTCTTTTGAAGAAGATGTTTATTCTTGAAGACTTACTGGAGAAGATAGAGATTTTAGATCCAGAACTACACCAGCTTTTGGTTCTCATTTGAGGTATAAAGTCTTAAACTTGGTGGTTATTTCCTTAGATCTTTTGTGTTGGGTTTTTGGACCTTTTTGGTCCCCAAGGATAAAGCTTTATGGTTCAAATCTGATTCCTAGGCTTAGGGTTGCCACCCTTGGTGCCATTTGAGTCCCCTAAGGCAGAAAGTGATGGGTTTGAGCCAAAAGAACATCCTATGTGCTCATGCAAAACCTAATGCTTGGATCTAGGTTTCTCTATTGTACATGCATTCATCCAAGTCTTGCAAACCCTAGATCTATTAGGTATAATTCGAAATTAACATAACAAAAAAGATCTAGATGATTACCTCTTCTTGAAAGCTTGAATCTTCTTGTCCATGGAGCTTAGAGTCACAAATGTCACTCCTCTAATGGCTTACAAACACCAATAGCAAAAGATGATCTTGGAGAGAGGTTGGAGGCTCTAGAATTCGGCTCTTGCACTCTTAGGAATAGGGTTAGCCGATTTCTGAAGCCTAAGGGGTCTATTTATACTTGTGCTGCTAGGGTTTCAGTCAAAACCCTAATTGGATAGCTTAGGCCTTAAGTAGTCCAAAGAATCTTCCAGAGACGAAAATTAGATGGGCTCCCACTCTACATTCGTCCACCCCTTAATCCCAAAGGATTCTCAGCCCAAATCAACTATCAGACAATTGACAGTTCCAGTCCCCTTTATTTAATTAATTTCTTTTAGCCACAGAATTAATACTTAATTAATTCTTGTCTAATATAAATTAAACTATATGATTTCTCTTTTAATATATTATTTATATAATATATTAATAAATCATAATAACCTCTTTATTCATAAATCATCCTATCATGTTGCTTTGGTGAAGGCAACCCAAAAGGACCATGCACAACCGGGTTAAGTACTTACCAATTATAGTTACGGGCTTAGACACTAATCCAACCGTCTCCCACTTGGATAAGTCTATTAACTACAAATGCAAATACAATCCGATTAGCAATCGTAGCTCTCAAAGACGTTGTCAAACTCTGATCTTATCAGTAACCTGTCCTTTAGATAAGGGATCGTATAGTCCTCCGTTCTAGATATCGTGCGGAAAAATACATGGAACATAGTCATACTTATTGTCCAGCAGTTGTTTCTCGATCTCAGATTCATTTGACATAGAACTTAATTAAACACATCAATTCAGTCCTGACCGGGCCCGACACATAAGTCAAATCAAATCATCGAGGGGCCCTGATATCGCTTTTACCCTCCTAGGATAAAAGGAACAGATAAACTTCGACTTGTATTCATTTACTATTCACTAATCAAATCATACACAACAATGCGTTTTATAACATCAAGTTACTAATGCGTTTACGCATTATCAATGCACAACCAATTAGCAAACAATAAACCATATATCTAGGTTTTAAGACCATATGATATTATCGTCTTGCGATCACTCGTGATAAATTCCATGAAGTGATTTCAGCAAGCGTGGGTTTATTCCAATGCTCAAAACTTGTTCATAAGCACTCATGAACGTTGTAGCAAACTTTTGCTATGTCTAATACTCTTTAGACAATCTGCACACCAATTCATGACAGTCTTCATTCATACATACTTCCAACATATGAACGACTGTGGAACATTCGAATAATCTAGTTATTCAGGAAGTTAAAAAATGCAAAATGAAACAATAGGTAAACAATTAATATAAGACAGTAACATTACTAATAAATAATACTCTTTTATTTAATCATCGAATGTTACTTACAATTTATCTATTACACGTTTCTAAACTATCTAATCTAAACTAATATCGTCCTTCAGCCCGATGCTCCTAGCGTGCTGCAAGTGCTTAACCCTGCTCAGTCCCTTCGTAAGCGGATCTGATGGGTTATCTTCTGATGATACCCTCTTCACTACGAGGAGTCCTTCTTCCACCCGATGTCGAATAAAGTGATATTTTATGTCGATATGTCGAGATCTTCCATGATCCCTTGGTTCCTTGGT